>NC_090938.1:833654047-834862035 GCF_040938575.1 Ambystoma mexicanum | reverse complement strand
TAGGGCTCTCCTTTGTGAAGATGAGCTCTTTGCCTAACGCTGTAACAAGGCAGGTCCTGGGTGGCAGGGGACTAGGGATCTCCTTTGTGAAGATGAGCTCTTCACCTAACGCTGTAGGAAGGGAGGTCCTGGGTGGCAGGGGACTAGGGGTCTCCTTTGTGAACATGACTCTTTGCCTAACGCTGTAGGAAGGGAGGTCCGGGGTGGCAGGGGGCTAGGGGTCTCCTTTGTGAAGATGAGCTCTTTGCCTAGGAAGGCAGGTCCTGGATGGCAGGGGGCTAGGTGTCTCCTTTGTGAAGATGAGCTCTTTGCCTAACGCTGTAGGAAGTGAGGTCCTGGGTGGCAGGGGACTAGGGCTCTCCTTTGTGAAGATGAGCTCTTTGCCTAACGCTGTCACAAGGCAGGTCCTGGGTGGCAGGGGACTAGGGATCTCCTTTGTGAAGATGAGCTCTTCACCTAACACTGTAGGAAGGGAGGTCCGGGGTGGCAGGGTACTAGGGATCTCCTTTGTGAAGATGAGCTCTTCACATAAGACGAGAGGTCCTGGGTGGCAGGGGACTAGGGACCTCCTTTGAGAAGATGAGCTCTTTGCCTAACGCTGTAGGAAGGGAGGTCCTGGGTGGCAGGGGACTAGGCGTCTCCTTTGTGAAGATGAGCTCTTCGCCTAACGCTGTAGGAAGGGAGGTCCTGCGTGGCATGGGACTAGGTGTCTCCTTTGTGAAGATGAGCTCTTCGCCTAACGCTGTAGGAAGGCAGGTCCTGGGTGGCAGGGGACTAGGGCTCTCCTTTGTGAAGATGAGCTCTTTGCCTAGGAAGGCAGGTCCTGGGTGGTAGGGGACGAGGTGCCTCCTTTGTGAAGATGAGCTCTTTGCCTAACTCTGTAGGATGGGAGGTCCTGGGTGGCAGGGGACTAGGGATCTCCTTTGTGAAGTGAGCGCTTTGCCTAACGCTGTAGGAAGGGAGGTCCTGGCTGGCAGGGGACTAGGGCTCTCCTTTGTGAAGATAAGCTCTTTGCCTAACGCTGTAGGAAGGGAGGTCCTGGGTGGCAGGGGACTAGGGATCTCCTTTGTGAAGATGAGCTCTTCGCCTAACGCTGTAGGATGGGAGGTCCTGGGTGGCAGAGGACTAGGGATATCCTTTGTGAAGATGAGCTCTTCTTCTAACGCTGTAACAAGGCAGTACCTGGGTGGCAGGGGACTAGGGGTCTCCTTTGTGAAGATGACTCTTTGCCCAACACTGTAGGAAGGGACGTCCTGGTTGGCAGGGGACTAGGGATCTCCTTTGTGAAGATTAGCTCTTCGCCTAGGAAGGCAGGTCCTGGGTGGCAGGGGACTAGGGCTCTCCTTTGTGAAGATGAGCTCTTTGCCTAAAGCTGTAGGAAGGGAGCTCCTGGGTGGCAGGGGACTTGGGATCTCCTTTGTGAAGATGAGCTCTTTGTCTAATGCTGTAGGAAGGCAGGTATGGGTGGCAGGGGACTAGGGATCTCCTTTGTGAAGATGATCTCTTCACGTAACGCTGTAGGAAGGGAGGTCCTGGGTGGCAGGGGACTAGGGGTCTCCTTTGTGAAGATGACTCTTTGCCTAACGCTGTAGGAAGGGAGGTCCTGGGTGGCAGGGGACTAGGGCTCTGCTTTGTGAAGATTAGCTCTTTGCCTAGGAAGGGAGGTCCTGGCTGGCAGGGGACTAGGACTCTCCTTTGTGAAGATGAGCTCTTTGCCTAACGCTGTAGGAGGGGAGGTCCTGGGTGGCATGGGACTAGGGATCTCCTTTGTGAAGATGAGCTCTTCGCCTAGGAAGGCAGGTCCTGGGTGGCAGGGGACTAGGGCTCTCCTTTGTGAAGATGAGCTCTTCGCCTAACGCTGTAGGAAGGGAGGTCCTGGGTGGCAGGGGACTAGGGATCTCCTTTGTGAAGATGAGCTCTTCTCATAACGCTGTAACAAGGCAGGTCCTGGGGGGCAGGGGACTAGGGATCACCTTTGTGATGATGAGCTCTTCACCTAACGCTGTAGGAAGGGAGGTCCTGCGTGGCAGGGGACTAGGGGTCTCCTTTGTGAAGATGACTCTTTGCCTAACGCTGTAGGAAGGGAGGTCCTGGGTGGCAGGGGACTAGGGATCTCCTTTGTGAAGATGAGCTCTTCGCCTAGGAAGGCAGGACCTGGGCGGCAGGGGACTAGGGATCTCCTTTGTGAAGATGAGTTTGTTGCCTAACGCTGTAGGAAGGGAGGTCCTGGGTGGCAGGGGACTAGGGATCTCCTTTGTGAAGATGAGCTCTTTGCCTAACGCTGTAGGAAGGAAGGTCCTGTGTGGCATGGGACTAGGCGTCTCCTTTGTGAAGATGAGCTCTTTGCCTAACGCTGTAGGAAGGAAGGTCCTGTGTGGCATGGGACTAGGGATCTCCTTTGTGAAGATGAGCTCTTTGCCTAACGCTGTAGGAAGGAAGGTCCTGTGTGGCATGGGACTAGGGATCTCCTTTGTGAAGATGAGCTCTTTGCGTAACGCTGTAGGAAGGAAGGTCCTGTGTGGCATGGGACTAGGCATCTCCTTTGTGAAGATGAGCTCTTCGCCTAACGCTGTAGGAAGGGAGTTCCTGGGTGGCAGGGGACTAGGGCTCTCCTTTGTGAAGATGAGCTCTTCGACTAACGCTTAAGGAAGGCTGGTCCTGGGTGGCAGAGGACTAGGGATCTCATTTGTGAAGATGAGCTCTTTGCCTAACGCTTTAGGAAGGGAGGTCCTGGGTGGCAGGGGACTAGGGCTCTCCTTTGTGAAGATGAGCTCTTTGCCTAGGAAGGGAGGTCCTGGGTGGCAGTGGACTAGGGCTCTCCTTTGTGAAGATGAGCTCTTTGCCTAACGCTGTAGGAAGGGAGCTCCTGGGTGGCAGGGGACTTGGGATCTCCTTTGTGAAGATGAGCTCTTTGCCTGACGCTGTAACAAGGCAGGTCCTGGGTGGCAGGGGACTAGGGATCTCCTTTGTGAAGATGAGCTCTTCACCGAAAGCTGTAGGAAGGGAGGTCCTGGGTGGCAGGGGACTAGGGGTCTCCTTTGTGAAGATAACTCTTTGCCTAACGCTGTAGGAAGGGAGGTCCTTGGTGGCAGGGGACTAGGGCTCTCCATTGTGAAGATGAGCTCTTCGCCTAGGAAGGGAGGTCCTGGCTGGCAGGGGACTAGGGCTCTCCTTTGTGAAGATGATCTCTTTGCCTAACGCTGTAGGAAGGGAGGTCCTGGGTTGCAGGGGACTAGGGATCTCCTTTGTGAAGATGAGCTCTTCTTCTAATGCTGTAGGAAGGGAGGTCCTGGGTGGCAGGGGACTAGGGATCTCCTTTGTGAAGATGAGCTCTTCGCCTAGGAAGGCAGGTCGTGGGCGGCAGGGGACTAGGGCTCTCCTTTGTGAAGATGAGCTCTTCGCCTAACGCTGTAGGAAGGCAGGTCCTGGGTGGCAGAGGACTAGGGATCTCGTTTGTGAAGATGAGCTCTTTGCCTAACGCTGTAGGAAGGGAGGTCCTGGGCGGCAGGGGACTAGGGCTCTCCTTTGTGAAGATGAGCTCTTTGCCTAACGCTGTAGGAAGGGAGCTCCTGGGTGGCAGGGGACTTGGGATCTCCTTTGTGAAGATGAGCTCTTTGCCTAACGCTGTAACAAGGCAGGTCCTGGGTGGCAGGGGACTAGGGATCTCCTTTGTGAAGATGAGCTCTTCATCTAACGCAGTAGGAAGGGAGGTCCTGGGTGGCAGGGGACTAGGGGTCTCCTTTGTGATCATGACTCTTTGCCTAACGCTGTAGGAAGGGAGGTCCGGGGTGGCAGGGGGCTAGGGCTCTCCTTTGTGAAGATGAGCTCTTCGCCTAACGCTGTAGGAAGGCAGGTCCTGGGTGGCAGAGGACTAGGGATCTCGTTTGTGAAGATGAGCTCTTTGCCTAACGCTGTAGGAAGGGAGGTCCTGGGCGGCAGGGGACTAGGGCTCTCCTTTGTGAAGATGAGCTCTTTGCCTAACGCTGTAGGAAGGGAGCTCCTGTGTGGCAGGGGACTTGGGATCTCCTTTTTGAAGATGAGCTCTTTGCCTAACGCTGTAACAAGGCAGGTCCTGGGTGGCAGGGGACTAGGGATCTCCTTTGTGAAGATGAGCTCTTCATCTAACGCAGTAGGAAGGGAGGTCCTGGGTGGCAGGGGACTAGGGGTCTCCTTTGTGAACATGACTCTTTGCCTAACGCTGTAGGAAGGGAGGTCCGGGGTGGCAGGGGGCTAGGTGTCTCCTTTGTGAAGATGAGCTCTTTGCCTAACGCTGTAGGAAGTGAGGTCCTGGGTGGCAGGGGACTAGGGATCTCCTTTGTGAAGTGAGCTCTTTGCCTAACGCTGTAGGAAGTGAGGTCCTGGGTGGCAGGGGACCGGGCCTCTCCTTTGTGAAGATGAGCTCTTTGCCTAATGCTGTAGGAAGGCAGGTCCTGGGTGGCAGGGGACTAGGGATCTCCTTTGTGAAGAAGAGCACTCGCCTAACGCTGTAGGAAAGGAGGTCCTGGGTGGCAGGGAACTAGGGATCTCCTTTGTGAAGATGAGCTCTTCGCCTAATGCTGAAGGAAGGGAGGTCCTGGGTGGCAGGGGACTAGGGATCTCCTTTGTGAAGATGAGCGCTTCGCCTAACGCTGTAGGATGGCAGGTCCTGGGTGGCAGAGGACTAGGGATCTCCTTTGTGAAGATGAGCTCTTTGCCTAACGCTGTAGGAAGGGAGGTCCTGGCTGGCAGGGGACTAGGGCTCTCCTTTGTGAAGATGAGCTCTTTGCCTAGGAAGGGAGGTCCTGGGTGGCAGGGGACTAGGGCTCTCCTTTGTGAAGATGAGCTCTTTGCCTAACGCTGTAGGAAGGCAGGTCCTGGGTGGCAGGGGACTAGGGACCTCCTTTGAGAAGATGAGCTCTTTGCCTAACCCTGTAGGAAGGGAGGTCCTGGGTGGCATGGGAATAGGGATCTCCTTTGTGAAGATGAGCTCTTTGCCTAACGCTGTAGGAAGTGAGGTCCTGGGTGGCAGGGGACTAGGGATCTCCTTTGTGAAGTGAGCTCTTTGCCTAACTCTGTAGGAAGGGAGGTCCTGGGTGGCAGGGGACTAGGGATCTCCTTTGTGAAGTGAGCTCTTTGCCTAACGCTGTAGGAAGTGAGGTCCTGGGTGGCAGGGGACTAGGGCTCTCCTTTGTGAAGATGAGCTCTTTGCCTAATGCTGTAGGAAGGCAGGTATGGGTGGCATGGGACTAGGGATCTCCTTTGTGAAGATGAGCTCTTCACCTAACGCTGTAGGAAGGGAGGTCCTGGGTGGCAGGGGACTAGGGGTCTCCTTTGTGAAGATGACTCTTTGCCTAACGCTGTAGGAAGGGAGGTCCTGGGTGGCAGGGGACTAGGGCTCTCCTTTGTGAAAATGAGCTCATTGCCTAGGAAGGGAGGTCCTGTGTGGCAGGGGACTAGGCGTCTCCTTTGTGAAGATGAGCTCTTCGCCTAACGCTGTAGGAAGGGAGTTCCTGGGTGGCAGGGGTCTAGGGCTCTCCTTTGTGAAGATGAGCTCTTCGCCTAACGCTGTAGGAAGGCAGGTCCTGGGTGGCAGAGGACTAGGGATATCCTTTGTGAAGATGAGCTCTTCTTCTAACGCTGTAACAAGGCAGTTCCTGGGTGGCAGGGGACTAGGGCTCTCCTTTGTGAAGATGAGCTCTTTGCCTAACGCTGTAGGAAGGGAGCTCCTGGGTGGCAGGGGACTTGGGATCTCCTTTGTGAAGATGAGCTCTTTGCCTAATGCTGTAGGAAGGCAGGTATGGGTGGCAGGGGACTAGGGATCTCCTTTGTGAAGATGAGCTCTTCACCTAACGCTGTAGGAAGGGAGGTCCTGGGTGGCAGGGGACTAGGGGTCTCCTTTGTGAAGATGACTCTTTGCCTAACGCTGTAGGAAGGGAGGTCCTGGGTGGCAGGGGACTAGGGCTCTCCTTTGTGAAGATGAGCTCTTTGCCTAGGAAGGGAGGTCCTGGCTGGCAGGGGACTAGGACTCTCCTTTGTGAAGATGAGCTCTTCTCCTAACGCTGTAACAAGGCAGGTCCTGGGTGGCAGGGGACTAGGGATCACCTTTGTGATGATGAGCTCTTCACCTAACACTGTAGGAAGGGAGGTCCTGCGTGGCAGGGGACTAGGGGTCTCCTTTGTGAAGATGACTCTTTGCCTAACGCTGTAGGAAGGGAGGTCCTGGGTGGCAGGGGACTAGGGATCTCCTTTGTGAAGATGAGCTCTTTGCCTAGGAAGGCAGGTCCTCGGTTGCAGGGGACTAGGGATCTCCTTTGTGAAGATGAGCTCTTTGCCTAACGCTGTAGGAAGGGAGGTCGTGGGTGGCAGGGGACTAGGGCTCTCCTTTGTGAAGATGAGCTCTTTGCCTAGGAAGGGAGGTCCTGGGTGGCAGTGGACTAGGGCTCTCCTTTGTGAAGATGAGCTCTTTGCCTAACGCTGTAGGAAGGGAGCTCCTGGGAGGCAGGGGACTTGGGATCTCCTTTGTGAAGATGAGCACTTTGCCTAACGCTGTAACAAGGCAGGTCCTGGGTGACAGGGGACTAGGGATCTCCTTTGTGAAGATGAGCTCTTCACCGAAAGCTGTAGGAAGGGAGGTCCTGGGTGGCAGGGGACTAGGGGTCTCCTTTGTGAAGATGACTCTTTGCCTAACGCTGTAGGAAGGGAGGTCCTGTGTGGCAGGGGACTAGGCGTCTCCTTTGTGAAGATGAGCTCTTTGCCTAACGCTGTAGGAAGGGAGTTCCTGGGTGGCAGGGGACTAGGGCTCTCCTTTGTGAAGATGAGCTCTTCGCCTAACGCTGTAGGAAGGCAGGTCCTGGGTGGCAGAGGACTAGGGATCTCCTTTGTGAAGATGAGCTCTTTGCCCAACGCTGTAGGAAGGGAGGTCCTGTGTGGCAGGGGACTAGGCGTCTCCTTTGTGAAGATGAGCTCTTCGCCTAACGCTGTAGGAAGGGAGTTCCTGGGTGGCAGGGGACTAGGGCTCTCCTTTGTGAAGATGTGCTCTTCGCCTAACGCTGTAGGAAGGCAGGTCCTGGGTGACAGAGGACTAGGCATCTCCTTTGTGAAGATGAGCTCTTTGGCTAACGCTGTAGGAAAGGAGGTCCTGGGTGGCAGGGGACTAGGGCTCTCCTTTGTGAAGATGAGCTCTTTGCCTAACGATGTAGGAAGGGAGGTCCTGGGTGGCAGGGGACTAGGGTTCTCCTTTGTGAAGATGAGCTCTTCGCCTAACACTGTAGGAAGGGAGGTCCTGCGTGGCAGGGGACTAGGTGTCTCCTTTGTGAAAATGAGCTCTTCGCCTAACGCTGTAGGAAGACAGGTCCTGGGTGGCAGGGGACTAGGGCTCTCCTTTGTGAAGATGAGCCATTTGCCTAGGAAGGCAGGTCCTTGGTGGTAGGGGACTAGGTGTCTCCTTTGTGAAGATGAGCTCTTTGCCTAACTCTGTAGGATGGGAGGTCCTGGGTCGCAGGGGACTAGGCGTCTCCTTTGTGAAGATGAGCTCTTCGCCTAACGCTGTAGGAAGACAGGTCCTGGGTGGCAGGGGACTAGGGCCATTTGGGAAGATGAGCCATTTGCCTAGGAAGGCAGGTCCTGGGTGGTAGGGGACTAGGTGTCTCCTTTGTGAAGATGAGGTCTTCGCCTAACTTTGTAGGATGGGAGGTCCTGGGTGGCAGGGGACTAGGGATCTCCTTTGTGAAGTGAGCTCTTTGCCTAACGCTGTAGGAAGGAAGGTCCTGGCTGGCAGGGGACTAGGGCTCTCCTTTGTGAAGATGAGCTCTTTGCCTAACGCTGTAGGAAGGGAGGTCCTGGGTGGCAGGGGACTAGGGCTCTCCTTTGTGAAGATGAGCTCTTTGCCTAACGCTGTAGGAAGGGAGCTCCTGGGTGGCAGGGGACTTGGGATCTCCTTTGTGAAGATGAGCTCTTTGCCTAATGCTGTAGGAAGGCAGGTATGGGTGGCAGGGGACTAGGGATCTCCTTTGTGAAGATGAGCTCTTCACCTAACGCTGTAGGAAGGGAGGTCCTGGGTGGCAGGGGACTAGGGGTCTCCTTTGTGAAGATGACTCTTTGCCTAACGCTGTAGGAAGGGAGGTCCTGGGTGGCAGGGGACTAGGGCTCTCCTTTGTGAAGATGAGCTCTTTGCCTAGGAAGGGAGGTCCTGGCTGGCAGGGGACTAGGACTTTCCTTTGTGAAGATGAGCTCTTCTCCTAACGCTGTAACAAGGCAGGTCCTGGGTGGCAGGGGACTAGGGATCACCTTTGTGATGATGAGCTCTTCACCTAACGCTGTAGGAAGGGAGGTCCTGCGTGGCAGGGGACTAGGGGTCTCCTTTGTGAAGATGACTCTTTGCCTAACGCTGTAGGAAGGAAGGTCCTGTGTGGCATGGGACTAGGCGTCTCCTTTGTGAAGATGAGCTCTTCGCCTAACGCTGTAGGAAGGGAGTTCCTGGGTGGCAGGGGACTAGGGCTCTCCTTTGTGAAGATGAGCTCTTCGCCTAACGCTTTAGGAAGGCTGGTCCTGGGTGGCAGAGGACTAGGGATCTCATTTGTGAAGATGAGCTCTTTGCCTAACGCTTTAGGAAGGGAGGTCGTGGGTGGCAGGGGACTAGGGCTCTCCTTTGTGAAGATGAGCTCTTTGCCTAGGAAGGGAGGTCCTGGGTGGCAGTGGACTAGGGCTCTCCTTTGTGAAGATGAGCTCTTTGCCTAACGCTGTAGGAAAGGAGCTCCTGGGTGGCAGGGGACTTGGGATCTCCTTTGTGAAGATGAGCACTTTGCCTAACGCTGTAACAAGGCAGGTCCTGGGTGACAGGGGACTAGGGATCTCCTTTGTGAAGATGAGCTCTTCACCGAAAGCTGTAGGAAGGGAGGTCCTGGGTGGCAGGGGACTAGGGGTCTCCTTTGTGAAGATGACTCTTTGCCTAACGCTGTAGGAAGGGAGGTCCTGGGTGGCAGGGGACTAGGGCTCTCCTTTGTGAAGATGAGCTCTTCGCCTAGGAAGGGAGGTCCTGGCTGGCAGGGGACCAGGGCTCTCCTTTGTGAAGATGATCTCTTTGCCTAACGCTGTAGGAAGGGAGGTCCTGGGTGGCAGGGGACTAGGGATCTCCTTTGTGAAGATGAGCTCTTCGCCTAACGCTGTAGGAAGGGAGGTCCTGGGTGGCAGGGGACTAGGAATCTCCTTTGTGAAGATGAGCTCTTCGCCTAGGAAGGCAGGTCGTGGGCGGCAGGGGACTAGGGATCTTCTTTGTGAAGATGAGTTTGTTGCCTAACGCTGTAGGAAGGGAGGTCCTGGGTGGCAGGGAACTAGGGGACTCCTTTGTGAAGATGAGCTCTTTGCCTAACGCTATAGGAAGGGAGGTCCTGTGTGGCAGGGGACTAGGCGTCTCCTTTGTGAAGATGAGCTCTTCGCCTAACGCTGTAGGAAGGGAGTTCCTGGGTGGCAGGGGTCTAGGGCTCTCCTTTGTGAAGATGAGCTCTTCGCCTAACGCTGTAGGAAGGCAGGTCCTGGGTGGCAGAGGACTAGGGATCTCCTTTGTGAACATGAGCTCTTTGCCTAACGCTGTTGGAAGGGAGGTCTTGTGTGGCAGGGGACTAGGCGTCTCCTTTGTGAAGATGAGCTCTTCGCCTAACGTTGTAGGAAGGGAGTTCCTGGGTGGCAGGGGACTAGGGCTCTCCTTTGTGACGATGAGCTCTTCTCCTAACGCTGTAACAAGGCAGGTCCTGGGTGGCAGGGGACTAGGGATCACCTTTGTGATGATGAGCTCTTCACCTAACGCTGTAGGAAGGGAGGTCCTGCGTGGCAGGGGACTAGGGGTCTCCTTTGTGAAGATGACTCTTTGCCTAACGCTGTAGGAAGGAAGGTCCTGTGTGGCATGGGACTAGGCGTCTCCTTTGTGAAGATGAGCTCTTCGCCTAACGCTGTAGGAAGGGAGTTCCTGGGTGGCAGGGGACTAGGGCTCTCCTTTGTGAAGATGAGCTCTTCGCCTAACGCTTTAGGAAGGCTGGTCCTGGGTGGCAGAGGACTAGGGATCTCATTTGTGAAGATGAGCTCTTTGCCTAACGCTTTAGGAAGGGAGGTCGTGGGTGGCAGGGGACTAGGGCTCTCCTTTGTGAAGATGAGCTCTTTGCCTAGGAAGGGAGGTCCTGGGTGGCAGTGGACTAGGGCTCTCCTTTGTGAAGATGAGCTCTTTGCCTAACGCTGTAGGAAAGGAGCTCCTGGGTGGCAGGGGACTTGGGATCTCCTTTGTGAAGATGAGCACTTTGCCTAACGCTGTAACAAGGCAGGTCCTGGGTGACAGGGGACTAGGGATCTCCTTTGTGAAGATGAGCTCTTCACCGAAAGCTGTAGGAAGGGAGGTCCTGGGTGGCAGGGGACTAGGGGTCTCCTTTGTGAAGATGAGCTCTTTGCCTGATGCTGTAACAAGGCAGGTCCTGGGTGGCAGGGGACTAGGGATCTCCTTTGTGAAGATGAGCTCTTCACCGAAAGCTGTAGGAAGGGAGGTCCTGGGTGGCAGGGGACTAGGGGTCTCCTTTGTGAAGATGACTCTTTGCCTAACGCTGTAGGAAGGGAGGTCCTGGGTGGCAGGGGACTAGGGCTCTCCATTGGGAAGATGAGCTCTTCGCCTAGGAAGGGAGGTCCTGGCTGGCAGGGGACTAGGGCTCTCCTTTGTGAAGATGAGCTCTTCGCCTAACGCTGTAGGAAGGGAGTTCCTGGGTGGCAGGGGACTAGGGCTCTCCTTTGTGAAGATGAGCTCTTCGCCTAACGCTTTAGGAAGGCTGGTCCTGGGTGGCAGAGGACTAGGGATCTCATTTGTGAAGATGAGCTCTTTGCCTAACGCTTTAGGAAGGGAGGTCGTGGGTGGCAGGGGACTAGGGCTCTCCTTTGTGAAGATGAGCTCTTTGCCTAGGAAGGGAGGTCCTGGGTGGCAGTGGACTAGGGCTCTCCTTTGTGAAGATGAGCTCTTTGCCTAACGCTGTAGGAAAGGAGCTCCTGGGTGGCAGGGGACTTGGGATCTCCTTTGTGAAGATGAGCACTTTGCCTAACGCTGTAACAAGGCAGGTCCTGGGTGACAGGGGACTAGGGATCTCCTTTGTGAAGATGAGCTCTTCACCGAAAGCTGTAGGAAGGGAGGTCCTGGGTGGCAGGGGACTAGGGGTCTCCTTTGTGAAGATGAGCTCTTTGCCTGATGCTGTAACAAGGCAGGTCCTGGGTGGCAGGGGACTAGGGATCTCCTTTGTGAAGATGAGCTCTTCACCGAAAGCTGTAGGAAGGGAGGTCCTGGGTGGCAGGGGACTAGGGGTCTCCTTTGTGAAGATGACTCTTTGCCTAACGCTGTAGGAAGGGAGGTCCTGGGTGGCAGGGGACTAGGGCTCTCCATTGGGAAGATGAGCTCTTCGCCTAGGAAGGGAGGTCCTGGCTGGCAGGGGACTAGGGCTCTCCTTTGTGAAGATGATCTCTTTGCCTAACTCTGTAGGAAGGGAGGTCCTGGGTTGCAGGGGACTAGGGATCTCCTTTGTGAAGATGAGCTCTTCTTCTAACGCTGTAGGAAGGGAGGTCCTGGGTGGCAGGGGACTAGGGATCTCCTTTGTGAAGATGAGCTCTTCGCCTAGGAAGGCAGGTCGTGGGCGGCAGGGGACTAGGGCTCTCCTTTGTGAAGATGAGCTCTTCGCCTAACGCTGTAGGAAGGCAGGTCCTGGGTGGCAGAGGACTAGGGATCTCGTTTGTGAAGATGAGCTCTTTGCCTAACGCTGTAGGAAGGGAGGTCCTGGGCGGCAGGGGACTAGGGCTCTCCTTTGTGAAGATGAGCTCTTTGCCTAACGCTGTAGGAAGGGAGCTCCTGGGTGGCAGGGGACTTGGGATCTCCTTTGTGAAGATGAGCTCTTTGCCTAACGCTGTAACAAGGCAGGTCCTGGGTGGCAGGGGACTAGGGATCTCCTTTGTGAAGATGAGCTCTTCATCTAACGCAGTAGGAAGGGAGGTCCTGGGTGGCAGGGGACTAGGGGTCTCCTTTGTGAACATGACTCTTTGCCTAACGCTGTAGGAAGGGAGGTCCGGGGTGGCAGGGGGCTAGGGCTCTCCTTTGTGAAGATGAGCTCTTCGCCTAACGCTGTAGGAAGGCAGGTCCTGGGTGGCAGAGGACTAGGGATCTCGTTTGTGAAGATGAGCTCTTTGCCTAACGCTGTAGGAAGGGAGGTCCTGGGCGGCAGGGGACTAGGGCTCTCCTTTGTGAAGATGAGCTCTTTGCCTAACACTGTAGGAAGGGAGCTCCTGGGTGGCAGGGGACTTGGGATCTCCTTTTTGAAGATGAGCTCTTTGCCTAACGCTGTAACAAGGCAGGTCCTGGGTGGCAGGGGACTAGGGATCTCCTTTGTGAAGATGAGCTCTTCATCTAACGCAGTAGGAAGGGAGGTCCTGGGTGGCAGGGGACTAGGGGTCTCCTTTGTGAACATGACTCTTTGCCTAACGCTGTAGGAAGGGAGGTCCGGGGTGGCAGGGGGCTAGGTGTCTCCTTTGTGAAGATGAGCTCTTTGCCTAACGCTGTAGGAAGTGAGGTCCTGGGTGGCAGGGGACTAGGGATCTCCTTTGTGAAGTGAGCTCTTTGCCTAACGCTGTAGGAAGTGAGGTCCTGGGTGGCAGGGGACTAGGGCTCTCCTTTGTGAAGATGAGCTCTTTGCCTAATGCTGTAGGAAGGCAGGTCCTGGGTGGCAGGGGACTAGGGATCTCCTTTGTGAAGAACAGCTCTCGCCTAACGCTGTAGGAAAGGAGGTCCTGGGTGGCAGGGAACTAGGGATCTCCTTTGTGAAGATGAGCTCTTCGCCTAATGCTGAAGGAAGGGAGGTCCTGGGTGGCAGGGGACTAGGGATCTCCTTTGTGAAGATGAGCGCTTCGCCTAACGCTGTAGGATGGCAGGTCCTGGGTGGCAGAGGACTAGGGATCTCCTTTGTGAAGATGAGCTCTTTGCCTAACGCTGTAGGAAGGGAGGTCCTGGCTGGCAGGGGACTAGGGCTCTCCTTTGTGAAGATGAGCTCTTTGCCTAGGAAAGGAGGTCCTGGGTGGCAGGGGACTAGGGCTCTCCTTTGTGAAGATGAGCTCTTTGCCTAGGAAGGCAGGTCCTGGGTGGTAGGGGACTAGGTGTCTCCTTTGTGAAGATGAGCTCTTTGCCTAACGCTGTAGGAAGGGAGGTCCTGGGTGGCAGGGGACTAGGGATCTCCTTTGTGAAGTGAGCTCTTTGCCTAACTCTGTAGGAAGGGAGGTCCTGGGTGGCAGGGGACTAGGGATCTCCTTTGTGAAGTGAGCTCTTTGCCTAACGCTGTAGGAAGGCAGGTCCTGGGTGGCAGGGGACTAGGGACCTCCTTTGAGAAGATGAGTTCTTTGCCTAACCCTGTAGGAAGGGAGGTCCTGGGTGGCAGGGGAATAGGGATCTCCTTTGTGAAGATGAGCTCTTTGCCTAACGCTGTAGGAAGTGAGGTCCTGGGTGGCAGGGGACTAGGGATCTCCTTTGTGAAGTGAGCTCTTTGCCTAACGCTGTAGGAAGTGAGGTCCTGGGTGGCAGGGGACTAGGGCTCTCCTTTGTGAAGATGAGCTCTTTGCCTAATGCTGTAGGAAGGCAGGTATGGGTGGCATGGGACTAGGGATCTCCTTTGTGAAGATGAGCTCTTCACCTAACGCTGTAGGAAGGGAGGTCCTGGGTGGCAGGGGACTAGGGGTCTCCGTTGTGAAGAGGACTCTTTGCGTAACGCTGTAGGAAGGGAGGTCCTGGGTGGCAGGGGACTAGGGCTCTCCTTTGTGAAGATGAGCTCATTGCCTAGGAAGGGAGGTCCTGTGTGGCAGGGGACTTGGCGTCTCCTTTGTGAAGATGAGCTCTTCGCCTAACGCTGTAGGAAGGGAGTTCCTGGGTGGCAGGGGTCTAGGGCTCTCCTTTGTGAAGATGAGCTCTTCGCCTAACGCTGTAGGAAGGCAGGTCCTGGGTGGCAGAGGACTAGGGATATCCTTTGTGAAGATGAGCTCTTCTTCTAACGCTGTAACAAGGCAGTTCCTGGGTGGCAGGGGACTAGGGCTCTCCTTTGTGAAGATGAGCTCTTTGCCTAACGCTGTAGGAAGGGAGCTCCTGGGTGGCAGGGGACTTGGGATCTCCTTTGTGAAGATGAGCTCTTTGCCTAATGCTGTAGGAAGGCAGGTATGGGTGGCAGAGGACTAGGGATATCCTTTGTGAAGATGAGCTCTTCTTCTAACGCTGTAACAAGGCAGTTCCTGGGTGGCAGGGGACTAGGCGTCTCCTTTGTGAAGATGAGCTCTTCGCCTAATGCTGAAGGAAGGGAGGTCCTGGGTGGCAGGGGACTAGGGATCTCCTTTGTGAAGATGAGCGTTTCGCCTAACGCTGTAGGAAGGCAGGTCCTGGGTGGCAGAGGACTAGGGATCTCCTTTGTGAAGATGAGCTCTTTGCCTAACGCTGTAGGAAGGGAGGTCCTGGCTGGCAGGGGACTACGGCTCTCCTTTGTGAAGATGAGCTCTTTGCCTAGGAAGGGAGGTCCTGGGTGGCAGGGGACTAGGGGTCTCCTTTGTGAAGATGACTCTTTGCCTAACGCTGTAGGAAGGGAGGTCCTGGGTGGCAGGGGTATAGGGGTCTCCTTTGTGAAGATGAGCTCTTTGCCTAGGAAGGCAGGTCCTGGGTGGCAGGGGACTAGGTGTCTCCTTTGTGAAGATGAGCTCTCTGCCTAACGCTGTAGGAAGGGAGTTCCTGGGTGGCAGGGGACTAGGGTTCTCCTTTGTGAAGATGAGCTCTTCGCCTAATGCTGTAGGAAGGGAGGTCCTGGGTGGCAGGGGACTAGGTGTCTCCTTTGTGAAGATGAGCTCTTCGCCTAACGCTGTAAGAAGGGAGTTCCTGGGTGGCAGGGGACTAGGGCTCTCCTTTGTGAAGATGAGCGCTTCGCATAACGCTGTAGGAAGGCAGGTCCTGGGTGGCAGAGGACTAGGGATCTCCTTTGTGAAGATGAGCTCTTTGCCTAACGCTGTAGGAAGGGAGGTCCTGGGTGGCAGGGGACTAGGGCTCTCCTTTGTGAAGATGAGCTCTTTGCCTAGGAAGGGAGGTCCTGGGTGGAAGGGGACTAGGGCTCTCCTTTGTGAAGATGAGCTCTTTGCCTAGGAAGGCAGGTTCTGGGTGGTAGGGGACTAGGTGTCTCCTTTGTGAAGATGAGCTCTTTGCCTAACGCTGTAGGAAGGGAGGTCCTGGGTGGCAGGGGAATAGGGATCTCCTTTGTGAAGTGAGCTCTTTGCCTAACTCTGTAGGAAGGGACGTCCTGGGTGGCAGGGGACTAGGGATCTCCTTTGTGAAGTGAGCTCTTTGCCTAACTCTGTAGGAAGGCAGGTCCTGGGTGGCAGGGGACTAGGGACCTCCTTTGAGAAGATGAGCTCTTTGCCTAACCCTGTAGGAAGGGAGGTCCTGGGTGGCAGGGGAATAGGGATCTCCTTTGTGAAGATGAGCTCTTTGCCTAACGCTGTAGGAAGTGAGGTCCTGGGTGGCAGGGGACTAGGGATCTCCTTTGTGAAGTGAGCTCTTTGCCTAACGCTGTTGGAAGTGAGGTCCTGGGTGGCAGGGGACTAGGGCTCTCCTTTGTGAAGATGAGCTCTTTGCCTAATGCTGTAGGAAGGCAGGTCCTGGGTGGCAGGGGACTAGGGATCTCATTTGTGAAGAAGAGCTCTCGCCTAACGCTGTAGGAAAGGAGGTCCTGGGTGGCAGGGAACTAGGGATCTCCTTTGTGAAGATGAGCTCTTCGCCTAATGCTGAAGGAAGGGAGGTCCTGGGTGGCAGGGGACTAGGGATCTCCTTTGTGAAGATGAGCGCTTCGCCTAACGCTGTAGGAAGGCAGGTCCTGGGTGGCAGAGGACTAGGGATCTCCTTTGTGAAGATGAGCTCTTTGCCTAACGCTGTAGGAAGGGAGGTCCTGGCTGGCAGGGGACTAGGGCTCTCCTTTGTGAAGATGAGCTCTTTGCCTAGGAAGGGAGGTCCTGGGTGGCAGGGGACTAGGGGTCTCCTTTGTGAAGATGACTCTTTGCCTAACGCTGTAGGAAGGGAGGCCCTGGGTGGCAGGGGTATAGGGGTCTCCTATGTGAAGATGAGCTCTTTGTCTAGGAAGGCAGGTCCTGGGTGGCAGGGGACTAGGTGTCTTCTTTGTGAAGATGAGCTCTTTGCCTAACGCTGTAGGAAGGGAGTTCCTGGGTGGCAGGGGACTAGGGTTCTCCTTTGTGAAGATGAGCTCTTCGCCTAATGCTGTAGGAAGGGAGGTCCTGGGTGGCAGGGGGCTAGGTGTCTCCTTTGTGAAGATGAGCTCTTCGCCTAACGCTGTAGGAAGCGAGCTCCTGGGTGGCAGGGGACTTGGGATCTCCTTTGTGAAGATGAGCTCTTTGCCTAATGCTGTAGGAAGGCAGGTATGGGTGGCAGGGGACTAGGGATCTCCTTTGTGAAGATGAGCTCTTCACCTAAAGCTGTAGGAAGGGAGGTCCTGGGTGGCAGGGGACTAGGGCTCTCCTTTGTGAGGATGAGCTCTTTGCCTAGGAAGGGAGGTCCTGGCTGGCAGGGGACTAGGACTCTCCTTTGTGAAGATGAGCTCTTCTCCTAACGCTGTAACAAGGCAGGTCCTGGGTGGCAGGGGACTAGGGATCTCCTTTGTGATGATGAGCTCTTCACCTAACGCTGTAGGAAGGGAGGTCCTGCGTGGCAGGGCACTAGGGGTCTCCTTTGTGAAGATGACTCTTTGCCTAACGCTGTAGGAAGGGAGGTCCTGGGTGGCAGGGGACTAGGGATCTCCTTTGTGAAGATGAGCTCTTTGCCTAGGAAGGCAGGTCCTCGGTTGCAGGGGACTAGGGATCTCCTTTGTGAAGATGAGCTCTTTGCCTAACGCTGTAGGAAGGAAGGTCCTGTGTGGCATGGGACTAGGCGTCTCCTTTGTGAAGATGAGCTCTTCGCCTAACGCTGTAGGAAGGGAGTTCCTGGGTGGCAGGGGACTAGGGCTCTCCTTTGTGAAGATGAGCTCTTCGCCTAACACTTTAGGAAGGCTGGTCCTGGGTGGCAGAGGACCAGGGATCTCATTTGTGAAGATGAGCTCTTTGCCTAACGCTTTAGGAAGGGAGGTCGTGGGTGGCAGGGGACTAGGGCTCTCCTTTGTGAAGATGAGCTCTTTGCCTAGGAAGGGAGTTCCTGGGTGGCAGAGGACTAGGGATCTCATTTGTGAAGATGAGCTCTTTGCCTAACGCTGTAGGAAGGGAGCTCCTGGGTGGCAGGGGACTTGGGATCTCCTTTGTGAAGATGAGCACTTTGCCTAACACTGTAACAAGGCAGGTCCTGGGTGACAGGGGACTAGGGATCTCCTTTGTGAAGATGAGCTCTTCATCGAAATCTGTAGGAAGGGAGGTCCTGGGTGGCAGGGGACTAGGGGTCTCCTTTGTGAAGATGACTCTTTGCCTAACGCTGTAGGAAGGGAGGTCCTGGGTGGCAGGGGACTAGGGCTCTCCTTTGTGAAGATGAGCTCTTCGCCTAGGAAGGGAGGTCCTAGCTGGCAGGGGACTAGGGCTCTCCTTTGTGAAGATGATCTCTTTGCCTAACGCTGTAGGAAGGGAGGTCCTGGGTGGCAGGGGACTAGGGATCTCCTTTGTGAAGATGAGCTCTTCGCCTAGGAAGGCAGGTCGTGGGCGGCAGGGGACTAGGGATCTTCTTTGTGAAGATGAGTTTGTTGCCTAACGCTGTAGAAAGGGAGGTCCTGGGTGGCAGGGAACTAGGGGACTCCTTTGTGAAGATGAGCTCTTTGCCTAACGCTATAGGAAGGGAGGTCCTGTGTAGCAGGGGACTAGGCGTCTCCTTTGTGAAGATGAGCTCTTCGCCTAACGCTGTAGGAAGGGAGTTCCTGGGTGGCAGGGGTCTAGGGCTCTCCTTTGTGAAGATGAGCTCTTCGCCTAACGCTGTAGGAAGGCAGGTCCTGGGTGGCAGAGGACTAGGGATCTCCTTTGTGAAGATGAGCTCTTTGCCTAACGCTGTAGGAAGGGAGGTCCTGTGTGGCAGGGGACTAGGCGTCTCCTTTGTGAAGATGAGCTCTTCGCCTAACGCTGTAGGAAGGCAGGTCCTGGGTGGCAGAGGACTAGGGATCTCCTTTGTGAAGATGAGCTTTTCGCCTAACGCTGTAGGAAGGGAGGTCCTGGGTGGCAGGGGACTAGGGCTCTCCTTTGTGAAGATGAGCTCTTTGCCTAACGCTGTAACAAGGCAGGTCCTGGGTGGCAGGGGACTAGGGATCTCCTTTGTGAAGATGAGCTCTTCACCTAACGCTGTAGGAAGGGAGGTCCTGGGTGGCAGGGGACTAGGGGTCTCCTTTGTGAACATGACTCTTTGCCTAACGCTGTAGGAAGGGAGGTCCGGGGTGGCAGGGGGCTAGGGGTCTCCTTTGTGAAGATGAGCTCTTTGCCTAGGAAGGCAGGTCCTGGATGGCAGGGGGCTAGGTGTCTCCTTTGTGAAGATGAGCTCTTTGCCTAACGCTGTAGGAAGTGAGGTCCTGGGTGGCAGGGGACTAGGGCTCTCCTTTGTGAAGATGAGCTCTTTGCCTAACGCTGTCACAAGGCAGGTCCTGGGTGGCAGGGGACTAGGGATCTCCTTTGTGAAGATGAGCTCTTCACCTAACACTGTAGGAAGGGAGGTCCGGGGTGGCAGGGTACTAGGGATCTCCTTTGTGAAGATGAGCTCTTCACATAAGACGAGAGGTCCTGGGTGGCAGGGGACTAGGGACCTCCTTTGAGAAGATGAGCTCTTTGCCTAACGCTGTAGGAAGGGAGGTCCTGGGTGGCAGGGGACTAGGCGTCTCCTTTGTGAAGATGAGCTCTTCGCCTAATGCTGTAGGAAGGGAGGTCCTGCGTGGCATGGGACTAGGTGTCTCCTTTGTGAAGATGAGCTCTTCGCCTAACGCTGTAGGAAGGCAGGTCCTGGGTGGCAGGGGACTAGGGCTCTCCTTTGTGAAGATGAGCTCTTTGCCTAGGAAGGCAGGTCCTGGGTGGTAGGGGACGAGGTGCCTCCTTTGTGAAGATGAGCTCTTTGCCTAACTCTGTAGGATGGGAGGTCCTGGGTGGCAGGGGACTAGGGATCTCCTTTGTGAAGTGAGCGCTTTGCCTAACGCTGTAGGAAGGGAGGTCCTGGCTGGCAGGGGACTAGGGCTCTCCTTTGTGAAGATAAGCTCTTTGCCTAACGCTGTAGGAAGGGAGGTCCTGGGTGGCAGGGGACTAGGGATCTCCTTTGTGAAGATGAGCTCTTCGCCTAACGCTGTAGGATGGGAGGTCCTGGGTGGCAGAGGACTAGGGATATCCTTTGTGAAGATGAGCTCTTCTTCTAACGCTGTAACAAGGCAGTACCTGGGTGGCAGGGGACTAGGGGTCTCCTTTGTGAAGATGACTCTTTGCCCAACGCTGTAGGAAGGGACGTCCTGGTTGGCAGGGGACTAGGGATCTCCTTTGTGAAGATTAGCTCTTCGCCTAGGAAGGCAGGTCCTGGGTGGCAGGGGACTAGGGCTCTCCTTTGTGAAGATGAGCTCTTTGCCTAAAGCTGTAGGAAGGGAGCTCCTGGGTGGCAGGGGACTTGGGATCTCCTTTGTGAAGATGAGCTCTTTGTCTAATGCTGTAGGAAGGCAGGTATGGGTGGCAGGGGACTAGGGATCTCCTTTGTGAAGATGATCTCTTCACGTAACGCTGTAGGAAGGGAGGTCCTGGGTGGCAGGGGACTAGGGGTCTCCTTTGTGAAGATGACTCTTTGCCTAACGCTGTAGGAAGGGAGGTCCTGGGTGGCAGGGGACTAGGGCTCTGCTTTGTGAAGATTAGCTCTTTGCCTAGGAAGGGAGGTCCTGGCTGGCAGGGGACTAGGACTCTCCTTTGTGAAGATGAGCTCTTTGCCTAACGCTGTAGGAGGGGAGGTCCTGGGTGGCATGGGACTAGGGATCTCCTTTGTGAAGATGAGCTCTTCGCCTAGGAAGGCAGGTCCTGGGTGGCAGGGGACTAGGGCTCTCCTTTGTGAAGATGAGCTCTTCGCCTAACGCTGTAGGAAGGGAGGTCCTGGGTGGCAGGGGACTAGGGATCTCCTTTGTGAAGATGAGCTCTTCTCATAACGCTGTAACAAGGCAGGTCCTGGGGGGCAGGGGACTAGGGATCACCTTTGTGATGATGAGCTCTTCACCTAACGCTGTAGGAAGGGAGGTCCTGCGTGGCAGGGGACTAGGGGTCTCCTTTGTGAAGATGACTCTTTGCCTAACGCTGTAGGAAGGGAGGTCCTGGGTGGCAGGGGACTAGGGATCTCCTTTGTGAAGATGAGCTCTTCGCCTAGGAAGGCAGGACCTGGGCGGCAGGGGACTAGGGATCTCCTTTGTGAAGATGAGTTTGTTGCCTAACGCTGTAGGAAGGGAGGTCCTGGGTGGCAGGGGACTAGGGATCTCCTTTGTGAAGATGAGCTCTTTGCCTAACGCTGTAGGAAGGAAGGTCCTGTGTGGCATGGGACTAGGCGTCTCCTTTGTGAAGATGAGCTCTTTGCCTAACGCTGTAGGAAGGAAGGTCCTGTGTGGCATGGGACTAGGGATCTCCTTTGTGAAGATGAGCTCTTTGCCTAACGCTGTAGGAAGGAAGGTCCTGTGTGGCATGGGACTAGGGATCTCCTTTGTGAAGATGAGCTCTTTGCGTAACGCTGTAGGAAGGAAGGTCCTGTGTGGCATGGGACTAGGCATCTCCTTTGTGAAGATGAGCTCTTCGCCTAACGCTGTAGGAAGGGAGTTCCTGGGTGGCAGGGGACTAGGGCTCTCCTTTGTGAAGATGAGCTCTTCGACTAACGCTTAAGGAAGGCTGGTCCTGGGTGGCAGAGGACTAGGGATCTCATTTGTGAAGATGAGCTCTTTGCCTAACGCTTTAGGAAGGGAGGTCCTGGGTGGCAGGGGACTAGGGCTCTCCTTTGTGAAGATGAGCTCTTTGCCTAGGAAGGGAGGTCCTGGGTGGCAGTGGACTAGGGCTCTCCTTTGTGAAGATGAGCTCTTTGCCTAACGCTGTAGGAAGGGAGCTCCTGGGTGGCAGGGGCCTTGGGATCTCCTTTGTGAAGATGAGCTCTTTGCCTGACGCTGTAACAAGGCAGGTCCTGGGTGGCAGGGGACTAGGGATCTCCTTTGTGAAGATGAGCTCTTCACCGAAAGCTGTAGGAAGGGAGGTCCTGGGTGGCAGGGGACTAGGGGTCTCCTTTGTGAAGATAACTCTTTGCCTAACGCTGTAGGAAGGGAGGTCCTTGGTGGCAGGGGACTAGGGCTCTCCATTGTGAAGATGAGCTCTTCGCCTAGGAAGGGAGGTCCTGGCTGGCAGGGGACTAGGGCTCTCCTTTGTGAAGATGATCTCTTTGCCTAACGCTGTAGGAAGGGAGGTCCTGGGTTGCAGGGGACTAGGGATCTCCTTTGTGAAGATGAGCTCTTCTTCTAACGCTGTAGGAAGGGAGGTCCTGGGTGGCAGGGGACTAGGGATCTCCTTTGTGAAGATGAGCTCTTCGCCTAGGAAGGCAGGTCGTGGGCGGCAGGGGACTAGGGCTCTCCTTTGTGAAGATGAGCTCTTCGCCTAACGCTGTAGGAAGGCAGGTCCTGGGTGGCAGAGGACTAGGGATCTCGTTTGTGAAGATGAGCTCTTTGCCTAACGCTGTAGGAAGGGAGGTCCTGGGCGGCAGGGGACTAGGGCTCTCCTTTGTGAAGATGAGCTCTTTGCCTAACGCTGTAGGAAGGGAGCTCCTGGGTGGCAGGGGACTTGGGATCTCCTTTGTGAAGATGAGCTCTTTGCCTAACGCTGTAACAAGGCAGGTCCTGGGTGGCAGGGGACTAGGGATCTCCTTTGTGAAGATGAGCTCTTCATCTAACGCAGTAGGAAGGGAGGTCCTGGGTGGCAGGGGACTAGGGGTCTCCTTTGTGATCATGACTCTTTGCCTAACGCTGTAGGAAGGGAGGTCCGGGGTGGCAGGGGGCTAGGGCTCTCCTTTGTGAAGATGAGCTCTTCGCCTAACGCTGTAGGAAGGCAGGTCCTGGGTGGCAGAGGACTAGGGATCTCGTTTGTGAAGATGAGCTCTTTGCCTAACGCTGTAGGAAGGGAGGTCCTGGGCGGCAGGGGACTAGGGCTCTCCTTTGTGAAGATGAGCTCTTTGCCTAACGCTGTAGGAAGGGAGCTCCTGTGTGGCAGGGGACTTGGGATCTCCTTTTTGAAGATGAGCTCTTTGCCTAACGCTGTAACAAGGCAGGTCCTGGGTGGCAGGGGACTAGGGATCTCCTTTGTGAAGATGAGCTCTTCATCTAACGCAGTAGGAAGGGAGGTCCTGGGTGGCAGGGGACTAGGGGTCTCCTTTGTGAACATGACTCTTTGCCTAACGCTGTAGGAAGGGAGGTCCGGGGTGGCAGGGGGCTAGGTGTCTCCTTTGTGAAGATGAGCTCTTTGCCTAACGCTGTAGGAAGTGAGGTCCTGGGTGGCAGGGGACTAGGGATCTCCTTTGTGAAGTGAGCTCTTTGCCTAACGCTGTAGGAAGTGAGGTCCTGGGTGGCAGGGGACCGGGCCTCTCCTTTGTGAAGATGAGCTCTTTGCCTAATGCTGTAGGAAGGCAGGTCCTGGGTGGCAGGGGACTAGGGATCTCCTTTGTGAAGAAGAGCACTCGCCTAACGCTGTAGGAAAGGAGGTCCTGGGTGGCAGGGAACTAGGGATCTCCTTTGTGAAGATGAGCTCTTCGCCTAATGCTGAAGGAAGGGAGGTCCTGGGTGGCAGGGGACTAGGGATCTCCTTTGTGAAGATGAGCGCTTCGCCTAACGCTGTAGGATGGCAGGTCCTGGGTGGCAGAGGACTAGGGATCTCCTTTGTGAAGATGAGCTCTTTGCCTAACGCTGTAGGAAGGGAGGTCCTGGCTGGCAGGGGACTAGGGCTCTCCTTTGTGAAGATGAGCTCTTTGCCTAGGAAGGGAGGTCCTGGGTGGCAGGGGACTAGGGCTCTCCTTTGTGAAGATGAGCTCTTTGCCTAGGAAGGCAGGTCCTGGGTGGTAGGGGACTAGGTGTCTCCTTTGTGAAGATGAGCTCTTTGCCTAACGCTGTAGGAAGGGAGGTCCTGGGTGGCAGGGGACTAGGGATCTCCTTTGTGAAGTGAGCTCTTTGCCTAACTCTGTAGGAAGGGAGGTCCTGGGTGGCAGGGGACTAGGGATCTCCTTTGTGAAGTGAGCTCTTTGCCTAACGCTGTAGGAAGGCAGGTCCTGGGTGGCAGGGGACTAGGGACCTCCTTTGAGAAGATGAGCTCTTTGCCTAACCCTGTAGGAAGGGAGGTCCTGGGTGGCATGGGAATAGGGATCTCCTTTGTGAAGATGAGCTCTTTGCCTAACGCTGTAGGAAGTGAGGTCCTGGGTGGCAGGGGACTAGGGATCTCCTTTGTGAAGTGAGCTCTTTGCCTAACGCTGTAGGAAGTGAGGTCCTGGGTGGCAGGGGACTAGGGCTCTCCTTTGTGAAGATGAGCTCTTTGCCTAATGCTGTAGGAAGGCAGGTATGGGTGGCATGGGACTAGGGATCTCCTTTGTGAAGATGAGCTCTTCACCTAACGCTGTAGGAAGGGAGGTCCTGGGTGGCAGGGGACTAGGGGTCTCCTTTGTGAAGATGACTCTTTGCCTAACGCTGTAGGAAGGGAGGTCCTGGGTGGCAGGGGACTAGGGCTCTCCTTTGTGAAAATGAGCTCATTGCCTAGGAAGGGAGGTCCTGTGTGGCAGGGGACTAGGCGTCTCCTTTGTGAAGATGAGCTCTTCGCCTAACGCTGTAGGAAGGGAGTTCCTGGGTGGCAGGGGTCTAGGGCTCTCCTTTGTGAAGATGAGCTCTTCGCCTAACGCTGTAGGAAGGCAGGTCCTGGGTGGCAGAGGACTAGGGATATCCTTTGTGAAGATGAGCTCTTCTTCTAACGCTGTAACAAGGCAGTTCCTGGGTGGCAGGGGACTAGGGCTCTCCTTTGTGAAGATGAGCTCTTTGCCTAACGCTGTAGGAAGGGAGCTCCTGGGTGGCAGGGGACTTGGGATCTCCTTTGTGAAGATGAGTTCTTTGCCTAATGCTGTAGGAAGGCAGGTATGGGTGGCAGGGGACTAGGGATCTCCTTTGTGAAGATGAGCTCTTCACCTAACGCTGTAGGAAGGGAGGTCCTGGGTGGCAGGGGACTAGGGGTCTCCTTTGTGAAGATGACTCTTTGCCTAACGCTGTAGGAAGGGAGGTCCTGGGTGGCAGGGGACTAGGGCTCTCCTTTGTGAAGATGAGCTCTTTGCCTAGGAAGGGAGGTCCTGGCTGGCAGGGGACTAGGACTCTCCTTTGTGAAGATGAGCTCTTCTCCTAACGCTGTAACAAGGCAGGTCCTGGGTGGCAGGGGACTAGGGATCACCTTTGTGATGATGAGCTCTTCACCTAACACTGTAGGAAGGGAGGTCCTGCGTGGCAGGGGACTAGGGGTCTCCTTTGTGAAGATGACTCTTTGCCTAACGCTGTAGGAAGGGAGGTCCTGGGTGGCAGGGGACTAGGGATCTCCTTTGTGAAGATGAGCTCTTTGCCTAGGAAGGCAGGTCCTCGGTTGCAGGGGACTAGGGATCTCCTTTGTGAAGATGAGCTCTTTGCCTAACGCTGTAGGAAGGGAGGTCGTGGGTGGCAGGGGACTAGGGCTCTCCTTTGTGAAGATGAGCTCTTTGCCTAGGAAGGGAGGTCCTGGGTGGCAGTGGACTAGGGCTCTCCTTTGTGAAGATGAGCTCTTTGCCTAACGCTGTAGGAAGGGAGCTCCTGGGAGGCAGGGGACTTGGGATCTCCTTTGTGAAGATGAGCACTTTGCCTAACGCTGTAACAAGGCAGGTCCTGGGTGACAGGGGACTAGGGATCTCCTTTGTGAAGATGAGCTCTTCACCGAAAGCTGTAGGAAGGGAGGTCCTGGGTGGCAGGGGACTAGGGGTCTCCTTTGTGAAGATGACTCTTTGCCTAACGCTGTAGGAAGGGAGGTCCTGTGTGGCAGGGGACTAGGCGTCTCCTTTGTGAAGATGAGCTCTTTGCCTAACGCTGTAGGAAGGGAGTTCCTGGGTGGCAGGGGACTAGGGCTCTCCTTTGTGAAGATGAGCTCTTCGCCTAACGCTGTAGGAAGGCAGGTCCTGGGTGGCAGAGGACTAGGGATCTCCTTTGTGAAGATGAGCTCTTTGCCCAACGCTGTAGGAAGGGAGGTCCTGTGTGGCAGGGGACTAGGCGTCTCCTTTGTGAAGATGAGCTCTTCGCCTAACGCTGTAGGAAGGGAGTTCCTGGGTGGCAGGGGACTAGGGCTCTCCTTTGTGAAGATGTGCTCTTCGCCTAACGCTGTAGGAAGGCAGGTCCTGGGTGACAGAGGACTAGGCATCTCCTTTGTGAAGATGAGCTCTTTGGCTAACGCTGTAGGAAAGGAGGTCCTGGGTGGCAGGGGACTAGGGCTCTCCTTTGTGAAGATGAGCTCTTTGCCTAACGATGTAGGAAGGGAGGTCCTGGGTGGCAGGGGACTAGGGTTCTCCTTTGTGAAGATGAGCTCTTCGCCTAACACTGTAGGAAGGGAGGTCCTGCGTGGCAGGGGACTAGGTGTCTCCTTTGTGAAAATGAGCTCTTCGCCTAACGCTGTAGGAAGACAGGTCCTGGGTGGCAGGGGACTAGGGCTCTCCTTTGTGAAGATGAGCCATTTGCCTAGGAAGGCAGGTCCTTGGTGGTAGGGGACTAGGTGTCTCCTTTGTGAAGATGAGCTCTTTGCCTAACTCTGTAGGATGGGAGGTCCTGGGTCGCAGGGGACTAGGCGTCTCCTTTGTGAAGATGAGCTCTTCGCCTAACGCTGTAGGAAGACAGGTCCTGGGTGGCAGGGGACTAGGGCCATTTGGGAAGATGAGCCATTTGCCTAGGAAGGCAGGTCCTGGGTGGTAGGGGACTAGGTGTCTCCTTTGTGAAGATGAGGTCTTCGCCTAACTTTGTAGGATGGGAGGTCCTGGGTGGCAGGGGACTAGGGATCTCCTTTGTGAAGTGAGCTCTTTGCCTAACGCTGTAGGAAGGAAGGTCCTGGCTGGCAGGGGACTAGGGCTCTCCTTTGTGAAGATGAGCTCTTTGCCTAACGCTGTAGGAAGGGAGGTCCTGGGTGGCAGGGGACTAGGGCTCTCCTTTGTGAAGATGAGCTCTTTGCCTAACGCTGTAGGAAGGGAGCTCCTGGGTGGCAGGGGACTTGGGATCTCCTTTGTGAAGATGAGCTCTTTGCCTAATGCTGTAGGAAGGCAGGTATGGGTGGCAGGGGACTAGGGATCTCCTTTGTGAAGATGAGCTCTTCACCTAACGCTGTAGGAAGGGAGGTCCTGGGTGGCAGGGGACTAGGGGTCTCCTTTGTGAAGATGACTCTTTGCCTAACGCTGTAGGAAGGGAGGTCCTGGGTGGCAGGGGACTAGGGCTCTCCTTTGTGAAGATGAGCTCTTTGCCTAGGAAGGGAGGTCCTGGCTGGCAGGGGACTAGGACTTTCCTTTGTGAAGATGAGCTCTTCTCCTAACGCTGTAACAAGGCAGGTCCTGGGTGGCAGGGGACTAGGGATCACCTTTGTGATGATGAGCTCTTCACCTAACGCTGTAGGAAGGGAGGTCCTGCGTGGCAGGGGACTAGGGGTCTCCTTTGTGAAGATGACTCTTTGCCTAACGCTGTAGGAAGGAAGGTCCTGTGTGGCATGGGACTAGGCGTCTCCTTTGTGAAGATGAGCTCTTCGCCTAACGCTGTAGGAAGGGAGTTCCTGGGTGGCAGGGGACTAGGGCTCTCCTTTGTGAAGATGAGCTCTTCGCCTAACGCTTTAGGAAGGCTGGTCCTGGGTGGCAGAGGACTAGGGATCTCATTTGTGAAGATGAGCTCTTTGCCTAACGCTTTAGGAAGGGAGGTCGTGGGTGGCAGGGGACTAGGGCTCTCCTTTGTGAAGATGAGCTCTTTGCCTAGGAAGGGAGGTCCTGGGTGGCAGTGGACTAGGGCTCTCCTTTGTGAAGATGAGCTCTTTGCCTAACGCTGTAGGAAAGGAGCTCCTGGGTGGCAGGGGACTTGGGATCTCCTTTGTGAAGATGAGCACTTTGCCTAACGCTGTAACAAGGCAGGTCCTGGGTGACAGGGGACTAGGGATCTCCTTTGTGAAGATGAGCTCTTCACCGAAAGCTGTAGGAAGGGAGGTCCTGGGTGGCAGGGGACTAGGGGTCTCCTTTGTGAAGATGACTCTTTGCCTAACGCTGTAGGAAGGGAGGTCCTGGGTGGCAGGGGACTAGGGCTCTCCTTTGTGAAGATGAGCTCTTCGCCTAGGAAGGGAGGTCCTGGCTGGCAGGGGACCAGGGCTCTCCTTTGTGAAGATGATCTCTTTGCCTAACGCTGTAGGAAGGGAGGTCCTGGGTGGCAGGGGACTAGGGATCTCCTTTGTGAAGATGAGCTCTTCGCCTAACGCTGTAGGAAGGGAGGTCCTGGGTGGCAGGGGACTAGGAATCTCCTTTGTGAAGATGAGCTCTTCGCCTAGGAAGGCAGGTCGTGGGCGGCAGGGGACTAGGGATCTTCTTTGTGAAGATGAGTTTGTTGCCTAACGCTGTAGGAAGGGAGGTCCTGGGTGGCAGGGAACTAGGGGACTCCTTTGTGAAGATGAGCTCTTTGCCTAACGCTATAGGAAGGGAGGTCCTGTGTGGCAGGGGACTAGGCGTCTCCTTTGTGAAGATGAGCTCTTCGCCTAACGCTGTAGGAAGGGAGTTCCTGGGTGGCAGGGGTCTAGGGCTCTCCTTTGTGAAGATGAGCTCTTCGCCTAACGCTGTAGGAAGGCAGGTCCTGGGTGGCAGAGGACTAGGGATCTCCTTTGTGAACATGAGCTCTTTGCCTAACGCTGTTGGAAGGGAGGTCTTGTGTGGCAGGGGACTAGGCGTCTCCTTTGTGAAGATGAGCTCTTCGCCTAACGTTGTAGGAAGGGAGTTCCTGGGTGGCAGGGGACTAGGGCTCTCCTTTGTGAAGATGAGCTCTTCTCCTAACGCTGTAACAAGGCAGGTCCTGGGTGGCAGGGGACTAGGGATCACCTTTGTGATGATGAGCTCTTCACCTAACGCTGTAGGAAGGGAGGTCCTGCGTGGCAGGGGACTAGGGGTCTCCTTTGTGAAGATGACTCTTTGCCTAACGCTGTAGGAAGGAAGGTCCTGTGTGGCATGGGACTAGGCGTCTCCTTTGTGAAGATGAGCTCTTCGCCTAACGCTGTAGGAAGGGAGTTCCTGGGTGGCAGGGGACTAGGGCTCTCCTTTGTGAAGATGAGCTCTTCGCCTAACGCTTTAGGAAGGCTGGTCCTGGGTGGCAGAGGACTAGGGATCTCATTTGTGAAGATGAGCTCTTTGCCTAACGCTTTAGGAAGGGAGGTCGTGGGTGGCAGGGGACTAGGGCTCTCCTTTGTGAAGATGAGCTCTTTGCCTAGGAAGGGAGGTCCTGGGTGGCAGTGGACTAGGGCTCTCCTTTGTGAAGATGAGCTCTTTGCCTAACGCTGTAGGAAAGGAGCTCCTGGGTGGCAGGGGACTTGGGATCTCCTTTGTGAAGATGAGCACTTTGCCTAACGCTGTAACAAGGCAGGTCCTGGGTGACAGGGGACTAGGGATCTCCTTTGTGAAGATGAGCTCTTCACCGAAAGCTGTAGGAAGGGAGGTCCTGGGTGGCAGGGGACTAGGGGTCTCCTTTGTGAAGATGAGCTCTTTGCCTGACGCTGTAACAAGGCAGGTCCTGGGTGGCAGGGGACTAGGGATCTCCTTTGTGAAGATGAGCTCTTCACCGAAAGCTGTAGGAAGGGAGGTCCTGGGTGGCAGGGGACTAGGGGTCTCCTTTGTGAAGATGACTCTTTGCCTAACGCTGTAGGAAGGGAGGTCCTGGGTGGCAGGGGACTAGGGCTCTCCATTGGGAAGATGAGCTCTTCGCCTAGGAAGGGAGGTCCTGGCTGGCAGGGGACTAGGGCTCTCCTTTGTGAAGATGATCTCTTTGCCTAACTCTGTAGGAAGGGAGGTCCTGGGTTGCAGGGGACTAGGGATCTCCTTTGTGAAGATGAGCTCTTCGCCTAGGAAGGCAGGTCGTGGGCGGCAGGGGACTAGGGCTCTCCTTTGTGAAGATGAGCTCTTCGCCTAACGCTGTAGGAAGGCAGGTCCTGGGTGGCAGAGGACTAGGGATCTCGTTTGTGAAGATGAG
Organism: Ambystoma mexicanum; assembly: GCF_040938575.1. Lineage (NCBI taxonomy): Eukaryota > Metazoa > Chordata > Amphibia > Caudata > Ambystomatidae > Ambystoma > Ambystoma mexicanum. Next base: position 834,832,801 of record NC_090938.1, on the reverse strand, counting down.
CTCTTTGCCTAACGCTGTAGGAAGGGAGGTCCTGGGCGGCAGGGGACTAGGGCTCTCCTTTGTGAAGATGAGCTCTTTGCCTAACGCTGTAGGAAGGGAGCTCCTGGGTGGCAGGGGACTTGGGATCTCCTTTGTGAAGATGAGCTCTTTGCCTAACGCTGTAACAAGGCAGGTCCTGGGTGGCAGGGGACTAGGGATCTCCTTTGTGAAGATGAGCTCTTCATCTAACGCAGTAGGAAGGGAGGTCCTGGGTGGCAGGGGACTAGGGGTCTCCTTTGTGAACATGACTCTTTGCCTAACGCTGTAGGAAGGGAGGTCCGGGGTGGCAGGGGGCTAGGGCTCTCCTTTGTGAAGATGAGCTCTTCGCCTAACGCTGTAGGAAGGCAGGTCCTGGGTGGCATAGGACTAGGGATCTCGTTTGTGAAGATGAGCTCTTTGCCTAACGCTGTAGGAAGGGAGGTCCTGGGCGGCAGGGGACTAGGGCTCTCCTTTGTGAAGATGAGCTCTTTGCCTAACACTGTAGGAAGGGAGCTCCTGGGTGGCAGGGGACTTGGGATCTCCTTTTTGAAGATGAGCTCTTTGCCTAACGCTGTAACAAGGCAGGTCCTGGGTGGCAGGGGACTAGGGATCTCCTTTGTGAAGATGAGCTCTTCATCTAACGCAGTAGGAAGGGAGGTCCTGGGTGGCAGGGGACCAGGGGTCTCCTTTGTGAACATGACTCTTTGCCTAACGCTGTAGGAAGGGAGGTCCGGGGTGGCAGGGGGCTAGGTGTCTCCTTTGTGAAGATGAGCTCTTTGCCTAACGCTGTAGGAAGTGAGGTCCTGGGTGGCAGGGGACTAGGGATCTCCTTTGTGAAGTGAGCTCTTTGCCTAACGCTGTAGGAAGTGAGGTCCTGGGTGGCAGGGGACTAGGGCTCTCCTTTGTGAAGATGAGCTCTTTGCCTAATGCTGTAGGAAGGCAGGTCCTGGGTGGCAGGGGACTAGGGATCTCCTTTGTGAAGAACAGCTCTCGCCTAACGCTGTAGGAAAGGAGGTCCTGGGTGGCAGGGAACTAGGGATCTCCTTTGTGAAGATGAGCTCTTCGCCTAATGCTGAAGGAAGGGAGGTCCTGGGTGGCAGGGGACTAGGGATCTCCTTTGTGAAGATGAGCGCTTCGCCTAACGCTGTAGGATGGCAGGTCCTGGGTGGCAGAGGACTAGGGATCTCCTTTGTGAAGATGAGCTCTTTGCCTAACGCTGTAGGAAGGGAGGTCCTGGCTGGCAGGGGACTAGGGCTCTCCTTTGTGAAGATGAGCTCTTTGCCTAGGAAGGGAGGTCCTGGGTGGCAGGGGACTAGGGCTCTCCTTTGTGAAGATGAGCTCTTTGCCTAGGAAGGCAGGTCCTGGGTGGTAGGGGACTAGGTGTCTCCTTTGTGAAGATGAGCTCTTTGCCTAACGCTGTAGGAAGGGAGGTCCTGGGTGGCAGGGGACTAGGGATCTCCTTTGTGAAGTGAGCTCTTTGCCTAACTCTGTAGGAAGGGAGGACCTGGGTGGCAGGGGACTAGGGATCTCCTTTGTGAAGTGAGCTCTTTGCCTAACGCTGTAGGAAGGCAGGTCCTGGGTGGCAGGGGACTAGGGACCTCCTTTGAGAAGATGAGCTCTTTGCCTAACCCTGTAGGAAGGGAGGTCCTGGGTGGCAGGGGAATAGGGATCTCCTTTGTGAAGATGAGCTCTTTGCCTAACGCTGTAGGAAGTGAGGTCCTGGGTGGCAGGGGACTAGGGATCTCCTTTGTGAAGTGAGCTCTTTGCCTAACGCTGTAGGAAGTGAGGTCCTGGGTGGCAGGGGACTAGGGCTCTCCTTTGTGAAGATGAGCTCTTTGCCTAATGCTGTAGGAAGGCAGGTATGGGTGGCATGGGACTAGGGATCTCCTTTGTGAAGATGAGCTCTTCACCTAACGCTGTAGGAAGGGAGGTCCTGGGTGGCAGGGGACTAGGGGTCTCCTTTGTGAAGATGACTCTTTGCCTAACGCTGTAGGAAGGGAGGTCCTGGGTGGCAGGGGACTAGGGCTCTCCTTTGTGAAGATGAGCTCTTTGCCTAGGAAGGGAGGTCCTGGCTGGCAGGGGACTAGGACTCTCCTTTGTGAAGATGAGCTCTTCTCCTAAAGCTGTAACAAGGCAGGTCCTGGGTGGCAGGGGACTAGGGATCACCTTTGTGATGATGAGCTCTTCACCTAACACTGTAGGAAGGGAGGTCCTGCGTGGCAGGGGACTAGGGGTCTCCTTTGTGAAGATGACTCTTTGCCTAACGCTGTAGGAAGGGAGGTCCTGGGTGGCAGGGGACTAGGGATCTCCTTTGTGAAGATGAGCTCTTTGCCTAGGAAGGCAGGTCCTCGGTTGCAGGGGACTAGGGATCTCCTTTGTGAAGATGAGCTCTTTGCCTAACGCTGTAGGAAGGGAGGTCGTGGGTGGCAGGGGACTAGGGCTCTCCTTTGTGAAGATGAGCTCTTTGCCTAGGAAGGGAGGTCCTGGGTGGGAGTGGACTAGGGCTCTCCTTTGTGAAGATGAGCTCTTTGCCTAACGCTGTAGGAAGGGAGCTCCTGGGTGGCAGGGGACTTGGGATCTCCTTTGTGAAGATGAGCACTTTGCCTAACGCTGTAACAAAGCAGGTCCTGGGTGACAGGGGACTAGGGATCTCCTTTGTGAAGATGAGCTCTTCACCGAAAGCTGTAGGAAGGGAGGTCCTGGGTGGCAGGGGACTAGGGGTCTCCTTTGTGAAGATGACTCTTTGCCTAACCCTGTAGGAAGGGAGGTCCTGTGTGGCAGGGGACTAGGCGTCTCCTTTGTGAAGATGAGCTCTTCGCCTAACGCTGTAGGAAGGGAGTTCCTGGGTAGCAGGGGACTAGGGCTCTCCTTTGTGAAGATGAGCTCTTCGCCTAACGCTGTAGGAAGGCAGGTCCTGGGTGGCAGAGGACTAGGGATCTCCTTTGTGAAGATGAGCTCTTTGCCCAACGCTGTAGGAAGGGAGGTCCTGTGTGGCAGGGGACTAGGCGTCTCCTTTGTGAAGATGAGCTCTTCGCCTAACGCTGTAGGAAGGGAGTTCCTGGGTGGCAGGGGACTAGGGCTCTCCTTTGTGAAGATGAGCTCTTCGCCTAACGCTTTAGGAAGGCTGGTCCTGGGTGGCAGAGGACTAGGGATCTCATTTGTGAAGATGAGCTCTTTGCCTAACGCTTTAGGAAGGGAGGTCGTGGGTGGCAGGGGACTAGGGCTCTCCTTTGTGAAGATGAGCTCTTTGCCTAGGAAGGGAGGTCCTGGGTGGCAGTGGACTAGGGCTCTCCTTTGTGAAGATGAGCTCTTTGCCTAACGCTGTAGGAAAGGAGCTCCTGGGTGGCAGGGGACTTGGGATCTCCTTTGTGAAGATGAGCACTTTGCCTAACGCTGTAACAAGGCAGGTCCTGGGTGACAGGGGACTAGGGATCTCCTTTGTGAAGATGAGCTCTTCACCGAAAGCTGTAGGAAGGGAGGTCCTGGGTGGCAGGGGACTAGGGGTCTCCTTTGTGAAGATGAGCTCTTTGCCTGACGCTGTAACAAGGCAGGTCCTGGGTGGCAGGGGACTAGGGATCTCCTTTGTGAAGATGAGCTCTTCACCGAAAGCTGTAGGAAGGGAGGTCCTGGGTGGCAGGGGACTAGGGGTCTCCTTTGTGAAGATGACTCTTTGCCTAACGCTGTAGGAAGGGAGGTCCTGGGTGGCAGGGGACTAGGGCTCTCCATTGGGAAGATGAGCTCTTCGCCTAGGAAGGGAGGTCCTGGCTGGCAGGGGACTAGGGCTCTCCTTTGTGAAGATGATCTCTTTGCCTAACTCTGTAGGAAGGGAGGTCCTGGGTTGCAGGGGACTAGGGATCTCCTTTGTGAAGATGAGCTCTTCTTCTAACGCTGTAGGAAGGGAGGTCCTGGGTGGCAGGGGACTAGGGATCTCCTTTGTGAAGATGAGCTCTTCGCCTAGGAAGGCAGGTCGTGGGCGGCAGGGGACTAGGGCTCTCCTTTGTGAAGATGAGCTCTTCGCCTAACGCTGTAGGAAGGCAGGTCCTGGGTGGCAGAGGACTAGGGATCTCGTTTGTGAAGATGAGCTCTTTGCCTAACGCTGTAGGAAGGGAGGTCCTGGGCGGCAGGGGACTAGGGCTCTCCTTTGTGAAGATGAGCTCTTTGCCTAACGCTGTAGGAAGGGAGCTCCTGGGTGGCAGGGGACTTGGGATCTCCTTTGTGAAGATGAGCTCTTTGCCTAACGCTGTAACAAGGCAGGTCCTGGGTGGCAGGGGACTAGGGATCTCCTTTGTGAAGATGAGCTCTTCATCTAACGCAGTAGGAAGGGAGGTCCTGGGTGGCAGGGGACTAGGGGTCTCCTTTGTGAACATGACTCTTTGCCTAACGCTGTAGGACGGGAGGTCCGGGGTGGCAGGGGGCTAGGGCTCTCCTTTGTGAAGATGAGCTCTTCGCCTAACGCTGTAGGAAGGCAGGTCCTGGGTGGCAGAGGACTAGGGATCTCGTTTGTGAAGATGAGCTCTTTGTCTAACGCTGTAGGAAGGGAGGTCCTGGGCGGCAGGGGACTAGGGCTCTCCTTTGTGAAGATGAGCTCTTTGCCTAACACTGTAGGAAGGGAGCTCCTGGGTGGCAGGGGACTTGGGATCTCCTTTTTGAAGATGAGCTCTTTGCCTAACGCTGTAACAAGGCAGGTCCTGGGTGGCAGGGGACTAGGGATCTCCTTTGTGAAGATGAGCTCTTCGCCTAATGCTGAAGGAAGGGAGGTCCTGGGTGGCAGGGGACTAGGGATCTCCTTTGTGAAGATGAGCGCTTCGCCTAACGCTGTAGGATGGCAGGTCCTGGGTGGCAGAGGACTAGGGATCTCCTTTGTGAAGATGAGCTCTTTGCCTAACGCTGTAGGAAGGGAGGTCCTGGCTGGCAGGGGACTAGGGCTCTCCTTTGTGAAGATGAGCTCTTTGCCTAGGAAGGGAGGTCCTGGGTGGCAGGGGACTAGGGCTCTCCTTTGTGAAGATGAGCTCTTTGCCTAGGAAGGCAGGTCCTGGGTGGTAGGGGACTAGGTGTCTCCTTTGTGAAGATGAGCTCTTTGCCTAACGCTGTAGGAAGGGAGGTCCTGGGTGGCAGGGGACTAGGGATCTCCTTTGTGAAGTGAGCTCTTTGCCTAACTCTGTAGGAAGGGAGGTCCTGGGTGGCAGGGGACTAGGGATCTCCTTTGTGAAGTGAGCTCTTTGCCTAACGCTGTAGGAAGGCAGGTCCTGGGTGGCAGGGGACTAGGGACCTCCTTTGAGAAGATGAGCTCTTTGCCTAACCCTGTAGGAAGGGAGGTCCTGGGTGGCAGGGGAATAGGGATCTCCTTTGTGAAGATGAGCTCTTTGCCTAACGCTGTAGGAAGTGAGGTCCTGGGTGGCAGGGGACTAGGGATCTCCTTTGTGAAGTGAGCTCTTTGCCTAACGCTGTAGGAAGTGAGGTCCTGGGTGGCAGGGGACTAGGGCTCTCCTTTGTGAAGATGAGCTCTTTGCCTAATGCTGTAGGAAGGCAGGTATGGGTGGCATGGGACTAGGGATCTCCTTTGTGAAGATGAGCTCTTCACCTAACGCTGTAGGAAGGGAGGTCCTGGGTGGCAGGGGACTAGGGGTCTCCTTTGTGAAGATGACTCTTTGCCTAACGCTGTAGGAAGGGAGGTCCTGGGTGGCAGGGGACTAGGGCTCTCCTTTGTGAAGATGAGCTCATTGCCTAGGAAGGGAGGTCCTGTGTGGCAGGGGACTTGGCGTCTCCTTTGTGAAGATGAGCTCTTCGCCTAACGCTGTAGGAAGGGAGTTCCTGGGTGGCAGGGGTCTAGGGCTCTCCTTTGTGAAGATGAGCTCTTCGCCTAACGCTGTAGGAAGGCAGGTCCTGGGTGGCAGAGGACTAGGGATATCCTTTGTGAAGATGAGCTCTTCTTCTAACGCTGTAACAAGGCAGTTCCTGGGTGGCAGGGGACTAGGGCTCTCCTTTGTGAAGATGAGCTCTTTGCCTAACGCTGTAGGAAGGGAGCTCCTGGGTGGCAGGGGACTTGGGATCTCCTTTGTGAAGATGAGCTCTTTGCCTAATGCTGTAGGAAGGCAGGTATGGGTGGCAGGGGACTAGGGATCTCCTTTGTGAAGATGAGCTCTTCTCCTAACGCTGTAACAAGGCAGGTCCTGGGTGGCAGGGGACTAGGGATCACCTTTGTGATGATGAGCTCTTCACCTAACACTGTAGGAAGGGAGGTCCTGCGTGGCAGGGGACTAGGGGTCTCCTTTGTGAAGATGACTCTTTGCCTAACGCTGTAGGAAGGGAGGTCCTGGGTGGCAGGGGACTAGGGATCTCCTTTATGAAGATGAGCTCTTTGCCTAGGAAGGCAGGTCCTCGGTTGCAGGGGACTAGGGATCTCCTTTGTGAAGATGAGCTCTTTGCCTAACGCTGTAGGAAGGGAGGTCGTGGGTGGCAGGGGACTAGGGCTCTCCTTTGTGAAGATGAGCTCTTTGCTTAGGAAGGGAGGTCCTGGGTGGGAGTGGACTAGGGCTCTCCTTTGTGAAGATGAGCTCTTTGCCTAACGCTGTAGGAAGGGAGCTCCTGGGTGGCAGGGGACTTGGGATCTCCTTTGTGAAGATGAGCACTTTGCCTAACGCTGTAACAAGGCAGGTCCTGGGTGACAGGGGACTAGGGATCTCCTTTGTGAAGATGAGCTCTTCACCGAAAGCTGTAGGAAGGGAGGTCCTGGGTGGCAGGGGACTAGGGGTCTCCTTTGTGAAGATGACTCTTTGCCTAACCCTGTAGGAAGGGAGGTCCTGTGTGGCAGGGGACTAGGCGTCTCCTTTGTGAAGATGAGCTCTTCGCCTAACGCTGTAGGAAGGGAGTTCCTGGGTAGCAGGGGACTAGGGCTCTCCTTTGTGAAGATGAGCTCTTCGCCTAACGCTGTAGGAAGGCAGGTCCTGGGTGGCAGAGGACTAGGGATCTCCTTTGTGAAGATGAGCTCTTTGCCCAACGCTGTAGGAAGGGAGGTCCTGTGTGGCAGGGGACTAGGCGTCTCCTTTGTGAAGATGAGCTCTTCGCCTAACGCTGTAGGAAGGGAGTTCCTGGGTGGCAGGGGACTAGGGCTCTCCTTTGTGAAGATGTGCTCTTCGCCTAACGCTGTAGGAAGGCAGGTCCTGGGTGACAGAGGACTAGGCATCTCCTTTGTGAAGATGAGCTCTTTGCCTAACGCTGTAGGAAGGGAGGTCCTGGGTGGCAGGGGACTAGGGCTCTCCTTTGTGAAGATGAGCTCTTTGCCTAACGATGTAGGAAGGGAGGTCCTGGGTGGCAGGCGACTAGGCGTCTCCTTTGTGAAGATGAGCTCTTCGCCTAACGCTGTAGGAAGGGAGTTCCTGGGTGGCAGGGGACTAGGGTTCTCCTTTGTGAAGATGAGCTCTTCGCCTAACACTGTAGGAAGGGAGGTCCTGCGTGGCAGGGGACTAGGTGTCTCCTTTGTGAAAATGAGCTCTTCGCCTAACGCTGTAGGAAGACAGGTCCTGGGTGGCAGGGGACTAGGGCTCTCCTTTGTGAAGATGAGCCATTTGCCTAGGAAGGCAGGTCCTTGGTGGTAGGGGACTAGGTGTCTCCTTTGTGAAGATGAGCTCTTTGCCTAACTCTGTAGGATGGGAGGTCCTGGGTCGCAGGGGACTAGGTGTCTCCTTTGTGAAGATGAGCTCTTCGCCTAACACTGTAGGAAGACAGGTCCTGGGTGGCAGGGGACTAGGGCCATTTGGGAAGATGAGCCATTTGCCTAGGAAGGCAGGTCCTGGGTGGTAGGGGACTAGGTGTCTCCTTTGTGAAGATGAGGTCTTCGCCTAACTCTGTAGGATGGGAGGTCCTGGGTGGCAGGGGACTAGGGATCTCCTTTGTGAAGTGAGCTCTTTGCCTAACGCTGTAGGAAGGGAGGTCCTGGCTGGCAGGGGACTAGGGCTCTCCTTTGTGAAGATGAGCTCTTTGCCTAACGCTGTAGGAAGGGAGGTCCTGGGTGGCAGGGGACTAGGGATCTCCTTTGTGAAGATGAGCTCTTCGCCTAACGCTGTAGGAAGGGAGTTCCTGGGTGGCAGGGGTCTAGGGCTCTCCTTTGTGAAGATGAGCTCTTCGCCTAACGCTGTAGGAAGGCAGGTCCTGGGTGGCAGAGGACTAGGGATCTCCTTTGTGAAGATGAGCTCTTTGCCTAACGCTGTAGGAAGGGAGGTCCTGTGTGGCAGGGGACTAGGGATATCCTTTGTGAAGATGAGCTCTTCTTCTAACGCTGTAACAAGGCAGTACCTGGATGGCAGGGGACTAGGGCTCTCCTTTGTGAAGATGAGCTCTTTGCCTAACGCTGTAGGAAGGGAGCTCCTGGGTGGCAGGGGACTTGGGATCTCCTTTGTGAAGATGAGCTCTTTGCCTAATGCTGTAGGAAGGCAGGTATGGGTGGCAGGGTACTAGGGATCTCCTTTGTGAAGATGAGCTCTTTGCCTAACGCTGTAGGAAGGGAGCTCCTGGGTGGCAGGGGACTAGGGGTCTCCTTTGTGAAGATGACTCTTTGCCTAACGCTGTAGGAAGGGAGGTCCTGGGTGGCAGGGGACTAGGGCTCTCCTTTGTGAAGATGAGCTCTTTGCCTAGGAAGGGAGGTCCTGGCTGGCAGGGGACTAGGACTTTCCTTTGTGAAGATGAGCTCTTCTCCTAACGCTGTAACAAGGCAGGTCCTGGGTGGCAGGGGACTAGGGATCACCTTTGTGATGATGAGCTCTTCACCTAACGCTGTAGGAAGGGAGGTCCTGCGTGGCAGGGGACTAGGGGTCTCCTTTGTGAAGATGACTCTTTGCCTAACGCTGTAGGAAGGAAGGTCCTGTGTGGCATGGGACTAGGCGTCTCCTTTGTGAAGATGAGCTCTTCGCCTAACGCTGTAGGAAGGGAGTTCCTGGGTGGCAGGGGACTAGGGCTCTCCTTTGTGAAGATGAGCTCTTCGCCTAACGCTTTAGGAAGGCTGGTCCTGGGTGGCAGAGGACTAGGGATCTCATTTGTGAAGATGAGCTCTTTGCCTAACGCTTTAGGAAGGGAGGTCGTGGGTGGCAGGGGACTAGGGCTCTCCTTTGTGAAGATGAGCTCTTTGCCTAGGAAGGGAGGTCCTGGGTGGCAGTGGACTAGGGCTCTCCTTTGTGAAGATGAGCTCTTTGCCTAACGCTGTAGGAAAGGAGCTCCTGGGTGGCAGGGGACTTGGGATCTCCTTTGTGAAGATGAGCACTTTGACTAACGCTGTAACAAGGCAGGTCCTGGGTGGCAGCGGACTAGGGGTCTCCTTTGTGAAGATGACTCTTTGCCTAACGCTGTAGGAAGGGAGGTCCTGGGTGGCAGGGGACTAGGGCTCTCCTTTGTGAAGATGAGCTCTTCGCCTAGGAAGGGAGGTCCTGGCTGGCAGGGGACCAGGGCTCTCCTTTGTGAAGATGATCTCTTTGCCTAACGCTGTAGGAAGGGAGGTCCTGGGTGGCAGGGGACTAGGGATCTCCTTTGTGAAGATGAGCTCTTCGCCTAACGCTGTAGGAAGGGAGGTCCTGGGTGGCAGGGGACTAGGGATCTCCTTTGTGAAGATGAGCTCTTCGCCTAGGAAGGCAGGTTGTGGGCGGCAGGGGACTAGGGATCTTCTTTGTGAAGATGAGTTTGTTGCCTAACGCTGTAGGAAGGGAGGTCCTGGGTGGCAGGGAACTAGGGGACTCCTTGGTGAAGATGAGCTCTTTGCCTAACGCTATAGGAAGGGAGGTCCTGTGTGGCAGGGGACTAGGCGTCTCCTTTGTGAAGATGAGCTCTTCGCCTAACGCTGTAGGAAGGGAGTTCCTGGGTGGCAGGGGTCTAGGGCTCTCCTTTGTGAAGATGAGCTCTTCGCCTAACGCTGTAGGAAGGCAGGTCCTGGGTGGCAGAGGACTAGGGATCTCTTTTGTGAAGATGAGCTCTTTGCCTAACGCTGTAGGAAGGGAGGTCCTGTGTGGCAGGGGACTAGGCGTCTCCTTTGTGAAGATGAGCTCTTCGCCTAACGTTGTAGGAAGGGAGTTCCTGGGTGGCAGGGGACTAGGGCTCTCCTTTGTGAAGATGAGCTCTTCTCCTAACGCTGTAGCAAGGCAGGTCCTGGGTGGCAGGGGACTAGGGATCACCTTTGTGATGATGAGCTCTTCACCTAACGCTGTAGGAAGGGAGGTCCTGCGTGGCAGGGGACTAGGGGTCTCCTTTGTGAAGATGACTCTTTGCCTAACGCTGTAGGAAGGAAGGTCCTGTGTGGCATGGGACTAGGCGTCTCCTTTGTGAAGATGAGCTCTTCGCCTAACGCTGTAGGAAGGGAGTTCCTGGGTGGCAGGGGACTAGGGCTCTCCTTTGTGAAGATGAGCTCTTCGCCTAACGCTTTTTGAAGGCTGGTCCTGGGTGGCAGAGGACTAGGGATCTCATTTGTGAAGATGAGCTCTTTGCCTAACGCTTTAGGAAGGGAGGTCGTGGGTGGCAGGGGACTAGGGCTCTCCTTTGTGAAGATGAGCTCTTTGCCTAGGAAGGGAGGTCCTGGGTGGCAGTGGACTAGGGCTCTCCTTTGTGAAGATGAGCTCTTTGCCTAACGCTGTAGGAAAGGAGCTCCTGGGTGGCAGGGGACTTGGGATCTCCTTTGTGAAGATGAGCACTTTGCCTAACGCTGTAACAAGGCAGGTCCTGGGTGACAGGGGACTAGGGATCTCCTTTGTGAAGATGAGCTCTTCACCGAAAGCTGTAGGAAGGGAGGTCCTGGGTGGCAGGGGACTAGGGGTCTCCATTGTGAAGATGAGCTCTTTGCCTGACGCTGTAACAAGGCAGGTCCTGGGTGGCAGGGGACTAGGGATCTCCTTTGTGAAGATGAGCTCTTCACCGAAAGCTGTAGGAAGGGAGGTCCTGGGTGGCAGGGGACTAGGGGTCTCCTTTGTGAAGATGACTCTTTGCCTAACGCTGTAGGAAGGGAGGTCCTGGGTGGCAGGGGACTAGGGCTCTCCATTGGGAAGATGAGCTCTTCGCCTAGGAAGGGAGGTCCTGGCTGGCAGGGGACTAGGGCTCTCCTTTGTGAAGATGATCTCTTCTTCTAACGCTGTAGGAAGGGAGGTCCTGGGTGGCAGGGGACTAGGGATCTCCTTTGTGAAGATGAGCTCTTCTTCTAACGCTGTAGGAAGGGAGGTCCTGGGTGGCAGGGGACTAGGGATCTCCTTTGTGAAGATGAGCTCTTCGCCTAGGAAGGCAGGTCGTGGGCGGCAGGGGACTAGGGCTCTCCTTTGTGAAGATGAGCTCTTCGCCTAACGCTGTAGGAAGGCAGGTCCTGGGTGGCAGAGGACTAGGGATCTCGTTTGTGAAGATGAGCTCTTTGCCTAACGCTGTAGGAAGGGAGGTCCTGGGCGGCAGGGGACTAGGGCTCTCCTTTGTGAAGATGAGCTCTTTGCCTAACGCTGTAGGAAGGGAGCTCCTGGGTGGCAGGGGACTTGGGATCTCCTTTGTGAAGATGAGCTCTTTGCCTAACGCTGTAACAAGGCAGGTCCTGGGTGGCAGGGGACTAGGGATCTCCTTTGTGAAGATGAGCTCTTCATCTAACGCAGTAGGAAGGGAGGTCCTGGGTGGCAGGGGACTAGGGGTCTCCTTTGTGAACATGACTCTTTGCCTAACGCTGTAGGAAGGGAGGTCCGGGGTGGCAGGGGGCTAGGGCTCTCCTTTGTGAAGATGAGCTCTTCGCCTAACGCTGTAGGAAGGCAGGTCCTGGGTGGCAGAGGACTAGGGATCTCGTTTGTGAAGATGAGCTCTTTGCCTAATGCTGTAGGAAGGGAGGTCCTGGGCGGCAGGGGACTAGGGCTCTCCTTTGTGAAGATGAGCTCTTTGCCTAACGCTGTAGGAAGGGAGCTCCTGGGTGGCAGGGGACTTGGGATCTCCTTTTTGAAGATGAGCTCTTTGCCTAACGCTGTAACAAGGCAGGTCCTGGGTGGCAGGGGACTAGGGATCTCCTTTGTGAAGATGAGCTCTTTGCCTAACGCTGTAGGAAGTGAGGTCCTGGGTGGCAGGGGACTAGGGCTCTCCTTTGTGAAGATGAGCTCTTTGCCTAATGCTGTAGGAAGGCAGGTCCTGGGTGGCAGGGGACTAGGGATCTCCTTTGTGAAGAAGAGCTCTCGCCTAACGCTGTAGGAAAGGAGGTCCTGGGTGGCAGGGAACTAGGGATCTCCTTTGTGAAGATGAGCTCTTCGCCTAATGCTGAAGGAAGGGAGGTCCTGGGTGGCAGGGGACTAGGGATCTCCTTTGTGAAGATGAGCGCTTCGCCTAACGCTGTAGGATGGCAGGTCCTGGGTGGCAGAGGACTAGGGATCTCCTTTGTGAAGATGAGCTCTTTGCCTAACGCTGTAGGAAGGGAGGTCCTGGCTGGCAGGGGACTAGGGCTCTCCTTTGTGAAGATGAGCTCTTTGCCTAGGAAGGGAGGTCCTGGGTGGCAGGGGACTAGGGCTCTCCTTTGTGAAGATGAGCTCTTTGCCTAGGAAGGCAGGTCCTGGGTGGTAGGGGACTAGGTGTCTCCTTTGTGAAGATGAGCTCTTTGCCTAACGCTGTAGGAAGGGAGGTCCTGGGTGGCAGGGGACTAGGGATCTCCTTTGTGAAGTGAGCTCTTTGCCTAACTCTGTAGGAAGGGAGGTCCTGGGTGGCAGGGGACTAGGGATCTCCTTTGTGAAGTGAGCTCTTTGCCTAACGCTGTAGGAAGGCAGGTCCTGGGTGGCAGGGGACTAGGGACCTCCTTTGAGAAGATGAGCTCTTTGCCTAACCCTGTAGGAAGGGAGGTCCTGGGTGGCAGGGGAATAGGGATCTCCTTTGTGAAGATGAGCTCTTTGCCTAACGCTGTAGGAAGTGAGGTCCTGGGTGGCAGGGGACTAGGGATCTCCTTTGTGAAGTGACCTCTTTGCCTAACGCTGTAGGAAGTGAGGTCCTGGGTGGCAGGGGACTAGGGCTCTCCTTTGTGAAGATGAGCTCTTTGCCTAATGCTGTAGGAAGGCAGGTATGGGTGGCATGGGACTAGGGATCTCCTTTGTGAAGATGAGCTCTTCACCTAACGCTGTAGGAAGGGAGGTCCTGGGTGGCAGGGGACTAGGGGTCTCCTTTGTGAAGATGACTCTTTGCCTAACGCTGTAGGAAGGGAGGTCCTGGGTGGCAGGGGACTAGGGCTCTCCTTTGTGAAGATGAGCTCATTGCCTAGGAAGGGAGGTCCTGTGTGGCAGGGGACTTGGCGTCTCCTTTGTGAAGATGAGCTCTTCGCCTAACGCTGTAGGAAGGGAGTTCCTGGGTGGCAGGGGTCTAGGGCTCTCCTTTGTGAAGATGAGCTCTTCGCCTAACGCTGTAGGAAGGCAGGTCCTGGGTGGCAGAGGACTAGGGATATCCTTTGTGAAGATGAGCTCTTCTTCTAACGCTGTAACAAGGCAGTTCCTGGGTGGCAGGGGACTAGGGCTCTCCTTTGTGAAGATGAGCTCTTTGCCTAACGCTGTAGGAAGGGAGCTCCTGGGTGGCAGGGGACTTGGGATCTCCTTTGTGAAGATGAGCTCTTTGCCTAATGCTGTAGGAAGGCAGGTATGGGTGGCAGGGGACTAGGGATCTCCTTTGTGAAGATGAGCTCTTCACCTAACGCTGTAGGAAGGGAGGTCCTGGGTGGCAGGGGACTAGGGGTCTCCTTTGTGAAGATGACTCTTTGCCTAACGCTGTAGGAAGGGAGGTCCTGGGTGGCAGGGGACTAGGGCTCTCCTTTGTGAAGATGAGCTCTTTGCCTAGGAAGGGAGGTCCTGGCTGGCAGGGGACTAGGACTCTCCTTTGTGAAGATGAGCTCTTCTCCTAACGCTGTAACAAGGCAGGTCCTGGGTGGCAGGAAACTAGGGATCACCTTTGTGATGATGAGCTCTTCACCTAACACTGTAGGAAGGGAGGTCCTGCGTGGCAGGGGACTAGGGGTCTCTTTTGTGAAGATGACTCTTTGCCTAACGCTGTAGGAAGGGAGGTCCTGGGTGGCAGGGGACTAGGGATCTCCTTTGTGAAGATGAGCTCTTTGCCTAGGAAGGCAGGTCCTCGGTTGCAGGGGACTAGGGATCTCCTTTGTGAAGATGAGCTCTTTGCCTAACGCTGTAGGAAGGGAGGTCGTGGGTGGCAGGGGACTAGGGCTCTCCTTTGTGAAGATGAGCTCTTTGCCTAGGAAGGGAGGTCCTAGGTGGCAGTGGACTAGGGCTCTCCTTTGTGAAGATGAGCTCTTTGCCTAACGCTGTAGGAAGGGAGCTCCTGGGTGGCAGGGGATTTGGGATCTCCTTTGTGAAGATGAGCACTTTGCCTAACGCTGTAACAAGGCAGGTCCTGGGTGACAGGGGACTAGGGATCTCCTTTGTGAAGATGAGCTCTTCACCGAAAGCTGTAGGAAGGGAGGTCCTGGGTGGCAGGGGACTAGGGGTCTCCTTTGTGAAGATGACTCTTTGCCTAACCCTGTAGGAAGGGAGGTCCTGTGTGGCAGGGGACTAGGCGTCTCCTTTGTGAAGATGAGCTCTTCGCCTAACGCTGTAGGAAGGGAGTTCCTGGGTGGCAGGGGACTAGGGCTCTCCTTTGTGAAGATGTGCTCTTCGCCTAACGCTGTAGGAAGGCAGGTCCTGGGTGACAGAGGACTAGGCATCTCCTTTGTGAAGATGAGCTCTTCGCCTAACGCTGTAGGAAGGGAGGTCCTGGGTGGAAGGGGACTAGGGCTCTCCTTTGTGAAGATGAGCTCTTTGCCTAACGATGTAGGAAGGGAGGTCCTGGGTGGCAGGCGACTAGGCGTCTCCTTTGTGAAGATGAGCTCTTCGCCTAACGCTGTAGGAAGGGAGTTCCTGGGTGGCAGGGGACTAGGGTTCTCCTTTGTGAAGATGAGCTCTTCGCCTAACACTGTAGGAAGGGAGGTCCTGCATGGCAGGGGACTAGGTGTCTCCTTTGTGAAAATGAGCTCTTCGCCTAACGCTGTAGGAAGACAGGTCCTGGGTGGCAGGGGACTAGGGCTCTCCTTTGTGAAGATGAGCCATTTGCCTAGGAAGGCAGGTCCTTGGTGGTAGGGGACTAGGTGTCTCCTTTGTGAAGATGAGCTCTTTGCCTAACTCTGTAGGATGGGAGGTCCTGGGTCGCAGGGGACTAGGCGTCTCCTTTGTGAAGATGAGCTCTTCGCCTAACGCTGTAGGAAGACAGGTCCTGGGTGGCAGGGGACTAGGGCCATTTGGGAAGATGAGCCATTTGCCTAGGAAGGCAGGTCCTGGGTGGTAGGGGACTAGGTATCTCCTTTGTGAAGATGAGGTCTTCGCCTAACTCTGTAGGATGGGAGGTCCTGGGTGGCAGGGGACTAGGGATCTCCTTTGTGAAGTGAGCTCTTTGCCTAACGCTGTAGGAAGGGAGGTCCTGGCTGGCAGGGGACTAGGGCTCTCCTTTGTGAAGATGAGCTCTTTGCCTAACGCTGTAGGAAGGGAGGTCCTGGGTGGCAGGGGACTAGGGATCTCCTTTGTGAAGATGAGCTCTTCGCCTAACGCTGTAGGAAGGGAGTTCCTGGGTGGCAGGGGTCTAGGGCTCTCCTTTGTGAAGATGAGCTCTTCGCCTAACGCTGTAGGAAGGCAGGTCCTGGGTGGCAGAGGACTAGGGATCTCCTTTGTGAAGATGAGCTCTTTGCCTAACGCTGTAGGAAGGGAGGTCCTGTGTGGCAGGGGACTAGGGATATCCTTTGTGAAGATGAGCTCTTCTTCTAACGCTGTAACAAGGCAGTACCTGGATGGCAGGGCACTAGGGCTCTCCTTTGTGAAGATGAGCTCTTTGCCTAACGCTGTAGGAAGGGAGCTCCTGGGTGGCAGGGGACTTGGGATCTCCTTTGTGAAGATGAGCTCTTTGCCTAATGCTGTAGGAAGGCAGGTATGGGTGGCAGGGGACTAGGGATCTCCTTTGTGAAGATGAGCTCTTCACCTAACGCTGTAGGAAGGGAGGTCCTGGGTGGCAGGGGACTAGGGGTCTCCTTTGTGAAGATGACTCTTTGCCTAACGCTGTAGGAAGGGAGGTCCTGGGTGGCAGGGGACTAGGGCTCTCCTTTGTGAAGATGAGCTCTTTGCCTAGGAAGGGAGGTCCTGGCTGGCAGGGGACTAGGACTTTCCTTTGTGAAGATGAGCTCTTCTCCAAACGCTGTAACAAGGCAGGTCCTGGGTGGCAGGGGACTAGGGATCACCTTTGTGATGATGAGCTCTTCACCTAACGCTGTAGGAAGGGAGGTCCTGCGTGGCAGGGGACTAGGGGTCTCCTTTGTGAAGATGACTCTTTGCCTAACGTTGTAGGAAGGAAGGTCCTGTGTGGCATGGGACTAGGCGTCTCCTTTGTGAAGATGAGCTCTTCGCCTAACGCTGTAGGAAGGGAGTTCCTGGGTGGCAGGGGACTAGGGCTCTCCTTTGTGAAGATGAGCTCTTCGCCTAACGCTTTAGGAAGGCTGGTCCTGGGTGGCAGAGGACTAGGGATCTCATTTGTGAAGATGAGCTCTTTGCCTAACGCTTTAGGAAGGGAGGTCGTGGGTGGCAGGGGACTAGGGCTCTCCTTTGTGAAGATGAGCTCTTTGCCTAGGAAGGGAGGTCCTGGGTGGCAGTGGACTAGGGCTCTCCTTTGTGAAGATGAGCTCTTTGCCTAACGCTGTAGGAAAGGAGCTCCTGGGTGGCAGGGGACTTGGGATCTCCTTTGTGAAGATGAGCACTTTGCCTAACACTGTAACAAGGCAGGTCCTGGGTGACAGGGGACTAGGGATCTCCTTTGTGAAGATGAGCTCTTCACCGAAAGCTGTAGGAAGGGAGGTCCTGGGTGGCAGCGGACTAGGGGTCTCCTTTGTGAAGATGACTCTTTGCCTAACGCTGTAGGAAGGGAGGTCCTGGGTGGCAGGGGACTAGGGCTCTCCTTTGTGAAGATGAGCTCTTCGCCTAGGAAGGGAGGTCCTGGCTGGCAGGGGACCAGGGCTCTCCTTTGTGAAGATGATCTCTTTGCCTAACGCTGTAGGAAGGGAGGTCCTGGGTGGCAGGGGACTAGGGATCTCCTTTGTGAAGATGAGCTCTTCGCCTAACGCTGTAGGAAGGGAGGTCCTGGGTGGCAGGGGACTAGGGATCTCCTTTGTGAAGATGAGCTCTTCGCCTAGGAAGGCAGGTCGTGGGCGGCAGGGGACTAGGGATCTTCTTTGTGAAGATGAGTTTGTTGCCTAACGCTGTAGGAAGGGAGGTCCTGGGTGGCAGGGAACTAGGGGACTCCTTTGTGAAGATGAGCTCTTTGCCTAACGCTATAGGAAGGGAGGTCCTGTGTGGCAGGGGACTAGGCGTCTCCTTTGTGAAGATGAGCTCTTCGCCTAACGCTGTAGGAAGGGAGTTCCTGGGTGGCAGGGGTCTAGGGCTCTCCTTTGTGAAGATGAGCTCTTCGCCTAACGCTGTAGGAAGGCAGGTCCTGGGTGGCAGAGGACTAGGGATCTCCTTTGTGAAGATGAGCTCTTTGCCTAACGCTTTAGGAAGGGAGGTCCTGTGTGGCAGGGGACTAGGCGTCTCCTTTGTGAAGATGAGCTCTTCGCCTAACGTTGTAGGAAGGGAGTTCCTGGGTGGCAGGGGACTAGGGCTCTCCTTTGTGAAGATGAGCTCTTCTCCTAACGCTGTAACAAGGCAGGTCCTGGGTGGCAGGGGACTAGGGATCACCTTTGTGATGATGAGCTCTTCACCTAACGCTGTAGGAAGGGAGGTCCTGCGTGGCAGGGGACTAGGGGTCTCCTTTGTGAAGATGACTCTTTGCCTAACGCTGTAGGAAGGAAGGTCCTGTGTGGCATGGGACTAGGCGTCTCCTTTGTGAAGATGAGCTCTTCGCCTAACGCTGTAGGAAGGGAGTTCCTGGGTGGCAGGGGACTAGGGCTCTCCTTTGTGAAGATGAGCTCTTCGCCTAACGCTTTAGGAAGGCTGGTCCTGGGTGGCAGAGGACTAGGGATCTCATTTGTGAAGATGAGCTCTTTGCCTAACGCTTTAGGAAGGGAGGTCGTGGGTGGCAGGGGACTAGGTGTAAGGTTTTCAAACACTAACCTTATGGTGCAGCAATCAACGAGGCAGTTGGGGAGCCCCCTAGGGACCCTGACACCTCCCCTCTCCTGATTAGGAAACAAGTGGTTGTGTAAGGGATCCCAGGGAAACCCTCCTGGGGGAGAAAACCCTGCCGGAACGGAGATGGATCCAATCGTCCTCGGTACGTCGATCTTCAACGTGGGAAGGATTCTATTTGCTTCTGTATTCTAATTTAAACAAAACAGGGTATGAGCTGGGATATAATCATGGAGAAGACAGACAGAAGTGAGAAAAGAGCAGTACAGAGCGAGTTGGATGGAGGAGGAGTCTCGAGGAGTCTCGGAGGTCGGGAGAGGGAGGCTGGATACGGACACAAGTCTGTAGATATGTAGATAGGTAGGTAAAGAGAAAAGGTTAGCTTAAGGACAAGGATGTAGGTAACATGCACCCTAGCTGCGAACTTACGGAGCGTCTGAGGAGAGAAGCGACGCGCTGAGCTGTGGTTCTGCTGCACCATATCCGGGATCCTTGGAACAGCGCGGTGACGTCAGAGGACGTCTGACTGAAGACGGGAACACTGCAACGCTACCCGTAGTAACAGGAGCCATGCTGGGAGAATGAAACAAGGACAAAGTCCGCATTCTCCAGCGCCGCCAAAGGGAGCCGCGGCGCCAGCGAGACATGACAGTATGCCCCCCTCCAAGGGTCCCCCCACCGGGTTTGTCGGGGTGCAACCTATGAAAGCGGCGAACAAGCAAAGGTGCGTGGACAGCAGAGGCTGGTTCCCACGAACGGTCCGCTATAGTATACCCCTTCCAGTGGATCAGATATTGAAGTCGACCATGATGATAACGAGAATCACAAACACCGGAGACTTCGAATTCGGGACCATCTTCGGTTGACACAGGTGGGGGACAGTCCTTAGAACGACCGAATCGATCTGGAACATGGAGCTTGAGTTGGGACACATGAAATACTGGGTGAATTCGTGACCAAGATGGAGGAAGTTGTAATTCAAAGGCTAGAGAGCCCTTCGACCTTAAAACAGTGAAAGGCCCAAAGAATTTAGGGGACAATTTAGATGGAATCAAGTGTCTAGGAAGGAATCTTGCCGAGAGCCAAACCAAATCCCCCGGAGTAATCTTGGGTGATGGTGAACGATGCAAATCCGCAAAGCGTTTGGAGCTTTCCTGAGCTTCTTGCAAAGCAGTCCTGGCCAAAAGATGTCCCTGTTGGATGTCCTCCATAAGGGCGTCGGCATCTGGAAATGCCGAAGATTGGAGAAGAGAGGAAGGAGAACAGGAGGGATGATATCCATAGGTACAGTGGAATGGACTTGTCTTAATGGATGCATGAGGAGCGTTGTTATAGGCAAACTCTGCCATGGGTAACAGTTCCCTCCAGTTATCTTGCGCCGCAGACACAAAGCAACGCAGGTAGGTTTCCAGGGTTTGATTCAAACGTTCGGTCTGTCCGTTAGTTTGAGGATGGTAGCCTGAACTTAAAGCTCTTTTAATCCCCAAAGCGGAACAGACCTGCTTCCAGTATCGGGAGATATACTGTGAACCTCGATCGGACACTATACTGTCTGGAAGACCATGCTGAGAAAATATGGTATTGATGAAGCGTCTGGCCATTTGTGAGGCAGTTGGTATGGAGGGTAAAGCCAGAAAATGGGCCAATTTGGTAAAATAATCGACCGTTACCATAATGGTGGTACAACCTGTAGACGGAGGCAAGTCGACAATGAAGTCCGTAGAAATCAGTTGCCAGGGACGAGTAGGTATTTGTACCATTGCCAATTTCCCAAAAGGTTTGCTGCGAGGGGTTTTGGCTTGGAGGCAAACCACGCACGATGAAACATAGTTTTTCACGTCCTTACCCAGGGTTTCCCACCAAAAATGCCTTAAAACAAGCTCCCGGGTACTGGCTATACCGCGATGTCCGGCCATGACAGAATCATGACACATATGCAGCACTTCAGTACGGAGTTGGAGAGTAGGGACATAGACTCGATGGTTCTGATAATAGCATCCGTCTTCAAAGGAGAGACCCCACTTTCCCATTTGAAGACTGATAGAATCCTTGATGAGACAGGTTTGGGATGCAATCGAGTGAAGGAAATCTTGGACTACAGTAATAAACGTAGCTCGAGGAAACAATTTTTCGGTCTGAAAACCAGGTTTGCATGATGGATCTCTGCGTGATAATGCATCGGCTTGTAGATTGGTGTTCCCCGGAATGATTGTGAATGTTATGTTGTAGGGAGAAAAGAAATGTGCCCATCTAGCTTGCCGACTGTTACGTGTTTCTGCGTACTGGAGGCTTTTAAGGTTTTGATGGTCCGTGCGTACTTCAATAGGATGTTGGGAACCCAATAGGAGATGTCTCCATTCCTGAAATGCTCGTTTTATGGCTAATAGTTCCTTCTCTAATACTGTGTAGTTGATTTCCGAGGGAGAGAAGGTTTTAGAAAGATAGGCCACAGGATGTTCTAACCCAAGTGCCTGAGTCTGTTTTAACACGGCTCCCAAGGCGAAGTGAGAGGCGTCTGTTTCTACAATAAAGGGTAGGCTCTGGTCTGGAGTTCGTAAGATTGGGGCTGACGTAAAAAGGGTTTTCAAAGTGTCAAAGGCGGACTGAGCTTCTATTGTCCATTCGAAAGTCTTCCCCTTCTTAAGTAGCCTAGTTAGTGGTAGAACAACCGAAGAAAACCCTGCAATAAACTTCCTGTAAAAGTTTGAGAATCCCAGAAAACTTTGGAGTTCTCTGACGGTACGAGGTGGAGACCACTCCAGAATTGCTGTTACTTTGCTGGGATCCATTGAAATCCCAGAGGAGGACAGGACGAACCCTAGATAAGTAACTGTAGTCTGATGAAATTTGCACTTTTCTAGTTTACAGAATAGGTGGTTATTCCGTAATCTGTGTAAAACTTGACTCACATGTTGGTGATGTTCCTTTGGGTCCTTGGAGTACACCAGGATGTCATCGAGATATATAACCGTTGTGTGGAGAAGGAGATCAGAAAATATATGGTCGATAAATCTCTGGAAAACAGCAGGAGCATTTGATAAACCAAAGGGCATCACCCGGTACTCGAAATGACCAAAAGGGGTGCGAAAGGCTGTTTTCCACTCATCCCCTTCCCTAATCCTGATGAGGTGATAGGCTCCTCTGAGATCTAGTTTAGTGTAGATGGTGGCTCCCTTTACGGCCTCCAGAATATCAGGGATGAGCGGCATAGGATAACGATCCGGAATGGTGATCTTGTTAAGACCCCGATAATCTATGCAGGGCCTTAATTCGTCTGTGTCCTTCTTCGCTATGAAAAACAATGATGCCCCTGCAGGAGAGATTGATTCCGTTATCAGACCGTTCTTGAGGTTGGTATCCAGATACTGTCTTAAGACCGATTTTTCTTTCTCCGAAAGGATGTACATTTTACCGAAGGGTATGGGTTGTGAAGATACAAGTCGAATCGAACAATCGTCTCTTCTATGAGGCGGAAGGTCCGAGAACTGAGGAGAAGAAAAAATGTCTTGGAACTCCTCATATTCGGGAGGGAGAAGACTGATCTGGTCCACTATTTTATGGGATCTGTCAGGAGGTGAAGGAGGAGTAGAGAACCCTATAGAGCCGACTGCAAGACAGTGTTGAACACAGTGTTCTGACCCCAAGAAAATAGAACCAGCTGACCAATTTATGAAGGGATTGTGTAGCTTTAACCAGGGTAACCCCAAAATAATGGGATAGTGGGCGGCCTTAATAATGTCGAATATGATCTCTTCTCTGTGGGAACCGATAGACATCCTTAAGGCGAACGTTTGTTCCCGTATAGGTCCTGAAACTAGAGGCGTGCCATCCACCCCTTCAACTGGTATGGCAAAGGCTTTGGGAGAGCGAGGTAAATTCTGGGATTTAGCCCACATATCGTCTATGAACAAACCCGCTGCACCGCAATCTATCAAGGCGGGTACCGTTACTACGGTTCTATCTGGTAAGGAAAGAGAGACCCGTAAAACTACCATGTCCAATGATGGAGGAATCAGGGTTGGAGAGTGGGAATCAGCACCCGTTGCCCCGACCGTTGTTCCCTTTGCGGTTGGGGTCTGGCGTTTCCCGAACGTGATTGCCGTCTAAGAGGAGCAATAGGGCAATCTTGTACTGTATGAGAGGAAGAGCCGCAGTACATACATAGCCCTTGGCTTTTCCTGCGAGCCCGTTCCTCTGGAGTAAGAGGTCCCCGAGTAATCCCCACTTGCATAGGTTCATCTGAATTAGTGGTTTTGGGAACTGAAACTATGTCTGGCCCAAAGCGGTGACTTCTCCCTTTCTTCCTTTCCGCTTGTCGTTCTTGTAGCCGATAGTCTAACTGCATGGTGAGGGAGACCAATTCCGCAAGAGTACTGGGTCTAGAAATCCGCGCGAGTTCGTCTTTTAACTCTTCATGAAGCCCCCTTCTGAACAAAGTTATCAGAGCGTCATCAGCCCACGAGGTGCCGGCCGCCATTTGTTTGAATCGAGTGATGTATTCTAGAATACCTAAGGATCCTTGCTTGATGTCTAGCAGTTTCTCCTGAGTGGAGACATGGTACTCTTTTCTTGAAAACATAGCCTTCAGGCTGGCAGTAAAAGCGGGCACTGAATCAAGAATGGCGTTATTAGAAGTTACAATAGGGGTGGCCCAGGCTAGAGCAGGTCCTGTTAGATGGGTAATCATATATCCTACTCTATCTCTATCTGAGGGGAAAAAAGATGTTTTGAATGCAAATTGCACTGTGCATGCGTCCAGAAATTCCCTTAGTGATTGAGGATTCCCGTCATATTTCCCTCCTGGTAATGGACCCGGAGGGATTTCCGAACTTGTGGGAGGCCTCACTAACATTTGCTGTTTCAGGTAAGCGTTTTCATGTTTCAAGGCTTGTACCTCATGGGACAAACCTTGTACCACAGTCGTTAACTGCTGCACCTGGTCTAACGCTGCTTGCAGCGTTGTCATAATTAGATTTCTCTTTTACTGGCGTCGCTTGCTGTAAGGTTTTCAAACACTAACCTTATGGTGCAGCAATCAACGAGGCAGTTGGGGAGCCCCCTAGGGACCCTGACACCTCCCC
The DNA here is from genome assembly GCF_040938575.1 of Ambystoma mexicanum. NCBI lineage: Eukaryota > Metazoa > Chordata > Amphibia > Caudata > Ambystomatidae > Ambystoma > Ambystoma mexicanum. The sequence continues at coordinate 834,809,595 of NC_090938.1, read as the reverse complement.
TCTCCTGATTAGGAAACAAGTGGTTGTGTAAGGGATCCCAGGGAAACCCTCCTGGGGGAGAAAACCCTGCCGGAACGGAGATGGATCCAATCGTCCTCGGTACGTCGATCTTCAACGTGGGAAGGATTCTATTTGCTTCTGTATTCTAATTTAAACAAAACAGGGTATGAGCTGGGATATAATCATGGAGAAGACAGACAGAAGTGAGAAAAGAGCAGTACCGAGCGAGTTGGATGGAGGAGGAGTCTCGAGGAGTCTCGGAGGTCGGGAGAGGGAGGCTGGATACGGACACAAGTCTGTAGATATGTAGATAGGTAGGTAAAGAGAAAAGGTTAGCTTAAGGACAAGGATGTAGGTAACATGCACCCTAGCTGCGAACTTACGGAGCGTCTGAGGAGAGAAGCGACGCGCTGAGCTGTGGTTCTGCTGCACCATATCCGGGATCCTTGGAACAGCGCGGTGACGTCAGAGGACGTCTGACTGAAGACGGGAACACTGCAACGCTACCCGTAGTAACAGGAGCCATGCTGGGAGAATGAAACAAGGACAAAGTCCGCATTCTCCAGCGCCGCCAAAGGGAGCCGCGGCGCCAGCGAGACATGACACTAGGGCTCTCCTTTGTGAAGATGAGCTCTTTGCCTAGGAAGGGAGGTCCTGGGTGGCAGTGGACTAGGGCTCTCCTTTGTGAAGATGAGCTCTTTGCCTAACACTGTAGGAAAGGAGCTCCTGGGTGGCAGGGGACTTGGGATCTCCTTTGTGAAGATGAGCACTTTGCCTAACGCTGTAACAAGGCAGGTCCTGGGTGACAGGGGACTAGGGATCTCCTTTGTGAAGATGAGCTCTTCACGGAAAGCTGTAGGAAGGGAGGTCCTGGGTGGCAGGGGACTAGGGGTCTCCTTTGTGAAGATGACTCTTTGCCTAACGCTGTAGGAAGGGAGGTCCTGGGTGGCAGGGGACTAGGGCTCTCCTTTGTGAAGATGAGCTCTTCGCCTAGGAAGGGAGGTCCTGGCTGGCAGTGGACCAGGGCTCTCCTTTGTGAAGATGATCTCTTTGCCTAACGCTGTAGGAAGGGAGGTCCTCTGTGGCAGGGGACTAGGGATCTCCTTTGTGAAGATGAGCTCTTCGCCTAACGCTGTAGGAAGGGAGGTCCTGGGTGGCAGGGGACTAGGGATCTCCTTTGTGAAGATGAGCTCTTTGCCTAGGAAGGCAGGTCGTGGGCGGCAGGGGACTAGGGATCTTCTTTGTGAAGATGAGTTTGTTGCCTAACGCTGTAGGAAGGGAGGTCCTGGGTGGCAGGGGACTAGGGCTCTCCTTTGTGAAGATGAGCTCTTTGCCTAGGAAGGGAGGTCCTGGGTGGCAGTGGACTAGGGCTCTCCTTTGTGAAGATGAGCTCTTTGCCTAACGCTGTAGGAAGGGAGCTCCTGGGTGGCAGGGGACTTGGGATCTCCTTTGTGAAGATGAGCACTTTGCCTAACGCTGTAACAAGGCAGGTCCTGGGTGACAGGGGACTAGGGATCTCCTTTGTGAAGATGAGCTCTTCACCGAAAGCTGTAGGAAGGGAGGTCCTGGGTGGCAGGGGACTAGGGGTCTCCTTTGTGAAGATGATTCTTTGCCTAACGCTGTAGGAAGGGAGGTCCTGTGTGGCAGGGGACTAGGCGTCTCCTTTGTGAAGATGAGCTCTTCGCCTAACGCTGTAGGAAGGGAGTTCCTGGGTGGCAGGGGACTAGGGCTCTCCTTTGTGAAGATGAGCTCTTCGCCTAACGCTGTAGGAAGGCAGGTCCTGGGTGGCAGAGGACTAGGGATCTCCTTTGTGAAGATGAGCTCTTTGCCCAACGCTGTAGGAAGGGAGGTCCTGTGTGGCAGGGGACTAGGCGTCTCCTTTGTGAAGATGAGCTCTTCGCCTAACGCTGTAGGAAGGGAGTTCCTGGGTGGCAGGGGACTAGGGCTCTCCTTTGTGAAGATGTGCTCTTCGCCTAACGCTGTAGGAAGGCAGGTCCTGGGTGACAGAGGACTAGGCATCTCCTTTGTGAAGATGAGCTCTTTGCCTAACGCTGTAGGAAGGGAGGTCCTGGGTGGCAGGGGACTAGGGCTCTCCTTTGTGAAGATGAGCTCTTTGCCTAACGATGTAGGAAGGGAGGTCCTGGGTGGCAGGCGACTAGGCGTCTCCTTTGTGAAGATGAGCTCTTCGCCTAACGCTGTAGGAAGGGAGTTCCTGGGTGGCAGGGGACTAGGGTTCTCCTTTGTGAAGATGAGCTCTTCGCCTAACACTGTAGGAAGGGAGGTCCTGCGTGGCAGGGGACTAGGTGTCTCCTTTGTGAAAATGAGCTCTTCGCCTAACGCTGTAGGAAGACAGGTCCTGGGTGGCAGGGGACTAGGGCTCTCCTTTGTGAAGATGAGCCATTTGCCTAGGAAGGCAGGTCCTTGGTGGTAGGGGACTAGGTGTCTCCTTTGTGAAGATGAGCTCTTTGCCTAACTCTGTAGGATGGGAGGTCCTGGGTCGCAGGGGACTAGGCGTCTCCTTTGTGAAGATGAGCTCTTCGCCTAACGCTGTAGGAAGACAGGTCCTGGGTGGCAGGGGACTAGGGCCATTTGGGAAGATGAGCCATTTGCCTAGGAAGGCAGGTCCTGGGTGGTAGGGGACTAGGTGTCTCCTTTGTGAAGATGAGGTCTTCGCCTAACTCTGTAGGATGGGAGGTCCTGGGTGGCAGGGGACTAGGGATCTCCTTTGTGAAGTGAGCTCTTTGCCTAACGCTGTAGGAAGGGAGGTCCTGGCTGGCAGGGGACTAGGGCTCTCCTTTGTGAAGATGAGCTCTTTGCCTAACGCTGTAGGAAGGGAGGTCCTGGGTGGCAGGGGACTAGGGATCTCCTTTGTGAAGATGAGCTCTTCGCCTAACGCTGTAGGAAGGGAGTTCCTGGGTGGCAGGGGTCTAGGGCTCTCCTTTGTGAAGATGAGCTCTTCGCCTAACGCTGTAGGAAGGCAGGTCCTGGGTGGCAGAGGACTAGGGATCTCCTTTGTGAAGATGAGCTCTTTGCCTAACGCTGTAGGAAGGGAGGTCCTGTGTGGCAGGGGACTAGGGATATCCTTTGTGAAGATGAGCTCTTCTTCTAACGCTGTAACAAGGCAGTACCTGGGTGGCAGGGGACTAGGGCTCTCCTTTGTGAAGATGAGCTCTTTGCCTAACGCTGTAGGAAGGGAGCTCCTGGGTGGCAGGGGACTTGGGATCTCCTTTGTGAAGATGAGCTCTTTGCCTAATGCTGTAGGAAGGCAGGTATGGGTGGCAGGGGACTAGGGATCTCCTTTGTGAAGATGAGCTCTTCACCTAACGCTGTAGGAAGGGAGGTCCTGGGTGGCAGGGGACTAGGGGTCTCCTTTGTGAAGATGACTCTTTGCCTAACGCTGTAGGAAGGGAGGTCCTGGGTGGCAGGGGACTAGGGCTCTCCTTTGTGAAGATGAGCTCTTTGCCTAGGAAGGTAGGTCCTGGCTGGCAGGGGACTAGGACTTTCCTTTGTGAAGATGAGCTCTTCTCCTAACGCTGTAACAAGGCAGGTCCTGGGTGGCAGGGGACTAGGGATCACCTTTGTGATGATGAGCTCTTCACCTAACGCTGTAGTAAGGGAGGTCCTGCGTGGCAGGGGACTAGGGGTCTCCTTTGTGAAGATGACTCTTTGCCTAACGCTGTAGGAAGGAAGGTCCTGTGTGGCATGGGACCAGGCGTCTCCTTTGTGAAGATGAGCTCTTCGCCTAACGCTGTAGGAAGGGAGTTCCTGGGTGGCAGGGGACTAGGGCTCTCCTTTGTGAAGATGAGCTCTTCGCCTAACGCTTTAGGAAGGCTGGTCCTGGGTGGCAGAGGACTAGGGATCTCATTTGTGAAGATGAGCTCTTTGCCTAACGCTTTAGGAAGGGAGGTCGTGGGTGGCAGGGGACTAGGGCTCTCCTTTGTGAAGATGAGCTCTTTGCCTAGGAAGGGAGGTCCTGGGTGGCAGTGGACTAGGGCTCTCCTTTGTGAAGATGAGCTCTTTGCCTAACGCTGTAGGAAAGGAGCTCCTGGGTGGCAGGGGACTTGGGATCTCCTTTGTGAAGATGAGCACTTTGCCTAACGCTGTAACAAGGCAGGTCCTGGGTGACAGGGGACTAGGGATCTCCTTTGTGAAGATGAGCTCTTCACCGAAAGCTGTACGAAGGGAGGTCCTGGGTGGCAGGGGACTAGGGGTCTCCTTTGTGAAGATAACTCTTTGCCTAACGCTGTAGGAAGGGAGGTCCTGGGTGGCAGGGGACTAGGGCTCTCCTTTGTGAAGATGAGCTCTTCGCCTAGGAAGGGAGGTCCTGGCTGGCAGGGGACCAGGGCTCTCCTTTGTGAAGATGATCTCTTTGCCTAACGCTGTAGGAAGGGAGGTCCTGGGTGGCAGGGGACTAGGGATCTCCTTTGTGAAGATGAGCTCTTCGCCTAACGCTGTAGGAAGGGAGGTCCTGGGTGGCAGGGGACTAGGGATCTCCTTTGTGAAGATGAGCTCTTCGCCTAGGAAGGCAGGTCGTGGGCGGCAGGGGACTAGGGATCTTCTTTGTGAAGATGAGTTTGTTGCCTAACGCTGTAGGAAGGGAGGTCCTGGGTGGCAGGGAACTAGGGGACTCCTTTGTGAAGATGAGCTCTTTGCCTAACGCTATAGGAAGGGAGGTCCTGTGTGGCAGGGGACTAAGCGTCTCCTTTGTGAAGATGAGCTCTTCGCCTAACGCTGTAGGAAGGGAGTTCCTGGGTGGCAGGGGTCTAGGGCTCTCCTTTGTGAAGATGAGCTCTTCGCCTAACGCTGTAGGAAGGCAGGTCCTGGGTGGCAGAGGACTAGGGATCTCCTTTGTGAAGATGAGCTCTTTGCCTAACGCTGTAGGAAGGGAGGTCCTGTGTGGCAGGGGACTAGGCGTCTCCTTTGTGAAAATGAGCTCTTCGCCTAACGTTGTAGGAAGGGAGTTCCTGGGTGGCAGGGGACTAGGGCTCTCCTTTGTGAAGATGAGCTCTTCTCCTAACGCTGTAACAAGGCAGGTCCTGGGTGGCAGGGGACTAGGGATCACCTTTGTGATGATGAGCTCTTCACCTAACGCTGTAGGAAGGGAGGTCCTGCGTGGCAGGGGACTAGGGGTCTCCTTTGTGAAGATGACTCTTTGCCTAACGCTGTAGGAAGGAAGGTCCTGTGTGGCATGGGACTAGGCGTCTCCTTTGTGAAGATGAGCTCTTCGCCTAACGCTGTAGGAAGGGAGTTCCTGGGTGGCAGGGGACTAGGGCTCTCCTTTGTGAAGATGAGCTCTTCGCCTAACGCTTTAGGAAGGCTGGTCCTGGGTGGCAGAGGACTAGGGATCTCATTTGTGAAGATGAGCTCTTTGCCTAACGCTTTAGGAAGGGAGGTCGTGGGTGGCAGGGGACTAGGGCTCTCCTTTGTGAAGATGAGCTCTTTGCCTAGGAAGGGAGGTCCTGGGTGGCAGTGGACTAGGGCTCTCCTTTGTGAAGATGAGCTCTTTGCCTAACGCTGTAGGAAAGGAGCTCCTGGGTGGCAGGGGACTTGGGATCTCCTTTGTGAAGATGAGCACTTTGCCTAACGCTGTAACAAGGCAGGTCCTGGGTGACATGGGACTAGGGATCTCCTTTGTGAAGATGAGCTCTTCACCGAAAGCTGTAGGAAGGGAGGTCCTGGGTGGCAGGGGACTAGGGGTCTCCTTTGTGAAGATGACTCTTTGCCTAACGCTGTAGGAAGGGAGGTCCTGGGTGGCAGGGGACTAGGGCTCTCCTTTGTGAAGATGAGCTCTTCGCCTAGGAAGGGAGGTCCTGGCTGGCAGGGGACCAGGGCTCTCCTTTGTGAAGATGATCTCTTTGCCTAACGCTGTAGGAAGGGAGGTCCTGGGTGGCAGGGGACTAGGGATCTCCTTTGTGAAGATGAGCTCTTCGCCTAACGCTGTAGGAAGGGAGGTCCTGGGTGGCAGGGGACTAGGGATCTCCTTTGTGAAGATGAGCTCTTCGCCTAGGAAGGCAGGTCGTGGGCGGCAGGGGACTAGGGATCTTCTTTGTGAAGATGAGTTTGTTGCCTAACGCTGTAGGAAGGGAGGTCCTGGGTGGCAGGGAACTAGGGGACTCCTTTGTGAAGATGAGCTCTTTGCCTAACGCTATAGGAAGGGAGGTCCTGTGTGGCAGGGGACTAGGCGTCTCCTTTGTGAAGATGAGCTCTTCGCCTAACGCTGTAGGAAGGCAGGTCCTGGGTGGCAGAGGACTAGGGATCTCCTTTGTGAAGATGAGTTTGTTGCCTAACGCTGTAGGAAGGGAGGTCCTGGGTGGCAGGGAACTAGGGGACTCCTTTGTGAAGATGAGCTCTTTGCCTAACGCTGTAGGAAGGGAGTTCCTGGGTGGCAGAGGTCTAGGGCTCTCTTTTGTGAAGATGAGCTCTTCGCCTAACGCTGTAGGAAGGCAGGTCCTGGGTGGCAGAGGACTAGGGATCTCCTTTGTGAAGATGAGCTCTTTGCCTAACGCTGTAGGAAGGGAGGTCCTGTGTGGCAGGGGACTAGGCGTCTCCTTTGTGAAGATGAGCTCTTCGCCTAACGTTGTAGGAAGGGAGTTCCTGGGTGGCAGGGGACTAGGGCTCTCCTTTGTGAAGATGAGCTCTTCGCCTAACGCTGTAGGAAGGCAGGTCCTGGGTGGCAGAGGACAAGGGATCTCCTTTGTGAAGATGAGCTCTTCGCCTAACGCTGTAGGAAGGGAGGTCCTGGGTGGCAGGGGACTAGGGCTCTCCTTTGTGAAGATGAGCTCTTTGCCTAACGCTGTAACAAAGCAGGTCCTGGGTGGCAGGGGACTAGGGATCTCCTTTGTGAAGATGAGCTCTTCACCTAACGCTGTAGGAAGGGAGGTCCTGGGTGGCAGGGGACTAGGGGTCTCCTTTGTGAAGATGACTCTTTGCCTAACGCTGTAGGAAGGGAGGTCCGGGGTGGCAGGGGGCTAGGGGTCTCCTTTGTGAAGATGAGCTCTTTGCCTAGGAAGGCAGGTCCTGGGTGGCAGGGGACTAGGGCTCTCCTTTGTGAAGATGAGCTCTTTGCCTAACGCTGTCACAAGGCAGGTCCTGGGTGGCAGGGGACTAGGGATCTCCTTTGTGAAGATGAGCTCTTCACCTAACACTGTAGGAAGGGAGGTCCGGTGTGGCAGGGGACTAGGTGTCTCCTTTGTGAAGATGAGCTCTTTGCCTAACTCTGTAGGATGGGAGGTCCTGGGTGGCAGGGGACTAGGGATCTCCTTTGTGAAGTGAGCTCTTTGCCTAACTCTGTAGGATGGGAGGTCCTGGGTGGCAGGGAACTAGGGATCTCCTTTGTGAAGTGAGCTCTTTGCTTAACACTGTAGGAAGGCAGGTCCTGGGTGGCAGGGTACTAGGGATCTCCTTTGTGAAGATGAGCTCTTCACGTTAGACGAGACGTCCTGGGTGGCAGGGGACTAGGGACCTCCTTTGAGAAGATGAGCTCTTTGCCTAACGCTGTAGGAAGGGAGGTCCTGGGTGGCAGGGGACTAGGCGTCTCCTTTGTGAAGATGAGCTCTTCGCCTAACGCTGTAGGAAGGGAGTTCCTGGGTGGCAGGGAACTAGGGTTCTCCTTTGTGAAGATGAGCTCTTCGCCTAACGCTGTAGGAAGGGAGGTCCTACGTGGCAGGGGACTAGGTGTCTCCTTTGTGAAGATGAGCTCTTCGCCTAACGCTGTAGGAAGGCAGGTCGTGGGTGGCAGGGGACTAGGGCTCTCCTTTGTGAAGATGAGCTCTTTGCCTAGGAAGGCAGGTCCTGGGTGGTAGGGGACTAGGTGTCTCCTTTGTGAAGATGAGCTCTTTGCCTAACTCTGTAGGATGGGAGGTCGTGGGTGGCAGGGGACTAGGGATCTCCTTTTTGAAGTGAGCTCTTCGCCTAACGCTGTAGGAAGGCAGGTCGTGGGTGGCAGGGGACTAGGGCTCTCCTTTGTGAAGATGAGCTCTTTGCCTAGGAAGGCAGGTCCTGGGTGGTAGGGGACTAGGTGTCTCCTTTGTGAAGATGAGCTCTTTGCCTAACGCTATAGGAAGGGAGGTCCTGTGTGGCAGGGGACTAGGCGTCTCCTTTGTGAAGATGAGCTCTTCGCCTAACGCTGTAGGAAGGCAGGTCCTGGGTGGCAGAGGACTAGGGATCTCCTTTGTGAAGATGAGTTTGTTGCCTAACGCTGTAGGAAGGGAGGTCCTGGGTGGCAGGGAACTAGGGGACTCCTTTGTGAAGATGAGCTCTTTGCCTAACGCTGTAGGAAGGGAGTTCCTGGGTGGCAGGGGTCTAGGGCTCTCTTTTGTGAAGATGAGCTCTTCGCCTAACGCTGTAGGAAGGCAGGTCCTGGGTGGCAGAGGACTAGGGATCTCCTTTGTGAAGATGAGCTCTTTGCCTAACGCTGTAGGAAGGGAGGTCCTGTGTGGCAGGGGACTAGGCGTCTCCTTTGTGAAGATGAGCTCTTCGCCTAACGTTGTAGGAAGGGAGTTCCTGGGTGGCAGGGGACTAGGGCTCTCCTTTGTGAAGATGAGCTCTTCGCCTAAAGCTGTAGGAAGGCAGGTCCTGGGTGGCAGAGGACAAGGGATCTCCTTTGTGAAGATGAGCTCTTCGCCTAACGCTGTAGGAAGGGAGGTCCTGGGTGGCAGGGGACTAGGGCTCTCCTTTGTGAAGATGAGCTCTTTGCCTAACGCTGTAACAAAGCAGGTCCTGGGTGGCAGGGGACTAGGGATCTCCTTTGTGAAGATGAGCTCTTCACCTAACGCTGTAGGAAGGGAGGTCCTGGGTGGCAGGGGACTAGGGGTCTCCTTTGTGAAGATGACTCTTTGCCTAACGCTGTAGGAAGGGAGGTCCGGGGTGGCAGGGGGCTAGGGGTCTCCTTTGTGAAGATGAGCTCTTTGCCTAGGAAGGCAGGTCCTGGGTGGCAGGGGACTAGGGCTCTCCTTTGTGAAGATGAGCTCTTTGCCTAACGCTGTCACAAGGCAGGTCCTGGGTGGCAGGGGACTAGGGATCTCCTTTGTGAAGATGAGCTCTTCACCTAACACTGTAGGAAGGGAGGTCCGGTGTGGCAGGGGACTAGGTGTCTCCTTTGTGAAGATGAGCTCTTTGCCTAACTCTGTAGGATGGGAGGTCCTGGGTGGCAGGGGACTAGGGATCTCCTTTGTGAAGTGAGCTCTTTGCCTAACTCTGTAGGATGGGAGGTCCTGGGTGGCAGGGAACTAGGGATCTCCTTTGTGAAGTGAGCTCTTTGCTTAACACTGTAGGAAGGCAGGTCCTGGGTGGCAGGGTACTAGGGATCTCCTTTGTGAAGATGAGCTCTTCACGTAAGACGAGACGTCCTGGGTGGCAGGGGACTAGGGACCTCCTTTGAGAAGATGAGCTCTTTGCCTAACGCTGTAGGAAGGGAGGTCCTGGGTGGCAGGGGACTAGGCGTCTCCTTTGTGAAGATGAGCTCTTCGCCTAACGCTGTAGGAAGGGAGTTCCTGGGTGGCAGGGAACTAGGGTTCTCCTTTGTGAAGATGAGCTCTTCGCCTAACGCTGTAGGAAGGGAGGTCCTGCGTGGCAGGGGACTAGGTGTCTCCTTTGTGAAGATGAGCTCTTCGCCTAACGCTGTAGGAAGGCAGGTCGTGGGTGGCAGGGGACTAGGGCTCTCCTTTGTGAAGATGAGCTCTTTGCCTAGGAAGGCAGGTCCTGGGTGGTAGGGGACTAGGTGTCTCCTTTGTGAAGATGAGCTCTTTGCCTAACTCTGTAGGATGGGAGGTCGTGGGTGGCAGGGGACTAGGGATCTCCTTTTTGAAGTGAGCGCTTTGCCTAACGCTGTAGGAAGGGAGGTCCTGGCTGGCAGGGGACTAGGGCTCTCCTTTGTGAAGATGAGCTCTTTGCCTAACGCTGTAGGAAGGGAGGTCCTGGGTGGCAGGGGACTAGGGATCTCCTTTGTGAAGATGAGCTCTTCGCCTAACGCTGTAGGATGGGAGGTCCTGGGTGGCAGAGGACTAGGGATATCCTTTGTGAAGATGAGCTCTTCTTCTAACGCTGTAACAAGGCAGTACCTGGATGGCAGGGGACTAGGGATCTCCTTTGTGATGATGAGCTCTTCACCTAACGCTGTAGGAAGGGAGGTCCTGCATGGCAGGGGACTAGGGGTCTCCTTTGTGAAGATGACTCTTTGCCCAACGCTGTAGGAAGGGAGGTCCTGGTTGGCAGGGGACTAGGGATCTCCTTTGTGAAGATGAGCTCTTCGCATAGGAAGGCAGGTCCTGGGTGGCAGGGGACTAGGGCTCTCCTTTGTGAAGATGAGCTCTTTGCCTAACGCTGTAGGAAGGGAGCTCCTGGGTGGCAGGGGACTTGGGATCTCCTTTGTGAAGATGAGCTCTTTGCCTAATGCTGTAGGAAGGCAGGTATGGGTGGCAGGGGACTAGGGATCTCCTTTGTGAAGATGATCTCTTCACGTAACGCTGTAGGAAGGGAGGTCCTGGGTGGCAGGGGACTAGGGGTTTCCTTTGTGAAGATGACTCTTTGCCTAACGCTGTAGGAAGGGAGGTCCTGGGTGGCAGGGGACTAGGGCTCTCCTTTGTGAAGATGAGCTCTTTGCCTAGGAAGGGAGGTCCTGGCTGGCAGGGGACTAGGACTCTCTTTTGTTAAGATGAGCGCTTCGCATAACGCTGTAGGAAGGCAGGTCCTGGGTGGCAGAGGACTAGGGATCTCCTTTGTGAAGATGAGCTCTTTGCCTAACGCTGTAGGAAGGGAGGTCCTGGGTGGCAGGGGACTAGGGCTCTCCTTTGTGAAGATGAGCTCTTTGCATAGGAAGGGAGGTCCTGGGTGGCAGGGGACTAGGGCTCTCCTTTGTGAAGATGAGCTCTTTGCCTAGGAAGGCAGGTCCTGGGTGGTAGGGGACTAGGTGTCTCTTTTGTGAAGATGAGCTCTTTGCCTAACGCTGTAGGAAGGGAGGTCCTGGGTGGCAGGGGACTAGGGATCTCCTTTGTGAAGTGAGCTCTTTGCCTAACTCTGTAGGAAGGGAGGTCCTGGGTGGCAGGGGACTAGGGATCTCCTTTGTGAAGTGAGCTCTTTGCCTAACGCTGTAGGAAGGCAGGTCCTGGGTGGCAGGGGACTAGGGACCTCCTTTGAGAAGATGAGCTCTTTGCCTAACTCTGTAGGAAGGGAGGTCCTGGGTGGCAGGGGAATAGGGATCTCCTTTGTGAAGATGAGCTCTTTGCCTAACGCTGTAGGAAGGGAGGTCCTGGGTGGCAGGGGACTAGGGGTCTCCTTTGTGAAGATTAGCTCTTCGCCTAGGAAGGAAGGTCCTGGCTGGCAGGGGACTAGGGCTCTCCTTTGTGAAGATGAGCTCTTTGCCTAACGCTGTAGGAAGGGAGCTCCTGGGTGGCAGGGGACTTGGGATCTCCTTTGTGAAGATGAGCTCTTTGCCTAATGCTGTAGGAAGGCAGGTATGGGTGGCAGGGGACTAGGGATCTCCTTTGTGAAGATGATCTCTTCACGTAACGCTGTAGGAAGGGAGGTCCTGGGTGGCAGGGGACTAGGGATCTCCTTTGTGAAGATGAGCTCTTCTCCTAACGCTGTAACAGGGCAGGTCCTGGGGGGCAGGGGACTAGGGATCACCTTTGTGATGATGAGCTCTTCACCGAACGCTGTAGGAAGGGAGGTCCTGGGTGGCAGGGGACTAGGGATCTCCTTTGTGAAAATTAGCTCTTCGCCTAGGAAGGCAGGTCCTGGGCGGCAGGGGACTAGGGATCTCCTTTGTGAAGATGAGTTTGTTGCCTAACGCTGTAGGAAGGGAGGTCCTGGGTGGCAGGGGACTAGGGATCTCCTTTGTGAAGATGAGCTCTTTGCCTAACGCTGTAGGAAGGAAGGTCCTGTGTGGCATGGGACTAGGCGTCTCCTTTGTGAAGATGAGCTCTTTGCCTAACGCTGTAGGAATGAAGGTCCTGTGTGGCATGGGACTAGGGATCTCCTTTGTGAAGATGAGCTATTTGCCTAACGCTGTAGGAAGGAAGGTCCTGTGTGGCATGGGACTAGGGATCTCCTTTGTGAAGATGAGCTCTTTGCCTAACACTGTAGGAAGGAAGGTCCTGGGTGGCAGGGGACTAGGGCCCTCCTTTGTGAAGATGAGCTCTTTGCCTAGGAAGGGAGGTCCTGGGTGGCAGTGGACTAGGGCTCTCCTTTGTGAAGATGAGCTCTTTGCCTAACGCTGTAGGAAGGGAGCTCCTGGGTGGCAGGGGACTTGGGATCTCCTTTGTGAAGATGAGCTCTTTGCCTAACGCTGTAACAAGGCAGGTCCTGGGTGGCAGAGGACTAGGGATCTCATTTGTGAAGATGAGCTCTTTGCCTAACGCTTTAGGAAGGGAGGTCCTGGGTGGCAGGGGACTAGGGCCCTCCTTTGTGAAGATGAGCTCTTTGCCTAGGAAGGGAGGTCCTGGGTGGCAGTGGACTAGGGCTCTCCTTTGTGAAGATGAGCTCTTTGCCTAACTCTGTAGGAAGGGAGCTCCTGGGTGGCAGGGGACTTGGGATCTCCTTTGTGAAGATGAGCTCTTTGCCTAACGCTGTAACAAGGCAGGTCCTGGGTGGCAGGGGACCAGGGCTCTCCTTTGTGAAGATGATCTCTTTGCCTAACGCTGTAGGAAGGGAGGTCCTGGGTGGCAGGGGACTAGGGATCTCCTTTGTGAAGATGAGCTCTTCGCCTAACGCTGTAGGAAGGGAGGTCCTGGGTGGCAGGGGACTAGGGATCTCCTTTGTGAAGATGAGCTCTTCGCCTAGGAAGGCAGGTCGTGGGCGGCAGGGGACTAGGGATCTTCTTTGTGAAGATGAGTTTGTTGCCTAACGCTGTAGGAAGGGAGGTCCTGGGTGGCAGGGAACTAGGGGACTCCTTTGTGAAGATGAGCTCTTTGCCTAACGCTATAGGAAGGGAGGTCCTGTGTGGCAGGGGACTAGGCGTCTCCTTTGTGAAGATGAGCTCTTCGCCTAACGCTGTAGGAAGGCAGGTCCTGGGTGGCAGAGGACTAGGGATCTCCTTTGTGAAGATGAGTTTGTTGCCTAACGCTGTAGGAAGGGAGGTCCTGGGTGGCAGGGAACTAGGGGACTCCTTTGTGAAGATGAGCTCTTTGCCTAACGCTGTTGGAAGGGAGTTCCTGGGTGGCAGAGGTCTAGGGCTCTCTTTTGTGAAGATGAGCTCTTCGCCTAACGCTGTAGGAAGGCAGGTCCTGGGTGGCAGAGGACTAGGGATCTCCTTTGTGAAGATGAGCTCTTTGCCTAACGCTGTAGGAAGGGAGGTCCTGTGTGGCAGGGGACTAGGGGTCTCCTTTGTGAAGATGACTCTTTGCCTAACGCTGTAGGAAGGGAGGTCCGGGGTGGCAGGGGGCTAGGGGTCTCCTTTGTGAAGATGAGCTCTTTGCCTAGGAAGGCAGGTCCTGGGTGGCAGGGGACTAGGGCTCTCCTTTGTGAAGATGAGCTCTTTGCCTAACGCTGTCACAAGGCAGGTCCTGGGTGGCAGGGGACTAGGGATCTCCTTTGTGAAGATGAGCTCTTCACCTAACACTGTAGGAAGGGAGGTCCGGTGTGGCAGGGGACTAGGTGTCTCCTTTGTGAAGATGAGCTCTTTGCCTAACTCTGTAGGATGGGAGGTCCTGGGTGGCAGGGGACTAGGGATCTCCTTTGTGAAGTGAGCTCTTTGCCTAACTCTGTAGGATGGGAGGTCCTGGGTGGCAGGGAACTAGGGATCTCCTTTGTGAAGTGAGCTCTTTGCTTAACACTGTAGGAAGGCAGGTCCTGGGTGGCAGGGTACTAGGGATCTCCTTTGTGAAGATGAGCTCTTCACGTAAGACGAGACGTCCTGGGTGGCAGGGGACTAGGGACCTCCTTTGAGAAGATGAGCTCTTTGCCTAACGCTGTAGGAAGGGAGGTCCTGGGTGGCAGGGGACTAGGCGTCTCCTTTGTGAAGATGAGCTCTTCGCCTAACGCTGTAGGAAGGGAGTTCCTGGGTGGCAGGGAACTAGGGTTCTCCTTTGTGAAGATGAGCTCTTCGCCTAACGCTGTAGGAAGGGAGGTCCTGCGTGGCAGGGGACTAGGTGTCTCCTTTGTGAAGATGAGCTCTTCGCCTAACGCTGTAGGAAGGCAGGTCGTGGGTGGCAGGGGACTAGGGCTCTCCTTTGTGAAGATGAGCTCTTTGCCTAGGAAGGCAGGTCCTGGGTGGTAGGGGACTAGGTGTCTCCTTTGTGAAGATGAGCTCTTTGCCTAACTCTGTAGGATGGGAGGTCGTGGGTGGCAGGGGACTAGGGATCTCCTTTTTGAAGTGAGCTCTTCGCCTAACGCTGTAGGAAGGCAGGTCGTGGGTGGCAGGGGACTAGGGCTCTCCTTTGTGAAGATGAGCTCTTTGCCTAGGAAGGCAGGTCCTGGGTGGTAGGGGACTAGGTGTCTCCTTTGTGAAGATGAGCTCTTTGCCTAACGCTATAGGAAGGGAGGTCCTGTGTGGCAGGGGACTAGGCGTCTCCTTTGTGAAGATGAGCTCTTCGCCTAACGCTGTAGGAAGGCAGGTCCTGGGTGGCAGAGGACTAGGGATCTCCTTTGTGAAGATGAGTTTGTTGCCTAACGCTGTAGGAAGGGAGGTCCTGGGTGGCAGGGAACTAGGGGACTCCTTTGTGAAGATGAGCTCTTTGCCTAACGCTGTAGGAAGGGAGTTCCTGGGTGGCAGGGGTCTAGGGCTCTCTTTTGTGAAGATGAGCTCTTCGCCTAACGCTGTAGGAAGGCAGGTCCTGGGTGGCAGAGGACTAGGGATCTCCTTTGTGAAGATGAGCTCTTTGCCTAACGCTGTAGGAAGGGAGGTCCTGTGTGGCAGGGGACTAGGCGTCTCCTTTGTGAAGATGAGCTCTTCGCCTAACGTTGTAGGAAGGGAGTTCCTGGGTGGCAGGGGACTAGGGCTCTCCTTTGTGAAGATGAGCTCTTCGCCTAACGCTGTAGGAAGGCAGGTCCTGGGTGGCAGAGGACAAGGGATCTCCTTTGTGAAGATGAGCTCTTCGCCTAACGCTGTAGGAAGGGAGGTCCTGGGTGGCAGGGGACTAGGGCTCTCCTTTGTGAAGATGAGCTCTTTGCCTAACGCTGTAACAAAGCAGGTCCTGGGTGGCAGGGGACTAGGGATCTCCTTTGTGAAGATGAGCTCTTCACCTAACGCTGTAGGAAGGGAGGTCCTGGGTGGCAGGGGACTAGGGGTCTCCTTTGTGAAGATGACTCTTTGCCTAACGCTGTAGGAAGGGAGGTCCGGGGTGGCAGGGGGCTAGGGGTCTCCTTTGTGAAGATGAGCTCTTTGCCTAGGAAGGCAGGTCCTGGGTGGCAGGGGACTAGGGCTCTCCTTTGTGAAGATGAGCTCTTTGCCTAACGCTGTCACAAGGCAGGTCCTGGGTGGCAGGGGACTAGGGATCTCCTTTGTGAAGATGAGCTCTTCACCTAACACTGTAGGAAGGGAGGTCCGGTGTGGCAGGGGACTAGGTGTCTCCTTTGTGAAGATGAGCTCTTTGCCTAACTCTGTAGGATGGGAGGTCCTGGGTGGCAGGGGACTAGGGATCTCCTTTGTGAAGTGAGCTCTTTGCCTAACTCTGTAGGATGGGAGGTCCTGGGTGGCAGGGAACTAGGGATCTCCTTTGTGAAGTGAGCTCTTTGCTTAACACTGTAGGAAGGCAGGTCCTGGGTGGCAGGGTACTAGGGATCTCCTTTGTGAAGATGAGCTCTTCACGTAAGACGAGACGTCCTGGGTGGCAGGGGACTAGGGACCTCCTTTGAGAAGATGAGCTCTTTGCCTAACGCTGTAGGAAGGGAGGTCCTGGGTGGCAGGGGACTAGGCGTCTCCTTTGTGAAGATGAGCTCTTCGCCTAACGCTGTAGGAAGGGAGTTCCTGGGTGGCAGGGAACTAGGGTTCTCCTTTGTGAAGATGAGCTCTTCGCCTAACGCTGTAGGAAGGGAGGTCCTGCGTGGCAGGGGACTAGGTGTCTCCTTTGTGAAGATGAGCTCTTCGCCTAACGCTGTAGGAAGGCAGGTCGTGGGTGGCAGGGGACTAGGGCTCTCCTTTGTGAAGATGAGCTCTTTGCCTAGGAAGGCAGGTCCTGGGTGGTAGGGGACTAGGTGTCTCCTTTGTGAAGATGAGCTCTTTGCCTAACTCTGTAGGATGGGAGGTCGTGGGTGGCAGGGGACTAGGGATCTCCTTTTTGAAGTGAGCGCTTTGCCTAACGCTGTAGGAAGGGAGGTCCTGGCTGGCAGGGGACTAGGGCTCTCCTTTGTGAGGATGAGCTCTTTGCCTAACGCTGTAGGAAGGGAGGTCCTGGGTGGCAGGGGACTAGGGATCTCCTTTGTGAAGATGAGCTCTTCGCCTAACGCTGTAGGATGGGAGGTCCTGGGTGGCAGAGGACTAGGGATATCCTTTGTGAAGATGAGCTCTTCTTCTAACGCTGTAACAAGGCAGTACCTGGATGGCAGGGGACTAGGGATCTCCTTTGTGATGATGAGCTCTTCACCTAAAGCTGTAGGAAGGGAGGTCCTGCATGGCAGGGGACTAGGGGTCTCCTTTGTGAAGATGACTCTTTGCCCAACGCTGTAGGAAGGGAGGTCCTGGTTGGCAGGGGACTAGGGATCTCCTTTGTGAAGATGAGCTCTTCGCATAGGAAGGCAGGTCCTGGGTGGCAGGGGACTAGGGCTCTCCTTTGTGAAGATGAGCTCTTTGCCTAACGCTGTAGGAAGGGAGCTCCTGGGTGGCAGGGGACTTGGGATCTCCTTTGTGAAGATGAGCTCTTTGCCTAATGCTGTAGGAAGGCAGGTATGGGTGGCAGGGGACTAGGGATCTCCTTTGTGAAGATGATCTCTTCACGTAACGCTGTAGGAAGGGAGGTCCTGGGTGGCAGGGGACTAGGGGTTTCCTTTGTGAAGATGACTCTTTGCCTAACGCTGTAGGAAGGGAGGTCCTGGGTGGCAGGGGACTAGGGCTCTCCTTTGTGAAGATGAGCTCTTTGCCTAGGAAGGGAGGTCCTGGCTGGCAGGGGACTAGGACTCTCTTTTGTTAAGATGAGCGCTTCGCATAACGCTGTAGGAAGGCAGGTCCTGGGTGGCAGAGGACTAGGGATCTCCTTTGTGAAGATGAGCTCTTTGCCTAACGCTGTAGGAAGGGAGGTCCTGGGTGGCAGGGGACTAGGGCTCTCCTTTGTGAAGATGAGCTCTTTGCATAGGAAGGGAGGTCCTGGGTGGCAGGGGACTAGGGCTCTCCTTTGTGAAGATGAGCTCTTTGCCTAGGAAGGCAGGTCCTGGGTGGTAGGGGACTAGGTGTCTCTTTTGTGAAGATGAGCTCTTTGCCTAACGCTGTAGGAAGGGAGGTCCTGGGTGGCAGGGGACTAGGGATCTCCTTTGTGAAGTGAGCTCTTTGCCTAACTCTGTAGGAAGGGAGGTCCTGGGTGGCAGGGGACTAGGGATCTCCTTTGTGAAGTGAGCTCTTTGCCTAACGCTGTAGGAAGGCAGGTCCTGGGTGGCAGGGGACTAGGGACCTCCTTTGAGAAGATGAGCTCTTTGCCTAACTCTGTAGGAAGGGAGGTCCTGGGTGGCAGGGGAATAGGGATCTCCTTTGTGAAGATGAGCTCTTTGCCTAACGCTGTAGGAAGGGAGGTCCTGGGTGGCAGGGGACTAGGGGTCTCCTTTGTGAAGATTAGCTCTTCGCCTAGGAAGGAAGGTCCTGGCTGGCAGGGGACTAGGGCTCTCCTTTGTGAAGATGAGCTCTTTGCCTAACGCTGTAGGAAGGGAGCTCCTGGGTGGCAGGGGACTTGGGATCTCCTTTGTGAAGATGAGCTCTTTGCCTAATGCTGTAGGAAGGCAGGTATGGGTGGCAGGGGACTAGGGATCTCCTTTGTGAAGATGATCTCTTCATGTAACGCTGTAGGAAGGGAGGTCCTGGGTGGCAGGGGACTAGGGATCTCCTTTGTGAAGATGAGCTCTTCTCCTAACGCTGTAACAGGGCAGGTCCTGGGGGGCAGGGGACTAGGGATCACCTTTGTGATGATGAGCTCTTCACCGAACGCTGTAGGAAGGGAGGTCCTGGGTGGCAGGGGACTAGGGATCTCCTTTGTGAAAATTAGCTCTTCGCCTAGGAAGGCAGGTCCTGGGCGGCAGGGGACTAGGGATCTCCTTTGTGAAGATGAGTTTGTTGCCTAACGCTGTAGGAAGGGAGGTCCTGGGTGGCAGGGGACTAGGGATCTCCTTTGTGAAGATGAGCTCTTTGCCTAACGCTGTAGGAAGGAAGGTCCTGTGTGGCATGGGACTAGGCGTCTCCTTTGTGAAGATGAGCTCTTTGCCTAACGCTGTAGGAATGAAGGTCCTGTGTGGCATGGGACTAGGGATCTCCTTTGTGAAGATGAGCTATTTGCCTAACGCTGTAGGAAGGAAGGTCCTGTGTGGCATGGGACTAGGGATCTCCTTTGTGAAGATGAGCTCTTTGCCTAACACTGTAGGAAGGAAGGTCCTGGGTGGCAGGGGACTAGGGCCCTCCTTTGTGAAGATGAGCTCTTTGCCTAGGAAGGGAGGTCCTGGGTGGCAGTGGACTAGGGCTCTCCTTTGTGAAGATGAGCTCTTTGCCTAACGCTGTAGGAAGGGAGCTCCTGGGTGGCAGGGGACTTGGGATCTCCTTTGTGAAGATGAGCTCTTTGCCTAACGCTGTAACAAGGCAGGTCCTGGGTGGCAGAGGACTAGGGATCTCATTTGTGAAGATGAGCTCTTTGCCTAACGCTTTAGGAAGGGAGGTCCTGGGTGGCAGGGGACTAGGGCCCTCCTTTGTGAAGATGAGCTCTTTGCCTAGGAAGGGAGGTCCTGGGTGGCAGTGGACTAGGGCTCTCCTTTGTGAAGATGAGCTCTTTGCCTAACTCTGTAGGAAGGGAGCTCCTGGGTGGCAGGGGACTTGGGATCTCCTTTGTGAAGATGAGCTCTTTGCCTAACGCTGTAACAAGGCAGGTCCTGGGTGGCAGGGGACTAGGGATCTCCTTTGTGAAGATGAGCTCTTCACGGAAAGCTGTAGGAAGGGAAGTCCTGGGTGGCAGGGGACTAGGGGTCTCCTTTGTGAAGATGACTCTTTGCCTAACGCTGTAGGAAGGGAGGTCCTGGGTGGCAGGGGACTAGGGCTCTCCATTGTGAAGATGAGCTCTTCGCCTAGGAAGGGAGGTCCTGGCTGGCAGGGGACTAGGGCTCTCCTTTGTGAAGATGATCTCTTTGCCTAACGCTGTAGGAAGGGAGGTCCTGGGTGGCAGGGGACTAGGGATCTCCTTTGTGAAGATGAGCTCTTCGTCTAACGCTGTAGGAAGGGAGGTCCTGGGTGGCAGGGGACTAGGGATCTCCTTTGTGAAGATGAGCTCTTCGCCTAGGAAGGCAGGTCGTGGGCGGCAGGGGACTAGGGATCTCCTTTGTGAAGATGAGTTTGTTGCCTAACGCTGTAGGAAGGGAGGTCCTGTGTGGCAGGGGACTAGGCGTCTCCTTTGTGAAGATTAGCTCTTCGCCTAACGCTGTAGGAAGGGAGTTCCTGGGTGGCAGGGGACTAGGGCTCTCCTTTGTGAAGATGAGCTCTTCGCCTAACGCTGTAGGAAGGCAGGTCCTGGGTGGCAGAGGACTAGGGATCTCGTTTGTGAAGATGAGCTCTTTGCCTAACGCTGTAGGAAGGGAGGTCCTGGGCGGCAGGGGACTAGGGCTCTCCTTTGTGAAGATGAGCTCTTTGCCTAATGCTGTAGGAAGGGAGCTCCTGGGTGGCAGGGGACTTGGGATCTCCTTTGTGAAGATGAGCTCTTTGCCTAACGCTGTAACAAGGCAGGTCCTGGGTGGCAGGGGACTAGGGATCTCCTTTGTGAAGATGAGCTCTTCATCTAACGCTGTAGGAAGGGAGGTCCTGGGTGGCAGGGGACTAGGGGTCTCCTTTGTGAACATGACTCTTTGCCTAACGCTGTAGGAAGGGAGGTCTGGGGTGGCAGGGGGCTAGGGGTCTCCTTTATGAAGATGAGCTCTTTGCCTAGGAAGGCAGGTCCTGGATGGCAGGGGACTAGGTGTCTCCTTTGTGAAGATGAGCTCTTTGCCTAACGCTGTAGGAAGTGAGGTCCTGGGTGGCAGGGGACTAGGGATCTCCTTTGTGAAGTGAGCTCTTTGCCTAATGCTGTAGGAAGTGAGGTCCTGGGTGGCAGGGGACTAGGGCTCTCCTTTGTGAAGATGAGCTCTTTGCCTAATGCTGTAGGAAGGCAGGTCCTGGGTGGCAGGGGACTAGGGATCTCCTTTGTGAAGAAGAGCTCTCGCCTAACGCTGTAGGAAAGGAGGTCCTGGGTGGCAGGGAACTAGGGATCTCCTTTGTGAAGATGAGCTCTTTGCTTAATGCTGAAGGAAGGGAGGTCCTGGGTGGCAGGGGACTAGGGATCTCCTTTGTGAAGATGAGCGCTTCGCCTAACGCTGTAGGAAGGCAGGTCCTGGGTGGCAGAGGACTAGGGATCTCCTTTGTGAAGATGAACTCTTTGCCTAACGCTGTAGGAAGGGAGGTCCTGGCTGGCAGGGGATTAGGGCTCTCCTTTGTGAAGATGAGCTCTTTGCCTAGGAAGGGAGGTCCTGGGTGGCAGGGGACTAGGGGTCTCCTTTGTGAAGATGACTCTTTGCCTAACGCTGTAGGAAGGCAGGTCCTGGGTGGCAGGGTTATAGGGGTCTCCTTTGTGAAGGTGAGCTCTTTGCCTAGGAAGGCAGGTCCTGGGTGGCAGGGGATTAGGTGTCTCCTTTGTGAAGATGAGCTCTTTGCCTAACGCTGTAGGAAGGGAGTTCCTGGGTGGCAGGGGACTAGGGTTCTCCTTTGTGAAGATGAGCTCTTCGCCTAATGCTGTAGGAAGGGAGGTCCTGGGTGGCAGGGGACTAGGTGTCTCCTTTGTGAAGATGAGCTCTTCGCCTAACGCTGTAAGAAGGGAGTTCCTGGGTGGCAGGGGACTAGGGCTCTCCTTTGTGAAGATGAGCGCTTCGCATAACGCTGTAGGAAGGCAGGTCCTGGGTGGCAGAGGACTAGGGATCTCCTTTGTGAAGATGAGCTCTTTGCCTAACGCTGTAGGAAGGGAGGTCCTGGGTGGCAGGGGACTAGGGCTCTCCTTTGTGAAGATGAGCTCTTTGCCTAGGAAGGCAGGTCCTGGGTGGTAGGGGACTAGGTGTCTCCTTTGTGAAGATGAGCTCTTTGCCAAACGCTGTAGGAAGGGAGGTCCTGGGTGGCAGGGGACTAGGGATCTCCTTTGTGAAGTGAGCTCTTTGCCTAACTCTGTAGGAAGGGAGGTCCTGGGTGGCAGGGGACTAGGGATCTCCTTTGTGAAGTGAGCTCTTTGCCTAACTCTGTAGGAAGGCAGGTCCTGGGTGGCAGGGGACTAGGGACCTCCTTTGAGAAGATGAGCTCTTTGCCTAACCCTGTAGGAAGGGAGGTCCTGGGTGGCAGGGGAATAGGGATCTCCTTTGTGAAGATGAGCTCTTTGCCTAACGCTGTAGGAAGTGAGGTCCTGGGTGGCAGGGGACTAGGGATCTCCTTTGTGAAGTGAGCCCTTTGCCTAACGCTGTAGGAAGTGAGGTCCTGGGTGGCAGGGGACTAGGGCTCTCCTTTGTGAAGATGAGCTCTTTGCCTAATGCTATAGGAAGGCAGGTCCTGGGTGGCAGGGGACTAGGGATCTCCTTTGTGAAGAAGAGCTCTCGCCTAACGCTGTAGGAAAGGAGGTCCTGGGTGGCAGGGAACTAGGGATCTCCTTTGTGAAGATGAGCTCTTCGCCTAATGCTGAAGGAAGGGAGGTCCTGGGTGGCAGGGGACTAGGGATCTCCTTTGTGAAGATGAGCGCTTCGCCTAATGCTGTACGAAGGCAGGTCCTGGGTGGCAGAGGACTAGGGATCTTCTTTGTGAAGATGAGCTCTTTGCCTAACGCTGTAGGAAGGGAGGTCCTGGCTGGCAGGGGACTAGGGCTCTCCTTTGTGAAGATGAGCTCTTTGCCTAGGAAGGGAGGTCCTGGGTGGCAGGGGACTAGGGGTCTCCTTTGTGAAGATGACTCTTTGCCTAACGCTGTAGGAAGGGAGGTCCTGGGTGGCAGGGGTATAGGGTTCTCCTTTGTGAAGATGAGCTCTTTGCCTAGGAAGGCAGGTCCTGGGTGGCAGGGGACTAGGTGTCTCCTTTGTGAAGATGAGCTCTTTGCCTAACGCTGTAGGAAGGGAGGTCCTGGCTGGCAGGGGACTAGGGCTCTCCTTTGTGAAGATGAGCTCTTTGCCTAGGAAGGGAGGTCCTGGGTGGCAGGGGACTAGGGGTCTCCTTTGTGAAGATGACTCTTTGCCTAACGCTGTAGGAAGGGAGGTCCTGGGTGGCAGGGGTATAGGGTTCTCCTTTGTGAAGATGAGCTCTTCGCCTAGGAAGGCAGGTCGTGGGCGGCAGGGGACTAGGGATCTCCTTTGTGAAGATGAGTTTGTTGCCTAACGCTGTAGGAAGGGAGGTCCTGTGTGGCAGGGGACTAGGCGTCTCCTTTGTGAAGATTAGCTCTTCGCCTAACGCTGTAGGAAGGGAGTTCCTGGGTGGCAGGGGACTAGGGCTCTCCTTTGTGAAGATGAGCTCTTCGCCTAACGCTGTAGGAAGGCAGGTCCTGGGTGGCAGAGGACTAGGGATCTCGTTTGTGAAGATGAGCTCTTTGCCTAACGCTGTAGGAAGGGAGGTCCTGGGCGGCAGGGGACTAGGGCTCTCCTTTGTGAAGATGAGCTCTTTGCCTAATGCTGTAGGAAGGGAGCTCCTGGGTGGCAGGGGACTTGGGATCTCCTTTGTGAAGATGAGCTCTTTGCCTAACGCTGTAACAAGGCAGGTCCTGGGTGGCAGGGGACTAGGGATCTCCTTTGTGAAGATGAGCTCTTCATCTAACGCTGTAGGAAGGGAGGTCCTGGGTGGCAGGGGACTAGGGGTCTCCTTTGTGAACATGACTCTTTGCCTAACGCTGTAGGAAGGGAGGTCTGGGGTGGCAGGGGGCTAGGGGTCTCCTTTATGAAGATGAGCTCTTTGCCTAGGAAGGCAGGTCCTGGATGGCAGGGGACTAGGTGTCTCCTTTGTGAAGATGAGCTCTTTGCCTAACGCTGTAGGAAGTGAGGTCCTGGGTGGCAGGGGACTAGGTATCTCCTTTGTGAAGTGAGCTCTTTGCCTAATGCTGTAGGAAGTGAGGTCCTGGGTGGCAGGGGACTAGGGCTCTCCTTTGTGAAGATGAGCTCTTTGCCTAATGCTGTAGGAAGGCAGGTCCTGGGTGGCAGGGGACTAGGGATCTCCTTTGTGAAGAAGAGCTCTCGCCTAACGCTGTAGGAAAGGAGGTCCTGGGTGGCAGGGAACTAGGGATCTCCTTTGTGAAGATGAGCTCTTTGCCTAATGCTGAAGGAAGGGAGGTCCTGGGTGGCAGGGGACTAGGGATCTCCTTTGTGAAGATGAGCGCTTCGCCTAACGCTGTAGGAAGGCAGGTCCTGGGTGGCAGAGGACTAGGGATCTCCTTTGTGAAGATGAACTCTTTGCCTAACGCTGTAGGAAGGGAGGTCCTGGCTGGCAGGGGATTAGGGCTCTCCTTTGTGAAGATGAGCTCTTTGCCTAGGAAGGGAGGTCCTGGGTGGCAGGGGACTAGGGGTCTCCTTTGTGAAGATGACTCTTTGCCTAACGCTGTAGGAAGGCAGGTCCTGGGTGGCAGGGTTATAGGGGTCTCCTTTGTGAAGGTGAGCTCTTTGCCTAGGAAGGCAGGTCCTGGGTGGCAGGGGATTAGGTGTCTCCTTTGTGAAGATGAGCTCTTTGCCTAACGCTGTAGGAAGGGAGTTCCTGGGTGGCAGGGGACTAGGGTTCTCCTTTGTGAAGATGAGCTCTTCGCCTAATGCTGTAGGAAGGGAGGTCCTGGGTGGCAGGGGACTAGGTGTCTCCTTTGTGAAGATGAGCTCTTCGCCTAACGCTGTAGGAAGGCAGGTCCTGGGTGGCAGAGGACTAGGGATCTCCTTTGTGAAGATGAGTTTGTTGCCTAACGCTGTAGGAAGGGAGGTCCTGGGTGGCAGGGAACTAGGGGACTCCTTTGTGAAGATGAGCTCTTTGCCTAACGCTGTAGGAAGGGAGTTCCTGGGTGGCAGGGGTCTAGGGCTCTCTTTTGTGAAGATGAGCTCTTCGCCTAACGCTGTAGGAAGGCAGGTCCTGGGTGGCAGAGGACTAGGGATCTCCTTTGTGAAGATGAGCTCTTTGCCTAACGCTGTAGGAAGGGAGGTCCTGTGTGGCAGGGGACTAGGCGTCTCCTTTGTGAAGATGAGCTCTTCGCCTAACGTTGTAGGAAGGGAGTTCCTGGGTGGCAGGGGACTAGGGCTCTCCTTTGTGAAGATGAGCTCTTCGCCTAACGCTGTAGGAAGGCAGGTCCTGGGTGGCAGAGGACAAGGGATCTCCTTTGTGAAGATGAGCTCTTCGCCTAACGCTGTAGGAAGGGAGGTCCTGGGTGGCAGGGGACTAGGGCTCTCCTTTGTGAAGATGAGCTCTTTGCCTAACGCTGTAACAAAGCAGGTCCTGGGTGGCAGGGGACTAGGGATCTCCTTTGTGAAGATGAGCTCTTCACCTAACGCTGTAGGAAGGGAGGTCCTGGGTGGCAGGGGACTAGGGGTCTCCTTTGTGAAGATGACTCTTTGCCTAACGCTGTAGGAAGGGAGGTCCGGGGTGGCAGGGGGCTAGGGGTCTCCTTTGTGAAGATGAGCTCTTTGCCTAGGAAGGCAGGTCCTGGGTGGCAGGGGACTAGGGCTCTCCTTTGTGAAGATGAGCTCTTTGCCTAACGCTGTCACAAGGCAGGTCCTGGGTGGCAGGGGACTAGGGATCTCCTTTGTGAAGATGAGCTCTTCACCTAACACTGTAGGAAGGGAGGTCCGGTGTGGCAGGGGACTAGGTGTCTCCTTTGTGAAGATGAGCTCTTTGCCTAACTCTGTAGGATGGGAGGTCCTGGGTGGCAGGGGACTAGGGATCTCCTTTGTGAAGTGAGCTCTTTGCCTAACTCTGTAGGATGGGAGGTCCTGGGTGGCAGGGAACTAGGGATCTCCTTTGTGAAGTGAGCTCTTTGCTTAACACTGTAGGAAGGCAGGTCCTGGGTGGCAGGGTACTAGGGATCTCCTTTGTGAAGATGAGCTCTTCACGTAAGACGAGACGTCCTGGGTGGCAGGGGACTAGGGACCTCCTTTGAGAAGATGAGCTCTTTGCCTAACGCTGTAGGAAGGGAGGTCCTGGGTGGCAGGGGACTAGGCGTCTCCTTTGTGAAGATGAGCTCTTCGCCTAACGCTGTAGGAAGGGAGTTCCTGGGTGGCAGGGAACTAGGGTTCTCCTTTGTGAAGATGAGCTCTTCGCCTAACGCTGTAGGAAGGGAGGTCCTGCGTGGCAGGGGACTAGGTGTCTCCTTTGTGAAGATGAGCTCTTCGCCTAACGCTGTAGGAAGGCAGGTCGTGGGTGGCAGGGGACTAGGGCTCTCCTTTGTGAAGATGAGCTCTTTGCCTAGGAAGGCAGGTCCTGGGTGGTAGGGGACTAGGTGTCTCCTTTGTGAAGATGAGCTCTTTGCCTAACTCTGTAGGATGGGAGGTCGTGGGTGGCAGGGGACTAGGGATCTCCTTTTTGAAGTGAGCGCTTTGCCTAACGCTGTAGGAAGGGAGGTCCTGGCTGGCAGGGGACTAGGGCTCTCCTTTGTGAAGATGAGCTCTTTGCCTAACGCTGTAGGAAGGGAGGTCCTGGGTGGCAGGGGACTAGGGATCTCCTTTGTGAAGATGAGCTCTTCGCCTAACGCTGTAGGATGGGAGGTCCTGGGTGGCAGAGGACTAGGGATATCCTTTGTGAAGATGAGCTCTTCTTCTAACGCTGTAACAAGGCAGTACCTGGATGGCAGGGGACTAGGGATCTCCTTTGTGATGATGAGCTCTTCACCTAAAGCTGTAGGAAGGGAGGTCCTGCATGGCAGGGGACTAGGGGTCTCCTTTGTGAAGATGACTCTTTGCCCAACGCTGTAGGAAGGGAGGTCCTGGTTGGCAGGGGACTAGGGATCTCCTTTGTGAAGATGAGCTCTTCGCATAGGAAGGCAGGTCCTGGGTGGCAGGGGACTAGGGCTCTCCTTTGTGAAGATGAGCTCTTTGCCTAACGCTGTAGGAAGGGAGCTCCTGGGTGGCAGGGGACTTGGGATCTCCTTTGTGAAGATGAGCTCTTTGCCTAATGCTGTAGGAAGGCAGGTATGGGTGGCAGGGGACTAGGGATCTCCTTTGTGAAGATGATCTCTTCACGTAACGCTGTAGGAAGGGAGGTCCTGGGTGGCAGGGGACTAGGGGTTTCCTTTGTGAAGATGACTCTTTGCCTAACGCTGTAGGAAGGGAGGTCCTGGGTGGCAGGGGACTAGGGCTCTCCTTTGTGAAGATGAGCTCTTTGCCTAGGAAGGGAGGTCCTGGCTGGCAGGGGACTAGGACTCTCTTTTGTTAAGATGAGCGCTTCGCATAACGCTGTAGGAAGGCAGGTCCTGGGTGGCAGAGGACTAGGGATCTCCTTTGTGAAGATGAGCTCTTTGCCTAACGCTGTAGGAAGGGAGGTCCTGGGTGGCAGGGGACTAGGGCTCTCCTTTGTGAAGATGAGCTCTTTGCATAGGAAGGGAGGTCCTGGGTGGCAGGGGACTAGGGCTCTCCTTTGTGAAGATGAGCTCTTTGCCTAGGAAGGCAGGTCCTGGGTGGTAGGGGACTAGGTGTCTCTTTTGTGAAGATGAGCTCTTTGCCTAACGCTGTAGGAAGGGAGGTCCTGGGTGGCAGGGGACTAGGGATCTCCTTTGTGAAGTGAGCTCTTTGCCTAACTCTGTAGGAAGGGAGGTCCTGGGTGGCAGGGGACTAGGGATCTCCTTTGTGAAGTGAGCTCTTTGCCTAACGCTGTAGGAAGGCAGGTCCTGGGTGGCAGGGGACTAGGGACCTCCTTTGAGAAGATGAGCTCTTTGCCTAACTCTGTAGGAAGGGAGGTCCTGGGTGGCAGGGGAATAGGGATCTCCTTTGTGAAGATGAGCTCTTTGCCTAACGCTGTAGGAAGGGAGGTCCTGGGTGGCAGGGGACTAGGGGTCTCCTTTGTGAAGATTAGCTCTTCGCCTAGGAAGGAAGGTCCTGGCTGGCAGGGGACTAGGGCTCTCCTTTGTGAAGATGAGCTCTTTGCCTAACGCTGTAGGAAGGGAGCTCCTGGGTGGCAGGGGACTTGGGATCTCCTTTGTGAAGATGAGCTCTTTGCCTAATGCTGTAGGAAGGCAGGTATGGGTGGCAGGGGACTAGGGATCTCCTTTGTGAAGATGATCTCTTCACGTAACGCTGTAGGAAGGGAGGTCCTGGGTGGCAGGGGCTAGGGATCTCCTTTGTGAAGATGAGCTCTTCTCCTAACGCTGTAACAGGGCAGGTCCTGGGGGGCAGGGGACTAGGGATCACCTTTGTGATGATGAGCTCTTCACCGAACGCTGTAGGAAGGGAGGTCCTGGGTGGCAGGGGACTAGGGATCTCCTTTGTGAAAATTAGCTCTTCGCCTAGGAAGGCAGGTCCTGGGCGGCAGGGGACTAGGGATCTCCTTTGTGAAGATGAGTTTGTTGCCTAACGCTGTAGGAAGGGAGGTCCTGGGTGGCAGGGGACTAGGGATCTCCTTTGTGAAGATGAGCTCTTTGCCTAACGCTGTAGGAAGGAAGGTCCTGTGTGGCATGGGACTAGGCGTCTCCTTTGTGAAGATGAGCTCTTTGCCTAACGCTGTAGGAATGAAGGTCCTGTGTGGCATGGGACTAGGGATCTCCTTTGTGAAGATGAGCTATTTGCCTAACGCTGTAGGAAGGAAGGTCCTGTGTGGCATGGGACTAGGGATCTCCTTTGTGAAGATGAGCTCTTTGCCTAACACTGTAGGAAGGAAGGTCCTGGGTGGCAGGGGACTAGGGCCCTCCTTTGTGAAGATGAGCTCTTTGCCTAGGAAGGGAGGTCCTGGGTGGCAGTGGACTAGGGCTCTCCTTTGTGAAGATGAGCTCTTTGCCTAACGCTGTAGGAAGGGAGCTCCTGGGTGGCAGGGGACTTGGGATCTCCTTTGTGAAGATGAGCTCTTTGCCTAACGCTGTAACAAGGCAGGTCCTGGGTGGCAGAGGACTAGGGATCTCATTTGTGAAGATGAGCTCTTTGCCTAACGCTTTAGGAAGGGAGGTCCTGGGTGGCAGGGGACTAGGGCCCTCCTTTGTGAAGATGAGCTCTTTGCCTAGGAAGGGAGGTCCTGGGTGGCAGTGGACTAGGGCTCTCCTTTGTGAAGATGAGCTCTTTGCCTAACTCTGTAGGAAGGGAGCTCCTGGGTGGCAGGGGACTTGGGATCTCCTTTGTGAAGATGAGCTCTTTGCCTAACGCTGTAACAAGGCAGGTCCTGGGTGGCAGGGGACTAGGGATCTCCTTTGTGAAGATGAGCTCTTCACGGAAAGCTGTAGGAAGGGAGGTCCTGGGTGGCAGGGGACTAGGGGTCTCCTTTGTGAAGATGACTCTTTGCCTAACGCTGTAGGAAGGGAGGTCCTGGGTGGCAGGGGACTAGGGCTCTCCATTGTGAAGATGAGCTCTTCGCCTAGGAAGGGAGGTCCTGGCTGGCAGGGGACTAGGGCTCTCCTTTGTGAAGATGATCTCTTTGCCTAACGCTGTAGGAAGGGAGGTCCTGGGTGGCAGGGGACTAGGGATCTCCTTTGTGAAGATGAGCTCTTCGTCTAACGCTGTAGGAAGGGAGGTCCTGGGTGGCAGGGGACTAGGGATCTCCTTTGTGAAGATGAGCTCTTCGCCTAGGAAGGCAGGTCGTGGGCGGCAGGGGACTAGGGATCTCCTTTGTGAAGATGAGTTTGTTGCCTAACGCTGTAGGAAGGGAGGTCCTGTGTGGCAGGGGACTAGGCGTCTCCTTTGTGAAGATTAGCTCTTCGCCTAACGCTGTAGGAAGGGAGTTCCTGGGTGGCAGGGGACTAGGGCTCTCCTTTGTGAAGATGAGCTCTTCGCCTAACGCTGTAGGAAGGCAGGTCCTGGGTGGCAGAGGACTAGGGATCTCGTTTGTGAAGATCAGCTCTTTGCCTAACGCTGTAGGAAGGGAGGTCCTGGGCGGCAGGGGACTAGGGCTCTCCTTTGTGAAGATGAGCTCTTTGCCTAATGCTGTAGGAAGGGAGCTCCTGGGTGGCAGGGGACTTGGGATCTCCTTTGTGAAGATGAGCTCTTTGCCTAACGCTGTAACAAGGCAGGTCCTGGGTGGCAGGGGACTAGGGATCTCCTTTGTGAAGATGAGCTCTTCATCTAACGCTGTAGGAAGGGAGGTCCTGGGTGGCAGGGGACTAGGGGTCTCCTTTGTGAACATGACTCTTTGCCTAACGCTGTAGGAAGGGAGGTCTGGGGTGGCAGGGGGCTAGGGGTCTCCTTTATGAAGATGAGCTCTTTGCCTAGGAAGGCAGGTCCTGGATGGCAGGGGACTAGGTGTCTCCTTTGTGAAGATGAGCTCTTTGCCTAACGCTGTAGGAAGTGAGGTCCTGGGTGGCAGGGGACTAGGGATCTCCTTTGTGAAGTGAGCTCTTTGCCTAATGCTGTAGGAAGTGAGGTCCTGGGTGGCAGGGGACTAGGGCTCTCCTTTGTGAAGATGAGCTCTTTGCCTAATGCTGTAGGAAGGCAGGTCCTGGGTGGCAGGGGACTAGGGATCTCCTTTGTGAAGAAGAGCTCTCGCCTAACGCTGTAGGAAAGGAGGTCCTGGGTGGCAGGGAACTAGGGATCTCCTTTGTGAAGATGAGCTCTTTGCCTAATGCTGAAGGAAGGGAGGTCCTGGGTGGCAGGGGACTAGGGATCTCCTTTGTGAAGATGAGCGCTTCGCCTAACGCTGTAGGAAGGCAGGTCCTGGGTGGCAGAGGACTAGGGATCTCCTTTGTGAAGATGAACTCTTTGCCTAACGCTGTAGGAAGGGAGGTCCTGGCTGGCAGGGGATTAGGGCTCTCCTTTGTGAAGATGAGCTCTTTGCCTAGGAAGGGAGGTCCTGGGTGGCAGGGGACTAGGGGTCTCCTTTGTGAAGATGACTCTTTGCCTAACGCTGTAGGAAGGCAGGTCCTGGGTGGCAGGGTTATAGGGGTCTCCTTTGTGAAGGTGAGCTCTTTGCCTAGGAAGGCAGGTCCTGGGTGGCAGGGGATTAGGTGTCTCCTTTGTGAAGATGAGCTCTTTGCCTAACGCTGTAGGAAGGGAGTTCCTGGGTGGCAGGGGACTAGGGTTCTCCTTTGTGAAGATGAGCTCTTCGCCTAATGCTGTAGGAAGGGAGGTCCTGGGTGGCAGGGGACTAGGTGTCTCCTTTGTGAAGATGAGCTCTTCGCCTAACGCTGTAAGAAGGGAGTTCCTGGGTGGCAGGGGACTAGGGCTCTCCTTTGTGAAGATGAGCGCTTCGCATAACGCTGTAGGAAGGCAGGTCCTGGGTGGCAGAGGACTAGGGATCTCCTTTGTGAAGATGAGCTCTTTGCCTAACGCTGTAGGAAGGGAGGTCCTGGGTGGCAGGGGACTAGGGCTCTCCTTTGTGAAGATGAGCTCTTTGCCTAGGAAGGCAGGTCCTGGGTGGTAGGGGACTAGGTGTCTCCTTTGTGAAGATGAGCTCTTTGCCAAACGCTGTAGGAAGGGAGGTCCTGGGTGGCAGGGGACTAGGGATCTCCTTTGTGAAGTGAGCTCTTTGCCTAACTCTGTAGGAAGGGAGGTCCTGGGTGGCAGGGGACTAGGGATCTCCTTTGTGAAGTGAGCTCTTTGCCTAACTCTGTAGGAAGGCAGGTCCTGGGTGGCAGGGGACTAGGGACCTCCTTTGAGAAGATGAGCTCTTTGCCTAACCCTGTAGGAAGGGAGGTCCTGGGTGGCAGGGGAATAGGGATCTCCTTTGTGAAGATGAGCTCTTTGCCTAACGCTGTAGGAAGTGAGGTCCTGGGTGGCAGGGGACTAGGGATCTCCTTTGTGAAGTGAGCCCTTTGCCTAACGCTGTAGGAAGTGAGGTCCTGGGTGGCAGGGGACTAGGGCTCTCCTTTGTGAAGATGAGCTCTTTGCCTAATGCTATAGGAAGGCAGGTCCTGGGTGGCAGGGGACTAGGGATCTCCTTTGTGAAGAAGAGCTCTCGCCTAACGCTGTAGGAAAGGAGGTCCTGGGTGGCAGGGAACTAGGGATCTCCTTTGTGAAGATGAGCTCTTCGCCTAATGCTGAAGGAAGGGAGGTCCTGGGTGGCAGGGGACTAGGGATCTCCTTTGTGAAGATGAGCGCTTCGCCTAATGCTGTACGAAGGCAGGTCCTGGGTGGCAGAGGACTAGGGATCTTCTTTGTGAAGATGAGCTCTTTGCCTAACGCTGTAGGAAGGGAGGTCCTGGCTGGCAGGGGACTAGGGCTCTCCTTTGTGAAGATGAGCTCTTTGCCTAGGAAGGGAGGTCCTGGGTGGCAGGGGACTAGGGGTCTCCTTTGTGAAGATGACTCTTTGCCTAACGCTGTAGGAAGGGAGGTCCTGGGTGGCAGGGGTATAGGGTTCTCCTTTGTGAAGATGAGCTCTTTGCCTAGGAAGGCAGGTCCTGGGTGGCAGGGGACTAGGTGTCTCCTTTGTGAAGATGAGCTCTTTGCCTAACGCTGTAGGAAGGGAGGTCCTGGCTGGCAGGGGACTAGGGCTCTCCTTTGTGAAGATGAGCTCTTTGCCTAGGAAGGGAGGTCCTGGGTGGCAGGGGACTAGGGGTCTCCTTTTTGAAGATGACTCTTTGCCTAACGCTGTAGGAAGGGAGGTCCTGGGTGGCAGGGGACTAGGGCTCTCCTTTGTGAAGATGAGCTCTTTGCCTAGGAAGGCAGGTCCTGGGTGGCAGGGGACTAGGTGTCTCCTTTGTGAAGATGAGCTCTTTGCCTAACGCTGTAGGAAGGGAGTTCCTGGGTGGCAGGGGACTAGGGTTCTCCTTTGTGAATATGAGCTCTTCGCCTAATGCTGTAGGAAGGGAGGTCCTGGGTGGCAGGGGACTAGGTGTCTCCTTTGTGAAGATGAGCTCTTCGCCTAACGCTGTAAGAAGGGAGTTCCTGGGTGGCAGGGGACTAGGGCTCTCCTTTGTGAAGATGAGCGCTTCGCATAACGCTGTAGGAAGGCAGGTCCTGGGTGGCAGAGGACTAGGGATCTCCTTTGTGAAGAGCGAGCTCTTTGCCTAACGCTGTAGGAAGGGAGGTCCTGGGTGGCAGGGGACTAGGGCTCTCCTTTGTGAAGATGAGCTCTTTGCCTAGGAAGGGAGGTCCTGGGTGGCAGGGGACTAGGGCTCTCCTTTGTGAAGATGAGCTCTTTGCCTAGGAAGGCAGGTCCTGGGTGGTAGGGGACTAGGTGTCTCCTTTGTGAAGATGAGCTCTTTGCCTAACGCTGTAGGAAGGGAGGTCCCGGGTGGCAGGGGACTAGGGATCTCCTTTGTGAAGTGAGCTCTTTGCCTAACTCTGTAGGAAGGGAGGTCCTGGGTGGCAGGGGACTAGGGACCTCCTTTGAGAAGATGAGCTCTTTGCCTAACCCTGTAGGAAGGGAGGTCCTGGGTGGCAGGGGAATAGGGATCTCCTTTGTGAAGATGAGCTCTTTGCCTAACGCTGTAGGAAGTGAGGTCCTGGGTGGCAGGGGACTAGGGATCTCCTTTGTGAAGTGAGCTCTTTGCCTAATGCTGTAGGAAGGCAGGTCCTGGGTGGCAGGGGAATAGGGATCTCCTTTGTGAAGATGAGCTCTTTGCCTAACGCTGTAGGAAGTGAGGTCCTGGGTGGCAGGGGACTAGGGATCTCCTTTGTGAAGTGAGCTCTTTGCCTAATGCTGTAGGAAGGCAGGTCCTGGGTGGCAGGGGAATAGGGATCTCCTTTGTGAAGATGAGCTCTTTGCCTAACGCTGTAGGAAGTGAGGTCCTGGGTGGCAGGGGACTAGGGCTCTCCTTTGTGAAGATGAGCTCTTTGCCTAATGCTGTAGGAAGGCAGGTCCTGGGTGGCAGGGGACTAGGGATCTCCTTTGTGAAGAAAAGCTCTCGCCTAACGCTGTAGGAAAGGAGGTCCTGGGTGGCAGGGAACTAGGGATCTCCTTTGTGAAGATGAGCTCTTCGCCTAATGCTGAAGGAAGGGAGGTCCTGGGTGGCAGGGGACTAGGGATCTCCTTTGTGAAGATGAGCGCTTCGCCTAACGCTGTAGGAAGGCAGGTCCTGGGTGGCAGAGGACTAGGGATCTCCTTTGTGAAGATGAGCTCTTTGCCTAACGCTGTAGGAAGGGAGGTCCTGGCTGGCAGGGGACTAGGGCTCTCCTTTGTGAAGATGAGCTCTTTGCCTAGGAAGGGAGGTCCTGGGTGGCAGGGGACTAGGGGTCTCCTTTGTGAAGATGACTCTTTGCCTAACGCTGTAGGAAGGGAGGTCCTGGGTGGCAGGGGTATAGGGGTCTCCTTTGTGAAGATGAGCTCTTTGCCTAGGAAGGCAGGTCCTGGGTGGCAGGGGACTAGGTGTCTCCTTTGTGAAGATGAGCTCTTTGCGTAACGCTGTAGGAAGGGAGTTCCTGGGTGGCAGGGGACTAGGGTTCTCCTTTGTGAAGATGAGCTCTTCGCCTAACGCTGTAGGAAGGGAGGTCCTGGGTGGCAGGGGGCTAGGTGTCTCCTTTGTGAAGATGAGCTCTTCGCCTAACGCTGTAGGAAGGGAGCTCCTGGGTGGCAGGGGACTTGGGATCTCCTTTGTGAAGATGAGCTCTTTGCCTAATGCTGTAGGAAGGCAGGTATGGGTGGCAGGGGACTAGGTATCTCCTTTGTGAAGATGAGCTCTTCACCTAACGCTGTAGGAAGGGAGGTCCTGGGTGGCAGGGGACTAGGGGTCTCCTTTGTGAAGATGACTCTTTGCCTAACGCTGTAGGAAGGGAGGTCCTGGGTGGCAGGGGACTAGGGCTCTCCTTTGTGAAGATGAGCTCTTTGCCTAGGAAGGGAGGTCCTGGCTGGCAGGGGACTAGGACTCTCCTTTGTGAAGATGAGCTCTTCTCCTAACGCTGTAACAAGGCAGGTCCTGGGTGGCAGGGGACTAGGGATCACCTTTGTGATGATGAGCTCTTCACCTAACGCTGTAGGAAGGGAGGTCCTGCGTGGCAGGGGACTAGGGGTCTCCTTTGTGAAGATGACTCTTTGCCTAACGCTGTAGGAAGGGAGGTCCTGGCTGGCAGGGGACTAGGGCTCTCCTTTGTGAAGATGAGCTCTTTGCCTAACTCTGTAGGAAGGGAGGTCCTGGGTGGCAGGGGACTAGGGATCTCCTTTGTGAAGATGAGCTCTTCGCCTAACGCTGTAGGATGGGACGTCCTGGGTGGCAGAGGACTAGGGATATCCTTTGTGAAGATGAGCTCTTCTTCTAACGCTGTAACAAGGCAGTACCTGGATGGCAGGGGACTAGGGATCTCCTTTGTGATGATGAGCTCTTCACCTAACGCTGTAGGAAGGGAGGTCCTGCATGGCAGGGGACTAGGGGTCTCCTTTGTGAAGATGACTCTTTGCCCAACGCTGTAGGAAGGGAGGTCCTGGTTGGCAGGGGACTAGGGATCTCCTTTGTGAAGATGAGCTCTTCGCCTAGGAAGGCAGGTCCTGGGTGGCAGGGGACTAGGGCTCTCCTTTGTGAAGATGAGCTCTTTGCCTAACGCTGTAGGAAAGGAGCTCCTGGGTGGCAGGGGACTTGGGATCTCCTTTGTGAAGATGAGCTCTTTGCCTAATGCTGTAGGAAGGCAGGTATGGGTGGCAGGGGACTAGGGATCTCCTTTGTGAAGATGATCTCTTCATGTAACGCTGTAGGAAGGGAGGTCCTGGGTGGCAGGGGACTAGGGGTTTCCTTTGTGAAGATGACTCTTTGCCTAACGCTGTAGGAAGGGAGGTCCTGGGTGGCAGGGGACTAGGGCTCTCCTTTGTGAAGATGAGCTCTTTGCCTAGGAAGGAAGGTCCTGGCTGGCAGGGGACTAGGACTCTCCTTTGTTAAGATGAGCGCTTCGCATAACGCTGTAGGAAGGCAGGTCCTGGGTGGCAGAGGACTAGGGATCTCCTTTGTGAAGATGAGCTCTTTGCCTAACGCTGTAACAAGGCAGGTCCTGGGCGGCAGGGGACTAGGGATCTCCTTTGTGAAGATGAGCTCTTCACCGAAAGCTGTAGGAAGGGAGGTCCTGGGTGGCAGGGGACTAGGGGTCTCCTTTGTGAAGATGACTCTTTGCCTAACGCTGTAGGAAGGGAGGTCCTGGGTGGCAGGGGACTAGGGCTCTCCATTGTGAAGATGAGCTCTTCGCCTAGGAAGGGAGGTCCTGGCTGGCAGGGGACTAGGGCTCTCCTTTGTGAAGATGATCTCTTTGCCTAACGCTGTAGGAAGGGAGGTCCTGGGTGGCAAGGGACTAGGGATCTCCTTTGTGAAGATGAGCTCTTCGTCTAACGCTGTAGGAAGGGAGGTCCTGGGTGGCAGGGGACTAGGGATCTCCTTTGTGAAGATGAGCTCTTCGCCTAGGAAGGCAGGTCATGGGCGGCAGGGGACTAGGGATCTCCTTTGTGAAGATGAGTTTGTTGTCTAACGCTGTAGGAAGGGAGGTCCTGTGTGGCAGGGGACTAGGCGTCTCCTTTGTGAAGATGAGCTCTTCGCCTAACGCTGTAGGAAGGGAGTTCCTGGGTGGCAGGGGACTAGGGCTCTCCTTTGTGAAGATGAGCTCTTCGCCTAACGCTGTAGGAAGGCAGGTCCTGGGTGGAAGAGGACTAGGGATCTCGTTTGTGAAGATGACCTCTTTGCCTAACGCTGTAGGAAGGGAGGTCCTGGGCGGCAGGGGACTAGGGATCTCCTTTGTGAAGATGAGCTCTTTGCCTAACGCTGTAACAAGGCAGGTCCTGGGTGGCAGGGGACTAGGGATCTCCTTTGTGAAGATGAGCTCTTCATCTAACGCTGTAGGAAGGGAGGTCCTGGGTGGCAGGGGACTAGGGGTCTCCTTTGTGAACATGACTCTTTGCCTAACGCTGTAAGAAGGGAGTTCCTGGGTGGCAGGGGACTAGGGCTCTCCTTTGTGAAGATGAGCGCTTCGCATAACGCTGTAGGAAGGCAGGTCCTGGGTGGCAGAGGACTAGGGATCTCCTTTGTGAAGATGAGCTCTTTGCCTAACGCTGTAGGAAGGGAGGTCCTGGGTGGCAGGGGACTAAGGCTCTCCTTTGTGAAGATGAGCTCTTTGCCTAGGAAGGGAGGTCCTGGGTGGCAGGGGACTAGGGCTCTCCTTTGTGAAGATGAGCTCTTTGCCTAGGAAGGCAGGTCCTGGGTGGTAGGGGACTAGGTGTCTCCTTTGTGAAGATGAGCTCTTTGCCTAACGCTGTAGGAAGGGAGGTCCTGGGTGGCAGGGGACTAGGGATCTCCTTTGTGAAGTGAGCTCTTTGCCTAACTCTGTAGGAAGGGAGGTCCTGGGTGGCAGGGGACTAGGGATCTCCTTTGTGAAGTGAGCTCTTTGCCTAACTCTGTAGGAAGGCAGGTCCTGGGTGGCAGGGGACTAGGGACCTCCTTTGAGAAGATGAGCTCTTTGCCTAACCCTGTAGGAAGGGAGGTCCTGGGTGGCAGGGGAATAGGGATCTCCTTTGTGAAGATGGGCTCTTTGCCTAACGCTGTAGGAAGTGAGGTCCTGGGTGGCAGGGGACTAGGGATCTCCTTTGTGAAGTGAGCCCTTTGCCTAACGCTGTAGGAAGTGAGGTCCTGGGTGGCAGGGGACTAGGGCTCTCCTTTGTGAAGATGAGCTCTTTGCCTAATGCTATAGGAAGGCAGGTCCTGGGTGGCAGGGGACTAGGGATCTCCTTTGTGAAGAAGAGCTCTCGCCTAACGCTGTAGGAAAGGAGGTCCTGGGTGGCAGGGAACTAGGGATCTCCTTTGTGAAGATGAGCTCTTCGCCTAATGCTGAAGGAAGGGAGGTCCTGGGTGGCAGGGGACTAGGGATCTCCTTTGTGAAGATGAGCGCTTCGCCTAACGCTGTACGAAGGCAGGTCCTGGGTGGCAGAGGACTAGGGATCTTCTTTGTGAAGATGAGCTCTTTGCCTAACGCTGTAGGAAGGGAGGTCCTGGCTGGCAGGGGACTAGGGCTCTCCTTTGTGAAGATGAGCTCTTTGCCTAGGAAGGGAGGTCCTGGGTGGCAGGGGACTAGGGGTCTCCTTTGTGAAGATGACTCTTTGCCTAACGCTGTAGGAAGGGAGGTCCTGGGTGGCAGGGGTATAGGGTTCTCCTTTGTGAAGATGAGCTCTTTGCCTAGGAAGGCAGGTCCTGGGTGGCAGGGGACTAGGTGTCTCCTTTGTGAAGATGAGCTCTTTGCCTAACGCTGTAGGAAGGGAGGTCCTGGGTGGCAGGGGACTAGGGGTCTCCTTTTTGAAGATGACTCTTTGCCTAACGCTGTAGGAAGGGAGGTCCTGGGTGGCAGGGTTATAGGGGTCTCCTTTGTGAAGATGAGCTCTTTGCCTAGGAAGGCAGGTCCTGGGTGGCAGGGGACTAGGTGTCTCCTTTGTGAAGATGAGCTCTTTGCCTAACGCTGTAGGAAGGGAGGTCCTGGGTGGCAGGGGACTAGGGGTCTCCTTTTTGAAGATGACTCTTTGCCTAACGCTGTAGGAAGGGAGGTCCTGGGTGGCAGGGTTATAGGGGTCTCCTTTGTGAAGATGAGCTCTTTGCCTAGGAAAGCAGTTCCTGGGTGGCAGGGGACTAGGGCTCTCCTTTGTGAAGAGCGAGCTCTTTGCCTAACGCTGTAGGAAGGGAGGTCCTGGGTGGCAGGGGACTAGGGCTCTCCTTTGTGAAGATGAGCTCTTTGCCTACGAAGGGAGGTCCTGGGTGGCAGGGGACTAGGGCTCTACTTTGTGAAGATGAGCTCTTTGCCTAGGAAGGCAGGTCCTGGGTGGTAGGGGACTAGGGATCTCCTTTGTGAAGAGCGAGCTCTTTGCCTAACGCTGTAGGAAGGGAGGTCCTGGGTGGCAGGGGACTAGGGCTCTCCTTTGTGAAGATGAGCTCTTTGCCTAGGAAGGGAGGTCCTGGGTGGCAGGGGACTAGGGCTCTACTTTGTGAAGATGAGCTCTTTGCCTAGGAAGGCAGGTCCTGGGTGGTAGGGG
Source organism: Ambystoma mexicanum (assembly GCF_040938575.1). Taxonomy (NCBI): domain Eukaryota; kingdom Metazoa; phylum Chordata; class Amphibia; order Caudata; family Ambystomatidae; genus Ambystoma; species Ambystoma mexicanum. The sequence goes on along the minus strand of NC_090938.1, from coordinate 834,771,485 downwards.
ACTAGGGATCTCCTTTGTGAAGAGCGAGCTCTTTGCCTAACGCTGTAGGAAGGGAGGTCCTGGGTGGCAGGGGACTAGGGCTCTCCTTTGTGAAGATGAGCTCTTTGCATAGGAAGGGAGGTCCTGGGTGGCAGGGGACTAGGGCTCTCCTTTGTGAAGATGAGCTCTTTGCCTAGGAAGGCAGGTCCTGGGTGGTAGGGGACTAGGTGTCTCTTTTGTGAAGATGAGCTCTTTGCCTAACGCTGTAGGAAGGGAGGTCCTGGGTGGCAGGGGACTAGGGATCTCCTTTGTGAAGTGAGCTCTTTGCCTAACTCTGTAGGAAGGGAGGTCCTGGGTGGCAGGGGACTAGGGATCTCCTTTGTGAAGTGAGCTCTTTGCCTAACGCTGTAGGAAGGCAGGTCCTGGGTGGCAGGGGACTAGGGACCTCCTTTGAGAAGATGAGCTCTTTGCCTAACTCTGTAGGAAGGGAGGTCCTGGGTGGCAGGGGAATAGGGATCTCCTTTGTGAAGATGAGCTCTTTGCCTAACGCTGTAGGAAGGGAGGTCCTGGGTGGCAGGGGACTAGGGGTCTCCTTTGTGAAGATTAGCTCTTCGCCTAGGAAGGAAGGTCCTGGCTGGCAGGGGACTAGGGCTCTCCTTTGTGAAGATGAGCTCTTTGCCTAACGCTGTAGGAAGGGAGCTCCTGGGTGGCAGGGGACTTGGGATCTCCTTTGTGAAGATGAGCTCTTTGCCTAATGCTGTAGGAAGGCAGGTATGGGTGGCAGGGGACTAGGGATCTCCTTTGTGAAGATGATCTCTTCACGTAACGCTGTAGGAAGGGAGGTCCTGGGTGGCAGGGGACTAGGGATCTCCTTTGTGAAGATGAGCTCTTCTCCTAACGCTGTAACAGGGCAGGTCCTGGGGGGCAGGGGACTAGGGATCACCTTTGTGATGATGAGCTCTTCACCGAACGCTGTAGGAAGGGAGGTCCTGGGTGGCAGGGGACTAGGGATCTCCTTTGTGAAAATTAGCTCTTCGCCTAGGAAGGCAGGTCCTGGGCGGCAGGGGACTAGGGATCTCCTTTGTGAAGATGAGTTTGTTGCCTAACGCTGTAGGAAGGGAGGTCCTGGGTGGCAGGGGACTAGGGATCTCCTTTGTGAAGATGAGCTCTTTGCCTAACGCTGTAGGAAGGAAGGTCCTGTGTGGCATGGGACTAGGCGTCTCCTTTGTGAAGATGAGCTCTTTGCCTAACGCTGTAGGAATGAAGGTCCTGTGTGGCATGGGACTAGGGATCTCCTTTGTGAAGATGAGCTATTTGCCTAACGCTGTAGGAAGGAAGGTCCTGTGTGGCATGGGACTAGGGATCTCCTTTGTGAAGATGAGCTCTTTGCCTAACACTGTAGGAAGGAAGGTCCTGGGTGGCAGGGGACTAGGGCCCTCCTTTGTGAAGATGAGCTCTTTGCCTAGGAAGGGAGGTCCTGGGTGGCAGTGGACTAGGGCTCTCCTTTGTGAAGATGAGCTCTTTGCCTAACGCTGTAGGAAGGGAGCTCCTGGGTGGCAGGGGACTTGGGATCTCCTTTGTGAAGATGAGCTCTTTGCCTAACGCTGTAACAAGGCAGGTCCTGGGTGGCAGAGGACTAGGGATCTCATTTGTGAAGATGAGCTCTTTGCCTAACGCTTTAGGAAGGGAGGTCCTGGGTGGCAGGGGACTAGGGCCCTCCTTTGTGAAGATGAGCTCTTTGCCTAGGAAGGGAGGTCCTGGGTGGCAGTGGACTAGGGCTCTCCTTTGTGAAGATGAGCTCTTTGCCTAACTCTGTAGGAAGGGAGCTCCTGGGTGGCAGGGGACTTGGGATCTCCTTTGTGAAGATGAGCTCTTTGCCTAACGCTGTAACAAGGCAGGTCCTGGGTGGCAGGGGACTAGGGATCTCCTTTGTGAAGATGAGCTCTTCACGGAAAGCTGTAGGAAGGGAGGTCCTGGGTGGCAGGGGACTAGGGGTCTCCTTTGTGAAGATGACTCTTTGCCTAACGCTGTAGGAAGGGAGGTCCTGGGTGGCAGGGGACTAGGGCTCTCCATTGTGAAGATGAGCTCTTCGCCTAGGAAGGGAGGTCCTGGCTGGCAGGGGACTAGGGCTCTCCTTTGTGAAGATGATCTCTTTGCCTAACGCTGTAGGAAGGGAGGTCCTGGGTGGCAGGGGACTAGGGATCTCCTTTGTGAAGATGAGCTCTTCGTCTAACGCTGTAGGAAGGGAGGTCCTGGGTGGCAGGGGACTAGGGATCTCCTTTGTGAAGATGAGCTCTTCGCCTAGGAAGGCAGGTCGTGGGCGGCAGGGGACTAGGGATCTCCTTTGTGAAGATGAGTTTGTTGCCTAACGCTGTAGGAAGGGAGGTCCTGTGTGGCAGGGGACTAGGCGTCTCCTTTGTGAAGATTAGCTCTTCGCCTAACGCTGTAGGAAGGGAGTTCCTGGGTGGCAGGGGACTAGGGCTCTCCTTTGTGAAGATGAGCTCTTCGCCTAACGCTGTAGGAAGGCAGGTCCTGGGTGGCAGAGGACTAGGGATCTCGTTTGTGAAGATGAGCTCTTTGCCTAACGCTGTAGGAAGGGAGGTCCTGGGCGGCAGGGGACTAGGGCTCTCCTTTGTGAAGATGAGCTCTTTGCCTAATGCTGTAGGAAGGGAGCTCCTGGGTGGCAGGGGACTTGGGATCTCCTTTGTGAAGATGAGCTCTTTGCCTAACGCTGTAACAAGGCAGGTCCTGGGTGGCAGGGGACTAGGGATCTCCTTTGTGAAGATGAGCTCTTCATCTAACGCTGTAGGAAGGGAGGTCCTGGGTGGCAGGGGACTAGGGGTCTCCTTTGTGAACATGACTCTTTGCCTAACGCTGTAGGAAGGGAGGTCTGGGGTGGCAGGGGGCTAGGGGTCTCCTTTATGAAGATGAGCTCTTTGCCTAGGAAGGCAGGTCCTGGATGGCAGGGGACTAGGTGTCTCCTTTGTGAAGATGAGCTCTTTGCCTAACGCTGTAGGAAGTGAGGTCCTGGGTGGCAGGGGACTAGGGATCTCCTTTGTGAAGTGAGCTCTTTGCCTAATGCTGTAGGAAGTGAGGTCCTGGGTGGCAGGGGACTAGGGCTCTCCTTTGTGAAGATGAGCTCTTTGCCTAATGCTGTAGGAAGGCAGGTCCTGGGTGGCAGGGGACTAGGGATCTCCTTTGTGAAGAAGAGCTCTCGCCTAACGCTGTAGGAAAGGAGGTCCTGGGTGGCAGGGAACTAGGGATCTCCTTTGTGAAGATGAGCTCTTTGCCTAATGCTGAAGGAAGGGAGGTCCTGGGTGGCAGGGGACTAGGGATCTCCTTTGTGAAGATGAGCGCTTCGCCTAACGCTGTAGGAAGGCAGGTCCTGGGTGGCAGAGGACTAGGGATCTCCTTTGTGAAGATGAACTCTTTGCCTAACGCTGTAGGAAGGGAGGTCCTGGCTGGCAGGGGATTAGGGCTCTCCTTTGTGAAGATGAGCTCTTTGCCTAGGAAGGGAGGTCCTGGGTGGCAGGGGACTAGGGGTCTCCTTTGTGAAGATGACTCTTTGCCTAACGCTGTAGGAAGGCAGGTCCTGGGTGGCAGGGTTATAGGGGTCTCCTTTGTGAAGGTGAGCTCTTTGCCTAGGAAGGCAGGTCCTGGGTGGCAGGGGATTAGGTGTCTCCTTTGTGAAGATGAGCTCTTTGCCTAACGCTGTAGGAAGGGAGGTCCTGGCTGGCAGGGGACTAGGGCTCTCCTTTGTGAAGATGAGCTCTTTGCCTAACTCTGTAGGAAGGGAGGTCCTGGGTGGCAGGGGACTAGGGATCTCCTTTGTGAAGATGAGCTCTTCGCCTAACGCTGTAGGATGGGACGTCCTGGGTGGCAGAGGACTAGGGATATCCTTTGTGAAGATGAGCTCTTCTTCTAACGCTGTAACAAGGCAGTACCTGGATGGCAGGGGACTAGGGATCTCCTTTGTGATGATGAGCTCTTCACCTAACGCTGTAGGAAGGGAGGTCCTGCATGGCAGGGGACTAGGGGTCTCCTTTGTGAAGATGACTCTTTGCCCAACGCTGTAGGAAGGGAGGTCCTGGTTGGCAGGGGACTAGGGATCTCCTTTGTGAAGATGAGCTCTTCGCCTAGGAAGGCAGGTCCTGGGTGGCAGGGGACTAGGGCTCTCCTTTGTGAAGATGAGCTCTTTGCCTAACGCTGTAGGAAAGGAGCTCCTGGGTGGCAGGGGACTTGGGATCTCCTTTGTGAAGATGAGCTCTTTGCCTAATGCTGTAGGAAGGCAGGTATGGGTGGCAGGGGACTAGGGATCTCCTTTGTGAAGATGATCTCTTCATGTAACGCTGTAGGAAGGGAGGTCCTGGGTGGCAGGGGACTAGGGGTTTCCTTTGTGAAGATGACTCTTTGCCTAACGCTGTAGGAAGGGAGGTCCTGGGTGGCAGGGGACTAGGGCTCTCCTTTGTGAAGATGAGCTCTTTGCCTAGGAAGGAAGGTCCTGGCTGGCAGGGGACTAGGACTCTCCTTTGTTAAGATGAGCGCTTCGCATAACGCTGTAGGAAGGCAGGTCCTGGGTGGCAGAGGACTAGGGATCTCCTTTGTGAAGATGAGCTCTTTGCCTAACGCTGTAACAAGGCAGGTCCTGGGCGGCAGGGGACTAGGGATCTCCTTTGTGAAGATGAGCTCTTCACCGAAAGCTGTAGGAAGGGAGGTCCTGGGTGGCAGGGGACTAGGGGTCTCCTTTGTGAAGATGACTCTTTGCCTAACGCTGTAGGAAGGGAGGTCCTGGGTGGCAGGGGACTAGGGCTCTCCATTGTGAAGATGAGCTCTTCGCCTAGGAAGGGAGGTCCTGGCTGGCAGGGGACTAGGGCTCTCCTTTGTGAAGATGATCTCTTTGCCTAACGCTGTAGGAAGGGAGGTCCTGGGTGGCAAGGGACTAGGGATCTCCTTTGTGAAGATGAGCTCTTCGTCTAACGCTGTAGGAAGGGAGGTCCTGGGTGGCAGGGGACTAGGGATCTCCTTTGTGAAGATGAGCTCTTCGCCTAGGAAGGCAGGTCATGGGCGGCAGGGGACTAGGGATCTCCTTTGTGAAGATGAGTTTGTTGTCTAACGCTGTAGGAAGGGAGGTCCTGTGTGGCAGGGGACTAGGCGTCTCCTTTGTGAAGATGAGCTCTTCGCCTAACGCTGTAGGAAGGGAGTTCCTGGGTGGCAGGGGACTAGGGCTCTCCTTTGTGAAGATGAGCTCTTCGCCTAACGCTGTAGGAAGGCAGGTCCTGGGTGGAAGAGGACTAGGGATCTCGTTTGTGAAGATGACCTCTTTGCCTAACGCTGTAGGAAGGGAGGTCCTGGGCGGCAGGGGACTAGGGATCTCCTTTGTGAAGATGAGCTCTTTGCCTAACGCTGTAACAAGGCAGGTCCTGGGTGGCAGGGGACTAGGGATCTCCTTTGTGAAGATGAGCTCTTCATCTAACGCTGTAGGAAGGGAGGTCCTGGGTGGCAGGGGACTAGGGGTCTCCTTTGTGAACATGACTCTTTGCCTAACGCTGTAAGAAGGGAGTTCCTGGGTGGCAGGGGACTAGGGCTCTCCTTTGTGAAGATGAGCGCTTCGCATAACGCTGTAGGAAGGCAGGTCCTGGGTGGCAGAGGACTAGGGATCTCCTTTGTGAAGATGAGCTCTTTGCCTAACGCTGTAGGAAGGGAGGTCCTGGGTGGCAGGGGACTAAGGCTCTCCTTTGTGAAGATGAGCTCTTTGCCTAGGAAGGGAGGTCCTGGGTGGCAGGGGACTAGGGCTCTCCTTTGTGAAGATGAGCTCTTTGCCTAGGAAGGCAGGTCCTGGGTGGTAGGGGACTAGGTGTCTCCTTTGTGAAGATGAGCTCTTTGCCTAACGCTGTAGGAAGGGAGGTCCTGGGTGGCAGGGGACTAGGGATCTCCTTTGTGAAGTGAGCTCTTTGCCTAACTCTGTAGGAAGGGAGGTCCTGGGTGGCAGGGGACTAGGGATCTCCTTTGTGAAGTGAGCTCTTTGCCTAACTCTGTAGGAAGGCAGGTCCTGGGTGGCAGGGGACTAGGGACCTCCTTTGAGAAGATGAGCTCTTTGCCTAACCCTGTAGGAAGGGAGGTCCTGGGTGGCAGGGGAATAGGGATCTCCTTTGTGAAGATGGGCTCTTTGCCTAACGCTGTAGGAAGTGAGGTCCTGGGTGGCAGGGGACTAGGGATCTCCTTTGTGAAGTGAGCCCTTTGCCTAACGCTGTAGGAAGTGAGGTCCTGGGTGGCAGGGGACTAGGGCTCTCCTTTGTGAAGATGAGCTCTTTGCCTAATGCTATAGGAAGGCAGGTCCTGGGTGGCAGGGGACTAGGGATCTCCTTTGTGAAGAAGAGCTCTCGCCTAACGCTGTAGGAAAGGAGGTCCTGGGTGGCAGGGAACTAGGGATCTCCTTTGTGAAGATGAGCTCTTCGCCTAATGCTGAAGGAAGGGAGGTCCTGGGTGGCAGGGGACTAGGGATCTCCTTTGTGAAGATGAGCGCTTCGCCTAACGCTGTACGAAGGCAGGTCCTGGGTGGCAGAGGACTAGGGATCTTCTTTGTGAAGATGAGCTCTTTGCCTAACGCTGTAGGAAGGGAGGTCCTGGCTGGCAGGGGACTAGGGCTCTCCTTTGTGAAGATGAGCTCTTTGCCTAGGAAGGGAGGTCCTGGGTGGCAGGGGACTAGGGGTCTCCTTTGTGAAGATGACTCTTTGCCTAACGCTGTAGGAAGGGAGGTCCTGGGTGGCAGGGGTATAGGGTTCTCCTTTGTGAAGATGAGCTCTTTGCCTAGGAAGGCAGGTCCTGGGTGGCAGGGGACTAGGTGTCTCCTTTGTGAAGATGAGCTCTTTGCCTAACGCTGTAGGAAGGGAGGTCCTGGGTGGCAGGGGACTAGGGGTCTCCTTTTTGAAGATGACTCTTTGCCTAACGCTGTAGGAAGGGAGGTCCTGGGTGGCAGGGTTATAGGGGTCTCCTTTGTGAAGATGAGCTCTTTGCCTAGGAAGGCAGGTCCTGGGTGGCAGGGGACTAGGTGTCTCCTTTGTGAAGATGAGCTCTTTGCCTAACGCTGTAGGAAGGGAGGTCCTGGGTGGCAGGGGACTAGGGGTCTCCTTTTTGAAGATGACTCTTTGCCTAACGCTGTAGGAAGGGAGGTCCTGGGTGGCAGGGTTATAGGGGTCTCCTTTGTGAAGATGAGCTCTTTGCCTAGGAAAGCAGTTCCTGGGTGGCAGGGGACTAGGGCTCTCCTTTGTGAAGAGCGAGCTCTTTGCCTAACGCTGTAGGAAGGGAGGTCCTGGGTGGCAGGGGACTAGGGCTCTCCTTTGTGAAGATGAGCTCTTTGCCTACGAAGGGAGGTCCTGGGTGGCAGGGGACTAGGGCTCTACTTTGTGAAGATGAGCTCTTTGCCTAGGAAGGCAGGTCCTGGGTGGTAGGGGACTAGGGATCTCCTTTGTGAAGAGCGAGCTCTTTGCCTAACGCTGTAGGAAGGGAGGTCCTGGGTGGCAGGGGACTAGGGCTCTCCTTTGTGAAGATGAGCTCTTTGCCTAGGAAGGGAGGTCCTGGGTGGCAGGGGACTAGGGCTCTACTTTGTGAAGATGAGCTCTTTGCCTAGGAAGGCAGGTCCTGGGTGGTAGGGGACTAGGGATCTCCTTTGTGAAGAGCGAGCTCTTTGCCTAACGCTGTAGGAAGGGAGGTCCTGGGTGGCAGGGGACTAGGGCTCTCCTTTGTGAAGATGAGCTCTTTGCATAGGAAGGGAGGTCCTGGGTGGCAGGGGACTAGGGCTCTCCTTTGTGAAGATGAGCTCTTTGCCTAGGAAGGCAGGTCCTGGGTGGTAGGGGACTAGGTGTCTCTTTTGTGAAGATGAGCTCTTTGCCTAACGCTGTAGGAAGGGAGGTCCTGGGTGGCAGGGGACTAGGGATCTCCTTTGTGAAGTGAGCTCTTTGCCTAACTCTGTAGGAAGGGAGGTCCTGGGTGGCAGGGGACTAGGGATCTCCTTTGTGAAGTGAGCTCTTTGCCTAACGCTGTAGGAAGGCAGGTCCTGGGTGGCAGGGGACTAGGGACCTCCTTTGAGAAGATGAGCTCTTTGCCTAACTCTGTAGGAAGGGAGGTCCTGGGTGGCAGGGGAATAGGGATCTCCTTTGTGAAGATGAGCTCTTTGCCTAACGCTGTAGGAAGGGAGGTCCTGGGTGGCAGGGGACTAGGGGTCTCCTTTGTGAAGATTAGCTCTTCGCCTAGGAAGGAAGGTCCTGGCTGGCAGGGGACTAGGGCTCTCCTTTGTGAAGATGAGCTCTTTGCCTAACGCTGTAGGAAGGGAGCTCCTGGGTGGCAGGGGACTTGGGATCTCCTTTGTGAAGATGAGCTCTTTGCCTAATGCTGTAGGAAGGCAGGTATGGGTGGCAGGGGACTAGGGATCTCCTTTGTGAAGATGATCTCTTCACGTAACGCTGTAGGAAGGGAGGTCCTGGGTGGCAGGGGACTAGGGATCTCCTTTGTGAAGATGAGCTCTTCTCCTAACGCTGTAACAGGGCAGGTCCTGGGGGGCAGGGGACTAGGGATCACCTTTGTGATGATGAGCTCTTCACCGAACGCTGTAGGAAGGGAGGTCCTGGGTGGCAGGGGACTAGGGATCTCCTTTGTGAAAATTAGCTCTTCGCCTAGGAAGGCAGGTCCTGGGCGGCAGGGGACTAGGGATCTCCTTTGTGAAGATGAGTTTGTTGCCTAACGCTGTAGGAAGGGAGGTCCTGGGTGGCAGGGGACTAGGGATCTCCTTTGTGAAGATGAGCTCTTTGCCTAACGCTGTAGGAAGGAAGGTCCTGTGTGGCATGGGACTAGGCGTCTCCTTTGTGAAGATGAGCTCTTTGCCTAACGCTGTAGGAATGAAGGTCCTGTGTGGCATGGGACTAGGGATCTCCTTTGTGAAGATGAGCTATTTGCCTAACGCTGTAGGAAGGAAGGTCCTGTGTGGCATGGGACTAGGGATCTCCTTTGTGAAGATGAGCTCTTTGCCTAACACTGTAGGAAGGAAGGTCCTGGGTGGCAGGGGACTAGGGCCCTCCTTTGTGAAGATGAGCTCTTTGCCTAGGAAGGGAGGTCCTGGGTGGCAGTGGACTAGGGCTCTCCTTTGTGAAGATGAGCTCTTTGCCTAACGCTGTAGGAAGGGAGCTCCTGGGTGGCAGGGGACTTGGGATCTCCTTTGTGAAGATGAGCTCTTTGCCTAACGCTGTAACAAGGCAGGTCCTGGGTGGCAGAGGACTAGGGATCTCATTTGTGAAGATGAGCTCTTTGCCTAACGCTTTAGGAAGGGAGGTCCTGGGTGGCAGGGGACTAGGGCCCTCCTTTGTGAAGATGAGCTCTTTGCCTAGGAAGGGAGGTCCTGGGTGGCAGTGGACTAGGGCTCTCCTTTGTGAAGATGAGCTCTTTGCCTAACTCTGTAGGAAGGGAGCTCCTGGGTGGCAGGGGACTTGGGATCTCCTTTGTGAAGATGAGCTCTTTGCCTAACGCTGTAACAAGGCAGGTCCTGGGTGGCAGGGGACTAGGGATCTCCTTTGTGAAGATGAGCTCTTCACGGAAAGCTGTAGGAAGGGAGGTCCTGGGTGGCAGGGGACTAGGGGTCTCCTTTGTGAAGATGACTCTTTGCCTAACGCTGTAGGAAGGGAGGTCCTGGGTGGCAGGGGACTAGGGCTCTCCATTGTGAAGATGAGCTCTTCGCCTAGGAAGGGAGGTCCTGGCTGGCAGGGGACTAGGGCTCTCCTTTGTGAAGATGATCTCTTTGCCTAACGCTGTAGGAAGGGAGGTCCTGGGTGGCAGGGGACTAGGGATCTCCTTTGTGAAGATGAGCTCTTCGTCTAACGCTGTAGGAAGGGAGGTCCTGGGTGGCAGGGGACTAGGGATCTCCTTTGTGAAGATGAGCTCTTCGCCTAGGAAGGCAGGTCGTGGGCGGCAGGGGACTAGGGATCTCCTTTGTGAAGATGAGTTTGTTGCCTAACGCTGTAGGAAGGGAGGTCCTGTGTGGCAGGGGACTAGGCGTCTCCTTTGTGAAGATTAGCTCTTCGCCTAACGCTGTAGGAAGGGAGTTCCTGGGTGGCAGGGGACTAGGGCTCTCCTTTGTGAAGATGAGCTCTTCGCCTAACGCTGTAGGAAGGCAGGTCCTGGGTGGCAGAGGACTAGGGATCTCGTTTGTGAAGATGAGCTCTTTGCCTAACGCTGTAGGAAGGGAGGTCCTGGGCGGCAGGGGACTAGGGCTCTCCTTTGTGAAGATGAGCTCTTTGCCTAATGCTGTAGGAAGGGAGCTCCTGGGTGGCAGGGGACTTGGGATCTCCTTTGTGAAGATGAGCTCTTTGCCTAACGCTGTAACAAGGCAGGTCCTGGGTGGCAGGGGACTAGGGATCTCCTTTGTGAAGATGAGCTCTTCATCTAACGCTGTAGGAAGGGAGGTCCTGGGTGGCAGGGGACTAGGGGTCTCCTTTGTGAACATGACTCTTTGCCTAACGCTGTAGGAAGGGAGGTCTGGGGTGGCAGGGGGCTAGGGGTCTCCTTTATGAAGATGAGCTCTTTGCCTAGGAAGGCAGGTCCTGGATGGCAGGGGACTAGGTGTCTCCTTTGTGAAGATGAGCTCTTTGCCTAACGCTGTAGGAAGTGAGGTCCTGGGTGGCAGGGGACTAGGGATCTCCTTTGTGAAGTGAGCTCTTTGCCTAATGCTGTAGGAAGTGAGGTCCTGGGTGGCAGGGGACTAGGGCTCTCCTTTGTGAAGATGAGCTCTTTGCCTAATGCTGTAGGAAGGCAGGTCCTGGGTGGCAGGGGACTAGGGATCTCCTTTGTGAAGAAGAGCTCTCGCCTAACGCTGTAGGAAAGGAGGTCCTGGGTGGCAGGGAACTAGGGATCTCCTTTGTGAAGATGAGCTCTTTGCCTAATGCTGAAGGAAGGGAGGTCCTGGGTGGCAGGGGACTAGGGATCTCCTTTGTGAAGATGAGCGCTTCGCCTAACGCTGTAGGAAGGCAGGTCCTGGGTGGCAGAGGACTAGGGATCTCCTTTGTGAAGATGAACTCTTTGCCTAACGCTGTAGGAAGGGAGGTCCTGGCTGGCAGGGGATTAGGGCTCTCCTTTGTGAAGATGAGCTCTTTGCCTAGGAAGGGAGGTCCTGGGTGGCAGGGGACTAGGGGTCTCCTTTGTGAAGATGACTCTTTGCCTAACGCTGTAGGAAGGCAGGTCCTGGGTGGCAGGGTTATAGGGGTCTCCTTTGTGAAGGTGAGCTCTTTGCCTAGGAAGGCAGGTCCTGGGTGGCAGGGGATTAGGTGTCTCCTTTGTGAAGATGAGCTCTTTGCCTAACGCTGTAGGAAGGGAGTTCCTGGGTGGCAGGGGACTAGGGTTCTCCTTTGTGAAGATGAGCTCTTCGCCTAATGCTGTAGGAAGGGAGGTCCTGGGTGGCAGGGGACTAGGTGTCTCCTTTGTGAAGATGAGCTCTTCGCCTAACGCTGTAAGAAGGGAGTTCCTGGGTGGCAGGGGACTAGGGCTCTCCTTTGTGAAGATGAGCGCTTCGCATAACGCTGTAGGAAGGCAGGTCCTGGGTGGCAGAGGACTAGGGATCTCCTTTGTGAAGATGAGCTCTTTGCCTAACGCTGTAGGAAGGGAGGTCCTGGGTGGCAGGGGACTAGGGCTCTCCTTTGTGAAGATGAGCTCTTTGCCTAGGAAGGCAGGTCCTGGGTGGTAGGGGACTAGGTGTCTCCTTTGTGAAGATGAGCTCTTTGCCAAACGCTGTAGGAAGGGAGGTCCTGGGTGGCAGGGGACTAGGGATCTCCTTTGTGAAGTGAGCTCTTTGCCTAACTCTGTAGGAAGGGAGGTCCTGGGTGGCAGGGGACTAGGGATCTCCTTTGTGAAGTGAGCTCTTTGCCTAACTCTGTAGGAAGGCAGGTCCTGGGTGGCAGGGGACTAGGGACCTCCTTTGAGAAGATGAGCTCTTTGCCTAACCCTGTAGGAAGGGAGGTCCTGGGTGGCAGGGGAATAGGGATCTCCTTTGTGAAGATGAGCTCTTTGCCTAACGCTGTAGGAAGTGAGGTCCTGGGTGGCAGGGGACTAGGGATCTCCTTTGTGAAGTGAGCCCTTTGCCTAACGCTGTAGGAAGTGAGGTCCTGGGTGGCAGGGGACTAGGGCTCTCCTTTGTGAAGATGAGCTCTTTGCCTAATGCTATAGGAAGGCAGGTCCTGGGTGGCAGGGGACTAGGGATCTCCTTTGTGAAGAAGAGCTCTCGCCTAACGCTGTAGGAAAGGAGGTCCTGGGTGGCAGGGAACTAGGGATCTCCTTTGTGAAGATGAGCTCTTCGCCTAATGCTGAAGGAAGGGAGGTCCTGGGTGGCAGGGGACTAGGGATCTCCTTTGTGAAGATGAGCGCTTCGCCTAATGCTGTACGAAGGCAGGTCCTGGGTGGCAGAGGACTAGGGATCTTCTTTGTGAAGATGAGCTCTTTGCCTAACGCTGTAGGAAGGGAGGTCCTGGCTGGCAGGGGACTAGGGCTCTCCTTTGTGAAGATGAGCTCTTTGCCTAGGAAGGGAGGTCCTGGGTGGCAGGGGACTAGGGGTCTCCTTTGTGAAGATGACTCTTTGCCTAACGCTGTAGGAAGGGAGGTCCTGGGTGGCAGGGGTATAGGGTTCTCCTTTGTGAAGATGAGCTCTTTGCCTAGGAAGGCAGGTCCTGGGTGGCAGGGGACTAGGTGTCTCCTTTGTGAAGATGAGCTCTTTGCCTAACGCTGTAGGAAGGGAGGTCCTGGCTGGCAGGGGACTAGGGCTCTCCTTTGTGAAGATGAGCTCTTTGCCTAGGAAGGGAGGTCCTGGGTGGCAGGGGACTAGGGGTCTCCTTTTTGAAGATGACTCTTTGCCTAACGCTGTAGGAAGGGAGGTCCTGGGTGGCAGGGGACTAGGGCTCTCCTTTGTGAAGATGAGCTCTTTGCCTAGGAAGGCAGGTCCTGGGTGGCAGGGGACTAGGTGTCTCCTTTGTGAAGATGAGCTCTTTGCCTAACGCTGTAGGAAGGGAGTTCCTGGGTGGCAGGGGACTAGGGTTCTCCTTTGTGAATATGAGCTCTTCGCCTAATGCTGTAGGAAGGGAGGTCCTGGGTGGCAGGGGACTAGGTGTCTCCTTTGTGAAGATGAGCTCTTCGCCTAACGCTGTAAGAAGGGAGTTCCTGGGTGGCAGGGGACTAGGGCTCTCCTTTGTGAAGATGAGCGCTTCGCATAACGCTGTAGGAAGGCAGGTCCTGGGTGGCAGAGGACTAGGGATCTCCTTTGTGAAGAGCGAGCTCTTTGCCTAACGCTGTAGGAAGGGAGGTCCTGGGTGGCAGGGGACTAGGGCTCTCCTTTGTGAAGATGAGCTCTTTGCCTAGGAAGGGAGGTCCTGGGTGGCAGGGGACTAGGGCTCTCCTTTGTGAAGATGAGCTCTTTGCCTAGGAAGGCAGGTCCTGGGTGGTAGGGGACTAGGTGTCTCCTTTGTGAAGATGAGCTCTTTGCCTAACGCTGTAGGAAGGGAGGTCCCGGGTGGCAGGGGACTAGGGATCTCCTTTGTGAAGTGAGCTCTTTGCCTAACTCTGTAGGAAGGGAGGTCCTGGGTGGCAGGGGACTAGGGACCTCCTTTGAGAAGATGAGCTCTTTGCCTAACCCTGTAGGAAGGGAGGTCCTGGGTGGCAGGGGAATAGGGATCTCCTTTGTGAAGATGAGCTCTTTGCCTAACGCTGTAGGAAGTGAGGTCCTGGGTGGCAGGGGACTAGGGATCTCCTTTGTGAAGTGAGCTCTTTGCCTAATGCTGTAGGAAGGCAGGTCCTGGGTGGCAGGGGAATAGGGATCTCCTTTGTGAAGATGAGCTCTTTGCCTAACGCTGTAGGAAGTGAGGTCCTGGGTGGCAGGGGACTAGGGATCTCCTTTGTGAAGTGAGCTCTTTGCCTAATGCTGTAGGAAGGCAGGTCCTGGGTGGCAGGGGAATAGGGATCTCCTTTGTGAAGATGAGCTCTTTGCCTAACGCTGTAGGAAGTGAGGTCCTGGGTGGCAGGGGACTAGGGCTCTCCTTTGTGAAGATGAGCTCTTTGCCTAATGCTGTAGGAAGGCAGGTCCTGGGTGGCAGGGGACTAGGGATCTCCTTTGTGAAGAAAAGCTCTCGCCTAACGCTGTAGGAAAGGAGGTCCTGGGTGGCAGGGAACTAGGGATCTCCTTTGTGAAGATGAGCTCTTCGCCTAATGCTGAAGGAAGGGAGGTCCTGGGTGGCAGGGGACTAGGGATCTCCTTTGTGAAGATGAGCGCTTCGCCTAACGCTGTAGGAAGGCAGGTCCTGGGTGGCAGAGGACTAGGGATCTCCTTTGTGAAGATGAGCTCTTTGCCTAACGCTGTAGGAAGGGAGGTCCTGGCTGGCAGGGGACTAGGGCTCTCCTTTGTGAAGATGAGCTCTTTGCCTAGGAAGGGAGGTCCTGGGTGGCAGGGGACTAGGGGTCTCCTTTGTGAAGATGACTCTTTGCCTAACGCTGTAGGAAGGGAGGTCCTGGGTGGCAGGGGTATAGGGGTCTCCTTTGTGAAGATGAGCTCTTTGCCTAGGAAGGCAGGTCCTGGGTGGCAGGGGACTAGGTGTCTCCTTTGTGAAGATGAGCTCTTTGCGTAACGCTGTAGGAAGGGAGTTCCTGGGTGGCAGGGGACTAGGGTTCTCCTTTGTGAAGATGAGCTCTTCGCCTAACGCTGTAGGAAGGGAGGTCCTGGGTGGCAGGGGGCTAGGTGTCTCCTTTGTGAAGATGAGCTCTTCGCCTAACGCTGTAGGAAGGGAGCTCCTGGGTGGCAGGGGACTTGGGATCTCCTTTGTGAAGATGAGCTCTTTGCCTAATGCTGTAGGAAGGCAGGTATGGGTGGCAGGGGACTAGGTATCTCCTTTGTGAAGATGAGCTCTTCACCTAACGCTGTAGGAAGGGAGGTCCTGGGTGGCAGGGGACTAGGGGTCTCCTTTGTGAAGATGACTCTTTGCCTAACGCTGTAGGAAGGGAGGTCCTGGGTGGCAGGGGACTAGGGCTCTCCTTTGTGAAGATGAGCTCTTTGCCTAGGAAGGGAGGTCCTGGCTGGCAGGGGACTAGGACTCTCCTTTGTGAAGATGAGCTCTTCTCCTAACGCTGTAACAAGGCAGGTCCTGGGTGGCAGGGGACTAGGGATCACCTTTGTGATGATGAGCTCTTCACCTAACGCTGTAGGAAGGGAGGTCCTGCGTGGCAGGGGACTAGGGGTCTCCTTTGTGAAGATGACTCTTTGCCTAACGCTGTAGGAAGGGAGGTCCTGGCTGGCAGGGGACTAGGGCTCTCCTTTGTGAAGATGAGCTCTTTGCCTAACTCTGTAGGAAGGGAGGTCCTGGGTGGCAGGGGACTAGGGATCTCCTTTGTGAAGATGAGCTCTTCGCCTAACGCTGTAGGATGGGACGTCCTGGGTGGCAGAGGACTAGGGATATCCTTTGTGAAGATGAGCTCTTCTTCTAACGCTGTAACAAGGCAGTACCTGGATGGCAGGGGACTAGGGATCTCCTTTGTGATGATGAGCTCTTCACCTAACGCTGTAGGAAGGGAGGTCCTGCATGGCAGGGGACTAGGGGTCTCCTTTGTGAAGATGACTCTTTGCCCAACGCTGTAGGAAGGGAGGTCCTGGTTGGCAGGGGACTAGGGATCTCCTTTGTGAAGATGAGCTCTTCGCCTAGGAAGGCAGGTCCTGGGTGGCAGGGGACTAGGGCTCTCCTTTGTGAAGATGAGCTCTTTGCCTAACGCTGTAGGAAAGGAGCTCCTGGGTGGCAGGGGACTTGGGATCTCCTTTGTGAAGATGAGCTCTTTGCCTAATGCTGTAGGAAGGCAGGTATGGGTGGCAGGGGACTAGGGATCTCCTTTGTGAAGATGATCTCTTCATGTAACGCTGTAGGAAGGGAGGTCCTGGGTGGCAGGGGACTAGGGGTTTCCTTTGTGAAGATGACTCTTTGCCTAACGCTGTAGGAAGGGAGGTCCTGGGTGGCAGGGGACTAGGGCTCTCCTTTGTGAAGATGAGCTCTTTGCCTAGGAAGGAAGGTCCTGGCTGGCAGGGGACTAGGACTCTCCTTTGTTAAGATGAGCGCTTCGCATAACGCTGTAGGAAGGCAGGTCCTGGGTGGCAGAGGACTAGGGATCTCCTTTGTGAAGATGAGCTCTTTGCCTAACGCTGTAACAAGGCAGGTCCTGGGCGGCAGGGGACTAGGGATCTCCTTTGTGAAGATGAGCTCTTCACCGAAAGCTGTAGGAAGGGAGGTCCTGGGTGGCAGGGGACTAGGGGTCTCCTTTGTGAAGATGACTCTTTGCCTAACGCTGTAGGAAGGGAGGTCCTGGGTGGCAGGGGACTAGGGCTCTCCATTGTGAAGATGAGCTCTTCGCCTAGGAAGGGAGGTCCTGGCTGGCAGGGGACTAGGGCTCTCCTTTGTGAAGATGATCTCTTTGCCTAACGCTGTAGGAAGGGAGGTCCTGGGTGGCAAGGGACTAGGGATCTCCTTTGTGAAGATGAGCTCTTCGTCTAACGCTGTAGGAAGGGAGGTCCTGGGTGGCAGGGGACTAGGGATCTCCTTTGTGAAGATGAGCTCTTCGCCTAGGAAGGCAGGTCATGGGCGGCAGGGGACTAGGGATCTCCTTTGTGAAGATGAGTTTGTTGTCTAACGCTGTAGGAAGGGAGGTCCTGTGTGGCAGGGGACTAGGCGTCTCCTTTGTGAAGATGAGCTCTTCGCCTAACGCTGTAGGAAGGGAGTTCCTGGGTGGCAGGGGACTAGGGCTCTCCTTTGTGAAGATGAGCTCTTCGCCTAACGCTGTAGGAAGGCAGGTCCTGGGTGGAAGAGGACTAGGGATCTCGTTTGTGAAGATGACCTCTTTGCCTAACGCTGTAGGAAGGGAGGTCCTGGGCGGCAGGGGACTAGGGATCTCCTTTGTGAAGATGAGCTCTTTGCCTAACGCTGTAACAAGGCAGGTCCTGGGTGGCAGGGGACTAGGGATCTCCTTTGTGAAGATGAGCTCTTCATCTAACGCTGTAGGAAGGGAGGTCCTGGGTGGCAGGGGACTAGGGGTCTCCTTTGTGAACATGACTCTTTGCCTAACGCTGTAAGAAGGGAGTTCCTGGGTGGCAGGGGACTAGGGCTCTCCTTTGTGAAGATGAGCGCTTCGCATAACGCTGTAGGAAGGCAGGTCCTGGGTGGCAGAGGACTAGGGATCTCCTTTGTGAAGATGAGCTCTTTGCCTAACGCTGTAGGAAGGGAGGTCCTGGGTGGCAGGGGACTAAGGCTCTCCTTTGTGAAGATGAGCTCTTTGCCTAGGAAGGGAGGTCCTGGGTGGCAGGGGACTAGGGCTCTCCTTTGTGAAGATGAGCTCTTTGCCTAGGAAGGCAGGTCCTGGGTGGTAGGGGACTAGGTGTCTCCTTTGTGAAGATGAGCTCTTTGCCTAACGCTGTAGGAAGGGAGGTCCTGGGTGGCAGGGGACTAGGGATCTCCTTTGTGAAGTGAGCTCTTTGCCTAACTCTGTAGGAAGGGAGGTCCTGGGTGGCAGGGGACTAGGGATCTCCTTTGTGAAGTGAGCTCTTTGCCTAACTCTGTAGGAAGGCAGGTCCTGGGTGGCAGGGGACTAGGGACCTCCTTTGAGAAGATGAGCTCTTTGCCTAACCCTGTAGGAAGGGAGGTCCTGGGTGGCAGGGGAATAGGGATCTCCTTTGTGAAGATGGGCTCTTTGCCTAACGCTGTAGGAAGTGAGGTCCTGGGTGGCAGGGGACTAGGGATCTCCTTTGTGAAGTGAGCCCTTTGCCTAACGCTGTAGGAAGTGAGGTCCTGGGTGGCAGGGGACTAGGGCTCTCCTTTGTGAAGATGAGCTCTTTGCCTAATGCTATAGGAAGGCAGGTCCTGGGTGGCAGGGGACTAGGGATCTCCTTTGTGAAGAAGAGCTCTCGCCTAACGCTGTAGGAAAGGAGGTCCTGGGTGGCAGGGAACTAGGGATCTCCTTTGTGAAGATGAGCTCTTCGCCTAATGCTGAAGGAAGGGAGGTCCTGGGTGGCAGGGGACTAGGGATCTCCTTTGTGAAGATGAGCGCTTCGCCTAACGCTGTACGAAGGCAGGTCCTGGGTGGCAGAGGACTAGGGATCTTCTTTGTGAAGATGAGCTCTTTGCCTAACGCTGTAGGAAGGGAGGTCCTGGCTGGCAGGGGACTAGGGCTCTCCTTTGTGAAGATGAGCTCTTTGCCTAGGAAGGGAGGTCCTGGGTGGCAGGGGACTAGGGGTCTCCTTTGTGAAGATGACTCTTTGCCTAACGCTGTAGGAAGGGAGGTCCTGGGTGGCAGGGGTATAGGGTTCTCCTTTGTGAAGATGAGCTCTTTGCCTAGGAAGGCAGGTCCTGGGTGGCAGGGGACTAGGTGTCTCCTTTGTGAAGATGAGCTCTTTGCCTAACGCTGTAGGAAGGGAGGTCCTGGGTGGCAGGGGACTAGGGGTCTCCTTTTTGAAGATGACTCTTTGCCTAACGCTGTAGGAAGGGAGGTCCTGGGTGGCAGGGTTATAGGGGTCTCCTTTGTGAAGATGAGCTCTTTGCCTAGGAAGGCAGGTCCTGGGTGGCAGGGGACTAGGTGTCTCCTTTGTGAAGATGAGCTCTTTGCCTAACGCTGTAGGAAGGGAGGTCCTGGGTGGCAGGGGACTAGGGGTCTCCTTTTTGAAGATGACTCTTTGCCTAACGCTGTAGGAAGGGAGGTCCTGGGTGGCAGGGTTATAGGGGTCTCCTTTGTGAAGATGAGCTCTTTGCCTAGGAAAGCAGTTCCTGGGTGGCAGGGGACTAGGGCTCTCCTTTGTGAAGAGCGAGCTCTTTGCCTAACGCTGTAGGAAGGGAGGTCCTGGGTGGCAGGGGACTAGGGCTCTCCTTTGTGAAGATGAGCTCTTTGCCTACGAAGGGAGGTCCTGGGTGGCAGGGGACTAGGGCTCTACTTTGTGAAGATGAGCTCTTTGCCTAGGAAGGCAGGTCCTGGGTGGTAGGGGACTAGGGATCTCCTTTGTGAAGAGCGAGCTCTTTGCCTAACGCTGTAGGAAGGGAGGTCCTGGGTGGCAGGGGACTAGGGCTCTCCTTTGTGAAGATGAGCTCTTTGCCTAGGAAGGGAGGTCCTGGGTGGCAGGGGACTAGGGCTCTACTTTGTGAAGATGAGCTCTTTGCCTAGGAAGGCAGGTCCTGGGTGGTAGGGGACTAGGGATCTCCTTTGTGAAGAGCGAGCTCTTTGCCTAACGCTGTAGGAAGGGAGGTCCTGGGTGGCAGGGGACTAGGGCTCTCCTTTGTGAAGATGAGCTCTTTGCCTAGGAAGGGAGGTCCTGGGTGGCAGGGGACTAGGGCTCTACTTTGTGAAGATGAGCTCTTTGCCTAGGAAGGCAGGTCCTGGGTGGTAGGGGACTAGGTGTCTCCTTTGTGAAGATGAGCTCTTTGCCTAACGCTGTAGGAAGGGAGGTCCTGGGTGGCAGGGGACTAGGGATCTCCTTTGTGAAGTGAGCTCTTTGCCTAACTCTGTAGGAAGGGAGGTCCTGGGTGACAGGGGACTAGGGATCTCCTTTGTGAAGTGAGCTCTTTGCCTAACTCTGTAGGAAGGGAGGTCCTGGGTGACAGGGGACTTGGGATCTCCTTTGTGAAGATGAGCTCTTTGCCTAACGCTGTAACAAGGCAGGTCCTGGGTGGCAGGGGACTAGGGATCTCCTTTGTGAAGATGAGCTCTTCATCTAACGCTGTAGGAAGGGAGGTCCTGGGTGGCAGGGGACTAGGGGTCTCCTTTGTGAACATGACTCTTTGCCTAACGCTGTAAGAAGGGAGTTCCTGGGTGGCAGGGGACTAGGGCTCTCCTTTGTGAAGATGAGCGCTTCGCATAACGCTGTAGGAAGGCAGTTCCTGGGTGGCAGAGGACTAGGGATCTCCTTTGTGAAGATGAGCTCTTTGCCTAACGCTGTAGGAAAGGAGGTCCTGGGTGGCAGGGAACTGGGGATCTCCTTTGTGAAGATGAGCTCTTCGTCTAATGCTGAAGGAAGGGAGGTCCTGGGTGGCAGGGGACTAGGGATCTCCTTTGTGAAGAGCGAGCTCTTTGCCTAACGCTGTAGGAAGGGAGGTCCTGGGTGGCAGGGGACTAGGGCTCTCCTTTGTGAAGATGAGCTCTTTGCCTAGGAAGGGAGGTCCTGGGTGGCAGGGGACTAGGGCTCTACTTTGTGAAGATGAGCTCTTTGCCTAGGAAGGCAGGTCCTGGGTGGTAGGGGACTAGGTGTCTCCTTTGTGAAGATGAGCTCTTTGCCTAACGCTGTAGGAAGGGAGGTCCTGGGTGGCAGGGGACTAGGGATCTCCTTTGTGAAGTGAGCTCTTTGCCTAACTCTGTAGGAAGGGAGGTCCTGGGTGACAGGGGACTAGGGATCTCCTTTGTGAAGTGAGCTCTTTGCCTAACTCTGTAGGAAGGGAGGTCCTGGGTGACAGGGGACTAGGGATCTCCTTTGTGAAGATGAGCTCTTTGCCTAACGCTGTAACAAGGCAGGTCCTGGGTGGCAGGGGACTAGGGATCTCCTTTGTGAAGATGAGCTCTTCATCTAACGCTGTAGGAAGGGAGGTCCTGGGTGGCAGGGGACTAGGGGTCTCCTTTGTGAACATGACTCTTTGCCTAACGCTGTAAGAAGGGAGTTCCTGGGTGGCAGGGGACTAGGGCTCTCCTTTGTGAAGATGAGCGCTTCGCATAACGCTGTAGGAAGGCAGGTCCTGGGTGGCAGAGGACTAGGGATCTCCTTTGTGAAGATGAGCTCTTTGCCTAACGCTGTAGGAAAGGAGGTCCTGGGTGGCAGGGAACTGGGGATCTCCTTTGTGAAGATGAGCTCTTCGTCTAATGCTGAAGGAAGGGAGGTCCTGGGTGGCAGGGGACTAGGGATCTCCTTTGTGAAGATGAGCTCTTTGCCTAACGCTGTAGGAAGGGAGGTCCTGGCTGGCAGGGGACTAGGGCTCTCCTTTGTGAAGATGAGCTCTTTGCCTAGGAAGGGAGGTCCTGGCTGGCAGGGGACTAGGGCTCTCCTTTGTGAAGATGACTCTTTGCCTAACGCTGTAGGAAGGGAGGTCCTGGGTGGCAGGGGTATAGGGGTCTCCTTTGTGAAGATGAGCTCTTTGCCTAGGAAGGCAGGTCCTGGGTGGCAGGGGACTAGGTGTCTCCTTTGTGAAGATGAGCTCTTTGCCTAACGCTGTAGGAAGGGAGTTCCTGGGTGGCAGGGGACTAGGGTTCTCCTTTGTGAAGATGAGCTCTTCGCCTAACGCTGTAGGAAGGGAGGTCCTGGCTGGCAGGGGACTAGGGCTCTCCTTTGTGAAGATGAGCTCTTTGCCTAACGCTGTAGGAAGGGAGGTCCTGGGTGGCAGGGGACTAGGGATCTCCTTTGTGAAGATGAGCTCTTCGCCTAAGGCTGTAGGATGGGAGGTCCTGGGTGGCAGAGAACTAGGGATATCCTTTGTGAAGATGAGCTCTTCTTCTAACGCTGTAACAAGGCAGTACCTGGATGGCAGGGGACTAGGGATCTCCTTTGTGATGATGAGCTCTTCGCCTAACGCTGTAGGAAGGGAGGTCCTGCATGGCAGGGGACTAGGGGTCTCCTTTGTGAAGATGACTCTTTGCCCAACGCTGTAGGAAGGGAGGTCCTGGTTGGCAGGGGACTAGGGATCTCCTTTGTGAAGATGAGCTCTTCGCCTAGGAAGGCAGGTCCTGGGTGGCAGGGGACTAGGGCTCTCCTTTGTGAAGATGAGCTCTTTGCCTAACGCTGTAGGAAAGGAGCTCCTGGGTGGCAGGGGACTTGGGATCTCCTTTGTGAAGATGAGCTCTTTGCCTAATGCTGTAGGAAGGCAGGTATGGGTGGCAGGGGACTAGGGATCTCCTTTGTGAAGATGATCTCTTCACGTAACGCTGTAGGAAGGGAGGTCCTGGGTGGCAGGGGACTAGGGGTTTCCTTTGTGAAGATGACTCTTTGCCTAACGCTGTAGGAAGGGAGGTCCTGGGTGGCAGGGGACTAGGGCTCTCCTTTGTGAAGATGAGCTCTTTGCCTAGGAAGGAAGGTCCTGGCTGGCAGGGGACTAGGACTCTCCTTTGTTAAGATGAGCGCTTCGCATAACGCTGTAGGAAGGCAGGTCCTGGGTGGCAGAGGACTAGGGATCTCCTTTGTGAAGATGAGCTCTTTGCCTAACGCTGTAACAAGGCAGGTCCTGGGTGGCAGGGGACTAGGGATCTCCTTTGTGAAGATGAGCTATTCACCGAAAGCTGTAGGAAGGGAGGTCCTGGGTGGCAGGGGACTAGGGGTCTCCTTTGTGAAGATGACTCTTTGCCTAACGCTGTAGGAAGGGAGGTCCTGGGTGGCAGGGGACTAGGGCTCTCCATTGTGAAGATGAGCTCTTCGCCTAGGAAGGGAGGTCCTGGCTGGCAGGGGACTAGGGCTCTCCTTTGTGAAGATGATCTCTTTGCCTAACGCTGTAGGAAGGGAGGTCCTGGGTGGCAAGGGACTAGGGATCTCCTTTGTGAAGATGAGCTCTTCGTCTAACGCTGTAGGAAGGGAGGTCCTGGGTGGCAGGGGACTAGGGGTCTCCTTTGTGAAGATGAGCTCTTCGCCTAGGAAGGCAGGTCATGGGCGGCAGGGGACTAGGGATCTCCTTTGTGAAGATGAGTTTGTTGTCTAACGCTGTAGGAAGGGAGGTCCTGTGTGGCAGGGGACTAGGCGTCTCCTTTGTGAAGATGAGCTCTTCGCCTAACGCTGTAGGAAGGGAGTTCCTGGGTGGCAGGGGACTAGGGCTCTCCTTTGTGAAGATGAGCTCTTCGCCTAACGCTGTAGGAAGGCAGGTCCTGGGTGGCAGGGGACTAGGGCTCTCCATTGTGAAGATGAGCTCTTCGCCTAGGAAGGGAGGTCCTGGCTGGTAGGGGACTAGGGCTCTCCTTTGTGAAGATGATCTCTTTGCCTAACGCTGTAGGAAGGGAGGTCCTGGGTGGCAAGGGACTAGGGATCTCCTTTGTGAAGATGAGCTCTTCGTCTAACGCTGTAGGAAGGGAGGTCCTGGGTGGCAGGGGACTAGGGATCTCCTTTGTGAAGATGAGCTCTTCGCCTAGGAAGGCAGGTCATGGGCGGCAGGGGACTAGGGATCTCCTTTGTGAAGATGAGTTTGTTGTCTAACGCTGTAGGAAGGGAGGTCCTGTGTGGCAGGGGACTAGGCGTCTCCTTTGTGAAGATGAGCTCTTCGCCTAACGCTGTAGGAAGGGAGTTCCTGGGTGGCAGGGGACTAGGGCTCTCCTTTGTGAAGATGAGCTCTTCGCCTAACGCTGTAGGAAGGCAGGTCCTGGGTGGCAGAGGACTAGGGATCTCGTTTGTGAAGATGAGCTCTTTGCCTAACGCTGTAGGAAGGGAGGTCCTGGGCGGCAGGGGACTAGGGCTCTCCTTTGTGAAGATGAGCTCTTTGCCTAATGCTGTAGGAAGGGAGCTCCTGGGTGGCAGGGGACTTGGGATCTCCTTTGTGAAGATGAGCTCTTTGCCTAACGCTGTAACAAGGCAGGTCCTGGGTGGCAGGGGACTAGGGATCTCCTTTGTGAAGATGAGCTCTTCATCTAACGCTGTAGGAAGGGAGGTCCTGGGTGGCAGGGGACTAGGGGTCTCCTTTGTGAACATGACTCTTTGCCTAACGCTGTAGGAAGGGAGGTCCGGGGTGGCCGGGGCTAGGGGTCTCCTTTATGAAGATGAGCTCTTTGCCTAGGAAGGCAGGTCCTGGATGGCAGGGGACTAGGTGTCTCCTTTGTGAAGATGAGCTCTTTGCCTAACGCTGTAGGAAGTGAGGTCCTGGGTGGCAGGGGACTAGGGGTATCCTTTGTGAAGATGACTCTTTGCCTAACGCTGTAGGAAGGGAGGTCCTGGCTGGCAGGGGACTAGGGCTCTCCTTTCTGAAGATGAGCTCTTTGCCTAACGCTGTAGGAAGGGAGGTCCTGGGTGGCAGGGGACTAGGGATCTCCTTTGTGAAGATGAGCTCTTCGCCTAACGCTGTAGGATGGGAGGTCCTGGGTGGCAGAGGACTAGGGATATCCTTTGTGAAGATGAGCTCTTCTTCTAACGCTGTAACAAGGCAGTACCTGGATGGCAGGGGACTAGGGATCTCCTTTGTGATGATGAGCTCTTCACCTAACGCTGTAGGAAGGGAGGTCCTGCATGGCAGGGGACTAGGGGTCTCCTTTGTGAAGATGACTCTTTGCCCAACGCTGTAGGAAGGGAGGTCCTGGTTGGCAGGGGACTAGGGATCTCCTTTGTGAAGATGAGCTCTTCGCCTAGGAAGGCAGGTCCTGGGTGGCAGGGGACTAGGGCTCTCCTTTGTGAAGATGAGCTCTTTGCCTAACGCTGTAGGAAAGGAGCTCCTGGGTGGCAGGGGACTTGGGATCTCCTTTGTGAAGATGAGCTCTTTGCCTAATGCTGTAGGAAGGCAGGTATGGGTGGCAGGGGACTAGGGATCTCCTTTGTGAAGATGATCTCTTCACGTAACGCTGTAGGAAGGGAGGTCCTGGGTGGCAGGGGACTAGGGGTTTCCTTTGTGAAGATGACTCTTTGCCTAACGCTGCAGGAAGGGAGGTCCTGGGTGGCAGGGGACTAGGGCTCTCCTTTGTGAAGATGAGCTCTTTGCCTAGGAAGGAAGGTCCTGGCTGGCAGGGGACTAGGACTCTCCTTTGTTAAGATGAGCGCTTCGCATAACGCTGTAGGAAGGCAGGTCCTGGGTGGCAGAGGACTAGGGATCTCCTTTGTGAAGATGAGCTCTTTGCCTAACGCTGTAACAAGGCAGGTCCTGGGTGGCAGGGGACTAGGGATCTCCTTTGTGAAGATGAGCTCTTCACCGAAAGCTGTAGGAAGGGAGGTCCTGGGTGGCAGGGGACTAGGGGTCTGCTTTGTGAAGATGACTCTTTGCCTAACGCTGTAGGAAGGGAGGTCCTGGGTGGCAGGGGACTAGGGCTCTCCATTGTGAAGATGAGCTCTTCGCCTAGGAAGGGAGGTCCTGGCTGGCAGGGGACTAGGGCTCTCCTTTGTGAAGATGATCTCTTTGCCTAACGCTGTAGGAAGGGAGGTCCTGGGTGGCAAGGGACTAGGGATCTCCTTTGTGAAGATGAGCTCTTCGTCTAACGCTGTAGGAAGGGAGGTCCTGGGTGGCAGGGGACTAGGGATCTCCTTTGTGAAGATGAGCTCTTCGCCTAGGAAGGCAGGTCATGGGCGGCAGGGGACTAGGGATCTCCTTTGTGAAGATGAGTTTGTTGTCTAACGCTGTAGGAAGGGAGGTCCTGGGTGGCAGGGGACTAGGGCTCTCCATTGTGAAGATGAGCTCTTCGCCTAGGAAGGGAGGTCCTGGCTGGCAGGGGACTAGGGCTCTCCTTTGTGAAGATGATCTCTTTGCCTAACGCTGTAGGAAGGGAGGTCCTGGGTGGCAAGGGACTAGGGATCTCCTTTGTGAAGATGAGCTCTTCGCCTAACGCTGTAGGAAGGGAGTTCCTGGGTGGCAGGGGACTAGGGCTCTCCTTTGTGAAGATGAGCTCTTCGCCTAACGATGTAGGAAGGCAGGTCCTGGGTGGCAGAGGACTAGGGATCTCGTTTGTGAAGATGAGCTCTTTGCCTAACGCTGTAGGAAGGGAGGTCCTGGGCGGCAGGGGACTAGGGCTCTCCTTTGTGAAGATGAGCTCTTTGCCTAACGCTGTAGGAAGGGAGGTCCTGGGTGGCAGGGGACTAGGGCTCTCCATTGTGAAGATGAGCTCTTCGCCTAGGAAGGGAGGTCCTGGGTGGTAGGGGACTAGGGCTCTCCTTTGTGAAGATGATCTCTTTGCCTAACGCTGTAGGAAGGGAGGTCCTGGGTGGCAAGGGACTAGGGATCTCCTTTGTGAAGATGAGCTCTTCGCCTAACGCTGTAGGAAGGGAGTTCCTGGGTGGCAGGGGACTAGGGCTCTCCTTTGTGAAGATGAGCTCTTCGCCTAACGATGTAGGAAGGCAGGTCCTGGGTGGCAGAGGACTAGGGATCTCGTTTGTGAAGATGAGCTCTTTGCCTAACGCTGTAGGAAGGGAGGTCCTGGGCGGCAGGGGACTAGGGCTCTCCTTTGTGAAGATGAGCTCTTTGCCTAATGCTGTAGGAAGGGAGCTCCTGGGTGGCAGGGGACTTGGGATCTCCTTTGTGAAGATGAGCTCTTTGCCTAACGCTGTAACAAGGCAGGTCCTGGGTGGCAGGGGACTAGGGATCTCCTTTGTGAAGATGAGCTCTTCATCTAACGCTGTAGGAAGGGAGGTCCTGGGTGGCAGGGGACTAGGGGTCTCCTTTGTGAACATGACTCTTTGCCTAACGCTGTAGGAAGGGAGGTCCGGGGTGGCCGGGGCTAGGGGTCTCCTTTATGAAGATGAGCTCTTTGCCTAGGAAGGCAGGTCCTGGATGGCAGGGGACTAGGTGTCTCCTTTGTGAAGATGAGCTCTTTGCCTAACGCTGTAGGAAGTGAGGTCCTGGGTGGCAGGGGACTAGGGATCTCCTTTGTGAAGTGAGCTCTTTGCCTAATGCTGTAGGAAGTGAGGTCCTGGGTGGCAGGGGACTAGGGCTCTCCTTTGTGAAGATGAGCTCTTTGCCTAATGCTGTAGGAAGGCAGGTCCTGGGTGGCAGGGGACTAGGGATCTCCTTTGTGAAGAAGAGCTCTCGCCTAACGCTGTAGGAAAGGAGGTCCTGGGTGGCAGGGAACTAGGGATCTCCTTTGTGAAGATGAGCTCTTTGCCTAATGCTGAAGGAAGGGAGGTCCTGGGTGGCAGGGGACTAGGGATCTCCTTTGTGAAGATGAGCGCTTCGCCTAACGCTGTAGGAAGGCAGGTCCTGGGTGGCAGAGGACTAGGGATCTCCTTTGTGAAGATGAATTCTTTGCCTAACGCTGTAGGAAGGGAGGTCCTGGCTGGCAGGGGACTAGGGCTCTCCTTTGAGAAGATGAGCTCTTTGCCTAGGAAGGGAGGTCCTGGGTGGCAGGGGACTAGGGGTCTCCTTTGTGAAGATGACTCTTTGCCTAACGCTGTAGGAAGGCAGGTCCTGGGTGGCAGGGTTATAGGGGTCTCCTTTGTGAAGGTGAGCTCTTTGCCTAGGAAGGGAGTTCCTGGGTGGCAGGGGACTAGGGTTCTCCTTTGTGAAGATGAGCTCTTCGCCTAATGCTGTAGGAAGGGAGGTCCTGGGTGGCAGGGGACTAGGTGTCTCCTTTGTGAAGATGAGCTCTTCGCCTAACGCTGTAAGAAGGGAGTTCCTGGGTGGCAGGGGACTAGGGCTCTCCTTTGTGAAGATGAGCGCTTCGCATAACGCTGTAGGAAGGCAGGTCCTGGGTGGCAGAGGACTAGGGATCTCCTTTGTGAAGATGAGCTCTTTGCCTAACGCTGTAGGAAGGGAGGTCCTGGGTGGCAGGGGACTAGGGCTCTCCTTTGTGAAGATGAGCTCTTTGCCTAGGAAGGGAGGTCATGGGTGGCAGGGGACTAGGGCTCTCCTTTGTGAAGATGAGCTCTTTGCCTAGGAAGGCAGGTCCTGGGTGGTAGGGGACTAGGTGTCTCCTTTGTGAAGATGAGCTCTTTGCCTAACGCTGTAGGAAGGGAGGTCCTGGGTGGCAGGGGACTAGGGATCTCCTTTGTGAAGTGAACTCTTTGCCTAACTCTGTAGGAAGGGAGGTCCTAGGTGGCAGGGGACTAGGGATCTCCTTTGTGAAGTGAGCTCTTTGCCTAACTCTGTAGGAAGGCAGGTCCTGGGTGGCAGGGGACTAGGGACCTCCTTTGAGAAGATGAGCTCTTTGCCTAACCCTGTAGGAAGGGAGGTCCTGGGTGGCAGGGGAATAGGGATCTCCTTTGTGAAGATGAGCTCTTTGCCTAACGCTGTAGGAAGTGAGGTCCTGGGTGGTAGGGGACTAGGGATCTCCTTTGTGAAGTGAGCCCTTTGCCTAACGCTGTAGGAAGTGAGGTCCTGGGTGGCAGGGGACTAGGGCTCTCCTTTGTGAAGATGAGCTCTTTGCCTAATGCTATAGGAAGGCAGGTCCTGGGTGGCAGGGGACTAGGGATCTCCTTTGTGAAGAAGAGCTCTCGCCTAACGCTGTAGGAAAGGAGGTCCTGGGTGGCAGGGAACTAGGGATCTCCTTTGTGAAGATGAGCTCTTCGCCTAATGCTGAAGGAAGGGAGGTCCTGGGTGGCAGGGGACTAGGGATCTCCTTTGTGAAGATGAGCGCTTCGCCTAACGCTGTAGGAAGGCAGGTCCTGGGTGGCAGAGGACTAGGGATCTTCTTTGTGAAGATGAGCTCTTTGCCTAACGCTGTAGGAAGGGAGGTCCTGGCTGGCAGGGGACTAGGGCTCTCCTTTGTGAAGATGAGCTCTTTGCCTAGGAAGGGAGGTCCTGGGTGGCAGGGGACTAGGGGTCTCCTTTGTGAAGATGACTCTTTGCCTAACGCTGTAGGAAGGGAGGTCCTGGGTGGCAGGGGTATAGGGTTCTCCTTTGTGAAGATGAGCTCTTTGCCTAGGAAGGCAGGTCCTGGGTGGCAGGGGACTAGGTGTCTCCTTTGTGAAGATGAGCTCTTTGCCTAACGCTGTAGGAAGGGAGGTCCTGGCTGGCAGGGGACTAGGGCTCTCCTTTGTGAAGATGAGCTCTTTGCCTAGGAAGGGAGGTCCTGGGTGGCAGGGGACTAGGGGTCTCCTTTGTGAAGATGACTCTTTGCCTAACGCTGTAGGAAGGGAGGTCCTGGGTGGCAGGGTTATAGGGGTCTCCTTTGTGAAGATGAGCTCTTTGCCTAGGAAGGCAGGTCCTGGGTGGCAGGGGACTAGGTGTCTCCTTTGTGAAGATGAGCTCTTTGCCTAACGCTGTAGGAAGGGAGTTCTTGGGTGGCAGGGGACTAGGGTTCTCCTTTGTGAATATGAGCTCTTCGCCTAATGCTGTAGGAAGGGAGGTCCTGGGTGGCAGGGGACTAGGTGTCTCCTTTGTGAAGATGAGCTCTTCGCCTAACGCTGTAAGAAGGGAGTTCCTGGGTGGCAGGGGACTAGGGCTCTCCTTTGTGAAGATGAGCGCTTCGCATAACGCTGTAGGAAGGCAGGTCCTGGGTGGCAGAGGACTAGGGATCTCCTTTGTGAAGAGCGAGCTCTTTGCCTAACGCTGTAGGAAGGGAGGTCCTGGGTGGCAGGGGACTAGGGCTCTCCTTTGTGAAGATGAGCTCTTTGCCTAGGAAGGGAGGTCCTGGGTGGCAGGGGACTAGGGCTCTCCTTTGTGAAGATGAGCTCTTTGCCTAGGAAGGCAGGTCCTGGGTGGTAGGGGACTAGGTGTCTCCTTTGTGAAGATGAGCTCTTTGCCTAACGCTGTAGGAAGGGAGGTCCTGGGTGGCAGGGGACTAGGGATCTCCTTTGTGAAGTGAGCTCTTTGCCTAACTCTGTAGGAAGGGAGGTCCTGGGTGACAGGGGACTAGGGATCTCCTTTGTGAAGTGAGCTCTTTGCCTAACTCTGTAGGAAGGCAGGTCCTGGGTGGCAGGGGACTAGGGACCTCCTTTGAGAAGATGAGCTCTTTGCCTAACCCTGTAGGAAGGGAGGTCCTGGGTGGCAGGGGAATAGGGATCTCCTTTGTGAAGATGAGCTCTTTGCCTAACGCTGTAGGAAGTGAGGTCCTGGGTGGCAGGGGACTAGGGATCTCCTTTGTGAAGTGAGCTCTTTGCCTAACGCTGTAGGAAGTGAGGTCCTGGGTGGCAGGGGACTAGGGCTCTCCTTTGTGAAGATGAGCTCTTTGCCTAATGCTGTAGGAAGGCAGGTCCTGGGTGGCAGGGGACTAGGGATCTCCTTTGTGAAGAAAAGCTCTCGCCTAACGCTGTAGGAAAGGAGGTCCTGGGTGGCAGGGAACTAGGGATCTCCTTTGTGAAGATGAGCTCTTCGCCTAATGCTGAAGGAAGGGAGGTCCTGGGTGGCAGGGGACTAGGGATCTCCTTTGTGAAGATGAGCGCTTCGCCTAACGCTGTAGGAAGGCAGGTCCTGGGTGGCAGAGGACTAGGGATCTCCTTTGTGAAGATGAGCTCTTTGCCTAACGCTGTAGGAAGGGAGGTCCTGGCTGGCAGGGGACTAGGGCTCTCCTTTGTGAAGATGAGCTCTTTGCCTAGGAAGGGAGGTCCTGGGTGGCAGGGGACTAGGGGTCTCCTTTGTGAAGATGACTCTTTGCCTAACGCTGTAGGAAGGGAGGTCCTGGGTGGCAGGGGTATAGGGGTCTCCTTTGTGAAGATGAGCTCTTTGCCTAGGAAGGCAGGTCCTGGGTGGCAGGGGACTAGGTGTCTCCTTTGTGAAGATGAGCTCTTTGCCTAACGCTGTAGGAAGGGAGTTCCTGGGTGGCAGGGGACTAGGGTTCTCCTTTGTGAAGATGAGCTCTTCGCCTAACGCTGTAGGAAGGGAGGTCCTGGGTGGCAGGGGGCTAGGTGTCTCCTTTGTGAAGATGAGCTCTTTGCCTAATGCTGTAGGAAGGCAGGTATGGGTGGCAGGGGACTAGGTATCTCCTTTGTGAAGATGAGCTCTTCACCTAACGCTGTAGGAAGGGAGGTCCTGGGTGGCAGGGGACTAGGGGTCTCCTTTGTGAAGATGACTCTTTGCCTAACGCTGTAGGAAGGGAGGTCCTGGGTGGCAGGGGACTAGGGCTCTCCTTTGTGAAGATGAGCTCTTTGCCTAGGAAGGGAAGTCCTGGCTGGCAGGGGACTAGGACTCTCCTTTGTGAAGATGAGCTCTTCTCCTAACGCTGTAACAAGGCAGGTCCTGGGTGGCAGGGGACTAGGGATCACCTTTGTGATGATGAGCTCTTCACCTAACGCTGTAGGAAGGAAGGTCCTGCGTGGCAGGGGACTAGGGGTCTCCTTTGTGAAGATGACTCTTTGCCTAACGCTGTAGGAAGGGAGGTCCTGGCTGGCAGGGGACTAGGGCTCTCCTTTGTGAAGATGAGCTCTTTGCCTAACGCTGTAGGAAGGGAGGTCCTGGGTGGCAGGGGACTAGGGATCTCCTTTGTGAAGATGAGCTCTTCGCCTAACGCTGTAGGATGGGAGGTCCTGGGTGGCAGAGGACTAGGGATATCCTTTGTGAAGATGAGCTCTTCTTCTAACGCTGTAACAAGGCAGTACCTGGATGGCAGGGGACTAGGGATCTCCTTTGTGATGATGAGCTCTTCACCTAACGCTGTAGGAAGGGAGGTCCTGCATGGCAGGGGACTAGGGGTCTCCTTTGTGAAGATGACTCTTTGCCCAACGCTGTAGGAAGGGAGGTCCTGGTTGGCAGGGGACTAGGGATCTCCTTTGTGAAGATGAGCTCTTCGCCTAGGAAGGCAGGTCCTGGGTGGCAGGGGACTAGGGCTCTCCTTTGTGAAGATGAGCTCTTTGCCTAACGCTGTAGGAAAGGAGCTCCTGGGTGGCAGGGGACTTGGGATCTCCTTTGTGAAGATGAGCTCTTTGCCTAATGCTGTAGGAAGGCAGGTATGGGTGGCAGGGGACTAGGGATCTCCTTTGTGAAGATGATCTCTTCACGTAACGCTGTAGGAAGGGAGGTCCTGGGTGGCAGGGGACTAGGGGTTTCCTTTGTGAAGATGACTCTTTGCCTAACGCTGTAGGAAGGGAGATCCTGGGTGGCAGGGGACTAGGGCTCTCCTTTGTGAAGATGAGCTCTTTGCCTAGGAAGGAAGGTCCTGGCTGGCAGGGGACTAGGACTCTCCTTTGTTAAGATGAGCGCTTCGCATAACGCTGTAGGAAGGCAGGTCCTGGGTGGCAGAGGACTAGGGATCTCCTTTGTGAAGATGAGCTCTTTGCCTAACGCTGTAGGAAGCATAGCTCTCAACTCACCCGCTTTTGGCGGGTGTCACCCGCCTTCAAAGCAGACGAATCACCCGCCAAGTCCCTCATACGCCCATTCACTTCAATGGGCCTCTCACCCGCCAAAAAGAAAATCGGGTGTTTTCACCCGCCTAGGTGACAAAAAAGGTTGGGAGCTATGAGGAAGGGAGGTCCTGGGTGCAGGGGACTAGGGCTCTCCTTTGTGAAGATGAGCTCTTTGCATAGGAAGGGAGGTCCTGGGTGGCAGGGGACTAGGGCTCTCCTTTGTGAAGATGAGCTCTTTGCCTAGGAAGGCAGGTCCTGGGTGGTAGGGGACTAGGTGTCTCTTTTGTGAAGATGAGCTCTTTGCCTAACGCTGTAGGAAGGGAGGTCCTGGGTGGCAGGGGACTAGGGATCTCCTTTGTGAAGTGAGCTCTTTGCCTAACTCTGTAGGAAGGGAGGTCCTGGGTGGCAGGGGACTAGGGATCTCCTTTGTGAAGTGAGCTCTTTGCCTAACGCTGTAGGAAGGCAGGTCCTGGGTGGCAGGGGACTAGGGACCTCCTTTGAGAAGATGAGCTCTTTGCCTAACCCTGTAGGAAGGGAGGTCCTGGGTAGCAGGGGAATAGGGATCTCCTTTGTGAAGATGAGCTCTTTGCCTAACGCTGTAGGAAGGGAGGTCCTGGGTGGCAGGGGACTAGGGGTCTCCTTTGTGAAGATTAGCTCTTCGCCTAGGAAGGGAGGTCCTGGCTGGCAGGGGACTAGGGCTCTCCTTTGTGAAGATGAGCTCTTTGCCTAACGCTGTAGGAAGGGAGCTCCTGGGTGGCAGGGGACTTGGGATCTCCTTTGTGAAGATGAGCTCTTTGCCTAATGCTGTAGGAAGGCAGGTATGGGTGGCAGGGGACTAGGGATCTCCTTTGTGAAGATGATCTCTTCACGTAACGCTGTAGGAAGGGAGGTCCTGGGTGGCAGGGGACTAGGGATCTCCTTTGTGAAGATGAGCTCTTCTCCTAACGCTGTAACAAGGCAGGTCCTGGGGGGCAGGGGACTAGGGATCACCTTTGTGATGATGAGCTCTTCACCGAACGCTGTAGGAAGGGAGGTCCTGGGTGGCAGGGGACTAGGGATCTCCTTTGTGAAAATTAGCTCTTCGCCTACGAAGGCAGGTCCTGGGCGGCAGGGGACTAGGGATCTCCTTTGTGAAGATGAGTTTGTTGCCTAACGCTGTAGGAAGGGAGGTCCTGGGTGGCAGGGGACTAGGGATCTCCTTTGTGAAGATGAGCTCTTTGCCTAACGCTGTAGGAAGGAAGGTCCTGTGTGGCATGGGACTAGGCGTCTCCTTTGTGAAGATGAGCTCTTTGCCTAACGCTGTAGGAATGAAGGTCCTGTGTGGCATGGGACTAGGGATCTCCTTTGTGAAGATGAGCTATTTGCCTAACGCTGTAGGAAGGAAGGTCCTGTGTGGCATGGGACTAGGGATCTCCTTTGTGAAGATGAGCTCTTTGCCTAACACTGTAGGAAGGAAGGTCCTGTGTGGCATGGGACTATGCATCTCCTTTGTGAAGATGAGCTCTTCGCCTAACGCTGTAGGAAGGGAGTTCCTGGGTGGCAGGGGACTAGGGCTCTCCTTTGTGAAGATGAGCTTTTCGCCTAACGCTTTAGGAAGGCTGGTCCTGGGTGGCAGAGGACTAGGGATCTCATTTGTGAAGATGAGCTCTTTGCCTAACGCTTTAGGAAGGGAGGTCCTGGGTGGCAGGGGACTAGGGCCCTCCTTTGTGAAGATGAGCTCTTTGCCTAGGAAGGGAGGTCCTGGGTGGCAGTGGACTAGGGCTCTCCTTTGTGAAGATGAGCTCTTTGCCTAACGCTGTAGGAAGGGAGCTCCTGGGTGGCAGGGGACTTGGGATCTCCTTTGTGAAGATGAGCTCTTTGCCTAACGCTGTAACAAGGCAGGTCCTGGGTGGCAGGGGACTAGGGATCTCCTTTGTGAAGATGAGCTCTTCACCGAAAGCTGTAGGAAGGGAGGTCCTGGGTGGCAGGGGACTAGGGGTCTCCTTTGTGAAGATGACGCTTTGCCTAACGCTGTAGGAAGGGAGGTCCTGGGTGGCAGGGGACTAGGGCTCTCCATTGTGAAGATGAGCACTTCGCCTAGGAAGGGAGGTCCTGGCTGGCAGGGGACTAGGGCTCTCCTTTGTGAAGATGATCTCTTTGCCTAACGCTGTAGGAAGGGAGGTCCTGGGTGGCAGGGGACTAGGGATCTCCTTTGTGAAGATGAGCTCTTCGTCTAACACTGTAGGAAGGGAGGTCCTGGGTGGCAGGGGACTAGGGATCTCCTTTGTGAAGATGAGCTCTTCGCCTAGGAAGGCAGGTCCTGGGTGGCAGGGGACTAGGGGTCTCCTTTGTGAAGATGACTCTTTGCCTAACGCTGTAGGAAGGGAGGTCCTGGGTGGCAGGGTTATAGGGGTCTCCTTTGTGAAGATGAGCTCTTTGCCTAGGAAGGCAGGTCCTGGGTGGCAGGGGACTAGGTGTCTCCTTTGTGAAGATGAGCTCTTTGCCTAACGCTGTAGGAAGGGAGTTCTTGGGTGGCAGGGGACTAGGGTTCTCCTTTGTGAATATGAGCTCTTCGCCTAATGCTGTAGGAAGGGAGGTCCTGGGTGGCAGGGGACTAGGTGTCTCCTTTGTGAAGATGAGCTCTTCGCCTAACGCTGTAAGAAGGGAGTTCCTGGGTGGCAGGGGACTAGGGCTCTCCTTTGTGAAGATGAGCGCTTCGCATAACGCTGTAGGAAGGCAGGTCCTGGGTGGCAGAGGACTAGGGATCTCCTTTGTGAAGAGCGAGCTCTTTGCCTAACGCTGTAGGAAGGGAGGTCCTGGGTGGCAGGGGACTAGGGCTCTCCTTTGTGAAGATGAGCTCTTTG
Source organism: Ambystoma mexicanum (assembly GCF_040938575.1). Lineage (NCBI taxonomy): Eukaryota > Metazoa > Chordata > Amphibia > Caudata > Ambystomatidae > Ambystoma > Ambystoma mexicanum. Next base: position 834,736,766 of record NC_090938.1, on the reverse strand, counting down.
CCTAGGAAGGGAGGTCCTGGGTGGCAGGGGACTAGGGCTCTCCTTTGTGAAGATGAGCTCTTTGCCTAGGAAGGCAGGTCCTGGGTGGTAGGGGACTAGGTGTCTCCTTTGTGAAGATGAGCTCTTTGCCTAACGCTGTAGGAAGGGAGGTCCTGGGTGGCAGGGGACTAGGGATCTCCTTTGTGAAGTGAGCTCTTTGCCTAACTCTGTAGGAAGGGAGGTCCTGGGTGACAGGGGACTAGGGATCTCCTTTGTGAAGTGAGCTCTTTGCCTAACTCTGTAGGAAGGCAGGTCCTGGGTGGCAGGGGACTAGGGACCTCCTTTGAGAAGATGAGCTCTTTGCCTAACCCTGTAGGAAGGGAGGTCCTGGGTGGCAGGGGAATAGGGATCTCCTTTGTGAAGATGAGCTCTTTGCCTAACGCTGTAGGAAGTGAGGTCCTGGGTGGCAGGGGACTAGGGATCTCCTTTGTGAAGTGAGCTCTTTGCCTAACGCTGTAGGAAGTGAGGTCCTGGGTGGCAGGGGACTAGGGCTCTCCTTTGTGAAGATGAGCTCTTTGCCTAATGCTGTAGGAAGGCAGGTCCTGGGTGGCAGGGGACTAGGGATCTCCTTTGTGAAGAAAAGCTCTCGCCTAACGCTGTAGGAAAGGAGGTCCTGGGTGGCAGGGAACTAGGGATCTCCTTTGTGAAGATGAGCTCTTCGCCTAATGCTGAAGGAAGGGAGGTCCTGGGTGGCAGGGGACTAGGGATCTCCTTTGTGAAGATGAGCGCTTCGCCTAACGCTGTAGGAAGGCAGGTCCTGGGTGGCAGAGGACTAGGGATCTCCTTTGTGAAGATGAGCTCTTTGCCTAACGCTGTAGGAAGGGAGGTCCTGGCTGGCAGGGGACTAGGGCTCTCCTTTGTGAAGATGAGCTCTTTGCCTAGGAAGGGAGGTCCTGGGTGGCAGGGGACTAGGGGTCTCCTTTGTGAAGATGACTCTTTGCCTAACGCTGTAGGAAGGGAGGTCCTGGGTGGCAGGGGTATAGGGGTCTCCTTTGTGAAGATGAGCTCTTTGCCTAGGAAGGCAGGTCCTGGGTGGCAGGGGACTAGGTGTCTCCTTTGTGAAGATGAGCTCTTTGCCTAACGCTGTAGGAAGGGAGTTCCTGGGTGGCAGGGGACTAGGGTTCTCCTTTGTGAAGATGAGCTCTTCGCCTAACGCTGTAGGAAGGGAGGTCCTGGGTGGCAGGGGGCTAGGTGTCTCCTTTGTGAAGATGAGCTCTTTGCCTAATGCTGTAGGAAGGCAGGTATGGGTGGCAGGGGACTAGGTATCTCCTTTGTGAAGATGAGCTCTTCACCTAACGCTGTAGGAAGGGAGGTCCTGGGTGGCAGGGGACTAGGGGTCTCCTTTGTGAAGATGACTCTTTGCCTAACGCTGTAGGAAGGGAGGTCCTGGGTGGCAGGGGACTAGGGCTCTCCTTTGTGAAGATGAGCTCTTTGCCTAGGAAGGGAAGTCCTGGCTGGCAGGGGACTAGGACTCTCCTTTGTGAAGATGAGCTCTTCTCCTAACGCTGTAACAAGGCAGGTCCTGGGTGGCAGGGGACTAGGGATCACCTTTGTGATGATGAGCTCTTCACCTAACGCTGTAGGAAGGAAGGTCCTGCGTGGCAGGGGACTAGGGGTCTCCTTTGTGAAGATGACTCTTTGCCTAACGCTGTAGGAAGGGAGGTCCTGGCTGGCAGGGGACTAGGGCTCTCCTTTGTGAAGATGAGCTCTTTGCCTAACGCTGTAGGAAGGGAGGTCCTGGGTGGCAGGGGACTAGGGATCTCCTTTGTGAAGATGAGCTCTTCGCCTAACGCTGTAGGATGGGAGGTCCTGGGTGGCAGAGGACTAGGGATATCCTTTGTGAAGATGAGCTCTTCTTCTAACGCTGTAACAAGGCAGTACCTGGATGGCAGGGGACTAGGGATCTCCTTTGTGATGATGAGCTCTTCACCTAACGCTGTAGGAAGGGAGGTCCTGCATGGCAGGGGACTAGGGGTCTCCTTTGTGAAGATGACTCTTTGCCCAACGCTGTAGGAAGGGAGGTCCTGGTTGGCAGGGGACTAGGGATCTCCTTTGTGAAGATGAGCTCTTCGCCTAGGAAGGCAGGTCCTGGGTGGCAGGGGACTAGGGCTCTCCTTTGTGAAGATGAGCTCTTTGCCTAACGCTGTAGGAAAGGAGCTCCTGGGTGGCAGGGGACTTGGGATCTCCTTTGTGAAGATGAGCTCTTTGCCTAATGCTGTAGGAAGGCAGGTATGGGTGGCAGGGGACTAGGGATCTCCTTTGTGAAGATGATCTCTTCACGTAACGCTGTAGGAAGGGAGGTCCTGGGTGGCAGGGGACTAGGGGTTTCCTTTGTGAAGATGACTCTTTGCCTAACGCTGTAGGAAGGGAGATCCTGGGTGGCAGGGGACTAGGGCTCTCCTTTGTGAAGATGAGCTCTTTGCCTAGGAAGGAAGGTCCTGGCTGGCAGGGGACTAGGACTCTCCTTTGTTAAGATGAGCGCTTCGCATAACGCTGTAGGAAGGCAGGTCCTGGGTGGCAGAGGACTAGGGATCTCCTTTGTGAAGATGAGCTCTTTGCCTAACGCTGTAGGAAGCATAGCTCTCAACTCACCCGCTTTTGGCGGGTGTCACCCGCCTTCAAAGCAGACGAATCACCCGCCAAGTCCCTCATACGCCCATTCACTTCAATGGGCCTCTCACCCGCCAAAAAGAAAATCGGGTGTTTTCACCCGCCTAGGTGACAAAAAAGGTTGGGAGCTATGAGGAAGGGAGGTCCTGGGTGCAGGGGACTAGGGCTCTCCTTTGTGAAGATGAGCTCTTTGCATAGGAAGGGAGGTCCTGGGTGGCAGGGGACTAGGGCTCTCCTTTGTGAAGATGAGCTCTTTGCCTAGGAAGGCAGGTCCTGGGTGGTAGGGGACTAGGTGTCTCTTTTGTGAAGATGAGCTCTTTGCCTAACGCTGTAGGAAGGGAGGTCCTGGGTGGCAGGGGACTAGGGATCTCCTTTGTGAAGTGAGCTCTTTGCCTAACTCTGTAGGAAGGGAGGTCCTGGGTGGCAGGGGACTAGGGATCTCCTTTGTGAAGTGAGCTCTTTGCCTAACGCTGTAGGAAGGCAGGTCCTGGGTGGCAGGGGACTAGGGACCTCCTTTGAGAAGATGAGCTCTTTGCCTAACCCTGTAGGAAGGGAGGTCCTGGGTAGCAGGGGAATAGGGATCTCCTTTGTGAAGATGAGCTCTTTGCCTAACGCTGTAGGAAGGGAGGTCCTGGGTGGCAGGGGACTAGGGGTCTCCTTTGTGAAGATTAGCTCTTCGCCTAGGAAGGGAGGTCCTGGCTGGCAGGGGACTAGGGCTCTCCTTTGTGAAGATGAGCTCTTTGCCTAACGCTGTAGGAAGGGAGCTCCTGGGTGGCAGGGGACTTGGGATCTCCTTTGTGAAGATGAGCTCTTTGCCTAATGCTGTAGGAAGGCAGGTATGGGTGGCAGGGGACTAGGGATCTCCTTTGTGAAGATGATCTCTTCACGTAACGCTGTAGGAAGGGAGGTCCTGGGTGGCAGGGGACTAGGGATCTCCTTTGTGAAGATGAGCTCTTCTCCTAACGCTGTAACAAGGCAGGTCCTGGGGGGCAGGGGACTAGGGATCACCTTTGTGATGATGAGCTCTTCACCGAACGCTGTAGGAAGGGAGGTCCTGGGTGGCAGGGGACTAGGGATCTCCTTTGTGAAAATTAGCTCTTCGCCTACGAAGGCAGGTCCTGGGCGGCAGGGGACTAGGGATCTCCTTTGTGAAGATGAGTTTGTTGCCTAACGCTGTAGGAAGGGAGGTCCTGGGTGGCAGGGGACTAGGGATCTCCTTTGTGAAGATGAGCTCTTTGCCTAACGCTGTAGGAAGGAAGGTCCTGTGTGGCATGGGACTAGGCGTCTCCTTTGTGAAGATGAGCTCTTTGCCTAACGCTGTAGGAATGAAGGTCCTGTGTGGCATGGGACTAGGGATCTCCTTTGTGAAGATGAGCTATTTGCCTAACGCTGTAGGAAGGAAGGTCCTGTGTGGCATGGGACTAGGGATCTCCTTTGTGAAGATGAGCTCTTTGCCTAACACTGTAGGAAGGAAGGTCCTGTGTGGCATGGGACTATGCATCTCCTTTGTGAAGATGAGCTCTTCGCCTAACGCTGTAGGAAGGGAGTTCCTGGGTGGCAGGGGACTAGGGCTCTCCTTTGTGAAGATGAGCTTTTCGCCTAACGCTTTAGGAAGGCTGGTCCTGGGTGGCAGAGGACTAGGGATCTCATTTGTGAAGATGAGCTCTTTGCCTAACGCTTTAGGAAGGGAGGTCCTGGGTGGCAGGGGACTAGGGCCCTCCTTTGTGAAGATGAGCTCTTTGCCTAGGAAGGGAGGTCCTGGGTGGCAGTGGACTAGGGCTCTCCTTTGTGAAGATGAGCTCTTTGCCTAACGCTGTAGGAAGGGAGCTCCTGGGTGGCAGGGGACTTGGGATCTCCTTTGTGAAGATGAGCTCTTTGCCTAACGCTGTAACAAGGCAGGTCCTGGGTGGCAGGGGACTAGGGATCTCCTTTGTGAAGATGAGCTCTTCACCGAAAGCTGTAGGAAGGGAGGTCCTGGGTGGCAGGGGACTAGGGGTCTCCTTTGTGAAGATGACGCTTTGCCTAACGCTGTAGGAAGGGAGGTCCTGGGTGGCAGGGGACTAGGGCTCTCCATTGTGAAGATGAGCACTTCGCCTAGGAAGGGAGGTCCTGGCTGGCAGGGGACTAGGGCTCTCCTTTGTGAAGATGATCTCTTTGCCTAACGCTGTAGGAAGGGAGGTCCTGGGTGGCAGGGGACTAGGGATCTCCTTTGTGAAGATGAGCTCTTCGTCTAACGCTGTAGGAAGGGAGGTCCTGGGTGGCAGGGGACTAGGGATCTCCTTTGTGAAGATGAGCTCTTCGCCTAGGAAGGCAGGTCGTGGGCGGCAGGGGACTAGGGATCTCCTTTGTGAAGATGAGTTTGTTGCCTAACGCTGTAGGAAGGGAGGTCCTGTGTGGCAGGGGACTAGGCGTCTCCTTTGTGAAGATGAGCTCTTCGCCTAACGCTGTAGGAAGGGAGTTCCTGGGTGGCAGGGGACTAGGGCTCTCCTTTGTGAAGTTGAGCTCTTCACCTAACGCTGTAGGAAGGCAGGTCCTGGGTGGCAGAGGACTAGGGATCTCGTTTGTGAAGATGAGCTCTTTGCCTAACGCTGTAGGAAGGGAGGTCCTGGGCGGCAGGGGACTAGGGCTCTCCTTTGTGAAGATGAGCTCTTTGCCTAACGCTGTAGGAAGGGAGCTCCTGGGTGGCAGGGGACTTGGGATCTCCTTTGTGAAGATGAGCTCTTTGCCTAACGCTGTAACAAGGCAGGTCCTGGGTGGCAGGGGACTAGGGATCTCCTTTGTGAAGATGAGCTCTTCATCTAACGCTGTAGGAAGGGAGGTCCTGGGTGGCAGGGGACTAGGGGTCTCCTTTGTGAACATGACTCTTTGCCTAACGCTGTAGGAAGGGAGGTCCGGGGTGGCAGGGGGCTAGGGGTCTCCTTTATGAAGATGAGCTCTTTGCCTAGGAAGGCAGGTCCTGGATGGCAGGGGACTAGGTGTCTCCTTTGTGAAGATGAGCTCTTTGCCTAACGCTGTAGGAAGTGAGGTCCTGGGTGGCAGGGGACTAGGGATCTCCTTTGTGAAGTGAGCTCTTTGCCTAATGCTGTAGGAAGTGAGGTCCTGGGTGGCAGGGGACTAGGGCTCTCCTTTGTGAAGATGAGCTCTTTGCCTAATGCTGTAGGAAGGCAGGTCCTGGGTGGCAGGGGACTAGGGATCTCCTTTGTGAAGAAGAGCTCTCGCCTAACGCTGTAGGAAAGGAGGTCCTGGGTGGCAGGGAACTAGGGATCTCCTTTGTGAAGATGAGCTCTTTGCCTAATGCTGAAGGAAGGGAGGTCCTGGGTGGCAGGGGACTAGGGATCTCCTTTGTGAAGATGAGCGCTTCGCCTAACGCTGTAGGAAGGCAGGTCCTGGGTGGCAGAGGACTAGGGATCTCCTTTGTGAAGATGAGCTCTTTGCCTAACGCTGTAGGAAGGGAGGTCCTGGCTGGCAGGGGACTAGGGCTCTCCTTTGTGAAGATGAGCTCTTTGCCTAGGAAGGGAGGTCCTGGGTGGCAGGGGACTAGGGGTCTCCTTTGTGAAGATGACTCTTTGCCTAACGCTGTAGGAAGGCAGGTCCTGGGTGGGAGGGTTATAGGGGTCTCCTTTGTGAAGATGAGCTCTTTGCCTAGGAAGGCAGGTCCTGGGTGGCAGGGGACTAGGTGTCTCCTTTGTGAAGATGAGCTCTTTGCCTAACGCTGTAGGAAGGGAGTTCCTGGGTGGCAGGGGACTAGGGTTCTCCTTTGTGAAGATGAGCTCTTCGCCTAATGCTGTAGGAAGGGAGGTCCTGGGTGGCAGGGGACGAGGTGTCTCCTTTATGAAGATGAGCTCTTCGCCTAACGCTGTAAGAAGGGAGTTCCTGGGTGGCAGGGGACTAGGGCTCTCCTTTGTGAAGATGAGCGCTTCGCATAACGCTGTAGGAAGGCAGGTCCTGGGTGGCAGAGGACTAGGGATCTCCTTTGTGAAGATGAGCTCTTTGCCTAACGCTGTAGGAAGGGAGGTCCTGGGTGGCAGGGGACTAGGGCTCTCCTTTGTGAAGATGAGCTCTTTGCCTAGGAAGGGAGGTCCTGGGTGGCAGGGGACTAGGGCTCTCCTTTGTGAAGATGAGCTCTTTGCCTAGGAAGGCAGGTCCTGGGTGGTAGGGGACTAGGTGTCTCCTTTGTGAAGATGAGCTCTTTGCCTAACGCTGTAGGAAGGGAGGTCCTGGGTGGCAGGGGACTAGGGACCTCGTTTGAGAAGATGAGCTCTTTGCCTAACCCTGTAGGAAGGGAGGTCCTGGGTGGCAGGGGAATAGGGATCTCCTTTGTGAAGATGAGCTCTTTGCCTAACGCTGTAGAAAGTGAGGTCCTGGGTGGCAGGGGACTAGGGATCTCCTTTGTGAAGTGAGCTCTTTGCCTAACGCTGTAGGAAGTGAGGTCCTGGGTGGCAGGGGACTAGGGCTCTCCTTTGTGAAGATGAGCTCTTTGCCTAATGCTGTAGGAAGGCAGGTCCTGGGTGGCAGGGGACTAGGGATCACCTTTGTGAAGAAGAGATCTCGCCTAACGCTGTAGGAAAGGAGGTCCTGGGTGGCAGGGAACTAGGGATCTCCTTTGTGAAGATGAGCTCTTCGCCTAATGCTGAAGGAAGGGAGGTCCTGGGTGGCAGGGGACTAGGGATCTCCTTTGTGAAGATGAGCGCTTCGCCTAACGCTGTAGGAAGGCAGGTCCTGGGTGGCAGAGGACTAGGGATCTCCTTTGTGAAGATGAGCTCTTTGCCTAACGCTGCAGGAAGGGAGGTCCTGGCTGGCAGGGGACTAGGGCTCTCCTTTGTGAAGATGAGCACTTTGCCTAGGAAGGGAGGTCCTGGGTGGCAGGGGACTAGGGGTCTCCTTTGTGAAGATGACTCTTTGCCTAACGCTGTAGGAAGGGAGGTCCTGGGTGGCAGGGTTATAGGGTTCTCCTTTGTGAAGATGAGCTCTTTGCCTAGGAAGGCAGGACCTGGGTGGCAGGGGACTAGGTGTCTCCTTTGTGAAGATGAGCTCTTTGCCTAACGCTGTAGGAAGGGAGGTCCTGGCTGGCAGGGGACTAGGGCTCTCCTTTGTGAAGATGAGCTCTTTGCCTAGGAAGGGAGGTCCTGGGTGGCAGGGGACTAGGGGTCTCCTTTGTGAAGATGACTCTTTGCCTAACGCTGTAGGAAGGGAGGTCCTGGGTGGCAGGGTTATAGGGGTCTCCTTTGTGAAGATGAGCTCTTTGCCTAGGAAGGCAGGTCCTGGGTGGCAGGGGACTAGGTGTCTCCTTTGTGAAGATGAGCTCTTTGCCTAACGCTGTAGGAAGGGAGTTCCTGGGTGGCAGGGGACTAGGGTTCTCCTTTGTGAATATGAGCTCTTCGCCTAATGCTGTAGGAAGGGAGGTCCTGGGTGGCAGGGGACTAGGTGTCTCCTTTGTGAAGATGAGCTCTTCGCCTAACGCTGTAAGAAGGGAGTTCCTGGGTGGCAGGGGACTAGGGCTCTCCTTTGTGAAGATGAGCGCTTCGCATAACGCTGTAGGAAGGCAGGTCCTGGGTGGCAGAGGACTAGGGATCTCCTTTGTGAAGAGCGAGCTCTTTGCCTAACGCTGTAGGAAGGGAGGTCCTGGGTGGCAGGGGACTAGGGCTCTCCTTTGTGAAGATGAGCTCTTTGCCTAGGAAGGGAGGTCCTGGGTGGCAGGGGACTAGGGCTCTCCTTTGTGAAGATGAGCTCTTTGCCTAGGAAGGCAGGTCCTGGGTGGTAGGGGACTAGGTGTCTCCTTTGTGAAGATGAGCTCTTTGCCTAACGCTGTAGGAAGGGAGGTCCTGGGTGGCAGGGGACTAGGGATCTCCTTTGTGAAGTGAGCTCTTTGCCTAACTCTGTAGGAAGGGAGGTCCTGGGTGGCAGGGGACTAGGGATCTCCTTTGTGAAGTGAGCTCTTTGCCTAACTCTGTAGGAAGGCAGGTCCTGGGTGGCAGGGGACTAGGGACCTCCTTTGAGAAGATGAGCTCTTTGCCTAACCCTGTAGGAAGGGAGGTCCTGGGTGGCAGGGGAATAGGGATCTCCTTTGTGAAGATGAGCTCTTTGCCTAACGCTGTAGGAAGTGAGGTCCTGGGTGGCAGGGGACTAGGGATCTCCTTTGTGAAGTGAGCTCTTTGCCTAACGCTGTAGGAAGTGAGGTCCTGGGTGGCAGGGGACTAGGGCTCTCCTTTGTGAAGATGAGCTCTTTGCCTAATGCTGTAGGAAGGGAGGTCCTGGGTGGCAGGGGACTAGGGATCTCCTTTGTGAAGATGAGCGCTTCGCCTAACGCTGTAGGAAGGCAGGTCCTGGGTGGCAGAGGACTAGGGATCTCCTTTGTGAAGATGAGCTCTTTGCCTAACGCTGTAGGAAGGGAGGTCCTGGCTGGCAGGGGACTAGGGCTCTCCTTTGTGAAGATGAGCTCTTTGCCTAGGAAGGGAGGTCCTGGGTGGCAGGGGACTAGGGGTCTCCTTTGTGAAGATGACTCTTTGCCTAACGCTGTAGGAAGGGAGGTCCTGGGTGGCAGGGGTATAGGGGTCTCCTTTGTGAAGATGAGCTCTTTGCCTAGGAAGGCAGGTCCTGGGTGGCAGGGGACTAGGTGTCTCCTTTGTGAAGATGAGCTCTTTGCCTAACGCTGTAGGAAGGGAGTTCCTGGGTGGCAGGGGACTAGGGTTCTCCTTTGTGAAGATGAGCTCTTCGCCTAACGCTGTAGGAAGGGAGGTCCTGGGTGGCAGGGGGCTAGGTGTCTCCTTTGTGAAGATGAGCTCTTCGCCTAACGCTGTAGGAAGGGAGCTCCTGGGTGGCAGGGGACTTGGGATCTCCTTTGTGAAGATGAGCTCTTTGCCTAATGCTGTAGGAAGGCAGGTATGGGTGGCAGGGGACTAGGGATCTCCTTTGTGAAGATGAGCTCTTCACCTAACGCTGTAGGAAGGGAGGTCCTGGGTGGCAGGGGACTAGGGGTCTCCTTTGTGAAGATGACTCTTTGCCTAACGCTGTAGGAAGGGAGGTCCTGGGTGGCAGGGGACTAGGGCTCTCCTTTGTGAAGATGAGCTCTTTGCCTAGGAAGGGAGGTCCTGGCTGGCAGGGGACTAGGACTCTCCTTTGTGAAGATGAGCTCTTCTCCTAACGCTGTAACAAGGCAGGTCCTGGGTGGCAGGGGACTAGGGATCACCTTTGTGATGATGAGCTCTTCACCTAACGCTGTAGGAAGGGAGGTCCTGCGTGGCAGGGGACTAAGGGTCTCCTTTGTGAAGATGACTCTTTGCCTAACGCTGTAGGAAGGGAGGTCCTGGGTGGCAGGGGACTAGGGATCTCCTTTGTGAAGATGAGCTCTTTGCCTAGGAAGGCAGGTCCTCGGTTGCAGGGGACTAGGGATCTCCTTTGTGAAGATGAGCTCTTTGCCTAACGCTGTAGGAAGGAAGGTCCTGTGTGGCATGGGACTAGGCATCTCCTTTGTGAAGATGAGCTCTTCGCCTAACGCTGTAGGAAGGGAGTTCCTGGGTGGCAGGGGACTAGGGCTCTCCTTTGTGAAGATGAGCTCTTTGCCTAAATCTTTAGGAAGGCTGGTCATGGGTGGCAGAGGACTAGGGATCTCATTTGTGAAGATGAGCTCTTTGCCTAACGCTTTAGGAAGGGAGGTCGTGGGTGGCAGGGGACTAGGGCTCTCCTTTGTGAAGATGAGCTCTTTGCCTAGGAAAGGAGGTCCTGGGTGGCAGTGGACTAGGGCTCTCCTTTGTGAAGATGAGCTCTTTGCCTAACGCTGTAGGAAGGGAGCTCCTGGGTGGCAGGGGACTTGGGATCTCCTTTGTGAAGATGAGCACTTTGCCTAACGCTGTAACAAGGCAGGTCCTGGGTGACAGGGGACTAGGGATCTCCTTTGTGAAGATGAGCTCTTCATCGAAAGCTGTAGGAAGGGAGGTCCTGGGTGGCAGGGGACTAGGGGTCTCCTTTGTGAAGATGACTCTTTGCCTAATGCTGTAGGAAGGGAGGTCCTGGGTGGCAGGGGACTAGGGCTCTCCTTTGTGAAGATGAGCTCTTCGCCTAGGAAGGGAGGTCCTAGCTGGCAGGGGACTAGGGCTCTCCTTTGTGAAGATGATCTCTTTGCCTAACGCTGTAGGAAGGGAGGTCCTGGGTGGCAGGGGACTAGGGATCTCCTTTGTGAAGGTGAGGTCTTCGCCTAACGCTGTAGGAAGGGAGGTCCTGGGTGGCAGGGGACTAGGGATCTCCTTTGTGAAGATGAGCTCTTCGCCTAGGAAGGCAGGTCGTGGGCGGCAGGGGACTAAGGATCTTCTTTGTGAAGATGAGTTTGTTGCCTAACGCTGTAGGAAGGGAGGTCCTGGGTGGCAGGGAACTAGGGGACTCCTTTGTGAAGATGAGCTCTTTGCCTAACGCTATAGGAAGGGAGGTCCTGTGTGGCAGGGGACTAGGCGTCTCCTTTGTGAAGATGAGCTCTTCGCCTAACGCTGTAGGAAGGAAGTTCCTGGGTGGCAGGGGTCTAGGGCTCTCCTTTGTGAAGATGAGCTCTTCGCCTAACGCTGTAGGAAGGCAGGTCCTGGGTGGCAGAGGACTAGGGATCTCCTTTGTGAAGATGAGCTCTTTGCCTAACGCTGTAGGAAGGGAGGTCCTGGCTGGCAGGGGACTAGGGCTCTCCTTTGTGAAGATGAGCTCTTTGCCTAGGAAGGGAGGTCCTGGGTGGCAGGGGACTAGGGGTCTCCTTTGTGAAGATGACTCTTTGCCTAACGCTGTAGGAAGGGAGGTCCTGGGTGGCAGGGTTATAGGGTTCTCCTTTGTGAAGATGAGCTCTTTGCCTAGGAAGGCAGGACCTGGGTGGCAGGGGACTAGGTGTCTCCTTTGTGAAGATGAGCTCTTTGCCTAACACTGTAGGAAGGGAGGTCCTGGCTGGCAGGGGACTAGGGCTCTCCTTTGTGAAGATGAGCTCTTCTCTTTGCCTAGGAAGGGAGGTCCTGGGTGGCAGGGGACTAGGGGTCTCCTTTGTGAAGATGACTCTTTGCCTAACGCTGTAGGAAGGGAGGTCCTGGGTGGCAGGGTTATAGGGGTCTCCTTTGTGAAGATGAGCTCTTTGCCTAGGATGGCAGGTCCTGGGTGGCAGGGGACTAGGTGTCTCCTTTGTGAAGATGAGCTCTTTGCCTAACGCTGTAGGAAGGGAGTTCCTGGGTGGCAGGGGACTAGGGTTCTCCTTTGTGAATATGAGCTCTTCGCCTAATGCTGTAGGAAGGGAGGTCCTGGGTGGCAGGGGACTAGGTGTCTCCTTTGTGAAGATGAGCTCTTCGCCTAACGCTGTAAGAAGGGAGTTCCTGGGTGGCAGGGGACTAGGGCTCTCCTTTGTGAAGATGAGCGCTTCGCATAACGCTGTAGGAAGGCAGGTCCTGGGTGGCAGAGGACTAGGGATCTCCTTTGTGAAGAACGAGCTCTTTGCCTAACGCTGTAGGAAGGGAGGTCCTGGGTGGCAGGGGACTAGGGCTCTCCTTTGTGAAGATGAGCTCTTTGCCTAGGAAGGGAGGTCCTGGGTGGCAGGGGACTAGGGCTCTCCTTTGTGAAGATGAGCTCTTTGCCTAGGAAGGCAGGTCCTGGGTGGTAGGGGACTAGGTGTCTCCTTTGTGAAGATGAGCTCTTTGCCTAACGCTGTAGGAAGGGAGGTCCTGGGTGGCAGGGGACTAGGGATCTCCTTTGTGAAGTGAGCTCTTTGCCTAACTCTGTAGGAAGGGAGGTCCTGGGTGGCAGGGGACTAGGGATCTCCTTTGTGAAGTGAGCTCTTTGCCTAACTCTGTAGGAAGGCAGGTCCTGGGTGGCAGGGGACTAGGGACCTCCTTTGAGAAGATGAGCTCTTTGCCTAACCCTGTAGGAAGGGAGGTCCTGGGTGGCAGGGGAATAGGGATCTCCTTTGTGAAGATGAGCTCTTTGCCTAACGCTGTAGGAAGTGAGGTCCTGGGTGGCAGGGGACTAGGGATCTCCTTTGTGAAGTGAGCTCTTTGCCTAACGCTGTAGGAAGTGAGGTCCTGGGTGGCAGGGGACTAGGGCTCTCCTTTGTGAAGATGAGCGCTTCGCCTAACGCTGTAGGAAGGCAGGTCCTGGGTGGCAGAGGACTAGGGATCTCCTTTGTGAAGATGAGCTCTTTGCCTAACGCTGTAGGAAGGGAGGTCCTGGCTGGCAGGGGACTAGGGCTCTCCTTTGTGAAGATGAGCTCTTTGCCTAGGAAGGGAGGTCCTGGGTGGCAGGGGACTAGGGGTCTCCTTTGTGAAGATGACTCTTTGCCTAACGCTGTAGGAAGGGAGGTCCTGGGTGGCAGGGGTATAGGGGTCTCCTTTGTGAAGATGAGCTCTTTGCCTAGGAAGGCAGGTCCTGGGTGGCAGGGGACTAGGTGTCTCCTTTGTGAAGATGAGCTCTTTGCCTAACGCTGTAGGAAGGGAGTTCCTGGGTGGCAGGGGACTAGGGTTCTCCTTTGTGAAGATGAGCTCTTCGCCTAACGCTGTAGGAAGGGAGGTCCTGGGTGGCAGGGGGCTAGGTGTCTCCTTTGTGAAGATGAGCTCTTCGCCTAACGCTGTAGGAAGGGAGCTCCTGGGTGGCAGGGGACTTGGGATCTCCTTTGTGAAGATGAGCTCTTTGCCTAATGCTGTAGGAAGGCAGGTATGGGTGGCAGGGGACTAGGGATCTCCTTTGTGAAGATGAGCTCTTCACCTAACGCTGTAGGAAGGGAGGTCCTGGGTGGCAGGGGACTAGGGGTCTCCTTTGTGAAGATGACTCTTTGCCTAACGCTGTAGGAAGGGAGGTCCTGGGTGGCAGGGGACTAGGGCTCTCCTTTGTGAAGATGAGCTCTTTGCCTAGGAAGGGAGGTCCTGGCTGGCAGGGGACTAGGACTCTCCTTTGTGAAGATGAGCTCTTCTCCTAACGCTGTAACAAGGCAGGTCCTGGGTGGCAGGGGACTAGGGATCACCTTTGTGATGATGAGCTCTTCACCTAACGCTGTAGGAAGGGAGGTCCTGCGTGGCAGGGGACTAAGGGTCTCCTTTGTGAAGATGACTCTTTGCCTAACGCTGTAGGAAGGGAGGTCCTGGGTGGCAGGGGACTAGGGATCTCCTTTGTGAAGATGAGCTCTTTGCCTAGGAAGGCAGGTCCTCGGTTGCAGGGGACTAGGGATCTCCTTTGTGAAGATGAGCTCTTTGCCTAACGCTGTAGGAAGGAAGGTCCTGTGTGGCATGGGACTAGGCATCTCCTTTGTGAAGATGAGCTCTTCGCCTAACCCTGTAGGAAGGGAGTTCCTGGGTGGCAGGGGACTAGGGCTCTCCTTTGTGAAGATGAGCTCTTTGCCTAAATCTTTAGGAAGGCTGGTCATGGGTGGCAGAGGACTAGGGATCTCATTTGTGAAGATGAGCTCTTTGCCTAACGCTTTAGGAAGGGAGGTCGTGGGTGGCAGGGGACTAGGGCTCTCCTTTGTGAAGATGAGCTCTTTGCCTAGGAAAGGAGGTCCTGGGTGGCAGTGGACTAGGGCTCTCCTTTGTGAAGATGAGCTCTTTGCCTAACGCTGTAGGAAGGGAGCTCCTGGGTGGCAGGGGACTTGGGATCTCCTTTGTGAAGATGAGCACTTTGCCTAACGCTGTAACAAGGCAGGTCCTGGGTGACAGGGGACTAGGGATCTCCTTTGTGAAGATGAGCTCTTCATCGAAAGCTGTAGGAAGGGAGGTCCTGGGTGGCAGGGGACTAGGGGTCTCCTTTGTGAAGATGACTCTTTGCCTAATGCTGTAGGAAGGGAGGTCCTGGGTGGCAGGGGACTAGGGCTCTCCTTTGTGAAGATGAGCTCTTCGCCTAGGAAGGGAGGTCCTAGCTGGCAGGGGACTAGGGCTCTCCTTTGTGAAGATGATCTCTTTGCCTAACGCTGTAGGAAGGGAGGTCCTGGGTGGCAGGGGACTAGGGATCTCCTTTGTGAAGGTGAGCTCTTCGCCTAACGCTGTAGGAAGGGAGGTCCTGGGTGGCAGGGGACTAGGGATCTCCTTTGTGAAGATGAGCTCTTCGCCTAGGAAGGCAGGTCGTGGGCGGCAGGGGACTAAGGATCTTCTTTGTGAAGATGAGTTTGTTGCCTAACGCTGTAGGAAGGGAGGTCCTGGGTGGCAGGGAACTAGGGGACTCCTTTGTGAAGATGAGCTCTTTGCCTAACGCTATAGGAAGGGAGGTCCTGTGTGGCAGGGGACTAGGCGTCTCCTTTGTGAAGATGAGCTCTTCGCCTAACGCTGTAGGAAGGAAGTTCCTGGGTGGCAGGGGTCTAGGGCTCTCCTTTGTGAAGATGAGCTCTTCGCCTAACGCTGTAGGAAGGCAGGTCCTGGGTGGCAGAGGACTAGGGATCTCCTTTGTGAAGATGAGCTCTTCGCCTAACGCTGTAGGAAGGGAGGTCCTGTGTGGCAGGGGACTAGGCGTCTCCTTTGTGAAGATGAGCTCTTCGCCTAACGCTGTAGGAAGGGAGTTCCTGGGTGGCAGGGGACTAGGGCTCTCCTTTGTGAAGATGAGCTCTTCGCCTAACGCTGTAGGAAGGGAGGTCCTGGGTGGCAGGGGACTAGGGCTCTCCTTTGTGAAGATGAGCTCTTTGCCTAACGCTGTAACAAGGCAGGTCCTGGGTGGCAGGGGACTAGGGATCTCCTTTGTGAAGATGAGCTCTTCACCTAACGCTGTAGGAAGGGAGGTCCTGGGTGGCAGGGGACTAGGGGTCTCCTTTGTGAACATGACTCTTTGCCTAACGCTGTAGGAAGGGAGGTCCGGGGTGGCAGGGGGCTAGGGGTCTCCTTTGTGAAGATGAGCTCTTTGCCTAGGAAGGCAGGTCCTGGATGGCAGGGGACTAGGTGTCTCCTTTGTGAAGATGAGCTCTTTGCCTAACGCTGTAGGAAGTGAGGTCCTGGGTGGCAGGGGACTAGGGCTCTCCTTTGTGAAGATGAGCTCTTTGCCTAACGCTGTCACAAGGCAGGTCCTGGGTGGCAGGGGACTAGGGATCTCCTTTGTGAAGATGAGCTCTTCACCTAACACTGTAGGAAGGGAGGTCCGGGGTGGCAGGGTACTAGGGATCTCCTTTGTGAAGATGAGCTCTTCACGTAAGATGAGAGGTCCTGGGTGGCAGGGGACTAGGGACCTCCTTTGAGAAGATGAGCTCTTTGCCTAACGCTGTAGGAAGGGAGGTCCTGGGTGGCAGGGGACTAGGCGTCTCCTTTGTGAAGATGAGCTCTTCGCCTAACACTGTAGGAAGGGAGTTCCTGGGTGGCAGGGAACTAGGGTTCTCCTTTGTGAAGATGAGCTCTTTGCCTAGGAAGGCAGGTCCTGGGTGGTAGGGGACTAGGTGTCTCCTTTGTGAAGATGAGCTCTTTGCCTAACTCTGTAGGATGGGAGGTCCTGGGTGGCAGGGGACTAGGGATCTCCTTTGTGAAGTGAGCGCTTTGCCTAACGCTGTAGGAAGGGAGGTCCTGGCTGGCAGGGGACTAGGGCTCTCCTTTGTGAAGATGAGCTCTTTGCCTAACGCTGTAGGAAGGGAGGTCCTGGGTGGCAGGGGACTAGGGATCTCCTTTGTGAAGATGAGCTCTTCGCCTAACGCTGTAGGATGGGAGGTCCTGGGTGGCAGAGGACTAGGGATATCCTTTGTGAAGATGAGCTCTTCTTCTAACGCTGTAACAAGGCAGTACCTGGGTGGCAGGGGACTAGGGGTCTCCTTTGTGAAGATGACTCTTTGCCCAACGCTGTAGGAAGGGAGGTCCTGGTTGGCAGGGGACTAGGGATCTCCTTTGTGAAGATGAGCTCTTCGCCTAGGAAGGCAGGTCCTGGGTGGCAGGGGACTAGGGCTCTCCTTTGTGAAGATGAGCTCTTTGCCTAACGCTGTAGGAAGGGAGCTCCTGGGTGGCAGGGGACTTGGGATCTCCTTTGTGAAGATGAGCTCTTTGTCTAATGCTGTAGGAAGGCAGGTATGGGTGGCAGGGGACTAGGGATCTCCTTTGTGAAGATGATCTCTTCACGTAACGCTGTAGGAAGGGAGGTCCTGGGTGGCAGGGGACTAGGGGTCTCCTTTGTGAAGATGACTCTTTGCCTAACGCTGTAGGAAGGGAGGTCCTGGGTGGCAGGGGACTAGGGCTCTCCTTTGTGAAGATGAGCTCTTTGCCTAGGAAGGGAGGTCCTGGCTGGCAGGGGACTAGGACTCTCCTTTGTGAAGATGAGCTCTTTGCCTAACGCTGTAGGAAGGGAGGTCCTGGGTGGCAGGGGACTAGGGATCTCCTTTGTGAAGATGAGCTCTTCGCCTAGGAAGGCAGGTCCTGGGTGGCAGGGGACTAGGGCTCTCCTTTGTGAAGATGAGCTCTTCGCCTAACGCTGTAGGAAGGGAGGTCCTGGGTGGCAGGGGACTAGGGATCTCCTTTGTGAAGATGAGCTCTTCTCCTAACGCTGTAACAAGGCAGGTCCTGGGGGGCAGGGGACTAGGGATCACCTTTGTGATGATGAGCTCTTCACCTAACGCTGTAGGAAGGGAGGTCCTGCGTGGCAGGGGACTAGGGGTCTCCTTTGTGAAGATGACTCTTTGCCTAACGCTGTAGGAAGGGAGGTCCTGGGTGGCAGGGGACTAGGGATCTCCTTTGTGAAGATGAGCTCTTTGCCTAGGAAGGCAGGTCCTCGGTTGCAGGGGACTAGGGATCTCCTTTGTGAAGATGAGCTCTTTGCCTAACGCTGTAGGAAGGAAGGTCCTGTGTGGCATGGGACTAGGCGTCTCCTTTGTGAAGATGAGCTCTTCGCCTAACGCTGTAGGAAGGGAGTTCCTGGGTGGCAGGGGACTAGGGCTCTCCTTTGTGAAGATGAGCTCTTTGCCTAACCCTTTATGAAGGCTGGTCCTGGGTGGCAGAGGACTAGGGATCTCATTTGTGAAGATGAGCTCTTTGCCTAATGCTTTAGGAAGGGAGGTCGTGGGTGGCAGGGGACTAGGGCTCTCCTTTGTGAAGATGAGCTCTTTGCCTAGGAAGGGAGGTCCTGGGTGGCAGTGGACTAGGGCTCTCCTTTGTGAATATGAGCTCTTTGCCTAACGCTGTAGGAAGGGAGCACCTGGGTGGCAGGGGACTTGGGATCTCCTTTGTGAAGATGAGCACTTTGCCTAACGCTGTAACAAGGCAGGTCCTGGGTGCCAGGGGACTAGGGATCTCCTTTGTGAAGATGAGCTCTTCACCGAAAGCTGTAGGAAGGGAGGTCCTGGGTGGCAGGGGACTAGGGGTCTCCTTTGTGAAGATGACTCTTTACCTAACGCTGTAGGAAGGGAGGTCCTGGGTGGCAGGGGACTAGGGCTCTCCTTTGTGAAGATGAGCTCTTCGCCTAGGAAGGGAGGTCCTGGCTGGCAGGGGACTAGGGCTCTCCTTTGTGAAGATGATCTCTTTGCCTAACGCTGTAGGAAGGGAGGTCCTGGCTGGCAGGTGACTAGGGATCTCCTTTGTGAAGATGAGCTCTTCGCCTAACGCTGTAGGAAGGGAGGTCCTGGGTGGCAGGGGACTAGGGATCTCCTTTGTGAAGATGAGCTCTTCGCCTAGGAAGGCAGGTCGTGGGCGGCAGGGGACTAGGGATCTTCTTTGTGAAGATGAGTTTGTTGCCTAACGCTGTAGGAAGGGAGGTCCTGGGTGGCAGGGAACTAGGGGACTCCTTTGTGAAGATGAGCTCTTTGCCTAACGCTGTAGGAAGGGAGGTCCTGCGTGGCAGGGGACTAGGCGTCTCCTTTGTGAAGATGAGCTCTTCGCCTAACGCTGTAGGAAGGGAGTTCCTGGGTGGCAGGGGTCTAGGGCTCTCCTTTGTGAAGATGAGCTCTTCGCCTAACGCTGTAGGAAGGCAGGTCCTGGGTGGCAGAGGACTAGGGATCTCCTTTGTGAAGATGAGCTCTTTGCCTAGCGCTGTAGGAAGGGAGGTCCTGTGTTGCAGGGGACTAGGGATATCCTTTGTGAAGATGAGCTCTTCTTCTAACGCTGTAACAAGGCAGTACCTGGGTGGCAGGGGACTAGGGCTCTCCTTTGTGAAGATGAGCTCTTTGCCTAACGCTGTAGGAAGGGAGCTCCTGGGTGGCAGGGGACTTGGGATCTCCTTTGTGAAGATGAGCTCTTTGCCTAATGCTGTAGGAAGGCAGGTATGGGTGGCATGGGACTAGGGATCTCCTTTGTGAAGATGAGCTCTTCAACTAACGCTGTAGGAAGGGAGGTCCTGGGTGGCAGGGGACTAGGGGTCTCCTTTGTGAAGATGACTCTTTGCCTAACGCTGTAGGAAGGGAGGTCCTGGGTGGCAGGGGACTAGGGCTCTCCTTTGTGAAGATGAGCTCTTTGCCTAGGAAGGGAGGTCCTGTGTGGCAGGGGACTAGGCGTCTCCTTTGTGAAGATGAGCTCTTCGTCTAACGCTGTAGGAAGGGAGTTCCTGGGTGGCAGGGGTCTAGGGCTCTCCTTTGTGAAGATGAGCTCTTCGCCTAACGCTGTAGGAAGGCAGGTCCTGGGTGGCAGAGGACTAGGGATCTCCTTTGTGAAGATGAGCTCTTTGCCTAACGCTGTAGGAAGGGAGGTCCTGTGTTGCAGGGGACTAGGGATATCCTTTGTGAAGATGAGCTCTTCTTCTAACGCTGTAACAAGGCAGTACCTGGGTGGCAGGGGACTAGGGCTCACCTTTGTGAAGATGAGCTCTTTGCCTAACGCTGTAGGAAGGGAGCTCCTGGGTGGCAGGGGACTTGGGATCTCCTTTGTGAAGATGAGCTCTTTGCCTAATGCTGTAGGAAGGCAGGTATGGGTGGCATGGGACTAGGGATCTCCTTTGTGAAGATGAGCTCTTCAACTAACGCTGTAGGAAGGGAGGTCCTGGGTGGCAGGGGACTAGGGGTCTCCTTTGTGAAGATGACTCTTTGCCTAACGCTGTAGGAAGGGAGGTCCTGGGTGGCAGGGGACTAGGGCTCTCCTTTGTGAAGATGAGCTCTTTGCCTAGGAAGGGAGGTCCTGTGTGGCAGGGGACTAGGCGTCTCCTTTGTGAAGATGAGCTCTTCGCCTAACGCTGTAGGAAGGGAGTTCCTGGGTGGCAGGGGTCTAGGGCTCTCCTTTGTGAAGATGAGCTCTTCGCCTAACGCTGTAGGAAGGCAGGTCCTGGGTGGCAGAGGACTAGGGATCTCCGTTGTGAAGATGAGCTCTTTGCCTAACGCTGTAGGAAGGGAGGTCCTGGGTGGCAGAGGACTAGGGATATCCTTTGTGAAGATGAGCTCTTCTTCTAACGCTGTAACAAGGCAGTACCTGGGTGGCAGGGGACTAGGGCTCTCCTTTGTGAAGATGAGCTCTTTGCCTAACGCTGTAGGAAGGGAGCTCCTGGGTGGCAGGGGACTTGGGATCTCCTTTGTGAAGATGAGCTCTTTGCCTAATGCTGTAGGAAGGCAGGTATGGGTGGCAGGGGACTAGGGATCTCCTTTGTGAAGATGAGCTCTTCACCTAACGCTGTAGGAAGGGAGGTCCTGGGTGGCAGGGGCTAGGGGTCTCCTTTGTGAAGATGACTCTTTGCCTAACGCTGTAGGAAGGGAGGTCCTGGGTGGCAGGGGACTAGGGCTCTCCTTTGTGAAGATGAGCTCTTTGCCTAGGAAGGGAGGTCCTGGCTGGCAGGGGACTAGGACTCTCCTTTGTGAAGATGAGCTCTTCTCCTAACGCTGTAACAAGGCAGGTCCTGGGTGGCAGGGGACTAGGGATCACCTTTGTGATGATGAGCTCCTCACCTAACGCTGTAGGAAGGGAGGTCCTGCGTGGCAGGGGACTAGGGGTCTCCTTTGTGAAGATGACTCTTTGCCTAACGCTGTAGGAAGGGAGGTCCTGGGTGGCAGGGGACTAGGGATCTCCTTTGTGAAGATGAGCTCTTTGCCTAGGAAGGCAGGTCCTCGGTTGCAGGGGACTAGGGATCTCCTTTGTGAAGATGAGCTCTTTGCCTAACGCTGTAGGAAGGAAGGTCCTGTGTGGCATGGGACTAGGCGTCTCCTTTGTGAAGATGAGCTCTTCGCCTAACGCTGTAGGAAGGGAGTTCCTGGGTGGCAGGGGACTAGGGCTCTCCTTTGTGAAGATGAGCTCTTCGCCTAACGCTTTAGGAAGGCTGGTCCTGGGTGGCAGAGGACTAGGGATCTCATTTGTGAAGATGAGCTCTTTGCCTAACGCTTTAGGAAGGGAGGTCGTGGGTGGCAGGGGACTAGGGCTCTCCTTTGTGAAGATGAGCTCTTTGCCTAGGAAGGGAGGTCCTGGGTGGCAGTGGACTAGGGCTCTCCTTTGTGAAGATGAGCTCTTTGCCTAACGCTGTAGGAAGGGAGCTCCTGGGTGGCAGGGGACTTGGGATCTCCTTTGTGAAGATGAGCACTTTGCCTAACGCTGTAACAAGGCAGGTCCTGGGTGGCAGGGGACTAGGGCTCTCCTTTGTGAAGATGAGCTCTTCGCCTAACGCTGTAGGAAGGCAGGTCCTGGGTGGCAGAGGACTAGGCATCTCCTTTGTGAAGATGAGCTCTTTGCCTAACGCTGTAGGAAGGGAGGTCCTGGGTGGCAGGGGACTAGGGCTCTCCTTTGTGAAGATGAGCTGTTTGCCTAACGCTGTAGGAAGGGAGGTCCTGGGTGGCAGGCGACTAGGCGTCTCCTTTGTGAAGATGAGCTCTTCGCCTAACGCTGTAGGAAGGGAGTTCCTGGGTGGCAGGGGACTAGGGTTCTCCTTTGTGAAGATGAGCTCTTCGCCTAACACTGTAGGAAGGGAGGTCCTGCGTGGCAGGGGACTAGGTGTCTCCTTTGTGAAGATGAGCTCTTCGCCTAACGCTGTAGGAAGACAGGTCCTGGGTGGCAGGGGACTAGGGCTCTCCTTTGTGAAGATGAGCTCTTTCCCTAGGAAGGCAGGTCCTGGGTGGTAGGGGACTAGGTGTCTCCTTTGTGAAGATGAGCACTTTGCCTAACGCTGTAACAAGGCAGGTCCTGGGTGACAGGGGACTAGGGATCTCCTTTGTGAAGATGAGCTCTTCACCGAAAGCTGTAGGAAGGGAGTTCCTGGGTGGCAGGGGACTAGGGCTCTCCTTTGTGAAGATGAGCTCTTCGCCTAACGCTGTAGGAAGGCAGGTCCTGGGTGGCAGAGGACTAGGCATCTCCTTTGTGAAGATGAGCTCTTTGCCTAACGCTGTAGGAAGGGAGGTCCTGGGTGGCAGGGGACTAGGGCTCTCCTTTGTGAAGATGAGCTGTTTGCCTAACGCTGTAGGAAGGGAGGTCCTGGGTGGCAGGCGACTAGGCGTCTCCTTTGTGAAGATGAGCTCTTCGCCTAACGCTGTAGGAAGGGAGTTCCTGGGTGGCAGGGGACTAGGGTTCTCCTTTGTGAAGATGAGCTCTTCGCCTAACACTGTAGGAAGGGAGGTCCTGCGTGGCAGGGGACTAGGTGTCTCCTTTGTGAAGATGAGCTCTTCGCCTAACGCTGTAGGAAGACAAGTCCTGGGTGGCAGGGGACTAGGGCTCTCCTTTGTGAAGATGAGCTCCTTCCCTAGGAAGGCAGGTCCTGGGTGGTAGGGGACTAGGTGTCTCCTTTGTGAAGATGAGCTCTTTGCCTAACTCTGTAGGATGGGAGGTCCTGGGTGGCAGGGGACTAGGGATCTCCTTTGTGAAGTGAGCTCTTTGCCTAACGCTGTAGGAAGGGAGGTCCTGGCTGGCAGGGGACTAGGGCTCTCCTTTGTGAAGATGAGCTCTTTGCCTAACGCTGTAGGAAGGGAGGTCCTGGGTGGCAGGGGACTAGGGATCTCCTTTGTGAAGATGAGCTCTTCGCCTAACGCTGTAGGAAGGGAGGTCCTGGGTGGCAGAGGACTAGGGATATCCTTTGTGAAGATGAGCTCTTCTTCTAACGCTGTAACAAGGCAGTACCTGGGTGGCAGGGGACTAGGGCTCTCCTTTGTGAAGATGAGCTCTTTGCCTAACGCTGTAGGAGGGGAGCTCCTGGGTGGCAGGGGACTTGGAATCTCCTTTGTGAAGATGAG
This sequence comes from Ambystoma mexicanum, assembly GCF_040938575.1. Lineage (NCBI taxonomy): Eukaryota > Metazoa > Chordata > Amphibia > Caudata > Ambystomatidae > Ambystoma > Ambystoma mexicanum. Next base: position 834,714,106 of record NC_090938.1, on the reverse strand, counting down.
CTCTTCACCTAACGCTGTAGGAAGGGAGGTCCTGGGTGGCAGGGGACTAGGGGTCTCCTTTGTGAAGATGACTCTTTGCCTAACGCTGTAGGAAGGGAGGTCCTGGGTGGCAGGGGACTAGGGCTCTCCTTTGTGAAGATGAGCTCTTTGCCTAGGAAGGGAGGTCCTGGCTGGCAGGGGACTAGGACTCTCCTTTGTGAAGATGAGCTCTTCTCCTAACGCTGTAACAAGGCAGGTCCTGGGTGGCAGGGGACTAGGGATCACCTTTGTGATGATGAGCTCTTCACCTAACGCTGTAGGAAGGGAGGTCCTGCGTGGCAGGGGACTAGGGGTCTCCTTTGTGAAGATGACTCTTTGCCTAACGCTGTAGGAGGGGAGGTCCTGGGTGGCAGGGGACTAGGGATCTCCTTTGTGAAGATGAGCTCTTTGCCTAGGAAGGCAGGTCCTCGGTTGCAGGGGACTAGGGTTCTCCTTTGTGAAGATGAGCTCTTTGCCTAACGCTGTAGGAAGGAAGGTCCTGTGTGGCATGGGACTAGGCGTCTCCTTTGTGAAGATGAGCTCTTCGCCTAACGCTGTAGGAAGTGAGTTCCTGGGTGGCAGGGGACTAGGGCTCTCCTTTGTGAAGATGAGCTCTTTGCCTAACGCTTTATGAAGGCTGGTCCTGGATGGCAGAGGACTAGGGATCTCATTTGTGAAGATGAGCTCTTTGCCTAACGCTTTAGGAAGGGAGGTCGTGGGTGGCAGGGGACTAGGGCTCTCCTTTGTGAAGATGAGCTCTTTGCCTAGGAAGGGAGGTCCTGGGTGGCAGTGGACTAGGGCTCTCCTTTGTGAAGATGAGCTCTTTGCCTAACGCTGTAGGAAGGGAGCTCCTGGGTGGCAGGGGACTTGGGATCTCCTTTGTGAAGATGAGCACTTTGCCTAACGCTGTAACAAGGCAGGTCCTGGGTGGCAGGGGACTAGGGATCTCCTTTGTGAAGATGAGCTCTTCACCGAATGCTGTAGGAAGGGAGGTCCTGGGTGGCAGTGGACTAGGGGTCTCCTTTGTGAAGATGACTCTTTACCTAACGCTGTAGGAAGGGAGGTCCTGGGTGGCAGGGGACTAGGGCTCTCCTTTGTGAAGATGAGCTCTTCGCCTAGGAAGGGAGGTCCTGGCTGGCAGGGGACTAGGGCTCTCCTTTGTGAAGATGATCTCTTTGCCTAACGCTGTAGGAAGGGAGGTCCTGGGTGGCAGGGGACTAGGGATCTCCTTTGTGAAGATGAGCTCTTCGCCTAACGCTGTAGGAAGGGAGGTCCTGGGTGGCAGGGGACTAGGGATCTCCTTTGTGAAGATGAGCTCTTCGCCTAGGAAGGCAGGTCCTGGGCGGCAGGGGACTAGGGATCTTCTTTGTGAAGATGAGTTTGTTGCCTAACGCTGTAGGAAGGGAGGTCCTGGGTGGCAGGGAACTAGGGGACTCCTTTGTGAAGATGAGCTCTTTGCCTAACGCTGTAGGAAGGGAGGTCCTGCGTGGCAGGGGACTAGACGTCTCCTTTGTGAAGATGAGCTCTTCGCCTAACGCTGTAGGAAGGGAGTTCCTGGGTGGCAGGGGTCTAGGGCTCTCCTTTGTGAAGATGACTCTTTGCCTAACGCTGTAGGAAGGGAGGTCCTGGGTGGCAGGGGACTAGGGCTCTCCTTTGTGGAGATGAGCTCTTTGCCTAGGAAAGGAGGTCCTGTGTGGCAGGGGACTAGGCGTCTCCTTTGTGAAGATGAGCTCTTCGCCTAACGCTGTAGGAAGGGAGTTCCTGGGTGGCAGGGGTCTAGGGCTCTCCTTTGTGAAGATGAGCTCTTCGCCTAACGCTGTAGGAAGGCAGGTCCTGGGTGGCAGAGGACTAGGGATCTCCTTTGTGAAGATGAGCTCTTTGCCTAACGCTGTAGGAAGGGAGGTCCTGGGTGGCAGAGGACTAGGGATATCCTTTGTGAAGATGAGCTCTTCTTCTAACGCTGTAACAAGGCAGTACCTGGGTGGCAGGGGACTAGGGCTCTCCTTTGTGAAGATGAGCTCTTTGCCTAACGCTGTAGGAAGGGAGCTCCTGGGTGGCAGGGGACTTGGGATCTCCTTTGTGAAGATGAGCTCTTTGCCTAATGCTGTAGGAAGGCAGGTATGGGTGGCAGGGGACTAGGGATCTCCTTTGTGAAGATGAGCTCTTCACGTAACGCTGTAGGAAGGGAGGTCCTGGGTGGCAGGGGACTAGGGGTCTCCTTTGTGAAGATGACTCTTTGCCTAACGCTGTAGGAAGGGAGGTCCTGGGTGGCAGGGGACTAGGGCTCTCCTTTGTGAAGATGAGCTCTTTGCCTAGGAAGGGAGGTCCTGGCTGGCAGGGGACTAGGACTCTCCTTTGTGAAGATGAGCTCTTCTCCTAACGCTGTAACAAGGCAGGTCCTGGGTGGCAGGGGACTAGGGATCACCTTTGTGATGATGGGCTCTTCACCTAACGCTGTAGGAAGGGAGGTCCTGCGTGGCAGGGGACTAGGGGTCTCCTTTGTGAAGATGACTCTTTGCCTAACGCTGTAGGAAGGGAGGTCCTGGGTGGCAGGGGACTAGGGATCTCCTTTGTGAAGATGAGCTCTTTGCCTAGGAAGGCAGGTCCTCGGTTGCAGGGGACTAGGGATCTCCTTTGTGAAGATGAGCTCTTTGCCTAACGCTGTAGGAAGGAAGGTCCTGTGTGGCATGGGACTAGGCGTCTCCTTTGTGAAGATGAGCTCTTCGCCTAACGCTGTAGGAAGGGAGTTCCTGGGTGGCAGGGGACTAGGGCTCTCCTTTGTGAAGATAAGCTCTTCGCCTAACGCTTTAGGAAGGCTGGTCCTGGGTGGCAGAGGACTAGGGATCTCATTTGTGAAGATGAGCTCTTTGCCTAACGCTATAGGAAGGGAGGTCGTGGGTGGCAGGGGACTAGGGCTCTCCTTTGTGAAGATGAGCTCTTTTCCTAGGAAGGGAGGTCCTGGGTGGCAGTGGACTAGGGCTCTCCTTTGTGAAGATGAGCTCTTTGCCTAACGCTGTAGGAAGGGAGCTCCTGGGTGGCAGGGGACTTGGGATCTCCTTTGTGAAGATGAGCACTTTGCCTAACGCTGTAACAAGGCAGGTCCTGGGTGACAGGGGACTAGGGATCTCCTTTGTGAAGATGAGCTCTTCACCGAAAGCTGTAGGAAGGGAGGTCCTGGGTGGCAGGGGACTAGGGGTCTCCTTTGTGAAGATGACTCTTTGCCTAACGCTGTAGGAAGGGAGGTCCTGGGTGGCAGGGGACTAGGGCTCTCCTTTGTGAAGATGAGCTCTTCGCCTAGGAAGGGAGGTCCTGGCTTGCAGGGGACCAGGGCTCTCCTTTGTGAAGATGATCTCTTTGCCTAACGCTGTAGGAAGGGAGGTCCTGGGTGGCAGGGGACTAGGGATCTCCTTTGTGAAGATGAGCTCTTCGCCTAACGCTGTAGGAAGGGAGGTCCTGGGTCGCAGGGGACTAGGGATCTCCTTTGTGAAGATGAGCTCTTCGCCTAGGAAGGCAGGTCGTGGGCGGCAGGGGACTAGGGATCTTCTTTGTGAAGATGAGTTTGTTGCCTAACGCTGTAGGAAGGGAGGTCCTGGGTGGCAGGGAACTAGGGGACTCCTTTGTGAAGATGAGCTCTTTGCCTAACGCTATAGGAAGGGAGGTCCTGTGTGGCAGGGGACTAGGCGTCTCCTTTGTGAAGATGAGCTCTTCGCCTAACGCTGTAGGAAGGGAGTTCCTGGGTGGCAGGGGTCTAGGGCTCTCCTTTGTGAAGATGAGCTCTTCGCCTAACGCTGTAGGAAGGCAGGTCCTGGGTGGCAGAGGACTAGGGATCTCCTTTGTGAAGATGAGCTCTTTGCCTAACGCTGTAGGAAGGGAGGTCCTGTGTGGCAGGGGACTAGGCGTCTCCTTTGTGAAGATGAGCTCTTCGCCTAACGCTGTAGCAAGGGAGTTCCTGGGTGGCAGGGGACTAGGGCTCTCCTTTGTGAAGATGAGCTCTTCGCCTAACGCTGTAGGAAGGCAGGTCCTGGGTGGCAGAGGACTAGGGATCTCCTTTGTGAAGATGAGCTCTTCGCCTAACGCTGTAGGAAGGGAGGTCCTGCGTGGCAGGGGACCAGGGCTCTCCTTTGTGAAGATGAGCTCTTTGCCTAACGCTGTAACAAGGCAGGTCCTGGGTGGCAGGGGACTAGGGATCTCCTTTGTGAAGATGAGCTCTTCACCTAACGCTGTAGGAAGGGAGGTCCTGGGTGGCAGGGGACTAGGGGTCTCCTTTGTGAAGATGACTCTTTGCCTAACGCTGTAGGAAGGGAGGTCCGGGGTGGCAGGGGGCTAGGGGTCTCCTTTGTGAAGATGAGCTCTTTGCCTAGGAAGGCAGGTCCTGGATGGCAGGGGACTAGGTGTCTCCTTTGTGAAGATGAGCTCTTTGCCTAACGCTGTAGGAAGTGAGGTCCTGGGTGGCAGGGGACTAGGGCTCTCCTTTGTGAAGATGAGCTCTTTGCCTAACGCTGTCACAAGGCAGGTCCTGGGTGGCAGGGGACTAGGGATCTCCTTTGTGAAGATGAGCTCTTCACCTAACACTGTAGGAAGGGAGGTCCGGGGTGGCAGGGGACTAGGTGTCTCCTTTGTGAAGATGAGCTCTTTGCCTAACTCTGTAGGATGGGAGGTCCTGGGTGGCAGGGGACTAGGGATCTCCTTTGTGAAGTGAGCTCTTTGCCTAACTCTGTAGGATGGGAGGTCCTGGGTGGCAGGGAACTAGGGATCTCCTTTGTGAAGTGAGATCTTTGCTTAACACTGTAGGAAGGCAGGTCCTGGGTGGCAGGGTACTAGGGATCTCCTTTGTGAAGATGAGCTCTTCACGTAAAACGAGAGGTCCTGGGTGGCAGGGGACTAGGGACCTCCTTTGAGAAGATGAGCTCTTTGCCTAACGCTGTAGGAAGGGAGGTCCTGGGTGGCAGGGGACTAGGCGTCTCCTTTGTGAAGGTGAGCTCTTCGCCTAACGCTGTAGGAAGGGAGTTCCTAGGTGGCAGGGAACTAGGGTTCTCCTTTGTGAAGATGAGCTCTTCGCCTAACGCTGGTGGAAGGGAGGTCCTGCGTGGTAGGGGACTAGGTGTCTCCTTTGTGAAGATGAGCTCTTCGCCTAACACTGTAGGAAGGCAGGTCGTGGGTGGCAGGGGACTAGGGCTCTCCTTTGTGAAGATGAGCTCTTTGCCTAGGAAGGCAGGTCCTGGGTGGTAGGGGACTAGGTGTCTCCTTTGTGAAGATGAGCTCTTTGCCTAACTCTGTAGGATGGGAGGTCCTGGGTGGCAGGGGACTAGGGATCTCCTTTGTGAAGTGAGCGCTTTGCCTAACGCTGTAGGAAGGGAGGTCCTGGCTGGCAGGGGACTAGGGCTCTCCTTTGTGAAGATGAGCTCTTTGCCTAACGCTGTAGGAAGGGAGGTCCTGGGTGGCAGGGGACTAGGGATCTCCTTTGTGAAGATGAGCTCTTCGCCTAACGCTATAGGATGGGAGGTCCTGGGTGGCAGAGGACTAGGGATATCCTTTGTGAAGATGAGCTCTTCTTCTAACGCTGTAACAAGGCAGTACCTGGGTGGCAGGGGACTAGGGATCTCCTTTGTGATGATGAGCTCTTCACCTAACGCTGTAGGAAGGGAGGTCCTGCATGGCAGGGGACTAGGGCTCTCCTTTGTGAAGATGACTCTTTGCCCAACGCTGTAGGAAGGGAGGTCCTGGTTGGCAGGGGACTAGGGATCTCCTTTGTGAAGATGAGCTCTTCGCCTAGGAAGGCAGGTCCTGGGTGGCAGGGGACTAGGGCTCTCCTTTGTGAAGATGAGCTCTTTGCCTAACGCTGTAGGAAGGGAGCTCCTGGGTGGCAGGGGACTTGGGATCTCCTTTGTGAAGATGAGCTCTTTGCCTAATGCTGTAGGAAGGCAGGTATGGGTGGCAGGGGACTAGGGATCTCCTTTGTGAAGATGATCTCTTCACGTAACGCTGTAGGAAGGGAGGTCCTGGGTGGCAGGGGACTAGGGGTTTCCTTTGTGAAGATGACTCTTTGCCTAACGCTGTAGGAAGGGAGGTCCTGGGTGGCAGGGGACTAGGGCTCTCCTTTGTGAAGATGAGCTCTTTGCCTAGGAAATGAGGTCCTGGCTGGCAGGGGACTAGGACTCTCCTTTGTGAAGATGAGCTCTTTGCCTAACGCTGTAGGAAGGGAGGTCCTGGGTGGCAGGGGACTAGGGATCTCCTTTGTGAAGATGAGCTCTTCGCCTAGGAAGGCAGGTCCTGGGCGGCAGGGGACTAGGGATCTCCTTTGTGAAGATGAGTTTGTTGCCTAACGCTGTAGGAAGGGAGGTCCTGGGTGGCAGGGGACTAGGGATCTCCTTTGTGAAGATGAGCTCTTTGCCTAACGCTGTAGGAAGGAAGGTCCTGTGTGGCATGGGACTAGGCATCTCCTTTGTGAAGATGAGCTCTTCGCCTAACGCTGTAGGAAGGGAGTTCCTGGGTGGCAGGGGACTAGGGTTCTCCTTTGTGAAGATGACTCTTTGCCTAACGCTGAAGGAAGGGAGGTCCTGGGTGGCAGGGGACTAGGGCTCTCCTTTGTGAAGATGAGCTCTTTGCCTAGGAAGGGAGGTCCTGGCTGGCAGGGGACTAGGACTCTCCTTTGTGAAGATGAGCTCTTCTCCTAACGCTGTAACAAGGCAGGTCCTGGGTGGCAGGGGACTAGGGAACACCTTTGTGATGATGAGCTCTTCACCTAACGCTGTAGGAAGGGAGGTCCTGGCTGGCAGGGGACTAGGACTCTCCTTTGTGAAGATGAGCTCTTCCCCTAACGCTGTAACAAGGCAGGTCCTGGGTGGCAGGGGACTAGGGATCACCTTTGTGATGATGAGCTCTTCACCTAACGCTGTAGGAAGGGAGGTCCTGCATGGCAGGGGACTAGGGGTCTCCTTTGTGAAGATGACTCTTTGCCTAACGCTGTAGGAAGGGAGGTCCTGGGTGACAGGGGACTAGGGATCTCCTTTGTGAAGATGAGCTCTTTGCCTAGGAAGGCAGGTCCTCGGTTGCAGGGGACTAGGGATCTCCTTTGTGAAGATGAGCTCTTTGCCTAACGCTGTAGGAAGGAAGGTCCTGTGTGGCATGGGACTAGGCGTCTCCTTTGTGAAGATGAGCTCTTCGCCTAACGCTGTAGGAAGGGGGTTCCTGGGTGGCAGGGGACTAGGGCTCTCCTTTGTGAAGATGAGCTCTTCGCCTAACGCTTTAGGAAGGCTGGTCCTGGGTGGCAGAGGACTAGGGATCTCATTTGTGAAGATGAGCTCTTTGCCTAACGCTTTAGGAAGGGAGGTCGTGGGTGGCAGGGGACTAGGGCTCTCCTTTGTGAAGATGAGCTCTTTGCCTAGGAAGGGAGGTCCTGGGTGGCAGTGGACTAGGGCTCTCCTTTGTGAAGATGAGCTCTTTGCCTAACGCTGTAGGAAGGGAGCTCCTGGGTGGCAGGGGACTTGGGATCTCCTTTGTGAAGATGAGCACTTTGCCTAACGCTGTAACAAGGCAGGTCCTGGGTGACAGGGGACTAGGGATCTCCTTTGTGAAGATGAGCTCTTCATCGAAAGCTGTAGGAAGGGAGGTCCTGGGTGGCAGGGGACTAGGGGTCTCCTTTGTGAAGATGAGCTCTTCGCCTAGGAAGGGAGGTCCTAGCTGGCAGGGGACTAGGGCTCACCTTTGTGAAGATGATCTCTTTGCCTAACGCTGTAGGAAGGGAGGTCCTGGGTGGCAGGGGACTAGGGATCTCCTTTGTGAAGGTGAGCTCTTCGCCTAACGCTGTAGAAAGGGAGGTCCTGGGTGGCAGGGGACTAGGGATCTCCTTTGTGAAGATGAGCTCTTCGCCTAGGAAGGCAGGTCATGGGTGGCAGGGGACTAGGGATCTCTTTTGTGAAGATGAGTTTGTTGCCTAACGCTGTAGGAAGGGAGGTCCTGGGTGGCAGGGAACTAGGGGACTCCTTTGTGAAGATGAGCTCTTTGCCTAACGCTATAGGAAGGGAGGTCCTGTGTGGCAGGGGACTAGGCGTCTCCTTTGTGAAGATGAGCTCTTCGCCTAACACTGTAGGAAGGGAGTTCCTGGGTGGCAGGGGTCTAGGGCTCTCCTTTGTGAAGATGAGCTCTTCGCCTAACGCTGTAGGAAGGCAGGTCCTGGGTGGCAGAGGACTAGGGATCTCCTTTGTGAAGATGAGCTCTTTGCCTAACGCTGTAGGAAGGGAGGTCCTGTGTGGCAGGGGACTAGGCGTCTCCTTTGTGAAGATGAGCTCTTCGCCTAACGCTGTAGGAAGGGAGTTCCTGGGTGGCAGGGGACTAGGGCTCTCCTTTGTGAAGATGAGCTCTTCGCCTAACGCTGTAGGAAGGCAGGTCCTGGGTGGCAGAGGACTAGGGATCTCCTTTGTGAAGATGAGCTCTTCGCCTAACGCTGTAGGAAGGGAGGTCCTGGGTGGCAGGGGACTAGGGCTCTCCTTTGTGAAGATGAGCTCTTTGCCTAACGCTGTAACAAGGCAGGTCCTGGGTGGCAGGGGACTAGGGATCTCCTTTGTGAAGATGAGCTCTTCACCTAACGCTGTAGGAAGGGCGGTCTGGGTGGCAGGGGACTAGGGGTCTCCTTTGTGAACATGACTCTTTGCCTAACGCTGTAGGAAGGGAGGTCCGGGGTGGCAGAAGGCTAGGGGTCTCTTTTGTGAAGATGAGCTCTTTGCCTAGGAAGGCAGGTCCTGGATGTCAGGGGACTAGGTGTCTCCTTTGTGAAGATGAGCTCTTTGCCTAACGCTGTCACAAGGCAGGTCCTGGGTGGCAGGGGAATAGGGATCTCCTTTGTGAAGATGAGCTCTTCACCTAACACTGTAGGAAGGGAGGTCCGGGGTGGCAGGGTACTAGGGATCTCCTTTGTGAAGATGAGCTCTTCACGTAAGACGAGAGGTCCTGGGTGGCAGGGGACTAGGGACCTCCTTTGAGAAGATGAGCTCTTTGCCTAACGCTGTAGGAAGGGAGGTCCTGGGTGGCAGGGGACTAGGCGTCTCCTTTGTGAAGATGAGCTCTTCGCCTAACGCTGTAGGAAGGGAGTTCCTGGGTGGCAGGGAACTAGGGTTCTCCTTTGTGAAGATGAGCTCTTTGCCTAACGCTGTAGGAAGGGAGGTCCTGCGTGGCAGGGGACTAGGTGTCTCCTTTGTGAAGATGAGCTCTTCGCCTAACGCTGTAGGAAGGCAGGTCCTGGGTGGCAGGGGACTAGGGCTCTCCTTTGTGAAGATGAGCTCTTTGCCTAGGAAGGCAGGTCCTGGGTGGTAGGGGACTAGGTGTCTCCTTTGTGAAGATGCTCTTTTTGCCTAACTCTGTAGGATGGGAGGTCCTGGGTGGCAGGGGACTAGGGATCTCCTTTGTGAAGTGAGCGCTTTGCCTAACGCTGTAGGAAGGGAGGTCCTGGCTGGCAGGGGACTAGGGCTCTCCTTTGTGAAGATGAGCTCTTTGCCTAACGCTGTAGGAAGGGAGGTCCTGGGTGGCAGGGGACTAGGGATCTCCTTTGTGAAGATGAGCTCTTCGCCTAACGCTGTACGATGGGAGGTCCTGGGTGGCAGAGGACTAGGGATATCCTTTGTGAAGATGAGCTCTTCTTCTAACGCTGTAACAAGGCAGTACCTGGGTGGCAGGGGACTAGGGATCTCCTTTGTGATGATGAGCTCTTCACCTAACGCTGTAGGAAGGGAGGTCCTGCATGGCAGGGGACTAGGGGTCTCCTTTGTGAAGATGACTCTTTGCCCAACGCTGTAGGAAGGGAGGTCCTGGTTGGCAGGGGACTAGGGATCTCCTTTGTGAAGATTGAGCGCCAGGGGACCACTTCGGTGGTGATAGTGCGCGGTACAAATGACCTTTAACATTAACATTAACATTAACATTAACATGAGCTCTTCGCCTAGGAAGGCAGGTCCTGGGTGGCAGGGGACTAGGGCTCTCCTTTGTGAAGATGAGCTCTTTGCCTAACGCTGTAGGAAGGGAGCTCCTGGGTGGCAGGGGACTTGGGATCTCCTTTGTGAAGATGAGCTCTTTGTCTAATGCTGTAGGAAGGCAGGTATGGGTGGCAGGGGACTAGGGATCTCCTTTGTGAAGAGGATCTCTTCACGTAACGCTGTAGGAAGGGAGGTCCTGGGTGGCAGGGGACTAGGGGTCTCCTTTGTGAAGATGACTCTTTGCCTAACGCTGTAGGAAGGGAGGTCCTGGGTGGCAGGGGACTAGTGCTCTCCTTTGTGAAGATGAGCTCTTTGCCTAGGAAGGGAGGTCCTGGCTGGCAGGGGACTAGGACTCTCCTTTGTGAAGATGAGCTCTTTGCCTAACGCTGTAGGAAGGGAGGTCCTGGGTGGCAGGGGACTAGGGATCTCCTTTGTGAAGATGAGCTCTTCGCCTAGGAAGGCAGGTCCTGGGTGGCAGGGGACTAGGGCTCTCCTTTGTGAAGATGAGCTCTTCGCCTAACGCTGTAGGAAGGGAGGTCCTGGGTGGCAGGGGACTAGGGATCTCCTTTGTGAAGATGAGCTCTTCTCCTAACGCTGTAACAAGGCAGGTCCTGGGGGGCAGGGGACTAGGGATCACCTTTGTGATGATGAGCTCTTCACCTAACGCTGTAGGAAGGGAGGTCCTGCGTAGCAGGGGACTAGGGGTCTCCTTTGTGAAGATGACTCTTTGCCTAACGCTGTAGGAAGGGAGGTCCTGGGTGGCAGGGGACTAGGGATCTCCTTTGTGAATATGAGCTCTTCGCCTAGGAAGGCAGGTCCTGGGCGGCAGGGGACTAGGGATCTCCTTTGTGAAGATGAGTTTGTTGCCTAACGCTGTAGGAAGGGAGGTCCTGGGTGGCAGGGGACTAGGGATCTCCTTTGTGAAGATGAGCTCTTTGCCTAACGCTGTAGGAAGGAAGGTCCTGTGTGGCATGTGACTAGGCGTCTCCTTTGTGAAGATGAGCTCTTTGCCTAACGCTGTAGGAAGGAAGGTCCTGTGTGGCATGGGACTAGGGATCTCCTTTGTGAAGATGAGCTCTTTGGCTAACGCTGTAGGAAGGAAGGTCCTGTGTGGCATGGGACTAGGCATCTCCTTTGTGAAGATGAGCTCTTCGCCTAACGCTGTAGGAAGGGAGTTCCTGGGTGGCAGGGGACTAGGGCTCTCCTTTGTGAAGATGAGCTCTTCGTCTAACGCTTTAGGAAGGCTGGTCCTGGGTGGCAGAGGACTAGGGATCTCATTTGTGAAGATGAGCTCTTTGCCTCACGCTTTAGGAAGGGAGGTCCTGGGTGGCAGGGGACTAGGGCTCTCCTTTGTGAAGATGAGCTCTTTGCCTAGGAAGGGAGGTCCTGGGTGGCAGTGGACTAGGGCTCTCCTTTGTGAAGATGAGCTCTTTGCCTAACGCTGTAGGAAGGGAGCTCCTGGGTGGAAGGGGACTTGGGATCTCCTTTGTGAAGATGAGCTCTTTGCCTAACGCTGTAACAAGGCAGGTCCTGTGTGGCAGGGGACTAGGGATCTCCTTTGTGAAGATGAGCTCTTCACCGAAAGCTGTAGGAAGGGAGGTCCTGGGTGGCAGGGGACTAGGGGTCTCCTTTGTGAAGATGACTCTTTGCCTAACGCTGTAGGAAGGGAGGTCCTGGGTGGCAGGGGACTAGGGCTCTCCATTGTGAAGATGAGTTCTTCGCCTAGGAAGGGAGGTCCTGGCTGGCAGGGGACTAGGGCTCTCCTTTGTGAAGATGATCTCTTTGCCTAACGCTGTAGGAAGGGAGGTCCTGGGTGGCAGGGGACTAGGGATCTCCTTTGTGAAGATGAGCTCTTCACCTAACGCTGTAGGAAGGGAGGTCCTGGCTGGCAGGGGACTAGGACTCTCCTTTGTGAAGATGAGCTCTTCCCCTAACGCTGTAACAAGGCAGGTCCTGGGTGGCAGGGGACTAGGGATCACCTTTGTGATGATGAGCTCTTCACCTAACGCTGTAGGAAGGGAGGTCCTGCATGGCAGGGGACTAGGGGTCTCCTTTGTGAAGATGACTCTTTGCCTAACGCTGTAGGAAGGGAGGTCCTGGGTGACAGGGGACTAGGGATCTCCTTTGTGAAGATGAGCTCTTTGCCTAACGCTGTAGGAAGGAAGGTCCTGTGTGGCATGGGACTAGGCGTCTCCTTTGTGAAGATGAGCTCTTCGCCTAACGCTGTAGGAAGGGAGTTCCTGGGTGGCAGGGGACTAGGGCTCTCCTTTGTGAAGATGAGCTCTTCGCCTAACGCTTTAGGAAGGCTGGTCCTGGGTGGCAGAGGACTAGGGATCTCATTTGTGAAGATGAGCTCTTTGCCTAACGCTTTAGGAAGGGAGGTCGTGGGTGGCAGGGGACTAGGGCTCTCCTTTGTGAAGATGAGCTCTTTGCCTAGGAAGGGAGGTCCTGGGTGGCAGTGGAATAGGGCTCTCCTTTGTGAAGATGAGCTCTTTGCCTAACGCTGTAGGAAGGGAGCTCCTGGGTGGCAGGGGACTTGGGATCTCCTTTGTGAAGATGAGCACTTTGCCTAACGCTGTAACAAGGCAGGTCCTGGGTGACAGGGGACTAGGGATCTCCTTTGTGAAGATGAGCTCTTCATCGAAAGCTGTAGGAAGGGAGGTCCTGGGTGGCAGGGGACTAGGGGTCTCCTTTGTGAAGATGACTCTTTGCCTAACGCTGTAGGAAGGGAGGTCCTGGGTGGCAGGGGACTAGGGCTCTCCTTTGTGAAGATGAGCTCTTCGCCTAGGAAGGGAGGTCCTAGCTGGCAGGGGACTAGGGCTCTCCTTTGTCAAGATGATCTCTTTGCCTAACGCTGTAGGAAGGGAGGTCCTGGGTGGCAGGGGACTAGGGATCTCCTTTGTGAAGGTGAGCTCTTCGCCTAACGCTGTAGGAAGGGAGGTCCTGGGTGGCAGGGGACTAGGGATCTCCTTTGTGAAGATGAGCTCTTCGCCTAGGAAGGCAGGTCATGGGTGGCAGGGGACTAGGGATCTCTTTTGTGAAGATGAGTTTGTTGCCTAACGCTGTAGGAAGGGAGGTCCTGGGTGGCAGGGAACTAGGGGACTCCTTTGTGAAGATGAGCTCTTTGCCTAACGCTATAGGAAGGGAGGTCCTGTGTGGCAGGGGACTAGGCGTCTCCTTTGTGAAGATGAGCTCTTCGCCTAATGCTGTAGGAAGGGAGTTCCTGGGTGGCAGGGGTCTAGGGCTCTCCTTTGTGAAGATGAGCTCTTCGCCTAACGCTGTAGGAAGGCAGGTCCTGGGTGGCAGAGGACTAGGGATCTCCTTTGTGAAGATGAGCTCTTTGCCTAACGCTGTAGGAAGGGAGGTCCTGTGTGGCAGGGGACTAGGCGTCTCCTTTGTGAAGATGAGCTCTTCGCCTAACGCTGTAGGAAGGGAGTTCCTGGGTGGCAGGGGACTAGGGCTCTCCTTTGTGAAGATGAGCTCTTCGCCTAACGCTGTAGGAAGGCAGGTCCTGGGTGGCAGAGGACTAGGGATCTCCTTTGTGAAGATGAGCTCTTCGCCTAACGCTGTAGGAAGGGAGGTCCTGGGTGGCAGGGGACTAGGGCTCTCCTTTGTGAAGATGAGCTCTTTGCCTAACGCTGTAACAAGGCAGGTCCTGGGTGGCAGGGGACTAGGGATCTCCTTTGTGAAGATGAGCTCTTCACCTAACGCTGTAGGAAGGGAGGTCCTGGGTGGCAGGGGACTAGGGGTCTCCTTTGTGAACATGACTCTTTGCCTAACGCTGTAGGAAGGGAGGTCCGGGGTGGCAGGGGGTTAGGGGTCTCTTTTGTGAAGATGAGCTCTTTGCCTAGGAAGGCAGGTCCTGGATGTCAGGGGACTAGGTGTCTCCTTTGTGAAGATGAGCTCTTTGCCTAACGCTGTAGGAAGTGAGGTCCTGGGTGACAGGGGACTAGGGCTCTCCTTTGTGAAGATGAGCTCTTTGCCTAACGCTGTCACAAGGCAGGTCCTGGGTGGCAGGGGACTAGGGATCTCCTTTGTGAAGATGAGCTCTTCACCTAACACTGTAGGAAGGGAGGTCCGGGGTGGCAGGGTACTAGGGATCTCCTTTGTGAAGATGAGCTCTTCACGTAAGACGAGAGGTCCTGGGTGGCAGGGGACTAGGGACCTCCTTTGAGAAGATGAGCTCTTTGCCTAACGCTGTAGGAAGGGAGGTCCTGGGTGGCAGGGGACTAGGCGTCTCCTTTGTGAAGATGAGCTCTTCGCCTAACGCTGTAGGAAGGGAGTTCCTGGGTGGCAGGGAACTAGGGTTCTCCTTTGTGAAGATGAGCTCTTCGCCTAACGCTGTAGGAAGGGAGGTCCTGCGTGGCAGGGGACTAGGTGTCTCCTTTGTGAAGATGAGCTCTTCGCCTAACGCTGTAGGAAGGCAGGTCCTGGGTGGCAGGGGACTAGGGCTCTCCTTTGTGAAGATGAGCGCTTTGCCTAGGAAGGCAGGTCCTGGGTGGTAGGGGACTAGGTGTCTCCTTTGTGAAGGTGATCTCTTTGCCTAACTCTGTAGGATGGGAGGTCCTGGGTGGCAGGGGACTAGGGATCTCCTTTGTGAAGTGAGCGCTTTGCCTAACGCTGTAGGAAGGGAGGTCCTGGCTGGCAGGGGACTAGGGCTCTCCTTTGTGAAGATGAGCTCTTTGCCTAACGCTGTAGGAAGGGAGGTCCTGGGTAGCAGGGGACTAGGGATCTCCTTTGTGAAGATGAGCTCTTCGCCTAACGCTGTAGGATGGGAGGTCCTGGGTGGCAGAGGACTAGGGAGGGATATCCTTTGTGAAGATGAGCTCTTCTTCTAACGCTGTAACAAGGCAGTACCTGGGTGGCAGGGGACTAGGGATCTCCTTTGTGATGATGAGCTCTTCACCTAACGCTGTAGGAAGGGAGGTCCTGCATGGCAGGGGACTAGGGGTCTCCTTTGTGAAGATGACTCTTTGCCCAACGCTGTAGGAAGGGAGGTCCTGGTTGGCAGGGGACTAGGGATCTCCTTTGTGAAGATTGAGCGCCAGGGGACCACTTCGGTGGTGATAGTGCGCGGTACAAATGACCTTTAACATTAACATTAACATTAACATTAACATGAGCTCTTCGCCTAGGAAGGCAGGTCCTGGGTGGCAGGGGACTAGGGCTCTCCTTTGTGAAGATGAGCTCTTTGCCTAACGCTGTAGGAAGGGAGCTCCTGGGTGGCAGGGGACTTGGGATCTCCTTTGTGAAGATGATCTCTTTGTCTAATGCTGTAGGAAGGCAGGTATGGGTGGCAGGGGACTAGGGATCTCCTTTGTGAAGATGATCTCTTCACGTAACGCTGTAGGAAGGGAGGTCCTGGGTGGCAGGGGACTAGGGGTCTCCTTTGTGAAGATGACTCTTTGCCTAACGCTGTAGGAAGGGAGGTCCTGGGTGGCAGGGGACTAGTGCTCTCCTTTGTGAAGATGAGCTCTTTGCCTAGGAAGGGAGGTCCTGGCTGGCAGGGGACTAGGACTCTCCTTTGTGAAGATGAGCTCTTTGCCTAACGCTGTAGGAAGGGAGGTCCTGGGTGGCAGGGGACTAGGGATCTCCTTTGTGAAGATGAGCTCTTCGCCTAGGAAGGCAGGTCCTGGGTGGAAGGGGACTAGGGCTCTCCTTTGTGAAGATGAGCTCTTCGCCTAACGCTGTAGGAAGGGAGGTCCTGGGTGGCAGGGGACTAGGGATCTCCTTTGTGAAGATGAGCTCTTCTCCTAACGCTGTAACAAGGCAGGTCCTGGGGGGCAGGGGACTAGGGATCACCTTTGTGATGATGAGCTCTTCACCTAACGCTGTAGGAAGGGAGGTCCTGCGTAGCAGGGGACTAGGGGTCTCCTTTGTGAAGATGACTCTTTGCCTAACGCTGTAGGAAGGGAGGTCCTGGGTGGCAGGGGACTAGGGATCTCCTTTGTGAAGATGAGCTCTTCGCCTAGGAAGGCAGGTCCTGGGCGGCAGGGGACTAGGGATCTCCTTTGTGAAGATGAGTTTGTTGCCTAACGCTGTAGGAAGGGAGGTCCTGGGTGGCAGGGGACTAGGGATCTCCTTTGTGAAGATGAGCTCTTTGCCTAACGCTGTAGGAAGGAAGGTCCTGTGTGGCATGGGACTAGGCGTCTCCTTTGTGAAGATGAGCTCTTTGCCTAACGCTGTAGGAAGGAAGGTCCTGTGTGGCATGGGACTAGGGATCTCCTTTGTGAAGATGAGCTCTTTGCCTAACGCTGTAGGAAGGAAGGTCCTGTGTGGCATGGGACTAGGCATCTCCTTTGTGAAGATGAGCTCTTCGCCTAACGCTGTAGGAAGGGAGTTCCTGGATGGCAGGGGACTAGGGCTCTCCTTTGTGAAGATGAGCTCTTCGTCTAACGCTTTAGGAAGGCTGGTCCTGGGTGGCAGAGGACTAGGGATCTCATTTGTGAAGATGAGCTCTTTGCCTCACGCTTTAGGAAGGGAGGTCCTGGGTGGCAGGGGACTAGGGCTCTCCTTTGTGAAGATGAGCTCTTTGCCTAGGAAGGGAGGTCCTGGGTGGCAGTGGACTAGGGCTCTCCTTTGTGAAGATGAGCTCTTTGCCTAACGCTGTAGGAAGGGAGCTCCTGGGTGGAAGGGGACTTGGGATCTCCTTTGTGAAGATGAGCTCTTTGCCTAACGCTGTAACAAGGCAGGTCCTGTGTGGCAGGGGACTAGGGATCTCCTTTGTGAAGATGAGCTCTTCACCGAAAGCTGTAGGAAGGGAGGTCCTGGGTGGCAGGGGACTAGGGGTCTCCTTTGTGAAGATGACTCTTTGCCTAACGCTGTAGGAAGGGAGGTCCTGGGTGGCAGGGGACTAGGGCTCTCCATTGTGAAGATGAGTTCTTCGCCTAGGAAGGGAGGTCCTGGCTGGCAGGGGACTAGGGCTCTCCTTTGTGAAGATGATCTCTTTGCCTAACGCTGTAGGAAGGGAGGTCCTGGGTGGCAGGGGACTAGGGATCTCCTTTGTGAAGATGAGCTCTTCGTCTAACGCTGTAGGAAGGGAGGTCCTGGGTGGCAGGGGACTAGGGATCTCCTTTGTGAAGATGAGCTCTTCGCCTAGGAAGGCAGGTCGTGGGCGGCAGGGGACTAGGGATCTCCTTTGTGAAGATGAGTTTGTTGCCTAATGCTGTAGGAAGGGAGGTCCTGTGTGGCAGGGGACTAGGCGTCTCCTTTGTGAAGATGAGCTCTTCGCCTAGGAAGGCAGGTCGTGGGCGGCAGGGGACTAGGGATCTCCTTTGTGAAGATGAGTTTGTTGCCTAACGCTGTAGGAAGGGGGTTCCTGGGTGGCAGGGGACTAGGGCTCTCCTTTGTGAAGATGAGCTCTTCGCCTAACGCTGTAGGAAGGCAGGTCCTGGGTGGCAGAGGACTAGGGATCTCGTTTGTGAAGATGAGCTCTTTGCCTAACGCTGTAGGAAGGGAGGTCCTGGGTGGCAGGGGACTAGGGCTCTCCTTTATGAAGATGAGCTCTTTGCCTAACGCTGTAGGAAGGGAGCTCCTGGGTGGCAGGGGACTTGGGATCTCCTTTGTGAAGATGAGCTCTTTGCCTAACGCTGTAACAAGGCAGGTCCTGGGTGGCAGGGGACTAGGGATCTCCTTTGTGAAGATGAGCTCTTCATCTAACGCTGTAGGAAGGGAGGTCCTGGGTGGCAGGGGACTAGGGGTCTCCTTTGTGAACATGACTCTTTGCCTAACGCTGTAGGAAGGGAGGTCCGGGGTGGCAGGGGGCTAGGGGTCTCCTTTATGAAGATGAGCTCTTTGCCTAGGAAGGCAGGTCCTGGATGGCAGGGGACTAGGTGTCTCCTTTGTGAAGATGAGCTCTTTGCCTAACGCTGTAGGAAGTGAGGTCCTGGGTGGCAGGGGACTAGGGATCTCCTTTGTGAAGTGAGCTCTTTGCCTAACGCTGTAGGAAGTGAGGTCCTGGGTGGCAGGGGACTAGGGCTCTCCTTTGTGAAGATGAGCTCTTTGCCTAATGCTGTAGGAAGGCAGGTCCTGGGTGGCAGGGGACTAGGGATCTCCTTTGTGAAGAAGAGCTCTCGCCTAACGCTGTAGCAAAGGAGGTCCTGGGTGACAGGGAACTAGGGATCTCCATTGTGAAGATGAGCTCTTCGCCTAATGCTGAAGGAAGGGAGGTCCTGGGTGGCAGGGGACTAGGGATCTCCTTTGTGAAGATGAGCGCTTCGCCTAACGCTGTAGGAAGGCAGGTCCTGGGTGGCAGAGGACTAGGGATCTCCTTTGTGAAGATGAGCTCTTTGCCTAACGCTGTAGGAAGGGAGGTCCTGGCTGGCAGGGGACTAGGGCTCTCCTTTGTGAAGATGAGCTCTTTGCCTAGGAAGGGAGGTCCTGGGTGGCAGGGGACTAGGGGTCTCCTTTGTGAAGATGACTCTTTGCCTAACGCTGTAGGAAGGGAGGTCCTGGGTGGCAGGGGTATAGGGGTCTCCTTTGTGAAGATGAGCTCTTTGCCTAGGAAGGCAGGTCCTGGGTGGCAGGGGACTAGGTGTCTCCTTTGTGAAGATGAGCTCTTTGCCTAACGCTGTAGGAAGGGAGTTCCTGGGTGGCAGGGGACTAGGGTTCTCCTTTGTGAAGATGAGCTCTTCGCCTAATGCTGTAGGAAGGGAGGTTCTGGGTGGCAGGGGACTAGGTGTCTCCTTTGTGAAGATGAGCTCTTCGCCTAACGCTGTAAGAAGGGAGTTCCTGGGTGGCAGGGGACTAGGGCTCTCCTTTGTGAAGATGAGCGCTTCGCATAACGCTGTAGGAAGGCAGGTCCTGGGTGGCAGAGGACTAGGGATCTCCTTTGTGAAGATGAGCTCTTTGCCTAACGCTGTAGGAAGTGAGATCCTGGGTGGCAGGGGACTACGGCTCTCCTTTGTGAAGATGAGCTCTTTGCCTAGGAAGGGAGGTCCTGGGTGGCAGGGGCCTCGGGCTCTCCTTTGTGAAGATGAGCTCTTTGCCTAGGAAGGCAGGTCCTGGGTGGTAGGGGACTAGGTGTCTCCTTTGTGAAGATGAGCTCTTTGCCTAACGCTGTAGGAAGGCAGGTCCTGGGTGACAGGGGACTAGGGACCTCCTTTGAGAAGATGAGCTCTTTGCCTAACCCTGTAGGAAGGGAGGTCCTGGGTGGCAGGGGAATAGGGATCTCCTTTGTGAAGATGAGCTCTTTGCCTAACGCTGTAGGAAGTGAGGTCCTGGGTGGCAGGGGACTAGGGATCTCCTTTGTGAAGTGAGCTCTTTGCCTAACGCTGTAGGAAGTGAGGTCCTGGGTGGCAGGGGACTAGGGCTCTCCTTTGTGAAGATGAGCTCTTTGCCTAATGCTGTAGGAAGGCAGGTCCTGGGTGGCAGGGGACTAGGGATCTCCTTTGTGAAGAAGAGCTCTCGCCTAACGCTGTAGGAAAGGAGGTCCTGGGTGGCAGGGAACTAGGGATCTCCTTTGTGAAGATGAGCTCTTCGCCTAATGCTGAAGGAAGGGAGGTCCTGGGTGGCAGGGGACTAGGGATCTCCTTTGTGAAGATGAGCGCTTCGCCTAACGCTGTAGGAAGGCAGGTCCTGGGTGGCAGAGGACTAGGGATCTCCTTTGTGAAGATGAGCTCTTTGCCTAACGCTGTAGGAAGGGAGGTCCTGGCTGGCAGGGGACTAGGGCTCTCCTTTGTGAAGATGAGCTCTTTGCCTAGGAAGGGAGGTCCTGGGTGGCAGGGGACTAGGGGTCTCCTTTGTGAAGATTACTCTTTGCCTAACGCTGTAGGAAGGCAGGTCCTGGGTGGCAGAGGACTAGGGATCTCCTTTGTGAAGATGAGCTCTTTGCCTAACACTGTAGGAAGTGAGGTCCTGGGTGGCAGGGGACTAGGGCTCTCCTTTGTGAAGATGAGCTCTTTGCCTAGGAAGGGAGGTCCTGGGTGGCAGGGGACTAGGGCTCTCCTTTGTGAAGATGAGCTCTTTGCCTAGGAAGGCAGGTCCTGGGTGGTAGGGGACTAGGTGTCTCCTTTGTGAAGATGAGCTCTTTGCCTAACCCTGTAGGAAGGCAGGTCCTGGGTGGCAGGGGACTAGGGACCTCCTTTGAGAAGATGAGCTCTTTGCCTAACCCTGTAGGAAGGGAGGTCCTGGGTGGCAGGGGAATAGGGATCTCCTTTGTGAAGATGAGCTCTTTGCCTAACGCTGTAGGAAGTGAGGTCCTGGGTGGCAGGGGACTAGGGATCTCCTTTGTGAAGTGAGCTCTTTGCCTAACGCTGTAGGAAGTGAGGTCCTGGGTGGCAGGGGACTAGGGCTCTCCTTTGTGAAGATGAGCTCTTTGCCTAATGCTGTAGGAAGGCAGGTCCTGGGTGGCAGGGGACTAGGGATCTCCTTTGTGAAGAAGAGCTCTCGCCTAACGCTGTAGGAAAGGAGATCCTGGGTGGCAGGGAACTAGGGATCTCCTTTGTGAAGATGAGCTCTTCGCCTAATGCTGAAGGAAGGGAGGTCCTGGGTGGCAGGGGACTAGGGATCTCCTTTGTGAAGATGAGCGCTTCGCCTAACGCTGTAGGAAGGCAGGTCCTGGGTGGCAGAGGACTAGGGATCTCCTTTGTGAAGATGAGCTCTTTGCCTAACGCTGTAGGAAGGGAGGTCCTGGCTGGCAGGGGACTAGGGCTCACCTTTGTGAAGATGAGCTCTTTGCCTAGGAAGGGAGGTCCTGGGTGGCAGGGGACTAGGGGTCTCCTTTGTGAAGATTACTCTTTGCCTAACGCTGTAGGAAGGGAGGTCCTGGGTGGCAGGGGTATAGGGGTCTTCTTTGTGAAGATGAGCTCTTTGCCTAGGAAGGCAGGTCCTGGGTGGCAGGGGACTAGGTGTCTCCTTTGTGAAGATGAGCTCTTTGCCTAACGCTGTAGGAAGGGAGGTCCTGGGTGGCAGGGGGCTAGGTGTCTCCTTTGTGAAGATGAGCTCTTCGCCTAACGCTGTAGGAAGGGAGCTCCTGGGTGGCAGGGGACTTGGGATCTCCTTTGTGAAGATGAGCTCTTTGCCTAATGCTGTAGGAAGGCAGGTATGGGTGGCAGGGGACTAGGGATCTCCTTTGTGAAGATGAGCTCTTCACCTAACGCTGTAGGAAGGGAGGTCCTGGGTGGCAGGGGACTAGGGGTCTCCTTTGTGAAGATGACTCTTTGCCTAACGCTGTAGGAAGGGAGGTCCTGGGTGGCAGGGGACTAGGGCTCTCCTTTGTGAAGATGAGCTCTTTGCCTAGGAAGGGAGGTCCTGGCTGGCAGGGGACTAGGACTCTCCTTTGTGAAGATGAGCTCTTCTCCTAACGCTGTAACAAGGCAGGTCCTGGGTGGCAGGGGACTAGGGATCTCCTTTGTGAAGATGAGCTCTTTGCCTAGGAAGGCAGGTCCTCGGTTGCAGGGGACTAGGGATCTCCTTTGTGAAGATGAGCTCTTTGCCTAACGCTGTAGGAAGGAAGGTCCTGTGTGGCATGGGACTAGGCGTCTCCTTTGTGAAGATGAGCTCTTCGCCTAACGCTGTAGGAAGGGAGTTCCTGGGTGGCAGGGGACTAGGGCTCTCCTTTGTGAAGATGAGCTCTTCGCCTAACGCTTTAGGAAGGCTGGTCCTGGGTGGCAGAGGACTAGGGATCTCATTTGTGAAGATGAGCTCTTTGCCTAACGCTTTAGGAAGGGAGGTCGTGGGTGGCAGGGGACTAGGGCTCTCCTTTGTGAAGATGAGCTCTTTGCCTAGGAAGGAAGGTCCTGGGTGGCAGTGGACTAGGGCTCTCCTTTGTGAAGATGAGCTCTTTGCCTAACGCTGTAGGAAGGGAGCTCCTGGGTGGCAGGGGACTTGGGATCTCCTTTGTGAAGATGAGCACTTTGCCTAACGCTGTAACAAGGCAGGTCCTGGGTGACAGGGGACTAGGGATCTCCTTTGTGAAGATGAGCTCTTCATCGAAAGCTGTAGGAAGGGAGGTCCTGGGTGGCAGGGGACTAGGGGTCTCCTTTGTGAAGATGACTCTTTGCCTAACGCTGTAGGAAGGGAGGTCCTGGGTGGCAGGGGACTAGGGCTCTCCTTTGTGAAGATGAGCTCTTCGCCTAGGAAGGGAGGTCCTGGCTGGCAGGGGACTAGGGCTCTCCTTTGTGAAGATGATCTCTTTGCCTAACGCTGTAGGAAGGGAGGTCCTGGGTGGCAGGGGACTAGGGATCTCCTTTGTGAAGATGAGCTCTTCGCCTAGGAAGGCAGGTCGTGGGCGGCAGGGGACTAGGGATCTTCTTTGTGAAGATGACTCTTTGCCTAACGCTGTAGGAAGGGAGGTCCTGGGTGGCAGGGGACTAGGGCTCTCCTTTGTGAAGATGAGCTCTTCGCCTAGGAAGGGAGGTCCTGGCTGGCAGGGGACTAGGGCTCTCCTTTGTGAAGATGATCTCTTTGCCTAACGCTGTAGGAAGGGAGGTCCTGGGTGGCAGGGGACTAGGGATCTCCTTTGTGAAGATGAGCTCTTCGCCTAGGAAGGCAGGTCGTGGGCGGCAGGGGACTAGGGATCTTCTTTGTGAAGATGAGTTTGTTGCCTAACGCTGTAGGAAGGGAGGTCCTGGGTGGCAGGGAACTAGGGGACTCCTTTGTGAAGATGAGCTCTTTGCCTAACGCTATAGGAAGGCAGGTCCTGGGTGGTAGGGGACTAGGTGTCTCCTTTGTGAAGATGAGCTCTTCGCCTAACGCTGTAGGAAGGGAGTTCCTGGGTGGCAGGGGTCTAGGGCTCTCCTTTGTGAAGATGAGCTCTTCGCCTAACGCTGTAGGAAGGCAGGTCCTGGGTGGCAGAGGACTAGGGATCTCCTTTGTGAAGATGAGCTCTTTGCCTAACGCTGTAGGAAGGGAGGTCCTGTGTGGCAGGGGACTAGGCGTCTCCTTTGTGAAGATGAGCTCTTCGCCTAACGCTGTAGGAAGGGAGTTCCTGGGTGGCAGGGGACTAGGGCTCTCCTTTGTGAAGATGAGCTCTTCGCCTAACGCTGTAGGAAGGCAGGTCCTGGGTGGCAGAGGATTAGGGATCTCCTTTGTGAAGATGAGCTCTTCGCCTAGGAAGGGAGGTCGCTGGCAGGGGACTAGGGCTCTCCTTTGTGAAGATGATCTCTTTGCCTAACGCTGTAGGAAGGCAGGTCCTGGGTGGCAGGGGACTAGAGATCTCCTTTGTGAAGATGAGCTCTTCGCCTAACGCTGTAGGAAGGGAGGTCCTGGGTGGCAGGGGACTAGGGATCTCCTTTGTGAAGATGAGCTCTTCGCCTAGGAAGGCAGGTCGTGGGCGGCAGGGGACTAGGGATCTCCTTTGTGAAGATGAGTTTGTTGCCTAACGCTGTAGGAAGGGAGGTCCTGTGTGGCAGGGGACTAGGCGTCTCCTTTGTGAAGATGAGCTCTTTGCCTAACGCTGTAGGAAGGGAGGTCCTGGGTGGCAGGGGACTTGGGATCTCCTTTGTGAAGATGAGCTCTTTGCCTAATGCTGTAACAAGGCAGGTCCTGGGTGGCAGGGGACTAGGGATCTCCTTTGTGAAGATGAGCTCTTCGCCTAGGAAGGCAGGTCTTGGGTGGCAGGGGACTAGGGCTCTCCTTTGTGAAGATGAGCTCTTCGCCTAACGCTGTAGGAAGGGAGGTCCTGGGTGGCAGGGGACTAGGGATCTCCTTTGTGAAGATGAGCTCTTCTCCTAACGCTGTAACAAGGCAGGTCCTGGGGGGCAGGGGACTAGGGATCACCTTTGTGATGATGAGCTCTTCACCTAACGCTGTAGGAAGGGAGGTCCTGCGTGGCAGGGGACTAGGGGTCTCCTTTGTGAAGATGACTCTTTGCCTAACGCTGTAGGAAGGGAGGTCCTGGGTGGCAGGGGACTAGGGATCTCCTTTGTGAAGATGAGCTCTTCGCCTAGGAAGGCAGGTCCTGGGCGGCAGGGGACTAGGGATCTCCTTTGTGAAGATGAGTTTGTTGCCTAACGCTGTAGGAAGGGAGGTCCTTGGTGGCAGGGGACTAGGGATCTCCTTTGTGAAGATGAGCTCTTTTCCTTAACGATGTAGGATGGAAGGTCCTGTGTGGCATGGGACTAAGGGTCTCCTTTGTGAAGATGACTCTTTGCCTAACGCTGTAGGAAGGGAGGTCCTGGGTGGCAGGGGTATAGGGATCTCCTTTGTGAAGATGAGCTCTTTGCCTAGGAAGGCAGGTCCTCGGTTGCAGGGGACTAGGTGTCTCCTTTGTGAAGATGAGCTCTTTGCCTAACGCTGTAGGAAGGGAGTTCCTGCGTGGCAGGGGACTAGGGTTCTCATTTGTGAAGATGAGCTCTTCGCCTAACGCTGTAGGAAGGGAGGTCCTGGGTGGCAGGGGACTAGGTGTCTCCTTTGTGAAGATGAGCTCTTCGCCTAACGCTGTAGGAAGGGAGTTCCTGGGTGGCAGGGGTCTAGGGCTCTCCTTTGTGAAGATGAGCTCTTCGCCTAACGCTGTAGGAAGGCAGGTCCTGGGTGGCAGAGGACTAGGGATCTCCTTTGTGAAGATGAGCTCTTTGCCTAACGCTGTAGGAAGGGAGGTCCTGTGTGGCAGGGGACTAGGCGTCTCCTTTGTGAAGATGAGCTCTTCGCCTAACGCTGTAGGAAGGGAGTTCCTGGGTGGCAGGGGACTAGGGCTCTCCTTTGTGAAGATGAGCTCTTCGCCTAACGCTGTAGGAAGGCAGGTCCTGGGTGGCAGAGGATTAGGGATCTCCTTTGTGAAGATGAGCTCTTCGCCTAGGAAGGGAGGTCGCTGGCAGGGGACTAGGGCTCTCCTTTGTGAAGATGATCTCTTTGCCTAACGCTGTAGGAAGGCAGGTCCTGGGTGGCAGGGGACTAGAGATCTCCTTTGTGAAGATGAGCTCTTCGCCTAACGCTGTAGGAAGGGAGGTCCTGGGTGGCAGGGGACTAGGGATCTCCTTTGTGAAGATGAGCTCTTCGCCTAGGAAGGCAGGTCGTGGGCGGCAGGGGACTAGGGATCTCCTTTGTGAAGATGAGTTTGTTGCCTAACGCTGTAGGAAGGGAGGTCCTGTGTGGCAGGGGACTAGGCGTCTCCTTTGTGAAGATGAGCTCTTTGCCTAACGCTGTAGGAAGGGAGGTCCTGGGTGGCAGGGGACTAGGGCTCTCCTTTGTGAAGATGAGCTCTTTGCCTAACGCTGTAGGAAGGGAGCTCCTGGGTGGCAGGGGACTTGGGATCTCCTTTGTGAAGATGAGCTCTTTGCCTAATGCTGTAACAAGGCAGGTCCTGGGTGGCAGGGGACTAGGGATCTCCTTTGTGAAGATGAGCTCTTCGCCTAGGAAGGCAGGTCTTGGGTGGCAGGGGACTAGGGCTCTCCTTTGTGAAGATGAGCTCTTCGCCTAACGCTGTAGGAAGGGAGGTCCTGGGTGGCAGGGGACTAGGGATCTCCTTTGTGAAGATGAGCTCTTCTCCTAACGCTGTAACAAGGCAGGTCCTGGGGGGCAGGGGACTAGGGATCACCTTTGTGATGATGAGCTCTTCACCTAACGCTGTAGGAAGGGAGGTCCTGCGTGGCAGGGGACTAGGGGTCTCCTTTGTGAAGATGACTCTTTGCCTAACGCTGTAGGAAGGGAGGTCCTGGGTGGCAGGGGACTAGGGATCTCCTTTGTGAAGATGAGCTCTTCGCCTAGGAAGGCAGGTCCTGGGCGGCAGGGGACTAGGGATCTCCTTTGTGAAGATGAGTTTGTTGCCTAACGCTGTAGGAAGGGAGGTCCTTGGTGGTAGGGGACTAGGGATCTCCTTTGTGAAGATGAGCTCTTTTCCTTAACGATGTAGGATGGAAGGTCCTGTGTGGCATGGGACTAAGGGTCTCCTTTGTGAAGATGACTCTTTGCCTAACGCTGTAGGAAGGGAGGTCCTGGGTGGCAGGGGTATAGGGATCTCCTTTGTGAAGATGAGCTCTTTGCCTAGGAAGGCAGGTCCTCGGTTGCAGGGGACTAGGTGTCTCCTTTGTGAAGATGAGCTCTTTGCCTAACGCTGTAGGAAGGGAGTTCCTGCGTGGCAGGGGACTAGGGTTCTCATTTGTGAAGATGAGCTCTTCGCCTAACGCTGTAGGAAGGGAGTTCCTGGGTGGCAGGGGACTAGGGCTCTCCTTTGTGAAGATGAGCTCTTCGCCTAACGCTGTAGGAAGGGAGGTCCTGGGTGGCAGGGAACTAGGGGACTCCTTTGTGAAGATGAGCTCTTTGCCTAACGCTATAGGAATGGAGGTCCTGTGTGGCAGGGGACTAGGCGTCTCCTTTGTGAAGATGAGCTCTTCGCCTAACGCTGTAGGAAGGGAGTTCCTGGGTGGCAGGGGTCTAGGGCTCTCCTTTGTGAAGATGAGCTCTTCGCCTAACGCTGTAGGAAGACAGGTCCTGGGTGGCAGAGGACTAGGGATCTCCTTTGTGAAGATGAGCTCTTTGCCTAACGCTGTAGGAAGGGAGGTCCTGTGTGGCAGGGGACTAGGCGTCTCCTTTGTGAAGATGAGCTCTTCGCCTAACGCTGTAGGAAGGGAGTTCCTGGGTGGCAGGGGACTAGGGCTCTCCTTTGTGAAGATGAGCTCTTCGCCTAACGCTGTAGGAAGGCAGGTCCTGGGTGGCAGAGGATTAGGGATCTCCTTTGTGAAGATGAGCTCTTCGCCTAGGAAGGGAGGTCGCTGGCAGGGGACTAGGGCTCTCCTTTGTGAAGATGATCTCTTTGCCTAACGCTGTAGGAAGGCAGGTCCTGGGTGGCAGGGGACTAGGGATCTCCTTTGTGAAGATGAGCTCCTCGCCTAACGCTGTAGGAAGGGAGGTCCTGGGTGGCAGGGGACTAGGGATCTCCTTTGTGAAGATGAGTTTGTTGCCTAACGCTGTAGGAAGGGAGGTCCTGTGTGGCAGGGGACTAGGCGTCTCCTTTGTGAAGATGAGCTCTTTGCCTAACGCTGTAGGAAGGGAGGTCCTGGGTGGCAGGGGACTAGGGCTCTCCTTTGTGAAGATGAGCTCTTTTCCTAACGCTGTAGGAAGGAAGCTCCTGGGTGGCAGGGGACTAGGGATCTCCTTTGTGAAGATGAGCTCTTTGCCTAATGCTGTAACAAGGCAGGTCCTGGGTGGCAGGGGACTAGGGATCTCCTTTGTGAAGATGAGCTCTTCGCCTAGGAAGGCAGGTCCTGGGTGGCAGGGGACTAGGGCTCTCCTTTGTGAAGATGAGCTCTTCGCCTAACGCTGTAGGAAGGGAGGTCCTGGGTGGCAGGGGACTAGGGATCTCCTTTGTGAAGATGAGCTCTTCTCCTAACGCTGTAACAAGGCAGGTCCTGGGGGGCAGGGGACTAGGGATCACCTTTGTGATGATGAGCTCTTCACCTAACGCTGTAGGCAGGGAGGTCCTACGTGGCAGGGGACTAGGGGTCTCCTTTGTGAAGATGACTCTTTGCCTAACGCTGTAGGAAGGGAGGTCCTGGGTGGCAGGGGACTAGGGATCTCCTTTGTGAAGATGAGCTCGTCGCCTAGGAAGGCAGGTCCTGGGCGGCAGGGGACTAGGGATCTCCTTTGTGAAGATGAGTTTGTTGCCTAACGCTGTAGGAAGGGAGGCCCTGGGTGGCAGGGGACTAGGGATCTCCTTTGTGAAGATGAGCTCTTTGCCTAACGCTGTAGGAAGGAAGGTCCTGTGTGGCATGGGACTAGGCGTCTCCTTTGTGAAGATGAGCTCTTTGCCTAACGCTGTAGGAAGGAAGGTCCTGTGTGGCATGGGACTAGGGATCTCCTTTGTGAAGATGAGCTCTTTGCCTAACGCTGTAGGAAGGAAGGTCCTGTGTGGCATGGGACTAGGGATCTCCTTTGTGAAGATGAGCTCTTTGCCTAACGCTGTAGGAAGGAAGGTCCTGTGTGGCATGGGACTAGGCATCTCCTTTGTGAAGATGAGCTCTTTGCCTAACGCTGTAGGAAGGGAGTTCCTGGGTGGCAGGGGACTAGGGCTCTCCTTTGTGAAGATGAGCTCTTCGCCTAACGCTTTAGGAAGGCTGGTCCTGGGTGGCAGAGGACTAGGGATCTCATTTGTGAAGATGAGCTCTTTGCCTAACGCTTTAGGAAGGGAGGTCCTGGGTGGCAGGGGACTAGGGCTCTCCTTTGTGAAGATGAGCTCTTTGCCTAGGAAGGGAGGTCCTGGGTGGCAGTGGACTAGGGCTCTCCTTTGTGAAGATGAGCTCTTTGCCTAACGCTGTAGGAAGGGAGCTCCTGGGTGGCAGGGGACTTGGGATCTCCTTTGTGAAGATGAGCTCTTTGCCTAACGCTGTAACAAGGCAGGTCCTGTGTGGCAGGGGACTAGGGATCTCCTTTGTGAAGATGAGCTCTTCACCGAAAGCTGTAGGAAGGGAGGTCCTGGGTGGCAGGGGACTAGGGGTCTCCTTTGTGAAGATGACTCTTTGCCTAACGCTGTAGGAAGGGAGGTACTGGGTGGCAGGGGACTAGGGCTCTCCATTGTGAAGATGAGCTCTTCGCCTAGGAAGGGAGGTCCTGGCTGGCAGAGGACTAGGGCTCTCCTTTGTGAAGATGATCTCTTTGCCTAACGCTGTAGGAAGGGAGGTCCTGGGTGGCAGGGGACTAGGGATCTCCTTTGTGAAGATGAGCTCTTCGTCTAACGCTGTAGGAAGGGAGGTCCTGGGTGGCAGGGGACTAGGGATCTCCTTTGTGAAGATGAGCTCTTCGCCTAGGAAGGCAGGTCGTGGGCGGCAGGGGACTAGGGATCTCCTTTGTGAAGATGAGTTTGTTGCCTAACGCTGTAGGAAGGGAGGTCCTGTGTGGCAGGGGACTAGGCGTCTCCTTTGTGAAGATGAGCTCTTCGCCTAACGCTGTAGGAAGGGGGTTCCTGGGTGGCAGGGGACTAGGGCTCTCCTTTGTGAAGATGAGCTCTTCGCCTAACGCTGTAGGAAGGCAGGTCCTGGGTGGCAGAGGACTAGGGATCTCGTTTGTGAAGATGAGGTCTTTGCCTAACGCTGTAGGAAGGGAGGTCCTGGGCGGCAGGGGACTAGGGCTCTCCTTTGTGAAGATGAGCTCTTTGCCTAACGCTGTAGGAAGGGAGCTCCTGGGTGGCAGGGGACTTGGGATCTCCTTTGTGAAGATGAGCTCTTTGCCTAACGCTGTAACAAGGCAGGTCCTGGGTGGCAGGGGACTAGGGATCTCCTTTGTGAAGATGAGCTCTTCATCTAACGCTGTAGGAAGGGAGGTCCTGGGTGGCAGGGGACTAGGGGTCTCCTTTGTGAACATGACTCTTTGCCTAACGCTGTAGGAAGGGAGGTCCGGGGTGGCAGGGGGCTAGGGGTCTCCTTTATGAAGATGAGCTCTTTGCCTAGGAAGGCAGGTCCTGGATGGCAGGGGACTAGGTGTCTCCTTTGTGAAGATGAGCTCTTTGCCTAACGCTCTAGGAAGTGAGGTCCTGGGTGGCAGGGGACTAGGGATCTCCTTTGTGAAGTGAGCTCTTTGCCTAACGCTGTAGGAAGTGAGGTCCTGGGTGGCAGGGGACTAGGGCTCTCCTTTGTGAAGATGAGCTCTTTGCCTAATTCTGTAGGAAGGCAGGTCCTGGGTGTCAGGGGACTAGGGATCTCCTTTGTGAAGAAGTGCTCTCGCCTAACGCTGTAGGAAAGGAGGTCCTGGGTGTCAGGGAACTAGGGATCTCCATTGTGAAGATGAGCTCTTCGCCTAATGCTGAAGGAAGGGAGGTCCTGGGTGGCAGGGGACTAGGGATCTCCTTTGTGAAGATTAGCGCTTCGCCTAACGCTGTAGGAAGGCAGGTCCTGGGTGGCAGAGGACTAGGGATCTCCTTTGTGAAGATGAGCTCTTTGCCTAACGCTGTAGGAAGGGAGGTCCTGGCTGGCAGGGGACTAGGGCTCTCCTTTGTGAAGATGACTCTTTGCCTAACGCTGTAGGAAGGGAGGTCCTGGGTGGCAGGGGTATAGGGGTCTCCTTTGTGAAGATGACTCTTTGCCTAACGCTGTAGGAAGGGAGGTCCTGGGTGGCAGGGGTATAGGGGTCTCCTTTGTGAAGATGAGCTCTTTGCCTAGGAAGGCAGGTCCTGGGTGGCAGGGGACTAGGTGTCTCCTTTGTGAAGATGAGCTCTTTGCCTAACACTGTAGGAAGGGAGTTCCTGGGTGGCAGGGGACTAGGGCTCTCTTTTGTGAAGATGACTCTTTGCCTAACGCTGTAGGAAGGGAGGTCCTGGGTGGCAGGGGTATAGGGGTCTCCTTTGTGAAGATGAGCTCTTTGCCTAGGAAGGCAGGTCCTGGGTGGCAGGGGACTAGGTGTCTCCTTTGTGAAGATGAGCTCTTTGCCTAGGAAGGGAGGTCCTGGGTGGCAGGGGACTAAGGGTCTCCTTTGTGAAGATGACTCTTTGCCTAACGCTGTAGGAAGGGAGGTCCTGGGTGGCAGGGGTATAGGGGTCTCCTTTGTGAAGATGAGCTCTTTGCCTAGGAAGGCAGGTCCTGGGTGGCAGGGGACTAGGTGTCTCCTTTGTGAAGATGAGCTCTTTGCCTAACGCTGTAGGAAGGGAGTTCCTGGGTGGCAGGGGACTAGGGTTCTCCTTTGTGAAGATGAGCTCTTCGCCTAATGCTGTAGGAAGGGAGGTCCTGGGTGGCAGGGGACTAGGTGTCTCCTTTGTGAAGATGAGCTCTTCGCCTAACGCTGTAAGAAGGGAGTTCCTGGGTGGCAGGGGACTAGGGCTCTCCTTTGTGAAGATGAGCGCTTCGCATAACGCTGTAGGAAGGCAGGTCCTGGGTGGCAGAGGACTAGGGATCTCCTTTGTGAAGATGAGCTCTTTGCCTAACGCTGTAGGAAGGGAGGTCCTGGGTGGCAGGGGACTAGGGCTCTCCTTTGTGAAGATGAGCTCTTTGCCTAGGAAGGGAGGTCCTGGGTGGCAGGGGACTAGGGCTCTCCTTTGTGAAGATGAGCTCTTTGCCTAGGAAGGCAGGTCCTGGGTGGTAGGGGACTAGGTGTCTCCTTTGTGAAGATGAGCTCTTTGCCTAACGCTGTAGGAAGGGAGGTCCTGGGTGGCAGGGGACTAGGGATCTCCTTTGTGATGTGAGCTCTTTGCCTAACTCTGTAGGAAGGGAGCTCCTGGGTGGCAGGGGACTAGGCATCTCCTTTGTGAAGTGAGCTCTTTGCCTAACGCTGTAGGAAGGCAGGTCCTGGGTGGCAGGGGACTAGGGACCTCCTTTGAGAAGATGAGCTCTTTGCCTAACCCTGTAGGAAGGGAGGTCCTCGGTGGCAGGGGAATAGGGATCTCCTTTGTGAAGATGAGCTCTTTGCCTAACGCTGTAGGAAGTGAGGTCCTGGGTGGCAGGGGACTAGGGATCTCCTTTGTGAAGTGAGCTCTTTGCCTAACGCTGTAGGAAGTGAGGTCCTGGGTGGCAGGGGACTAGGGCTCTCCTTTGTGAAGATGAGCTCTTTCCCTAATGCTGTAGGAAGGCAGGTCCTGGGTGGCAGGGGACTAGGGATCTCCTTTGTGAAGATGAGCGCTTCGCCTAACGCTGTAGGAAGGCAGGTCCTGGGTGGCAGAGGACTAGGGATCTCCTTTGTGAAGATGAGCTCTTTGCCTAACGCTGTAGGAAGGGAGGTCCTGGCTGGCAGGGGACTAGGGCTCTCCTTTGTGAAGATGAGCTCTTTGCCTAGGAAGGGAGGTCCTGGGTGGCAGGGGACTAGGGGTCTCCTTTGTGAAGATTACTCTTTAACTAACGCTGTAGGAAGGGAGGTCCTGGGTGGCAGGGGTATAGGGGTCTCCTTTGTGAAGATGAGCTCTTTGCCTAGGAAGGCAGGTCCTGGGTGGCAGGGGACTAGGTGTCTCCTTTGTGAAGATGAGCTCTTTGCCTAACGCTGTAGGAAGGGAGTTCCTGGGTGGCAGGGGACTAGGGTTCTCCTTTGTGAAGATGAGCTCTTCGCCTAACGCTGTAGGAAGGGAGGTCCTGGGTGGCAGGGGGCTAGGTGTCTCCTTTGTGAAGATGAGCTCTTCGCCTAACGCTGTAGGAAGGGAGCTCCTGGGTGGCAGGGGACTTGGGATCTCCTTTGTGAAGATGAGCTCTTTGCCTAATGCTGTAGGAAGGCAGGTATGGGTGGCAGGGGACTAGGGATCTCCTTTGTGAAGATGAGCTCTTCACCTAACGCTGTAGGAAGGGAGGTCCTGGGTGGCAGGGGACTAGGGGTCTCCTTTCTGAAGATGACTCTTTGCCTAACGCTGTAGGAAGGGAGGTCCTGGGTGGCAGGGGACTAGGGCTCTCCTTTGTGAAGATGAGCTCTTTGCCTAGGAAGGGAGGTCCTGGCTGGCAGGGTACTAGGGATCTCCTTTGTGAAGATGAGCTCTTTGCATAGGAAGGCAGGTCCTCGGTTGCAGGGGACTAGGGATCTCCTTTGTGAAGATGAGCTCTTTGCCTAACGCTGTAGGTAGGCGTCTCCTTTGTGAAGATGAGCTCTTCGCCTAACGCTGTAGGAAGGGAGTTCCTGGGTGGCAGGGGACTAGGGCTCTCCTTTGTGAAGATGAGCTCTTCGCCTAACGCTTTAGGAAGGCTGGTCCTGGGTGGCAGAGGACTAGGGATCTCATTTGTGAAGATGAGCTCTTTGCCTAACGCTTTAGGAAGGGAGGTCGTGGGTGGCAGGGGACTAGGGCTCTCCTTTGTGAAGATGAGCTCTTTGCCTAGGAAGGAAGGTCCTGGGTGGCAGTGGACTAGGGCTCTCCTTTGTGAAGATGAGCTCTTTGCCTAACGCTGTAGGAAGGGAGCTCCTGGGTGGCAGGGGACTTGGGATCTCCTTTGTGAAGATGAGCACTTTGCCTAACGCTGTAACAAGGCAGGTCCTGGGTGACAGGGGACTAGGGATCTCCTTTGTGAAGATGAGCTCTTCATCGAAAGCTGTAGGAAGGGAGGTCCTGGGTGGCAGGGGACTAGGGGTCTCCTTTGTGAAGATGACTCTTTGCCTAACGCTGTAGGAAGGGAGGTCCTGGGTGGCAGGGGACTAGGGCTCTCCTTTGTGAAGATGAGCTCTTCGCCTAGGAAAGGAGGTCCTGGCTGGCAGGGGACTAGGGCTCTCCTTTGTGAAGATGATCTCTTTGCCTAACGCTGTAGGAAGGGAGGTCCTGGGTGGCAGGGGACTAGGGATCTCCTTTGTGAAGATGAGCTCTTCGCCTAGGAAGGCAGGTCGTGGGCGGCAGGGGACTAGGGATCTTCTTTGTGAAGATGACTCTTTGCCTAACGCTGTAGGAAGGGAGGTCCTGGGTGGCAGGGGACTAGGGCTCTCCTTTGTGAAGGTGAGCTCTTCGCCTAGGAAG
This sequence comes from Ambystoma mexicanum, assembly GCF_040938575.1. NCBI lineage: Eukaryota > Metazoa > Chordata > Amphibia > Caudata > Ambystomatidae > Ambystoma > Ambystoma mexicanum. The sequence continues at coordinate 834,680,848 of NC_090938.1, read as the reverse complement.
GGAGGTCCTGGCTGGCAGGGGACTAGGGCTCTCCTTTGTGAAGATGATCTCTTTGCCTAACGCTGTAGGAAGGCAGGTCCTGGGTGGCAGGGGACTAGGGATCTCCTTTGTGAAGATGAGCTCTTCACCTAGGAAGGCAGGTCGTGGGCGGCAGGGGACTAGGGATCTTCTTTGTGAAGATGAGTTTGTTGCCTAACGCTGTAGGAAGGGAGGTCCTGGGTGGCAGGGAACTAGGGGACTCCTTTGTGAAGATGAGCTCTTTGCCTAACGCTATAGGAAGGGAGGTCCTGTGTGGCAGGGGACTAGGCGTCTCCTTTGTGAAGATGAGCTCTTCGCCTAACGCTGTAGGAAGGGAGTTCCTGGGTGGCAGGGGTCTAGGGCTCTCCTTTGTGAAGATGAGCTCTTCGCCTAACGCTGTAGGAAGGCAGGTCCTGGGTGGCAGAGGACTAGGGATCTCCTTTGTGAAGATGAGCTCTTTGCCTAACGCTGTAGGAAGGGCGGTCCTGTGTGGCAGGGGACTAGGCGTCTCCTTTGTGAAGATGAGCTCTTCGCCTAACGCTGTAGGAAGGGATTTCCTGGGTGGCAGGGGACTAGGGCTCTCCTTTGTGAAGATGAGCTCTTCGCCTAACGCTGTAGGAAGGCAGGTCCTGGGTGGCAGAGGACTAGGGATCTCCTTTGTGAAGATGAGCTCTTCGCCTAGGAAGGGAGGTCCTGGCTGGCAGGGGACTAGGGCTCTCCTTTGTGAAGATGATCTCTTTGCCTAACGCTGTAGGAAGGCAGGTCCTGGGTGGCAGGGGACTAGGGATCTCCTTTGTGAAGATGAGCTCTTCGCCTAACGCTGTAGGAAGGGAGGTCCTGGGTGGCAGGGGACTAGGGATCTCCTTTGTGAAGATGAGCTCTTCGCCTAGGAAGGCAGGTCGTGGGCGGCAGGGGACTAGGGATCTCCTTTGTGAAGATGAGTTTGTTGCCTAACGCTGTAGGAAGGGAGGTCCTGTGTGGCAGGGGACTAGGCGTCTCCTTTGTGAAGATGAGCTCTTCGCCTAACGCTGTAGGAAGGGAGCTCCTGGGTGGCAGGGGACTTGGGATCTCCTTTCTGAAGATGAGCTCTTTGCCTAATGCTGTAGGAAGGCAGGTATGGGTGGCAGGGGACTAGGGATCTCCTTTGTGAAGATGAGCTCTTCACCTAACGCTGTAGGAAGGGAGGTCCTGGGTGGCAGGGGACTAGGGGTCTCCTTTCTGAAGATGACTCTTTGCCTAACGCTGTAGGAAGGGAGGTCCTGGGTGGCAGGGGACTAGGGCTCTCCTTTGTGAAGATGAGCTCTTTGCCTAGGAAGGGAGGTCCTGGCTGGCAGGGGACTAGGACTCTCCTTTGTGAAGATGAGCTCTTCTCCTAACGCTGTAACAAGGCAGGTCCTGGGTGGCTGGGGACTAGGGATCTCCTTTGTGAAGATGAGCTCTTTGCCTAGGAAGGCAGGTCCTCGGTTGCAGGGGACTAGGGATCTCCTTTGTGAAGATGAGCTCTTTGCCTAACGCTGTAGGAAGGAAGGTCCTGTGTGGCATGGGACTAGACGTCTCCTTTGTGAAGATGAGCTCTTCGCCTAACGCTGTAGGAAGGGAGTTCCTGGGTGGCAGGGGACTAGGGCTCTCCTTTGTGAAGATGAGCTCTTCGCCTAACGCTTTAGGAAGGCTGGTCCTGGGTGGCAGAGGACTAGGGATCTCATTTGTGAAGATGAGCTCTTTGCCTAACGCTTTAGGAAGGGAGGTCGTGGGTGGCTGGGGACTAGGGCTCTCCTTTGTGAAGATGAGCTCTTTGCCTAGGAAGGAAGGTCTTGGGTGGCAGTGGACTAGGGCTCTCCTTTGTGAAGATGAGCTCTTTGCCTAACGCTGTAGGAAGGGAGCTCCTGGGTGGCAGGGGACTAGGGATCTCCTTTGTGAAGATGAGCACTTTGCCTAACGCTGTAACAAGGCAGGTCCTGGGTGGCAGGGGACTAGGGCTCTCCTTTGTGAAGATGAGCTCTTTGCCTAACGCTGTAGGAAGGGAGCTCCTGGGTGGCAGGGGACTTGGGATCTCCTTTGTGAAGATGAGCTCTTTGCCTAATGCTGTAACAAGGCAGGTCCTGGGTGGCAGGGGACTAGGGATCTCCTTTGTGAAGATGAGCTCTTCATCTAACGCTGTAGGAAGGGAGGTCCTGGGTGGCAGGGGACTAGGGGTCTCCTTTGTGAAGATGACTCTTTGCCTAACGCTGTAGGAAGGGAGGTCCGGGGTGGCAGAGGGCTAGGGGTCTCCTTTATGAAGATGAGCTCTTTGCCTAGGAAGGCAGGTCCTGGATGGCAGGGGACTAGGTGTCTCCTTTGTGAAGATGAGCTCTTTGCCTAACGCTGTAGGAAGTGAGGTCCTGGGTGGCAGGGGACTAGGGATCTCCTTTGTGAAGTGAGCTCTTTGCCTAACGCTGTAGGAAGTGAGGTCCTGGGTTGCAGGGGACTAGGGCTCTCCTTTGTGAAGATGAGCTCTTTGCCTAATGCTGTAGGAAGGCAGGTCCTGGGCGGCAGGGGACTAGGGATCTCCTTTGTGAAGAAGAGCTCTCGCCTAACGCTGTAGGAAAGGAGGTCCTGGGTGGCAGGGAACTAGGGATCTCCTTTGTGAAGATGAGCTCTTCGCCTAATGCTGAAGGAAGGGAGGTCCTGGATGGCAGGGGACTAGGGATCTCCTTTGTGAAGATGAGCGCTTCGCCTAACGCTGTAGGAAGGCAGGTCCTGGGTGGCAGAGGACTAGGGATCTCCTTTGTGAAGATGAGCTCTTTGCCTAACGCTGTAGGAAGGGAGGTCCTGGCTGGCAGGGGACTAGGGCTCTCCTTTGTGAAGATGAGCTCTTTGCCTAGGAAGGGAGGTCCTGGGTGGCAGGGGACTAGGGGTCTCCTTTGTGAAGATGACTCTTTGCCTAACGCTGTAGGAAGGGAGGTCCTGGGTGGCAGGGGTATAGGGGTCTCCTTTGTGAAGAAGAGCTCTTTGCCTAGGAAGGCAGGTCCTGGGTGGCAGGGGACTAGGTGTCTCCTTTGTGAAGATGAGCTCTTTGCCTAACGCTGTAGGAAGGGAGTTCCTGGGTGGCAGGGGACTAGGGTTCTCCTTTGTGAAGATGAGCTCTTCGCCTAACGCTGTAGGAAGGGAGGTCCTGGGTCGCAGGGGACTAGGTGTCTTCTTTGTGAAGATGAGCTCTTCGCCTAACGCTGTAAGAAGGGAGTTCCTGGGTGGCAGGGGACTAGGGCTCTCCTTTGTGAAGATGAGCGCTTCGCATAACGCTGTAGGAAGGCAGGTCCTGGGTGGCAGAGGACTAGGGATCCCCTTTGTGAAGATGAGCTCTTTGCCTAACGCTGTAGGAAGGGAGGTCCTGGGCGGCAGGGGTCTAGGGCTCTCCTTTGTGAAGATGAGCTCTTTGCCTAGGAAGGGAGGTCCTGGGTGGCAGGGGACTAGGGCTCTCCTTTGTGAAGATGACCTCTTTGCCTAGGAAGGCAGGTCCTGGGTGGTAGGGGACTAGGTGTCTCCTTTGTGAAGATGAGCTCTTTGCCTAACGCTGTAGGAAGGGAGGTCCTGGGTGGCAGGGGACTAGGGATCTCCTTTGTGAAGTGAGCTCTTTGCCTAACTCTGTAGGAAGGGAGGTCCTGGGTGGCAGGGGACTAGGGATCTCCTTTGTGAAGTGAGCTCTTTGCCTAACGCTGTAGGAAGGCAGGTCCTGAGTGGCAGGGGACTAGGGACCTCCTTTGAGAAGATGAGCTCTTTGCCTAACCCTGTAGGAAGGGAGGTCCTGGGTGGCAGGGGAATAGGGATCTCCTTTGTGAAGATGAGCTCTTTGCCTAACGCTGTAGGAAGTGAGGTCCTGGGTGGCAGGGGACTAGGGATCTCCTTTGTGAAGTGAGCTCTTTGCCTAACGCTGTAGGAAGTGAGGTCCTGGGTGGCAGGGGACAAGGGCTCTCCTTTGTGAAGATGAGCTCTTTGCCTAATGCTGTAGGAAGGCAGGTCCTGGGTGGCAGGGGACTAGGGATCTCCTTTGTGAAGAAGAGCTCTCGCCTAACGCTGTAGGAAAGGAGGTCCTGGGTGGCAGGGAACTAGGGATCTCCTTTGTGAAGATGAGCTCTTCGCCTAATGCTGAAGGAAGGGAGGTCCTGGGTGGCAGGGGACTAGGGATCTCCTTTGTGAAGATGAGCGCTTCGCCTAACGCTGTAGGAAGGCAGGTCCTGGGTGGCAGAGGACTAGGGGTCTCCTTTGTGAAGATGAGCTCTTTGCCTAACGCTGTAGGAAGGGAGGTCCTGGCTGGCAGGGGACTAGGGCTCTCCTTTGTGAAGATGAGCTCTTTGCCTAGGAAGGGAGGTCCTGGGTGGCAGGGGACTAGGGGTCTCCTTTGTGAAGATGACTCTTTGCCTAACGCTGTAGGAAGGGAGGTCCTGGGTGGCAGGGGACTAGGTGTCTCCTTTGTGAAGATGAGCTCTTTGCCTAACGCTGTAGGAAGTGAGGTCCTGGGTGGCAGGGGACTAGGGATCTCCTTTGTGAAGTGAGCTCTTTGCCTAACGCTGTAGGAAGTGAGGTCCTGGGTGGCAGGGGACTAGGGCTCTCCTTTGTGAAGATGAGCTCTTTGCCTAATGCTGTAGGAAGGCAGGTCCTGGGTGGCAGGGGACTAGGGATCTCCTTTGTGAAGAAGAGCTCTCGCCTAACGCTGTAGGAAAGGAGGTCCTGGGTGGCAGGGAACTAGGGATCTCCTTTGTGAAGATGAGCTCTTCGCCTAATGCTGAAGGAAGGGAGGTCCTGGGTGGCAGGGGACTAGGGATCTCCTTTGTGAAGATGAGCGCTTCGCCTAACGCTGTAGGAAGGCAGGTCCTGGGTGGCAGAGGACTAGGGCTCTCCTTTGTGAAGATGAGCTCTTTGCCTAGGAAGGGAGGTCCTGGGTGGCAGGGGACTAGGGGTCTCCTTTGTGAAGATGACTCTTTGCCTAACGCTGTAGGAAGGGAGGTCCTGGGTGGAAGGGGTATAGGGGTCTCCTTTGTGAAGATGAGCTCTTTGCCTAGGAAGGCAGGTCCTGGGTGGCAGGGGACTAGGTGTCTCCTTTGTGAAGATGAGCTCTTTGCCTAACGCTGTAGGAAGGGAGTTCCTGGGTGGCAGGGGACTAGGGTTCTCCTTTGTGAAGATGAGCTCTTCGCCTAACGCTGTAGGAAGGGAGGTCCTGGGTCGCAGGGGACTAGGTGTCTCCTTTGTGAAGATGAGCTCTTCGCCTAACGCTGTAAGAAGGGAGTTCCTGGGTGGCAGGGGACTAGGGCTCTCCTTTGTGAAGATGAGCGCTTCGTATAACGCTGTAGGAAGGCAGGTCCTGGGTGGCAGAGGACTAGGGATCCCCTTTGTGAAGATGAGCTCTTTGCCTAACGCTGTAGGAAGGGAGGTCCTGGGCGGCAGGGGTCTAGGGCTCTCCTTTGTGAAGATGAGCTCTTTGCCTAGGAAGGGAGGTCCTGGGTGGCAGGGGACTAGGGCTCTCCTTTGTGAAGATGAGCTCTTTGCCTAGGAAGGCAGGTCCTGAGTGGTAGGGGACTAGGTGTCTCCTTTGTGAAGATGAGCTCTTTGCCTAACGCTGTAGGAAGGGAGGTCCTGGGTGGCAGGGGACTAGGGATCTCCTTTGTGAAGTGAGCTCTTTGCCTAACTCTGTAGGAAGGGAGGTCCTGGGTGGCAGGGGACTAGGGATCTCCTTTGTGAAGTGAGCTCTTTGCCTAACGCTGTAGGAAGGCAGGTCCTGGGTGGCAGGGGACTAGGGACCTCCTTTGAGAAGATGAGCTCTTTGCCTAACCCTGTAGGAAGGGAGGTCCTGGGTGGCAGGGGAATAGGGATCTCCTTTGTGAAGATGAGCTCTTTGCCTAACGCTGTAGGAAGTGAGGTCCTGGGTAACAGGGGACTAGGGATCTCCTTTGTGAAGTGAGCTCTTTGCCTAACGCTGTAGGAAGTGAGGTCCTGGGTGGCAGGGGACTAGGGCTATCCTTTGTGAAGATTAGCTCTTTGCCTAATGCTGTAGGAAGGCAGGTCCTGGGTGGCAGGGGACTAGGGATCTCCTTTGTGAAGAAGAGCTCTCGCCTAACGCTGTAGGAAAGGAGGTCCTGGGTGGCAGGGAACTAGGGATCTCCTTTGTGAAGATGAGCTCTTCGCCTAATGCTGAAGGAAGGGAGGTCCTGGGTGGCAGGGGACTATGGATCTCCTTTGTGAAGATGAGCGCTTCGCCTAACGCTGTAGGAAGGCAGGTCCTGGGTGGCAGAGGACTAGGGATCTCCTTTGTGAAGATGAGCTCTTTGCCTAACGCTGTGGGAAGGGAGGTCCTGGCTGGCAGGGGACTAGGGCTCTCCTTTGTGAAGATGAGCTCTTTGCCTAGGAAGGGAGGTCCTGGGTGCAGGGGACTAGGGGTCTCCTTTGTGAAGATGACTCTTTGCCTAACGCTGTAGGAAGGGAGGTCCTGGGTGGCAGGGGTATAGGGGTCTCCTTTGTGAAGATGAGCTCTTTGCCTAGGAAGGCAGGTCCTGGGTGGCAGGGGACTAGGTGTCTCCTTTGTGAAGATGAGCTCTTTGCCTAACGCTGTAGGAAGGGAGTTCCTGGGTGGCAAGGGACTAGGGTTCTCCTTTGTGAAGATGAGCTCTTCGCCTAACGCTGTAGGAAGGGAGGTCCTGGTTGGCAGGGGACTAGGTGTCTCCTTTGTGAAGATGAGCTCTTCGTCTAACGCTGTAAGAAGGTAGTTCCTGGGTGGCAGGGGACTAGGGCTCTCCTTTGTGAAGATGAGCGCTTCGCATAACGCTGTAGGAAGGCAGGTCCTGGGTGGCAGAGGACTAGGGATCTCCTTTGTGAAGATGAGCTCTTTGCCTAACGCTGTAGGAAGGGAGGTCCTGGGTGGCAGGGGACTAGGGCTCTCCTTTGTGAAGATGAGCTCTTCGCCTAGGAAGGGAGGTCCTGGCTGGCAGGGGACTAGGGCTCTCCTTTGTGAAGATGATCTCTTTGCCTAACGCTGTAGGAAGGGAGGTCCTGGGTGGCAGGGGACTAGGGATCTCCTTTGTGAAGATGAGCTCTTCGCCTAGGAAGGCAGGTCGTGGGCGGCAGGGGACTAGGGATCTTCTTTGTGAAGATGAGTTTGTTGCCTAACGCTGTAGGAAGGGAGGTCCTGGGTGGCAGGGAACTAGGGGACTCCTTTGTGAAGATGAGCTCTTTGCCTAACGCTATAGGAAGGGAGGTCCTGTGTGGCAGGGGACTAGGCGTCTCCTTTGTGAAGATGAGCTCTTCGCCTAACGCTGTAGGAAGGGAGTTCCTGGGTGGCAGGGGTCTAGGGCTCTCCTTTGTGAAGATGAGCTCTTCGCCTAACGCTGTAGGAAGGCAGGTCCTGGGTGGCAGAGGACTAGGGATCTCCTTTGTGAAGATGAGCTCTTTGCCTAACGCTGTAGGAAGGGAGGTCCTGTGTGGCAGGGGACTAGGCGTCTCCTTTGTGAAGATGAGCTCTTCGCCTAACGCTGTAGGAAGGGAGTTCCTGGGTGGCAGGGGACTAGGGCTCTCCTTTGTGAAGATGAGCTCTTCTCCTAACGCTGTAGGAAGGCAGGTCCTGCGTGGCAGAGGACTAGGGATCTCCTTTGTGAAGATGAGCTCTTCGCCTAGGAAGGGAGGTCCTGGCTGGCAGGGGACTAGGGCTCTCCTTTGTGAAGATGATCTCTTTGCCTAACGCTGTAGGAAGGCAGGTCCTGGGTGGCAGGGGACTAGCGATCTCCTTTGTAAAGATGAGCTTTTCGCCTAACGCTGTAGGAAGGGAGGTCCTGGGTGGCAGGGGACTATGGATCTCCTTTGTGAAGATGAGCTCTTCGCCTAGGAAGGCAGGTCGTGGGCGGCAGGGGACTAGGGATCTCCTTTGTGAAGATGAGTTTGTTGCCTAACGCTGTAGGAAGGGAGGTCCTGTGTGGCAGGGGACTAGGCGTCTCCTTTGTGAAGATGAGCTCTTCGCCTAACGCTGTAGGAAGGGAGTTCCTGGGTGGCAGGGGACTAGGGCTCTCCTTTGTGAAGATGAGCTCTTTGCCTAACGCTGTAGGAAGGGAGGTCCTGGGTGGCAGGGGACTAGGGCTCTCCTTTGTGAAGATGAGCTCTTTGCCTAACGCTGTAGGAAGGGAGCTCCTGGGTGGCAGGGGACTTGGGATCTCCTTTGTGAAGATGAGCTCTTTGCCTAATGCTGTAACAAGGCAGGTCCTGGGTGGCAGGGGACTAGGGATCTCCTTTGTGAAGATGAGCTCTTCATCTAACGCTGTAGGAAGGGAGGTCCTGGGTGGCAGGGGACTAGGGGTCTCCTTTGTGAAGATGACTCTTTGCCTAACGCTGTAGGAAGGGAGGTCCGGGGTGGCAGGGGGCTAGGGGTCTCCTTTATGAAGATGAGCTCTTTGCCTAGGAAGGCAGGTCCTGGATGGCAGGGGACTAGGTGTCTCCTTTGTGAAGGTGAGCTCTTTGCCTAACGCTGTAGGAAGTGAGGTCCTGGGTGGCAGGGGACTAGGGATCTCCTTTGTGAAGTGAGCTCTTTGCCTAACGCTGTAGGAAGTGAGGTCCTGGGTGGCAGGGCACTAGGGCTCTCCTTTGTGAAGATGAGCTCTTTGCCTAATGCTGTAGGAAGGCAGGTCCTGGGTGGCAGGGGACTAGGGATCTCCTTTGTGAAGAAGAGCTCTCGCCTAACGCTGTAGGAAAGGAGGTCCTGGGTGGCAGGGAACTAGGGATCTCCTTTGTGAAGATGAGCTCTTCGCCTAATGCTGAAGGAAGGGAGGTCCTGGGTGGCAGGGGACTAGGGATCTCCTTTGTGAAGATGAGCGCTTCGCCTAACGCTGTAGGAAGGCAGGTCCTGGGTGGCAGAGGACTAGGGATCTCCTTTGTGAAGATGAGCTCTTTGCCTAACGCTGTAGGAAGGGAGGTCCTGGCTGGCAGGGGACTAGGGCTCTCCTTTGTGAAGATGAGCTCTTTGCCTAGGAAGGGAGGTCCTGGGTGGCAGGGGACTAGGGGTCTCCTTTGTGAAGATGACTCTTTGCCTAACGCTGTAGGAAGGGAGGTCCTGGGTGGCAGGGGTATAGGGGTCTCCTTTGTGAAGATGAGCTCTTTGCCTAGGAAGGCAGGTCCTGGGTGGCAGGGGACTAGGTGTCTCCTTTGTGAAGATGAGCTCTTTGCCTAACGCTGTAGGAAGGGAGTTCCTGGGTGGCAGGGGACTAGGGTTCTCCTTTGTGAAGATGAGCTCTTCGCCTAACGCTGTAGGAAGGGAGGTCCTGGCTGGCAGGGGACTAGGGCTCTCCTTTGTGAAGATGAGCTCTTTGCCTAGGAAGGGAGGTCCTGGGTGGCAGGGGACTAGGGGTCTCCTTTGTGAAGATGACTCTTTGCCTAACGCTGTAGGAAGGGAGGTCCTGGGTGGCAGGGGTATAGGGGTCTCCTTTGTGAAGATGAGCTCTTTGCCTAGGAAGGCAGGTCCTGGGTGGCAGGGGACTAGGTGTCTCCTTTGTGAAGATGAGCTCTTTGCCTAACGCTGTAGGAAGGGAGTTCCTGGGTGGCAGGGGACTAGGGTTCTCCTTTGTGAAGATGAGCTCTTCGCCTAACGCTGTAGGAAGGGAGGTCCTGGGTCGCAGGGGACTAGGTGTCTCCTTTGTGAAGATGAGCTCTTCGCCTAACGCTGTAAGAAGGGAGTTCCTGGGTGGCAGGGGACTAGGGCTCTCCTTTGTGAAGATGAGCGCTTCGCATAACGCTGTAGGAAGGCAGGTCCTGGGTGGCAGAGGATTAGGGATCCCCTTTGTGAAGATGAGCTCTTTGCCTAACGCTGTAGGAAGGGAGGTCCTGGGCAGCAGGGGTCTAGGGCTCTCCTTTGTGAAGTTGAGCTCTTTGCCTAGGAAGGGAGGTCCTGGGTGGCAGGGGACTAGGGCTCTCCTGTGTGAAGATGAGCTCTTTGCCTAGGAAGGGAGGTCCTGGGTGGCAGGGGACTAGGGGTCTCCTTTGTGAAGATGACTCTTTGCCTAACGCTGTAGGAAGGGAGGTCCTGGGTGGCAGGGGTATAGGGGTCTCCTTTGTGAAGATGAGCTCTTTGCCTAGGAAGGCAGGTCCTGGGTGGCAGGGGACTAGGTGTCTCCTTTGTGAAGATGAGCTCTTTGCCTAACGCTGTAGGAAGGGAGTTCCTGGGTGGCAGGGGACTAGGGTTCTCCTTTGTGAAGATGAGCTCTTCGCCTAACGCTGTAGGAAGGGAGGTCCTGGTTGGCAGGGGACTAGGTGTCTCCTTTGTGAAGATGAGCTCTTCGTCTAACGCTGTAAGAAGGTAGTTCCTGGGTGGCAGGGGACTAGGGCTCTCCTTTGTGAAGATGAGCGCTTCGCATAACGCTGTAAGAAGGGAGGTCCTGGGTGGCAGGGGACTAGGGCTCTCCTTTGTGAAGATGAGCTCTTTGCCTAGGAAGGGAGGTCCTGGATGGCAGGGGCTAGGGCTCTCCTTTGTGAAGATGAGCTCTTTGCCTAACGCTGTAGGAAGGGAGGTTCTGGGTGGCAGGGGACTAGGGATCTCCTTTGTGAAGATGAGCTCTTCTTCTAACGCTGTAACAAGGCAGGTCCTGCGTGAAAGGGGACTAGGGGTCTCCTTTGTGAAGATGACTCTTTGCCTAATGCTGTAGAAAGGGAAGTCCTGGGTGGCAGGGGACTAGGCGTCCCCTTTGTGAAGATGAGATCTCTGCCTAACGCTGTAGGAAGGGAGTTCCTGGGTGGCAGGGGACTAGGGCTCTCCTTTGTGAAGATGAGCTCTTCGCCTAATGCTGTAGGAACGCAGGTCCTGGGTGCCAGAGGACTAGGGACCTCCTTTGTGAAGATGAGCTCTTTGCCTAACGCTGTAGCAAGGGAGGTCCTGGGTGGCAGGGGACTAGGGCTCTCCTTTGTGAAGATGAGCTCTTTGCCTAGGAAGGCAGGTCGTGGGTGGCAGGGGACTAGGGCTCTCCTTTGTGAAGATGAGCTCTTTGCCTAACGCTGTAGGAAGGGAGTTCCTGGGTGGCAGGGGACTAGGGTTCTCCTTTGTGAAGATGAGCTCTTCGCCTAACGCTGCAGGAAGGGAGGTCCTGGGTGGCAGGGGACTAGGGCTCTCCTTTGTGAAGATGAGCGCTTCGCCTAACGCTGTAGGAAGGCAGGTCCTGGGTGGCAGAGGACTAGGGATCTCCTTTGTGAAGATGAGCTCTTTGCCTAACGCTGTAGGAAGGGAGGTCCTGGGTGGCAGGGGACTAGGGCTCTCCTTTGTGAAGATGAGCTCTTTGCCTAGGAAGGGAGGTCCTGGGTGGCAGGGGACTAGGGCTCTCCTTTGTGAAGATGAGCTCTTTGCCTAGGAAGGCAGGTCCTGGGTGGTAGGGGACTAGGTGTCTCCTTTATGAAGATGAGCTCTTTGCCTAACGCTGTAGGAAGGGAGGTCCTGGGTGGCAGGGGACTAGGGATCTCCTTTGTGAAGTGAGCTCTTTGCCTAACTCTGTAGGAAGGGAGGTCCTGGGTGGCAGGGGACTAGGGACCTCCTTTGAGAAGATGAGCTCTTTGCCTAACCCTGTAGGAAGGGAGGTCCTGGGTGGCAGGGGAATAGGGATCTCCTTTGTGAAGATGAGCTCTTTGCCTAACGCTGTAGGAAGTGAGGTCCTGGGTAACAGGGGACTAGGGATCTCCTTTGTGAAGTGAGCTCTTTGCCTAACGCTGTAGGAAGTGAGGTCCTGGGTGGCAGGGGACTAGGGCTCTCCTTTGTGAAGATTAGCTCTTTGCCTAATGCTGTAGGAAGGCAGGTCCTGGGTGGCAGGGGACTAGGGATCTCCTTTGTGAAGAAGAGCTCTCGCCTAACGCTGTAGGAAAGGAGGTCCTGGGTGGCAGGGAACTAGGGATCTCCTTTGTGAAGATGATCTCTTCGCCTAATGCTGAAGGAAGGGAGGTCCTGGGTGGCAGGGGACTATGGATCTCCTTTGTGAAGATGAGCGCTTCGCCTAACGCTGTAGGAAGGCAGGTCCTGGGTGGCAGAGGACTAGGGATCTCCTTTGTGAAGATGAGCTCTTTGCCTAACGCTGTGGGAAGGGAGGTCCTGGCTGGCAGGGGACTAGGGCTCTCCTTTGTGAAGATGAGCTCTTTGCCTAGGAAGGGAGGTCCTGGGTGCAGGGGACTAGGGGTCTCCTTTGTGAAGATGACTCTTTGCCTAACGCTGTAGGAAGGGAGGTCCTGGGTGGCAGGGGTATAGGGGTCTCCTTTGTGAAGATGAGCTCTTTGCCTAGGAAGGCAGGTCCTGGGTGGCAGGGGACTAGGTGTCTCCTTTGTGAAGATGAGCTCTTTGCCTAACGCTGTAGGAAGGGAGTTCCTGGGTGGCAAGGGACTAGGGTTCTCCTTTGTGAAGATGAGCTCTTCGCCTAACGCTGTAGGAAGGGAGGTCCTGGTTGGCAGGGGACTAGGTGTCTCCTTTGTGAAGATGAGCTCTTCGTCTAACGCTGTAAGAAGGTAGTTCCTGGGTGGCAGGGGACTAGGGCTCTCCTTTGTGAAGATGAGCGCTTCGCATAACGCTGTAGGAAGGCAGGTCCTGGGTGGCAGAGGACTAGGGATCTCCTTTGTGAAGATGAGCTCTTTGCCTAACGCTGTAGGAAGGGAGGTCCTGGGTGGCAGGGGACTAGGGCTCTCCTTTGTGAAGATGAGCTCTTCGCCTAGGAAGGGAGGTCCTGGCTGGCAGGGGACTAGGGCTCTCCTTTGTGAAGATGATCTCTTTGCCTAACGCTGTAGGAAGGGAGGTCCTGGGTGGCAGGGGACTAGGGATCTCCTTTGTGAAGATGAGCTCTTCGCCTAGGAAGGCAGGTCGTGGGCGGCAGGGGACTAGGGATCTTCTTTGTGAAGATGAGTTTGTTGCCTAACGCTGTAGGAAGGGAGGTCCTGGGTGGCAGGGAACTAGGGGACTCCTTTGTGAAGATGAGCTCTTTGCCTAACGCTATAGGAAGGGAGGTCCTGTGTGGCAGGGGACTAGGCGTCTCCTTTGTGAAGATGAGCTCTTCGCCTAACGCTGTAGGAAGGGAGTTCCTGGGTGGCAGGGGTCTAGGGCTCTCCTTTGTGAAGATGAGCTCTTCGCCTAACGCTGTAGGAAGGCAGGTCCTGGGTGGCAGAGGACTAGGGATCTCCTTTGTGAAGATGAGCTCTTTGCCTAACGCTGTAGGAAGGGAGGTCCTGTGTGGCAGGGGACTAGGCGTCTCCTTTGTGAAGATGAGCTCTTCGCCTAACGCTGTAGGAAGGGAGTTCCTGGGTGGCAGGGGACTAGGGCTCTCCTTTGTGAAGATGAGCTCTTCTCCTAACGCTGTAGGAAGGCAGGTCCTGCGTGGCAGAGGACTAGGGATCTCCTTTGTGAAGATGAGCTCTTCGCCTAGGAAGGGAGGTCCTGGCTGGCAGGGGACTAGGGCTCTCCTTTGTGAAGATGATCTCTTTGCCTAACGCTGTAGGAAGGCAGGTCCTGGGTGGCAGGGGACTAGCGATCTCCTTTGTAAAGATGAGCTTTTCGCCTAACGCTGTAGGAAGGGAGGTCCTGGGTGGCAGGGGACTATGGATCTCCTTTGTGAAGATGAGCTCTTCGCCTAGGAAGGCAGGTCGTGGGCGGCAGGGGACTAGGGATCTCCTTTGTGAAGATGAGTTTGTTGCCTAACGCTGTAGGAAGGGAGGTCCTGTGTGGCAGGGGACTAGGCGTCTCCTTTGTGAAGATGAGCTCTTCGCCTAACGCTGTAGGAAGGGAGTTCCTGGGTGGCAGGGGACTAGGGCTCTCCTTTGTGAAGATGAGCTCTTTGCCTAACGCTGTAGGAAGGGAGGTCCTGGGTGGCAGGGGACTAGGGCTCTCCTTTGTGAAGATGAGCTCTTTGCCTAACGCTGTAGGAAGGGAGCTCCTGGGTGGCAGGGGACTTGGGATCTCCTTTGTGAAGATGAGCTCTTTGCCTAATGCTGTAACAAGGCAGGTCCTGGGTGGCAGGGGACTAGGGATCTCCTTTGTGAAGATGAGCTCTTCATCTAACGCTGTAGGAAGGGAGGTCCTGGGTGGCAGGGGACTAGGGGTCTCCTTTGTGAAGATGACTCTTTGCCTAACGCTGTAGGAAGGGAGGTCCGGGGTGGCAGGGGGCTAGGGGTCTCCTTTATGAAGATGAGCTCTTTGCCTAGGAAGGCAGGTCCTGGATGGCAGGGGACTAGGTGTCTCCTTTGTGAAGGTGAGCTCTTTGCCTAACGCTGTAGGAAGTGAGGTCCTGGGTGGCAGGGGACTAGGGATCTCCTTTGTGAAGTGAGCTCTTTGCCTAACGCTGTAGGAAGTGAGGTCCTGGGTGGCAGGGCACTAGGGCTCTCCTTTGTGAAGATGAGCTCTTTGCCTAATGCTGTAGGAAGGCAGGTCCTGGGTGGCAGGGGACTAGGGATCTCCTTTGTGAAGAAGAGCTCTCGCCTAACGCTGTAGGAAAGGAGGTCCTGGGTGGCAGGGAACTAGGGATCTCCTTTGTGAAGATGAGCTCTTCGCCTAATGCTGAAGGAAGGGAGGTCCTGGGTGGCAGGGGACTAGGGATCTCCTTTGTGAAGATGAGCGCTTCGCCTAACGCTGTAGGAAGGCAGGTCCTGGGTGGCAGAGGACTAGGGATCTCCTTTGTGAAGATGAGCTCTTTGCCTAACGCTGTAGGAAGGGAGGTCCTGGCTGGCAGGGGACTAGGGCTCTCCTTTGTGAAGATGAGCTCTTTGCCTAGGAAGGGAGGTCCTGGGTGGCAGGGGACTAGGGGTCTCCTTTGTGAAGATGACTCTTTGCCTAACGCTGTAGGAAGGGAGGTCCTGGGTGGCAGGGGTATAGGGGTCTCCTTTGTGAAGATGAGCTCTTTGCCTAGGAAGGCAGGTCCTGGGTGGCAGGGGACTAGGTGTCTCCTTTGTGAAGATGAGCTCTTTGCCTAACGCTGTAGGAAGGGAGTTCCTGGGTGGCAGGGGACTAGGGTTCTCCTTTGTGAAGATGAGCTCTTCGCCTAACGCTGTAGGAAGGGAGGTCCTGGCTGGCAGGGGACTAGGGCTCTCCTTTGTGAAGATGAGCTCTTTGCCTAGGAAGGGAGGTCCTGGGTGGCAGGGGACTAGGGGTCTCCTTTGTGAAGATGACTCTTTGCCTAACGCTGTAGGAAGGGAGGTCCTGGGTGGCAGGGGTATAGGGGTCTCCTTTGTGAAGATGAGCTCTTTGCCTAGGAAGGCAGGTCCTGGGTGGCAGGGGACTAGGTGTCTCCTTTGTGAAGATGAGCTCTTTGCCTAACGCTGTAGGAAGGGAGTTCCTGGGTGGCAGGGGACTAGGGTTCTCCTTTGTGAAGATGAGCTCTTCGCCTAACGCTGTAGGAAGGGAGGTCCTGGGTCGCAGGGGACTAGGTGTCTCCTTTGTGAAGATGAGCTCTTCGCCTAACGCTGTAAGAAGGGAGTTCCTGGGTGGCAGGGGACTAGGGCTCTCCTTTGTGAAGATGAGCGCTTCGCATAACGCTGTAGGAAGGCAGGTCCTGGGTGGCAGAGGATTAGGGATCCCCTTTGTGAAGATGAGCTCTTTGCCTAACGCTGTAGGAAGGGAGGTCCTGGGCAGCAGGGGTCTAGGGCTCTCCTTTGTGAAGTTGAGCTCTTTGCCTAGGAAGGGAGGTCCTGGGTGGCAGGGGACTAGGGCTCTCCTGTGTGAAGATGAGCTCTTTGCCTAGGAAGGGAGGTCCTGGGTGGCAGGGGACTAGGGGTCTCCTTTGTGAAGATGACTCTTTGCCTAACGCTGTAGGAAGGGAGGTCCTGGGTGGCAGGGGTATAGGGGTCTCCTTTGTGAAGATGAGCTCTTTGCCTAGGAAGGCAGGTCCTGGGTGGCAGGGGACTAGGTGTCTCCTTTGTGAAGATGAGCTCTTTGCCTAACGCTGTAGGAAGGGAGTTCCTGGGTGGCAGGGGACTAGGGTTCTCCTTTGTGAAGATGAGCTCTTCGCCTAACGCTGTAGGAAGGGAGGTCCTGGTTGGCAGGGGACTAGGTGTCTCCTTTGTGAAGATGAGCTCTTCGTCTAACGCTGTAAGAAGGTAGTTCCTGGGTGGCAGGGGACTAGGGCTCTCCTTTGTGAAGATGAGCGCTTCGCATAACGCTGTAGGAAGGGAGGTCCTGGGTGGCAGGGGACTAGGGCTCTCCTTTGTGAAGATGAGCTCTTTGCCTAGGAAGGGAGGTCCTGGATGGCAGGGGCTAGGGCTCTCCTTTGTGAAGATGAGCTCTTTGCCTAACGCTGTAGGAAGGGAGGTTCTGGGTGGCAGGGGACTAGGGATCTCCTTTGTGAAGATGAGCTCTTCTTCTAACGCTGTAACAAGGCAGGTCCTGCGTGAAAGGGGACTAGGGGTCTCCTTTGTGAAGATGACTCTTTGCCTAATGCTGTAGAAAGGGAAGTCCTGGGTGGCAGGGGACTAGGCGTCCCCTTTGTGAAGATGAGATCTCCGCCTAACGCTGTAGGAAGGGAGTTCCTGGGTGGCAGGGGACTAGGGCTCTCCTTTGTGAAGATGAGCTCTTCGCCTAATGCTGTAGGAACGCAGGTCCTGGGTGCCAGAGGACTAGGGACCTCCTTTGTGAAGATGAGCTCTTTGCCTAACGCTGTAGCAAGGGAGGTCCTGGGTGGCAGGGGACTAGGGCTCTCCTTTGTGAAGATGAGCTCTTTGCCTAGGAAGGCAGGTCCTGGGTGGCAGGGGACTAGGGCTCTCCTTTGTGAAGATGAGCTCTTTGCCTAACGCTGTAGGAAGGGAGTTCCTGGGTGGCAGGGGACTAGGGTTCTCCTTTGTGAAGATGAGCTCTTCGCCTAACGCTGCAGGAAGGGAGGTCCTGGGTGGCAGGGGACTAGGGCTCTCCTTTGTGAAGATGAGCGCTTCGCCTAACGCTGTAGGAAGGCAGGTCCTGGGTGGCAGAGGACTAGGGATCTCCTTTGTGAAGATGAGCTCTTTGCCTAACGCTGTAGGAAGGGAGGTCCTGGGTGGCAGGGGACTAGGGCTCTCCTTTGTGAAGATGAGCTCTTTGCCTAGGAAGGGAGGTCCTGGGTGGCAGGGGACTAGGGCTCTCCTTTGTGAAGATGAGCTCTTTGCCTAGGAAGGCAGGTCCTGGGTGGTAGGGGACTAGGTGTCTCCTTTATGAAGATGAGCTCTTTGCCTAACGCTGTAGGAAGGGAGGTCCTGGGTGGCAGGGGACTAGGGATCTCCTTTGTGAAGTGAGCTCTTTGCCTAACTCTGTAGGAAGGGAGGTCCTGGGTGGCAGGGGACTAGGGATCTCCTTTGTGAAGTGAGCTATTTGCCTAACGCTGTAGGAAGGCAGGTCCTGGGTGGCAGGGGACTAGGGACCTCCTTTGAGAAGATTAGCTCTTTGCCTAACCCTGTAGGAAGGGAGGTCCTGGGTGGCAGGGGAATAGGGATCTCCTTTGTGAAGATGAGCTCTTTGCCTAACGCTGTAGGAAGGGAGGTCCTGGGTGGCAGGGGACTAGGGGTCTCCTTTGTGAAGATTAGCTCTTCGCCTAGGAAGGGAGGTCCTGGCTGGCAGGAGACTAGGGCTCTCCTTTGTGAAGATGAGCTCTTCTCCTAACGCTATAACAAGGCAGGTCCTGGGTGGCAGGGGACTAGGGATCTCCTTTGTGATGATGAGCTCTTCACCTAAGGCTGTAGGAAGGGAGGTCATGCGTGGCAGGGGACTAGGAGTCTCCTTTGTGAAGATGACTCTTTGCCTAACGCTGTAGGAAGGGAGGTCCTGGGTGGCAGGGGACTAGGGATCTCCTTTGTGAAGATGAGCTCTTCGCCTAGGAAGGCAGGTCCTGGGCAGCAGGGGACTAGGGATCTCCTTTGTGAAGATGAGTTTGTTGCCTAACGCTGTAGGAAGGGAGGTCCTGGGTGGCAGGGGACTAGGGATCTCCTTTGTGAAGATGAGCTCTTCGCCTAGGAAGGGAGGTCCTGGGTGGCAGGGGACTAGGGATCTCCTTTGTGAAGATGAGCTCTTTGCCTAACGCTGTAGGAAGGAAGGTCCTGTGTGGCATGGGACTAGGCGTCTCCTTTGTGAAGATGAGCTCTTCGCCTAACGCTGTAGGAAGGGAGTTCCTGGGTGGCAGGGGACTAGGGCTCTCCTTTGTGAAGATGAGCTCTTCGCCTAACGCTTTAGGAAGGCTGGTCCTGGGTGGCAGAGGACTAGGGATCTCATTTGTGAAGATGAGCTCTTTGCCTAACGCTTTAGGAAGGGAGGTCCTGGGTGGCAGGAGACTAGGGATCTCCTTTGTGAAGATGAGCTCTTTGCCTAGGAAGGGAGGTCCTGGGTGGCAGTGGACTAGGGCTCTCTTTTGTGAAGATGAGCTCTTTGCCTAACGCTGTAGGAAGGGAGCTCCTGGGTGGCAGGGGACTTGGGATCTCCTTTGTGAAGATGAGCTCTTTGCCTAACGCTGTAAAATGGCAGGTCCTGGGTGGCAGGGGACTAGGGATCTCCTTTGTGAAGATGAGCTCTTCACCGAAAGCTGTAGGAAAGGAGGTCCTGGGTGGCAGGGGACTAGGGGTCTCCTTTGTGAAGATGACTCATTGCCTAACGCTTTAGGAAGGGAGTTCCTGGGTGGCAGGGGACTAGGGCTCTCCTTTGTGAAGATGAGCTCTTCGCCTAGGAAGGGAGGTCCTGGCTGGCAGGGGACTAGGGCTCTCCTTTGTGAAGATGAGCTCTTTGCCTAACGCTGTAGGAAGGGAGGTCCTGGGTGGCAGGGGACTAGGGCTCTCCTTTGTGAATATGAGCTCTTCGCCTAAGGCTGTAGGAAGGGAGGTCCTGGGTTGCAGGGGACTAGGGTCTCCTTTGTGAAGATGAGCTCTTCTCCTAACGCTGTAACAAGGCAGGTCCTGGGTGGCAGGGGACTAGGGATCTCCTTTGTGAAGATGAGCTCTTCGCCTAGGAAGGCAGGTCGTGGGCAGCAGGGGACTAGGGATCTCCTTTGTGAAGATGAGTTTGTTGCCCAACGCTGTAGGAAGGGAGGTCCTGGGTGGCAAGGAACTAGGGGTCTCCTTTGTGAAGATGACTCTTTGCCTAACGCTGTAGGAAGGGAGGTCCTGGGTGGCAGGGTTATAGGGGTCTCCTTTGTGAAGATGAGCTCTTTGCCTAGGAAGGCAGGTCCTGGGTGGCAGGGGACTAGGTGTCTCCTTTGTGAAGATGAGCTCTTTGCCTAACGCTGTAGGAAGGGAGTTCCTGGGTGGCAGGGGACTAGGGTTCTCCTTTGTGAAGATGAGCTCTTCGCCTAACGCTGTAGGAAGGGAGTTCCTGGGTGGCAGGGGACTAGGTGTCTCCTTTGTGAAGATGAGCTCTTCGCCTAACGCTGTAAGAAGGGAGTTCCTGGGTGGCAGGGGACTAGGGCTCTCCTTTGTTAAGATGAGCGCTTCGCATAACGCTGTAGGAAGGCAGGTCCTGGGTGGCAGAGATCTAGGGATCTCCTTTGTGAAGATGAGCTCTTTGCCTAACGCTGTAGGAAGGGAGGTCCTGGGTGGCAGGGGACTAGGGCTCTCCTTTGTGAAGATGAGCTCTTTGCATAGGAAGGGAGGTCCTGGGTGGCAGGGGACTAGGGCTCTCCTTTGTGAAGATGAGCTCTTTGCCTAGGAAGGCAGGTCCTGGGTGGTAGGGGACTAGGTGTCGCTTTTGTGAAGATGAGCTCTTTGCCTAACGCTGTAGGAAGGGAGGTCCTGGGTGGCAGGGGACTAGGGATCTCCTTTGTGAAGTGAGCTCTTTGCCTAACTCTGTAGGAAGGGAGGTCCTGGGTGGCAGGGGACTAGGGATCTCCTTTGTGAAGTGAGCTCTTTGCCTAATGCTGTAGGAAGGCAGGTCCTGGGTGGCAGGGGACTAGGGACCTCCTTTGAGAAGATGAGCTCTTTGCCTAACCCTGTAGGAAGGGAGGTCCTGGGTGGCAGGGGAATAGGGATCTCCTTTGTGAAGATGAGCTCTTTGCCTAACGCTGTAGGAAGGGAGGTCCTGGATGGCAGGGGACTAGGGCTCTCCTTTGTGAAGATGAGCTCTTTGCCTAACGCTGTAGGAAGGGAGGTCCTGGGTGGCAGGGGACTAAGGGTCTCCTTTGTGAAGATGAGCTCTTCGCCTAGGAAGGGAGGTCCTGGATGGCAGGGGACTAGGGCTCTCCTTTGTGAAGATGAGCTCTTTGCCTAACGCTGTAGGAAGGGAGGTTCTGGGTGGCAGGGGACTAGGGATCTCCTATGTGAAGATGAGCTCTTCGCCTAACGCTGTAAGAAGGGAGGTCCTGGGTGGCAGGGGACTAGGGATCTCCTTTGTGAAGATGGGCTCTTCTTCTAACGCTGTAATAAGGCAGGTCTTGGGTGGCAGGGGACTAGGGATCTCCTTTGTGATGATGAGCTCTTCGCCTAGGAAGGGAGGTCCTGGCTGGCAGGGGACTAGGGCTCTCCTTTGTGAAGATGAGCTCTTTGCCTAACGCTGTAGGAAGGGAGGTCCTGGGTGGCAGGGGACTAGGGATCTCCTTTGTGAAGTGAGCTCTTTGCCTAATGCTGTAGGAAGGCAGGTCCTGGGTGGCAGGGGACTAGGGACCTCCTTTGAGAAGATGAGCTCTTTGCCTAACCCTGTAGGAAGGGAGGTCCTGGGTGGCAGGGGAATAGGGATCTCCTTTGTGAAGATGAGCTCTTTGCCTAACGCTGTAGGAAGGGAGGTCCTGGATGGCAGGGGACTAGGGCTCTCCTTTGTGAAGATGAGCTCTTTGCCTAACGCTGTAGGAAGGGAGGTCCTGGGTGGCAGGGGACTAAGGGTCTCCTTTGTGAAGATGAGCTCTTCGCCTAGGAAGGGAGGTCCTGGATGGCAGGGGACTAGGGCTCTCCTTTGTGAAGATGAGCTCTTTGCCTAACGCTGTAGGAAGGGAGGTTCTGGGTGGCAGGGGACTAGGGATCTCCTATGTGAAGATGAGCTCTTAGCCTAACGCTGTAAGAAGGGAGGTCCTGGGTGGCAGGGGACTAGGGATCTCCTTTGTGAAGATGGGCTCTTCTTCTAACGCTGTAATAAGGCAGGTCTTGGGTGGCAGGGGACTAGGGATCTCCTTTGTGATGATGAGCTCTTCGCCTAGGAAGGGAGGTCCTGGCTGGCAGGGGACTAGGGCTCTCCTTTGTGAAGATGAGCTCTTTGCCTAACGCTGTAGGAAGGGAGGTCCTGGGTGGTGGGGGGACTAGGGATCTCCTTTGTGAAGATGAGCTCTTCGCCTAACGCTGTAGGAAGGCAGGTCCTGCGTGGCAGGGGACTAGGGGTCTCCTTTGTGAAGATGACTCTTTGCCTAATGCTGTAGAAAGGGAAGTCCTGGGTGGCAGGGGACTAAGCGTCTCCTTTGTGAAGATGAGATCTCCGCCTAACGCTGTAGGAAGGGAGTTCCTGGGTGGCAGGGGACTAGGGCTCTCCTTTGTGAAGATGAGCTCTTCGCCTAACGCTGTAGGAACGCAGGTCCTGGGTGCCAGAGGACTAGGGATCTCCTTTGTGAAGATGAGCTCTTTGCCTAACGCTGTAGCAAGGGAGGTACTGGGTGGCAGGGGACTAGGGCTCTCCTATGTGAAGATGAGCTCTTTGCCTAGGAAGGCAGGTCCTGGGTGGCAGGGGGCTAGGGCTCTCCTTTGTGAAGATGAGCTCTTTGCCTAACGCTGTAGGAAGGGAGTTCCTGGGTGGCAGGGGACTAGGGTTCTCCTTTGTGAAGATGAGCTCTTCGCCTAACGCTGTAGGAAGGGAGGTCCTGGGTGGCAGGGGACTAGGGCTCTCCTTTGTGAAGATGAGCGCTTCGCCTAACGCTGTAGGAAGGGAGGTCCTGGGTGGCAGGGGACTAAGGGTCTCCTTTGTGAAGATGAGCTCTTCGCCTAGGAAGGGAGGTCCTGGATGGCAGGGGGCTAGGGCTCTCCTTTGTGAAGATGAGCTCTTTGCCTAACGCTGTAGGAAGGGAGGTTCTGGGTGGCAGGGGACTAGGGATCTCCTTTGTGAAGATGAGCTCTTCGCCTAACGCTGTAAGAAGGGAGGTCCTGGGTGGCAGGGGACTAGGGATCTCCTTTGTGAAGATGGGCTCTTCTTCTAACGCTGTAACAAGGCAGGTCCTGGGTGACAGGGGACTAGGGATCTCCTTTGTGATGATGAGCTCTTCGCCTAGGAAGGGAGGTCCTGGCTGGCAGGGGACTAGGGCTCTCCTTTGTGAAGATGAGCTCTTTGCCTAACGCTGTAGGAAGGGAGGTCCTGGGTGGTGGGGGGACTAGGGATCTCCTTTGTGAAGATGAGCTCTTCGCCTAACGCTGTAGGAAGGCAGGTCCTGCGTGGCAGGGGACTAGGGGTCTCCATTGTGAAGATGACTCTTTGCCTAATGCTGTGGAAAGGGAAGTCCTGGGTGGCAGGGGACTAGGCGTCTCCTTTGTGAAGATGAGATCCCCGCCTACTCTGTAGGAAGGGAGTTCCTGGGTGGCAGGGGACTAGGGCTCTCCTTTGTGAAGATGAGCTCTTCGCCTAACGCTGTTGGAACGCAGGTCCTGGGTGCCAGAGGACTAGGGATCTCCTTTGTGAAGATGAGCTCTTTGCCTAACGCTGTAGCAAGGGAGGTCCTGGGTGGCAGGGGACTAGGGCTCTCCTTTGTGAAGATGAGCTCTTTGCCTAGGAAGGCAGGTCCTGGGTGGCAGGGGACTAGGGCTCTCCTTTGTGAAGATGAGCTCTTTGCCTAACGCTGTAGGAAGGGAGTTCCTGGGTGGCAGGGGACTAGGGTTCTCCTTTGTGAAGATGAGCTCTTCGCCTAACGCTGTAGGAAGGGAGGTCCTGGGTGGCAGGGGACTAGGGCTCTCCTTTGTGAAGATGAGCGCTTCGCCTAACGCTGTAGGAAGGCAGGTCCTGGGTGGCAGAGGACTAGGGATCTCCTTTCTGAAGATGAGCTCTTTGCCTAACACTGTAGGAAGGGAGGTCCTGGGTGGCAGGGGACTAGGGCTCTCCTTTGTGAAGATGAACTCTTTGCCTAGGAAGGGAGGTCCTGGGTGGCAGGGGACTAGGGCTCTCCTTTGTGAAGATGAGCTCTTCGCCTAGGAAGGCAGGTCCTGGGTGGTAGGGGACTAGGTGTCTCCTTTATGAAGATGAACTCTTTGCCTAACGCTGTAGGAAGGGAGGTCCTGGGTGGCAGGGGACTAGGGATCTCCTTTGTGAAGTGAGCTCTTTGCCTAACTCTGTAGGAAGGGAGGTCCTGGGTGGCAGGGGACTAGGGATCTCCTTTGTGAAGTGATCTCTTTGCCTAACGCTGTAGGAAGGCAGGTCCTGGGTGGCAGGGGACTAGGGACCTCCTTTGAGAAGATGAGCTCTTTGCCTAACCCTGTAGGAAGGGAGGTCCTGGGTGGCAGGGGAATAGGGATCTCCTTTGTGAAGATGAGCTCTTTGCCTAACGCTATAGGAAGGGAGGTCCTGGGTGGCAGGGGACTAGGGGTCTCCTTTGTGAAGATTAGCTCTTCGCCTAGGAAGGGAGGTCCTGGCTGGCAGGAGACTAGGGCTCTCCTTTGTGAAGATGAGCTCTTTGCCTAACGCTGTAGGAAGGAAGGTCCTGTGTGGCATGGGACTAGGCGTCTCCTTTGTGAAGATGAGCGCTTTGCCTAACGCTGTAGGAAGGGAGTTCCTGGGTGGCAGGGGACTAGGGCTCTCCTTTGTGAAGATGAGCTCTTTGCCTAGGAAGGCAGGTCCTGGGTGGTAGGGGACTAGGTGTCTCCTTTATGAAGATGAGCTCTTTGCCTAACGCTGTAGGAAGGGAGGTCCTGGGTGGCAGGGGACTAGGGATCTCCTTTGAGAAGATTAGCTCTTTGCCTAACCCTGTAGGAAGGGAGGTCCTGGGTGGCAGGGGAATAGGGATCTCCTTTGTGAAGATGAGCTCTTTGCCTAACGCTGTAGGAAGGGAGGTCCTGGGTGGCAGGGGACTAGGGGTCTCCTTTGTGAAGATTAGCTCTTCGCCTAGGAAGGGAGGTCCTGGCTGGCAGGAGACTAGGGCTCTCCTTTGTGAAGATGAGCTCTTCTCCTAACGCTATAACAAGGCAGGTCCTGGGTGGCAGGGGACTAGGGATCTCCTTTGTGATGATGAGCTCTTCACCTAAGGCTGTAGGAAGGGAGGTCCTGCGTGGCAGGGGACTAGGAGTCTCCTTTGTGAAGATGACTCTTTGCCTAACGCTGTAGGAAGGGAGGTCCTGGGTGGCAGGGGACTAGGGATCTCCTTTGTGAAGATGAGCTCTTCGCCTAGGAAGGCAGGTCCTGGGCAGCAGGGGACTAGGGATCTCCTTTGTGAAGATGAGTTTGTTGCCTAACGCTGTAGGAAGGGAGGTCCTGGGTGGCAGGGGACTAGGGATCTCCTTTGTGAAGATGAGCTCTTCGCCTAGGAAGGGAGGTCCTGGGTGGCAGGGGACTAGGGATCTCCTTTGTGAAGATGAGCTCTTTGCCTAACGCTGTAGGAAGGAAGGTCCTGTGTGGCATGGGACTAGGCGTCTCCTTTGTGAAGATGAGCTCTTCGCCTAACGCTGTAGGAAGGGAGTTCCTGGGTGGCAGGGGACTAGGGCTCTCCTTTGTGAAGATGAGCTCTTCGCCTAACGCGTTAGGAAGGCTGGTCCTGGGTGGCAGAGGACTAGGGATCTCATTTGTGAAGATGAGCTCTTTGCATAACGCTTTAGGAAGGGAGGTCCTGGGTGGCAGGAGACTAGGGATCTCCTTTGTGAAGATGAGCTCTTTGCCTAGGAAGGGAGGTCCTGGGTGGCAGTGGACTAGGGCTCTCCTTTGTGAAGATGAGCTCTTTGCCTAACGCTGTAGGAAGGGAGCTCCTGGGTGGCAGGGGACTTGGGATCTCCTTTGTGAAGATGAGCTCTTTGCCTAACGCTGTAAAATGGCAGGTCCTGGGTGGCAGGGGACTAGGGATCTCCTTTGTGAAGATGAGCTCTTCACCGAAAGCTGTAGGAAAGGAGGTCCTGGGTCGCAGGGGACAAGGGGTCTCCTTTGTGAAGATGACTCATTGCCTAACGCTGTAGGAAGGGAGTTCCTGGGTGGCAGGGGACTAGGGCTCTCCTTTGTGAAGATGAGCTCTTCGCCTAGGAAGGGAGGTCCTGGCTGGCAGGGGACTAGGGCTCTCCTTTGTGAAGATGAGCTCTTTGCCTAACGCTGTAGGAAGGGAGGTCCTGGGTGGCAGGGGACTAGGGCTCTCCTTTGTGAATATGAGCTCTTCGCCTAAGGCTGTAGGAAGGGAGGTCCTGGGTTGCAGGGGACTAGGGTCTCCTTTGTGAAGATGAGCTCTTCTCCTACCGCTGTAACAAGGCAGGTCCTGGGTGGCAGGGGACTAGGGATCTCCTTTGTGAAGATGAGCTCTTCGCCTAGGAAGGCAGGTCGTGGGCAGCAGGGGACTAGGGATCTCCTTTGTGAAGATGAGTTTGTTGCCCAACGCTGTAGGAAGGGAGGTCCTGGGTGGCAGGGAACTAGGGGTCTCCTTTGTGAAGATGACTCTTTGCCTAACGCTGTAGGAAGGGAGGTCCTGGGTGGCAGGGTTATAGGGGTCTCCTTTGTGAAGATGAGCTCTTTGCCTAGGAAGGCAGGTCCTGGGTGGCAGGGGACTAGGTGTCTCCTTTGTGAAGATGAGCTCTTTGCCTAACGCTGTAGGAAGGGAGTTCCTGGGTGGCAGGGGACTAGGGTTCTCCTTGGTGAAGATGAGCTCTTCGCCTAACGCTGTAGGAAGGGAGGTCCTGGGTGGCAGGGGACTAGGTGTCTCCTTTGTGAAGATGAGCTCTTCGCCTAACGCTGTAAGAAGGGAGTTCCTGGGTGGCAGGGGACTAGGGCTCTCCTTTGTTAAGATGAGCGCTTCGCATAACGCTGTAGGAAGGCAGGTCCTGGGTGGCAGAGATCTAGGGATCTCCTTTGTGAAGATGAGCTCTTTGCCTAACGCTGTAGGAAGGGAGGTCCTGGGTGGCAGGGGACTAGGGCTCTCCTTTGTGAAGATGAGCTCTTTGCATAGGAAGGGAGGTCCTGGGTGGCAGGGGACTAGGGCTCTCCTTTGTGAAGATGAGCTCTTTGCCTAGGAAGGCAGGTCCTGGGTGGTAGGGGACTAGGTGTCTCTTTTGTGAAGATGAGCTCTTTGCCTAACGCTGTAGGAAGGGAGGTCCTGGGTGGCAGGGGACTAGGGATCTCCTTTGTGAAGTGAGCTCTTTGCCTAACTCTGTAGGAAGGGAGGTCCTGGGTGGCAGGGGACTAGGGATCTCCTTTGTGAAGTGAGCTCTTTGCCTAATGCTGTAGGAAGGCAGGTCCTGGGTGGCAGGGGACTAGGGACCTCCTTTGAGAAGATGAGCTCTTTGCCTAACCCTGTAGGAAGGGAGGTCCTGGGTGGCAGGGGAATAGGGATCTCCTTTGTGAAGATGAGCTCTTTGCCTAACGCTGTAGGAAGGGAGGTCCTGGGTGGCAGGGGACTTTGGGTCTCCTTTGTGAAGATTAGCTCTTCGCCTAGGAAGGGAGGTCCTGGCTGGCAGGGGACTAGGGCTCTCCTTTGTGAAGATGAGCTCTTTGCCAAACGCTGTAGGAAGGGAGGTCCTGGGTGGCAGGGGACTAAGGGTCTCCTTTGTGAAGATGAGCTCTTCGCCTAGGAAGGGAGGTCCTGGATGGCAGGGGGCTAGGGCTCTCCTTTGTGAAGATGAGCTCTTTGCCTAACGCTGTAGGAAGGGAGGTTCTGGGTGGCAGGGGACTAGGGATCTCCTATGTGAAGATGAGCTCTTCGCCTAACGCTGTAAGAAGGGAGGTCCTGGGTGGCAGGGGACTAGGGATCTCCTTTGTGAAGATGGGCTCTTGTTCTAACGCTGTAATAAGGCAGGTCCTGGGTGGCAGGGGACTAGGGATCTCCTTTGTGATGATGAGCTCTTCGCCTAGGAAGGGAGGTCCTGGCTGGCAGGGGACTAGGGCTCTCCTTTGTGAAGATGAGCTCTTTGCCTAACGCTGTAGGAAGGGAGGTCCTGGGTGGTGGGGGGACTAGGGATCTCCTTTGTGAAGATGAGCTCTTCGCCTAACGCTGTAGGAAGGCAGGTCCTGCGTGGCAGGGGACTAGGGGTCTCCTTTGTGAAGATGACTCTTTGCCTAATGCTGTAGAAAGGGAAGTCCTGGGTGGCAGGGGACTAGGCGTCTCCTTTGTGAAGATGAGATCTCCGCCTAACGCTGTAGGAAGGGAGTTCCTGGGTGGCAGGGGACTAGGGCTCTCCTTTGTGAAGATGAGCTCTTCGCCTAACGCTGTAGGAACGCAGGTCCTGGGTGCCAGAGGACTAGGGATCTCCTTTGTGAAGATGAGCTCTTTGCCTAACGCTGTAGCAAGGGAGGTCCTGGGTGGCAGGGGACTAGGGCTCTCCTTTGTGAAGATGAGCTCTTTGCCTAGGAAGGCAGGTCCTGGGTGGCAGGGGACTAGGGCTCTCCTTTGTGAAGATGAGCTCTTTGCCTAACGCTGTAGGAAGGGAGTTCCTGGGTGGCAGGGGACTAGGGTTCTCCTTTGTGAAGATGAGCTCTTCGCCTAACGCTGTAGGAAGGGAGGTCCTGGGTGGCAGGGGACTAGGGCTCTCCTTTGTGAAGATGAGCGCTTCGCCTAACGCTGTAGGAAGGGAGGTCCTGGGTGGCAGGGGACTAAGGGTCTCCTTTGTGAAGATGAGCTCTTCGCCTAGGAAGGGAGGTCCTGGATGGCAGGGGGCTAGGGCTCTCCTTTGTGAAGATGAGCTCTTTGCCTAACGCTGTAGGAAGGGAGGTTCTGGGTGGCAGGGGACTAGGGATCTCCTTTGTGAAGATGAGCTCTTCGCCTAACGCTGTAAGAAGGGAGGTCCTGGGTGGCAGGGGACTAGGGATCTCCTTTGTGAAGATGGGCTCTTCTTCTAACGCTGTAACAAGGCAGGTCCTGGGTGACAGGGGACTAGGGATCTCCTTTGTGATGATGAGCTCTTCGCCTAGGAGGGGAGGTCCTGGCTGGCAGGGGACTAGGGCTCTCCTTTGTGAAGATGAGCTCTTTGCCTAACGCTGTAGGAAGGGAGGTCCTGGGTGGTGGGGGGACTAGGGATCTCCTTTGTGAAGATGAGCTCTTCGCCTAACGCTGTAGGAAGGCAGGTCCTGCGTGGCAGGGGACTAGGGGTCTCCATTGTGAAGATGACTCTTTGCCTAATGCTGTAGAAAGGGAAGTCCTGGGTGGCAGGGGACTAGGCGTCTCCTTTGTGAAGATGAGATCCCCGCCTACTCTGTAGGAAGGGAGTTCCTGGGTGGCAGGGGACTAGGGCTCTCCTTTGTGAAGATGAGCTCTTCGCCTAACGCTGTAGGAACGCAGGTCCTGGGTGCCAGAGGACTAGGGATCTCCTTTGTGAAGATGAGCTCTTTGCCTAACGCTGTAGCAAGGGAGGTCCTGGGTGGCAGGGGACTAGGGCTCTCCTTTGTGAAGATGAGCTCTTTGCCTAGGAAGGCAGGTCCTGGGTGGCAGGGGACTAGGGCTCTCCTTTGTGAAGATGAGCTCTTTGCCTAACGCTGTAGGAAGGGAGTTCCTGGGTGGCAGGGGACTAGGGTTCTCCTTTGTGAAGATGAGCTCTTCGCCTAACGCTGTAGGAAGGGAGGTCCTGGGTGGCAGGGGACTAGGGCTCTCCTTTGTGAAGATGAGCGCTTCGCCTAACGCTGTAGGAAGGCAGGTCCTGGGTGGCAGAGGACTAGGGATCTCCTTTCTGAAGATGAGCTCTTTGCCTAACACTGTAGGAAGGGAGGTCCTGGGTGGCAGGGGACTAGGGCTCTCCTTTGTGAAGATGAACTCTTTGCCTAGGAAGGGAGGTCCTGGGTGGCAGGGGACTAGGGCTCTCCTTTGTGAAGATGAGCTCTTCGCCTAGGAAGGCAGGTCCTGGGTGGTAGGGGACTAGGTGTCTCCTTTATGAAGATGAACTCTTTGCCTAACGCTGTAGGAAGGGAGGTCCTGGGTGGCAGGGGACTAGGGATCTCCTTTGTGAAGTGAGCTCTTTGCCTAACTCTGTAGGAAGGGAGGTCCTGGGTGGCAGGGGACTAGGGATCTCCTTTGTGAAGTGAGCTCTTTGCCTAACGCTGTAGGAAGGCAGGTCCTGGGTGGCAGGGGACTAGGGACCTCCTTTGAGAAGATGAGCTCTTTGCCTAACCCTGTAGGAAGGGAGGTCCTGGGTGGCAGGGGAATAGGGATCTCCTTTGTGAAGATGAGCTCTTTGCCTAACGCTATAGGAAGGGAGGTCCTGGGTGGCAGGGGACTAGGGGTCTCCTTTGTGAAGATTAGCTCTTCGCCTAGGAAGGGAGGTCCTGGCTGGCAGGAGACTAGGGCTCTCCTTTGTGAAGATGAGCTCTTTGCCTAACGCTGTAGGAAGGAAGGTCCTGTGTGGCATGGGACTAGGCGTCTCCTTTGTGAAGATGAGCGCTTTGCCTAACGCTGTAGGAAGGGAGTTCCTGGGTGGCAGGGGACTAGGGCTCTCCTTTGTGAAGATGAGCTCTTCGCCTAACGCTTTAGGAAGGCTGGTCCTGGGTGGCAGAGGACTAGGGATCTCATTTGTGAAGATGAGCTCTTTGCCTAACGCTTTAGGAAGGGAGGTCCTGGGTGGCAGGGGACTAGGGCTCTCCTTTGTGAAGATGAGCTCTTTGCCTAGGAAGGGAGGTCCTGGGTGGCAGTGGACTAGGGCTCTCCTTTGTGAAGATGAGCTCTTTGCCTAACGCTGTAGGAAGGGAGCTCCTGGGTGGCAGGGGACTTGGGATCTCCTTTGTGAAGATGAGCTCTTTGCCTAACGCTGTAAAATGGCAGGTCCTGGGTGGCAGGGGACTAGGGATCTCCTTTGTGAAGATGAGCTCTTCACGGAAAGCTGTAGGAAAGGAGGTCCTGGGTGGCAGGGGACTAGGGGTCTCCTTTGTGAAGATGACTCATTGCCTAACACTGTAGGAAGGGAGGTCCTGGGTGGCAGGGGACTAGGGCTCTCCTTTGTGAAGATGAGCTCTTCGCCTAGGAAGGGAGGTCCTGGCTGGCAGGGGACTAGGGCTCTCCTTTGTGAAGATGAGCTCTTTGCCTAACGCTGTAGGAAGGGAGGTCCTGGGTGGCAGGGGACTAGGGATCTCCTTTGTGAAGATGAGCTCTTTGCCTAACGCTGTAGGAAGGGAGGTCCTGGGTGGCAGGGGACTAGGGATCTCCTTTGTGAAGATGAGCTCTTCTCCTAACGCTGTAACAAGGCAGGTCCTGGGTGGCAGGGGACTAGGGATCTCCTTTGTGAAGATGAGCTCTTCGCCTAGGAAGGCAGGTCGTGGGCAGCAGGGGACTAGGGATCTCCTTTGTGAAGATGAGTTTGTTGCCCAATGCTGTAGGAAGGGAGGTCCTGGGTGGCAGGGAACTAGGGGTCTCCTTTGTGAAGATGAGCTCTTTGCCTAACGCTGTAGGAAGGGAGGTCCTGTGTGGCAGGGGACTAGGCTTCTCCTTTGTGAAGATGAGCTCTTCGCCTAACGCTGTAGGAAGGGAGTTCCTGGGTGGCAGGGGACTAGGGCTCTTCTTTGTGAAGATGAGCTCGTCGCCTAACGCTGTAGGAAGGCAGGTCCTGGGTGGCAGAGGACTAGGGATCTCCTTTGTGAAGATGAGCTCTTTGCCTAACACTGTAGGAAGGGAGGTCCTGGGTGGCAGGGGACAAGGGCTCTCCTTTGTGAAGATGAGCTCTTTGCCTAACGCTGTAGGAAGGGAGCTCCTGGGTGGCAGGGGACTTGGGATCTCCTTTGTGAAGATGAGCTCTTTGCCTAGGAAGGCAGGTCCTGGATGGCAGGGGACTAGGTGTCTCCTTTGTGAAGATGAGCTCTTTGCCTAACACTGTAGGAAGGGAGGTACTGCGTGGCAGGGGACTAGGGATCTCCTTTGTGAAGTGAGCTCTTTGCCTAACGCTGTAGGAAGTGAGGTCCTGGGTGGCAGGGGACAAGGGATCTCCTTTGTGAAGATGAGCTCTTTGCCTAATGCTGTAGGAAGGGAGGTCCTGGGTGGCAGGGGACTAGGCGTCTCCTTTGTGAAGATGAGCTCTTCGCCTAACGCTGTAAGAAGGGAGTTCCTGGGTGGCAGGGGACTAGGGCTCTCCTTTGTGAAGATGAGCGCTTCGCCTAACGCTGTAGCAAGGGAGGTCCTGGCTGGCAGGGGACTAGGGCTCTCCTTTGTGAAGATGAGCTCTTTGCCTAGGAAGGGAGGTCCTGGGTGGCAGGGGACTAGGTGTCTCCTTTGTGAAGATGAGCTCTTTGCCTAACGCTGTAGGAAGGGAGGTCCTGGGTGGCAGAGGACTAGGGATCTCCTTTGTGAAGTGAGCTCTTTGCCTAACTCTGTAGGAAGGGAGGTCCTGGGTGGCAGGGGACTAGGGATCTCCTTTGTGAAGTGAGCTCTTTGACTAACGCTGTAGGAAGGCAGGTCCTGGGTGGGAGGGGACTAGGGATCTCCTTTGTGAAGATGAGCTCTTCACCTAGGAAGAGAGGTCCTGGGTGGCAGGGGACTAGGGAACTCCTTTGAGAAGATGAGCTCTTTGCCTAACGCTGTAGGAAGGGAGGTCCTGGGTGGCAGGGGACTAGGGGTCTCCTTTGTGAAGATGAGCTCTTCGCCTAGGAAGGGAGGTCCTGGCTGGCAGGGGACTAGGGCTCTCCTTTGTGAAGATGAGCTCTTTGCCTAACGCTGTAGGAAGGGAGGTTCTGGGTGGCAGGGGACTAGGGATCTCCTTTGTGAAGATGAGCTCTTTGCCTAACGCTGTAGGAAGGGAGGTCCTGGGTGGCAGGGGACTAGGGATCTCCTTTGTGAATATGAGCTCTTCACCTAACGCTGTAGGAAGGCAGGTCCTGCGTGGCAGGGGACTAGGGCTCTCCTTTGTGAAGATGACTCTTTGCCTAATGCTGTAGAAAGGGAGGTCCTGGGTGGCAGGGGACTAGGCGTCTCCTTTGTGAAGATGAGCTCTTTGCCTAACGCTGTAGGAAGGGAGCTCCTGGGTGGCAGGGGACTTGGGATCTCCTTTGTGAAGATGAGCTCTTTGCCTAGGAAGGCAGGTCCTGGATGGCAGGGGACTAGGTGTCTCCTTTGTGAAGATGAGCTCTTTGCCTAACACTGTAGGAAGGGAGGTACTGCGTGGCAGGGGACTAGGGATCTCCTTTGTGAAGTGAGCTCTTTGCCTAACGCTGTAGGAAGTGAGGTCCTGGGTGGCAGGGGACAAGGGATCTCCTTTGTGAAGATGAGCTCTTTGCCTAATGCTGTAGGAAGGGAGGTCCTGGGTGGCAGGGGACTAGGCGTCTCCTTTGTGAAGATGAGCTCTTCGCCTAACGCTGTAAGAAGGGAGTTCCTGGGTGGCAGGGGACTAGGGCTCTCCTTTGTGAAGATGAGCGCTTCGCCTAACGCTGTAGCAAGGGAGGTCCTGGCTGGCAGGGGACTAGGGCTCTCCTTTGTGAAGATGAGCTCTTTGCCTAGGAAGGGAGGTCCTGGGTGGCAGGGGACTAGGTGTCTCCTTTGTGAAGATGAGCTCTTTGCCTAACGCTGTAGGAAGGGAGGTCCTGGGTGGCAGAGGACTAGGGATCTCCTTTGTGAAGTGAGCTCTTTGCCTAACTCTGTAGGAAGGGAGGTCCTGGGTGGCAGGGGACTAGGGATCTCCTTTGTGAAGTGAGCTCTTTGACTAACGCTGTAGGAAGGCAGGTCCTGGGTGGGAGGGGACTAGGGATCTCCTTTGTGAAGATGAGCTCTTCACCTAGGAAGAGAGGTCCTGGGTGGCAGGGGACTAGGGAACTCCTTTGAGAAGATGAGCTCTTTGCCTAACGCTGTAGGAAGGGAGGTCCTGGGTGGCAGGGGACTAGGGGTCTCCTTTGTGAAGATGAGCTCTTCGCCTAGGAAGGGAGGTCCTGGCTGGCAGGGGACTAGGGCTCTCCTTTGTGAAGATGAGCTCTTTGCCTAACGCTGTAGGAAGGGAGGTTCTGGGTGGCAGGGGACTAGGGATCTCCTTTGTGAAGATGAGCTCTTTGCCTAACGCTGTAGGAAGGGAGGTCCTGGGTGGCAGGGGACTAGGGATCTCCTTTGTGAATATGAGCTCTTCACCTAACGCTGTAGGAAGGCAGGTCCTGCGTGGCAGGGGACTAGGGCTCTCCTTTGTGAAGATGACTCTTTGCCTAATGCTGTAGAAAGGGAGGTCCTGGGTGGCAGGGGACTAGGCGTCTCCTTTGTGAAGATGAGCTCTCCGCCTAATGCTGTAGGAAGGGAGTTCCTGGGTGGCAGGGGACTAGGGGTCTCCTTTGTGAAGATGAGCTATTTACCCAACGCTGTAACAAGGGAGGTCCTGGGTGGCAGGGGACTAGGGATCTCCTTTGTGAAGATGAGCTCTTCACCTAACGCTGTAGGAAGGGAGGTCCTGGGTGGAAGGGACTAGGGGTCTCCTTTGTGAAGATGAGCTCTTTGCCTAACGCTGTAGGAAGGGAGTTCCTGGGTGGCAGGGGACTAGGGTTCTCCTTTGTGAAGATGAGCTCTTCGCCTAACGCTGTAGGAAGGGAGGTCCTGGGTGGCAGGGGACTAGGTGTCTCCTTTGCGAAGATGAGCTCTTCGCCTAACGCTGTAAGAAGGGAGTTCCTGGGTGGCAGGGGACTAGGGCTCTCCTTTGTGAAGATGAGCTCTTCGCCTAACGCTGTAGGAAGGCAGGTCCTGGGTGGCAGAGGACTAGGGATCTCCTTTGTGAAGATGAGCTCTTTGCCTAACACTGTAGGAAGGGAGGTCCTGGGTGGCAGGGGACTAGGGCTCTCCTTTGTGAAGATGAGCTCTTTGCCTAGGAAGGAAGGTCCTGGGTGGTAGGGGACTAGGTGTCTCCTTTGTGAAGATGAGCTCTTTGCCTAACGCTGTAGGAAGGGAGGTCCTGGGTGGCAGGGGACTAGGGATCTCCTTTGTGAAGTGAGCTCTTTGCCTAACTCTGTAGGAAGGGAGGTCCTGGGTGGCAGGGGACTAGGGATCTCCTTTGTGAAGTGAGCTCTTTGCCTAACGCTGTAGGAAGGCAGGTCCTGGGTGTCAGGGGACTAGGGACCTCCTTTGAGAAGATGAGCTCTTTGCCTAACGCTGTAGGAAGGGAGGTCCTGGGTGGCAGGGGAATAGGGATCTCCTTTGTGAAGATGAGCTCTTTGCCTAATGCTGTAGGAAGGGAGGTCCTGGGTGGCAGGGGACTAGGGGTCTCCTTTGTGAAGATTAGCTCTTCGCCTAGGAAGGGAGGTCCTGGCTGGCAGGGGACTAGGGCTCTCCTTTGTGAAGATGAGCTCTTTGCCTAACGCTGTAGGAAGGGAGGTCCTGGGTGGCAGGGGACTAGGGATCTCCTTTGTGAAGATGAGCTCTTCGCCTAACGCTGTAGGAAGGGAGGTCCTGGGTGGCAGGGGACTAGGGATCTCCTTTGTGAAGATGAGCTCTTCTCCTAACGCTGTAACAAGGCAATCCTGGGTGGCAGGGGACAAGGGATCTCCTTTGTGATGATGAGCTCTTCACCTAACGCTGTAGGAAGGGAGGTCCTGCGTGGCAAGGAACTAGGGGTCTCCTTTGTGAAGATGACTCTTTGCCTAACGCTGTAGGAAGGGAGGTCCTGGGTGGCAGGGGACTAGGGATCTCCTTTGTGAAGATGAGCTCTTCGCCTAGGAAGGCAGATCCTGGGCAGCAGGGGACTAGGGATCTCCTTTGTGAAGGTGAGTTTGTTGCCTAACGCTGTAGGAAGGGAGGTCCTGGGTGGCAGGGGACTAGGGATCTCCTTTGTGAAGATTAGCTCTTCGCCTAGGAAGGGAGGTCCTGGGTGGCAGGGGACTAGGGATCTCCTTTGTGAAGATGAGCTCTTTGCCTAACGCTGTAGGAAGGAAGGTCCTGTGTGGCATGGGACTAGGCGTCTCCTTTGTGAAGATGAGCTCTTCGCCTAACGCTGTAGGAAGGGAGTTCCTGGGTAGCAGGGGACTAGGGCTCTCCTTTGTGAAGATGAGCTCTTCGCCTAACGCTGTAGGAAGGGAGCTCCTGGGTGGCAGGGGACTTGGGATCTCCTTTGTGAAGATGAGCTCTTTGCCTAGGAAGGCAGGTCCTGGATGGCAGGGGACTAGGTGTCTCCTTTGTGAAGATGAGCTCTTTGCCTAACGCTGTAGGAAGGGAGGTCCTGCGTGGCAGGGGACTAGGGATCTCCTTTGTGAAGTGAGCTCTTTGCCTAACGCTGTAGGAAGTGAGGTCCTGGGTGGCAGGGGACAAGGGATCTCCTTTGTGAAGATGAGCTCTTCACCTAACGCTGTAGGAAGGGAGGTCCTGGGTGGAAGGGACTAGGGGTCTCCTTTGTGAAGATGACTCTTTGCCCAACGCTGTAGGAAGGGAGGTCCTGGGTGGCAGGGGTATAGGGGTCTCCTTTGTGAAGATGAGCTCTTTGCCTAGGAAGGCAGGTCCTGGGTGGCAGGGGACTAGGTGTCTCCTTTGTGAAGATGAGCTCTTTGCCTAACGCTGTAGGAAGGGAGTTCCTGGGTGGCAGGAGACTAGGGTTCTCCTTTGTGAAGATGAGCTCTTCGCCTAACGCTGTAGGAAGGGAGGTCCTGGGTGGCAGGGGACTAGGTGTCTCCTTTGCGAAGATGAGCTCTTCGCCTAACGCTGTAAGAAGGGAGTTCCTGGGTGGCAGGGGACTAGGGCTCTCCTTTGTGAAGATGAGCTCTTCGCCTAACGCTGTAGGAAGGCAGGTCCTGGGTGGCAGAGGACTAGGGATCTCCTTTGTGAAGATGAGCTCTTTGCCTAACGCTATAGGAAGGGAGGTCCTGGGTGGCAGGGGACTAGGGCTCTCCTTTGTGAAGATGAGCTCTTTGCCTAGGAAGGAAGGTCCTGGGTGGTAGGGGACTAGGTGTCTCCTTTGTGAAGATGAGCTCTTTGCCTAACGCTGTAGGAAGGGAGGTCCTGGGTGGCAGGGGACTAGGGATCTCCTTTGTGAAGTGAGCTCTTTGCCTAACTCTGTAGGAAGGGAGGTCCTGGGTGGCAGGGGACTAGGGATCTCCTTTGTGAAGTGAGCTCTTTGCCTAACGCTGTAGGAAGGCAGGTCCTGGGTGTCAGGGGACTAGGGACCTCCTTTGAGAAGATGAGCTCTTTGCCTAACGCTGTAGGAAGGGAGGTCCTGGGTGGCAGGGGAATAGGGATCTCCTTTGTGAAGATGAGCTCTTTGCCTAATGCTGTAGGAAGGGAGGTCCTGGGTGGCAGGGGACTAGGGGTCTCCTTTGTGAAGATTAGCTCTTCGCCTAGGAAGGGAGGTCCTGGCTGGCAGGGGACTAGGGCTCTCCTTTGTGAAGATGAGCTCTTTGCCTAACGCTGTAGGAAGGGAGGTCCTGGGTGGCAGGGGACTAGGGATCTCCTTTGTGAAGATGAGCTCTTCGCCTAACGCTGTAGGAAGGGAGGTCCTGGGTGGCAGGGGACTAGGGATCTCCTTTGTGAAGATGAGCTCTTCTCCTAACGCTGTAACAAGGCAATCCTGGGTGGCAGGGGACAAGGGATCTCCTTTGTGATGATGAGCTCTTCACCTAACGCTGTAGGAAGGGAGGTCCTGCGTGGCAAGGAACTAGGGGTCTCCTTTGTGAAGATGACTCTTTGCCTAACGCTGTAGGAAGGGAGGTCCTGGGTGGCAGGGGACTAGGGATCTCCTTTGTGAAGATGAGCTCTTCGCCTAGGAAGGCAGATCCTGGGCAGCAGGGGACTAGGGATCTCCTTTGTGAAGGTGAGTTTGTTGCCTAACGCTGTAGGAAGGGAGGTCCTGGGTGGCAGGGGACTAGGGATCTCCTTTGTGAAGATTAGCTCTTCGCCTAGGAAGGGAGGTCCTGGGTGGCAGGGGACTAGGGATCTCCTTTGTGAAGATGAGCTCTTTGCCTAACGCTGTAGGAAGGAAGGTCCTGTGTGGCATGGGACTAGGCGTCTCCTTTGTGAAGATGAGCTCTTCGCCTAACGCTGTAGGAAGGGAGTTCCTGGGTAGCAGGGGACTAGGGCTCTCCTTTGTGAAGATGAGCTCTTCGCCTAACGCTGTAGGAAGGGAGCTCCTGGGTGGCAGGGGACTTGGGATCTCCTTTGTGAAGATGAGCTCTTTGCCTAGGAAGGCAGGTCCTGGATGGCAGGGGACTAGGTGTCTCCTTTGTGAAGATGAGCTCTTTGCCTAACGCTGTAGGAAGGGAGGTCCTGCGTGGCAGGGGACTAGGGATCTCCTTTGTGAAGTGAGCTCTTTGCCTAACGCTGTAGGAAGTGAGGTCCTGGGTGGCAGGGGACAAGGGATCTCCTTTGTGAAGATGAGCTCTTTGCCTAATGCTGTAGGAAGGGAGGTCCTGGGTGGCAGGGGACTAGGCGTCTCCTTTGTGAAGATGAGCTCTTCGCCTAACGCTGTAAGAAGGGAGTTCCTGGGTGGCAGGGGACTAGGGCTCTCCTTTGTGAAGATGAGTGCTTCACCTAACGCTGTAGCAAGGGAGGTCCTGGCTGGCAGGGGACTAGGGCTCTCCTTTGTGAAGATGAGCTCTTTGCCTAACGCTGTAGGAAAGGAGGTCCTGGGTGGCAGGGGACTAGGGATCTCCTTTGTGAAGATGAGCTCTTCGCCTAACGCTGTAGGAAGGGAGGTCCTGGGTGGCAGGGGACTAGGGATCTCCTTTGTGAAGATGAGCTCTTCTCCTAACGCTGTAACAAGGCAATCCTGGGTGGCAGGGGACAAGGGATCTCCTTTGTGATGATGAGCTCTTCACCTAACGCTGTAGGAAGGGAGGTCCTGCGTGGCAGGGAACTAGGGGTCTCCTTTGTGAAGATGACTCTTTGCCTAACGCTGTAGGAAGGGAGGTCCTGGGTGGCAGGGGACTAGGGATCTCCTTTGTGAAGATGAGCTCTTCGCCTAGGAAGGCAGATCCTGGGCAGCAGGGGACTAGGGATCTCCTTTGTGAAGGTGAGTTTGTTGCCTAACGCTGTAGGAAGGGAGGTCCTGGGTGGCAGGGGACTAGGGATCTCCTTTGTGAAGATTAGCTCTTCGCCTAGGAAGGGAGGTCCTGGGTGGCAGGGGACTAGGGATCTCCTTTGTGAAGATGAGCTCTTTGCCTAACGCTGTAGGAAGGAAGGTCCTGTGTGGCATGGGACTAGGCGTCTCCTTTGTGAAGATGAGCTCTTCGCCTAACGCTGTAGGAAGGGAGTTCCTGGGTAGCAGGGGACTAGGGCTCTCCTTTGTGAAGATGAGCTATTCGCCTAACGCTGTAGGAAGGGAGCTCCTGGGTGGCAGGGGACTTGGGATCTCCTTTGTGAAGATGAGCTCTTTGCCTAGGAAGGCAGGTCCTGAATGGCAGGGGACTAGGTGTCTCCTTTGTGAAGATGAGCTCTTCGCCTAACGCTGTAGGAAGGGAGGTCCTGCGTGGCAGGGGACTAGGGATCTCCTTTGTGAAGTGAGCTCTTTGCCTAACGCTGTAGGAAGTGAGGTCCTGGGTGGCAGGGGACAAGGGATCTCCTTTGTGAAGATGAGCTCTTTGCCTAATGCTGTAGGAAGGGAGGTCCTGGGTGGCAGGGGACTAGGCGTCTCCTTTGTGAAGATGAGCTCTTCGCCTAACGCTGTAAGAAGGGAGTTCCTGGGTGGCAGGGGACTAGGGCTCTCCTTTGTGAAGATGAGTGTTTCACCTAACGCTGTAGCAAGGGAGGTCCTGGCTGGCAGGGGACTAGGGCTCTCCTTTGTGAAGATGAGCTCTTTGCCTAGGAAGGGAGGTCCTGGGTGGCAGGGGACTAGGGCTCTCCTTTGTGAAGATGAGCTCTTTGCCTAGGAAGGCAGGTCCTGGGTGGTAGGGGACTATGTGTCTCCTTTGTGAAGATGAGCTCTTTTCCTAACGCTGTAGGAAGGGAGGTCCTGGGTGGCAGAGGACTAGGGATCTCCTTTGTGAAGTGAGCTCTTTGCCTAACTCTGTAGGAAGGGAGGTCATGGGTGGCAGGGGACTAGGGATCTCCTTTGTGAAGTGAGCTCTTTGACTAACGCTGTAGGAAGGCAGGTCCTGGGTGGCAGGGGACTAGGGATCTCCTTTGTGAAGATGAGCTCTTCACCTAGGAAGAGAGGTCCTGGGTGGCAGGGGACTAGGGAACTCCTTTGAGAAGATGAGCTCTTTGCCTAACGCTGTAGGAAGGGAGGTCCTGGGTGGCAGGGGACTAGGGG
Source organism: Ambystoma mexicanum (assembly GCF_040938575.1). Taxonomy (NCBI): domain Eukaryota; kingdom Metazoa; phylum Chordata; class Amphibia; order Caudata; family Ambystomatidae; genus Ambystoma; species Ambystoma mexicanum. The sequence goes on along the minus strand of NC_090938.1, from coordinate 834,641,692 downwards.
TCTCCTTTGTGAAGATGAGCTCTTCGCCTAGGAAGGGAGGTCCTGGCTGGCAGGGGACTAGGGCTCTCCTTTGTGAAGATGAGCTCTTTGCCTAACGCTGTAGGAAGGGAGGTTCTGGGCGGCAGGGGACTAGGGATCTCCTTTGTGAAGATGAGCTCTTCTTCTAACGCTGTAACAAGGCAGGTCCTGGGTGGCAGGGGACTAGGGATCTCCTTTGTGATGATGAGCTCTTCGCCTAGGAAGGGAGGTCCTGGCTGGCAGGGGACTAGGGCTCTCCTTTGTGAAGATGAGCTCTTTGCCTAACACTGTAGGAAGGGAGGTCCTGGGTGGTGGGGGGACTAGGGATCTCCTTTGTGAAGATGAGCTCTTCGCCTAATGCTGTAGGAAGGCAGGTCCTGCGTGGCAGGGGACTAGGGGTCTCCATTGTGAAGATGAGTCTTTGCCTAATGCTGTAGAAAGGGAAGTCCTGGGTGGCAGGGGACTAGGCGTCTCCTTTGTGAAGATGAGATCTCCGCCTAACGCTGTAGGAAGGGAGTTCCTGGGTGGCAGGGGACTAGGGCTCTCCTTTGTGAAGATGAGCTCTTTGCCTAGGAAGGCAGGTCCTGGGTGGTAGGGGACTATGTGTCTCCTTTGTGAAGATGAGCTCTTTTCCTAACGCTGTAGGAAGGGAGGTCCTGGGTGGCAGAGGACTAGGGATCTCCTTTGTGAAGTGAGCTCTTTGCCTAACTCTGTAGGAAGGGAGGTCATGGGTGGCAGGGGACTAGGGATCTCCTTTGTGAAGTGAGCTCTTTGACTAACGCTGTAGGAAGGCAGGTCCTGGGTGGCAGGGGACTAGGGATCTCCTTTGTGAAGATGAGCTCTTCACCTAGGAAGAGAGGTCCTGGGTGGCAGGGGACTAGGGAACTCCTTTGAGAAGATGAGCTCTTTGCCTAACGCTGTAGGAAGGGAGGTCCTGGGTGGCAGGGGACTAGGGGTCTCCTTTGTGAAGATGAGCTCTTCGCCTAGGAAGGGAGGTCCTGGCTGGCAGGGGACTAGGGCTCTCCTTTGTGAAGATGAGCTCTTTGCCTAACGCTGTAGGAAGGGAGGTTCTGGGCGGCAGGGGACTAGGGATCTCCTTTGTGAAGATGAGCTCTTCTTCTAACGCTGTAACAAGGCAGGTCCTGGGTGGCAGGGGACTAGGGATCTCCTTTGTGATGATGAGCTCTTCGCCTAGGAAGGGAGGTCCTGGCTGGCAGGGGACTAGGGCTCTCCTTTGTGAAGATGAGCTCTTTGCCTAACGCTGTAGGAAGGGAGGTCCTGGGTGGTGGGGGGACTAGGGATCTCCTTTGTGAAGATGAGCTCTTCGCCTAATGCTGTAGGAAGGCAGGTCCTGCGTGGCAGGGGACTAGGGGTCTCCATTGTGAAGATGAGTCTTTGCCTAATGCTGTAGAAAGGGAAGTCCTGGGTGGCAGGGGACTAGGCGTCTCTTTTGTGAAGATGAGATCTCCGCCTAACGCTGTAGGAAGGGAGTTCCTGGGTGGCAGGGGACTAGGGCTCTCCTTTGTGAAGATGAGCTCTTTGCCTAACGCTGTAGGAACGCAGGTCCTGGGTGCCAGAGGACTAGGGATCTCCTTTGTGAAGATGAGCTCTTTGCCTAACGCTGTAGCAAGGGAGGTCCTGGGTGGCAGGGGACTAGGGCTCTCCTTTGTGAAGATGAGCTCTTTGCCTAGGAAGGCAGGTCCTGGGTGGCAGGGGACTAGGGCTCTCCTTTGTGAAGATGAGCTCTTTGCCTAACGCTGTAGGAAGGGAGTTCCTGGGTGGCAGGGGACTAGGGTTCTCCTTTGTGAAGATGAGCTCTTCGCCTAACGCTGTAGGAAGGGAGGTCCTGGGTGGCAGGGGACTAGGGCTCTCCTTTGTGAAGATGAGCGCTTCGCCTAACGCTGTAGGAAGGCAGGTCCTGGGTGGCAGAGGACTAGGGATCTCCTTTCTGAAGATGAGCTCTTTGCCTAACACTGTAGGAAGGGAGGTCCTGGGTGGCAGGGGACTAGGGCTCTCCTTTGTGAAGATGAACTCTTTGCCTAGGAAGGGAGGTCCTGGGTGGCAGGGGACTAGGGCTCTCCTTTGTGAAGATGAGCTCTTCGCCTAGGAAGGCAGGTCCTGGGTGGTAGGGGACTAGGTATCTCCTTTATGAAGATGAGCTCTTTGCCTAACGCTGTAGGAAGGGAGGTCCTGGGTGGCAGGGGAATAGGGATCTCCTTTGTGAAGATGAGCTCTTTGCCTAACGCTGTAGGAAGGGAGGTCCTGGGTGGCAGGGGACTAGGGGTCTCCTTTGTGAAGATTAGCTCTTCGCCTAGGAAAGGAGGTCCTGGCTGGCAGGAGACTAGGGCTCTCCTTTGTGAAGATGAGCTCTTTGCCTAACGCTGTAGGAACGAAGGTCCTGTGTGGCATGGGACTAGGCGTCTCCTTTGTGAAGATGAGCGCTTCGCCTAACGCTGTAGGAAGGGAGTTCCTGGGTGGCAGGGGACTAGGGCTCTCCTTTGTGAAGATGAGCTCTTCGCCTAACGCTTTAGGAAGGCTGGTCCTGGGTGGCAGAGGACTAGGGATCTCCTTTATGAAGATGAGCTCTTTGCCTAACGCTTTAGGAAGGGAGGTCCTGGGTGGCAGAGATATAGGGATCTCCTTTGTGAAGATGAGCTCTTTGCCTAACGCTGTAGGAAGGGAGGTCCTGGGTGGCAGGGGACTAGGGCTCTCCTTTGTGAAGATGAGCTCTTTGCATAGGAAGGGAGGTCCTGGGTGGCAGGGGACTAGGGCTCTCCTTTGTGAAGATGAGCTCTTTGCCTAGGAAGGCAGGTCCTGGGTGGTAGGGGACTAGGTGTCTCTTTTGTGAAGATGAGCTCTTTGCCTAACGCTGTAGGAAGGGAGGTCCTGGGTGGCAGGGGACTAGGGATCTCCTTTGTGAAGTGAGCTCTTTGCCTAACTCTGTAGGAAGGGAGGTCCTGGGTGGCAGGGGACTAGGGATCTCCTTTGTGAAGTGAGCTCTTTGCCTAATGCTGTAGGAAGGCAGGTCCTGGGTGGCAGGGGACTAGGGACCTCCTTTTAGAAGATGAGCTCTTTGCCTAACCCTGTAGGAAGGGAGGTCCTGGGTGGCAGGGGAATAGGGATCTCCTTTGTGAAGATGAGCTCTTTGCCTAACGCTGTAGGAAGGGAGGTCCTGGGTGGCAGGGGACTAGGGGTCTCCTTTGTGAAGATTAGCTCTTCGCCTAGGAAGGGAGGTCCTGGCTGGCAGGGGACTAGGGCTCTCCTTTGTGAAGATGAGCTCTTTGCCTAACGCTGTAGGAAGGGAGGTCCTGGGTGGCAGGGGACTAAGGGTCTCCTTTGTGAAGATGAGCTCTTCGCCTAGGAAGGGAGGTCCTGGATGGCAGGGGGCTAGGGCTCTCCTTTGTGAAGATGAGCTCTTTGCCTAACGCTGTAGGAAGGGAGGTTCTGGGTGGCAGGGGACTAGGGATCTCCTATGTGAAGATGAGCTCTTCGCCTAACGCTGTAAGAAGGGAGAACCTGGGTGGCAGGGGACTAGGGATCTCCTTTGTGAAGATGGGCTCTTGTTCTAACGCTGTAATAAGGCAGGTCCTGGGTGGCAGGGGACTAGGGATCTCCTTTGTGATGATGAGCTCTTCGCCTAGGAAGGGAGGTCCTGGCTGGCAGGGGACTAGGGCTCTCCTTTGTGAAGATGAGCTCTTTGCCTAACGCTGTAGGAAGGGAGGTCCTGGGTGGTGGGGGGACTAGGGATCTCCTTTGTGAAGATGAGCTCTTCGCCTAACGCTGTAGGAAGGCAGGTCCTGCGTGGCAGGGGACTAGGGGTCTCCTTTGTGAAGATGACTCTTTGCCTAATGCTGTAGAAAGGGAAGTCCTGGGTGGCAGGGGACTAGGCGTCTCCTTTGTGAAGATGAGATCTCCGCCTAACGCTGTAGGAAGGGAGTTCCTGGGTGGCAGGGGACTAGGGCTCTCCTTTGTGAAGATGAGCTCTTCGCCTAACGCTGTAGGAACGCAGGTCCTGGGTGCCAGAGGACTAGGGATCTCCTTTGTGAAGATGAGCTCTTTGCCTAACGCTGTAGCAAGGGAGGTCCTGGGTGGCAGAGGACTAGGGATCTCCTTTGTGAAGTGAGCTCTTTGCCTAACTCTGTAGGAAGGGAGGTCATGGGTGGCAGGGGACTAGGGATCTCCTTTGTGAAGTGAGCTCTTTGACTAACGCTGTAGGAAGGCAGGTCCTGGGTGGCAGGGGACTAGGGATCTCCTTTGTGAAGATGAGCTCTTCACCTAGGAAGAGAGGTCCTGGGTGGCAGGGGACTAGGGAACTCCTTTGAGAAGATGAGCTCTTTGCCTAACGCTGTAGGAAGGGAGGTCCTGGGTGGCAGGGGACTAGGGGTCTCCTTTGTGAAGATGAGCTCTTCGCCTAGGAAGGGAGGTCCTGGCTGGCAGGGGACTAGGGCTCTCCTTTGTGAAGATGAGCTCTTTGCCTAACGCTGTAGGAAGGGAGGTTCTGGGTGGCAGGGGACTAGGGATCTCCTTTGTGAAGATGAGCTCTTCTTCTAACGCTGTAACAAGGCAGGTCCTGGGTGGCAGGGGACTAGGGATCTCCTTTGTGATGATGAGCTCTTCGCCTAGGAAGGGAGGTCCTGGCTGGCAGGGGACTAGGGCTCTCCTTTGTGAAGATGAGCTCTTTGCCTAACGCTGTAGGAAGGGAGGTTCTGGGTGGCAGGGGACTAGGGGTCTCCTTTGTGAAGATGAGCTCTTCGCCTAGGAAGGGAGGTCCTGGCTGGCAGGGGACTAGGGCTCTCCTTTGTGAAGATGAGCTCTTTGCCTAACGCTGTAGGAAGGGAGGTTCTGGGTGGCAGGGGACTAGGGATCTCCTTTGTGAAGATGAGCTTTTCTTCTAACGCTGTAACAAGGCAGGTCCTGGGTGGCAGGGGACTAGGGCTCTCCTTTGTGAAGATGAGCTCTTTGCCTAACGCTGTAGGAAGGGAGGTCCTGGGTGGTGGGGGGACTAGGGATCTCCTTTGTGAAGATGAGCTCTTCGCCTAATGCTGTAGGAAGGCAGGTCCTGCGTGGCAGGGGACTAGGGGTCTCCATTGTGAAGATGAGTCTTTGCCTAATGCTGTAGAAAGGGAAGTCCTGGGTGGCAGGGGACTAGGCGTCTCCTTTGTGAAGATGAGATCTCCGCCTAACGCTGTAAGAAGGGAGTTCCTGGGTGGCAGGGGACTAGGGCTCTCCTTTGTGAAGATGAGCTCTTCGCCTAACGCTGTAGGAACGCAGGTCCTGGGTGCCAGAGGACTAGGGATCTCCTTTGTGAAGATGAGCTCTTTGCCTAACGCTGTAGCAAGGGAGGTCCTGGGTGGCAGGGGACTAGGGCTCTCCTTTGTGAAGATGAGCTCTTTGCCTAGGAAGGCAGGTCCTGGGTGGCAGGGGACTAGGGCTCTCCTTTGTGAAGATGAGCTCTTTGCCTAACGCTGTAGGAAGGGAGTTCCTGGGTGGCAGGGGACTAGGGTTCTCCTTTGTGAAGATGAGCTCTTCGCCTAACGCTGTAGGAAGGGAGGTCCTGGGTGGCAGGGGACTAGGGCTCTCCTTTGTGAAGATGAGCGCTTCGCCTAACGCTGTAGGAAGGCAGGTCCTGGGTGGCAGAGGACTAGGGATCTCCTTTCTGAAGATGAGCTCTTTGCCTAACACTGTAGGAAGGGAGGTCCTGGGTGGCAGGGGACTAGGGCTCTCCTTTGTGAAGATGAACTCTTTGCCTAGGAAGGGAGGTCCTGGGTGGCAGGGGACTAGGGCTCTCCTTTGTGAAGATGAGCTCTTCGCCTAGGAAGGCAGGTCCTGGGTGGTAGGGGACTAGGTATCTCCTTTATGAAGATGAGCTCTTTGCCTAACGCTGTAGGAAGGGATGTCCTGGGTGGCAGGGGAATAGGGATCTCCTTTGTGAAGATGAGCTCTTTGCCTAACGCTATAGGAAGGGAGGTCCTGGGTGGCAGGGGACTAGGGGTCTCCTTTGTGAAGATTAGCTCTTCGCCTAGGAAGGGAGGTCCTGGCTGGCAGGAGACTAGGGCTCTCCTTTGTGAAGATGAGCTCTTTGCCTAACGCTGTAGGAACGAAGGTCCTGTGTGGCATGGGACTAGGCGTCTCCTTTGTGAAGATGAGCGCTTCGCCTAACGCTGTAGGAAGGGAGTTCCTGGGTGGCAGGGGACTAGGGCTCTCCTTTGTGAAGATGAGCTCTTCGCCTAACGCTTTAGGAAGGCTGGTCCTGGGTGGCAGAGGACTAGGGATCTCCTTTATGAAGACGAGCTCTTTGCCTAACGCTGTAGGAAGGGAGGTCCTGGGTGGCAGAGATCTAGGGATCTCCTTTGTGAAGATGAGCTCTTTGCCTAACGCTGTAGGAAGGGAGGTCCTGGGTGGCAGGGGACTAGGGCTCTCCTTTGTGAAGATGAGCTCTTTGCATAGGAAGGGAGGTCCTGGGTGGCAGGGGACTAGGGCTCTCCTTTGTGAAGATGAGCTCTTTGCCTAGGAAGGCAGGTCCTGGGTGGTAGGGGACTAGGTGTCTCTTTTGTGAAGATGAGCTCTTTGCCTAACGCTGTAGGAAGGGAGGTCCTGGGTGGCAGGGGACTAGGGATCTCCTTTGTGAAGTGAGCTCTTTGCCTAACTCTGTAGGAAGGGAGGTCCTGGGTGGCAGGGGACTAGGGATCTCCTTTGTGAAGTGAGCTCTTTGCCTAATGCTGTAGGAAGGCAGGTCCTGGGTGGCAGGGGACTAGGGACCTCCTTTGAGAAGATGAGCTCTTTGCCTAACCCTGTCGAAAGGGAGGTCCTGGGTGGCAGGGGAATAGGGATCTCCTTTGTGAAGATGAGCTCTTTGCCTAACGCTGTAGGAAGGGAGGTCCTGGGTGGCAGGGGACTAGGGGTCTCCTTTGTGAAGATTAGCTCTTCGCCTAGGAAGGGAGGTCCTGGCTGGCAGGGGACTAGGGCTCTCCTTTGTGAAGATGAGCTCTTTGCCTAACGCTGTAGGAAGGGAGGTCCTGGGTGGCAGGGGACTAAGGGTCTCCTTTGTGAAGATGAGCTCTTCGCCTAGGAAGGGAGGTCCTGGATGGCAGGGGGCTAGGGCTCTCCTTTGTGAAGATGAGCTCTTTGCCTAACGCTGTAGGAAGGGAGGTTCTGGGTGGCAGGGGACTAGGGATCTCCTATGTGAAGATGAGCTCTTCGCCTAACGCTGTAAGAAGGGAGGTCCTGGGTGGCAGGGGACTAGGGATCTCCTTTGTGAAGATGGGCTCTTGTTCTAACGCTGTAATAAGGCAGGTCCTGCGTGGCAGGGGACTAGGGGTCTCCTTTGTGAAGATGACTCTTTGCCTAATGCTGTAGAAAGGGAAGTCCTGGGTGGCAGGGGACTAGGCGTCTCCTTTGTGAAGATGAGATCTCCGCCTAACGCTGTAGGAAGGGAGTTCCTGGGTGGCAGGGGACTAGGGCTCTCCTTTGTGAAGATGAGCTCTTCGCCTAACGCTGTAGGAACGCAGGTCCTGGGTGCCAGAGGACTAGGGATCTCCTTTGTGAAGATGAGCTCTTTGCCTAACGCTGTAGCAAGGGAGGTCCTGGGTGGCAGGGGACTAGGGCTCTCCTTTGTGAAGATGAGCTCTTTGCCTAGGAAGGCAGGTTCTGGGTGGCAGGGGACTAGGGCTCTCCTTTGTGAAGATGAGCTCTTCGCCTAACGCTGTAGGAAGGGAGGTCCTGGGTGGCAGGGGACTAGGGCTCTCCTTTGTGAAGATGAGCGCTTCGCCTAACGCTGTAGGAAGGGAGGTCCTGGGTGGCAGGGGACTAAGGGTCTCCTTTGTGAAGATGAGCTCTTCGCCTAGGAAGGGAGGTCCTGGATGGCAGGGGGCTAGGGCTCTCCTTTGTGAAGATGAGCTCTTTGCCTAACGCTGTAGGAAGGGAGGTTCTGGGTGGCAGGGGACTAGGGATCTCCTTTGTGAAGATGAGCTCTTCGCCTAACGCTGTAAGAAGGGAGGTCCTGGGTGGCAGGGGACTAGGGATCTCCTTTGTGAAGATGGGCTCTTCTTCTAACGCTGTAACAAGGCAGGTCCTGGGTGACAGGGGACTAGGGATCTCCTTTGTGATGATGAGCTCTTCGCCTAGGAAGGGAGGTCCTGGCTGGCAGGGGACTAGGGCTCTCCTTTGTGAAGATGAGCTCTTTGCCTAACGCTGTAGGAAGGGAGGTCCTGGGTGGTGGGGGGACTAGGGATCTCCTTTGTGAAGATGAGCTCTTCGCCTAACGCTGTAGGAAGGCAGGTCCTGCGTGGCAGGGGACTAGGGGTCTCCATTGTGAAGATGACTCTTTGCCTAATGCTGTAGAAAGGGAAGTCCTGGGTGGCAGGGGACTAGGCGTCTCCTTTGTGAAGATGAGATCCCCGCCTACTCTGTAGGAAGGGAGTTCCTGGGTGGCAGGGGACTAGGGCTCTCCTTTGTGAAGATGAGCTCTTCGCCTAACGCTGTAGGAACGCAGGTCCTGGGTGCCAGAGGACTAGGGATCTCCTTTGTGAAGATGAGCTCTTTGCCTAACGCTGTAGCAAGGGAGGTCCTGGGTGGCAGGGGACTAGGGCTCTCCTTTGTGAAGATGAGCTCTTTGCCTAGGAAGGCAGGTCCTGGGTGGCAGGGGACTAGGGCTCTCCTTTGTGAAGATGAGCTCTTTGCCTAACGCTGTAGGAAGGGAGTTCCTGGGTGGCAGGGGACTAGGGTTCTCCTTTGTGAAGATGAGCTCTTCGCCTAACGCTGTAGGAAGGGAGGTCCTGGGTGGCAGGGGACTAGGGCTCTCCTTTGTGAAGATGAGCGCTTCGCCTAACGCTGTAGGAAGGCAGGTCCTGGGTGGCAGAGGACTAGGGATCTCCTTTCTGAAGATGAGCTCTTTGCCTAACACTGTAGGATGGGAGGTCCTGGGTGGCAGGGGACTAGGGCTCTCCTTTGTGAAGATGAACTCTTTGCCTAGGAAGGGAGGTCCTGGGTGGCAGGGGACTAGGGCTCTCCTTTGTGAAGATGAGCTCTTCGCCTAGGAAGGCAGGTCCTGGGTGGTAGGGGACTAGGTGTCTCCTTTATGAAGATGAACTCTTTGCCTAACGCTGTAGGAAGGGAGGTCCTGGGTGGCAGGGGACTAGGGATCTCCTTTGTGAAGTGAGCTCTTTGCCTAACGCTGTAGGAAGGCAGGTCCTGGGTGGCAGGGGACTAGGGACCTCCTTTGAGAAGATGAGCTCTTTGCCTAACCCTGTAGGAAGGGAGGTCCTGGGTGGCAGGGGAATAGGGATCTCCTTTGTGAAGATGAGCTCTTTGCCTAACGCTATAGGAAGGGAGGTCCTGGGTGGCAGGGGACTAGGGGTCTCCTTTGTGAAGATTAGCTCTTCGCCTAGGAAGGGAGGTCCTGGCTGGCAGGAGACTAGGGCTCTCCTTTGTGAAGATGAGCTCTTTGCCTAACGCTGTAGGAAGGAAGGTCCTGTGTGGCATGGGACTAGGCGTCTCCTTTGTGAAGATGAGCGCTTTGCCTAACGCTGTAGGAAGGGAGTTCCTGGGTGGCAGGGGACTAGGGCTCTCCTTTGTGAAGATGAGCTGCTCTTCGCCTAACGCTTTAGGAAGGCTGGTCCTGGGTGGCAGAGGACTAGGGATCTCATTTGTGAAGATGAGCTCTTTGCCTAACGCTTTAGGAAGGGAGGTCCTGGGTGGCAGGGGACTAGGGCTCTCCTTTGTGAAGATGAGCTCTTTGCCTAGGAAGGGAGGTCCTGGGTGGCAGTGGACTAGGGCTCTCCTTTGTGAAGATGAGCTCTCTGCCTAACGCTGTAGGAAGGGAGCTCCTGGGTGGCAGGGGACTTGGGATCTCCTTTGTGAAGATGAGCTCTTTGCCTAACGCTGTAAAATGGCAGGTCCTGGGTGGCAGGGGACTAGGGATCTCCTTTGTGAAGATGAGCTCTTCACGGAAAGCTGTAGGAAAGGAGGTCCTGGGTGGCAGGGGACTAGGGGTCTCCTTTGTGAAGATGACTCATTGCCTAACACTGTAGGAAGGGAGGTCCTGGGTGGCAGGGGACTAGGGCTCTCCTTTGTGAAGATGAGCTCTTCGCCTAGGAAGGGAGGTCCTGGCTGGCAGGGGACTAGGGCTCTCCTTTGTGAAGATGAGCTCTTTGCCTAACGCTGTAGGAAGGGAGGTCCTGGGTGGCAGGGGACTAGGGATCTCCTTTGTGAAGATGAGCTCTTTGCCTAACACTGTAGGAAAGGAGGTCCTGGGTGGCAGGGGACTAGGGATCTCCTTTGTGAAGATGAGCTCTTCTCCTAACGCTGTAACAAGGCAGGTCCTGGGTGGCAGGGGACTAGGGATCTCCTTTGTGAAGATGAGCTCTTCGCCTAGGAAGGCAGGTCGTGGGCAGCAGGGGACTAGGGATCTCCTTTGTGAAGATGAGTTTGTTGCCCAATGCTGTAGGAAGGGAGGTCCTGGGTGGCAGGGAACTAGGGGTCTCCTTTGTGAAGATGAGCTCTTTGCCTAACGCTGTAGGAAGGGAGGTCCTGTGTGGCAGGGGACTAGGCTTCTCCTTTGTGAAGATGAGCTCTTCGCCTAACGCTGTAGGAAGGGAGTTCCTGGGTGGCAGGGGACTAGGGCTCTTCTTTGTGAAGATGAGCTCGTCGCCTAACGCTGTAGGAAGGCAGGTCCTGGGTGGCAGAGGACTAGGGATCTCCTTTGTGAAGATGAGCTCTTTGCCTAACACTGTAGGAAGGGAGGTCCTGGGTGGCAGGGGACAAGGGCTCTCCTTTGTGAAGATGAGCTCTTTGCCTAACGCTGTAGGAAGGGAGCTCCTGGGTGGCAGGGGACTAGGGACCTCCTTTGAGAAGATGAGCTCTTTGCCTAACCCTGTAGGAAGGGAGGTCCTGGGTGGCAGGGGAATAGGGATCTCCTTTGTGAAGATGAGCTCTTTGCCTAACGCTATAGGAAGGGAGGTCCTGGGTGGCAGGGGACTAGAGGTCTCCTTTGTGAAGATTAGCTCTTCGCCTAGGAAGGGAGGTCCTGGCTGGCAGGAGACTAGGGCTCTCCTTTGTGAAGATGAGCTCTTTGCCTAACGCTGTAGGAAGGAAGGTCCTGTGTGGCATGGGACTAGGCGTCTCCTTTGTGAAGATGAGCGCTTTGCCTAACGCTGTAGGAAGGGAGTTCCTGGGTGGCAGGGGACTAGGGCTCTCCTTTGTGAAGATGAGCTGCTCTTCGCCTAACGCTTTAGGAAGGCTGGTCCTGGGTGGCAGAGGACTAGGGATCTCATTTGTGAAGATGAGCTCTTTGCCTAACGCTTTAGGAAGGGAGGTCCTGGGTGGCAGGGGACTAGGGCTCTCCTTTGTGAAGATGAGCTCTTTGCCTAGGAAGGGAGGTCCTGGGTGGCAGTGGACTAGGGCTCTCCTTTGTGAAGATGAGCTCTCTGCCTAACGCTGTAGGAAGGGAGCTCCTGGGTGGCAGGGGACTTGGGATCTCCTTTGTGAAGATGAGCTCTTTGCCTAACGCTGTAAAATGGCAGGTCCTGGGTGGCAGGGGACTAGGGATCTCCTTTGTGAAGATGAGCTCTTCACGGAAAGCTGTAGGAAAGGAGGTCCTGGGTGGCAGGGGACTAGGGGTCTCCTTTGTGAAGATGACTCATTGCCTAACACTGTAGGAAGGGAGGTCCTGGGTGGCAGGGGACTAGGGCTCTCCTTTGTGAAGATGAGCTCTTCGCCTAGGAAGGGAGGTCCTGGCTGGCAGGGGACTAGGGCTCTCCTTTGTGAAGATGAGCTCTTTGCCTAACGCTGTAGGAAGGGAGGTCCTGGGTGGCAGGGGACTAGGGATCTCCTTTGTGAAGATGAGCTCTTTGCCTAACACTGTAGGAAGGGAGGTCCTGGGTGGCAGGGGACTAGGGATCTCCTTTGTGAAGATGAGCTCTTCTCCTAACGCTGTAACAAGGCAGGTCCTGGGTGGCAGGGGACTAGGGATCTCCTTTGTGAAGATGAGCTCTTCGCCTAGGAAGGCAGGTCGTGGGCAGCAGGGGACTAGGGATCTCCTTTGTGAAGATGAGTTTGTTGCCCAATGCTGTAGGAAGGGAGGTCCTGGGTGGCAGGGAACTAGGGGTCTCCTTTGTGAAGATGAGCTCTTTGCCTAACGCTGTAGGAAGGGAGGTCCTGTGTGGCAGGGGACTAGGCTTCTCCTTTGTGAAGATGAGCTCTTCGCCTAACGCTGTAGGAAGGGAGTTCCTGGGTGGCAGGGGACTAGGGCTCTTCTTTGTGAAGATGAGCTCGTCGCCTAACGCTGTAGGAAGGCAGGTCCTGGGTGGCAGAGGACTAGGGATCTCCTTTGTGAAGATGAGCTCTTTGCCTAACACTGTAGGAAGGGAGGTCCTGGGTGGCAGGGGACAAGGGCTCTCCTTTGTGAAGATGAGCTCTTTGCCTAACGCTGTAGGAAGGGAGCTCCTGGGTGGCAGGGGACTTGGGATCTCCTTTGTGAAGATGAGCTCTTTGCCTAGGAAGGCAGGTCCTGGATGGCAGGGGACTAGGTGTCTCCTTTGTGAAGATGAGCTCTTTGCCTAACACTGTAGGAAGGGAGGTCCTGCGTGGCAGGGGACTAGGGATCTCCTTTGTGAAGTGAGCTCTTTGCCTAACGCTGTAGGAAGTGAGGTCCTGGGTGGCAGGGGACAAGGGATCTCCTTTGTGAAGATGAGCTCTTTGCCTAATGCTGTAGGAAGGGAGGTCCTGGGTGGCAGGGGACTAGGCGTCTCCTTTGTGAAGATGAGCTCTTCGCCTAACGCTGTAAGAAGGGAGTTCCTGGGTGGCAGGGGACTAGGGCTCTCCTTTGTGAAGATGAGCGCTTCGCCTAACGCTGTAGCAAGGGAGGTCCTGGCTGGCAGGGGACTAGGGCTCTCCTTTGTGAAGATGAGCTCTTTGCCTAGGAAGGGAGGTCCTGGGTGGCAGGGGACTAGGTGTCTCCTTTGTGAAGATGAGCTCTTTGTCTAACGCTGTAGGAAGGGAGGTCCTGGGTGGCAGAGGACTAGGGATCTCCTTTGTGAAGTGAGCTCTTTGCCTAACTCTGTAGGAAGGGAGGTCCTGGGTGGCAGGGGACTAGGGATCTCCTTTGTGAAGTGAGCTCTTTGACTAACGCTGTAGGAAGGCAGGTCCTGGGTGGCAGGGGACTAGGGATCTCCTTTGTGAAGATGAGCTCTTCACCTAGGAAGAGAGGTCCTGGGTGGCAGGGGACTAGGGAACTCCTTTGAGAAGATGAGCTCTTTGCCTAACGCTGTAGGAAGGGAGGTCCTGGGTGGCAGGGGACTAGGGGTCTCCTTTGTGAAGATGAGCTCTTCGCCTAGGAAGGGAGGTCCTGGCTGGCAGGGGACTAGGGCTCTCCTTTGTGAAGATGAGCTCTTTGCCTGACGCTGTAGGAAGGGAGGTTCTGGGTGGCAGGGGACTAGGGATCTCCTTTGTGAAGATGAGCTCTTTGCCTAACGCTGTAGGAAGGGAGGTCCTGGGTGGCAGGGGACTAGGGATCTCCTTTGTGAAGATGAGCTCTTCACCTAACGCTGTAGGAAGGCAGGTCCTGCGTGGCAGGGGACTAGGGCTCTCCTTTGTGAAGATGACTCTTTGCCTAATGCTGTAGAAAGGGAGGTCCTGGGTGGCAGGGGACTAGGCGTCTCCTTTGTGAAGATGAGCTCTCTGCCTAATGCTGTAGGAAGGGAGTTCCTGGGTGGCAGGGGACTAGGGGTCTCCTTTGTGAAGATGAGCTATTTACCCAACGCTGTAACAAGGCAGGTCCTGGGTGGCAGGGGACTAGGGATCTCCTTTGTGAAGATGACTCTTTGCCCAACGCTGTAGGAAGGGAGGTCCTGGGTGGCAGGGGTATAGGGGTCTCCTTTGTGAAGATGAGCTCTTTGCCTAGGAAGGCAGGTCCTGGGTGGCAGGGGACTAGGTGTCTCCTTTGTGAAGATGAGCTCTTTGCCTAACGCTGTAGGAAGGGAGTTCCTGGGTGGCAGGGGACTAGGGTTCTCCTTTGTGAAGATGAGCTCTTCGCCTAACGCTGTAGGAAGGGAGGTCCTGGGTGGCAGGGGACTAGGTGTCTCCTTTGCGAAGATGAGCTCTTCGCCTAACGCTGTAAGAAGGGAGTTCCTGGGTGGCAGGGGACTAGGGCTCTCCTTTGTGAAGATGAGCTCTTCGCCTAACGCTGTAGGAAGGCAGGTCCTGGGTGGCAGAGGACTAGGGATCTCCTTTGTGAAGATGAGCTCTTTGCCTAACGCTGTAGGAAGGGAGGTCCTGGGTGGCAGGGGACTAGGGCTCTCCTTTGTGAAGATGAGCTCTTTGCCTAGGAAGGAAGGTCCTGGGTGGTAGGGGACTAGGTGTCTCCTTTGTGAAGATGAGCTCTTTGCCTAACGCTGTAGGAAGGGAGGTCCTAGGTGGCAGGGGACTAGGGATCTCCTTTGTGAAGTGAGCTCTTTGCCTAACTCTGTAGGAAGGGAGGTCCTGGGTGGCAGGGGACTAGGGATCTCCTTTGTGAAGTGAGCTCTTTGCCTAACGCTGTAGGAAGGCAGGTCCTGGGTGTCAGGGGACTAGGGACCTCCTTTGAGAAGATGAGCTCTTTGCCTAACGCTGTAGGAAGGGAGGTCCTGGGTGGCAGGGGAATAGGGATCTCCTTTGTGAAGATGAGCTCTTTGCCTAATGCTGTAGGAAGGGAGGTCCTGGGTGGCAGGGGACTAGGGGTCTCCTTTGTGAAGATTAGCTCTTCGCCTAGGAAGGGAGGTCCTGGCTGGCAGGGGACTAGGGCTCTCCTTTGTGAAGATGAGCTCTTTGCCTAACGCTGTAGGAAGGGAGGTCCTGGGTGGCAGGGGACTAGGGATCTCCTTTGTGAAGATGAGCTCTTCGCCTAACGCTGTAGGAAGGGAGGTCCTGGGTGGCAGGGGACTAGGGATCTCCTTTGTGAAGATGAGCTCTTCTCCTAACGCTGTAACAAGGCAATCCTGGGTGGCAGGGGACAAGGGATCTCCTTTGTGATGATGAGCTCTTCACCTAACGCTGTAGGAAGGGAGGTCCTGCGTGGCAGGGAACTAGGGGTCTCCTTTGTGAAGATGACTCTTTGCCTAACGCTGTAGGAAGGGAGGTCCTGGGTGGCAGGGGACTAGGGATCTCCTTTGTGAAGATGAGCTCTTCGCCTAGGAAGGCAGATCCTGGGCAGCAGGGGACTAGGGATCTCCTTTGTGAAGGTGAGTTTGTTGCCTAACGCTGTAGGAAGGGAGGTCCTGGGTGGCAGGGGACTAGGGATCTCCTTTGTGAAGATTAGCTCTTCGCCTAGGAAGGGAGGTCCTGGGTGGCAGGGGACTAGGGATCTCCTTTGTGAAGATGAGCTCTTTGCCTAACGCTGTAGGAAGGAAGGTCCTGTGTGGCATGGGACTAGGCGTCTCCTTTGTGAAGATGAGCTCTTCGCCTAACGCTGTAGGAAGGGAGTTCCTGGGTAGCAGGGGACTAGGGCTCTCCTTTGTGAAGATGAGCTCTTCGCCTAACGCTGTAGGAAGGGAGCTCCTGGGTGGCAGGGGACTTGGGATCTCCTTTGTGAAGATGAGCTCTTTGCCTAGGAAGGCAGGTCCTGGATGGCAGGGGACTAGGTGTCTCCTTTGTGAAGATGAGCTCTTTGCCTAACGCTGTAGGAAGGGAGGTCCTGCGTGGCAGGGGACTAGGGATCTCCTTTGTGAAGTGAGCTCTTTGCCTAACGCTGTAGGAAGTGAGGTCCTGGGTGGCAGGGGACAAGGGATCTCCTTTGTGAAGATGAGCTCTTTGCCTAATGCTGTAGGAAGGGAGGTCCTGGGTGGCAGGGGACTAGGCGTCTCCTTTGTGAAGATGAGCTCTTCGCCTAACGCTGTAAGAAGGGAGTTCCTGGGTGGCAGGGGACTAGGGCTCTCCTTTGTGAAGATGAGTGCTTCACCTAACGCTGTAGCAAGGGAGGTCCTGGCTGGCAGGGGACTAGGGCTCTCCTTTGTGAAGATGAGCTCTTTGCCTAACGCTGTAGGAAAGGAGGTCCTGGGTGGCAGGGGACTAGGGATCTCCTTTGTGAAGATGAGCTCTTCGCCTAACGCTGTAGGAAGGGAGGTCCTGGGTGGCAGGGGACTAGGGATCTCCTTTGTGAAGATGAGCTCTTCTCCTAACGCTGTAACAAGGCAATCCTGGGTGGCAGGGGACAAGGGATCTCCTTTGTGATGATGAGCTCTTCACCTAACGCTGTAGGAAGGGAGGTCCTGCGTGGCAGGGAACTAGGGGTCTCCTTTGTGAAGATGACTCTTTGCCTAACGCTGTAGGAAGGGAGGTCCTGGGTGGCAGGGGACTAGGGATCTCCTTTGTGAAGATGAGCTCTTCGCCTAGGAAGGCAGATCCTGGGCAGCAGGGGACTAGGGATCTCCTTTGTGAAGGTGAGTTTGTTGCCTAACGCTGTAGGAAGGGAGGTCCTGGGTGGCAGGGGACTAGGGATCTCCTTTGTGAAGATTAGCTCTTCGCCTAGGAAGGGAGGTCCTGGGTGGCAGGGGACTAGGGATCTCCTTTGTGAAGATGAGCTCTTTGCCTAACGCTGTAGGAAGGAAGGTCCTGTGTGGCATGGGACTAGGCGTCTCCTTTGTGAAGATGAGCTCTTCGCCTAACGCTGTAGGAAGGGAGTTCCTGGGTAGCAGGGGACTAGGGCTCTCCTTTGTGAAGATGAGCTCTTCGCCTAACGCTGTAGGAAGGGAGCTCCTGGGTGGCAGGGGACTTGGGATCTCCTTTGTGAAGATGAGCTCTTTGCCTAGGAAGGCAGGTCCTGAATGGCAGGGGACTAGGTGTCTCCTTTGTGAAGATGAGCTCTTTGCCTAACGCTGTAGGAAGGGAGGTCCTGCGTGGCAGGGGACTAGGGATCTCCTTTGTGAAGTGAGCTCTTTGCCTAACGCTGTAGGAAGTGAGGTCCTGGGTGGCAGGGGAAAAGGGATCTCCTTTGTGAAGATGAGCTCTTTGCCTAATGCTGTAGGAAGGGAGGTCCTGGGTGGCAGGGGACTAGGCGTCTCCTTTGTGAAGATGAGCTCTTCGCCTAACGCTGTAAGAAGGGAGTTCCTGGGTGGCAGGGGACTAGGGCTCTCCTTTGTGAAGATGAGTGCTTCACCTAACGCTGTAGCAAGGGAGGTCCTGGCTGGCAGGGGACTAGGGCTCTCCTTTGTGAAGATGAGCTCTTTGCCTAGGAAGGGAGGTCCTGGGTGGCAGGGGACTAAGGCTCTCCTTTGTGAAGATGAGCTCTTTGCCTAGGAAGGCAGGTCCTGGGTGGTAGGGGACTATGTGTCTCCTTTGTGAAGATGAGCTCTTTTCCTAACGCTGTAGGAAGGGAGGTCCTGGGTGGCAGAGGACTAGGGATCTCCTTTGTGAAGTGAGCTCTTTGCCTAACTCTGTAGGAAGGGAGGTCATGGGTGGCAGGGGACTAGGGATCTCCTTTGTGAAGTGAGCTCTTTGACTAACGCTGTAGGAAGGCAGGTCCTGGGTGGCAGGGGACTAGGGATCTCCTTTGTGAAGATGAGCTCTTCACCTAGGAAGAGAGGTCCTGGGTGGCAGGGGACTAGGGAACTCCTTTGAGAAGATGAGCTCTTTGCCTAACGCTGTAGGAAGGGAGGTCCTGGGTGGCAGGGGACTAGGGGTCTCCTTTGTGAAGATGAGCTCTTCGCCTAGGAAGGGAGGTCCTGGCTGGCAGGGGACTAGGGCTCTCCTTTGTGAAGATGAGCTCTTTGCCTAACGCTGTAGGAAGGGAGGTTCTGGGTGGCAGGGGACTAGGGATCTCCTTTGTGAAGATGAGCTCTTCTTCTAACGCTGTAACAAGGCAGGTCCTGGGTGGCAGGGGACTAGGGATCTCCTTTGTGATGATGAGCTCTTCGCCTAGGAAGGGAGGTCCTGGCTGGCAGGGGACTAGGGCTCTCCTTTGTGAAGATGAGCTCTTTGCCTAACGCTGTAGGAAGGGAGGTCCTGGGTGGTGGGGGGACTAGGGATCTCCTTTGTGAAGATGAGCTCTTCGCCTAATGCTGTAGGAAGGCAGGTCCTGCGTGGCAGGGGACTAGGGGTCTCCATTGTGAAGATGAGTCTTTGCCTAATGCTGTAGAAAGGGAAGTCCTGGGTGGCAGGGGACTAGGCGTCTCCTTTGTGAAGATGAGATCTCCGCCTAACGCTGTAGGAAGGGAGTTCCTGGGTGGCAGGGGACTAGGGCTCTCCTTTGTGAAGATGAGCTCTTCGCCTAACGCTGTAGGAACGCAGGTCCTGGGTGCCAGAGGACTAGGGATCTCCTTTGTGAAGATGAGCTCTTTGCCTAACGCTGTAGCAAGGGAGGTCCTGGGTGGCAGGGGACTAGGGCTCTCCTTTGTGAAGATGAGCTCTTTGCCTAGGAAGGCAGGTCCTGGGTGGCAGGGGACTAGGGCTCTCCTTTGTGAAGATGAGCTCTTTGCCTAACGCTGTAGGAAGGGAGTTCCTGGGTGGCAGGGGACTAGGGTTCTCCTTTGTGAAGATGAGCTCTTCGCCTAACGCTGTAGGAAGGGAGGTCCTGGGTGGCAGGGGACTAGGGCTCTCCTTTGTGAAGATGAGCGCTTCGCCTAACGCTGTAGGAAGGCAGGTCCTGGGTGGCAGAGGACTAGGGATCTCCTTTCTGAAGATGAGCTCTTTGCCTAACACTGTAGGAAGGGAGGTCCTGGGTGGCAGGGGACTAGGGCTCTCCTTTGTGAAGATGAACTCTTTGCCTAGGAAGGGAGGTCCTGGGTGGCAGGGGACTAGGGCTCTCCTTTGTGAAGATGAGCTCTTTGCCTAACGCTGTAGGAAGGGAGGTCCTGGGTGGCAGGGGAATAGGGATCTCCTTTGTGAAGATGAGCTCTTTGCCTAACGCTATAGGAAGGGAGGTCCTGGGTGGCAGGGGACTAGGGGTCTCCTTTGTGAAGATTAGCTCTTCGCCTAGGAAGGGAGGTCCTGGCTGGCAGGAGACTAGGGCTCTCCTTTGTGAAGATGAGCTCTTCGCCTAACGCTTTAGGAAGGCTGGTCCTGGGTGGCAGAGGACTAGGGATCTCATTTGTGAAGATGAGCTCTTTGCCTAACGCTTTAGGAAGGGAGGTCCTGGGTGGCAGGGGACTAGGGCTCTCCTTTGTGAAGATGAGCTCTTTGCCTAGGAAGGGAGGTCCTGGGTGGCAGTGGACTAGGGCTCTCCTTTGTGAAGATGAGCTCTTTGCCTAACGCTGTAGGAAGGGAGTTCCTGGGTGGCAGGGGACTAGGGCTCTCCTTTGTGAAGATGAGCTCTTCGCCTAACGCTTTAGGAAGGCTGGTCCTGGGTGGCAGAGGACTAGGGATCTCATTTGTGAAGATGAGCTCTTTGCCTAACGCTTTAGGAAGGGAGGTCCTGGGTGGCAGGGGACTAGGGCTCTCCTTTGTGAAGATGAGCTCTTTGCCTAGGAAGGGAGGTCCTGGGTGGCAGTGGACTAGGGCTCTCCTTTGTGAAGATGAGCTCTTTGCCTAACGCTGTAGGAAGGGAGCTCCTGGGTGGCAGGGGACTTGGGATCTCCTTTGTGAAGATGAGCTCTTTGCCTAACGCTGTAAAATGGCAGGTCCTGGGTGGCAGGGGACTAGGGATCTCCTTTGTGAAGATGAGCTCTTCACGGAAAGCTGTAGGAAAGGAGGTCCTGGGTGGCAGGGGACTAGGGGTATCCTTTGTGAAGATGACTCATTGCCTAACACTGTAGGAAGGGAGGTCCTGGTTGGCAGGGGACTAGGGCTCTCCTTTGTGAAGATGAGCTCTTCGCCTAGGAAGGGAGGTCCTGGCTGGCAGGGGACTAGGGCTCTCCTTTGTGAAGATGAGCTCTTTGCCTAACGCTGTAGGAAGGGAGGTCCTGGGTGGCAGGGGACTAGGGATCTCCTTTGTGAAGATGAGCTCTTTGACTAACGCTGTAGGAAGGGAGGTCCTGGGTGGCAGGGGACTAGGGATCTCCTTTGTGAACATGAGCTCTTCTCCTAACGCTGTAACAAGGCAGGTCCTGGGTGGCAGGGGACTAGGGATCTCCTTTGTGAAGATGAGCTCTTCGCCTAGGAAGGCAGGTCGTGGGCAGCAGGGGACTAGGGATCTCCTTTGTGAAGATGAGTTTGTTGCCCAATGCTGTAGGAAGGGAGGTCCTGGGTGGCAGGGAACTAGGGGTCTCCTTTGTGAAGATGAGCTCTTTTCCTAACGCTGTAGGAAGGGAGGTCCTGTGTGGCAGGGGACTAGGCTTCTCCTTTGTGAAGATGAGCTCTTCGCCTAACGCTGTAGGAAGGGAGTTCCTGGGTGGCAGTGGACTAGGGCTCTCCTTTGTGAAGATGAGCTCTTTGCCTAACGCTGTAGGAAGGGAGCTCCTGGGTGGCAGGGGACTTGGGATCCTCTTTGTGAAGATGAGCTCTTTGCCTAGGAAGGCAGGTCCTGGATGGCAGGGGACTAGGTGTCTCCTTTGTGAAGATGAGCTCTTTGCCTAACGCTGTAGGAAGGGAGGTCCTGCGTGCCAGGGGACTAGGGATCTCCTTTGTGAAGTGAGCTCTTTGCCTAACGCTGTAGGAAGTGAGGTCCTGGGTGGCAGGGGACAAGGGATCTCCTTTGTGAAGATGAGCTCTTTGCCTAATGCTGTAGGAAGGGAGGTCCTGGGTGGCAGGGGACTAGGCGTCTCCTTTGTGAAGATGAGCTCTTTGCCTAACGCTGTAAAAAGGGAGTTCCTGGGTGGCAGGGGACTAGGGCTCTCCTTTGTGAAGATGAGCGCTTCGCCTAACGCTGTAGCAAGGGAGGTCCTGGCTGGCAGGGGACTAGGGCTCTCCTTTGTAAAGATGAGCTCTTTGCCTAGGAAGGGAGGTCCTGGGTGGCAGGGGACTAGGGCTCTCCTTTGTGAAGATGATCTCTTTGCCTAGGAAGGCAGGTCCTGGGTGATAGGGGACTAGGTGTCTCCTTTGTGAAGATGAGCTCTTTGCCTAACGCTGTAGGAAGGGAGGTCCTGGGTGGCAGAGGACTAGGGATCTCCTTTGTGAAGTGAGCTCTTTGCCTAACTCTGTAGGAAGGGAGGTCCTGGGTGGCAGGGGACTAGGGATCTCCTTTGTGAAGTGAGCTCTTTGACTAACGCTGTAGGAAGGCAGGTCCTGGGTGGCAGGGGACTAGGGATCTCCTTTGTGAAGATGAGCTCTTCACCTAGGAAGAGAGGTCCTGGGTAGCAGGGGACTAGGGAACTCCTTTGAGAAGATGAGCTCTTTGCCTAACGCTGTAGGAAGGGAGGTCCTGGGTGGCAGGGGACTAGGGGTCTCCTTTGTGAAGATGAGCTCTTCGCCTAGGAAGGGAGGTCCTGGCTGGCAGGGGACTAGGGCTCTCCTTTGTGAAGATGAGCTCTTTGCCTAACGCTGTAGGAAGGGAGGTTCTGGGTGGCAGGGGACTAGGGATCTCCTTTGTGAAGATGAGCTCTTCGCCTAACGCTGTAGGAAGGGAGGTCCTGGGTGGCAGGGGACTAGGGATCTCCTTTGTGAAGATGAGCTCTTCACCTAACGCTGTAGGAAGGCAGGTCCTGCTTGGCAGGGGACTAGGGCTCTCCTTTGTGAAGATGACTCTTTGCCTAATGCTGTAGAAAGGGAGGTCCTGGGTGGCAGGGGACTAGGCGTCTCCTTTGTGAAGATGAGCTCTCCGCCTAATGCTGTAGGAAGGGAGTTCCTGGGTGGCAGGGGACTAGGGGTCTCCTTTGTGAAGATGAGCTATTTACCCAACGCTGTAACAAGGCAGGTCCTGGGTGGCAGGGGACTAGGGATCTCCTTTGTGAAGATGAGCTCTTCACCTAACGCTGTAGGAAGGGAGGTCCTGGGTGGAAGGGACTAGGGGTCTCCTTTGTGAAGATGACTCTTTGCCCAACGCTGTAGGAAGGGAGGTCCTGGGTGGCAGGGGTATAGGGGTCTCCTTTGTGAAGATGAGCTCTTTGCCTAGGAAGGCAGGTCCTGGGTGGCAGGGGACTAGGTGTCTCCTTTGTGAAGATGAGCTCTTTGCCTAACGCTGTAGGAAGGGAGTTCCTGGGTGGCAGGGGACTAGGGTTCTCCTTTGTGAAGATGAGCTCTTCGCCTAACGCTGTAGGAAGGGAGGTCCTGGGTGGCAGGGGACTAGGTGTCTCCTTTGCGAAGATGAGCTCTTCGCCTAACGCTGTAAGAAGGGAGTTCCTGGGTGGCAGGGGACTAGGGCTCTCCTTTGTGAAGATGAGCTCTTCGCCTAACGCTGTAGGAAGGCAGGTCCTGGGTGGCAGAGGACTAGGGATCTCCTTTGTGAAGATGAGCTCTTTGCCTAACGCTGTAGGAAGGGAGGTCCTGGGTGGCAGGGGACTAGGGCTCTCCTTTGTGAAGATGAGCTCTTTGCCTAGGAAGGAAGGTCCTGGGTGGTAGGGGACTAGGTGTCTCCTTTGTGAAGATGAGCTCTTTGCCTAACGCTGTAGGAAGGGAGGTCCTAGGTGGCAGGGGACTAGGGATCTCCTTTGTGAAGTGAGCTCTTTGCCTAACTCTGTAGGAAGGGAGGTCCTGGGTGGCAGGGGACTAGGGATCTCATTTGTGAAGTGAGCTCTTTGCCTAACGCTGTAGGAAGGCAGGTCCTGGGTGTCAGGGGACTAGGGACCTCCTTTGAGAAGATGAGCTCTTTGCCTAACGCTGTAGGAAGGGAGGTCCTGGATGGCAGGGGAATAGGGCTCTCCTTTGTGAAGATGAGCTCTTTGCCTAACGCTGTAGGAAGGGAGGTCCTGGGTGGCAGGGGACTAGGGGTCTCCTTTGTGAAGATTAGCTCTTCGCCTAGGAAGGGAGGTCCTGGCTGGCAGGGGACTAGGGCTCTCCTTTGTGAAGATGAGCTCTTTGCCTAACGCTGTAGGAAGGGAGGTCCTGGGTGGCAGGGGACTAGGGATCTCCTTTGTGAAGATGAGCTCTTCGCCTAACGATGTAGGAAGGGAGGTCCTGGGTGGCAGGGGGCTAGGGATCTCCTTTGTGAAGATGAGCTCTTCTCCTAACGCTGTAACAAGGCAATCCTGGGTGGCAGGGGACAAGGGATCTCCTTTGTGATGATGAGCTCTTCACCTAACGCTGTAGGAAGGGAGGTCCTGCGTGGCAGGGAACTAGGGGTCTCCTTTGTGAAGATGACTCTTTGCCTAACGCTGTAGGAAGGGAGGTCCTGGGTGGCAGGGGACTAGGGATCTCCTTTGTGAAGATGAGCTCTTCGCCTAGGAAGGCAGATCCTGGGCAGCAGGGGACTAGGGATCTCCTTTGTGAAGATGAGTTTGTTGCCTAACGCTGTAGGAAGGGAGGTCCTGGGTGGCAGGGGACTAGGGATCTCCTTTGTGAAGATTAGCTCTTCGCCTAGGAAGGGAGGTCCTGGGTGGCAGGGGACTAGGGATCTCCTTTGTGAAGATTAGCTCTTCGCCTAGGAAGGGAGGTCCTGGGTGGCAGGGGACTAGGGATCTCCTTTGTGAAGATGAGCTCTTCTCCTAACGCTGTAACAAGGCAGGTCCTGGGTGGCAGGGGACTAGGGATCTCCTTTGTGAAGATGAGCTCTTCGCCTAGGAAGGCAGGTCGTGGGCAGCAGGGGACTAGGGATCTCCTTTGTGAAGATGAGTTTGTTGCCCAATGCTGTAGGAAGGGAGGTCCTGGGTGGCAGGGAACTAGGGGTCTCCTTTGTGAAGATGAGCTCTTTTCCTAACGCTGTAGGAAGGGAGGTCCTGTGTGGCAGGGGACTAGGCTTCTCCTTTGTGAAGATGAGCTCTTCGCCTAACGCTGTAGGAAGGGAGTTCCTGGGTGGCAGTGGACTAGGGCTCTCCTTTGTGAAGATGAGCTCTTTGCCTAACGCTGTAGGAAGGGAGCTCCTGGGTGGCAGGGGACTTGGGATCCTCTTTGTGAAGATGAGCTCTTTGCCTAGGAAGGCAGGTCCTGGATGGCAGGGGACTAGGTGTCTCCTTTGTGAAGATGAGCTCTTTGCCTAACGCTGTAGGAAGGGAGGTCCTGCGTGGCAGGGGACTAGGGATCTCCTTTGTGAAGTGAGCTCTTTGCCTAACGCTGTAGGAAGTGAGGTCCTGGGTGGCATGGGACAAGGGATCTCCTTTGTGAAGATGAGCTCTTTGCCTAATGCTGTAGGAAGGGAGGTCCTGGGTGGCAGGGGACTAGGCGTCTCCTTTGTGAAGATGAGCTCTTTGCCTAACGCTGTAAAAAGGGAGTTCCTGGGTGGCAGGGGACTAGGGCTCTCCTTTGTGAAGATGAGCGCTTCGCCTAACGCTGTAGCAAGGGAGGTCCTGGCTGGCAGGGGACTAGGGCTCTCCTTTGTAAAGATGAGCTCTTTGCCTAGGAAGGGAGGTCCTGGGTGGCAGGGGACTAGGGCTCTCCTTTGTGAAGATGATCTCTTTGCCTAGGAAGGCAGGTCCTGGGTGGTAGGGGACTAGGTGTCTCCTTTGTGAAGATGAGCTCTTTGCCTAACGCTGTAGGAAGGGAGGTCCTGGGTGGCAGAGGACTAGGGATCTCCTTTGTGAAGTGAGCTCTTTGCCTAACTCTGTAGGAAGGGAGGTCCTGGGTGGCAGGGGACTAGGGATCTCCTTTGTGAAGTGAGCTCTTTGACTAACGCTGTAGGAAGGCAGGTCCTGGGTGGCAGGGGACTAGGGATCTCCTTTGTGAAGATGAGCTCTTCACCTAGGAAGAGAGGTCCTGGGTAGCAGGGGACTAGGGAACTCCTTTGAGAAGATGAGCTCTTTGCCTAACGCTGTAGGAAGGGAGGTCCTGGGTGGCAGGGGACTAGGGGTCTCCTTTGTGAAGATGAGCTCTTCGCCTAGGAAGGGAGGTCCTGGCTGGCAGGGGACTAGGGCTCTCCTTTGTGAAGATGAGCTCTTTGCCTAACGCTGTAGGAAGGGAGGTTCTGGGTGGCAGGGGACTAGGGATCTCCTTTGTGAAGATGAGCTCTTCGCCTAACGCTGTAGGAAGGGAGGTCCTGGGTGGCAGGGGAC
Source organism: Ambystoma mexicanum (assembly GCF_040938575.1). Classification (NCBI taxonomy): domain Eukaryota; kingdom Metazoa; phylum Chordata; class Amphibia; order Caudata; family Ambystomatidae; genus Ambystoma; species Ambystoma mexicanum. The sequence goes on along the minus strand of NC_090938.1, from coordinate 834,616,694 downwards.
TAGGGATCTCCTTTGTGAAGATGAGCTCTTCACCTAACGCTGTAGGAAGGCAGGTCCTGCGTGGCAGGGGACTAGGGCTCTCCTTTGTGAAGATGAGCTCTCCGCCTAATGCTGTAGGAAGGGAGTTCCTGGGTGGCAGGGGACTAGGGGTCTCCTTTGTGAAGATGAGCTATTTACCCAACGCTGTAACAAGGCAGGTCCTGGGTGGCAGGGGACTAGGGATCTCCTTTGTGAAGATGAGCTCTTCACCTAACGCTGTAGGAAGGGAGGTCCTGGGTGGAAGGGACTAGGGGTCTCCTTTGTGAAGATGACTCTTTGCCCAACGCTGTAGGAAGGGAGGTCCTGGGTGGCAGGGGTATAGGGGTCTCCTTTGTGAAGATGAGCTCTTTGCCTAGGAAGGCAGGTCCTGGGTGGCAGGGGACTAGGTGTCTCCTTTGTGAAGATGAGCTCTTTGCCTAACGCTGTAGGAAGGGAGTTCCTGGGTGGCAGGGGACTAGGGTTCTCCTTTGTGAAGATGAGCTCTTCGCCTAACGCTGTAGGAAGGGAGGTCCTGGGTGGCAGGGGACTAGGTGTCTCCTTTGCGAAGATGAGCTCTTCGCCTAACGCTGTAAGAAGGGAGTTCCTGGGTGGCAGGGGACTAGGGCTCTCCTTTGTGAAGATGAGCTCTTCGCCTAACGCTGTAGGAAGGCAGGTCCTGGGTGGCAGAGGACTAGGGATCTCCTTTGTGAAGATGAGCTCTTTGCCTAACGCTGTAGGAAGGGAGGTCCTGGGTGGCAGGGGACTAGGGCTCTCCTTTGTGAAGATGAGCTCTTTGCCTAGGAAGGAAGGTCCTGGGTGGTAGGGGACTAGGTGTCTCCTTTGTGAAGATGAGCTCTTTGCCTAACGCTGTAGGAAGGGAGGTCCTGGGTGGCAGGGGACTAGGGGTCTCCTTTGTGAAGATTAGCTCTTCGCCTAGGAAGGGAGGTCCTGGCTGGCAGGGGACTAGGGCTCTCCTTTGTGAAGATGAGCTCTTTGCCTAACGCTGTAGGAAGGGAGGTCCTGGGTGGCAGGGGACTAGGGATCTCCTTTGTGAAGATGAGCTCTTCGCCTAACGATGTAGGAAGGGAGGTCCTGGGTGGCAGGGGGCTAGGGATCTCCTTTGTGAAGATGAGCTCTTCTCCTAACGCTGTAACAAGGCAATCCTGGGTGGCAGGGGACAAGGGATCTCCTTTGTGATGATGAGCTCTTCACCTAACGCTGTAGGAAGGGAGGTCCTGCGTGGCAGGGAACTAGGGGTCTCCTTTGTGAAGATGACTCTTTGCCTAACGCTGTAGGAAGGGAGGTCCTGGGTGGCAGGGGACTAGGGATCTCCTTTGTGAAGATGAGCTCTTCGCCTAGGAAGGCAGATCCTGGGCAGCAGGGGACTAGGGATCTCCTTTGTGAAGATGAGTTTGTTGCCTAACGCTGTAGGAAGGGAGGTCCTGGGTGGCAGGGGACTAGGGATCTCCTTTGTGAAGATTAGCTCTTCGCCTAGGAAGGGAGGTCCTGGGTGGCAGGGGACTAGGGATCTCCTTTGTGAAGATGAGCTCTTTGCCTAACGCTGTAGGAAGGAAGGTCCTGTGTGGCATGGGACTAGGCGTCTCCTTTGTGAAGATGAGTTCTTCGCCTAACTCTGTAGGAAGGGAGTTCCTGGGTAGCAGGGGACTAGGGCTCTCCTTTGTGAAGATGAGCTCTTCGCCTAACGCTGTAGGAAGGGAGCTCCTGGGTGGCAGGGGACTTGGGATCTCCTTTGTGAAGATGAGCTCTTTGCCTAGGAAGGGAGGTCCTGGGTGGCAGGGGACTAGGGCTCTCCTTTGTGAAGATGAGCTCTTTGCCTAGGAAGGCAGGTCCTGGGTGGTAGGGATCTATGTGTCTCCTTTGTGAAGATGAGCTCTTTGCCTAACGCTGTAGGAAGGGAGGTCCTGGGTGGCAGAGGACTAGGGATCTCCTTTGTGAAGTGAGCTCTTTGCCTAACTCTGTAGGAAGGGAGGTCCTGGGTGGCAGGGGACTAGGGATCTCCTTTGTGAAGTGAGCTCTTTGACTAACGCTGTAGGAAGGCAGGTTCTAGGTGGCAGGGGACTAGGGATCTCCTTTGTGAAGATGAGCTCTTCACCTAGGAAGAGAGGTCCTGGGTGGCAGGGGACTAGGGAACTCCTTTGAGAAGATGAGCTCTTTGCCTAACGCTGTAGGAAGGGAGGTCCTGGGTGGCAGGGGACTAGGGGTCTCCTTTGTGAAGATGAGCTCTTCGCCTAGGAAGGGAGGTCCTGGCTGGCAGGGGACTAGGGCTCTCCTTTGTGAAGATGAGCTCTTTGCCTAAGGCTGTAGGAAGGGAGGTTCTGGGTGGCAGGGGACTAGGGATCTCCTTTGTGAAGATGAGCTCTTCGCCTAACGCTGTAGGAAGGGAGGTCCTGGGTGGCAGGGGACTAGGGATCTCCTTTGTGAAGATGAGCTCTTCACCTAACGCTGTAGGAAGGCAGGTCCTGCGTGGCAGGGGACTAGGGGTCTCCTTTGTGAAGATGACTCTTTGCCTAATGCTGTAGAAAGGGAGGTCCTGGGTGGCAGGGGACTAGGCGTCTCCTTTGTGAAGATGAGCTCTCCGCCTAATGCTGTAGGAAGGGAGTTCCTGGGTGGCAGGGGACTAGGGGTCTCCTTTGTGAAGATGAGCTATTTACCCAACGCTGTAACAAGGCAGGTCCTGGGTGGCAGGGGACTAGGGATCTCCTTTGTGAAGATGAGCCCTTCACCTAACGCTGTAGGAAGGGAGGTCCTGGGTGGAAGGGACTAGGGGTCTCCTTTGTGAAGCTGACTCTTTGCCCAACGCTGTAGGAAGGGAGGTCCTGGGTGGCAGGGGTATAGGGGTCTCCTTTGTGAAGATGAGCTCTTTGCCTAGGAAGGCAGGTCCTGGGTGGCAGGGGACTAGGTGTCTCCTTTGTGAAGATGAGCTCTTTGCCTAACGCTGTAGGAAGGGAGTTCCTGGGTGGCAGGGGACTAGGGTTCTCCTTTGTGAAGATGAGCTCTTCACCTAACGCTGTAGGAAGGGAGGTCCTGGGTGGCAGGGGACTAGGTGTCTCCTTTGCGAAGATGAGCTCTTCGCCTAACGCTGTAAGAAGGGAGTTCCTGGGTGGCAGGGGACTAGGGCTCTCCTTTGTGAAGATGAGCGCTTCGCCTAACGCTGTAGGAAGGCAGGTCCTGGGTGGCAGAGGAATAGGGATCTCCTTTGTGAAGATGAGCTCTTTGCCTAACACTGTAGGAAGGCAGGTCCTGGGTGTCAGGGGACTAGGGACCTCCTTTGAGAAGATGAGCTCTGTGCCTAACGCTGTAGGAAGGGAGGTCCTGGTTGGCAGGGGAATAGGGATCTCCTTTGTGAAGATGAGCTCTTTGCCTAACGCTGTAGGAAGGGAGGTCCTGGGTGGCAGGGGACTAGGGGTCTCCTTTGTGAAGATTAGCTCTTCGCCTAGGAAGGGAGGTCCTGGCTGGCAGGGGACAAGGGCTCTCCTTTGTGAAGATGAGCTCTTTGCCTAACGCTGTAGGAAGGGAGGTCCTGGGTGGCAGGGGACTAGGGATCTCCTTTGTGAAGATGAGCTCTTCGCATAATGCTGTAGGAAGGGAGGTCCTGGGTGGCAGGGGACTAGGGATCTCCTTTGTGAAGATGAGCTCTTTGCCTAGGAAGGCAGGTCCTGGATGGCAGGGGACTATGTGTCTCCTTTGTGAAGATGAGCTCTTTGCCTAACGCTGTAGGAAGGGAGGTCCTGCGTGGCAGGGGACTAGGGATCTCCTTTGTGAAGTGAGCTCTTTGCCTAACGCTGTAGGAAGTGAGGTCCTGGGTGGCAGGGGACAAGGGATCTCCTTTGTGAAGATGAACTCTTCTCCTAGGAAGGCAGGTCCTGGGTTGCAGGGGACTAGGGATCTCCTTTGTGAAGATGAGCTCTTTGCCTAATCCTGTAGGAAGGGAGGTCCTGGGTGGCAGGGGACTAGGCGTCTCCTTTGTGAAGATGAGCTCTTCGCCTAACGCTGTAAGAAGGGAGTTCCTGGGTGGCAGGGGTCCAGGGCTCTCCTTTGTGAAGATGAGCTCTTTGCCTAATGCTGTAGGAAGGGAGGTCCTGGGTGGCATGGGACTAGGGATCTCCTTTGTGAAGATGAGCTCTTTGCCTAACGCTGTAGCAAGGGAGGTCCTGGCTGGCAGGGGACTAGGGCTCTCCTTTGTGAAGATGAGCTCTTCGCCTAACGCTGTAGGAAGGGAGGTCCTGGATGGCAGGGGACTAGGGATCTCCTTTGTGAAGTGAGCTCTTTGCCTAACTCTGTAGGAAGGGAGGTCCTGGGTGGCAGGGGACTAGGGCTCTCCTTTGTGAAGATGAGCTCTTTGCCTAGGAAGGCAGGTCCTGGTTGGTAGGGGACTAGGGATCTCCTTTGTGAAGATGAGCTCTTCACCTAGGAAGAGAGGTCCTGGGTAGCAGGGGACTAGGGAACTCCTTTGAGAAGATGAGCTCTTTGCCTAACGCTGTAGGAAGGGAGGTCCTGGGTGGCAGGGGACTAGGGGTCTCCTTTGTGAAGATGAGCTCTTCGCCTAGGAAGGGAGGTCCTGGCTGGCAGGGGACTAGGGCTCTCCTTTGTGAAGATGAGCTCTTTGCCTAACGCTGTAGGAAGGGAGGTTCTGGGTGGCAGGGGACTAGGGATCTCCTTTGTGAAGATGAGCTCTTCGCCTAACGCTGTAGGAAGGGAGGCCCTGGGTGGCAGGGGACTAGGGATCTCCTTTGTGAAGATGAGCTCTTCACCTAACGCTGTAGGAAGGCAGGTCCTGCTTGGCAGGGGACTAGGGCTCTCCTTTGTGAAGATGACTCTTTGCCTAATGCTGTAGAAAGGGAGGTCCTGGGTGGCAGGGGACTAGGCGTCTCCTTTGTGAAGATGAGCTCTCCGCCTAATGCTGTAGGAAGGGAGTTCCTGGGTGGCAGGGGACTAGGGGTCTCCTTTGTGAAGATGAGCTATTTACCCAACGCTGTAACAAGGCAGGTCCTGGGTGGCAGGGGACTAGGGATCTCCTTTGTGAAGATGAGCTCTTCACCTAACGCTGTAGGAAGGGAGGTCCTGGGTGGAAGGGACTAGGGGTCTCCTTTGTGAAGATGACTCTTTGCCCAACGCTGTAGGAAGGGAGGTCCTGGGTGGCAGGGGTATAGGGGTCTCCTTTGTGAAGATGAGCTCTTTGCCTAGGAAGGCAGGTCCTGGGTGGCAGGGGACTAGGTGTCTCCTTTGTGAAGATGAGCTCTTTGCCTAACGCTGTAGGAAGGGAGTTCCTGGGTGGCAGGGGACTAGGGTTCTCCTTTGTGAAGATGAGCTCTTCGCCTAACGCTGTAGGAAGGGAGGTCCTGGGTGGCAGGGGACTAGGTGTCTCCTTTGCGAAGATGAGCTCTTCGCCTAACGCTGTAAGAAGGGAGTTCCTGGGTGGCAGGGGACTAGGGCTCTCCTTTGTGAAGATGAGCTCTTCGCCTAACGCTGTAGGAAGGCAGGTCCTGGGTGGCAGAGGACTAGGGATCTCCTTTGTGAAGATGAGCTCTTTGCCTAACGCTGTAGGAAGGGAGGTCCTGGGTGGCAGGGGACTAGGGCTCTCCTTTGTGAAGATGAGCTCTTTGCCTAGGAAGGAAGGTCCTGGGTGGTAGGGGACTAGGTGTCTCCTTTGTGAAGATGAGCTCTTTGCCTAACGCTGTAGGAAGGGAGGTCCTAGGTGGCAGGGGACTAGGGATCTCCTTTGTGAAGTGAGCTCTTTGCCTAACTCTGTAGGAAGGGAGGTCCTGGGTGGCAGGGGACTAGGGATCTCATTTGTGAAGTGAGCTCTTTGCCTAACGCTGTAGGAAGGCAGGTCCTGGGTGTCAGGGGACTAGGGACCTCCTTTGAGAAGATGAGCTCTTTGCCTAACGCTGTAGGAAGGGAGGTCCTGGGTGGCAGGGGAATAGGGCTCTCCTTTGTGAAGATGAGCTCTTTGCCTAACGCTGTAGGAAGGGAGGTCCTGGGTGGCAGGGGACTAGGGGTCTCCTTTGTGAAGATTAGCTCTTCGCCTAGGAAGGGAGGTCCTGGCTGGCAGGGGACTAGGGCTCTCCTTTGTGAAGATGAGCTCTTTGCCTAACGCTGTAGGAAGGGAGGTCCTGGGTGGCAGGGGACTAGGGATCTCCTTTGTGAAGATGAGCTCTTCGCCTAACGATGTAGGAAGGGAGGTCCTGGGTGGCAGGGGGCTAGGGATCTCCTTTGTGAAGATGAGCTCTTCTCCTAACGCTGTAACAAGGCAATCCTGGGTGGCAGGGGACAAGGGATCTCCTTTGTGATGATGAGCTCTTCACCTAACGCTGTAGGAAGGGAGGTCCTGCGTGGCAGGGAACTAGGGGTCTCCTTTGTGAAGATGACTCTTTGCCTAACGCTGTAGGAAGGGAGGTCCTGGGTGGCAGGGGACTAGGGATCTCCTTTGTGAAGATGAGCTCTTCGCCTAGGAAGGCAGATCCTGGGCAGCAGGGGACTAGGGATCTCCTTTGTGAAGATGAGTTTGTTGCCTAACGCTGTAGGAAGGGAGGTCCTGGGTGGCAGGGGACTAGGGATCTCCTTTGTGAAGATTAGCTCTTCGCCTAGGAAGGGAGGTCCTGGGTGGCAGGGGACTAGGGATCTCCTTTGTGAAGATGAGCTCTTTGCCTAACGCTGTAGGAAGGGAGGTCCTGGGTGGCAGGGGACTAGGGATCTCCTTTGTGAAGATGAGCTCTTTGACTAACGCTGTAGGAAGGGAGGTCCTGGGTGGCAGGGGACTAGGGATCTCCTTTGTGAACATGAGCTCTTCTCCTAACGCTGTAACAAGGCAGGTCCTGGGTGGCAGGGGACTAGGGATCTCCTTTGTGAAGATGAGCTCTTCGCCTAGGAAGGCAGGTCGTGGGCAGCAGGGGACTAGGGATCTCCTTTGTGAAGATGAGTTTGTTGCCCAATGCTGTAGGAAGGGAGGTCCTGGGTGGCAGGGAACTAGGGGTCTCCTTTGTGAAGATGAGCTCTTTTCCTAACGCTGTAGGAAGGGAGGTCCTGTGTGGCAGGGGACTAGGCTTCTCCTTTGTGAAGATGAGCTCTTCGCCTAACGCTGTAGGAAGGGAGTTCCTGGGTGGCAGTGGACTAGGGCTCTCCTTTGTGAAGATGAGCTCTTTGCCTAACGCTGTAGGAAGGGAGCTCCTGGGTGGCAGGGGACTTGGGATCCTCTTTGTGAAGATGAGCTCTTTGCCTAGGAAGGCAGGTCCTGGATGGCAGGGGACTAGGTGTCTCCTTTGTGAAGATGAGCTCTTTGCCTAACGCTGTAGGAAGGGAGGTCCTGCGTGGCAGGGGACTAGGGATCTCCTTTGTGAAGTGAGCTCTTTGCCTAACGCTGTAGGAAGTGAGGTCCTGGGTGGCATGGGACAAGGGATCTCCTTTGTGAAGATGAGCTCTTTGCCTAATGCTGTAGGAAGGGAGGTCCTGGGTGGCAGGGGACTAGGCGTCTCCTTTGTGAAGATGAGCTCTTTGCCTAACGCTGTAAAAAGGGAGTTCCTGGGTGGCAGGGGACTAGGGCTCTCCTTTGTGAAGATGAGCGCTTCGCCTAACGCTGTAGCAAGGGAGGTCCTGGCTGGCAGGGGACTAGGGCTCTCCTTTGTAAAGATGAGCTCTTTGCCTAGGAAGGGAGGTCCTGGGTGGCAGGGGACTAGGGCTCTCCTTTGTGAAGATGATCTCTTTGCCTAGGAAGGCAGGTCCTGGGTGGTAGGGGACTAGGTGTCTCCTTTGTGAAGATGAGCTCTTTGCCTAACGCTGTAGGAAGGGAGGTCCTGGGTGGCAGAGGACTAGGGATCTCCTTTGTGAAGTGAGCTCTTTGCCTAACTCTGTAGGAAGGGAGGTCCTGGGTGGCAGGGGACTAGGGATCTCCTTTGTGAAGTGAGCTCTTTGACTAACGCTGTAGGAAGGCAGGTCCTGGGTGGCAGGGGACTAGGGATCTCCTTTGTGAAGATGAGCTCTTCACCTAGGAAGAGAGGTCCTGGGTAGCAGGGGACTAGGGAACTCCTTTGAGAAGATGAGCTCTTTGCCTAACGCTGTAGGAAGGGAGGTCCTGGGTGGCAGGGGACTAGGGGTCTCCTTTGTGAAGATGAGCTCTTCGCCTAGGAAGGGAGGTCCTGGCTGGCAGGGGACTAGGGCTCTCCTTTGTGAAGATGAGCTCTTTGCCTAACGCTGTAGGAAGGGAGGTTCTGGGTGGCAGGGGACTAGGGATCTCCTTTGTGAAGATGAGCTCTTCGCCTAACGCTGTAGGAAGGGAGGTCCTGGGTGGCAGGGGACTAGGGATCTCCTTTGTGAAGATGAGCTCTTCACCTAACGCTGTAGGAAGGCAGGTCCTGCGTGGCAGGGGACTAGGGCTCTCCTTTGTGAAGATGACTCTTTGCCTAATGCTGTAGAAAGGGAGGTCCTGGGTGGCAGGGGACTAGGCGTCTCCTTTGTGAAGATGAGCTCTCCGCCTAATGCTGTAGGAAGGGAGTTCCTGGGTGGCAGGGGACTAGGGGTCTCCTTTGTGAAGATGAGCTATTTACCCAACGCTGTAACAAGGCAGGTCCTGGGTGGCAGGGGACTAGGGATCTCCTTTGTGAAGATGAGCTCTTCACCTAACGCTGTAGGAAGGGAGGTCCTGGGTGGAAGGGACTAGGGGTCTCCTTTGTGAAGATGACTCTTTGCCCAACGCTGTAGGAAGGGAGGTCCTGGGTGGCAGGGGTATAGGGGTCTCCTTTGTGAAGATGAGCTCTTTGCCTAGGAAGGCAGGTCCTGGGTGGCAGGGGACTAGGTGTCTCCTTTGTGAAGATGAGCTCTTTGCCTAACGCTGTAGGAAGGGAGTTCCTGGGTGGCAGGGGACTAGGGTTCTCCTTTGTGAAGATGAGCTCTTCGCCTAACGCTGTAGGAAGGGAGGTCCTGGGTGGCAGGGGACTAGGTGTCTCCTTTGCGAAGATGAGCTCTTCGCCTAACGCTGTAAGAAGGGAGTTCCTGGGTGGCAGGGGACTAGGGCTCTCCTTTGTGAAGATGAGCTCTTCGCCTAACGCTGTAGGAAGGCAGGTCCTGGGTGGCAGAGGACTAGGGATCTCCTTTGTGAAGATGAGCTCTTTGCCTAACGCTGTAGGAAGGGAGGTCCTGGGTGGCAGGGGACTAGGGCTCTCCTTTGTGAAGATGAGCTCTTTGCCTAGGAAGGAAGGTCCTGGGTGGTAGGGGACTAGGTGTCTCCTTTGTGAAGATGAGCTCTTTGCCTAACGCTGTAGGAAGGGAGGTCCTGGGTGGCAGGGGACTAGGGGTCTCCTTTGTGAAGATTAGCTCTTCGCCTAGGAAGGGAGGTCCTGGCTGGCAGGGGACTAGGGCTCTCCTTTGTGAAGATGAGCTCTTTGCCTAACGCTGTAGGAAGGGAGGTCCTGGGTGGCAGGGGACTAGGGATCTCCTTTGTGAAGATGAGCTCTTCGCCTAACGATGTAGGAAGGGAGGTCCTGGGTGGCAGGGGGCTAGGGATCTCCTTTGTGAAGATGAGCTCTTCTCCTAACGCTGTAACAAGGCAATCCTGGGTGGCAGGGGACAAGGGATCTCCTTTGTGATGATGAGCTCTTCACCTAACGCTGTAGGAAGGGAGGTCCTGCGTGGCAGGGAACTAGGGGTCTCCTTTGTGAAGATGACTCTTTGCCTAACGCTGTAGGAAGGGAGGTCCTGGGTGGCAGGGGACTAGGGATCTCCTTTGTGAAGATGAGCTCTTCGCCTAGGAAGGCAGATCCTGGGCAGCAGGGGACTAGGGATCTCCTTTGTGAAGATGAGTTTGTTGCCTAACGCTGTAGGAAGGGAGGTCCTGGGTGGCAGGGGACTAGGGATCTCCTTTGTGAAGATTAGCTCTTCGCCTAGGAAGGGAGGTCCTGGGTGGCAGGGGACTAGGGATCTCCTTTGTGAAGATGAGCTCTTTGCCTAACGCTGTAGGAAGGAAGGTCCTGTGTGGCATGGGACTAGGCGTCTCCTTTGTGAAGATGAGTTCTTCGCCTAACGCTGTAGGAAGGGAGTTCCTGGGTAGCAGGGGACTAGGGCTCTCCTTTGTGAAGATGAGCTCTTCGCCTAACGCTGTAGGAAGGGAGCTCCTGGGTGGCAGGGGACTTGGGATCTCCTTTGTGAAGATGAGCTCTTTGCCTAGGAAGGGAGGTCCTGGGTGGCAGGGGACTAGGGCTCTCCTTTGTGAAGATGAGCTCTTTGCCTAGGAAGGCAGGTCCTGGGTGGTAGGGATTTATGTGTCTCCTTTGTGAAGATGAGCTCTTTGCCTAACGCTGTAGGAAGGGAGGTCCTGGGTGGCAGAGGACTAGGGATCTCCTTTGTGAAGTGAGCTCTTTGCCTAACTCTGTAGGAAGGGAGGTCCTGGGTGGCAGGGGACTAGGGATCTCCTTTGTGAAGTGAGCTCTTTGACTAACGCTGTAGGAAGGCAGGTTCTGGGTGGCAGGGGACTAGGGATCTCCTTTGTGAAGATGAGCTCTTCACCTAGGAAGAGAGGTCCTGGGTGGCAGGGGACTAGGGAACTCCTTTGAGAAGATGAGCTCTTTGCCTAACGCTGTAGGAAGGGAGGTCCTGGGTGGCAGGGGACTAGGGGTCTCCTTTGTGAAGATGAGCTCTTCGCCTAGGAAGGGAGGTCCTGGCTGGCAGGGGACTAGGGCTCTCCTTTGTGAAGATGAGCTCTTTGCCTAAGGCTGTAGGAAGGGAGGTTCTGGGTGGCAGGGGACTAGGGATCTCCTTTGTGAAGATGAGCTCTTCGCCTAACGCTGTAGGAAGGGAGGTCCTGGGTGGCAGGGGACTAGGGATCTCCTTTGTGAAGATGAGCTCTTCACCTAACGCTGTAGGAAGGCAGGTCCTGCGTGGCAGGGGACTAGGGGTCTCCTTTGTGAAGATGACTCTTTGCCTAATGCTGTAGAAAGGGAGGTCCTGGGTGGCAGGGGACTAGGCGTCTCCTTTGTGAAGATGAGCTCTCCGCCTAATGCTGTAGGAAGGGAGTTCCTGGGTGGCAGGGGACTAGGGGTCTCCTTTGTGAAGATGAGCTATTTACCCAACGCTGTAACAAGGCAGGTCCTGGGTGGCAGGGGACTAGGGATCTCCTTTGTGAAGATGAGCTCTTCACCTAACGCTGTAGGAAGGGAGGTCCTGGGTGGAAGGGACTAGGGGTCTCCTTTGTGAAGCTGACTCTTTGCCCAACGCTGTAGGAAGGGAGGTCCTGGGTGGCAGGGGTATAGGGGTCTCCTTTGTGAAGATGAGCTCTTTGCCTAGGAAGGCAGGTCCTGGGTGGCAGGGGACTAGGTGTCTCCTTTGTGAAGATGAGCTCTTTGCCTAACGCTGTAGGAAGGGAGTTCCTGGGTGGCAGGGGACTAGGGTTCTCCTTTGTGAAGATGAGCTCTTCACCTAACGCTGTAGGAAGGGAGGTCCTGGGTGGCAGGGGACTAGGTGTCTCCTTTGCGAAGATGAGCTCTTCGCCTAACGCTGTAAGAAGGGAGTTCCTGGGTGGCAGGGGACTAGGGCTCTCCTTTGTGAAGATGAGCGCTTCGCCTAACGCTGTAGGAAGGCAGGTCCTGGGTGGCAGAGGAATAGGGATCTCCTTTGTGAAGATGAGCTCTTTGCCTAACACTGTAGGAAGGCAGGTCCTGGGTGTCAGGATACTAGGGACCTCCTTTGAGAAGATGAGCTCTGTGCCTAACGCTGTAGGAAGGGAGGTCCTGGTTGGCAGGGGAATAGGGATCTCCTTTGTGAAGATGAGCTCTTTGCCTAACGCTGTAGGAAGGGAGGTCCTGGGTGGCAGGGGACTAGGGGTCTCCTTTGTGAAGATTAGCTCTTCGCCTAGGAAGGGAGGTCCTGGCTGGCAGGGGACAAGGGCTCTCCTTTGTGAAGATGAGCTCTTTGCCTAACGCTGTAGGAAGGGAGGTCCTGGGTGGCAGGGGACTAGGGATCTCCTTTGTGAAGATGAGCTCTTCGCCTAACGCTGTAGGAAGGGAGGTCCTGGGTGGCAGGGGACTAGGGATCTCCTTTGTGAAGATGAGCTCTTTGCCTAGGAAGGCAGGTCCTGGATGGCAGGGGACTAGGTGTCTCCTTTGTGAAGATGAGCTCTTTGCCTAACGCTGTAGGAAGGGAGGTCCTGCGTGGCAGGGGACTAGGGATCTCCTTTGTGAAGTGAGCTCTTTGCCTAACGCTGTAGGAAGTGAGGTCCTGGGTGGCAGGGGACAAGGGATCTCCTTTGTGAAGATGAACTCTTCTCCTAGGAAGGCAGGTCCTGGGTTGCAGGGGACTAGGGATCTCCTTTGTGAAGATGAGCTCTTTGCCTAATCCTGTAGGAAGGGAGGTCCTGGGTGGCAGGGGACTAGGCGTCTCCTTTGTGAAGATGAGCTCTTCGCCTAACGCTGTAAGAAGGGAGTTCCTGGGTGGCAGGGGTCCAGGGCTCTCCTTTGTGAAGATGAGCTCTTTGCCTAATGCTGTAGGAAGGGAGGTCCTGGGTGGCACGGGACTAGGGATCTCCTTTGTGAAGATGAGCTCTTTGCCTAACGCTGTAGCAAGGGAGGTCCTGGCTGGCAGGGGACTAGGGCTCTCCTTTGTGAAGATGAGCTCTTCGCCTAACGCTGTAGGAAGGGAGGTCCTGGATGGCAGGGGACTAGGGATCTCCTTTGTGAAGTGAGCTCTTTGCCTAACTCTGTAGGAAGGGAGGTCCTGGGTGGCAGGGGACTAGGGCTCTCCTTTGTGAAGATGAGCTCTTTGCCTAGGAAGGCAGGTCCTGGTTGGTAGGGGACTAGGTGTCTCCTTTGTGAAGATGAGCTCTTTGCCTAACGCTGTAGGAAGGGAGGTCCTGCGTGGCAGGGGACTAGGGATCTCCTTTGTGAAGTGAGCTCTTTGCCTAACTCTGTAGGAAGGGAGGTCCTGGGTGGCAGGGGACTAGGGATCTCATTTGTGAAGTGAGCTCTTTGCCTAACGCTGTAGGAAGGCAGGTCCTTGGTGGCAGGGGACTAGGGATCTCCTTTGTGTAGATGAGCTCTTCGCCTAGGAAGAGAGGTCCTGGGTGGCAGGGGACTAGGGAACTCCTTTGAGAAGATGAGCTCTTTGCCTAACGCTGTAGGAAGGGAGAGCCTGGGTGGCAGGGGACTAGGGGTCTCCTTTGTGAAGATGAGCTCTTCGCCTAGGAAGGGAGGTCCTGGCTGGCAGGGGACTAGGGCTCTCCTTTGTGAAGATGAGCTCTTCACCTAACGCTGTAGGAAGGCAGGTCCTGCGTGGCAGGGGACTAGTGGTCTCCTTTGTGAAGATGACTCTTTGCCTAATGCTGTAGAAAGGGAGGTCCTGGGTGGCAGGGGACTAGGCGTCTCCTTTGTGAAAATGAGCTCTCCGCCTAATGCTGTAGGAAGGGAGTTCCTGGGTGGCACGGGACTAGGGGTCTCCTTTGTGAAGATGAGCTATTTACCCAACGCTATAACAAGGCAGGTCCTGGGTGGCAGGGGACTAGGGATCTCCTTTGTGAAGATGAGCTCTTCACCTAACGCTGTAGGAAGGGAGGTCCTGGGTGGAAGGGACTAGGGGTCTCCTTTGTGAAGATGACTCTTTGCCCAACGCTGTAGGAAGGGAGGTCCTGGGTGGCAGGGGTATAGGGGTCTCCTTTGTGAAGAGGAGCTCTTTGCCTAGGAAGGCAGGTCCTGGGTGGCAGGGGACTAGGTGTCTCCTTTGTGAAGATGAGCTCTTTGCCTAACGCTGTAGGAAGGGAGTTCCTGGGTGGCAGGGGACTAGGGTTCTCCTTTGTGAAGATGAGCTCTTCGCCTAACGCTGTAGGAAGGGAGGTCCTGGGTGGCAGGGGACTAGGGCTCTCCTTTGTGAAGATGAGCGCTTCGCCTAACGCTGTAGGAAGGCAGGTCCTGGGTGGCAGAGGACTAGGTGTCTCCTTTGTGAAGATGAGCTCTTTGCCTAACGCTGTAGGAAGGGAGTTCCTGGGTGGCAGGGGACTAGGGTTCTCCTTTGCGAAGATGAGCTCTTCGCCTAACGCTGTAAGAAGGGAGTTCCTGGGTGGCAGGGGACTAGGGCTCTCCTTTGTGAAGATGAGCGCTTCGCCTAACGCTGTAGGAAGGCAGGTCCTGGGTGGCAGAGGACTAGGGATCTCCTTTGTGAAGATGAGCTCTTTGCCTAACGCTGTAGGAAGGGAGGTCCTGGGTGGCAGGGGACTAGGGTTCTCCTTTGTGAAGATGAGCTCTTTGCCTAGGAAGGCAGGTCCTGGGTGGCAGGGGACTAGGTGTCTCCTTTGTGAAGATGAGCTCTTTGCCTAACGCTGTAGGAAGGGAGTTCCTGGGTGGCAGGGGACTAGGGTTCTCCTTTGCGAAGATGAGCTCTTCGCCTAACGCTGTAAGAAGGGAGTTCCTGGGTGGCAGGGGACTAGGGCTCTCCTTTGTGAAGATGAGCGCTTCGCCTAACGCTGTAGGAAGGCAGGTCCTGGGTGGCAGAGGACTAGGGATCTCCTTTGTGAAGATGAGCTCTTTGCCTAACGCTGTAGGAAGGGAGGTCCTGGGTGGCAGGGGTATAGGGGTCTCCTTTGTGAAGATGAGCTCTTTGCCTAGGAAGGCAGGTCCTGGGTGGCAGGGGACTAGGTGTCTCCTTTGTGAAGATGAGCTCTTTGCCTAACGCTGTAGGAAGGGAGTTCCTGGGTGGCAGGGGACTAGGGATCTCCTTTGCGAAGATGAGCATTTCGCCTAACGCTGTAAGAAGGGAGTTCCTGGGTGGCAGGGGACTAGGGCTCTCCTTTGTGAAGATGAGCGCTTCGCCTAACGCTGTAGGAAGGCAGGTCCTGGGTGGCAGAGGACTAGGGATCTCCTTTGTGAAGATGAGCTCTTTGCCTAACGCTGTAGGAAGGGAGGTCCTGGGTGGCAGGGGACTAGGGCTCTCCTTTGTGAAGATGAGCTCTTTGCCTAGGAAGGGAGGTCCTGGGTGGCAGGGGACTAGGGCTCTCCTTTGTGAAGATGAGCTCTTTGCCTAGGAAGGCAGGTCCTGGTTGGTAGGGGACTAGGTGTCTTCTTTGTGAAGATGAGCTCTTTGCCTAACGCTGTAGGAAGGGAGGTCCTGGGTGACAGGGGACTAGGGATCTCCTTTGTGAAGTGAGCTCTTTGCCTAACTCTGTAGGAAGGGAGGTCCTGGGTGGCAGGGGACTAGGGATCTCCTTTGTGAAGTGAGCTCTTTGCCTAACTCTGTAGGAAGGCAGGTCCTGGGTGGCAGGGGACTAGGGATCTCCTTTGTGTAGATGAGCTCTTCTCCTAGGAAGAGAGGTCCTGGGTGGCAGGGGACTAGGGAACTCCTTTGAGAAGATGAGCTCTTTGCCTAACGCTGTAGGAAGGGAGGTCCTGGGTGGCAGGGGACTAGGGGTCTCCTTTGTGAAGATGAGCTCTTCACCTAGGAAGGGAGGTCCTGGCTGGCAGGGGACTAGGGCTCTCCTTTGTGAAGATGAGCTCTTTGCCTAACGCTGTAGGAAAGGAGGTTCTGGGTGGCAGGGGACTAGGGATCTCCTTTGTGAAGATGAGCTCTTCGCCTAACGCTGTAGGAAGGGAGGTCCTGGGTGGCAGGGGACTAGGGAACTCCTTTGAGAAGATGAGCTCTTTGCCTAACGCTGTAGGAAGGGAGGTCCTGGGTGGCAGGGGACTAGGGGTCTCCTTTGTGAAGATGAGCTCTTCGCCTAGGAAGGGAGGTCCTGGCTGGCAGGGGACTAGGGCTCTCCTTTGTGAAGATGAGCTCTTTGCCTAACGCTGTAGGAAGGGAGGTTCTGGGTGGCAGGGGACTAGGGATCTCCTTTGTGAAGATGAGCTCTTCGCCTAACGCTGTAGGAAGGGAGGTCCTGGGTGGCAGGGGACTAGGGATCTCCTTTGTGAAGATGAGCTCTTCACCTAACGCTGTAGGAAGGCAGGTCCTGTGTGGCAGGGGACTAGGGCTCTCCTTTGTGAAGATGACTCTTTGCCTAATGCTGTAGAAAGGGAGGTCCTGGGTGGCAGGGGACTAGGCGTCTCCTTTGTGAAGATGAGCTCTCCGCCTAATGCTGTAGGAAGGGAGTTCCTGGGTGGCAGGGGACTAGGGGTCTCCTTTGTGAAGATGAGCTATTTACCCAACGCTGTAACAAGGCAGGTCCTGGGTGGCAGGGGACTAGGGATCTCCTTTGTGAAGATGAGCTCTTCACCTAACGCTGTAGGAAGGGAGGTCCTGGGTGGAAGGGACTAGGGGTCTCCTTTGTGAAGATGACTCTTTGCCCAACGCTGTAGGAAGGGAGGTCCTGGGTGGCAGGGGTATAGGGGTCTCCTTTGTGAAGATGAGCTCTTTGCCTAGGAAGGCAGGTCCTGGGTGGCAGGGGACTAGGTGTCTCCTTTGTGAAGATGAGCTCTTTGCCTAACGCTGTAGCAAGGGAGGTCCTGGCTGGCAGGGGACTAGGGCTCTCCTTTGTGAAGATCAGCTCTTCGCCTAACGCTGTAGGAAGGGAGGTCCTGGATGGCAGGGGACTAGGGATCTCCTTTGTGAAGTGAGCTCTTTGCCTAACTCTGTAGGAAGGGAGGTCCTGGGTGGCAGGGGACTAGGGCTCTCCTTTGTGAAGATGAGCTCTTTGCCTAGGAAGGCAGGTCCTGGTTGGTAGGGGACTAGGTGTCTCCTTTGTGAAGATGAGCTCTTTGCCTAACGCTGTAGGAAGGGAGGTCCTGCGTGGCAGGGGACTAGGGATCTCCTTTGTGAAGTGAGCTCTTTGCCTAACTCTGTAGGAAGGGAGGTCCTGGGTGGCAGGGGACTAGGGATCTCATTTGTGAAGTGAGCTCTTCGCCTAGGAAGAGAGGTCCTGGGTGGCAGGGGACTAGGGAACTCCTTTGAGAAGATGAGCTCTTTGCCTAACGCTGTAGGAAGGGAGAGAGTGGGTGGCAGGGGACTAGGGGTCTCCTTTGTGAAGATGAGCTCTTCGCCTAGGAAGGGAGGTCCTGGATGGCAGGGGACTAGGGCTCTCCTTTGTGAAGATGAGCTCTTCACCTAACGCTGTAGGAAGGCAGGTCCTGCGTGGCAGGGGACTAGTGGTCTCCTTTGTGAAGATGACTCTTTGCCTAATGCTGTAGAAAGGGAGGTCCTGGGTGGCAGGGGACTAGGCGTCTCCTTTGTGAAAATGAGCTCTCCGCCTAATGCTGTAGGAAGGGAGTTCCTGGGTGGCACGGGACTAGGGGTCTCCTTTGTGAAGATGAGCTATTTACCCAACGCTATAACAAGGCAGGTCCTGGGTGGCAGGGGACTAGGGATCTCCTTTGTGAAGATGAGCTCTTCACCTAACGCTGTAGGAAGGGAGGTCCTGGGTGGAAGGGACTAGGGGTCTCCTTTGTGAAGATGACTCTTTGCCCAACGCTGTAGGAAGGGAGGTCCTGGGTGGCAGGGGTATAGGGGTCTCCTTTGTGAAGATGAGCTCTTTGCCTAGGAAGGCAGGTCCTGGGTGGCAGGGGACTAGGTGTCTCCTTTGTGAAGATGAGCTCTTTGCCTAACGCTGTAGGAAGGGAGTTCCTGGGTGGCAGGGGACTAGGGTTCTCCTTTGTGAAGATGAGCTCTTCGCCTAACGCTGTAGGAAGGGAGGTCCTGGGTGGCAGGGGACTAGGGCTCTCCTTTGTGAAGATGAGCGCTTCGCCTAACGCTGTAGGAAGGCAGGTCCTGGGTGGCAGAGGACTAGGTGTCTCCTTTGTGAAGATGAGCTCTTTGCCTAACGCTGTAGGAAGGGAGTTCCTGGGTGGCAGGGGACTAGGGTTCTCCTTTGCGAAGATGAGCTCTTCGCCTAACGCTGTAAGAAGGGAGTTCCTGGGTGGCAGGGGACTAGGGCTCTCCTTTGTGAAGATGAGCGCTTCGCCTAACGCTGTAGGAAGGCAGGTCCTGGGTGGCAGAGGACTAGGGATCTCCTTTGTGAAGATGAGCTCTTTGCCTAACGCTGTAGGAAGGGAGGTCCTGGGTGGCAGGGGACTAGGGTTCTCCTTTGTGAAGATGAGCTCTTTGCCTAGGAAGGCAGGTCCTGGGTGGCATGGGACTAGGTGTCTCCTTTGTGAAGATGAGCTCTTTGCCTAACGCTGTAGGAAGGGAGTTCCTGGGTGGCAGGGGACTAGGGTTCTCCTTTGCGAAGATGAGCTCTTCGCCTAACGCTGTAAGAAGGGAGTTCCTGGGTGGCAGGGGACTAGGGCTCTCCTTTGTGAAGATGAGCGCTTCGCCTAACGCTGTAGGAAGGCAGGTCCTGGGTGGCAGAGGACTAGGGATCTCCTTTGTGAAGATGAGCTCTTTGCCTAACGCTGTAGGAAGGGAGGTCCTGGGTGGCAGGGGTATAGGGGTCTCCTTTGTGAAGATGAGCTCTTTGCCTAGGAAGGCAGGTCCTGGGTGGCAGGGGACTAGGTGTCTCCTTTGTGAAGATGAGCTCTTTGCCTAACGCTGTAGGAAGGGAGTTCCTGGGTGGCAGGGGACTAGGGATCTCCTTTGCGAAGATGAGCATTTCGCCTAACGCTGTAAGAAGGGAGTTCCTGGGTGGCAGGGGACTAGGGCTCTCCTTTGTGAAGATGAGCGCTTCGCCTAACGCTGTAGGAAGGCAGGTCCTGGGTGGCAGAGGACTAGGGATCTCCTTTGTGAAGATGAGCTCTTTGCCTAACGCTGTAGGAAGGGAGGTCCTGGGTGGCAGGGGACTAGGGCTCTCCTTTGTGAAGATGAGCTCTTTGCCTAGGAAGGGAGGTCCTGGGTGGCAGGGGACTAGGGCTCTCCTTTGTGAAGATGAGCTCTTTGCCTAGGAAGGCAGGTCCTGGTTGGTAGGGGACTAGGTGTCTTCTTTGTGAAGATGAGCTCTTTGCCTAACGCTGTAGGAAGGGAGGTCCTGGGTGACAGGGGACTAGGGATCTCCTTTGTGAAGTGAGCTCTTTGCCTAACTCTGTAGGAAGGGAGGTCCTGGGTGGCAGGGGACTAGGGATCTCCTTTGTGAAGTGAGCTCTTTGCCTAACTCTGTAGGAAGGCAGGTCCTGGGTGGCAGGGGACTAGGGATCTCCTTTGTGTAGATGAGCTCTTCGCCTAGGAAGAGAGGTCCTGGGTGGCAGGGGACTAGGGAACTCCTTTGAGAAGATGAGCTCTTTGCCTAACGCTGTAGGAAGGGAGGTCCTGGGTGGCAGGGGACTAGGGGTCTCCTTTGTGAAGATGAGCTCTTCACCTAGGAAGGGAGGTCCTGGCTGGCAGGGGACTAGGGCTCTCCTTTGTGAAGATGAGCTCTTTGCCTAACGCTGTAGGAAAGGAGGTTCTGGGTGGCAGGGGACTAGGGATCTCCTTTGTGAAGATGAGCTCTTCGCCTAACGCTGTAGGAAGGGAGGTCCTGGGTGGCAGGGGACTAGGGAACTCCTTTGAGAAGATGAGCTCTTTGCCTAACGCTGTAGGAAGGGAGGTCCTGGGTGGCAGGGGACTAGGGGTCTCCTTTGTGAAGATGAGCTCTTCGCCTAGGAAGGGAGGTCCTGGCTGGCAGGGGACTAGGGCTCTCCTTTGTGAAGATGAGCTCTTTGCCTAACGCTGTAGGAAGGGAGGTTCTGGGTGGCAGGGGACTAGGGATCTCCTTTGTGAAGATGAGCTCTTCGCCTAACGCTGTAGGAAGGGAGGTCCTGGGTGGCAGGGGACTAGGGATCTCCTTTGTGAAGATGAGCTCTTCACCTAACGCTGTAGGAAGGCAGGTCCTGTGTGGCAGGGGACTAGGGCTCTCCTTTGTGAAGATGACTCTTTGCCTAATGCTGTAGAAAGGGAGGTCCTGGGTGGCAGGGGACTAGGCGTCTCCTTTGTGAAGATGAGCTCTCCGCCTAATGCTGTAGGAAGGGAGTTCCTGGGTGGCAGGGGACTAGGGGTCTCCTTTGTGAAGATGAGCTATTTACCCAACGCTGTAACAAGGCAGGTCCTGGGTGGCAGGGGACTAGGGGTCTCCTTTGTGAAGATGACTCTTTGCCCAACGCTGTAGGAAGGGAGGTCCTGGGTGGCAGGGGAATAGGGGTCTCCTTTGTGAAGATGAGCTCTTTGCCTAGGAAGGCAGGTCCTGGGTGGCAGGGGACTAGGTGTCTCCTTTGTGAAGATGAGCTCTTTGCCTAACGCTGTAGGAAGGGAGTTCCTGGGTGGCAGGGGACTAGGGTTCTCCTTTGTGAAGATGAGCTCTTCGCCTAACGCTGTAGGAAGGGAGGTCCTGGGTGGCAGGGGACTAGGTGTCTCCTTTGCGAAGATGAGCTCTTCGCCTAACGCTGTAAGAAGGGAGTTCCTGGGTGGCAGGGGACTAGGGCTCTCCTTTGTGAAGATGAGCTCTTCGCCTAACGCTGTAGGAAGGCAGGTCCTGGGTGGCAGAGGACTAGGGATCTCCTTTGTGAAGATGAGCTCTTTGCCTAACGCTGTAGGAAGGGAGGTCCTGGGTGGCAGGGGACTAGGGCTCTCCTTTGTGAAGATGAGCTCTTTGCCTAGGAAGGAAGGTCCTGGGTGGTAGGGGACTAGGTGTCTCCTTTGTGAAGATGAGCTCTTTGCCTAACGCTGTAGGAAGGGAGGTCCTAGGTGGCAGGGGACTAGGGATCTCCTTTGTGAAGTGAGCTCTTTGCCTAACTCTGTAGGAAGGGAGGTCCTGGGTGGCAGGGGACTAGGGATCTCATTTGTGAAGTGAGCTCTTTGCCTAACGCTGTAGGAAGGCAGGTCCTGGGTGTCAGGGGACTAGGGACCTCCTTTGAGAAGATGAGCTCTTTGCCTAACGCTGTAGGAAGGGAGGTCCTGGGTGGCAGGGGAATAGGGCTCTCCTTTGTGAAGATGAGCTCTTTGCCTAACGCTGTAGGAAGGGAGGTCCTGGGTGGCAGGGGACTAGGGGTCTCCTTTGTGAAGATTAGCTCTTCGCCTAGGAAGGGAGGTCCTGGCTGGCAGGGGACTAGGGCTCTCCTTTGTGAAGATGAGCTCTTTGCCTAACGCTGTAGGAAGGGAGGTCCTGGGTGGCAGGGGACTAGGGATCTCCTTTGTGAAGATGAGCTCTTCGCCTAACGATGTAGGAAGGGAGGTCCTGGGTGGCAGGGGGCTAGGGATCTCCTTTGTGAAGATGAGCTCTTCTCCTAACGCTGTAACAAGGCAATCCTGGGTGGCAGGGGACAAGGGATCTCCTTTGTGATGATGAGCTCTTCACCTAACGCTGTAGGAAGGGAGGTCCTGCGTGGCAGGGAACTAGGGGTCTCCTTTGTGAAGATGACTCTTTGCCTAACGCTGTAGGAAGGGAGGTCCTGGGTGGCAGGGGACTAGGGATCTCCTTTGTGAAGATGAGCTCTTCGCCTAGGAAGGCAGATCCTGGGCAGCAGGGGACTAGGGATCTCCTTTGTGAAGATGAGTTTGTTGCCTAACGCTGTAGGAAGGGAGGTCCTGGGTGGCAGGGGACTAGGGATCTCCTTTGTGAAGATTAGCTCTTCGCCTAGGAAGGGAGGTCCTGGGTGGCAGGGGACTAGGGATCTCCTTTGTGAAGATGAGCTCTTTGCCTAACGCTGTAGGAAGGAAGGTCCTGTGTGGCATGGGACTCGGCGTCTCCTTTGTGAAGATGAGCTCTTCGCCTAACGCTGTAGGAAGGGAGCTCCTGGGTGGCAGGGGACTAGGGATCTCCTTTGTGAAGATGAGTTTGTTGCCTAACGCTGTAGGAAGGGAAGTCCTGGGTGGCAGGGGACTAGGGGTCTCCTTTGTGAAGATTAGCTCTTTGCCTAACGCTGTAGGAAGGGAGGTCCTGGGTTGCAGGGGACTAGGGCTCTCCTTTGTGAAGATGAGCTCTTCGCCTAACGCTGTAGGAAGACAGGTCCTGGGTGGCAGAGGACTAGGGATCTCCTTTGTGAAGATGAGATCTTTGCCTAACGCTGTAGGAAGGGAGGTCCTGGGTGGTAGGGGACTAGGGATCTCCTTTGTGAAGATGAGCTCTTCTCCTAACGCTGTAACAAGGCAGCTCCTGGGTGGCAGGGGACTAGGGATCTCCTTTGTGATGATGAGCTCTTCACCTAACGCTGTAGGAAGGGAGGTCCTGCGTGGCAGGGGACTAGGGGTCTCCTTTGTGAAGATGACTCTTTGCCTAACGCTGTAGGAAGGGAGGTCCTGGGTCGCAGGGGACTAGGGATCTCCTTTGTGAAGATGAGCTCTTCGCCTAGGAAGGCAGGTCCTGGGCGGCAGGGGACTAGGGATCTCCTTTGTGAAGATGAGTTTGTTGCCTACCGCTGTAGGAAGGGAGGTCCTGGGTGGCAGGGGACTAGGGATCTCCTTTGTGAAGATGAGCTCTTCGCCTAGGAAGTGAGGTCCTCGGTTGCAGGGGACTAGGGATCTCCTTTGTGAAGATGAGCTCTTTGCCTAACGCTGTAGGAAGGGAGGTCCTGGGTGGCAGGGTACTAGGGCTCTCCTTTGTGAAGATGAGCTCTTCGCCTAGGAAGGGAGGTCCTGGCTGGCAGGGGACTAGGGATCTCCTTTGTGAAGATGAGCTCTTCACCTAACGCTGTAGGAAGGGAGGTCCTGGGTGGCAGAGGACTAGGGATCTCCTTTGTGAAGATGAGCTCTTCGCCTAGGAAGGGAGGTCCTGGGTTGCAGGGGACTAGGGATCTCCTTTGTGAAGATGAGCTCTTCACCTAACGCTGTAGGAAGGGAGGTCCTGTGTGGCAGTGGACTAGGCGTCTCCTTTGTGAAGATGACTCTTTGCCTAACGCTGTAGGAAGGGAGTTCCTGGGTGGCAGGGCACTAGGGCTCTCCTTTGTGAAGATGAGCTCTTCGCCTAAAGCTGTAGGAAGGCTGGTCCTGGGGGGCAGGGGACTAGGTCTCTCCTTTGTGAAGATGAGCTCTTTGCCTAGGAAGGGAGTTCCTGGGTGGCAGGGGACTAGGGCTCTCCTTTGTGAAGATGAGCTTTTTGCCACTGCTGTTGGAAGGGAGCTCCTGGGTGGCAGGGGACTTGGGATCTCCTTTGTGAAGATGAGCTCTTCACCTAACGCTGTAGGAAGGGAGGTCCTGGGTGGCAGGGGACTAGGGGTCTCCTTTGTGAAGATGACTCTTTGCCTAACGCTGTAGGAAGGAGGTCCTGGGTGGCAGGGGACTAGGGCTCTCCTTTGTGAAGATGAGCTCTTCGCCTAGGAAGGGAGGTCCTGGCTGGCAGGGGACTAGGGCTCTCCTTTGTGAAGATGAGCTCTTTGCCTAACGCTGTAGGAAAGGAGGTCCTGGGTGGCAGGGGACTAGGGATCTCCTTTGTGAAGATGAGCTCTTCTCCTAACGCTGTAACAAGGCAGGTCCTGGGTGGCAGGGGACTAGGGATCTCCTTTGTGATGATGAGCTCTTCACCTAACGCTGTAGGAAGGGAGGTCCTGCGTGGCAGGGGACTAGGGGTCTCCTTTGTGAAGATAACTCTGTGCCTAACGCTGTAGGAAGGGAGGTCCTGGTTGGCATGGGAATAAGGATCTGCTTTGTGAAAATGAGGTCTTTGCCTAGGAAGGCAGATTGTGGGCGGCAGGGGACTAGGGATCTTCTTTGTGAAGATGAGTTTGTTGCCTAACGCTGTAGGAAGGGAGGTCCTGGGTGGCAGGGAACTAGGGGACTCCTTTGTGAAGATGAGCTCTTTGCCTAACGCTGTAGGAAGGGAGGTCCTGTGTGGCAGGGGACTAGGCGTCTCTTTTGTGAAGATGAGCTCTTCGCCTAACGCTGTAGGAAGGGAGTTCCTGGGTGGCAGGGGTCTAGGCCTCTCCTTTGTGAAGATGAGCTCTTCGCCTAACGCTGTAGGAAGGCAGGTCCTGGGTAGCAGAGGACTAGGGATCTCCTTTGTGAAGATGAGCTCTTTGCCTAACGCTGTAGGAAGGGAGGTCCTGTGTGGCAGGGGACTAGGGATATCCTTTGTGAAGATGAGCTCTTCTTCTAACGCTGTAACAAGGCAGTACCTGGGTGGCAGGGGACTAGGGCTCTCCTTTGTGAAGATGAGCTCTTTGCCTAACGCTGTAGGAAGGGAGCTCCTGGGTGGCAGTGGACTTGGGATCTCCTTTGTGAAGATGAGCTCTTTGCCTAATGCTGTAGGAAGGCAGGTATGGGTGGCAGGGGACTAGGGATCTCCTTTGTGAAGATGAGCTCTTCACCTAACGCTGTAGGAAGGGAGATCCTGGGTGGCAGGGGACTAGGTGTCTCCTTTGTGAAGATGACTCTTTGCCTAACGCTGTAGGAAGGGAGGTCCTGGGTGGCAGGGGACTAGGGCTCTCCTTTGTGAAGATGAGCTCTTTGCCTAGGAAGGGAGGTCCTGTGTGGCAGGGCACTAGGCGTCTCCTTTGTGAAGATGAGCTCTTCGCCTAACGCTGTAGGAAGGGAGTTCCTGGGTGGCAGGGGTCTAGGGCTCTCCTTTGTGAAGATGAGCTCTTCGCCTAACGCTGTAGGAAGGCAGGTCCTGGGTGGCAGAGGACTAGGGATCTCCTTTGTGAAGATGAGCTCTTTGCCTAGCGTTGTAGGAAGGGAGGTCCTGGGTGGCAGAGGACTAGGGATATCCTTTGTGAAGATTAGCTCTTCTTCTAACGCTGTAACAAAGCAGTACCTGGGTGGCAGGGGACTAGGGCTCTCCTTTGTGAAGATGAGCTCTTGGCCTAACGCTGTAGGAAGGGAGCTCCTGGGTGGCAGTTGACTTGGGATCTCCTATGTGAAGATGAGCTCTTTGCCTAATGCTGTAGGAAGGCTGGGGCAGGTATGGGTGGCAGGGGACTAGGGATCTCCTTTGTGAAGATGAGCTCTTCACCTAACGCTGTAGGAAGGGAGGTCCTGGGTGGCAGGGGACTAGGGGTCTCCTTTGTGAAGATGACTCTTTGCCTAACGCTGTAGGAAGGGAGGTCCTGGGTGGCAGGGGACTAGGGCTCTCCTTTGTGAAGATGAGCTCTTTGCCTAGGAAAGGAGGTCCTGACTGGCAGGGGACTAGGACTCTCCTTTGTGAAGATGAGCTCTTCTCCTAACGCTGTAACAAGGCAGGTCCTGGGTGGCAGGGGACTAGGGATCACCTTTGTGATGATGAGCTCTTCACCTAACGCTGTAGGAAGGGAGGTCCTGCGTGGCAGGGGACTAGGGGTCTCCTTTGTGAAGATGACTCTTTGCCTAACGCTGTAGGAAGGGAGGTCCTGGGTGGCAGGGGACTAGGGATCTCCTTTGTGAAGATGAGCTCTTTGCCCAGGAAGGCAGTCCTCGGTTGCAGGGGACTAGGGATCTCCTTTGTGAAGATGAGCTCTTTGCCAAACGCTGTAGGAAGGAAGGTCCTGTGTGGCATGGGACTAGGCGTCTCCTTTGTGAAGATGAGCTCTTCGCCTAACGCTGTAGGAAGGGAGTTCCTGGGTGGCAGGGGACAAGGGCTCTCCTTTGTGAAGATGAGCTCTTCGCCTAACGCTTTAGGAAGGCTGGTCCTAGGTGGCAGAGGACTAGGGATCTCCTTTGTGAAGATGAGCTCTTTGCCTAACGCTTTAGGAAGGGAGGTCGTGGGTGGCAGGGGACTAGGGCTCTCCTTTGTGAAGATGAGCTCTTTGCCTAGGAAGGGAGGTCCTGGGTGGCAGTGGACTAGGGCTCTCCTTTGTGAAGATGAGCTCTTTGCCTAACGCTGTAGGAAGGGAGCTCCTGGGTGGCAGGGGACTTGGGATCTCCTTTGTGAAGATGAGCACTTTGCCTAACGCTGTAACAAGGCAGGTCCTGGGTGACAGGGGACTAGGGATCTCCTTTGTGAAGATGAGCTCTTCACCTAAAGCTGTAGGAAGGGAGGTCCTGGGTGGCAGGGGACTAGGGGTCTCCTTTGTGAAGATGACTCTTTGCCTAACGCTGTAGGAAGGGAGGTCCTGGGTGGCAGGGGACTAGGGCTCTCCTTTGTGAAGATGAGCTCTTCACCTAGGAAGGGAGGTCCTGGCTGGCAGGGGACTAGGGCTCTCCTTTGTGAAGATGATCTCTTTGCCTAACGCTGTAGGAAGGGAGGTCCTGGGTAGCAGGGGACTAGGGATCTCCTTTGTGAAGATGAGCTCTTCGCCTAACGCTGTAGGAAGGGATGTCCTGGGTGGCAGGGGACTAGGGATCTCCTTTGTGAAGATGAGCTCTTCGCCTAGGAAGGCAGGTCGTGGGCGGCAGGGGACTAGGGATCTTCTTTGTGAAGATGAGTTTGTTGCCTAACGCTGTAGGAATGGAGGTCCTGGGTGGCAGGGAACTAGGGGACTCCTTTGTGAAGATGAGCTCTTTGCCTAACGCTGTAGGAACGGAGGTTCTGTGTGGCAGGGACTAGGCGTCTCCTTTGTGAAGATGAGCTCTTCGCCTAACCCTGTAGGAAGGGAGTTCCTGGGTGGCAGGGGTCTAGGGCTCTCCTTTGTGAAGATGAGCTCTTCGCCTAACGCTGTAGGAAGGCAGGTCCTGGGTGGCAGAGGACTAGGGATCTCCCTTGTGAAGATGAGCTCTTTGCCTAACGCTGTAGGAAGGGAGGTCCTGTGTGGCAGGGGACTAGGCGTCTCCTTTGTGAAGATGAGCTCTTCGCCTAACGCTGTAGGAAGGAAGGTCCTGGGTGGCAGAAGACTAGGGATCTCCTTTGCGAAGATTAGCTCTTTGCCTAACGCTGTAGGAAGGGAGGTCCTGGGTGGCAGGGGACTAGGGCTCTCCTTTGTGAAGATGAGCTCTTTGCCTAACGCTGTAACAAGGCAGGTCCTGGGTGTCAGGGGACTAGGGATCTCCTTTGTGAAGATGAGCTCTTCACCTAACGCTGTAGGAAGGGAGGTCCTGGGTGGCAGGGGACTAGGGGTCTCCTTTGTGAAGATGACTCTTTGCCTAACGCTGTAGGAAGGGAGGTCCGGGGTGGCAGGGGGCTAGGGGTCTCCTTTGTGAAGATGAGCTCTTTGCCTAGGAAGGCAGGTCCTGGATGGCAGGGGACTAGGTGTCTCCTTTGTGAAGATGAGCTCTTTGCCTAACGCTGTAGGAAGTGAGGTCCTGGGTGGCAGGGGACTAGGGCTCTCCTTTGTGAAGATGAGCTCTTTGCCTAACGCTGTCACAAGGCAGGTCCTGGGTGGCAGGGGACTAGGGATCTCCTTTGTGAAGATGAGCTCTTCACCTAACACTGTAGGAAGGGAGGTCCGGGGGGGCAGGGGACTAGGTGTCTCCTTTGTGAAGATGAGCTCTTTGCCTAACTCTGTAGGATGGGAGGTCCTGGGTGGCAGGGGACTAGGGATCTCCTTTGTGAAGTGAGCTCTTTGCCTAACTCTGTAGGATGGGAGGTCCTGGGTGGCAGGGAACTAGGGATCTCCTTTGTGAAGTGAGCTCTTTGCTTAACGCTGTAGGAAGGCAGGTCCTGGGTGGCAGGGTACTAGGGATCTCCTTTGTGAAGATGAGCTCTTCACGTAAGACGAGAGGTCCTGGGTGGCAGGGGACTAGGGGCCTCCTTTGAGAAGATGAGCTCTTTGCCTAACGCTGTAGGAAGGGCGGTCCTGGGTGGCAGGGGACTAGGCGTCTCCTTTGTGAAGATGAGCTCTTCGCCTAACGCTGTAGGAAGGGAGTTCCTGGGTGGCAGGGGACTAGGGTTCTCCTTTGTGAAGATGAGCTCTTCGCCTAACGCTGTAGGAAGGGAGGTCCTGCGTGGCAGGGGACTAGGTGTCTCCTTTGTGAAGATGAGCTCTTCGCCTAACGCTGTAGGAAGGCAGGTCCTTGGTGGCAGGGGACTAGGGCTCTCCTTTGTGAAGATGAGCTCTTTGCCTAGGAAGGCAGGTCCTGGGTGGTAGGGGACTAGGTGTCTCCTTTGTGAAGATGAGCTCTTTGCCTAACTCTGTAGGATGGGAGGTCCTGGGTGGCAGGGGACTAGGGATCTCCTTTGTGAAGTGAGCGCTTTGCCTAACGCTGTAGGAAGGGAGGTCCTGGGTGGCAGGGGACTAGGGATCTCCTTTGTGAAGATGAGCTCTTCGCCTAACGCTGTAGGAAGGGAGGTCCTGGGTGGCAGAGGACTAGGGATATCCTTTGTGAAGATGAGCTCTTCTTCTAACGCTGTAACAAGGCATTACCTGGGTGGCAGGGGACTAGGGATCTCCTTTGTGATGATGAGCTCTTCACCTAACGCTGTAGGAAGGGAGGTCCTGCATGGCAGGGGACTAGGGGTCTCCTTTGTGAAGATGACTCTTTGCCCAACGCTGTAGGAAGGGAGGTCCTGGTTGGCAGGGGACTAGGGATCTCCTTTGTGAAGATGAGCTCTTCGCCTAGGAAGGCAGGTCCTGGGTGGCAGGGGACTAGGGCTCTCCTTTGTGAAGATGAGCTCTTTGCCTAACGCTGTAGGAAGGGAGCTCCTGGGTGGCAGGGGACTTGGGATCTCCTTTGTGAAGATGAGCTCTTTGCCTAATGCTGTAGGAAGGCAGGTATGGGTGGCAGGGGACTAGGGATCTCCTTTGTGAAGATGATCTCTTCACGTAACGCTGTAGGAAGGGAGGTCCTGGGTGGCAGGGGACTAGGGGTCTCCTTTGTGAAGATGACTCTTTGCCTAACGCTGTAGGAAGGGAGGTCCTGGGTGGCAGGGGACTAGGGCTCTCCTTTGTGAAGATGAGCTCTTTGCCTAGGAAGGGAGGTCCTGGCTGGCAGGGGACTAGGACTTTCCTTTGTGAAGATGAGCTCTTTGCCTAACGCTGTAGGAAGGGAGGTCCTGAGTGGCAGGGGACTAGGGATCTCCTTTGTGAAGATGAGCTCTTCGCCTAGGAAGGCAGGTCCTGGGTGGCAGGGGACTAGGGCTCTCCTTTGTGAAGATGAGCTCTTCGCCTAACGCTGTAGGAAGGGAGGTCCTGGGTGGCAGGGGACTAGGGATCTCCTTTGTGAAGATGAGCTCTTCTCCTAACGCTGTAACAAGGCAGGTCCTGGGTGGCAGGGGACTAGGGATCACCTTTGTGATGATGAGCTCTTCACCTAACGCTGTAGGAAGGGAGGTCCTGCGTGGCAGGGGACTAGGGGTCTCCTTTGTGAAGATGACTCTTTGCCTAACGCTGTAGGAAGGGAGGTCCTGGGTGGCAGGGGACTAGGGATCTCCTTTGTGAAGATGAGCTCTTCGCCTAGGAAGGCAGGTCCTGGGCGGCAGGGGACTAGGGATCTCCTTTGTGAAGATGAGTTTGTTGCCTAACGCTGTAGGAAGGGAGGTCCTGGGTGGCAGGGGACTAGGGATCTCTTTTGTGAAGATGAGCTCTTTGCCTAACGCTGTAGGAAGGAAGGTCCTGTGTGGCATGGGACTAGGCGTCTCCTTTGTGAAGATGAGCTCTTTGCCTAACGCTGTAGGAAGGAAGGTCCTGTGTGGCATGGGACTAGGGATCTCCTTTGTGAAGATGAGCTCTTTGCCTAACGCTGTAGGAAGGAAGGTCCTGTGTGGCATGGGACTAGGGATCTCCTTTGTGAAGATGAGCTCTTTGCCTAACGCTGTAGGAAGGAAGGTCCTGTGTGGCATGGGACTAGGCGTCTCCTTTGTGAAGATGAACTCTTCGCCTAACACTGTAGGAAGGGAGTTCCTGGGTGGCAGGGGACTAGGGCTCTCCTTTGTGAAGATGAGCTCTTCGCCTAACGCTTTAGGAAGGCTGGTCCTGGGTGGCAGGGGAATAGGGATCTCCTTTGTGAAGATGAGCTCTTTGCCTAACGCTGTAGGAAGGAAGGTCCTGTGTGGCATGGGACTAGGGATCTCCTTTGTGAAGATGAGCTCTTTGCCTAACGCGGTAGGAAGGCAGGTCCTGTGTGGCATGGGACTAGGGGTCTCCTTTGTGAAGATGACTCTTTGCCTAACGCTGTAGGAAGGGAGGTCCTGGGTGGCAGGGGACTAGGGATCTCCTTTGTGAAGATGAGCTCTTTGCCTAGGAAGGCAGGTCCTGGGTGGCAGGGGACTAGGGCTCTCCTTTGTGAAGATGAGCTCTTCGCCTAACGCTTTAGGAAGGGAGGTCCTGGGTGGCAGGGGACTAGGACTCTCCTTTGTGAAGATGAGCTCTTTGCCTAACGCTGTAGGATGGGAGGTCCTGAGTGGCAGGGGACTAGGGATCTCCTTTGTGAAGATGAGCTCTTCGCCTAGGAAGGCAGGTCCTGGGTGGCAGGGGACTAGGGCTCTCCTTTGTGAAGATGAGCTCTTCGCCTAACGCTTTAGGAAGGGAGGTCCTGGGTGGCAGGGCACTAGGGATCTCCTTTGTGAAGATGAGCTCTTCTCCTAACGCTGTAACAAGGCAGGTCCTGGGTGGCAGGGGACTAGGGATCACCTTTGTGATGATGAGCTCTTCACCTAACGCTGTAGGAAGGGAGGTCCTGCGTGGCAGGGGACTAGGGGTCTCCTTTGTGAAGATGACTCTTTGCCTAACGCTGTAGGAAGGGAGGTCCTGGGTGGCAGGGGACTAGGGATCTCCTTTGTGAAGATGAGCTCTTCGCCTAGGAAGGCAGGTCCTGGGCGGCAGGGGACTAGGGATCTCCTTTGTGAAGATGAGTTTGTTGCCTAACGCTGTAGGAAGGGAGGTCCTGGGTGGCAGGGGACTAGGGATCTCCTTTGTGAAGATGAGCTCTTTGCCTACCGCTGTAGGAAGGAAGGTCCTGTGTGGCATGGGACTAGGCGTCTCCTTTGTGAAGGTGAGCTCTTTGCCTAACGCTGTAGGAAGGAAGGTCCTGTGTGGCATGGGACTAGGGATCTCCTTTGTGAAGATGAGCTCTTTGCCTAACGCTGTAGGAAGGAAGGTCCTGTGTGGCATGGGACTAGGGATCTCCTTTGTGAAGATGAGCTCTTTGCCTAACGCTGTAGGAAGGAAGGTCCTGTGTGGCATGGGACTAGGCGTCTCCTTTGTGAAGATGAGCTCTTCGCCTAACACTGTAGGAAGGGAGTTCCTGGGTGGCAGGGGACTAGGGCTCTCCTTTGTGAAGATGAGCTCTTCGCCTAACGCTTTAGGAAGGCTGGTCCTGGGTGGCAGAGGACTAGGGATCTCATTTGTGAAGATGAGCTCTTTGCCTAACGCTTTAGGAAGGGAGGTCCTGGGTGGCAGGGGACTAGGGCTCTCCTTTGTGAAGATGAGCTCTTTGCCTAGGAAGGGAGGTCCTGGGTGGCAGTGGACTAGGGCTCTCCTTTGTGAAGATGAGCTCTTTGCCTAACGCTGTAGGAAGGGAGCTCCTGGGTGGCGGGGGACTTGGGATCTCCTTTGTGAAGATGAGCTCTTTGCCTAACGCTGTAACAAGGCAGGTCCTGGGTGGCAGGGGACTAGGGATCTCCTTTGTGAAGATGAGCTCTTCACCGAAAGCTGTAGGACGGGAGGTCCTGGGTGGCAGGGGACTAGGGGTCTCCTTTGTGAAGATGACTCTTTGCCTAACGCTGTAGGAAGGGAGGTCCTGGGTGGCAGGGGACTAGGGCTCTCCATTGTGAAGATGAGCTCTTCGCCTAGGAAGGGAGGTCCTGGCTGGCAGGGGACTAGGGCTCTCCTTTGTGAAGATGATCTCTTTGCCTAACGCTGTAGGAAGGCAGGTCCTGGGTGGCAGGGGACTAGGGATCTCCTTTGTGAAGATGAGCTCTTCGCCTAACGCTGTAGGAAGGCAGGTCCTGGGTGGCAGAGGACTAGGGATCTCCTTTGTGAAGATGAGCTCTTTGCCTAACGCTGTAGGAAGGGAGGTCCTGGGTGGCAGGGGACTAGGGCTCTCCTTTGTGAAGATGAGCTCTTTGCCTAACGCTGTAGGAAGGGAGCTCCTGGGTGGCAGGGGACTTGGGATCTCCTTTGTGAAGATGAGCTCTTTCCCTAACGCTGTAACAAGGCAGGTCCTGGGTGGCAGGGGACTAGGGATCTCCTTTGTGAAGATGAGCCCTTCATCTAACGCTGTAGGAAGGGAGGTCCTGGGTGGCAGGGGACAAGGGGTCTCCTTTGTGAAGATGACTCTTTGCCTAACGCTGTAGGAAGGGAGGTCCGGGGTGGCAGGGGGCTAGGGGTCTCCTTTATGAAGATGAGCTCTTTGCCTAGGAAGGCAGGTCCTGGATGGCAGGGGACTAGGTGTCTCCTTTGTGAAGATGAGCTCTTTGCCTAACGCTGTAGGAAGTGAGGTCCTGGGTGGCAGGGGACTAGGGATCTCCTTTGTGAAGTGAGCTCTTTGCCTAACGCTGTAGGAAGTGAGGTCCTGGGTGGCAGGGGACTAGGGCTCTCCTTTGTGAAGATGAGCTCTTTGCCTAATGCTGTAGGAAGGCAGGTCCTGGGTGGCAGGGGACTAGGGATCTCCTGTGTGAAGAAGAGCTCTCACCTAACGCTGTAGGAAAGGAGGTTCTAGGTGGAAGGGAACTAGGGATCTCCTTTGTGAAGATGAGCTCTTCGCCTAATGCTGTAGGAAGGGAGGTCCTGGGTGGCAGGGGACTAGGGATCTCCTTTGTGAAGATGAGCGCTTCGCCTAACGCTGTAGGAAGGCAGGTCCTGGGTGGCAGAGGACTAGGGATCTCCTTTGTGAAGATGAGCTCTTTGCCTAACGCTGTAGGAAGGGAGGTCCTGGCTGGCAGGGGACTAGGGCTCTCCTTTGTGAAGATGAGCTCTTTGCCTAGGAAGGGAGGTCCTGGGTGGCAGGGGACTAGGGGTCTCCTTTGTGAAGATGACTCTTTGCCTAACGCTGTAGGAAGGGAGGTCCTGGGTGGCAGGGGTATAGGGGTCTCCTTTGTGAAGATGAGCTCTTTGCCTAGGAAGGCAGGTCCTGGGTGGCAGGGGACTAGGTGTCTCCTTTGTGAAGATGAGCTCTTTGCCTAACGCTGTAGGAAGGGAGTTCCTGGGTGGCAGGGGACTAGGGTTCTCCTTTGTGAAGATGAGCTCTTCGCCTAACGCTGTAGGAAGGGAGGTCCTGGGTGGCAGGGGACTAGGTGTCTCCTTTGTGAAGATGAGCTCTTCGCCTAACGATGTAAGAAGGGAGTTCCTGGGTGGCAGGGGACTAGGGCTCTCCTTTGTGAAGATGAGCGCTTCGCATAACGCTGTAGGAAGGCAGGTCCTGGGTGGCAGAGGACTAGGGATCTCCTTTGTGAAGATGAGCTCTTTGCCTAACGCTGTAGGAAGGGAGGTCCTGAGTGGCAGGGGACTAGGGCTCCTCTTTGTGAAGATGAGCTCTTTGCCTAGGAAGGCAGGTCCTGGGTGGTAGGGGACTAGGTGTCTCCTTTGTGAAGATGAGCTCTTTGCCTAACGCTGTAGGAAGGGAGGTCCTGTGTGGCAGGGGACTAGGGATCTCCTTTGTGAAGTGAGCTCTTTGCCTAACTCTGTAGGAAGGGAGGTCCTGGGTGGCAGGGGACTAGGGACCTCCTTTGAGAAGATGAGCTCTTTGCCTAACCCTGTAGGAAGGGAGGTCCTGGGTGGCAGGGGACTAGGGGTCTCCTTTGTGAAGATGAGCTCTTTGCCTAACGCTGTAGGAAGGGAGGTCCTGGGTGGCAGGGGACTAGGGGTCTCCTTTGTGAAGATTAGCTCTTTGCCTAGGAAGGGAGGTCCTGGGTGGCAGGGGACTAGGGATCTCCTTTGTGAAGTGAGCTCTTTGCCTAACGCTGTAGGAAGGCAGGTCCTGGGTGGCAGGGGACTAGGGACCTCCTTTGAGAAGATGAGCTCTTTGCCTAACCCTGTAGGAAGGGAGGTCCTGGGTGGCAGGGGAATCGGGATCTCCTTTGTGAAGATGAGCTCTTTGCCTAACGCTGTAGGAAGGGAGGTCCTGGGTGGCAGGGGACTAGGGGTCTCCTTTGTGAAGATTAGCTCTTCGCCTAGGAAGGGAGGTCCTGGCTGGCAGGGGACTAGGGCTCTCCTTTGTGAAGATGAGCTCTTTGCCTAACGCTGTAGGAAGGGAGGTCCCGGGTGGCAGGGGACTAGGGATCTCCTTTGTGAAGTGAGCTCTTTGCCTAACACTGTAGGAAGGGAGGTCCTGGGTGGCAGGGGACTAAGGGTCTCCTTTGTGAAGATGAGCTCTTCGCCTAGGAAGGGAGGTCCTGGATGGCAGGGGGCTAGGGCTCTCCCTTGTGAAGATGAGCTCTTTGCCTAGGAAGGGAGGTCCTGGGTGGCAGGGGAATAGGGATCTCCTTTGTGAAGATGAGCTCTTTGCCTAACGCTGTAGGAAGGGAGGGCCTGGGTGGCAGGGGACTAAGGGTCTCCTTTGTGAAGATGAGCTCTTCGCCTAGGAAGGGAGGTCCCGGATGGCAGGGGGCTAGGGCTCTCCTTTGTGAAGATGAGCTCTTTGCCTAACGCTGTAACAAGGCAGGTCCTGGGTGGCAGGGGACTAGGGATCTCCTTTGTGAAGATGAGCTCTTCTTCTAACGCTGTAACAAGGCAGGTCCTGGGTGGCAGGGGACTAGGGATCTCCTTTGTGATGATGAGCTCTTCGCCTAGGAAGGGAGGTCCTGGCTGGCAGGGGACTAGGGCTCTCCTTTGTGAAGATGAGCTCTTTGCCTAACGCTGTAGGAAGGGAGGTCCTGGGTGGTGGGGGGACTAGGGATCTCCTTTGTGAAGATGAGCTCTTCGCCTAACGCTGTAGGAAGGCAGGTCCTGCGTGGCAGGGGACTAGGGGTCTCCTTTGTGAAGATGACTCTTTGCCTAATGCTGTAGAAAGGGAAGCCCTGGGTGGCAGGGGACTAGGCGTCTCCTTTGTGAAGATGAGATCTCCCCGCCTAACGCTGTAGGAAGGGAGTTCCTGGGTGGCAGGGGACTAGGGCTCTCCTTTGTAAAGATGAGCTCTTCGCCTAACGCTGTAGGAACGCAGGTCCTGGGTGCCAGAGGACTAGGGATCTCCTTTGTGAAGATGAGCTCTTTGCCTAACGCTGTAGCAAGGGAGGTCCTGGGTGGCAGGGGACTAGGGCTCTCCTTTGTGAAGATGAGCTCTTTGCCTAGGAAAGCAGGTCCTGGGTGGCAGGGGACTAGGGCTCTCCTTTGTGAAGATGAGCTCTTTGCCTAACGCTGTAGGAACGGAGTTCCTGGGTGGCAGGGTACTAGGGTTCTCCTTTGTGAAGATGAGCTCTTCGCCTAACGCTGTAGGAAGGGAGGTCCTGGGTGGCAGGGGACTAGGGCTCTCCTTTGTGAAGATGAGCGCTTCGCCTAACGCTGTAGGAAGGCAGGTCCTGGGTGGCAGAGGACTAGGGATCTCCTTTGTGAAGATGAGCTCTTTGCCTAACGCTGTAGGAAGGGAGGTCCTGGGTGGCAGGGGACTAGGGCTCTCCTTTGTGAAGATGAGCTCTTTGCCTAGGAAGGGAGGTCCTGGGTGGCAGGGGACTAGGGGTCTCCTTTGTGAAGATGACTCTTTGCCTAACGCTGTAGGAAGGGAGGTCCTGGGTGGCAGGGGTATAGGGGTCTCCTTTGTGAAGATGAGCTCTTTGCCTAGGAAGGCAGGTCCTGGGTGGCAGGGACTAGGTGTCTCCTTTGTGAAGATGAGCTCTTCGCCTAACGCTGTAAGAAGGGAGTTCCTGGGTGGCAGGGGACTAGGGCTCTCCTTTGTGAAGATGAGCGCTTCGCATAACGCTGTAGGAAGGCAGGTCCTGGGTGGCAGAGGACTAGGGATCTCCTTTGTGAAGATGAGCTCTTTGCCTAACGCTGTAGGAAGGGAGGTCCTGGGTGGCAGGGGACTAGGGCTCTCCTTTGTGAAGATGAGCTCATTGCCTAGGAAGGGAGGTCCTGGGTGGCAGGGGACTAGGGCTCTCCTTTGTGAAGATGAGCTCTTTGCCTAGGAAGGCAGGTCCTGGGTGGTAGGGGACTAGGTGTCTCCTTTGTGAAGATGAGATCTCCGCCTAACGCTGTAGGAAGGCTGGTCCTGGGGGGCAGGGGACTAGGGCTCTCCTTTGTGAAGATGAGCTCTTCGCCTAACGCTGTAGGAAGTGAGGTCCTGGGTGGCAGGGGACTAGGGCTCTCCTTTGTGAAGATGAGCTCTTTGCCTAACGCTGTAGGAAGGGAGGTCCTGGGTGGCAGGAGACTAGGGATCTCCTTTGTGAAGTGAGCTCTTTGCCTAACTCTGTAGGAAGGGAGGTCCTGGGTGGCAGGGGACTAGGGATCTCCTTTGTGAAGTGAGCTCTTTGCCTAACGCTGTAGGAAGGCAGGTCCTGGGTGGCAGGGGACTAGGGACCTCCTTTGAGAAGATGAGCTCTTTGCCTAACCCTGTAGGAAGGGAGGTCCTGGGTGGCAGGGGAATAGGGATCTCCTTTGTGAATATGAGCTCTTTGCCTAACGCTGTAGGAAGGGAGGTCCTGGGTGGCAGGGGACTAGGGGTCTCCTTTGTGAAGATTAGCTCTTCGCCTAGGAAGGGAGGTCCTGGCTGGCAGGGGACTAGGGCTCTCCTTTATGAAGATGAGCTCTTTGCCTAACGCTGTAGGAAGGGAGGTCCCGGGTGGCAGGGGACTAGGGATCTCCTTTGTGAAGTGAGCTCTTTGCCTAACGCTGTAGGAAAGCAGGTCCTGGGTGGCAGGGGACTAGGGATCTCCTTTGTGAAGATGAGCTCTTTGCCTAGGAAGGGAGGTCCTGGGTGGCAGGGGAATAGGGATCTCCTTTGTGAAGATGAGCTCTTTGCCTAACGCTGTAGGAAGGGAGGTCCTGGGTGGCAGGGGACTAAGGGTCTCCTTTGTGAAGATGAGCTCTTCGCCTAGGAAGGGAGGTCCTGGATGGCAGGGGGCTAGGGCTCTCCTTTGTGAAGATGAGCTCTTTGCCTAATGCTGTAGGAAGGGAGGTTCTGGGTGGCAGGGGACTAGGGATCTCCTTTGTGAAGATGAGCTCTTCGCCTAACGCTGTAAGAAGGGAGGTCCTGGGTGGCAGGGGACTAGGGATCTCCTTTGTGAAGATGAGCTCTTCTTCTAACG
Organism: Ambystoma mexicanum; assembly: GCF_040938575.1. NCBI lineage: Eukaryota > Metazoa > Chordata > Amphibia > Caudata > Ambystomatidae > Ambystoma > Ambystoma mexicanum. The sequence continues at coordinate 834,579,901 of NC_090938.1, read as the reverse complement.
CTGTAACAAGGCAGGTCCTGGGTGGCAGGGGACTAGGGATCTCCTTTGTGATGATGAGCTCTTCGGCTAGGAAGGGAGGTCCTGGCTGGCAGGGGACTAGGGCTCTCCTTTGTGAATATGAGCTCTTTGCCTAACGCTGTAGGAAGGGAGGTCCTGGGTGGTGGGGGGACTAGGGATCTCCTTTGTGAAGATGAGCTCTTCGCCTAACGCTGTAGGAAGGCAGGTCCTGCGTGGCAGGGGACTAGGGGTCTCCTTTGTGAAGATGAGATCTCCGACTAACGCTGTAGGAAGGGAGTTCCTGGGTGGCAGGGGACTAGGGCTCTCCTTTGTGAAGATGAGCTCTTCGCCTAACGCTGTAGGAACGCAGGTCCTGGGTGCCAGAGGACTAGGGATCTCCTTTGTGAAGATGAGCTCTTTGCCTAACGCTGTAACAAGGGAGGTCCTGGGTGGCAGGGGACTAGGGCTCTCCTTTGTGAAGATGAGCTCTTTGCCTAGGAAGGCAGGTCCTGGGTGGCAGGGGACTAGGGCTCTCCTTTGTGAAGATGAGCTCTTTGCCTAACGCTGTAGGAAGGGAGTTCCTGGGTGGCAGGGGACTAGGGTTCTCCTTTGTGAAGATGAGCTCTTCGCCTAACGCTGTAGGAAGGGAGGTCCTGGGTGGCAGGGGACTAGGGCTCTCCTTTGTGAAGATGAGCGCTTCGCCTAACGCTGTAGGAAGGCAGGTCCTGGGTGGCAGAGGACTAGGGATCTCCTTTGTGAAGATGAGCTCTTTGCCTAACGCTGTAGGAAGGGAGGTCCTGGGTGGCAGGGGACTAGGGCTCTCCTTTGTGAAGATGAGCTCTTTGCCTAGGAAGGGAGGTCCTGGGTGGCAGGGGACTAGGGCTCTCCTTTGTGAAGATGAGCTCTTTGCCTAGGAAGGCAGGTCCTGGGTGGTAGGGGACTAGGTGTCTCCTTTATGAAGATGAGCTCTTTGCCTAACGCTGTAGGAAGGGAGGTCCTGGGTGGCAGGGGACTAGGGATCTCCTTTGTGAAGTGAGCTCTTTGCCTAACTCTGTAGGAAGGGAGGTCCTGGGTGGCAGGGGACTAGGGATCTCCTTTGTGAAGTGAGCTCTTTGCCTAACGCTGTAGGAAGGCAGGTCCTGGGTGGCAGGGGACTAGGGACCTCCTTTGAGAAGATGAGCTCTTTGCCTAACCCTGTAGGAAGGGAGGTCCTGGGTGGCAGGGTGTGATGGCCTATCTTTAATATGGTATAAATAAAAGTCTGAGACAACAATTAGTTTATATGGGGCCTCATTACGACCCTGGCGGAAATGGAGAAACGATGGCGGAAATGCAATACCGCCATCGAATACCGCTCGTTGCGATTATGACCCGTCACCGTAAAGTACGATGCCATTAGCGACACCGCCGTGAACGGCAACGCTAACTGCACCAAGTACGCGCACGGGCGCCCTGCAAAACCGGAATCACTGCCATGGCGCAACGGTACGCGAATTCTGACCCTAGCGGACATGTACTGAACGCCATCAAGCATGGCGGAAAGTACCATTCCGCCATGGTGAGAAATACGGCATCGTGAACCAACCGTAAATGGCCCTACTGAGTGCCTGAACTCCACTCCCTGCCCACATTGCACAACTCCTGGCAGGCGCAATGTAGTCACACTATGCAACCAGTGAAATCTACAAGTCACCCATGCATGCCAACGTAGAAATGCATGCAGGGGCTCCAAGTGCCTCGTGAGTGGGCATCCATATTCGGCATGTCACCATTGCCGTACTGATGCAGCACATGCATGTGAAGGTACTAGGACATCAAAATGAAAATCAAGAATACATGACACAAAACAACAGTAGTCCCCCATCGCTTGCCACCAGCGCAAGGCAACACCCAAAGCAGCATCCTGAGGGAGATTGCACCAGCCCTGTACTCTTGCCAGTAAACAAACCAACCATCAGCAAAAGCATGTACCACACAAGTTGGCAGAGTGACTGAGCAGCCAGGCCATCTCAAGAGGGGCCGATGGGAGCTGCAGGGCACAGATGGCACGAATACAGAAGCTATTGCAATGGACATGACCCCAGTCTCCCTCCAACAAACGCACGCAAACACAGGCACCTGTGACCAGCCATATACTGATAATCCCATCATTCCACCAATCGACCCGGCTGACCGGCATCTGTTGGCCAAAAGCTAATCCCCCGCCCCTGAGCATGACATCATTAAAACAGTCACAATGGCAGCCCCTATCCGTGACCATACTGTGCTACGTAGGCAAACGCTGCCAGTACAGTACCACGCAACTCAACTCAGATTGCGGAACACAATGCAGATCATCTCACAATACATAGCGCCACAAATCGGAAATTGCTACATCACCTGCAAAGAATTACGCAACACGGCAAATATCGGAAAACTTTTTAAATGCACATCCAAATAACAAAGGGCAAACAGCAATTTGCACATCAACACCAAAACATCCATCATCACCGAGGGCTGCATCCGCAATAATTGACCAGCTTCCACTTGTGTGACGCCCTGTACCTTCATGGCACACAGGGCCTACATTAACGTTCCAAAAGGCAACATGGAAGCGCCAAGAACCGCAGGTCCGTCCCATGAGGTAGGCACTAGTCCAGCTGAAAGGCCGAAATGTTGTACCTAGCCACCAGTACTGCGTAAGGGCATGTGGCCCATTGGCGATCGTCCCATAAGATCGTAATGTTGCTCCACTGATTTACCCGAAGCTGCAGGTGTCGAGAGTAAAACCCATCTGGAGGAGTGGCGTACAGATGGCATCTGCAAAAGGGCAGGAGATACCTGTCACCCAAATGAAAGACAAATTAACCGTTTGCTGTACAGGACTCCTGATGCATTACACACTTCAATCAACACACCAAATCCACACCCATATGCATGCTAGCCCACTCCAAATGAATATATACACCCCTAAATCAGTAGCGAATCACAACGAAATCAATCGAGGTGAATACACCATTGCCAACGTCTGTTACTGTGCATGCGTCCGTCAAGACAGAACCCATAACATGGGATCAGTAACGTGCCTAGACACAAGTGTGTGAAGGCGCGTCGAGACAGGGAGGATCCGACAAGGGCAGATAGACGTTGGTCCCACTATGGCAGCTTTGCATCACATAGCGCAGGGGAAGAGGATCGATTCATAAAACCCATGTACATGGCAGATTCAAATCAAATCAACTGTCCATGCATCCATTCAACATCCCCTCATCCCGCCATGAAATCGCATGAAGATTCACTCACATAATATTTGAAACTTCCATTGCGTCTGTGCGTAATGCAGTCTGCAAAAACCACTGTGCTCCTGGCCGGATCTGTAGTGTTGTGAAGCGACATGGATTTTTGAACGTCCTGCCTTATCGTCCACTACGCTATTGCGCATCCCATTCAATTCATATCATTCATTGCTTGCTCGTTATGGGCCATGTCCCAAGGACATTCTACAATAGAACGTTACATTTCCAGGCAGACCTGTGGGCGTATCCTCGCCGCTACTTCAAAACCAAAAACGCTGTCCTTCGAATTCCTCATTTGCAACATTACGTCGAAAAGGCGTCTGTGAACGCTTGCATTCACAATTACATCTATGTAGTGCGGATGTGTGTGATAATGCTAACTGGCTACAATCACGATTGGGACGCCACGCCCGTCGGTGAAGTTCGTTGCTGTGCTGCATGAGGGTCCGCCGTCGATGGAGCCCTACATACCACTGACTCTTCACAGGTATGTAAGCGACTGCAAATATAGCATGTGTAAAAATGGGAGCATAGCATGAAAATCATTCAAAGTACATCACACTGCAATCGGGATTTGATACATGATTGCAATTGCAAGATGCCATGCGGCCAAATGCAGGGTTTCGTGCGGAACGTGGTCGCCCAAAAGGGATTGCAGCTGCCACAGGTTCAATCAATCAGCACAGGTGGAGCCCATACAGGTTGACAGCACATAAATAGCACACCCAACCCCTCCCACAACCACACCCACTCCAAAATGCTACCGTCAGGACTAGCGATGTTGGCCCTGGGGGACCAGATAGCACTGCAAGTACTACAACTACAAGAAGACGACGAACAACAACAGCCACAACAACCGGCCGCACAGAGGAGACGCAGGAGGAGGAGGAGGAGGAGGAGGGCAAGGCAGGGTCAGCAAGGCCCACAAGCACTGCCACTACCACCACGCAGGCAGCCCGCAATCCCACGCCTCCGAGCCAATCCGTTCAACCTCAGTGCTGAGCAGATCCACACCCTCTACCGTTTGGACCGGGACACCATAATCGCCATTGTGGACATGACACACGCTGACCTCGTGAGCATGATAGATAGCCCAACCGCCATCCCACCCCTACTGAAGGTGGTGTCTGTACTACACTTCCTGGCCACAGGCACCTACCAGCACACCGTCGGACAGTTGCATGGCATTTCACAGCCACTGTTCTCACGGACACTCTTCCAAGTGCTCGATGCCCTCCTGAAGCACGCCGACGACCACATCACACTACCACGCACGGACCAGGAGATTACCAACGCAAAAGTGGGATTCCATGCACTTGGCGGCATCCCGGGTTGCATTGGTGCCATCGACTGCACCCATGTTGAATTGGTTGTCCCACATGCCGTGGAGGTCCAGTACCGCAACCGGAAACAATATCATTCAATCAATGTGCAAATGGTGTGTGACTCCAACAAGATCTTTACACAATGTTGTGCCCGATTCCCAGGATCTACCCATGATTCCATGGTCCTGAGGAACACAAGAATACCACGCTACATGGAGCGACACGCAGGGCACAGATCCTGGCTACTCGGTGAGTCTCATTCCATGCATGACATCGTGGCCCATTTGATGCGAACTTGCGGGAAGGGGGGGGGGGCTACTTAGCACTCTCATTCCACTGACACCCTTTATTTGTCACATACAGGTGATGCCGGGTATCCACTGAAGAGATGGCTCCTTACACCAATCCGGAACCCACAGAACCAGCATGAGGAGGAGTACAACCATGCCCACTCACGTACCCGTGTGGTCATTGAACAGGCATTCGGGCTACTGAAGGCCCGTTTCCGCTGCCTCAGCAGGTCTGGCGGGGCACTCATGTACAGCCATGAGAAGGTTTCTAAGATGGTCATGGCATGTGTCATGCTGCACAACATGTGCGTACGTAGGAATGTGCCCATGCCCCCTGACGCTGAACTGCATGCACCTGATGATGGTCATGATGATGGTGGGGATGTGGCGGCACCTCAAGGAGTCCATGAGGCACAGGATGCATGTGAAATCCGACAGAGCATCATAGATGCATGCTTCTAGCAACCACGCATGGTGCCTATTACATGGAAAGGGGACCTGTGGCACTGTGTGTGTAGTACAGGCACATTTTGGACTGTACGCCTATGAAGGCATCGTACGCAAAGATCAATGTCCACACATCTCATTGGATGATAATGATGTACTGTATTGCTAATGTGAATTGATTTATACACCCTATGGACCCGCCACCCAGTGAAGCCCAACACACCCCTCCACCCTCCTACCTCCCCCCCCAACACCAGTGTCCACAGATGCATATTGTCCGTGGGTAGACGCTATTGCAAGCCCCCTCTACGGGTATCAGGGGCACCCCTGCCCGTGGAGCGCAGGTTCCTGCCAGATCTACGTTGGGGGCTGCCCTGGACGGAACTTGCCACGGATGATGTCTCTGCCTGCTCGCGTCCATGCATGTCCCTGAGGGTTTGTGAGAGCTCCGTGAGCACACGGCGCACAGCGGCAAGTTCAGCACATACGTCTTTGGACGTCGCATGCAGTTCCCCCCTCAGGCTCTCGGTGCTTTTCTCCATTTGTGCTGTCAGGCTCTCGGTTCTTTTCTCCATTTGTGCTGTCAGGCTCTCGGTGTATTTCTCCATTTGTGCTCTCAGGCTCTCGGTGCTTCTCTCCATTTCTCCCCTAAGGCTCTCACTACTTTGCTCTATTTGTGCCCTAAGTGTCTCAGTGGATGTTTCTATGTCTGCCCTAGAACCCCTGCATTCATTTGCATGATCCTTGAGTAGCGTGGCCACTTGCTGCTGTTGCTCGATCAGCTGGTCGAGGGACTGTTGCCTCTGCTGGGCCATGGCCATTTGCGGTGGTGTGACAGAGGGGCTGCTCGACACATGTTGCCTTGGCACAGGGCTTGTGGGGGTTGGCCAGTCGTCGTCTTGTGGGTTCCCCTGCATGGTTTCCTCATGGTGTAGGGGATGGAACATACAGGGGGATTGGGACAGGTCATGGATGGTTCCTACGTCGCCAGCACTGTTTTCAGTGTCGGAGCATGCTGGCATGACAGCTCTGTCACCTATGGTGCTGCTACCACCAGAAGCAGTGCCATCTGATACATCCCTTGGGGGGACCTGTGGTGCTGGTGTTGTGGACATGCTGGCTGCTGGGGTGCCTGTTGCAGTCCCCTCCAGTGTGCTGCCACTTGATTCCTGCTGCTGCCGTGTCTTGATCCGTGCACCTGAGGTGGAGGGTCTTTGGACGTTGGTCTTGGCCCTCTTTGCAGGTGTGCTGGTAGGGGTGTCCTGCAGCTCGTCGTTGGAATCAGACCCTGTGGTGGAGTAAAGGAGGGCGAGCGTTAGTTATGGGTCTGTGGATATTGGAATGGCAATGTATCACATGCATTGGGGTGGTACATGAGGGTGATTTGGGACTGGGCCTTGGAGGTGGTCTGATTTTTGTGTGCATTGCTGATGCTTTTATTTGGCAGCCTGCAGTTGGGGGTGCATGCTGCACATGTAGGGGGTGTTTTAGCATTTTAATTTATTTATTTATTTATTCTGATTTTTAGAGGGCGCTATCAGGCCAAAGTATGTATTGCACTATGGGCACACATGGTACAGCACATGTTCGTGCTTTGTGGATGTTTCTTTTGGCCAACCTACCTGATTCTCCGGATGTCGGCACTCCTTTCTCCATCTTTCCGACTCCCTCTATGCTCTCCATTCCTATGGTGGAGGCGCAGATTTCCTCCCAGGGGGTCAACTTGATGGGCGATTCTGATCCTCCCCCGGTAGCTGTGGCAATGTTTCTGTTAGCAGAAAGTATGCTCCGGACGCGGATCCGCAGGTCGTCCCACCGCTTTCGACATTGCTGTGGCGTGCGGGGTGTTGTCCCCACCGCACTTACGCGCTGTGCCACCATGTCCCATATGGCCTTCTTGTTGGCAAGGGCCGTCCTGGTCATTTGACTGGAGAAGACGATGGCGGCATTCTCCTGGAGGGTCTCGGTGAGCACGGTCAGTCCCTCACGGGAGAAGTGGACCTGCCGCTTGCGATCACACGCTTTCTTAGCTACTTTTCCCATATTTATGTTTTTAACTGGAGTTGCTAACGGGTTGGGCAGTGTGTCAGGGTCGGATTTTTAATGGTTGTGTTGGGATTCTCATTTTATAGTTGTGCGGCGTGCTGTTTCCCGTTCCGGCTACATGCTTTTACTTCCGTTTCCGTATATTTACGGTGGCCGTAATTTGCGGTGGCCGCTCATTGCGGTGACCGCTCATTACGGTGACCGCTAAGATGGGTGGCGGAATTGCACCTGGTGCAGCGTACGGCGGCGGTAAGGGGCGTTTTGGGGTCATTTCCGCCATCGCAGCCTTTCGGATTCCGCCATGGCGTAATGCTCGTGCCCGATGGGTCGGAATTAGCCGCACTTTACTCCATCGTGCAATGGCGGAAACGCTATTTACGCTATGGCGGTCAGGTCTGTTGATTTCCGCCAGGGTCGTAATGAGGCCCATGGAATTCAACGAGAACCCAAATAACTTTAATAACAGAGTTTCCTTCTTTCTTTCCGATGCAATTTTAAAGAAAAGGATATGTCTTTACTGCTGGATCTTTTAAACTTGGTATCTAGATTGGCATCTCTTCTGGCTCAAGGTACGTGGTCTATGTCGTTAGTCTACATTGACTTCCTGCTTTGTGGTCTGATGTTACTTCCCTCATTCGACCATACAGTTTAACCAAAATGTCTCTCTTTCTCTTCTCTAGTCCATGACTTTTCCCTTGACTTCCTCAGTTTAGTGTTTTTATATTCTCTTTTCCCTCATGGTAACCTTCTAGGTTTGTTTCTTTACTCTGCACCACTTGTCTTCTAACACTTCTGAATATATATATTTCTGTTGAGGCTAATGTTTGTAGTCCCTGTTCAGGCACAGAGTCTATGGAGCTTCTCTTGTACTATGTAGTTAGTTTCATATGCAGCTGTAATCACGCCTTTAAACTCTCCTCTTAACTTAGCTCCTGCTCATAAGGATTTTTGGATTCCGCATCTCACACTCTTCATCCCCTTATAGTTATATCCTTAAAGAAATTCTTCAGGTGGCTGTTTATCTACACAGCGACGTATGGCAGTCTTTATCAGGCATTCGATCCCATACGGGTGTCCGTTAAACAGAGCGGTTTCCCTTCCCTACATTTCCCTGAAGTCTATAACACTATACCTCATTCAAGGGATCTGATACTAGTAGCCGGCCATCGTCGGGTTATCCCGTATGATTTCCTGGTCTTACTCGTTTATCGGCGCAACAGCACCTACTGCTTCCTTCTGCAAGGACATCCGCGATCAGATGTTCCCTTCAGGACACGGCTGTCTTCCGTGGTTCAGCGTGGCTTCTCCGGCACAACTGCGTCTTCTGCTTCCTGTCTCATCGACGTCCGCGATCAGCTGTTCCCTTCCGGACACGGCCGTCTTCTTTTCAGCGTGGGGCTTCTCCCAGCCAAGCCAGCGACAACGATCGCTATGTTTAAACTCACGGAACAACAACACTCGATCAGCTGTTCCCTTCCGGACACGGCCGTCTTCTTTTCAGCGCGGCGCTTCTCCCAGCCAAGCCAGCGACAACGATCGCTGTGTTTAAACTCCCGGAACAAAAAAAAACTCCTTATACTGCGCAACGGCGCAACTTTGTATCGAGGTATCAAAATTTCAGTCTGAAGCCCACAGCGTCTTCTTTTCACCGTCCCTCTTCAATACGCCCAGGTATAACCGTCTTTTTCCCCTTCTTCCACGCGAGACCCCGTCTCCTAGGCAACAAAACATAACACCCAGGCCATTAGAGGAAAGTCCATACATGGAGCAAACAAACAGGACTTCCTGGTTATACTTTCAATATGTAATACTGTATACGTGAGTCTACCACGTTTAAAGACATCGTCACACCCCCTCTACTAAACCCTTACGTTCGGGAAGGGTTTCTGCTCTGGACAAATAATCAGCTTGTGACAGCAGCTTTCCAGGTCTATGAACAGTGTTAAAGGAGAAGGGCTGGAGGGAAAGAAACCACCGGAGAACCCTCTGGTTTGAGTCTTTATTTCGGGCTAACCAGACCAAGGGAGCGTGATCCGTAATTAGAGTAAACTCTCGACCCAGCAGGTAGTACCTAAGTGCATCAATAGCCCACTTGACGGCCAGACACTCCTTCTCTATGGTCGGGTAACTTAACTCATGTGGTAACAATTTCCTACTGATGAACAATATAGGTCTTTCCCCTTCGCCTTGATTCTGCAGAAGCACTGCTCCGAGTCCCGTTCCTGAAGCATCAGTCTGAAGAAGAAATGGAGACTTAAAGTCTGGACATTGCAAGACAGCTCTTCCGGTGAGTGCTTCTTTTAGAAGATTAAAGGCTTTTCGGGCTTCAACTGTTTCCCAAATTTTCTTATGTACAGTGCTCTTCTTCAACAGATCCGTTAGAGGAGTGGCTAACGTCGAAAAATGCGGGATAAACCGCCTGTAATACCCCACAAATCCTAGAAAGGCCCGTACTTGTTTTGGCGTCTCGGGGAACTTCAACTGCTTTATAGCCTTCACTTTTTCCTCTTGGGGTTTAATCATTCCCTGACCCACATAGTATCCCAAATATTTAGTATGGAATGTTGCTACATGGGTCTTCTTAGGGTTTATGTGTAATCCAGCCCGTCTCAAAGTCGAAAGTATATTCCTCAGATGAACTAGATGTTCTTGCCAGGAGTGACTATAGATAATGATGTCATCAAGATATGCCCCAACATAATTTTCATGACCTTTTATGAGGTAATTCATCAACCTTTGAAATGTTGCAGGTGCCCCATGTAACCCAAAGGGTAACACCGTAAACTGGAATAGGCCGGTAGGTGTTGCAAAGGCTGTCTTCTCCTTGTCGGTCGGTGATAACGGTATCTGCCAATATCCTTTGGTTAGATCAATGGTGGTTAAGAATTTGGCTTTCCCTAGATTATTCAATAAATCTTCTATGCGTGGCATGGGATACGCATCAAATTTAGAAATTTCGTTTAGTTTCCGGAAGTCCATGCAGAACCTTACACTGCCATCTGGCTTTGGTACCAAGACTACCGGTGAACTCCAGTCACTATGTGATGGCTCGATGATACCCAAATCTAACATTTCCTGTACTTCCTGGTTGATTGCTTTTATTTTTGACTCAGGTATTCGATACGGTCGGAGTCTTATTATAGATCCAGGTTTAGTATCTATACGATGGCAAGTCAGATTGGTTCTTCCTGGTAGTGATGAGAATATTTCCGTGAACTCTTGTAAGAGGGAAGATAGATCGGATTTTTGTAGGATAGACAATTCAGTGTTAATGTTTAAGCTTTCCACACCGAACCTCTCCTTAATCTGTGGAAAGTTTTCTTCTGGTGGTACTTCACTAGTAATCATAGCCACGGTTTGCACTGGAGGTATCCATTTTTTCAGTAAATTCACATGATATGTTTGACAAGACAGTCTACTACCTGGCTGCTTCACCTTATACGTTAAAGGCCCCAGTACTTCTTGAATTTCAAAAGGTCCTTTCCAGCTGGCCAACATCTTATTGTCTGAGGTGGGCATCAGCACTAGTACTTGATCCCCTGTTTTGAACGTACGTAACTGGGCCTTTTGGTTATAATAGTTCTCTTGTTTCACTTGAGCTTGAAGAAGGTTATTTCTAGCTATAGCTTGTAGCTTCTCGATTCGATCTTGTAACTGGGATGCGTATTCTGTTAAAGTCAACTCCTGATCTGGTTGTTCTTCCCAATTTTCTTTCAGAACATCTAATAAAGTTCTTACTGATCTTCCGAACAGTAATTCGAAAGGTGAGAACCCTGTTGATGACTGGGGTGTGTTTCTCAGAGTCATTAATATCCATGGTAACATTCTGTCCCAGTCTCCACTTCCTGGTGAAGTTGTCTTCCTTAGCATCTGTTTAATAGTTTGGTTGTAGCGTTCAACTAACCCATCAGTTTGGGGATGGTAGACAGCTGTTTTTAGATGTTCAATTTTTAGTATATCACAGACTTGCTTCAAGATATTAGACATGAAGTTCGACCCTCGGTCTGTGACAATTTCTCTTGGGATCCCCACCCGTCCAATAAAGGGAATCAATACATCACATATCTGTTGGGTATTGGTGGATTTTAAGGGAAAAGCTTCTGGGTATCGAGTGGCATAGTCTACCACAACGAGGATGTATTTATGACCTCTTCTCGTGGGGTCTATCGGCCCGACAATATCAAGTCCAATCTGACTGAAAGGCTCTAGAACAAGTGGCATAGGTTGCAACGGTGCTTTCTTTATATTAGCTCTATTTTTCTTCTGACAGTCTTCGCAGGATTGACAAAACCTAACCACTTGTTGGTATATGCCTGGCCAGTAGAATCTATCCAAAATTTTTCTAGTAGTCTTTTCCGTTCCGAGATGTCCTTCCCCAACTTGTAAGTGAGCTACTTCTAGAACTGTTTGATAATATTTTCTTGCGACCAGAAGTTGCTTCAGCTCATCTCCACTCCTGGACTTACTCACTCTATATAACAACCCCTTCTCTCTTATGAAACGTGGACCTTGCCCCGTATGATCTTCTGATGCTCGCTCTCGAGCATACTGAAGTAATGGATCCAGCGCTTGAGCGGACCTAAAACTATCGCCATCCTCTTCCAACCTCCAATCAACTGCTAATGGAAGTATATTCTTAACCTTCCATTCTTTTTTTTGAATTCTCTTCAATTTCTTGCTTTTATGTTGCTTACAGGAGGGGTTGTAGATTTCTTCTCCACTGAAAGGGGCCTTTTCCCACCAGCTCTTCTCAATTGCATGTATTATTTTAGGAAATTCAGGTATGTCGGAGCCAACTAATAAGGGTTTTGGTAAAGAGGGTAGTACGGCTGCTTTCACTCCCAATTCCTCCCCTTCCAATTTGATCTGTATGTGCTTTGATGGATAAGCCTTTACATCCCCATGTACACAGCGAACGGGGATCTCCCCTGAGGAATTATAATTTTCACCTACCAATTCTGACGTCACGGCAGTCTGAAGGCTTCCCGAGTCGACTAGGGCAGTTGTAGGTTTTCCATCCACCTCAGCCTCGCACGTATATAGGTACTGTGGCTGCCTTCCAGGCGCTTGTTCCACGTATTCACTTTCTTTAATGGAGTCGAAGACCCCCACATCCATTGGTTCCGTTTTTGGTTTCTTTGGGCAAAATCTGGCAAGGTGGCCCCAGTCTCCGCAGTCAAAACATTGAGGTCCTCGTCCGGTTGAAGTGGAAGACCGATAATTTATGGGACCCTCACTGTTGGGTCTGGACCGTAGTACTTCCCCTTCTGGCTTCCTCAGCATGGAGTGGGGCCATCTTGGTTGAGGCCCAGCTTTATTATTTGTTGTATGTGCTTTAGGCGCTGTTGTATAGGATATCATCCGTCCCTGGCCTGCTTTCTGATAAGCGGAGGCCACATCTACCGCTTCCTGTAGAGACAGTCGATGATGTTGTTTGACCCCTCTCTGCACCGGACCGGGAAGGGCCTCAATGAACTGCTCCAATATCACTTTTTCTGTTATTTCATTTGTAGTGGTCAGACTAGGTTGTAACCATTTTTCCGCCAGTTCCTTTACCCTATAAAACAACTGTCTGGGGGTTTCCTCTCCAGTCAATTTGACTTCTCTAAACTTGATTCGGTACATTTCCTCATCATGTCCCATCCGTTCCAGGACCACTTTCTTCATATCTCCGTATAGGGTATCTCCCGTTGGGTTTGCGGCCTGATATGCTGACTGCATTTCCCCGGTCATTAATGGTGCAATGTAATGGCACCATCTCTCGGCTGGCCACTGGGCGTTTCTAGCTACCCTTTCGAAGTTTACAAAAAAATGGGCTGGATCTTCCCCAGTCGCGTATTTTTGCAAGACAGATGTAGGTACTTGAGGGTTGTTCCTGGTATTAGTAACTTCTAATAATTGGGCTTGTTGCATTTGTAATGCTTGCTGAAAAGCTAGTCTGTCTGCTTGGGCTTGTTGATTCTGCATTTGCAAGGCCTGCTGTAACAGTTGTTGCCCCTCACTTAGGGTCTTGATAAGTTCCTCCATTGCGTTCTCTCTATCCCACTTCTGACACCAAACTGTGATGGCCTATCTTTAATATGGTATAAATAAAAGTCTGAGACAACAATTAGTTTATATGGAATTCAACGAGAACCCAAATAACTTTAATAACAGAGTTTCCTTCTTTCTTTCCGATGCAATTTTAAAGAGAAGGATACGTCTTTACTGCTGGATCTTGTAAACTTGGTGTCTAGATTGGCATCTCTTCTGGCTCAAGGTACGTGGTCTATGTCGTTAGTCTACATTGACTCCCTGCTTTGTGGTCTGATGTTACTTCCCTCATTCGACCATACAGTTTAACCAAAATGTCTCTCTTTCTCTTCTCTAGTCCATGACTTTTCCCTTGACTTCCTCAGTTTAGTGTTTTTATATTCTTTTTTCCCTCATGGTAACCTTCTAGGTTTGTTTCTTTACTCTGCACCACTTGTCTTCTAACACTTCTGAATATATATATTTCTGTTGAGGCTAATGTTTGTAGTCCCTGTTCAGGCACAGAGTCTATGGAGCTTCTCTTATACTATGTAGTTAGTTTCATATGCAGCTGTAATCACGCCTTTAAACTCTCCTCTTAACTTAGCTCCTGCTCATAAGGATTTTTGGATTCCGCATCTCACACTCTTCATCCCCTTATAGTTATATCCTTAAAGAAATTCTTCAGGTGGCTGTTTATCTACACAGCGACGTATGGCAGTCTTTATCAGGCATTCGACCCCATACGGGTGTCCGTTAAACAGAGCGGTTTCCCTTCCCTACATTTCCCTGAAGTCTATAACACTATACCTCATTCAAGGGATCTGATACTAGTAGCCGGCCATCGTCGGGTTATCCCGTATGATTTCCTGGTCTTACTCGTTTATCGGCGCAACGGCACCTACTGCTTCCTTCTGCAAGGACATCCGCGATCAGATGTTCCCTTCAGGACACTCCTGTCTTCCGTGGTTCAGCGCGGCTTCTCCGGCACAACTGCGTCTTCTGCTTCCTGTCTCATCGACGTCCGCGATCAGCTGTTCCCTTCCGGACACGGCCGTCTTCTTTTCAGCGTGGGGCTTCTCCCAGCCAAGCCAGCGACAACGATCGCTATGTTTAAACTCACGGAACAACAAAACTCGATCAGCTGTTCCCTTCCGGACACGGCCGTCTTCTTTTCAGCGCGGCGCTTCTCCCAGCCAAGCCAGCGACAACGATCGCTGTGTTTAAACTCATGGAACAACAACACTCGATCAGCTGTTCCCTTCCGGACACGGCCGTCTTCTTTTCAGCGCGGCGCTTCTCCCAGCCAAGCCAGCGACAACGATCGCTGTGTTTAAACTCCCGGAACAAAGAAAAACTCCTTATACTGCGCAACGGCGCAACTTTGTATCGAGGTATCAAAATTTCAGTCTGAAGCCCACAGCGTCTTCTTTTCACCGTCCCTCTTCAATACGCCCAGGTATAACCGTCTTTTTCCCCTTCTTCCACGCGAGACCCCGTCTCCTAGGCAACAAAACATAACACCCAGGCCATTAAAGGAAAGTCCATACATGGAGCAAACAAACAGGACTTCCTGGTTATACTTTCAATATGTAATACTGTATACGTGAGTCTACCACGTTTAAAGACATCGTCACACAGGGGAATAGGGATCTCCTTTGTGAAGATGAGCTCTTTGCCTAACGCTGTAGGAAGGGAGGTCCTGGGTGGCAGGGGACTAGGGGTCTCCTTTGTGAAGATTAGCTCTTCGCCTAGGAAGCGAGGTCCTGGCTGGCAGGAGACTAGGGCTCTCCTTTGTGAAGATGAGCTCTTCTCCTAACGCTGTAACAAGGCAGGTCCTGGGTGGCAGGGGACTAGGGATCTCCTTTGTGATGATGAGCTCTTCACCTAACGCTGTAGGAACGGAGGTCCTGCGTGGCAGGGGACTAGGAGTCTCCTTTGTGAAGATGACTCTTTGCCTAACGCTGTAGGAAGGGAGGTCCTGGGTGGCAGGGGACTAGGGATCTCCTTTGTGAAGATGAGCTCTTCGCCTAGGAAGGCAGGTCCTGGGCAGCAGGGGACTAGGGATCTCCTTTGTGAAGATGAGTTTGTTGCCTAACGCTGTAGGAAGGGAGGTCCTGGGTGGCAGGGGACTAGGTGTCTCCTTTGTGAAGATGAGCTCTTTGCCTAACGCTGTAGGAAGGGAGTTCCTGGGTGGCAGGGGACTAGGGTTCTCCTTTGTGAAGATGAGCTCTTCGCCTAACGCTGTAGGAAGGCAGGTCCTGGGTGGCAGGGGACTAGGTGTCTCCTGTGTGAAGATGAGCTCTTCGCCTAACGCTGTAAGAAGGGAGTTCCTGGGTGGCAGGGGACTAGGGCTCTCCTTTGTGAAGATGAGCGCTTCGCATAACGCTGTAGGAAGGCAGGTCCTGGGTGGCAGAGGACTAGGGATCTCCTTTGTGAAGATGAGCTCTTTGCCTAACGCTGTAGGAAGGGAGGTCCTGGGTGGCAGGGGACTAGGGATCTCCTTTGTGAAGTGAGCTCTTTGCCTAACTCTGTAGGAAGGGAGGTCCTGGGTGGCAGGGGACTAGGGATCTCCTTTGTGAAGTGAGCTCTTTGCCTAACGCTGTAGGAAGGCAGGTCCTGGGTGGTAGGGGACTAGGGACCTCCTTTGAGAAGATGAGCTCTTTGCCTAACCCTGTAGGAAGGGAGGTCCTGGGTGGCAGGGGAATAGGGATCTCCTTTGTGAAGATGAGCTCTTTGCCTAACTCTGTAGGAAGGGAGGTCCTGGGTGGCAGGGGACTAGGGGTCTCCTTTGTGAAGATTAGCTCTTTGCCTAGGAAGGGAGGTCCTGGGTGGCAGGGGACTAGGGATCTCCTTTGTGAAGTGAGCTCTTTGCCTAACGCTGTAGGAAGGCAGGTCCTGGGTGGCAGGGGACTAGGGACCTCCTTTGAGAAGATGAGCTCTTTGCCTAACCCTGTAGGAAGGGAGGTCCTGGGTGGCAGGGGAATAGGGATCTCCTTTGTGAAGATGAGCTCTTTGCCTAACGCTGTAGGAAGGGAGGTCCTGGGTGGCAGGGGACTAGGGGTCTCCTTTGTGAAGATTAGCTCTTCGCCTAGGAAGGGAGGTCCTGGCTGGCAGGGGACTAGGGCTCTCCTTTGTGAAGATGAGCTCTTTGCCTAACGCTGTAGGAAGGGAGGTCCCGGGTGGCAGGGGACTAGGGATCTCCTTTGTGAAGTGAGCTCTTTGCCTAATGCTGTAGGAAGGGAGGTCCTGGGTGGCAGGGGACTAGGGGTCTCCTTTGTGAAGATTAGCTCTTCGCCTAGGAAGGGAGGTCCTGGCTGGCAGGGGGCTAGGGCTCTCCTTTGTGAAGATGAGCTCTTTGCCTAACGCTGTAGGAAGGGAGGTTCTGGGTGGCAGGGGACTAGGGATCTCCTTTGTGAATATGAGCTCTTCGCCTAACGCTGTAAGAAGGGAGGTCCTGGGTGGCAGGGGACTAGGGATCTCCTTTGTGAAGATGAGCTCTTCTTCTAACGCTGTAACAAGGCAGGTCCTGGGTGGCAGGGGACTAGGGATCTCCTTTGTGATGATGAGCTCTTCGCCTAGGAAGGGAGGTCCTGGCTGGCAGGGGACTAGGGCTCTCCTTTGTGAAGATGAGCTCTTTGCCTAACGCTGTAGGAAGGGAGGTCCTGGGTGGTGGGGGGACTAGGGATCTCCTTTGTGAATATGAGCTCTTCGCCTAACGCTGTAGGAAGGCAGGTCCTGCGTGGCAGGGGACTAGGGGTCTCCTTTGTGAAGATGACTCTTTGCCTAATGCTGTAGAAAGGGAAGTCCTGGGTGGCAGGGGACTAGGCGTCTCCTT
Organism: Ambystoma mexicanum; assembly: GCF_040938575.1. Taxonomy (NCBI): domain Eukaryota; kingdom Metazoa; phylum Chordata; class Amphibia; order Caudata; family Ambystomatidae; genus Ambystoma; species Ambystoma mexicanum. The sequence continues at coordinate 834,562,671 of NC_090938.1, read as the reverse complement.
TGTGAAGATGAGATCTCCCCGCCTAACGCTGTAGGAAGGGAGTTCCTGGGTGGCAGGGGACTAGGGCTCTCCTTTGTGAAGATGAGCTCTTCGCCTAACGCTGTAGGAACGCAGGTCCTGGGTGCCAGAGGACTAGGGATCTCCTTTGTGAAGATGAGCTCTTTGCCTAACGCTGTAGCAAGGGAGGTCCTGGGTGGCAGGGGACTAGGGCTCTCCTTTGTGAAGATGAGCTCTTTGCCTAGGAAGGCAGGTCCTGGGTGGCAGGGGACTAGGGCTCTCCTTTGTGAAGATGAGCTCTTTGCCTAACGCTGTAGGAAGGGAGTTCCTGGGTGGCAGGGGACTAGGGTTCTCCTTTGTGAAGATGAGCTCTTCGCCTAACGCTGTAGGAAGGGAGGTCCTGGGTGTGCAGGGGACTAGGGCTCTCCTTTGTGAAGATGAGCGCTTCGCCTAACGCTGTAGGAAGGCAGGTCCTGGGTGGCAGAGGACTAGGGATCTCCTTTGTGAAGATGAGCTCTTTGCCTAACGCCGTAGGAAGGGAGGTCCTGGGTGGCAGGGGACTAGGGCTCTCCTTTGTGAAGACGAGCTCTTTGCCTAGGAAGGGAGGTCCTGGGTGGCAGGGGACTAGGGGTCTCCTTTGTGAAGATGACTCTTTGCCTAACGCTGTAGGAAGGGAGGTACTGGGTGGCAGGGGTATAGGGGTCTCCTTTGTGAAGATGAGCTCTTTGCCTAGGAAGGCAGGTCCTGGGTGGCAGGGGACTAGGTGTCTCCTTTGTGAAGATGAGCTCTTTGCCTAACGCTGTAACAAGGCAGGTCCTGGGTGGCAGGGGACTAGGGATCTCCTTTGTGATGATGAGCTCTTCGCCTAGGAAGGGAGGTCCTGGCTGGCAGGGGACTAGGGCTCTCCTTTGTGAAGATGAGCTCTTTGCCTAACGCTGTAGGAAGGGAGGTCCTGGGTGGTGGGGGGACTAGGGATCTCCTTTGTGAATATGAGCTCTTCGCCTAACGCTGTAGGAAGGCAGGTCCTGCGTGGCAGGGGACTAGGGGTCTCCTTTGTGAAGATGACTCTTTGCCTAATGCTGTAGAAAGGGAAGTCCTGGGTGGCAGGGGACTAGGCGTCTCCTTTGTGAAGATGAGATCTCCCCGCCTAACGCTGTAGGAAGGGAGTTCCTGGGTGGCAGGGGACTAGGGCTCTCCTTTGTGAAGATGAGCTCTTCGCCTAACGCTGTAGGAACGCAGGTCCTGGGTGCCAGAGGACTAGGGATCTCCTTTGTGAAGATGAGCTCTTTGCCTAACGCTGTAGCAAGGGAGGTCCTGGGTGGCAGGGGACTAGGGCTCTCCTTTGTGAAGATGAGCTCTTTGCCTAGGAAGGCAGGTCCTGGGTGGCAGGGGACTAGGGCTCTCCTTTGTGAAGATGAGCTCTTTGCCTAACGCTGTAGGAAGGGAGTTCCTGGGTGGCAGGGGACTAGGGTTCTCCTTTGTGAAGATGAGCTCTTCGCCTAACGCTGTAGGAAGGGAGGTCCTGGGTGTGCAGGGGACTAGGGCTCTCCTTTGTGAAGATGAGCGCTTCGCCTAACGCTGTAGGAAGGCAGGTCCTGGGTGGCAGAGGACTAGGGATCTCCTTTGTGAAGATGAGCTCTTTGCCTAACGCCGTAGGAAGGGAGGTCCTGGGTGGCAGGGGACTAGGGCTCTCCTTTGTGAAGACGAGCTCTTTGCCTAGGAAGGGAGGTCCTGGGTGGCAGGGGACTAGGGGTCTCCTTTGTGAAGATGACTCTTTGCCTAACGCTGTAGGAAGGGAGGTACTGGGTGGCAGGGGTATAGGGGTCTCCTTTGTGAAGATGAGCTCTTTGCCTAGGAAGGCAGGTCCTGGGTGGCAGGGGACTAGGTGTCTCCTTTGTGAAGATGAGCTCTTTGCCTAACGCTGTAGGAAGGGAGTTCCTGGGTGGCAGGGGACTAGGGTTCTCCTTTGTGAAGATGAGCTCTTCGCCTAACGCTGTAGGAAGGGAGGTCCTGGGTGGCAGGGGACTAGGTGTCTCCTTTGTGAAGATGAGCTCTTCGCCTAGCGCTGTAAGAAGGGAGTTCCTGGGTGGCAGGGGACTAGGGCTCTCCTTTGTGAAGATGAGCGCTTCGCATAACGCTGTAGGAAGGCAGGTCCTGGGTGGCAGAGGACTAGGGATCTCCTTTGTGAAGATGAGCTCTTTGCCTAACGCTGTAGGAAGGGAGGTCCTGGGTGGCAGGGGACTAGGGCTCTCCTTTGTGAAGATGAGCTCTTTGCCTAGGAAGGGAGGTCCTGGGTGGCAGGGGACTAGGGCTCTCCTTTGTGAAGATGAGCTCTTTGCCTAGGAAGGCAGGTCCTGGGTGGTAGGGGACTAGGTGTCTCCTTTGTGAAGATGAGCTCTTTGCCTAATGCTGTAGGAAGGGAGGTCCTGGGTGGCAGGGGACTAGGGATCTCCTTTGTGAAGTGAGCTCTTTGCCTAACTCTGTAGGAAGGGAGGTCCTGGGTGGCAGGGGACTAGGGATCTCCTTTGTGAAGTGAGCTCTTTGCCTAACGCTGTAGGAAGGCAGGTCCTGGGTGGCAGGGGACTAGGGACCTCCTTTGAGAAGATGAGCTCTTTGCCTAACCCTGTAGGAAGGGAGGTCCTGGGTGGCAGGGGAATAGGGATCTCCTTTGTGAAGATGAGCTCTTTGCCTAACGCTGTAGGAAGGGAGGTCCTGGGTGGCAGGGGACTAGGGGTCTCCTTTGTGAAGATTAGCTCTTCGCCTAGGAAGGGAGGTCCTGGCTGGCAGGGGACTAGGGCTCTCCTTTGTGAAGATGAGCTCTTTGCCTAACGCTGTAGGAAGGGAGGTCCCGGGTGGCAGGGGACTAGGGATCTCCTTTGTGAAGTGAGCTCTTTGCCTAACGCTGTAGGAAAGCAGGTCCTGGGTGGCAGGGGACTAGGGATCTCCTTTGTGAAGATGAGCTCTTTGCCTAGGAAGGGAGGTCCTGGGTGGCAGGGGAATAGGGATCTCCTTTGTGAAGATGAGCTCTTTGCCTAACGCTGTAGGAAGGGAGGTCCTGGGTGGCAGGGGACTAAGGGTCTCCTTTGTGAAGATGAGCTCTTCGCCTAGGAAGGGAGGTCCTGGATGGCAGGGGGCTAGGGCTCTCCTTTGTGAAGATGAGCTCTTTGCCTAATGCTGTAGGAAGGGAGGTTCTGGGTGGCAGGGGACTAGGGATCTCCTTTGTGAAGATGAGCTCTTCGCCTAACGCTGTAAGAAGGGAGGTCCTGGGTGGCAGGTGACTAGGGATCTCCTTTGTGAAGATGAGCTCTTCTTCTAACGCTGTAACAAGGCAGGTCCTGGGTGGCAGGGGACTAGGGATCTCCTTTGTGATGATGAGCTCTTCGGCTAGGAAGCGAGGTCCTGGCTGGCAGGGGACTAGAGCTCTCCTTTGTGAAGATGAGCTCTTTGCCTAACGCTGTAGGAAGGGAGGTCCTGTGTGGTGGGGGGACTAGGGATCTCCTTTGTGAAGATGAGCTCTTCGCCTAACGCTGTAGGAAGGCAGGTCCTGCGTGGCAGGGGACTAGGGGTCTCCTTTGTGAAGATGAGATCTCCGACTAACGCTGTAAGAAGGGAGTTCCTGGGTGGCAGGGGACTAGGGCTCTCCTTTGTGAAGATGAGCTCTTTGCCTAACGTTGTAGCAAGGGAGGTCCTGGGTGGCAGGGGACTAGGGCTCTCCTTTGTGAAGATGAGCTCTTTGCCTAGGAAGGCAGGTCCTGGGTGGCAGGGGACTAGGGCTCTCCTTTGTGAAGATGAGCACTTTGCCTAACGCTGTAGGAAGGGAGTTCCTGGGTGGCAGGGGACTAGGGTTCTCCTTTGTGAAGATGAGGTCTTCGCCTAACGCTGTAGGAAGGGAGGTCCTGGGTGGCAGGGGACTAGGGCTCTCCTTTGTGAAGATGAGCGCTTCGCCTAACGCTGTAGGAAGGCAGGTCCTGGGTGGCAGAGGACTAGGGATCTCCTTTGTGAAGATGAGCTCTTTGCCTAACGCTGTAGGAAGGGAGGTCCTGGGTGGCAGGGGACTAGGGCTCTCCTTTGTGAAGATGAGCTCTTTGCCTAGGAAGGGAGGTCCTGGGTGGCAGGGGACTAGGACTCTCCTTTGTGAAGATGAGCTCTTTGCCTAGGAAGGCAGGTCCTGGGTGGTAGGGGACTAGGTGTCTCCTTTATGAAGATGAGCTCTTTGCCTAACGCTGTAGGAAGGGAGGTCCTGGGTGGCAGGGGACTAGGGATCTCCTTTGTGAAGTGAGCTCTTTGCCTAACTCTGTAGGAAGGGAGGTCCTGGGTGGCAGGGGACTAGGGATCTCCTTTGTGAAGTGAGCTCTTTGCCTAACGCTGTAGGAAGGCAGGTCCTGGGTGGCAGGGGACTAGGGACCTCCTTTGAGAAGATGAGCTCTTTGCCTAACCCTGTAGGAAGGGAGGTCCTGGGTGGCAGGGGAATAGGGATCTCCTTTGTGAAGATGAGCTCTTTGCCTAACGCTGTAGGAAGGGAGGTCCTGGGTCGCAGAGGACTAGGGGTCTCCTTTGTGAAGATTAGCTCTTCGCCTAGGAAGCGAGGTCCTGGCTGGCAGGAGACTAGGGCTCTCCTTTGTGAAGATGAGCTCTTCTCCTAACGCTGTAACAAGGCAGGTCCTGGGTGGCAGGGGACTAGGGATCTCCTTTGTGATGATGAGCTCTTCACCTAACGCTGTAGGAACGGAGGTCCTGCGTGGCAGGGGACTAGGAGTCTCCTTTGTGAAGATGACTCTTTGCCTAACGCTGTAGGAAGGGAGGTCCTGGGTGGCAGGGGACTAGGGATCTCCTTTGTGAAGATGAGCTCTTCGCCTAGGAAGGCAGGTCCTGGGCAGCAGGGGACTAGGGATATCCTTTGTGAAGATGAGTTTGTTGCCTAACGCTGTAGGAAGGGAGGTCCTGGGTGGCAGGGGACTAGGGATCTCCTTTGTGAAGATGAGCTCTTCGCCTAGGAAGGGAGGTCCTGGGCAGCAGGGGACTAGGGATCTCCTTTGTGAAGATGAGCTCTTTGCCTAACGCTGTAGGAAGGAAGGTCCTGTGTGGCATGGGACTAGGCGTCTCCTTTGTGAAGATGAGCTCTTCGCCTAACGCTGTAGGAAGGGAGTTCCTGGGTGGCAGGGGACTAGGGCTCTCCTTTGTGAAGATGAGCTCTTCGCCTAACGCTTTAGGAAGGCTGGTCCTGGGTGGCAGAGGACTAGGGATCTCATTTGTGAAGATGAGCTCTTTGCCTAACGCTTTAGGAAGGGAGGTCCTGGGTGGCAGGGGACTAGGGCTCTCCTTTGTGAAGATGAGCTCTTTGCCTAGGAAGGGAGGTCCTGGGTGGCAGTGGACTAGGGCTCTCGTTTGTGAAGATGAGCTCTTTGCCTAACGCTGTAGGAAGGGAGCTCCTGGGTGGTAGGGGACTTGGGATCTCCTTTGTGAAGATGAGCTCTTTGCCTAACGCTGTAAAATGGCAGGTCCTGGGTGCCAGGGGACTAGGGATCTCCTTTGTGAAGATGAGCTCTTCACCGAAAGCTGTAGGAAAGGAGGTCCTGGGTGGCAGGGGACTAGGGGTCTCCTTTGTGAAGATGACTCATTGCCTAACGCTGTAGGAAGGGAGGTCCTGGGTGGCAGGGGACTAGGGCTCTCCTTTGTGAAGATGAGCTCTTTGCCTAGGAAGGGAGGTCCTGGCTGGCAGGGGACTAGGGCTCTCCTTTGTGAAGATGAGCTCTTTGCCTAACGCTGTAGGAAGGGAGGTCCTGGGTGGCAGGGGACTGGGGATCTCCTTTGTGAAGATGAGTTCTTCGCCTAACGCTGTAGGAAGGGAGGTCCTGGTTGGCAGGGGACTAGGGATCTCTTTTGTGAAGATGAGCTCTTCTCCTAACGCTGTAACAAGGCAGGTCCTGGGTGGCAGGGGACTAGGGATCTCCTTTGTGAAGATGAGCTCTTCGCCTAGGAAGGCAGGTCGTGGGCAGCAGGGGACTAGGGATCTCCTTTGTGAAGATGAGTTTGTTGCCCAACGCTGTAGGAAGGGAGGTCCTGGGTGGCAGGGAACTAGGGGTCTCCTTTGTGAAGATGACTCTTTGCCTAACGCTGTAGGAAGGGAGGTCCTGGGTGGCAGGGGTATAGGGGTCTCCTTCGTGATGATGAGCTCTTTGCCTAGGAAGGCAGGTCCTGGGTGGCAGGGGACTAGGTGTCTCCTTTGTGAAGATGAGCTCTTTGCCTAACGCTGTAGGAAGGGAGTTCCTGGGTGGCAGGGGACTAGGGTTCTCCTTTGTGAAGATGAGCTCTTCGCCCAACGCTGTAGGAAGGGAGGTCCTGGGTGGCAGGGGACTAGGTGTCTCCTTTGTGTAGATGAACTCTTCGCCTAACGCTGTAAGAAGGGAGTTCCTGGGTGGCAGGGGACTAGGGCTCTCCTTTGTGAAGATGAGCGCTTCGCATAACGCTGTAGGAAGGCAGGTCCTGGGTGGCAGAGGACTAGGGATCTCCTTTGTGAAGATGAGCTCTTTGCCTAACGCTGTAGGAAGGGAGGTCCTGGGTGGCAGGGGACTAGGGCTCTCCTTTGTGAAGATGAGCTCTTTGCCTACGAAGGGAGGTCCTGGGTGGCAGGGGACTAGGGCTCTCCTTTGTGAAGATGAGCTCTTTGCCTAGGAAGGCAGGTCCTGGGTGGTAGGGGACTAGGTGTCTCCTTTGTGAAGATGAGCTCTTTGCCTAACGCTGTAGGAAGGGAGGTCCTGGGTGGCAGGGGACTAGGGATCTCCTTTGTGAAGTGAGCTCTTTGCCTAACTCTGTAGGAAGGGAGGTCCTGGGTGGCAGGGGACTAGGGATCTCCTTTGTGAAGTGAGCTCTTTGCCTAACGCTGTAGGAAGGCAGGTCCTGGGTGGCAGGGGACTAGGGACCTCCTTTGAGAAGATGAGCTCTTTGCCTAACCCTGTAGGAAGGGAGGTCCTGGGTGGCAGGGGAATAGGGATCTCCTTTTTGAAGATGAGCTCTTTGCCTAACGCTGTAGGAAGGGAGGTCCTGGGTGGCAGGGGACTAGGGGTCTCCTTTGTGAAAATTAGCTCTTCGCCTAGGAAGGGAGGTCCTGGCTGGCAGGGGACTAGGGCTCTCCTTTGTGAAGATGAGCTCTTTGCCTAACGCTGTAGGAAGGGAGGTCCCGGGTGGCAGGGGACTAGGGATCTCCTTTGTGAAGTGAGCTCTTTGCCTAACGCTGTAGGAAGGCAGGTCCTGGGTGGCAGGGGACTAGGGATCTCCTTTGTGAAGATGAGCTCTTTGCCTAGGAAGGGAGGTCCTGGGTGGCAGGGGAATAGGGATCTCCTTTGTGAAGATGAGCTCTTTGCCTAACGCTGTAGGAAGGGAGGTCCTGGGTGGCAGGGGACTAAGGGTCTCCTTTGTGAAGATGAGCTCTTCGCCTAGGAAGGGTGGTCCTGGATGGCAGGGGGCTAGGGCTCTCCTTTGTGAAGATGAGCTCTTTGCCTAACGCTGTAGGAAGGGAGGTTCTGGGTGGCAGGGGACTAGGGATCTCCTTTGTGAAGATGAGCTCTTCGCCTAACGCTGTAAGAAGGGAGGTCCTGGGTGGCAGGGGACTAGGGATCGCCTTTGATGGGCTCTTCTTCTAACGCTGTAACAAGGCAGGTCCTGGGTGGCAGGGGACTAGGGATCTCCTTTGTGAGGATGAGCTCTTCGCCTAGGAAGGGAGGTCCTGGCTGGCAGGGGACTAGGGCTCTCCTTTGTGAAGATGAGCTCTTTGCCTAACGCTGTAGGAAGGGAGGTCCTGGGTGGTGGGGGGACTAGGGATCTCCTTTGTGAAGATGAGCTCTTTGCCTAACGCTGTAGGAATTCAGGTCCTGCGTGGCAGGGGACTAGGGGTCTCCTTTGTGAAGATGACTCTTTGCCTAATGCTGTAGAAAGGGAAGTCCTGGGTGGCAGGGGACTAGGCGTCTCCTTTGTGAAGATGAGATCTCCGCCTAACGCTGTAGGAAGGGAGTTCCTGGGTGGCAGGGGACTAGGGCTCTCCTTTGTGAAGATGAGCTCTTCGCCTAACGCTGTAGGAACGCAGGTCCTGGGTGCCAGAGGACTAGGGATCTCCTTTGTGAAGATGAGCTCTTTGCCTAACGCTGTAGCAAGGGAGGTCCTGGGTGGCAGGGGACTAGGGCTCTCCTTTGTGAAGATGAGCTCTTCGCCTAACGCTGTAGGAAGGGAGGTCCGGGGTGGCAGGGGACTAGGTGTCTCCTTTGTGAAGATGAGCTCTTCGCCTAACGCTGTAAGAAGGGAGTTCCTGGGTGGCAGGGGACTAGGGCTCTCCTTTGTGAAGATGAGCGCTTCGCATAACGCTGTAGGAAGGCAGGTCCTGGGTGGCAGAGGACTAAGGATCTCCTTTGTGAAGATGAGCTCTTTGCCTAACGCTGTAGGAAGGGAGGTCCTGAGTGGCAGGGGACTAGGGCTCTCCTTTGTGAAGATGAGCTCTTTGCCTAGGAAGGGAGGTCCTGGGTGGCAGGGGACTAGGGCTCTCCTTTGTGAAGATGAGCTCTTTGCCTAGGAAGGCAGGTCCTGGGTGGTAGGGGACTAGGTGTCTCCTTTGTGAAGATGAGGTCTTTGCCTAACGCTGTAGGAAGGGAGGTCCTGGGTGGCAGGGGACTAGGGATCTCCTTTGTGAAGTGAGCTCTTTGCCTAACTCTGTAGGAAGGGAGGTCCTGGGTGGCAGGGGACTAGGGATCTCCTTTGTGAAGTGAGCTCTTTGCCTAACGCTGTAGGAAGGCAGGTCCTGGGTGGCAGGGGACTAGGGACCTCCTTTGAGAAGATGAGCTCTTTGCCTAACCCTGTAGGAAGGGAGGTCCTGGGTGGCAGGGGAATAGGGATCTCCTTTGTGAAGATGAGCTCTTTGCCTAACGCTGTAGGAAGGGAGGTCCTGGGTGGCAGGGGACTAGGGGTCTCCTTTGTGAAGATTAGCTCTTCGCCTAGGAAGGGAGGTCCTGGCTGGCAGGGGACTAGGGCTCTCCTTTGTGAAGATGAGCTCTTTGCCTAACGCTGTAGGAAGGGAGGTCCCGGGTGGCAGGGGACTAGGGATCTCCTTTGTGAAGTGAGCTCTTTGCCTAACGCTGTAGGAAGGCAGGTCCTGGGTGGCAGGGGACTAGGGATCCCCTTTGTGAAGATGAGCTCTTTGCCTAGGAAGGGAGGTCCTGGGTGGCAGGGGAATAGGGATCTCCTTTGTGAAGATGAGCTCTTTGCCTAACGCTGTAGGAAGGGAGGTCCTGGGTGGCAGGGGACTAGGGCTCTCGTTTGTGAAGATGAGCTCTTTGCCTAGGAAGGGAGGTCCTGGGTGGCAGGGGACTATGGCTCTCCTTTGTGAAGATGAGCTCTTTGCCTAGGAAGGCAGGTCCTGGGTGGTAGGGGACTAGGTGTCTCCTTTGTGAAGATGAGCTCTTTGCCTAACGCTGTAGGAAGGGAGGTCCTGGGTGGCAGGGGACTAGGGATCTCCTTTGTGAAGTGAGCTCTTTGCCTAACTCTGTAGGAAGGGAGGTCCTGGGTGGCAGGGGACTAGGGATCTCCTTTGTGAAGTGAGCTCTTTGCCTAACGCTGTAGGAAGGCAGGTCCTGGGTGGCAGGGGACTAGGGACCTCCTTTGAGAAGATGAGCTATTTGCCTAACCCTGTAGGAAGGGAGGTCCTGGGTGGCAGGGGAATAGGGATCTCCTTTGTGAAGATGAGCTCTTTGCCTAACGCTGTAGGAAGGGAGGTCCTGGGTGGCAGGGGACTAGGGGTCTCCTTTGTGAAGATTAGCTCTTCGACTAGGAAGGGAGGTCCTGGCTGGCAGGGGACTAGGGCTCTCCTTTGTGAAGATGAGCTCTTTGCCTAACGCTGTAGGAAGGGAGGTCCCGGGTGGCAGGGGACTAGGGATCTCCTTTGTGAAGTGAGCTCTTTGCCTAACGCTGTAGGAAGGCAGGTCCTGGGTGGCAGGGGACTAGGGATCTCCTTTGTGAAGATGAGCTCTTTGCCTAGGAAGGGAGGTCCTGGGTGGCAGGGGAATAGGGATCTCCTTTGTGAAGATGAGCTCTTTGCCTAACGCTGTAGGAAGTGAGGTCCTGGGTGGCAGGGGACTAAGGGTCTCCTTTGTGAAGATGAGCTCTTCGCCTAGGAAGGGATGTCCTGGATGGCAGAGGGCTAGGGCTCTCCTTTGTGAAGATGAGCTCTTTGCCTAACGCTGTAGGAAGGGAGGTACTGGGTGGCAGGGGACTAGGGATCTCCTTTGTGAAGATGAGCTCTTCGCCTAACGCTGTAAGAAGGGAGGTCCTGGGTGGCAGGGGACTAGGGATCTCCTTTGTGAAGATGGGATCTTCTTCTAACGCTGTAACAAGGCAGGTCCTGGGTGGCAGGCGACTAGGGATCTCCTTTGTGATGATGAGCTCTTCGCCTAGGAAGGGAGGTCCTGGCTGGCAGGGGACTAGGGCTCTCCTTTGTGAAGATGAGCTCTTTGCCTAACGCTGTAGGAAGGGAGGTCCTGGGTGGTGGGGGGACTAGGGATCTCCTTTGTGAAGATGAGCTCTTCGCCTAACGCTGTAGGAAGGCAGGTCCTGCGTGGCAGGGGACTAGGGGTCTCCTTTGTGAAGATGACTCTTTGCCTAATGCTGTAGAAAGGGAAGTACTGGGTGGCAGGGGACTAGGCGTCTCCTTTGTGAAGATGAGATCTCCGCCTAACGCTGTAGGAAGGGAGTTCCTGGGTGACAGGGGACTAGGGCTCTCCTTTGTGAAGATGAGCTCTTCGCCTAACGCTGTAGGAACGCAGGTCCTGGGTGCCAGAGGACTAGGGATCTCCTTTGTGAAGATGAGCTCTTTGCCTAATGCTGTAGCAAGGGAGGTCCTGGGTGGCAGGGGACTAGGGCTCTCCTTTGTGAAGATGAGCTCTTTGCCTCGGAAGGCAGGTCCTGGGTGGCAGGGGACTAGGGCTCTCCTTTTTGAAGATGAGCTCTTTGCCTAACGCTGTAGGAAGGGAGTTCCTGGGTGGCAGGGGACTAGGGTTCTCCTTTGTGAAGATGAGCTCTTCGCCTAACGCTGTAGGAAGGGAGGTCCTGGGTGGCAGGGGACTAGGGCTCTCCTTTGTGAAGATGAGCGCTTCGCCTAACGCTGTAGGAAGGCAGGTCCTGGGTGGCAGAGGACTAGGGATCTCCTTTGTGAAGATGAGCTCTTTGCCTAACGCTGTAGGAAGGGAGGTCCTGGGTGGCAGGGGACTAGGGCTCTCCTTTGTGAAGATGAGCTCTTTGCCTAGGAAGGGAGGTCCTGGGTGGCAGGGGACTAGGGCTCTCCTTTGTGAAGATGAGCGCTTCGCCTAACGCTGTAGGAAGGCAGGTCCTGGGTGGCAGAGGACTAGGGATCTCCTTTGTGAAGATGAGCTCTTTGCCTAACGCTGTAGGAAGGGAGGTCCTGGGTGGTAGGGGACTAGGTGTCTCCTTTATGAAGATGAGCTCTTTGCCTAACGCTGTAGGAAGGGAGGTCCTGGGTGGCAGGGGACTAGGGATCTCCTTTGAGAAGATGAGCTCTTTGCCTAACCCTGTAGGAAGGGAGGTCCTGGGTGGCAGGGGAATAGGGATCTCCTTTGTGAAGATGAGCTCTTTGCCTAACGCTGTAGGAAGGCAGGTCCTGGGTGGCAGGAGACTAGGGCTCTCCTTTGTGAAGATGAGCTCTTCTCCTAACGCTGTAACAAGGCAGGTCCTGGGTGGCAGGGGACTAGGGATCTCCTTTGTGATGATGAGCTCTTCACCTAACGCAGTAGGAAGGGAGGTCCTGCGTGGCAGGGGACTAGGAGTCTCCTTTGTGAAGATGACTCTTTGCCTAACGCTGTAGGAAGGAAGGTCCTGTGTGGCATGGGACTAGGCGTCTCCTTTGTGAAGATGAGCTCTTCGCCTAACGCTGTAGGAAGGGAGTTCCTGGGTGGCAGGGGACTAGGGCTCTCCTTTGTGAAGATGAGCTCTTCGCCTAACGCTTTAGGAAGGCTGGTCCTGGGTGGCAGAGGACTAGGGATCTCATTTGTGAAGATGAGCTCTTTGTCTAACGCTTTAGGACGGGAGGTCCTGGGTGGCAGGGGACTAGGGCTCTCCTTTGTGAAGATGAGCTCTTTGCCTAGGAAGGGAGGTCCTGGGTGGCAGTGGACTAGGGCTCTCCTTTGTGAAGATGAGCTCTTTGCCTAACGCTGTAGGAAGGGAGCTCCTGGGTGGCAGGGGACTAGGGATCTCCTTTGTGAAGATGAGCTCTTCACCGAAAGCTGTAGGAAAGGAGGTCCTGAGTGGCAGGGGACTAGGGGTCTCCTTTGTGAAGATGACTCACTGCCTAACGCTGTAGGAAGGGAGGTCCTGGGTGGCAGGGGACTAGGGCTCTCCTTTGTGAAGATGAGCTCTTCACCGAAAGCTGTAGGAAAGGAGGTCCTGGGTGGCAGGGGTCTAGGGGTCTCCTTTGTGAAGATGACTCACTGCCTAACGCTGTAGGAAGGGAGGTCCTGGGTGGCAGGGGACTAGGGCTCTCCTTTGTGAAGATGAGCTCTTCGCCTAGGAAGGGAGGTCCTGGGTGGCAGGGGACTAGGGCTCTCCTTTGTGAAGATGAGCTCTTTGCCTAACGCTGTAGGAAGGGAGGTCCTGGGTGGCAGGGGACTAGGGATCTCCTTTGTGAAGATGAGCTCTTCGCCTAATGCTGTAGGAAGGGAGGTCCTGGGTGGCAGGGGACTAGGGATCTCCTTTGTGAAGATGAGCTCTTCTCCTAACGCTGTAACAAGGCAGGTCCTGGGTGGCAGGGGACTAGGGATCTCCTTTGTGAAGATGAGCTCTTCACCTATGAAGGCAGGTCGTGGGCAGCAGGGGACTAGGGATCTCCTTTGTGAAGATGAGTTTGTTGCCCAACGCTGTAGGAAGGGAGGTCCTGGGTGGCAGGGAACTAGGGGTCTCCTTTGTGAAGATGAGCTCTTTGCCTAACGCTGTAGGAAGGGAGGTCCTGTGTGGCAGGAGACTAGGCTTCTCCTTTGTGAAGATGAGCTCTTCGCCTAACGCTGTAGGAAGGGAGTTCCTGGGTGGCAGGGGACTAGGGCTCTCCTTTGTGAAGATGAGCTCTTCGCCTAACGCTGTAGGAAGGCAGGTCCTGGGGGGCAGAGGACTAGGGATCTCCTTTGTGAAGATGAGCTCTTTGCCTAACGCTGTAGGAAGGGAGGTCCTGGGTGGCAGGGGACTAGGGTTCTCCTTTGTGAAGATGAGCTCTTTGCCTAACGCTGTAGGAAGGGAGCTCCTGGGTGGCAGGGGAAATGGAATCTCCTTTGTGAAGATGAGCTCTTTGCCTAGGAAGGCAGGTCCTGGATGGCAGGGGACTAGGTGTCTCCTTTGTTAAGATGAGCTCTTTGCCGAACGCTGTAGGAAGGGAGGTCCTGCGTGGCAGGGGACTAGGGATCTCCTTTGTGAAGATGAGCTCTTTGCCTAATGCTGTAGGAAGGGAGGTCCTGGGTGGCAGGGGACTAGGCGTCTCCTTTGTGAAGATGAGCTCTTCGCCTAACGCTGTAAGAAGGGAGTTCCTGGGTGGCAGGGGACTAGGGCTCTCCTTTGTGAAGATGAGCGCTTCGCCTAACACTGTAGCAAGGGAGGTCCAGGCTGGCAGGGGACTAGGGCTCTCCTTTGTGAAGATGAGCTCTTTGCCTAGGAAGGGAGGTCCTGGGTGGCAGGGGGCTAGGGCTCTCCTTTGTGAAGATGAGCTCTTTGCCTAGGAAGGCAGGTCCTGTGTGGTAGGGGACTAGGTGTCTCCTTTGTGAAGATGAGCTCTTTGCCTAACGCTGTAGGAAGGGAGGTCCTGGGTGGCAGGGGACTAGGGATCTCCTTTGTGAAGATGAGCTCTTCGCCTAACGCTGTAAGAAGGGAGGTCCTGGGTGGCAGGGGACTAGGGATCTCCTTTATGAAGATGGGCTCTTCTTCTAACGCTGTAACAAGGCAGGTCCTGGGTGGCAGGGGACTAGGGATCTCCTTTGTGATGATGAGCTCTTCGCCTAGGAAGGGAGGTCCTGGCTGGCAGCGGACTAGGGCTCTCCTTTGTGAAGATGAGCTCTTTGCTTAACGCTGTAGGAAGGGAGGTCCTGGGTGGTGGGGGGACTAGGGATCTCCTTTGTGAAGATGAGCTCTTCGCCTAACGCTGTAGGAAGGCAGGTCCTGCGTGGCAGGGGACTAGGGGTCTCCTTTGTGAAGATGACTCTTTGCCTAATGCTGTAGAAAGGGAAGTCCTGGGTGGCAGGGGACTAGGCGTCTCCTTTGTGAAGATGAGATCTCCGCCTAACGCTGTAGGAAGGGAGTTCCTGGGTGACAGGGGACTAGGGCTCTCCTTTGTGAAGATGAGCTCTTCGCCTAACGCTGTAGGAACGCAGGTCCTGGGTGCCAGAGGACTAGGGATCTCCTTTGTGAAGATGAGCTCTTTGCCTAATGCTGTAGCAAGGGAGGTCCTGGGTGGCAGGGGACTAGGGCTCTCCTTTGTGAAGATGAGCTCTTTGCCTCGGAAGGCAGGTCCTGGGTGGCAGGGGACTAGGGCTCTCCTTTTTGAAGATGAGCTCTTTGCCTAACGCTGTAGGAAGGGAGTTCCTGGGTGGCAGGGGACTAGGGTTCTCCTTTGTGAAGATGAGCTCTTCGCCTAACGCTGTAGGAAGGGAGGTCCTGGGTGGCAGGGGACTAGGGCTCTCCTTTGTGAAGATGAGCGCTTCGCCTAACGCTGTAGGAAGGCAGGTCCTGGGTGGTAGAGGACTAGGGATCTCCTTTGTGAAGATGAGCTCTTTGCCTAACGCTGTAGGAAGGGAGGTCCTGGGTGGCAGGGGACTAGGGCTCTCCTTTGTGAAGATGAGCTCTTTGCCTAGGAAGGGAGGTCCTGGGTGGCAGGGGACTAGGGCTCTCCTTTGTGAAGATGAGCTCTTTGCCTAGGAAGGCAGGTCCTGGGTGGTAGGGGACTAGGTGTCTCCTTTATGAAGATGAGCTCTTTGCCTAACGCTGTAGGAAGGGAGGTCCTGGGTGGCAGGGGACTAGGGATCTCCTTTGAGAAGATGAGCTCTTTGCCTAACCCTGTAGGAAGGGAGGTCCTGGGTGGCAGGGGAATAGGGATCTCCTTTGTGAAGATGAGCTCTTTGCCTAACGCTGTAGGAAGGCAGGTCCTGGGTGGCAGGAGACTAGGGCTCTCCTTTGTGAAGATGAGCTCTTCTCCTAACGCTGTAACAAGGCAGGTCCTGGGTGGCAGGGGACTAGGGATCTCCTTTGTGATGATGAGCTCTTCACCTAAGGCAGTAGGAAGGGAGGTCCTGCGTGGCAGGGGACTAGGAGTCTCCTTTGTGAAGATGACTCTTTGCCTAACGCTGTAGGAAGGAAGGTCCTGTGTGGCATGGGACTAGGCGTCTCCTTTGTGAAGATGAGCTCTTCGCCTAACGCTGTAGGAAGGGAGTTCCTGGGTGGCAGCGGACTAGGGCTCTCCTTCGTGAAGATGAGCTCTTCGCCTAACGCTTTAGGAAGGCTGGTCCTGGGTGGCAGAGGACTAGGGATCTCATTTGTGAAGATGAGCTCTTTGCCTAACGCTTTAGGAAGGGAGGTCCTGGGTGGCAGGGGACTAGGGCTCTCCTTTGTGAAGATGAGCTCTTTGCCTAGGAAGGGAGGTCCTGGGTGGCAGTGGACTAGGGCTCTCCTTTGTGAAGATGAGCTCTTTGCCTAACGCTGTAGGAAGGGAGCTCCTGGGTGGCAGGGGACTAGGGATCTCCTTTGTGAAGATGAGCTCTTCACCGAAAGCTGTAGGAAAGGAGGTCCTGGGTGGCAGGGGACTAGGGGTCTCCTTTGTGAAGATGACTCACTGCCTAACGCTGTAGGAAGGGAGGTCCTGGGTGGCAGGGGACTAGGGCTCTCCTTTGTGAAGATGAGCTCTTCACCGAAAGCTGTAGGAAAGGAGGTCCTGGGTGGCAGGGGACTAGGGGTCTCCTTTGTGAAGATGACTCACTGCCTAACGCTGTAGGAAGGGAGGTCCTGGGTGGCAGGGGACTAGGGCTCTCCTTTGTGAAGATGAGCTCTTCGCCTAGGAAGGGAGGTCCTGGCTGGCAGGGGACTAGGGCTCTCCTTTGTGAAGATGAGCTCTTTGCCTAACGCTGTAGGAAGGGAGGTCCTGGGTGGCAGGGGACTAGGGATCTCCTTTGTGAAGATGAGCTCTTCGCCTAATGCTGTAGGAAGGGAGGTCCTGGGTGGCAGGGGACTAGGGATCTCCTTTGTGAAGATGAGCTCTTCTCCTAACGCTGTAACAAGGCAGGTCCTGGGTGGCAGGGGACTAGGGATCTCCTTTGTGAAGATGAGCTCTTCACCTAGGAAGGCAGGTCGTGGGCAGCAGGGGACTAGGGATCTCCTTTGTGAAGATGAGTTTGTTGCCCAACGCTGTAGGAAGGGAGGTCCTGGGTGGCAGGGAACTAGGGGTCTCCTTTGTGAAGATGAGCTCTTTGCCTAACGCTGTAGGAAGGGAGGTCCTGTGTGGCAGGGGACTAGGCTTCTCCTTTGTGAAGATGAGCTCTTCGCCTAACGCTGTAGGAAGGGAGTTCCTGGGTGGCAGGGGACTAGGGCTCTCCTTTGTGAAGATGAGCTCTTCGCCTAACGCTGTAGGAAGGCAGGTCCTGGGTGGTAGGGGACTAGGTGTCTCCTTTATGAAGATGAGCTCTTTGCCTAACGCTGTAGGAAGGGAGGTCCTGGGTGGCAGGGGACTAGGGATCTCCTTTGAGAAGATGAGCTCTTTGCCTAACCCTGTAGGAAGGGAGGTCCTGGGTGGCAGGGGAATAGGGATCTCCTTTGTGAAGATGAGCTCTTTGCCTAACGCTGTAGGAAGGCAGGTCCTGGGTGGCAGGAGACTAGGGCTCTCCTTTGTGAAGATGAGCTCTTCTCCTAACGCTGTAACAAGGCAGGTCCTGGGTGGCAGGGGACTAGGGATCTCCTTTGTGATGATGAGCTCTTCACCTAACGCAGTAGGAAGGGAGGTCCTGCGTGGCAGGGGACTAGGAGTCTCCTTTGTGAAGATGACTCTTTGCCTAACGCTGTAGGAAGGAAGGTCCTGTGTGGCATGGGACTAGGCGTCTCCTTTGTGAAGATGAGCTCTTCGCCTAACGCTGTAGGAAGGGAGTTCCTGGGTGGCAGCGGACTAGGGCTCTCCTTTGTGAAGATGAGCTCTTCGCCTAACGCTTTAGGAAGGCTGGTCCTGGGTGGCAGAGGACTAGGGATCTCATTTGTGAAGATGAGCTCTTTGCCTAACGCTTTAGGAAGGGAGGTCCTGGGTGGCAGGGGACTAGGGCTCTCCTTTGTGAAGATGAGCTCTTTGCCTAGGAAGGGAGGTCCTGGGTGGCAGTGGACTAGGGCTCTCCATTGTGAAGATGAGCTCTTTGCCTAACGCTGTAGGAAGGGAGCTCCTGGGTGGCAGGGGACTAGGGATCTCCTTTGTGAAGATGAGCTCTTCACCGAAAGCTGTAGGAAAGGAGGTCCTGGGTGGCAGGGGACTAGGGGTCTCCTTTGTGAAGATGACTCACTGCCTAACGCTGTAGGAAGGGAGGTCCTGGGTGGCAGGGGACTAGGGCTCTCCTTTGTGAAGATGAGCTCTTCACCGAAAGCTGTAGGAAAGGAGGTCCTGGGTGGCAGGGGACTAGGGGTCTCCTTTGTGAAGATGACTCACTGCCTAACGCTGTAGGAAGGGAGGTCCTGGGTGGCAGGGGACTAGGGCTCTCCTTTGTGAAGATGAGCTCTTCGCCTAGGAAGGGAGGTCCTGGCTGGCAGGGGACTAGGGCTCTCCTTTGTGAAGATGAGCTCTTTGCCTAACGCTGTAGGAAGGGAGGTCCTGGGTGGCAGGGGACTAGGGATCTCCTTTGTGAAGATGAGCTCTTCGCCTAATGCTGTAGGAAGGGAGGTCCTGGGTGGCAGGGGACTAGGGATCTCCTTTGTGAAGATGAGCTCTTCTCCTAACGCTGTAACAAGGCAGGTCCTGGGTGGCAGGGGACTAGGGATCTCCTTTGTGAAGATGAGCTCTTCACCTAGGAAGGCAGGTCGTGGGCAGCAGGGGACTAGGGATCTCCTTTGTGAAGATGAGTTTGTTGCCCAACGCTGTAGGAAGGGAGGTCCTGGGTGGCAGGGAACTAGGGGTCTCCTTTGTGAAGATGAGCTCTTTGCCTAACGCTGTAGGAAGGGAGGTCCTGTGTGGCAGGGGACTAGGCTTCTCCTTTGTGAAGATGAGCTCTTCGCCTAACGCTGTAGGAAGGGAGTTCCTGGGTGGCAGGGGACTAGGGCTCTCCTTTGTGAAGATGAGCTCTTCGCCTAACGCTGTAGGAAGGCAGGTCCTGGGGGGCAGAGGACTAGGGATCTCCTTTGTGAAGATGAGCTCTTTGCCTAACGCTGTAGGAAGGGAGGTCCTGGGTGGCAGGGGACTAGGGCTCTCCTTTGTGAAGATGAGCTCTTTGCCTAACGCTGTAGGAAGGGAGCTCCTGGGTGGCAGGGGACTTGGAATCTCCTTTGTGAAGATGAGCTCTCTGCCTAGGAAGGCAGGTCCTGGATGGCAGGGGACTAGGTGTCTCCTTTGTGAAGATGAGCTCTTTGCCTAACGCTGTAGGAAGGGAGGTCCTGCGTGGCAGGGGACTAGGGATCTCCTTTGTGAAGATGAGCTCTTTGCCTAATGCTGTAGGAAGGGAGGTCCTGGGTGGCAGGGGACTAGGCGTCTCCTTTGTGAAGATGAGCTCTTTGCCTAACTCTGTAGGAAGGGAGGTCCTGGGTGGCAGGGGACTAGGGATCTCCTTTGTGAAGTGAGCTCTTTGCCTAACGCTGTAGGAAGGCAGGTCCTGGGTGGCAGGGGACTAGGGACCTCCTTTGAGAAGATGAGCTCTTTGCCTAACCCTGTAGGAAGGGAGGTCCTGGGTGGCAGGGGAATAGGGCTCTCCTTTGTGAAGATGAGCTCTTTGCCTAGGAAGGCAGGTCCTGTGTGGTAGGGGACTAGGTGTCTCCTTTGTGAAGATGAGCTCTTTGCCTAACGCTGTAGGAAGGGAGGTCCTGGGTGGCAGGGGACTAGGGATCTCCTTTGTGAAGTGAGCTCTTTGCCTAACTCTGTAGGAAGGGAGGTCCTGGGTGGCAGGGGACTAGGGATCTCCTTTGTGAAGTGAGCTCTTTGCCTAACGCTGTAGGAAGGCAGGTCCTGGGTGGCAGGGGACTAGGGACCTCCTTTGAGAAGATGAGCTCTTTGCCTAACCCTGTAGGAAGGGAGGTCCTGGGTGGCAGGGGAATAGGGATCTCCTTTGTGAAGATGAGCTCTTTGCCTAACGCTGTAGGAAGGGAGGTCCTGGGTGGCAGGGGACTAGGGGTCTCCTTTGTGAAGATTAGCTCTTCGCCTAGGAAGGGAGGTCCTGGCTGGCAGGGGACTAGGGCTCTCCTTTGTGAAGATGAGCTCTTTGCCTAACGCTGTAGGAAGGGAGGTCCCGGGTGGCAGGGGACTAGGGATCTCCTTTGTGAAGTGAGCTCTTTGCCTAACGCTGTAGGAAGGCAGGTCCTGGGTGGCAGGGGACTAGGGATCTCCTTTGTGAAGATGAGCTCTTTGCCTAGGAAGGGAGGTCCTGGGTGGCAGGGGAATAGGGATCTCCTTTGTGAAGATGAGCTCTTTGCCTAACGCTGTAGGAAGGGAGGTCCTGGGTGGCAGGGGACTAGGGCTCTCGTTTGTGAAGATGAGCTCTTTGCCTAGGAAGGGAGGTCCTGGGTGGCAGGGGACTATGGCTCTCCTTTGTGAAGATGAGCTCTTTGCCTAGGAAGGCAGGTCCTGGGTGGTAGGGGACTAGGTGTCTCCTTTGTGAAGATGAGCTCTTTGCCTAACGCTGTAGGAAGGGAGGTCCTGGGTGGCAGGGGACTAGGGATCTCCTTTGTGAAGTGAGCTCTTTGCCTAAAGCTGTAGGAAGGCAGGTCCTGGGTGGCAGGGGACTAGGGACCTCCTTTGAGAAGATGAGCTCTTTGCCTAACCCTGTAGGAAGGGAGGTCCTGGGTGGCAGGGGAATAGGGATCTCCTTTGTGAAGATGAGCTCTTTGCCTAACGCTGTAGGAAGGGAGGTCCTGGGTGGCAGGGGACTAGGGGTCTCCTTTGTGAAGATTAGCTCTTCGCCTAGGAAGGGAGGTCCTGGCTGGCAGGGGACTAGGGCTCTCCTTTGTGAAGATGAGCTCTTTGCCTAACGCTGTAGGAAGGGAGGTCCCGGGTGGCAGGGGACTAGGGATCTCCTTTGTGAAGTGAGCTCTTTGCCTAACGCTGTAGGAAGACAGGTCCTGGGTGGCAGGGGACTAGGGATCTCCTTTGTGAAGATGAGCTCTTTGCCTAGGAAGGGAGGTCCTGGGTGGTAGGGGAATAGGGATCTCCTTTGTGAAGATGAGCTCTTCGCCTAGGAAGGGAGGTCCTAGATGGCAGGGGGCTAGGGCTCTCCTTTGTGAAGATGAGCTCTTTGCCTAACGCTGTAGGAAGGGAGGT
Organism: Ambystoma mexicanum; assembly: GCF_040938575.1. Taxonomy (NCBI): domain Eukaryota; kingdom Metazoa; phylum Chordata; class Amphibia; order Caudata; family Ambystomatidae; genus Ambystoma; species Ambystoma mexicanum. The sequence goes on along the minus strand of NC_090938.1, from coordinate 834,542,165 downwards.
ACTGGGTGGCAGGGGACTAGGGATCTCCTTTGTGAAGATGAGCTCTTCGCCTAACGCTGTAAGAAGGGAGGTCCTGGGTGGCAGGGGACTAGGGATCTTCTTTGTGAAGATGGGCTCTTCTTCTAACGCTGTAACAAGGCAGGTCCTGGGTGGCAGGGGACTAGGGATCTCCTTTGTGATGATGAGCTCTTCGCCTAGGAAGGGAGGTCCTGGCTGGCAGGGGACTAGGGCTCTCCTTTGTGAAGATGAGCTCTTTGCCTAACGCTGTAGGAAGGGAGGTCCTGGGTGGTGGGGGGACTAGGGATCTCCTTTGTGAAGATGAGCTCTTCGCCTAACGCTGTAGGAAGGCAGGTCCTGCGTGGCAGGGGACTAGGGGTCTCCTTTGTGAAGATGACTCTTTGCCTAATGCTGTAGAAAGGGAAGTCCTGGGTGGCAGGGGACTAGGCGTCTCCTTTGTGAAGATGAGATCTCCGCCTAACGCTGTAGGAAGGGAGTTCCTGGGTGACAGGGGACTAGGGCTCTCCTTTGTGAAGATGAGCTCTTCGCCTAACGCTGTAGGAACGCAGGTCCTGGGTGCCAGAGGACTAGGGATCTCCTTTGTGAAGATGAGCTCTTTGCCTAATGCTGTAGCAAGGGAGGTCCTGGGTGGCAGGGGACTAGGGCTCTCCTTTGTGAAGATGAGCTCTTTGCCTCAGAAGGCAGGTCCTGGGTGGCAGGGGACTAGGGATCTCCTTTTTGAAGATGAGCTCTTTGCCTAACGCTGTAGGAAGGGAGTTCCTGGGTGGCAGGGGACTAGGGTTCTCCTTTGTGAAGATGAGCTCTTCTCCTAACGCTGTAGGAAGGGAGGTCCTGGGTGGCAGGGGACTAGGGCTCTCCTTTGTGAAGATGAGCGCTTCGCCTAACGCTGTAGGAAGGCAGGTCCTGGGTGGCAGGGGACTAGGGACCTCCTTTGAGAAGATGAGCTCTTTGCCTAACCCTGTAGGAAGGGAGGTCCTGGGTGGCAGGGGAATAGGGATCTCCTTTGTGAAGATGAGCTCTTTGCCTAACGCTGTAGGAAGGGAGGTCCTGGGTGGCAGGGGACTAGGGGTCTCCTTTGTGAAGATTAGCTCTTCGCCTAGGAAGGGAGGTCCTGGCTGGCAGGGGACTAGGGCTCTCCGTTGTGAAGATGAGCTCTTTGCCTAACGCTGTAGGAAGGGAGGTCCCGGGTGGCAGGGGACTAGGGATCTCCTTTGTGAAGTGAGCTCTTTGCCTAACGCTGTAGGAAGGCAGGTCCTGGGTGGCAGGGGACTAGGGATCTCCTTTGTGAAGATGAGCTCTTTGCCTAGGAAGGGAGGTCCTGGGTGGCAGGGGAATAGGGATCTCCTTTGTGAAGATGAGCTCTTTGCCTAACGCTCTAGGAAGTGAGGTCCTGGGTGGCAGGGGACTAAGGGTCTCCTTTGTGAAGATGAGCTCTTCGCCTAGGAAGGGAGGTCCTAGATGGCAGGGGGCTAGGGCTCTCCTTTGTGAAGATGAGCTCTTTGCCTAACGCTGTAGGAAGGGAGGTACTGGGTGGCAGGGGACTAGGGATCTCCTTTGTGAAGATGAGCTCTTCGCCTAACGCTGTAAGAAGGGAGGTCCTGGGTGGCAGGGGACTAGGGATCTTCTTTGTGAAGATGGGCTCTTCTTCTAACGCTGTAACAAGGCAGGTCCTGGGTGGCAGGGGACTAGGGATCTCCTTTGTGATGATGAGCTCTTCGCCTAGGAAGGGAGGTCCTGGCTGGCAGGGGACTAGGGCTCTCCTTTGTGAAGATGAGCTCTTTGCCTAACGCTGTAGGAAGGGAGGTCCTGGGTGGTGGGGGGACTAGGGATCTCCTTTGTGAAGATGAGCTCTTCGCCTAACGCTGTAGGAAGGCAGGTCCTGCGTGGCAGGGGACTAGGGGTCTCCTTTGTGAAGATGACTCTTTGCCTAATGCTGTAGAAAGGGAAGTCCTGGGTGGCAGGGGACTAGGCGTCTCCTTTGTGAAGATGAGATCTCCGCCTAACGCTGTAGGAAGGGAGTTCCTGGGTGACAGGGGACTAGGGCTCTCCTTTGTGAAGATGAGCTCTTCGCCTAACGCTGTAGGAACGCAGGTCCTGGGTGCCAGAGGACTAGGGATCTCCTTTGTGAAGATGAGCTCTTTGCCTAATGCTGTAGCAAGGGAGGTCCTGGGTGGCAGGGGACTAGGGCTCTCCTTTGTGAAGATGAGCTCTTTGCCTCAGAAGGCAGGTCCTGGGTGGCAGGGGACTAGGGATCTCCTTTTTGAAGATGAGCTCTTTGCCTAACGCTGTAGGAAGGGAGTTCCTGGGTGGCAGGGGACTAGGGTTCTCCTTTGTGAAGATGAGCTCTTCTCCTAACGCTGTAGGAAGGGAGGTCCTGGGTGGCAGGGGACTAGGGCTCTCCTTTGTGAAGATGAGCGCTTCGCCTAACGCTGTAGGAAGGCAGGTCCTGGGTGGCAGAGGACTAGGGATCTCCTTTGTGAAGATGAGCTCTTTGCCTAACGCTGTAGGAAGGGAGGTCCTGGGTGGCAGGGGACTAGGGCTCTCCTTAGTGAAGATGAGCTCTTTGCTAGGAAGGGAGGTCCTGGGTGGCAGGGGACTAGGGCTCTCCTTTGTGAAGATGAGCGCTTCGCCTAACGCTGTAGGAAGGCAGGTCCTGGGTGGCAGAGGACTAGGGATCTCCTTTGTGAAGATGAGCTCTTTGCCTAACGCTGTAGGAAGGGAGGTCCTGGGTGGTAGGGGACTAGGTGTCTCCTTTATGAAGATGAGCTCTTTGCCTAACGCTGAAGGAAGGGAGGTCCTGGGTGGCAGGGGACTAGGGATCTCCTTTGAGAAGATGAGCTCTTTGCCTAACCCTGTAGGAAGGGAGGTCCTGGGTGGCAGGGGAATAGGGATCTCCTTTGTGAAGATGAGCTCTTTGCCTAACGCTGTAGGAAGGCAGGTCCTGGGTGGCAGGAGACTAGGGCTCTCCTTTGTGAAGATGAGCTCTTCTCCTAACGCTGTAACAAGGCAGGTCCTGGGTGGCAGGGGACTAGGGATCTCCTTTGTGATGATGAGCTCTTCACCTAACACAGTAGGAAGGGAGGTCCTGCGTGGCAGGGGACTAGGAGTCTCCTTTGTGAAGATGACTCTTTGCCTAACGCTGTAGGAAGGAAGGTCCTGTGTGGCATGGGACTAGGCGTCTCCTTTGTGAAGATGAGCTCTTCGCCTAACGCTGTAGGAAGGGAGTTCCTGGGTGGCAGGGGACTAGGGCTCTCCTTTGTGAAGATGAGCTCTTCGCCTAACGCTTTAGGAAGGCTGGTCCTGGGTGGCAGAGGACTAGGGATCTCATTTGTGAAGATGAGCTCTTTGCCTAACGCTTTAGGAAGGGAGGTCCTGGGTGGCAGGGGACTAGGGCTCTCCTTTGTGAAGATGAGCTCTTTGCCTAGGAAGGGAGGTCCTGGGTGGCAGTGGACTAGGGCTCTCCTTTGTGAAGATGAGCTCTTTGCCTAACGCTGTAGGAAGGGAGCTCCTGGGTGGCACGGGACTAGGGATCTCCTTTGTGAAGATGAGCTCTTCACCGAAAGCTGTAGGAAAGGAGGTCCTGGGTGGCAGGGGACTAGGGGTCTCCTTTGTGAAGATGACTCACTGCCTAACGCTGTAGGAAGGGAGGTCCTGGGTGGCAGGGGACTAGGGCTCTCCTTTGTGAAGATGAGCTCTTCAACGAAAGCTGTAGGAAAGGAGGTCCTGGGTGGCAGGGGACTAGGGGTCTCCTTTGTGAAGATGACTCACTGCCTAACGCTGTAGGAAGGGAGGTCCTGGGTGGCAGGGGACTAGGGCTCTCCTTTGTGAAGATGAGCTCTTCACCTAGGAAGGGAGGTCCTGGCTGGCAGGGGACTAGGGCTCTCCTTTGTGAAGATGAGCTCTTTGCCTAACGCTGTAGGAAGGGAGGTCCTGGGTGGCAGGGGACTAGGGATCTCCTTTGTGAAGATGAGCTCTTCGCCTAATGCTGTAGGAAGGGAGGTCCTGGGTGGCAGGGGACTAGGGATCTCCTTTGTGAAGATGAGCTCTTCTCCTAACGCTGTAACAAGGCAGGTCCTGGGTGGCAGGGGACTAGGGATCTCCTTTGTGAAGATGAGCTCTTCACCTAGGAAGGCAGGTCGTGGGCAGCAGGGGACTAGGGATCTCCTTTGTGAAGATGAGTTTGTTGCCCAACGCTGTAGGAAGGGAGGTCCTGGGTGGCAGGGAACTAGGGGTCTCCTTTGTGAAGATGAGCTCTTTGCCTAACGCTGTAGGAAGGGAGGTCCTGTGTGGCAGGGGACTAGGCTTCTCCTTTGTGAAGATGAGCTCTTCGCCTAACGCTGTAGGAAGGGAGTTCCTGGGTGGCAGGGGACTAGGGCTCTCCTTTGTGAAGATGAGCTCTTCGCCTAACGCTGTAGGAAGGCAGGTCCTGGGGGGCAGAGGACTAGGGATCTCCTTTGTGAAGATGAGCTCTTTGCCTAACGCTGTAGGAAGGGAGGTCCTGGGTGGCAGGGGACTAGGGCTCTCCTTTGTGAAGATGAGCTCTTTGCCTAAAGCTGTAGGAAGGGAGCTCCTGGGTGGCAGGGGACTTGGAATCTCCTTTGTGAAGATGAGCTCTTTGCCTAGGAAGGCAGGTCCTGGATGGCAGGGGACTAGGTGTCTCCTTTGTGAAGATGAGCTCTTTGCCTAACGCTGTAGGAAGGGAGGTCCTGCGTGGCAGGGGACTAGGGATCTCCTTTGTGAAGATGAGCTCTTTGCCTAATGCTGTAGGAAGGGAGGTCCTGGGTGGCAGGGGACTAGGCGTCTCCTTTGTGAAGATGAGCTCTTCGCCTAACGCTGTAAGAAGGGAGTTCCTGGGTGGCAGGGGACTAGGGCTCTCCTTTGTGAAGATGAGCGCTTCGTCTAACACTGTAGCAAGGGAGGTCCTGGCTGGCAGGGGACTAGGGCTCTCCTTTGTGAAGATGAGCTCTTTGCCTAGGAAGGGAGGTCCTGGGTGGCAGGGGGCTAGGGCTCTCCTTTGTGAATGTGAGCTCTTTGCCTAGGAAGGCAGGTCCTGTGTGGTAGGGGACTAGGTGTCTCCTTTGTGAAGATGAGCTCTTTGCCTAACGCTGTAGGAAGGGAGGTCCTGGGTGGCAGGGGACTAGGGATCTCCTTTGTGAAGATGAGCTCTTCGCCTAACGCTGTAAGAAGGGAGGTCCTGGGTGGCAGGGGACTAGGGATCTCCTTTGTGAAGATGGGCTCTTCTTCTAACGCTGTAACAAGGCAGGTCCTGGGTGGCAGGGGACTAGGGATCTCCTTTGTGATGATGAGCTCTTCGCCTAGGAAGGGAGGTCCTGGCTGGCAGGGGACTAGGGCTCTCCTTTGTGAAGATGAGCTCTTCGCCTAACGCTGTAGGAAGGCAGGTCCTGCGTGGTAGGGGACTAGGGGTCTCCTTTGTGAAGATGACTCTTTGCCTAATGCTGTAGAAAGGGAAGTCCTGGGTGGCAGGGGACTAGGCGTCTCCTTTGTGAAGATGAGATCTCCGCCTAACGCTGTAGGAAGGGAGTTCCTGGGTGACAGGGGACTAGGGCTCTCCTTTGTGAAGATGAGCTCTTCGCCTAACGCTGTAGGAACGCAGGTCCTGGGTGCCAGAGGACTAGGGATCTCCTTTGTGAAGATGAGCTCTTTGCCTAATGCTGTAGCAAGGGAGGTCCTGGGTGGCAGGGGACTAGGGCTCTCCTTTGTGAAGATGAGCTCTTTGCCTCGGAAGGCAGGTCCTGGGTGGCAGGGGACTAGGGCTCTCCTTTTTGAAGATGAGCTCTTTGCCTAACGCTGTAGGAAGGGAGTTCCTGGGTGGCAGGGGACTAGGGTTCTCCTTTGTGAAGATGAGCTCTTCGCCTAACGCTGTAGGAAGGGAGGTCCTGGGTGGCAGGGGACTAGGGCTCTCCTTTGTGAAGATGAGCTCTTCGCCTAACGCTGTAAGAAGGGAGTTCCTGGGTGGCAGGGGACTAGGGCTCTCCTTTGTGAAGATGAGCGCTTCGCCTAACGCTTTAGGAAGGCAGGTCCTGGGTGGCAGAGGACTAGGGATCTCCTTTGTGAAGATGAGCTCTTTGCCTAACGCTGTAGGAAGGGAGGTCCTGGGTGGCAGGGGACTAGGGCTCTCCTTTGTGAAGATGAGCTCTTTGCCTAGGAAGGGAGGTCCTGGGTGGCAGGGGACTAGGGCTCTCCTTTGTGAAGATGAGCTCTTTGCCTAGGAAGGCAGGTCCTGGGTGGTAGGGGACTAGGTGTCTCCTTTATGAAGATGAGCTCTTTGCCTAACGCTGTAGGAAGGGAGGTCCTGGGTGGCAGGGGACTAGGGATCTCCTTTGAGAAGATGAGCTCTTTGCCTAACCCTGTAGGAAGGGAGGTCCTGGGTGGCAGGGGAATAGGGATCTCCTTTGTGAAGATGAGCTCTTTGCCTAACGCTGTAGGAAGGCAGGTCCTGGGTGGCAGGAGACTAGGGCTCTCCTTTGTGAAGATGAGCTCTTCTCCTAACGCTGTAACAAGGCAGGTCCTGGGTGGCAGGGGACTAGGGATCTCCTTTGTGATGATGAGCTCTTCACCTAACGCAGTAGGAAGGGAGGTCCTGCGTGGCAGGGGACTAGGAGTCTCCTTTGTGAAGATGACTCTTTGCCTAACGCTGTAGGAAGGAAGGTCCTGTGTGGCATGGGACTAGGCGTCTCCTTTGTGAAGATGAGCTCTTCGCCTAACGCTGTAGGAAGGGACTTCCTGGGTGGCAGGGGACTAGGGCTCTCCTTTGTGAAGATGAGCTCTTCGCCTAACGCTTTAGGAAGGCTGGTCCTGGGTGGCAGAGGACTAGGGATCTCATTTGTGAAGATGAGCTCTTTGCCTAACGCTTTAGGAAGGGAGGTCCTGGGTGGCAGGGGACTAGGGCTCTCCTTTGTGAAGATGAGCTCTTTGCCTAGGAAGGGAGGTCCTGGGTGGCAGTGGACTAGGGCTCTCCTTTGTGAAGATGAGCTCTTTGCCTAACGCTGTAGGAAGGGAGCTCCTGGGTGGCAGGGGACTAGGGATCTCCTTTGTGAAGATGAGCTCTTCACCGAAAGCTGTAGGAAAGGAGGTCCTGGGTGGCAGGGGACTAGGGGTCTCCTTTGTGAAGATGACTCACTGCCTAACGCTGTAGGAAGGGAGGTCCTGGGTGGCAGGGGACTAGGGCTCTCCTTTGTGAAGATGAGCTCTTCACCGAAAGCTGTAGGAAAGGAGGTCCTGGGTGGCAGGGGACTAGGGGTCTCCTTTGTGAAGATGACTCACTGCCTAACGCTGTAGGAAGGGAGGTCCTGGTTGGCAGGGGACAAGGGCTCTCCTTTGTGAAGATGAGCTCTTCGCCTAGGAAGGGAGGTCATGGCTGGCAGGGGACTAGGGCTCTCCTTTGTGAAGATGAGCTCTTTGCCTAACGCTGTAGGAAGGGAGGTCCTGGGTGGCAGGGGACTAGGGAATCTCCTTTGTGAAGATGAGCTGTTCGCCTAATGCTGCAGGAAGGGAGGTCCTGGGTGGCAGGGGACTAGGGATCTCCTTTGTGAAGATGAGCTCTTCTCCTAACGCTGTAACAAGGCAGGTCCTGGGTGGCAGGGGACTAGGGATCTCCTTTGTGAAGATGAGCTCTTCACCTAGGAAGGCAGGTCGTGGGCAGCAGGGGACTAGGGATCTCCTTTGTGAAGATGAGTTTGTTGCCCAACGCTGTAGGAAGGGAGGTCCTGGGTGGCAGGGAACTAGGGGTCTCCTTTGTGAAGATGAGCTCTTTGCCTAACGCTGTAGGAAGGGAGGTCCTGTGTGGCAGGGGACTAGGCTTCTCCTTTGTGAAGATGAGCTCTTCGCCTAACGCTGTAGGAAGGGAGTTCCTGGGTGGCAGGGGACTAGGGCTCTCCTTTGTGAAGATGAGCTCTTCGCCTAACGCTGTAGGAAGGCAGGTCCTGGGGGGCAGAGGACTAGGGATCTCCTTTGTGAAGATGAGCTCTTTGCCTAACGCTGTAGGAAGGGAGGTCCTGGGTGGCAGGGGACTAGGGCTCTCCTTTGTGAAGATGAGCTCTTTGCCTAACGCTGTAGGAAGGGAGCTCCTGGGTGGCAGGGGACTTGGAATCTCCTTTGTGAAGATGAGCTCTTTGCCTAGGAAGGCAGGTCCTGGATGGCAGGGGACTAGGTGTCTCCTTTGTGAAGATGAGCTCTTTGCCTAACGCTGTAGGAAGGGAGGTCCTGCGTGGCAGGGGACTAGGGATCTCCTTTGTGAAGATGAGCTCTTCGCCTAACGCTGTAAGAAGGGAGTTCCTGGGTGGCAGGGGACTAGGGCTCTCCTTTGTGAAGATGAGCGCTTCGCCTAACACTGTAGCAAGGGAGGTCCTGGCTGGCAGGGGACTAGGGCTCTCCTTTGTGAAGATGAGCTCTTTGCCTAGGAAGGGAGGTCCTGGGTGGCAGGGGGCTAGGGCTCTCCTTTGTGAAGATGAGCTCTTTGCCTAGGAAGGCAGGTCCTGTGTGGTAGGGGACTAGGTGTCTCCTTTGTGAAGATGAGCTCTTTGCCTAACGCTGTAGGAAGGGAGGTCCTGGGTGGCAGGGGACTAGGGATCTCCTTTGTGAAGTGAGCTCTTTGCCTAACTCTGTAGGAAGGGAGGTCCTGGGTGGCAGGGGACTAGGGATCTCCTTTGTGAAGTGAGCTCTTTGACTAACGCTGTAGGAAGGCAGGTCCAGGGTGGCAGGGGACTAGGGATCTCCTTTGTGAAGATGAGCTCTTCACCTAGGAAGAGAGGTCCTGGGTGGCAGGGGACTAGGGAACTCCTTTGAGAAGATGAGCTCTTTGCCTAACACTGTAGGAAGGGAGGTCCTGGGTGGCAGGGGACTAGGGGTCTCCTTTGTGAAGATGAGCTCTTCGCCTAGGAAGGGAGGTCCTGGCTGGCAGGGGACTAGGGCTCTCCTTTGTGAAGATGAGCTCTTTGCCTAACGCTGTAGGTAGGGAGGTCCTGGGTGGCAGGGGACTAGGGATCTCCTTTGTGAAGATGAGCTCTTCACCTAACGCTGTAGGAAGGCAGGTCCTGCGTGGCAGGGGACTAGGGGTCTCCTTTGTGAAGATGACTCTTTGCCTAATGCTGTAGAAAGGGAGGTCCTGGGTGGCAGGGGACTAGGCGTCTCCTTTGTGAAGATGAGCTCTCCGCCTAATGCTGTAGGAAGGGAGTTCCTGGGTGGCAGGGGACTAGGGGTCTCCTTTGTGAAGATGAGCTATTTACCCAACGCTGTAACAAGGCAGGTCCTGGGTGGCAGGGGACTAGGGATCTCCTTTGTGAAGATGAGCTCTTCACCTAACGCTGTAGGAAGGGAGGTCCTGGGTGGAAGGGACTAGGGGTCTCCTTTGTGAAGATGACTCTTTGCCCAACGCTGTAGGAAGGGAGGTCCTGGGTGGCAGGGGTATAGGGGTCTCCTTTGTGAAGATGAGCTCTTTGCCTAGGAAGGCAGGTCCTGGGTGGCAGGGGACTAGGTGTCTCCTTTGTGAAGATGAGCTCTTTGCCTAACGCTGTAGGAAGGGAGTTCCTGGGTGGCAGGGGACTAGGGTTCTCCTTTGTGAAGATGAGCTCTTCGCCTAACGCTGTAGGAAGGGAGGTCCTGGGTGGCAGGGGACTAGGCGTCTCCTTTGTGAAGATGAGCTCTCCGCCTAATGCTGTAGGAAGGGAGTTCCTGGCTGGCAGGGGACTAGGGGTCTCCTTTGTGAAGATGAGCTATTTACCTAACGCTGTAGGAAGGGAGGTCCTGGGTGGAAGGGACTAGGGGTCTCCTTTGTGAAGATGACTCTTTGCCCAACGCTGTAGGAATGGAGGTCCTGGGTGGCAGGGGTATAGGGGTCTCCTTTGTGAAGATGAGCTCTTTGCCTAGGAAGGAGGTCCTGGGTGGCAGGGGACTAGGTGTCTCCTTTGTGAAGAGGAGCTCTTTGCCTAACGCTGTAGGAAGGGAGTTCCTGGGTGGCAGGGGACTAGGGTTCTCCTTTGTGAAGATGAGCTCTTCGCCTAACGCTGTAGGAATGGAGGTCCTGGGTGGCAGGGGACTAGGTGTCTCCTTTGCGAAGATGAGCTCTTCGCCTAACGCTGTAGGAAGGCAGGTCCTGGGTGGCAGAGGACTAGGGATCTCCTTTGTGAAGATGAGCTCTTTGCCTAACGCTGTAGGAAGGGAGGTCCTGGGTGGCAGGGGACTAGGGCTCTCCTTTGTGAAGATGAGCTCTTTGCCTAGGAAGGAAGGTCCTGGGTGGTAGGGGACTACGTGTCTCCTTTGTGAAGATGAGCTCTTTGCCTAACGCTGTAGGAAGGGAGGTCCTGGGTGGCAGGGGACTAGGGATCTCCTTTGTGAAGTGAGCTCTTTGCCTAACTCTGTAGGAAGGGAGGTCCTGGGTGGCAGGGGACTAGGGATCTCCTTTGTGAAGTGAGCTCTTTGCCTAACGCTGTAGGAAGGCAGGTCCTGGGTGTCAGGGGACTAGGGACCTCCTTTGCGAAGATGAGCTCTTTGCCTAACGCTGTAGGAAGGGAGGTCCTGGGTGGCAGGGGAATAGGGATCTCCTTTGTGAAGATGAGCTCTTTGCCTAACGCTGTAGGAAGGGAGGTCCTGGGTGGCAGGGGACTAGGGGTCTCCTTTGTGAAGATTAGCTCTTCGCCTAGGAAGGGAGGTCCTGGCTGGCAGGGGACTAGGGTTCTCCTTTGTGAAGATGAGCTCTTTGCCTAACGCTGTAGGAAGGGAGGTCCTGGGTGGCAGGGGACTAGGGATCTCCTTTGTGAAGATGAGCTCTTCGCCTAACGCTGTAGGAAGGGAGGTCCTGGGTGGCAGGGGACTAGGGATCTCCTTTGTGAAGATGAGCTCTTCTCCTAACGCTGTAACAAGGCAGGTCCTGGGTGGCAGGGGACAAGGGATCTCCTTTGTGATGATGAGCTCTTCACCTAACGCTGTAGGAAGGGAGGTCCTGCGTGGCAGGGAACTAGGGGTCTCCTTTGTGAAGATGACTCTTTGCCTAACGCTGTAGGAAGGGAGGTCCTGGGTGGCAGGGGACTAGGGATCTCCTTTGTGAAGATGAGCTCTTCGCCTAGGAAGGCTGGTCCTGGGCAGCAGGGGACTAGGGATCTCCTTTGTGAAGATGAGTTTGTTGCCTAACGCTGTAGGAAGGGAGGTCCTGGGTGGCAGGGGACTAGGGATCTCCTTTGTGAAGATGAGTTTGTTGCCTAACGCTGTAGGAAGGGAGGTCCTGGGTGGCAGGGGACTAGGGATCTCCTTTGTGAAGATGAGCTCTTTGCCTAATGCTGCAGGAAGGAAGGTCCTGTGTGGCATGGGACTAGGCGTCTCCTTTGTGAAGATGAGCTCTTCGCCTAACGCTGTAGGAAGGGAGTTCCTGGGTAGCAGGGGACTAGGGCTCTCCTTTGTGAAGATGAGCTCTTCGCCTAACGCTTTAGGAAGGCTGGTCCTGGGTGGCAGAGGACTAGGGATCTCATTTGTGAAGATGAGCTCTTTGCCTAACGCTTTAGGAAGGGAGGTCCTGGGTGGCAGGGGACTAGGGCTCACCTTTGTGAAGATGAGCTCTTTGCCTAGGAAGGGAGGTCCTGGGTGGCAGTGGACTAGGGCTCTCCTTTGTGAAGATGAGCTCTTTGCCTAACGCTGTAGGAAGGGAGCTCCTGGGTGGCAGGGGACTTGGGATCTCCTTTGTGAAGATGAACTCTTTGCCTAACGCTGTGAAATGGCAGGTCCTGGGTGGCAGGGGACTAGGGATCTCCTTTGTGAAGATGAGCTCTTCACCGAAAGCTGTAGGAAAGGAGGTCCTGGGTGGCAGGGGACTAGGGGTCTCCTTTGTGAAGATGACTCATTGCCTAACGCTGTAGGAAGGGAGGTCCTGGGTGGCAGGGGACTAGGGCTCTCCTTTGTGAAGATGAGCTCTTCGGCTAGGAAGGGAGGTCCTGGCTGGCAGGGGACTAGGGCTCTCCTTTGTGAAGATGAGCTCTTTGCCTAACGCTGTAGGAAGGGAGGTCCTGGGTGGCAGGGGACTAGGGATCTCCTTTGTGAAGATGAGCTCTTCGCCTAACGCTGTAGGAAGAGAGGTCCTGGGTGGCAGGGGACTAGGGATCTCCTTTGTGAAGATGAGCTCTTCTCCTAACGCTGTAACAAGGCAGGTCCTGGGTGGCAGGGGACTAGGGATCTCCTTTGTGAAGATGAGCTCTTCGCCTAGGAAGGCAGGTCGTGGGCAGCAGGGGACTAGGGATCTCCTTTGTGAAGATGAGCTCTTCGGCTAGGAAGGGAGGTCCTGGCTGGCAGGGGACTAGGGCTCTCCTTTGTGAAGATGAGCTCTTTGCCTAACACTGTAGGAAGGGAGGTCCTGGCTGGCAGGGGACTAGGGCTCTCCTTTGTGAAGATGAGCTCTTTGCCTAACGCTGTAGGAAGGGAGGTCCTAGGTGGCAGGGGACTAGGGATCTCCTTTGTGAAGATGAGCTCTTCGTCTAACGCTGTAGGAAGGGAGGTCCTGGGTGGCAGGGAACTAGGGGTCTCCTTTGTGAAGATGAGCTCTTCGCCTAACGCTGTAGGAAGGGAGGTCCTGTGTGGCAGGGGACTAGGCGTCTCCTTTGTGAAGATGAGCTCTTCGCCTAACGCTGTAGGAAGGGAGTTCCTGGGTGGCAGGGGACTAGGGCTCTCCTTTGTGAAGATGAGCTCTTCGCCTAACGCTGTAGGAAGGCAGGTCCTGGGTGGCAGGGGACTAGGGATCTCCTTTGTGAAGATGAGCTCTTCACCGAAAGCTGTAGGAAAGGAGGTCCTGGGTGGCAGGGGACTAGGGGTCTCCTTTGTGAAGATGACTCATTGCCTAACGCTGTAGGAAGGGAGGTCCTGGGTGGCAGGGGACTAGGGCTCTCCTTTGTGAAGATGAGCTCTTCGGCTAGGAAGGGAGGTCCTGGCTGGCAGGGGACTAGGGCTCTCCTTTGTGAAGATGAGCTCTTTGCCTAACGCTGTAGGAAGGGAGGTCCTGGGTGGCAGGGGACTAGGGATCTCCTTTGTGAAGATGAGCTCTTCGCCTAACGCTGTAGGAAGAGAGGTCCTGGGTGGCAGGGGACTAGGGATCTCCTTTGTGAAGATGAGCTCTTCTCCTAACGCTGTAACAAGGCAGGTCCTGGGTGGCAGGGGACTAGGGATCTCCTTTGTGAAGATGAGCTCTTCGCCTACGAAGGCAGGTCGTGGGCAGCAGGGGACTAGGGATCTCCTTTGTGAAGATGAGCTCTTCGGCTAGGAAGGGAGGTCCTGGCTGGCAGGGGACTAGGGCTCTCCTTTGTGAAGATGAGCTCTTTGCCTAACACTGTAGGAAGGGAGGTCCTGGCTGGCAGGGGACTAGGGCTCTCCTTTGTGAAGATGAGCTCTTTGCCTAACGCTGTAGGAAGGGAGGTCCTGGGTGGCAGGGGACTAGGGATCTCCTTTGTGAAGATGAGCTCTTCGCCTAACGCTGTAGGAAGGGAGGTCCTGGGTGGCAGGGAACTAGGGGTCTCCTTTGTGAAGATGAGCTCTTCGCCTAACGCTGTAGGAAGGGAGGTTCTGTGTGGCAGGGGACTAGGCGTCTCCTTTGTGAAGATGAGCTCTTCGCCTAACGCTGTAGGAAGGGAGTTCCTGGGTGGCAGGGGACTAGGGCTCTCCTTTGTGAAGATGAGCTCTTCGCCTAACGCTGTAGGAAGGCAGGTCCTGGGTGGCAGAGGACTAGGGATCTCCTTTGTGAAGATGAGCTCTTTACCTAACGCTGTAGGAAGGGAGGTCCTGGGTGGCAGGGGACTAGGGCTCTCCTTTGTGAAGATGAGCTCTTTGCCTAACGCTGTAGGAAGGGAGCTCCTGGGTGGCAGGGGACTTGGGATCTCCTTTGTGAAGATGAGCTCTTTGCCTAGGAAGGCAGGTCCTGGATGGCAGAGGACTAGGTGTCTCCTTTGTGAAGATGAGCTCTTTGCCTAACGCTGTAGGAAGGGAGGTCCTGCGTGGCAGGGGACTAGGGAGCTCCTTTGTTTAGTGAGCTCTTTGCCTAACGCTGTAGGAAGTGAGGTCCTAGGTGGCAGGGGACATGGGATCTCCTTTGTGAATATGAACTCTTCTCCTAGGAAGGCAGGTCCTGGGTTGCAGGGGACTAGGGATCTCCTTTGTGAAGATGAGCTCTTTGCCTAATGCTGTAGGAAGGGAGGTCCTGGGTGGCAGGGGACTAGGTGTCTCCTTTGTGAAGATGAGCTCTTCGCCTAACGCTGTAAGAAGGGAGTTCCTGGGTGGCAGGGGACTAGGGCTCTCCTTTGTGAAGATGAGCGCTTCGCCTAACGCTGTAGGAAGGCAGGTCCTGGGTGGCAGAGGACTAGGGATCTCCTTTGTGAAGATGAGCTCTTTGCCTAACGCTGTAGCAAGGGAGGTCCTGGCTGGCAGGGGCCTAGGGCTCTCCTTTGTGAAGATGAGCTCTTTGCCTAGGAAGGGAGGTCCTGGGTGGCACAGGACTAGGGCTCTCCTTTGTGAAGATGAGCTCTTTGCCTAGGAAGGCAGGTCCTGGTTGGTAGGGGACTAGGTGTCTCCTTTGTGAAGATGAGCTCTTTGCCTAACGCTGTAGGAAGGGAGGTCCTGGGTGGCAGGGGACTAGGGATCTCCTTTGTGAAGTGAGCTCTTTGCCTAACTCTGTAGGAAGGGAGGTCCTGGGTGGCAGGGGACTAGGGTCTCCTTTGTGAAGTGAGCTCTTTGCCTAACGCTGTAGGAAGGCAGGTCCTGGGTGGCAGGGGACTAGGGATCTCCTTTGTGTAGATGAGCTCTTCGCCTAGGAAGAGAGGTCCTGGGTGGCAGGGGACTAGGGAACTCCTTTGAGAAGATGAGCTCTTTGCCTAACGCTGTAGGAAGGGAGGTCCTGGGTGGCAGGGGACTAGGGGTCTCCTTTGTGAAGATGAGCTCTTCGCCTAGGAAGGGAGGTCCTGGCTGGCAGGGGACTAGGGCTCTCCTTTGTGAAGATGAGGTCTTTGCCTAACGCTGTAGGAAGGGAGGTTCTGGGTGGCAGGGGACTAGGGATCTCCTTTGTGAAGATGAGCTCTTCGCCTAACGCTGTAGGAAGGGAGGTCCTGGGTGGCAGGGGACTAGGGATCTCCTTTGTGAAGATGAGCTCTTCACCTAACTCTGTAGGAAGGGAGTTCCTGGGTGGCAGGGGACTAGGGGTCTCCTTTGTGAAGATGAGCTATTTACCCAACGCTGTAACAAGGCAGGTCCTGGGTGGCAGGGGACTAGGGATCTCCTTTGTGAAGATGAGCTCTTCACCTAACGCTGTAGGAAGGGAGGTCCTCGGTGGAAGGGACTAGGAGTCTCCTTTGTGAAGATGACTCTTTGCCCAACGCTGTAGGAAGGGAGGTCCTGGGTGGCAGGGGTATAGGGGTCTCCTTTGTGAAGATGAGCTCTTTGCCTAGGAAGGCAGGTCCTGGGTGGCAGGGGACTAGGTGTCTCCTTTGTGAAGATGAGCTCTTTGCCTAACGCTGTAGGAAGGGAGTTCCTGGGTGGCAGGGGACTAGGGTTCTCCTTTGTGAAGATGAGCTCTTCGCCTAACGCTGTAGGAAGGGAGGTCCTGGGTGGCAGGGGACTAGGCGTCTCCTTTGTGAAGATGAGCTCTCCGCCTAATGCTGTAGGAAGGGAGTTCCTGGGTGGCAGGGGACTAGGGGTCTCCTTTGTGAAGATGAGCTATTTACCCAACGCTGTAACAAGGCAGGTCCTGGGTGGCAGGGGACTAGGGATCTCCTTTGTGAAGATGAGCTCTTCACCTAACGCTGTAGGAAGGGAGGTCCTCGGTGGAAGGGACTAGGAGTCTCCTTTGTGAAGATGACTCTTTGCCCAACGCTGTAGGAAGGGAGGTCCTGGGTGGCAGGGGTATAGGGGTCTCCTTTGTGAAGATGAGCTCTTTGCCTAGGAAGGCAGGTCCTGGGTGGCAGGGGACTAGGTGTCTCCTTTGTGAAGATGAGCTCTTTGCCTAACGCTGTAGGAAGGGAGTTCCTGGGTGGCAGGGGACTAGGGTTCTCCTTTGTGAAGATGAGCTCTTCGCCTAACGCTGTAGGAAGGGAGGTCCTGGGTGGCAGGGGACTAGGTGTCTCCTTTGCGAAGATGAGCTCTTCGCCTAACGCTGTAAGAAGGGAGTTCCTGGGTGGCAGGGGACTAGGGCTCTCCTTTGTGAAGATGAGCGCTTCGCCTAACGCTGTAGGAAGGCAGGTCCTGGGTGGCAGAGGACTAGGGATCTCCTTTGTGAAGATGAGCTCTTTGCCTAACGCTGTCGGAAGGGAGGTCCTGGGTGGCAGGGGACTAGGGCTCTCCTTTGTGAAGATGAGCTCTTTGCCTAGGAAGGCAGGTCCAGGGTGGTAGGGGACTAGGTGTCTCCTTTGTGAAGATGAGCTCTTTGCTTAACGCTGTAGGAAGGGAGGTCCTGGGTGGCAGGGGACTAGGGATCTCCTTTGTGAAGTGAGCTCTTTGCCGAACTCTGTAGGAAGGGAGGTCCTGGGTGGCAGGGGACTAGGGATCTCCTTTGTGAAGTGAGCTCTTTGCCTAACCCTGTAGGAAGGCAGGTCCTGGGTGTCAGGGGACTAGGGACCTCCTTTGAGAAGATGAGCTCTTTGCCTAACGCTGTAGGAAGGGAGGTCCTGGGTGGCAGGGGAATAGGGATCTCCTTTGTGAAGATGAGCTCTTTGCCTAACGCTGTAGGAAGGGAGGTCCTGGGTGGCAGGGGACTAGGGGTCTCCTTTGTGAAGATTAGCTCTTCACCTAGGAAGGGAGGTCCTGGCTGGCAGGGGACTAGGGCTCTCCTTTGTGAAGATGAGCTCTTTGCCTAACGCTGTAGGAAGGGAGGTCCTGGGTGGCAGGGACTAGGGATCTCCTTTGTGAAGATGAGCTCTTCGCCTAACGCTGTAGGAAGGGAGGTCCTGGGTGGCAGGGGACTAGGGATCTCCTTTGTGAAGATGAGCTCTTCTCCTAACGCTGTAACAAGGCAGGTCCTGGGTGGCAGGGGACTAGGGATCTCCTTTGTGATGATGAGCTCTTCACCTAACGCTGTAGGAAGGGAGGTCCTGCGTGGCAGGGGACTAGGGGTCTCCTTTGTGAAGATGACTCTTTGCCTAACGCTGTAGGAAGGGAGGTCCTGGGTGGCAGGGGACTAGGGATCTCCTTTGTGAAGATGAGCTCTTCGCCTAGGAAGGCAGGTCCTGGGCGGCAGGGGACTAGGGATCTCCTTTGTGAAGATGAGTTTGTTGCCTAACGCTGTAGGAAGGGAGGTCCTGGGTGGCAGGGGACTAGGGATCTCCTTTGTGAAGATGAGCTCTTCGCCTAGGAAGGCAGGTCCTCGGTTGCAGGGGACTAGGGATCTCCTTTGTGAAGATGAGCTCTTTGCCGAACGCTGTAGGAAGGGAGGTCCTGGCTGGCAGGGGACTAGGGATCTCCTTTGTGAAGATGAGCTCTTCACCTAATGCTGTAGGAAGGGAGGTCCTGGGTGGCAGGGGACTAGGGATCTCCTTTGTGAAGATGAGCTCTTCACCTAGGAAGGCAGGTCCTCGGTTGCAGGGGACTAGGGATCTCCTTTGTGAAGAGGAGCTCTTTGCCTAACGCTGTAGGAAGGGAGGTCCTGTGTGGCAGGGGAATAGGGGTCTCCTTTGTGAAGATGACTCTTGGCCTAACGTTGTAGGAAGGGAGGTCCTGGGTGGCAGGGGACTAGGGATCTCCTTTGTGAAGATGAGCTCTTCGCCTAGGAAGGCAGGTCCTGGGTTGCAGGGGACTAGGGATCTCCTTTGTGAAGATGAGCTCTTTGCCTAACGCTGTAGGAAGGGAGGTCCTGTGTGGCACGGGACTAGGCGTCTCCTTTGTTAAGATGAGCTCTTCGCTGTAGGAAGGGAGTTCCTGGGTGGCAGGGGACTAGGGCTCTCCTTTGTGAAGATGAGCTCTTCGCCTAACGCTGTAGGAAGGCAGGTCCTGGGTGGCAGAGGACTAGGGATCTCCTTTGTGAAGATGAGCTCTTTGCTTAACGCTGTAGGAAGGGAGGTCCTGGGTGGCAGGGGACTATGGCTCTCCTTTGTGAAGATGAGCTCTTTGCCTAATGCTGTAGGAAGGGAGCTCCTGGGTGGCTGGGGACTTGGGATCTCCTTTGTGAAGATGAGCTCTTTGCCTAACGCTGTAACAAGGCAGGTCCTGAGTGGCAGTGGCCTAGGGATCTCCTTTGTGAACATGAGCTCTTCACCTAACGCTGTAGGAAGGGAGGTCCTGGGTGGCAGGGGACTAGGGGTCTCCTTTGTGAAGATGACTCTTTGCCTAACGCTGTAGGAAGGGAGGTCCTGGGTGGCAGGGGGCTAGGGGTCTCCTTTGTGAAGATGAGCTCTTTGCCTGGGAAGACATTTCCTGGGTGGCAGGGGACTAGGTGTCTCCTTTGTGAAGAGGAGCTCTTTGCCTAATGCTCTAGGAAGTGAGGTCCTGGGTGGCAGGGGACTAGGGATCTCCTTTGTGAAGATGAGCTCTTCGCCTAACGCTGTAGGAAGGGAGGTCCTGGGTGGCAGGGAACTAGGGATCTCCTTTGTGAAGATGAGCTCTTCTTCTAACGCTGTAAGAAGGCAGGTCCTGCGTGGCAGGGGACTAGGGGTCTCCTTTGTGAAGATGACTATTTGCCTAACGCTGTAGGAAGGGAGGTCCTGGTTGGCAGGGGACTAGGGATCTCCTTTGTGAAGATGAGCTCTTCACCTAGGAAGGCAGGTCCTGGGCGGCAGGGGACTAGGGCTCTCCTTTGAGAAGATGAGCTCTTTGCCTAACGCTGTAGGAAGGGAGCTCCTGGGTGGCAGGGGATTTGGGATCTCCTTTGTGAAGATGAGCTCTTCACCTAACGCTGTAGGAAGGGAGGTCCTTGGTGGCAGTGGACTAGGGGTCTCCTTTGTGAAGATGACTCTTTGCCTAACGCTGTAGGAAGGGAGGTCCTGGGTGGCAGGGGACTAGGGCTCTCCTTTGTGAAGATGAGCTCTTCACCTAACGCTGTAGGAAGGGAGGTCCTGGGTGGCAGGGGACTAGGGATCTCCTTTGTGAAGATGAGCTCTTCGCCTAGGAAGGGAGGTCCTGGCTGGCAGAGGACTAGGGATCTCCTTTGTGAAGATGAGCTCTTCAACTAACGCTGTAGGAATGGAGGTCCTGTGTGGCAGGGGACTAGGCGTCTCCTTTGTGAAGATGAGCTCTTCGCCTAACGCTGTAGGAAGGGAGGTCCTGGGTGGCAGGGGACTAGGGATCTCCTTTGTGAAGATGAGCTCTTCGCCTAGGAAGGCAGGTCCTGGGTTGCAGGGGACTAGGGATCTCCTTTGTGAAGATGAGCTCTTTGCCTAACGCTGTAGGAAGGGAGGTCCTGTGTGGCACGGGACTAGGCGTCTCCTTTGTGAAGATGAGCTCTTCGCTGTAGGAAGGGAGTTCCTGGGTGGCAGGGGACTAGGGCTCTCCTTTGTGAAGATGAGCTCTTCGCCTAACGCTGTAGGAAGGCAGGTCCTGGGTGGCAGAGGACTAGGGATCTCCTTTGTGAAGATGAGCTCTTTGCCTAACGCTGTAGGAAGGGAGGTCCTGGGTGGCAGGGGACTATGGCTCTCCTTTGTGAAGATGAGCTCTTTGCCTAATGCTGTAGGAAGGGAGCTCCTGGGTGGCTGGGGACTTGGGATCTCCTTTGTGAAGATGAGCTCTTTGCCTAACGCTGTAACAAGGCAGGTCCTGGGTGGCAGTGGCCTAGGGCTCTCCTTTGTGAACATGAGCTCTTCACCTAACGCTGTAGGAAGGGAGGTCCTGGGTGGCAGGGGACAAGGGGTCTCCTTTGTGAAGATGACTCTTTGCCTAACGCTGTAGGAAGGGAGGTCCTGGGTGGCAGGGTGCTAGGGGTCTCCTTTGTGAAGATGACTCTTGGCCTAACGTTGTAGGAAGGGAGGTCCTGGGTGGCAGGGGACTAGGGATCTCCTTTGTGAAGATGAGCTCTTCGCCTAGGAAGGCAGGTCCTGGGTTGCAGGGGACTAGGGATCTCCTTTGTGAAGATGATCTCTTTGCCTAACGCTGTAGGAAGGGAGGTCCTGTGTGGCACGGGACTAGGCGTCTCCTTTGTGAAGATGAGCTCTTCGCTGTAGGAAGGGAGTTCCTGGGTGGCAGGGGACTAGGGCTCTCCTTTGTGAAGATGAGCTCTTCGCCTAACGCTGTAGGAAGGCAGGTCCTGGGTGGCAGAGGACTAGGGATCTCCTTTGTGAAGATGAGCTCTTTGCTTAACGCTGTAGGAAGGGAGGTCCTGGGTGGCAGGGGACTATGGCTCTCCTTTGTGAAGATGAGCTCTTTGCCTAATGCTGTAGGAAGGGAGCTCCTGGGTGGCTGGGGACTTGGGATCTCCTTTGTGAAGATGAGCTCTTTGCCTAACGCTGTAACAAGGCAGGTCCTGAGTGGCAGTGGCCTAGGGATCTCCTTTGTGAACATGAGCTCTTCACCTAACGCTGTAGGAAGGGAGGTCCTGGGTGGCAGGGGACTAGGGGTCTCCTTTGTGAAGATGACTCTTTGCCTAACGCTGTAGGAAGGGAGGTCCTGGGTGGCAGGGGACTAGGGGTCTCCTTTGTGAAGATTAGCTCTTCGCCTAGGAAGGGAGGTCCTGGCTGGCAGGGGACTAGGGTTCTCCTTTGTGAAGATGAGCTCTTTGCCTAACGCTGTAGGAAGGGAGGTCCTGGGTGGCAGGGGACTAGGGATCTCCTTTGTGAAGATGAGCTCTTCGCCTAACGCTGTAGGAAGGGAGGTCCTGGGTGGCAGGGGACTAGGGATCTCCTTTGTGAAGATGAGCTCTTCTCCTAACGCTGTAACAAGGCAGGTCCTGGGTGGCAGGGGACAAGGGATCTCCTTTGTGATGATGAGCTCTTCACCTAACGCTGTAGGAAGGGAGGTCCTGCGTGGCAGGGAACTAGGGGTCTCCTTTGTGAAGATGACTCTTTGCCTAACGCTGTAGGAAGGGAGGTCCTGGGTGGCAGGGGACTAGGGATCTCCTTTGTGAAGATGAGCTCTTCGCCTAGGAAGGCAGGTCCTGGGCAGCAGGGGACTAGGGATCTCCTTTGTGAAGATGAGTTTGTTGCCTAACGCTGTAGGAAGGGAGGTCCTGGGTGGCAGGGGACTAGGGATCTCCTTTGTGAAGATGAGTTTGTTGCCTAACGCTGTAGGAAGGGAGGTCCTGGGTGGCAGGGGACTAGGGATCTCCTTTGTGAAGATGAGCTCTTTGCCTAATGCTGCAGGAAGGAAGGTCCTGTGTGGCATGGGACTAGGCGTCTCCTTTGTGAAGATGAGCTCTTCGCCTAACGCTGTAGGAAGGGAGTTCCTGGGTAGCAGGGGACTAGGGCTCTCCTTTGTGAAGATGAGCTCTTCGCCTAACGCTTTAGGAAGGCTGGTCCTGGGTGGCAGAGGACTAGGGATCTCATTTGTGAAGATGAGCTCTTTGCCTAACGCTTTAGGAAGGGAGGTCCTGGGTGGCAGGGGACTAGGGCTCACCTTTGTGAAGATGAGCTCTTTGCCTAGGAAGGGAGGTCCTGGGTGGCAGTGGACTAGGGCTCTCCTTTGTGAAGATGAGCTCTTTGCCTAACGCTGTAGGAAGGGAGCTCCTGGGTGGCAGGGGACTTGGGATCTCCTTTGTGAAGATGAACTCTTTGCCTAACGCTGTGAAATGGCAGGTCCTGGGTGGCAGGGGACTAGGGATCTCCTTTGTGAAGATGAGCTCTTCACCGAAAGCTGTAGGAAAGGAGGTCCTGGGTGGCAGGGGACTAGGGGTCTCCTTTGTGAAGATGACTCATTGCCTAACGCTGTAGGAAGGGAGGTCCTGGGTGGCAGGGGACTAGGGCTCTCCTTTGTGAAGATGAGCTCTTCGGCTAGGAAGGGAGGTCCTGGCTGGCAGGGGACTAGGGCTCTCCTTTGTGAAGATGAGCTCTTTGCCTAACGCTGTAGGAAGGGAGGTCCTGGGTGGCAGGGGACTAGGGATCTCCTTTGTGAAGATGAGCTCTTCGCCTAACGCTGTAGGAAGAGAGGTCCTGGGTGGCAGGGGACTAGGGATCTCCTTTGTGAAGATGAGCTCTTCTCCTAACGCTGTAACAAGGCAGGTCCTGGGTGGCAGGGGACTAGGGATCTCCTTTGTGAAGATGAGCTCTTCGCCTAGGAAGGCAGGTCGTGGGCAGCAGGGGACTAGGGATCTCCTTTGTGAAGATGAGCTCTTCGGCTAGGAAGGGAGGTCCTGGCTGGCAGGGGACTAGGGCTCTCCTTTGTGAAGATGAGCTCTTTGCCTAACACTGTAGGAAGGGAGGTCCTGGCTGGCAGGGGACTAGGGCTCTCCTTTGTGAAGATGAGCTCTTTGCCTAACGCTGTAGGAAGGGAGGTCCTAGGTGGCAGGGGACTAGGGATCTCCTTTGTGAAGATGAGCTCTTCGTCTAACGCTGTAGGAAGGGAGGTCCTGGGTGGCAGGGAACTAGGGGTCTCCTTTGTGAAGATGAGCTCTTCGCCTAACGCTGTAGGAAGGGAGGTCCTGTGTGGCAGGGGACTAGGCGTCTCCTTTGTGAAGATGAGCTCTTCGCCTAACGCTGTAGGAAGGGAGTTCCTGGGTGGCAGGGGACTAGGGCTCTCCTTTGTGAAGATGAGCTCTTCGCCTAACGCTGTAGGAAGGCAGGTCCTGGGTGGCAGGGGACTAGGGATCTCCTTTGTGAAGATGAGCTCTTCACCGAAAGCTGTAGGAAAGGAGGTCCTGGGTGGCAGGGGACTAGGGGTCTCCTTTGTGAAGATGACTCATTGCCTAACGCTGTAGGAAGGGAGGTCCTGGGTGGCAGGGGACTAGGGCTCTCCTTTGTGAAGATGAGCTCTTCGGCTAGGAAGGGAGGTCCTGGCTGGCAGGGGACTAGGGCTCTCCTTTGTGAAGATGAGCTCTTTGCCTAACGCTGTAGGAAGGGAGGTCCTGGGTGGCAGGGGACTAGGGATCTCCTTTGTGAAGATGAGCTCTTCGCCTAACGCTGTAGGAAGAGAGGTCCTGGGTGGCAGGGGACTAGGGATCTCCTTTGTGAAGATGAGCTCTTCTCCTAACGCTGTAACAAGGCAGGTCCTGGGTGGCAGGGGACTAGGGATCTCCTTTGTGAAGATGAGCTCTTCGCCTAGGAAGGCAGGTCGTGGGCAGCAGGGGACTAGGGATCTCCTTTGTGAAGATGAGCTCTTCGGCTAGGAAGGGAGGTCCTGGCTGGCAGGGGACTAGGGCTCTCCTTTGTGAAGATGAGCTCTTTGCCTAACACTGTAGGAAGGGAGGTCCTGGCTGGCAGGGGACTAGGGCTCTCCTTTGTGAAGATGAGCTCTTTGCCTAACGCTGTAGGAAGGGAGGTCCTGGGTGGCAGGGGACTAGGGATCTCCTTTGTGAAGATGAGCTCTTCGCCTAACGCTGTAGGAAGGGAGGTCCTGGGTGGCAGGGAACTAGGGGTCTCCTTTGTGAAGATGAGCTCTTCGCCTAACGCTGTAGGAAGGGAGGTTCAGTGTGGCAGGGGACTAGGCGTCTCCTTTGTGAAGATGAGCTCTTCGCCTAACGCTGTAGGAAGGGAGTTCCTGGGTGGCAGGGGACTAGGGCTCTCCTTTGTGAAGATGAGCTCTTCGCCTAACGCTGTAGGAAGGCAGGTCCTGGGTGGCAGAGGACTAGGGATCTCCTTTGTGAAGATGAGCTCTTTACCTAACGCTGTAGGAAGGGAGGTCCTGGGTGGCAGGGGACTAGGGCTCTCCTTTGTGAAGATGAGCTCTTTGCCTAACGCTGTAGGAAGGGAGCTCCTGGGTGGCAGGGGACTTGGGATCTCCTTTGTGAAGATGAGCTCTTTGCCTAGGAAGGCAGGTCCTGGATGGCAGAGGACTAGGTGTCTCCTTTGTGAAGATGAGCTCTTTGCCTAACGCTGTAGGAAGGGAGGTCCTGCGTGGCAGGGGACTAGGGAGCTCCTTTGTTTAGTGAGCTCTTTGCCTAACGCTGTAGGAAGTGAGGTCCTAGGTGGCAGGGGACATGGGATCTCCTTTGTGAAGATGAACTCTTCTCCTAGGAAGGCAGGTCCTGGGTTGCAGGGGACTAGGGATCTCCTTTGTGAAGATGAGCTCTTTGCCTAATGCTGTAGGAAGGGAGGTCCTGGGTGGCAGGGGACTAGGTGTCTCCTTTGTGAAGATGAGCTCTTCGCCTAACGCTGTAAGAAGGGAGTTCCTGGGTGGCAGGGGACTAGGGCTCTCCTTTGTGAAGATGAGCGCTTCGCCTAACGCTGTAGGAAGGCAGGTCCTGGGTGGCAGAGGACTAGGGATCTCCTTTGTGAAGATGAGCTCTTTGCCTAACGCTGTAGCAAGGGAGGTCCTGGCTGGCAGGGGCCTAGGGCTCTCCTTTGTGAAGATGAGCTCTTTGCCTAGGAAGGGAGGTCCTGGGTGGCACAGGACTAGGGCTCTCCTTTGTGAAGATGAGCTCTTTGCCTAGGAAGGCAGGTCCTGGTTGGTAGGGGACTAGGTGTCTCCTTTGTGAAGATGAGCTCTTTGCCTAACGCTGTAGGAAGGGAGGTCCTGGGTGGCAGGGGACTAGGGATCTCCTTTGTGAAGTGAGCTCTTTGCCTAACTCTGTAGGAAGGGAGGTCCTGGGTGGCAGGGGACTAGGGTCTCCTTTGTGAAGTGAGCTCTTTGCCTAACGCTGTAGGAAGGCAGGTCCTGGGTGGCAGGGGACTAGGGATCTCCTTTGTGTAGATGAGCTCTTCGCCTAGGAAGAGAGGTCCTGGGTGGCAGGGGACTAGGGAACTCCTTTGAGAAGATGAGCTCTTTGCCTAACGCTGTAGGAAGGGAGGTCCTGGGTGGCAGGGGACTAGGGGTCTCCTTTGTGAAGATGAGCTCTTCGCCTAGGAAGGGAGGTCCTGGCTGGCAGGGGACTAGGGCTCTCCTTTGTGAAGATGAGGTCTTTGCCTAACGCTGTAGGAAGGGAGGTTCTGGGTGGCAGGGGACTAGGGATCTCCTTTGTGAAGATGAGCTCTTCGCCTAACGCTGTAGGAAGGGAGGTCCTGGGTGGCAGGGGACTAGGGATCTCCTTTGTGAAGATGAGCTCTTCACCTAACTCTGTAGGAAGGGAGTTCCTGGGTGGCAGGGGACTAGGGGTCTCCTTTGTGAAGATGAGCTATTTACCCAACGCTGTAACAAGGCAGGTCCTGGGTGGCAGGGGACTAGGGATCTCCTTTGTGAAGATGAGCTCTTCACCTAACGCTGTAGGAAGGGAGGTCCTCGGTGGAAGGGACTAGGAGTCTCCTTTGTGAAGATGACTCTTTGCCCAACGCTGTAGGAAGGGAGGTCCTGGGTGGCAGGGGTATAGGGGTCTCCTTTGTGAAGATGAGCTCTTTGCCTAGGAAGGCAGGTCCTGGGTGGCAGGGGACTAGGTGTCTCCTTTGTGAAGATGAGCTCTTTGCCTAACGCTGTAGGAAGGGAGTTCCTGGGTGGCAGGGGACTAGGGTTCTCCTTTGTGAAGATGAGCTCTTCGTCTAACGCTGTAGGAAGGGAGGTCCTGGGTGGCAGGGGACTAGACGTCTCCTTTGTGAAGATGAGCTCTCCGCCTAATGCTGTAGGAAGGGAGTTCCTGGGTGGCAGGGGACTAGGGGTCTCCTTTGTGAAGATGAGCTATTTACCCAACGCTGTAACAAGGCAGGTCCTGGGTGGCAGGGGACTAGGGATCTCCTTTGTGAAGATGAGCTCTTCACCTAACGCTGTAGGAAGGGAGGTCCTCGGTGGAAGGGACTAGGAGTCTCCTTTGTGAAGATGACTCTTTGCCCAACGCTGTAGGAAGGGAGGTCCTGGGTGGCAGGGGTATAGGGGTCTCCTTTGTGAAGATGAGCTCTTTGCCTAGGAAGGCAGGTCCTGGGTGGCAGGGGACTAGGTGTCTCCTTTGTGAAGATGAGCTCTTTGCCTAACGCTGTAGGAAGGGAGTTCCTGGGTGGCAGGGGACTAGGGTTCTCCTTTGTGAAGATGAGCTCTTCGCCTAACGCTGTAGGAAGGGAGGTCCTGGGTGGCAGGGGACTAGGTGTCTCCTTTGCGAAGATGAGCTCTTCGCCTAACGCTGTAAGAAGGGAGTTCCTGGGTGGCAGGGGACTAGGGCTCTCCTTTGTGAAGATGAGCGCTTCGCCTAACGCTGTAGGAAGGCAGGTCCTGGGTGGCAGAGGACTAGGGATCTCCTTTGTGAAGATGAGCTCTTTGCCTAACGCTGTCGGAAGGGAGGTCCTGGGTGGCAGGGGACTAGGGCTCTCCTTTGTGAAGATGAGCTCTTTGCCTAGGAAGGCAGGTCCTGGGTGGTAGGGGACTAGGTGTCTCCTTTGTGAAGATGAGCTCTTTGCTTAACGCTGTAGGAAGGGAGGTCCTGGGTGGCAGGGGACTAGGGATCTCCTTTGTGAAGTGAGCTCTTTGCCGAACTCTGTAGGAAGGGAGGTCCTGGGTGGCAGGGGACTAGGGATCTCCTTTGTGAAGTGAGCTCTTTGCCTAACGCTGTAGGAAGGCAGGTCCTGGGTGTCAGGGGACTAGGGACCTCCTTTGAGAAGATGAGCTCTTTGCCTAACGCTGTAGGAAGGGAGGTCCTGGGTGGCAGGGGAATAGGGATCTCCTTTGTGAAGATGAGCTCTTTGCCTAACGCTGTAGGAAGGGAGGTCCTGGGTGGCAGGGGACTAGGGGTCTCCTTTGTGAAGATTAGCTCTTCACCTAGGAAGGGAGGTCCTGGCTGGCAGGGGACTAGGGCTCTCCTTTGTGAAGATGAGCTCTTTGCCTAACGCTGTAGGAAGGGAGGTCCTGGGTGGCAGGGACTAGGGATCTCCTTTGTGAAGATGAGCTCTTCGCCTAACGCTGTAGGAAGGGAGGTCCTGGGTGGCAGGGGACTAGGGATCTCCTTTGTGAAGATGAGCTCTTCTCCTAACGCTGTAACAAGGCAGGTCCTGGGTGGCAGGGGACTAGGGATCTCCTTTGTGATGATGAGCTCTTCACCTAACGCTGTAGGAAGGGAGGTCCTGCGTGGCAGGGGACTAGGGGTCTCCTTTGTGAAGATGACTCTTTGCCTAACGCTGTAGGAAGGGAGGTCCTGGGTGGCAGGGGACTAGGGATCTCCTTTGTGAAGATGAGCTCTTCGCCTAGGAAGGCAGGTCCTGGGCGGCAGGGGACTAGGGATCTCCTTTGTGAAGATGAGTTTGTTGCCTAACGCTGTAGGAAGGGAGGTCCTGGGTGGCAGGGGACTAGGGATCTCCTTTGTGAAGATGAGCTCTTCGCCTAGGAAGGCAGGTCCTCGGTTGCAGGGGACTAGGGATCTCCTTTGTGAAGATGAGCTCTTTGCCGAACGCTGTAGGAAGGGAGGTCCTGGCTGGCAGGGGACTAGGGATCTCCTTTGTGAAGATGAGCTCTTCACCTAATGCTGTAGGAAGGGAGGTCCTGGGTGGCAGGGGACTAGGGATCTCCTTTGTGAAGATGAGCTCTTCACCTAGGAAGGCAGGTCCTCGGTTGCAGGGGACTAGGGATCTCCTTTGTGAAGAGGAGCTCTTTGCCTAACGCTGTAGGAAGGGAGGTCCTGTGTGGCAGGGGAATAGGGGTCTCCTTTGTGAAGATGACTCTTGGCCTAACGTTGTAGGAAGGGAGGTCCTGGGTGGCAGGGGACTAGGGATCTCCTTTGTGAAGATGAGCTCTTCGCCTAGGAAGGCAGGTCCTGGGTTGCAGGGGACTAGGGATCTCCTTTGTGAAGATGAGCTCTTTGCCTAACGCTGTAGGAAGGGAGGTCCTGTGTGGCACGGGACTAGGCGTCTCCTTTGTGAAGATGAGCTCTTCGCTGTAGGAAGGGAGTTCCTGGGTGGCAGGGGACTAGGGCTCTCCTTTGTGAAGATGAGCTCTTCGCCTAACGCTGTAGGAAGGCAGGTCCTGGGTGGCAGAGGACTAGGGATCTCCTTTGTGAAGATGAGCTCTTTGCTTAACGCTGTAGGAAGGGAGGTCCTGGGTGGCAGGGGACTATGGCTCTCCTTTGTGAAGATGAGCTCTTTGCCTAATGCTGTAGGAAGGGAGCTCCTGGGTGGCTGGGGACTTGGGATCTCCTTTGTGAAGATGAGCTCTTTGCCTAACGCTGTAACAAGGCAGGTCCTGAGTGGCAGTGGCCTAGGGATCTCCTTTGTGAACATGAGCTCTTCACCTAACGCTGTAGGAAGGGAGGTCCTGGGTGGCAGGGGACTAGGGGTCTCCTTTGTGAAGATGACTCTTTGCCTAACGCTGTAGGAAGGGAGGTCCTGGGTGGCAGGGGGCTAGGGGTCTCCTTTGTGAAGATGAGCTCTTTGCCTGGGAAGACATTTCCTGGGTGGCAGGGGACTAGGTGTCTCCTTTGTGAAGAGGAGCTCTTTGCCTAATGCTCTAGGAAGTGAGGTCCTGGGTGGCAGGGGACTAGGGATCTCCTTTGTGAAGATGAGCTCTTCGCCTAACGCTGTAGGAAGGGAGGTCCTGGGTGGCAGGGAACTAGGGATCTCCTTTGTGAAGATGAGCTCTTCTTCTAACGCTGTAAGAAGGCAGGTCCTGCGTGGCAGGGGACTAGGGGTCTCCTTTGTGAAGATGACTATTTGCCTAACGCTGTAGGAAGGGAGGTCCTGGTTGGCAGGGGACTAGGGATCTCCTTTGTGAAGATGAGCTCTTCACCTAGGAAGGCAGGTCCTGGGCGGCAGGGGACTAGGGCTCTCCTTTGAGAAGATGAGCTCTTTGCCTAACGCTGTAGGAAGGGAGCTCCTGGGTGGCAGGGGATTTGGGATCTCCTTTGTGAAGATGAGCTCTTCACCTAACGCTGTAGGAAGGGAGGTCCTTGGTGGCAGTGGACTAGGGGTCTCCTTTGTGAAGATGACTCTTTGCCTAACGCTGTAGGAAGGGAGGTCCTGGGTGGCAGGGGACTAGGGCTCTCCTTTGTGAAGATGAGCTCTTCACCTAACGCTGTAGGAAGGGAGGTCCTGGGTGGCAGGGGACTAGGGATCTCCTTTGTGAAGATGAGCTCTTCGCCTAGGAAGGGAGGTCCTGGCTGGCAGAGGACTAGGGATCTCCTTTGTGAAGATGAGCTCTTCAACTAACGCTGTAGGAATGGAGGTCCTGTGTGGCAGGGGACTAGGCGTCTCCTTTGTGAAGATGAGCTCTTCGCCTAACGCTGTAGGAAGGGAGGTCCTGGGTGGCAGGGGACTAGGGATCTCCTTTGTGAAGATGAGCTCTTCGCCTAGGAAGGCAGGTCCTGGGTTGCAGGGGACTAGGGATCTCCTTTGTGAAGATGAGCTCTTTGCCTAACGCTGTAAGAAGGGAGGTCCTGTGTGGCACGGGACTAGGCGTCTCCTTTGTGAAGATGAGCTCTTCGCTGTAGGAAGGGAGTTCCTGGGTGGCAGGGGACTAGGGCTCTCCTTTGTGAAGATGAGCTCTTCGCCTAACGCTGTAGGAAGGCAGGTCCTGGGTGGCAGAGGACTAGGGATCTCCTTTGTGAAGATGAGCTCTTTGCCTAACGCTGTAGGAAGGGAGGTCCTGGGTGGCAGGGGACTATGGCTCTCCTTTGTGAAGATGAGCTCTTTGCCTAATGCTGTAGGAAGGGAGCTCCTGGGTGGCTGGGGACTTGGGATCTCCTTTGTGAAGATGAGCTCTTTGCCGAACGCTGTAGGAAGGGAGGTCCTGGCTGGCAGGGGACTAGGGATCTCCTTTGTGAAGATGAGCTCTTCACCTAATGCTGTAGGAAGGGAGGTCCTGGGTGGCAGGGGACTAGGGATCTCCTTTGTGAAGATGAGCTCTTCACCTAGGAAGGCAGGTCCTCGGTTGCAGGGGACTAGGGATCTCCTTTGTGAAGAGGAGCTCTTTGCCTAACGCTGTAGGAAGGGAGGTCCTGTGTGGCAGGGGAATAGGGGTCTCCTTTGTGAAGATGACTCTTGGCCTAACGTTGTAGGAAGGGAGGTCCTGGGTGGCAGGGGACTAGGGATCTCCTTTGTGAAGATGAGCTCTTCGCCTAGGAAGGCAGGTCCTGGGTTGCAGGGGACTAGGGATCTCCTTTGTGAAGATGAGCTCTTTGCCTAACGCTGTAGGAAGGGAGGTCCTGTGTGGCACGGGACTAGGCGTCTCCTTTGTGAAGATGAGCTCTTCGCTGTAGGAAGGGAGTTCCTGGGTGGCAGGGGACTAGGGCTCTCCTTTGTGAAGATGAGCTCTTCGCCTAACGCTGTAGGAAGGCAGGTCCTGGGTGGCAGAGGACTAGGGATCTCCTTTGTGAAGATGAGCTCTTTGCTTAACGCTGTAGGAAGGGAGGTCCTGGGTGGCAGGGGACTATGGCTCTCCTTTGTGAAGATGAGCTCTTTGCCTAATGCTGTAGGAAGGGAGCTCCTGGGTGGCTGGGGACTTGGGATCTCCTTTGTGAAGATGAGCTCTTTGCCTAACGCTGTAACAAGGCAGGTCCTGAGTGGCAGTGGCCTAGGGATCTCCTTTGTGAACATGAGCTCTTCACCTAACGCTGTAGGAAGGGAGGTCCTGGGTGGCAGGGGACTAGGGGTCTCCTTTGTGAAGATGACTCTTTGCCTAACGCTGTAGGAAGGGAGGTCCTGGGTGGCAGGGGGCTAGGGGTCTCCTTTGTGAAGATGAGCTCTTTGCCTGGGAAGACATTTCCTGGGTGGCAGGGGACTAGGTGTCTCCTTTGTGAAGAGGAGCTCTTTGCCTAATGCTCTAGGAAGTGAGGTCCTGGGTGGCAGGGGACTAGGGATCTCCTTTGTGAAGATGAGCTCTTCGCCTAACGCTGTAGGAAGGGAGGTCCTGGGTGGCAGGGAACTAGGGATCTCCTTTGTGAAGATGAGCTCTTCTTCTAACGCTGTAAGAAGGCAGGTCCTGCGTGGCAGGGGACTAGGGGTCTCCTTTGTGAAGATGACTATTTGCCTAACGCTGTAGGAAGGGAGGTCCTGGTTGGCAGGGGACTAGGGATCTCCTTTGTGAAGATGAGCTCTTCACCTAGGAAGGCAGGTCCTGGGCGGCAGGGGACTAGGGCTCTCCTTTGAGAAGATGAGCTCTTTGCCTAACGCTGTAGGAAGGGAGCTCCTGGGTGGCAGGGGATTTGGGATCTCCTTTGTGAAGATGAGCTCTTCACCTAACGCTGTAGGAAGGGAGGTCCTTGGTGGCAGTGGACTAGGGGTCTCCTTTGTGAAGATGACTCTTTGCCTAACGCTGTAGGAAGGGAGGTCCTGGGTGGCAGGGGACTAGGGCTCTCCTTTGTGAAGATGAGCTCTTCACCTAACGCTGTAGGAAGGGAGGTCCTGGGTGGCAGGGGACTAGGGATCTCCTTTGTGAAGATGAGCTCTTCGCCTAGGAAGGGAGGTCCTGGCTGGCAGAGGACTAGGGATCTCCTTTGTGAAGATGAGCTCTTCAACTAACGCTGTAGGAATGGAGGTCCTGTGTGGCAGGGGACTAGGCGTCTCCTTTGTGAAGATGAGCTCTTCGCCTAACGCTGTAGGAAGGGAGGTCCTGGGTGGCAGGGGACTAGGGATCTCCTTTGTGAAGATGAGCTCTTCGCCTAGGAAGGCAGGTCCTGGGTTGCAGGGGACTAGGGATCTCCTTTGTGAAGATGAGCTCTTTGCCTAACGCTGTAGGAAGGGAGGTCCTGTGTGGCACGGGACTAGGCGTCTCCTTTGTGAAGATGAGCTCTTCGCTGTAGGAAGGGAGTTCCTGGGTGGCAGGGGACTAGGGCTCTCCTTTGTGAAGATGAGCTCTTCGCCTAACGCTGTAGGAAGGCAGGTCCTGGGTGGCAGAGGACTAGGGATCTCCTTTGTGAAGATGAGCTCTTTGCCTAACGCTGTAGGAAGGGAGGTCCTGGGTGGCAGGGGACTATGGCTCTCCTTTGTGAAGATGAGCTCTTTGCCTAATGCTGTAGGAAGGGAGCTCCTGGGTGGCTGGGGACTTGGGATCTCCTTTGTGAAGATGAGCTCTTTGCCTAACGCTGTAACAAGGCAGGTCCTGGGTGGCAGTGGCCTAGGGATCTCCTTTGTGAACATGAGCTCTTCACCTAACGCTGTAGGAAGGGAGGTCCTGGGTGGCAGGGGACAAGGGGTCTCCTTTGTGAAGATGACTCTTTGCCTAACGCTGTAGGAAGGGAGGTCCTGGGTGGCAGGGTGCTAGGGGTCTCCTTTGTGAAGATGACTCTTGGCCTAACGTTGTAGGAAGGGAGGTCCTGGGTGGCAGGGGACTAGGGATCTCCTTTGTGAAGATGAGCTCTTCGCCTAGGAAGGCAGGTCCTGGGTTGCAGGGGACTAGGGATCTCCTTTGTGAAGATGATCTCTTTGCCTAACGCTGTAGGAAGGGAGGTCCTGTGTGGCACGGGACTAGGCGTCTCCTTTGTGAAGATGAGCTCTTCGCTGTAGGAAGGGAGTTCCTGGGTGGCAGGGGACTAGGGCTCTCCTTTGTGAAGATGAGCTCTTCGCCTAACGCTGTAGGAAGGCAGGTCCTGGGTGGCAGAGGACTAGGGATCTCCTTTGTGAAGATGAGCTCTTTGCTTAACGCTGTAGGAAGGGAGGTCCTGGGTGGCAGGGGACTATGGCTCTCCTTTGTGAAGATGAGCTCTTTGCCTAATGCTGTAGGAAGGGAGCTCCTGGGTGGCTGGGGACTTGGGATCTCCTTTGTGAAGATGAGCTCTTTGCCTAACGCTGTAACAAGGCAGGTCCTGAGTGGCAGTGGCCTAGGGATCTCCTTTGTGAACATGAGCTCTTCACCTAACGCTGTAGGAAGGGAGGTCCTGGGTGGCAGGGGACTAGGGGTCTCCTTTGTGAAGATGACTCTTTGCCTAACGCTGTAGGAAGGGAGGTCCTGGGTGGCAGGGGGCTAGGGGTCTCCTTTGTGAAGATGAGCTCTTTGCCTGGGAAGACATTTCCTGGGTGGCAGGGGACTAGGTGTCTCCTTTGTGAAGATGAGCTCTTTGCCTAATGCTGTAGGAAGTGAGGTCCTGGGTGGCAGGGGACTAGGGATCTCCTTTGTGAAGATGAGCTCATCGCCTAACGCTGTAGGAAGGGAGGTCCTGGGTGGCAGGGAACTAGGGATCTCCTTTGTGAAGATGAGCTCTTCTTCTAACGCTGTAAGAAGGCAGGTCCTGCGTGGCAGGGGACTAGGGGTCTCCTTTGTGAAGATGACTATTTGCCTAACGCTGTAGGAAGGGAGGTCCTGGTTGGCAGGGGACTAGGGATCTCCTTTGTGAAGATGAGCTCTTCACCTAGGAAGGCAGGTCCTGGGCGGCAGGGGACTAGGGCTCTCCTTTGAGAAGATGAGCTCTTTGCCTAACGCTGTAGGAAGGGAGCTCCTGGGTGGCAGGGGATTTGGGATCTCCTTTGTGAAGATGAGCTCTTCACCTAACGCTGTAGGAAGGGAGGTCCTTGGTGGCAGGGGACTAGGGGTCTCCTTTGTGAAGATGACTCTTTGCCTAACGCTGTAGGAAGGGAGGTCCTGGGTGGCAGGGGACTAGGGCTCTCCTTTGTGAAGATGAGCTCTTCACCTAACGCTGTAGGAAGGGAGGTCCTGGGTGGCAGGGGACTAGGGATCTCCTTTGTGAAGATGAGCTCTTCGCCTAGGAAGGGAGGTCCTGGCTGGCAGAGGACTAGGGATCTCCTTTGTGAAGATGAGCTCTTCAACTAACGCTGTAGGAATGGAGGTCCTGTGTGGCAGGGGACTAGGCGTCTCCTTTGTGAAGATGAGCTCTTCGCCTAACGCTGTAGGAAGGGAGGTCCTGGGTGGCAGGGGACTAGGGATCTCCTTTGTGAAGATGAGCTCTTCGCCTAGGAAGGCAGGTCCTGGGTTGCAGGGGACTAGGGATCTCCTTTGTGAAGATGAGCTCTTTGCCTAACGCTGTAGGAAGGGAGGTCCTGTGTGGCACGGGACTAGGCGTCTCCTTTGTGAAGATGAGCTCTTCGCTGTAGGAAGGGAGTTCCTGGGTGGCAGGGGACTAGGGCTCTCCTTTGTGAAGATGAGCTCTTCGCCTAACGCTGTAGGAAGGCAGGTCCTGGGTGGCAGAGGACTAGGGATCTCCTTTGTGAAGATGAGCTCTTTGCCTAACGCTGTAGGAAGGGAGGTCCTGGGTGGCAGGGGACTATGGCTCTCCTTTGTGAAGATGAGCTCTTTGCCTAATGCTGTAGGAAGGGAGCTCCTGGGTGGCTGGGGACTTGGGATCTCCTTTGTGAAGATGAGCTCTTTGCCTAACGCTGTAACAAGGCAGGTCCTGGGTGGCAGTGGCCTAGGGATCTCCTTTGTGAACATGAGCTCTTCACCTAACGCTGTAGGAAGGGAGGTCCTGGGTGGCAGGGGACAAGGGGTCTCCTTTGTGAAGATGACTCTTTGCCTAACGCTGTAGGAAGGGAGGTCCTGGGTGGCAGGGTGCTAGGGGTCTCCTTTGTGAAGATGAGCTCTTTGCCTAGGAAGACATTTCCTGGGTGGCAGGGGACTAGGTGTCTCCTTTGTGAAGATGAGCTCTTTGCCTAATGCTGTAGGAAGTGAGGTCCTGGGTGGCAGGGGACTAGGGATCTCCTTTGTGAAGATGAGCTCTTCGCCTAACGCTGTAGGAAGGGAGGTCCTGGGTGGCAGGGGACTAGGGATCTCCTTTGTGAAGATGAGCTCTTCTTCTAACGCTGTAAGAAGGCAGGTCCTGCGTGGCAGGGGACTAGGGGTCTCCTTTGTGAAGATGACTATTTGCCTAACGCTGTAGGAAGGGAGGTCCTGGGTGGCAGGGGACTTGGGATCTCCTTTGTGAAGATGAGCTCTTTGCCTAATGCTGTAGGAAGGCAGGTCCTGGGTGGCAGGGGACTAGGGATCTCCTTTGTGAAGATGAGCTCTTCACCTAACGCTGTAGGAAGGGAGGTCCTTGGTGGCAGGGGACTAGGGGTCTCCTTTGTGAAGATGACTCTTTGCCTAACGCTGTAGGAAGGGAGGTCCTGGGTGGCAGGGGACTAGGGCTCTCCTTTGTGAAGATGAGCTCTTTGCCTAACGCTGTAACAAGGCAGGTCCTGGGTGGCAGGGGACTAGGGATCTCCTTTGTGAAGATGAGCTCTTCACCTAACGCTGTAGGAAGGGAGGTCCTGGGTGGCAGGGGACTAGGGGTCTCCTTTGTGAAGATGACTCTTTGCCTAACGCTGTAGGAAGGGAGGTCCTGGGTGGCAGGGGGCTAGGGGTCTCCTTTGTGAAGATGACTCTTTGCCTAACGCTGTAGGAAGGGAGGTCCTGGGTGGCAGGGGGCTAGGGGTCTCCTTTGTGAAGATGAGCTCTTTGCCTGGGAAGACATTTCCTGGGTGGCAGGGGACTAGGTGTCTCCTTTGTGAAGATGACTCTTTGCCTAACGCTGTAGGAAGGGAGGTCCTGGGTGGCAGGGGACTAGGGCTCTCCTTTGTGAAGATGAGCTCTTTGCCTAACGCTGTAACAAGGCAGGTCCTGGGTGGCAGGGGACTAGGGATCTCCTTTGTGAAGATGAGCTCTTCACCTAACGCTGTAGGAAGGGAGGTCCTGGGTGGCAGGGGACTAGGGATCTCCTTTGTGAAGATGAGCTCTTCGCCTAACGCTGTAGGAAGGGAGGTCCTGGGTGGCAGGGAACTAGGGATCTCCTTTGTGAAGATGAGCTCTTCTTCTAACGCTGTAAGAAGGCAGGTCCTGCGTGGCAGGGGACTAGGGGTCTCCTTTGTGAAGATGACTATTTGCCTAACGCTGTAGGAAGGGAGGTCCTGGTTGGCAGGGGACTAGGGATCTCCTTTGTGAAGATGAGCTCTTCACCTAGGAAGGCAGGTCCTGGGCGGCAGGGGACTAGGGCTCTCCTTTGAGAAGATGAGCTCTTTGCCTAACGCTGTAGGAAGGGAGCTCCTGGGTGGCAGGGGATTTGGGATCTCCTTTGTGAAGATGAGCTCTTCACCTAACGCTGTAGGAAGGGAGGTCCTTGGTGGCAGGGGACTAGGGGTCTCCTTTGTGAAGATGACTCTTTGCCTAACGCTGTAGGAAGGGAGGTCCTGGGTGGCAGGGGACTAGGGCTCTCCTTTGTGAAGATGAGCTCTTCACCTAACGCTGTAGGAAGGGAGGTCCTGGGTGGCAGGGGACTAGGGATCTCCTTTGTGAAGATGAGCTCTTCGCCTAGGAAGGGAGGTCCTGGCTGGCAGAGGACTAGGGATCTCCTTTGTGAAGATGAGCTCTTCAACTAACGCTGTAGGAATGGAGGTCCTGTGTGGCAGGGGACTAGGCGTCTCCTTTGTGAAGATGAGCTCTTCGCCTAACGCTGTAGGAAGGGAGGTCCTGGGTGGCAGGGGACTAGGGATCTCCTTTGTGAAGATGAGCTCTTCGCCTAGGAAGGCAGGTCCTGGGTTGCAGGGGACTAGGGATCTCCTTTGTGAAGATGAGCTCTTTGCCTAACGCTGTAGGAAGGGAGGTCCTGTGTGGCACGGGACTAGGCGTCTCCTTTGTGAAGATGAGCTCTTCGCTGTAGGAAGGGAGTTCCTGGGTGGCAGGGGACTAGGGCTCTCCTTTGTGAAGATGAGCTCTTCGCCTAACGCTGTAGGAAGGCAGGTCCTGGGTGGCAGAGGACTAGGGATCTCCTTTGTGAAGATGAGCTCTTTGCCTAACGCTGTAGGAAGGGAGGTCCTGGGTGGCAGGGGACTATGGCTCTCCTTTGTGAAGATGAGCTCTTTGCCTAATGCTGTAGGAAGGGAGCTCCTGGGTGGCTGGGGACTTGGGATCTCCTTTGTGAAGATGAGCTCTTTGCCTAACGCTGTAACAAGGCAGGTCCTGGGTGGCAGTGGCCTAGGGATCTCCTTTGTGAACATGAGCTCTTCACCTAACGCTGTAGGAAGGGAGGTCCTGGGTGGCAGGGGACAAGGGGTCTCCTTTGTGAAGATGACTCTTTGCCTAACGCTGTAGGAAGGGAGGTCCTGGGTGGCAGGGTGCTAGGGGTCTCCTTTGTGAAGATGAGCTCTTTGCCTAGGAAGACATTTCCTGGGTGGCAGGGGACTAGGTGTCTCCTTTGTGAAGATGAGCTCTTTGCCTAATGCTGTAGGAAGTGAGGTCCTGGGTGGCAGGGGACTAGGGATCTCCTTTGTGAAGATGAGCTCTTCGCCTAACGCTGTAGGAAGGGAGGTCCTGGGTTGCAGGGGACTAGGGATCTCCTTTGTGAAGATGAGCTCTTCTTCTAACGCTGTAAGAAGGCAGGTCCTGCGTGGCAGGGGACTAGGGGTCTCCTTTGTGAAGATGACTATTTGCCTAACGCTGTAGGAAGGGAGGTCCTGGGTGGCAGGGGACTTGGGATCTCCTTTGTGAAGATGAGCTCTTTGCCTAATGCTGTAGGAAGGCAGGTCCTGGGTGGCAGGGGACTAGGGATCTCCTTTGTGAAGATGAGCTCTTCACCTAACGCTGTAGGAAGGGAGGTCCTTGGTGGCAGGGGACTAGGGGTCTCCTTTGTGAAGATGACTCTTTGCCTAACGCTGTAGGAAGGGAGGTCCTGGGTGGCAGGGGACTAGGGCTCTCCTTTGTGAAGATGAGCTCTTCACCTAACGCTGTAGGAAGGGAGGTCCTGGGTGGCAGGGGACTAGGGATCTCCTTTGTGAAGATGAGCTCTTCGCCTAGGAAGGGAGGTCCTGGCTGGCAGGGGACTAGGGATCTCCTTTGTGAAGATGAGCTCCTCACCTAACGCTGTAGGAAGATAGGTCCTGTGTGGCAGGGGACTAGGCGTCTCCTTTGTGAAGATGAGCTCTTCGCCTAACGCTGTAGGAAGGGAGTTTCTGGTTGGCAGGGGACTAGGGCTCTCCTTTGTGAAGATGAGCTCTTCACCTAACGCTGTAGGAAGGTTGGTCCTGGGTTGCAGGGGACTAGGGCTCTCCTTTGTGAAGATGAGCTCTTTGCCTAGGAAGGGAGGTCCTGGGTGGCAGGGGACTAGGGCTCTCCTTTGTGAAGATGAGCTCTTTGCCTAACGCTGTAGGAAGGGAGCTCCTGGGTGGCAGGGGACTTGGGATCTCCTTTGTGAAGATGAGCTCTTTGCCTAACGCTGTAACAAGGCAAGTCCTGGGTGGCAGGGGACTAGGGATCTCCTTTGTGAAGATGAGCTCTT
This sequence comes from Ambystoma mexicanum, assembly GCF_040938575.1. Classification (NCBI taxonomy): domain Eukaryota; kingdom Metazoa; phylum Chordata; class Amphibia; order Caudata; family Ambystomatidae; genus Ambystoma; species Ambystoma mexicanum. The sequence continues at coordinate 834,504,067 of NC_090938.1, read as the reverse complement.
CACCTAACGCTGTAGGAAGGGAGGTCCTGGGTGGCAGGGGACTAGGGGACTCCTTTGTGAAGATGACTCTTTGCCTAACGCTGTAGGAAGGGAGGTCCTGGCTGGCAGGGGACTAGGGCTCTCCTTTGTGAAGATGAGCTCTTTGCCTAACGCTGTAGGAAAGGAGGTCCTGGGTGGCAGGGGACTAGGGATCTCCTTTGTGAAGATGAGCTCTTCGCCTAACGCTGTAGGAAGGGAGGTCCTGGGTGGCAGGGGACTAGGGATCTCCTTTGTGAAGATGAGCTCTTCTCCTAACGCTGTAACAAGGCAGGTCCTGGGTGGCAGGGGACTAGGGATCTCTTTTGTGATGATGAGCTCTTCACCTAACGCTGTAGGAAGGGAGGTCCTGCGTGGCAGGGGACTAGGGGTCTCCTTTCTGAAGATGACTCTTTGCCTAACGCTGTAGGAAGGGAGGTCCTGGTTGGCAGGGGACTAGGGATCTCCTTTGTGAAGATGAGCTCTTCGCCTAGGAAGGAAGGTCCTGGGCGGCAGGGGACTAGGGATCTCGTTTGTGAAGATGAGTTTGTTGCCTAACGCTGTAGGGAGGGAGGTCCTGGGTGGCAGGGGACTAGGGGTCTCCTTTGTGAAGATTAGCTCTTTGCATAACACTGTAGGGAGGGAGGTCCTGGGTTGCAGGGGACTAGGGCTCTCCTTTGTGAAGATGAGCTCTTCGCCTAACGCTGTAGGAAGACAGGTCCTGGGTGGCAGAGGACTAGGGATCTCCTTTGTGAAGATGAGATCTTTGCCTAACGCTGTAGGAAGGGAGGTCCTGGGTGGTAGGGGACTAGGGATCTCCTTTGTGAAGATGAGCTCTTCTCCTAACGCTGTAACAAGGCAGGTCCTGGGTGGCAGGGGACTAGGGATCTCCTTTGTGATGATGAGCTCTTCACCTAACGCTGTAGGAAGGGAGGTCCTGCGTGGCAGGGGACTAGGGGTCTCCTTTGTGAAGATGACTCTTTGCCTAACGCTGTAGGAAGGGAGGTCCTGGGTGGCAGGGGACTAGGGATCTCCTTTGTGAAGATGAGCTCTTCGCCTAGGAAGGCAGGTCCTGGGCGGCAGGGGACTAGGGATCTCCTTTGTGAAGATGAGTTTGTTGCCTACCGCTGTAGGAAGGGAGGTCCTGGGTGGCAGGGGACTAGGGATCTCCTTTGTGAAGATGATCTCTTCGCCTAGGAAGGCAGGTCCTCGGTTGCAGGGGACTAGGGATCTCCTTTGTGAAGATGAGCTCTTTGCCTAACGCTGTAGGAAGGGAGGTCCTGGGTGGCAGGGTACTAGGGCTCTCCTTTGTGAAGATGAGCTCTTCGCCTAGGAAGGGAGGTCTTGGCTGGCAGGGGACTAGGGATCTCCTTTGTGAAGATGAGCTCTTCACCTAACGCTGTAGGAAGGGAGGTCCTGGGTGGCAGAGGACTAGGGATCTCCTTTGTGAAGATGAGCTCTTCGCCTAGGAAGGGAGGTCCTGGGTTGCAGGGGACTAGGGATCTCCTTTGTGAAGATGAGCTCTTCACCTAACGCTGCAGGAAGGGAGGTCCTGTGTGGCAGTGGACTAGGCGTCTCCTTTGTGAAGATGACTCTTTGCCTAACGCTGTAGGAAGGGAGTTCCTGGGTGGCAGGGGACTAGGGCTCTCCTTTGTGAAGATGAGCTCTTCGCCTAAAGCTGTAGGAAGGCTGGTCCTGGGGGGCAGGGGACTAGGGCTCTCCTTTGTGAAGATGAGCTCTTTGCCTAACGCTGTAGGAAGGGAGCTCCTGGGTGGCAGGGGACTTGGGATCTCCTTTGTGAAGATGAGCTCTTCACCTAACGCTGTAGGAAGGGAGGTCCTGGGTGGCAGGGGACTAGGGGTCTCCTTTGTGAAGATGACTCTTTGCCTAACGCTGTAGGAAGGAGGTCCTTGATGGCAGGGGACTAGGGCTCTCCTTTGTGAAGATGAGCTCTTCGCCTAGGAAGGGAGGTCCTGGCTGGCAGGGGACTAGGGCTCTCCTTTGTGAAGATGAGCTCTTTGCCTAACGCTGTAGGAAAGGAGGTCCTGGGTGGCAGGGGACTAGGGATCTCCTTTGTGAAGATGAGCTCTTCTCCTAATGCTGTAGGAAGGGAGGTCCTGGGTGGCAGGGGACTAGGGATCTCCTTTGTGATGATGAGCTCTTCGCCTAGGAAGGCAGGTCCTGGGCGGCAGGGGACTAGGGATCTCCTTTGTGAAGATGAGTTTGTTGCCTACCGCTGTAGGAAGGGAGGTCCTGGGTGGCAGGGGACTAGGGATCTCCTTTGTGAAGATGATCTCTTCGCCTAGGAAGGCAGGTCCTCGGTTGCAGGGGACTAGGGATCTCCTTTGTGAAGATGAGCTCTTTGCCTAACGCTGTAGGAAGGGAGGTCCTGGGTGGCAGGGTACTAGGGCTCTCCTTTGTGAAGATGAGCTCTTCGCCTAGGAAGGGAGGTCCTGGCTGGCAGGGGACTAGGGATCTCCTTTGTGAAGATGAGCTCTTCACCTAACGCTGTAGGAAGGGAGGTCCTGGGTGGCAGAGGACTAGGGATCTCCTTTGTGAAGATGAGCTCTTCGCCTAGGAAGGGAGGTCCTGGGTTGCAGGGGACTAGGGATCTCCTTTGTGAAGATGAGCTCTTCACCTAACGCTGCAGGAAGGGAGGTCCTGTGTGGCAGTGGACTAGGCGTCTCCTTTGTGAAGATGACTCTTTGCCTAACGCTGTAGGAAGGGAGTTCCTGGGTGGCAGGGGACTAGGGCTCTCCTTTGTGAAGATGAGCTCTTCGCCTAAAGCTGTAGGAAGGCTGGTCCTGGGGGGCAGGGGACTAGGGCTCTCCTTTGTGAAGATGAGCTCTTTGCCTAACGCTGTAGGAAGGGAGCTCCTGGGTGGCAGGGGACTTGGGATCTCCTTTGTGAAGATGAGCTCTTCACCTAACGCTGTAGGAAGGGAGGTCCTGGGTGGCAGGGGACTAGGGGTCTCCTTTGTGAAGATGACTCTTTGCCTAACGCTGTAGGAAGGAGGTCCTTGATGGCAGGGGACTAGGGCTCTCCTTTGTGAAGATGAGCTCTTCGCCTAGGAAGGGAGGTCCTGGCTGGCAGGGGACTAGGGCTCTCCTTTGTGAAGATGAGCTCTTTGCCTAACGCTGTAGGAAAGGAGGTCCTGGGTGGCAGGGGACTAGGGATCTCCTTTGTGAAGATGAGCTCTTCTCCTAATGCTGTAACAAGGCAGGTCCTGGGTGGCAGGGGACTAGGGATCTCCTTTGTGATGATGAGCTCTCCACCTAACGCTGTAGGAAGGGAGGTCCTGCGTGGCAGGGGACTAGGGGTCTCCTTTGTGAAGATGAGTCTTTGCCTAACGCTGTAGGAAGGGAGTTCCTGGGTGGCAGGGGACTAGGGTTCTCCTTTGTGAAGATGAGCTCTTCGCCTAACGCTGTATGAAGGAAGGTCCTGGGTGGCAGGGGACTAGGTGTCTCCTTTGCGAAGATGAGCTCTTCGCCGAACGCTGTAAGAAGGGAGTTCCTGGGTGGCAGGGGACTAGGGCTCTCCTTTGTGAAGATGAGCGCTTCGCCTAACGCTGTAGGAAGGCAGGTCCTGGGTGGCAGAGGACTAGGGATCTCCTTTGTGAAGATGAGCTCTTTGCCTAACGCTGTAGGAAGGGAGGTCCTGGGTGGCAGGGGACTAGGGCTCTCCTTTGTGAAGATGAGCTCTTTGCCTAGGAAGGCAGGTCCTGGGTGGTAGGGGACTAGGTGTCTCCTTTGTGAAGATGAGCTCTTTGCCTAACGCTGTAGGAAGGGAGGTCCTGGGTGGCAGGGGACTAGGGATCTCCTTTGTGAAGTGAGCTCTTTGCCTAACTCTGTAGGAAGGGTGGTCCTGGGTGGCAGAGGACTAGGGATCTCCTTTGTGAAGTGAGCTCTTTGCCTAACGCTGTAGGAAGGCAGGTCCTGGGTGTCAGGAGACTAGGGACCTCCTTTGAGAAGATGAGCTCTTTTCCTAACGCTGTAGGAAGGGAGGTCCTGGGTGGCAGGGGAATAGGGATCTCCTTTGTGAAGATGAGCTCTTTGCCTAACGCTGTAGGAAGGGAGGTCCTGGGTGGCAGGGGACTAGGGGTCTCCTTTGTGAAGATTAGCTCTTCACCTAGGAAGGGAGGTCCTGGCTGGCAGGGGACTAGGGCTCTCCTTTGTGAAGATGAGCTCTTTGCCTAACGCTGTAGGAAGGGAGGTCCTGGGTGGCAGGGACTAGGGATCTCCTTTGTGAAGATGAGCTCTTCGCCTAACGCTGTAGGAAGGGAGGTCCTGGGTGGCAGGGGACTAGGGATCTCCTTTGTGAAGATGAGCTCTTCTCCTAACGCTGTAACAAGGCAGGTCCTGGGTGGCAGGGGACTAGGGATCTCCTTTGTGATGATGAGCTCTTCACCTAACGCTGTAGGAAGGGAGGTCCTGCGTGGCAGGGGACTAGGGGTCTCCTTTGTGAAGATGACTCTTTGCCTAACGCTGTAGGAAGGGAGGTCCTGGGTGGCAGGGGACTAGGGATCTCCTTTGTGAAAAAGAGCTTGTCGCCTAGGAAGGCAGGTCCTGGGCGGCAGGGGACTAGGGATCTCCTTTGTGAAGATGAGTTTGTTGCCTAACGCTGTAGGAAGGGAGGTCCTGGGTGGCAGGGGACTAGGGATCTCCTTTGTGAAGATGAGCTCTTCGCCTAGGAAGGCAGGTCCTCGGTTGCAGGGGACTAGGGATCTCCTTTGTGAAGATGAGCTCTTTGCCGAACGCTGTAGGAAGGGAGGTCCTGGGTGGCAGGGGACCAGGGATCTCCTTTGTGAAGATGAGCTCTTCGCCTAGGAAGGGAGGTCCTGGCTGGCAGGGGACTAGGGATCTCCTTTGTGAAGATGAGCTCTTCACCTAATGCTGTAGGAAGGGAGGTCCTGGGTGGCAGGGGACTAGGGATCTCCTTTGTGAAGATGTGCTCTTCACCTAGGAAGGCAGGTCCTCGGTTGCAGGGGACTAGGGATCTCCTTTGTGAAGAGGAGCTCTTTGCCTAACGCTGTAGGAAGGGAGGTCCTGTGTGGCAGGGGACTAGGCGTCTCCTTTGTGAAGATGAGCTCTTCGCCTAACGCTGTAGGAAGGCTGGTCCTGGGTGGCAGGGGACTAGGGCTCTCCTTTGTGAAGATGAGCTTTTTGTCTAGGAAGGGAGGTCCTGGGTGGCAGGGGACTAGGGCTCTCCTTTGTGAAGATGAGCTCTTTGCCTAACGCTGTAGGAAGGGAGCTCCTGGGTGGCAGGGGACTTGGGATCTCCTTTGTGAAGATGAGCTCTTTGCCTAACGATGTAACAAGGCAGGTCCTGGGTGGCAGGGGACTAGGGATCTCCTTTGTGAAGATGAGCTCTTCACCTAAAGCTGTAGGAAGGGAGGTCCTGGGTGGCAGGGGACTAGAGGTCTCCTTTGTGAAGATGACTCTTTGTCTAACGCTGTAGGAAGGGAGGTCCTGGGTGGCAGGGGACTAGGGCTCTCCTTTGTGAAGATGAGCTCTTCGCCTAGGAAGTGAGGTCCTGGCTGGCAGGGGACTAGGGCTCTCCTTTGTGAAGATGAGCTCTTTGCCTAATGCTGTAGGAAAGGAGGTCCTGGGTGGCATGGGACTAGGGATCTCCTTTGTGAAGATGAGCTCTTCACCTAACGCTGTAGGAAGGGAGGTCCTGGGTGGCAGGGGACTAGGGATCTCCTTTGTGAAGATGAGCTCTTCTCCTAACGCTGTAACAAGGAAGGTCCTGGGTGGCAGGGGACTAGGGATCTCCTTTGTGATGATGAGCTCTTCACCTAACGCTGTAGGAAGGGAGGTCCTGCGTGGCAGGGGACTAGGGGTCTCCTTTGTGAAGATGACTCTTTGCCTAACGCTGTAGGAAGGGAGGTCCTGGTTGGCAGGGGACTAGGGATCTCCTTTGTGAAGATGAGCTCTTCGCCTAGGAAGGCAGGTCCTGGGCGGCAGGGGACTAGGGATCTCCTTTGTGAAGATGAGTTTGTTGCCTAACGCTGTAGGAAGGGAGGTCCTGGGTGGCAGGGGACTAGGGGTCTCCTTTGTGAAGATGAGCTCTTTGCCTAGGAAGACAGGTCCTGGGTGGCAGGGGAATAGGGGTCTCCTTTGTGAAGATGACTCTTGGCCTAACGTTGTAGGAAGGGAGGTCCTGGGTGGCAGGGGACTAGGGATCTCCTTTGTGAAGATGAGCTCTTCGCCTAGGAAGGCAGGTCCTGGGTTGCAGGGGACTAGGGATCTCCTTTGTGAAGATGAGCTCTTTGCCTAACGCTGTAGGAAGGGAGGTCCTGTGTGGCACGGGACTAGGTGTCTCCTTTGTGAAGATGAGCTCTTCGCTGTAGGAAGGGAGTTCCTGTGTGGCAGGGGACTAGGGCTCTCCTTTGTGAAGATGAGCTCTTCGCCTAACGCTGTAGGAAGGCAGGTCCTGGGTGGCAGAGGACTAGGGATCTCCTTTGTGAAGATGAGCTCTTTGCTTAACGCTGTAGGCAGGGAGGTCCTGGGTGGCAGGGGACTATGGCTCTCCTTTGTGAAGATGAGCTCTTTGCCTAATGCTGTAGGAAGGGAGCTCCTGGGTGGCTGGGGACTTGGGATCTCCTTTGTGAAGATGAGCTCTTTGCCTAACGCTGTAACAAGGCAGGTCCTGAGTGGCAGTGGCCTAGGGATCTCCTTTGTGAACATGAGCTCTTCACCTAACGCTGTAGGAAGGGAGGTCCTGGGTGGCAGGGGACTAGGGGTCTCCTTTGTGAAGATGACTCTTTGCCTAACGCTGTAGGAAGGGAGGTCCTGGGTGGCAGGGGGCTTGAGCTCTTTGCCTAATATTGTAGGAAGTGAGGTCCTGGGTGGCAGGGGACTAGGGATCTCCTTTGTGAAGATGAGCTCTTCGCCTAACGCTGTAGGAAGGGAGGTCCTGGGTGGCAGGGGACTAGGGATCTCCTTTGTGAAGATGAGCTCTTCTTCTAACGCTGTAAGAAGGCAGGTCCTGCGTGGCAGGGGACTAGGGGTCTCCTTTGTGAAGATGACTATTTGCCTAACGCTGTAGGAAGGGAGGTCCTGGTTGGCAGGGGACTAGGGATCTCCTTTGTGAAGATGAGCTCTTCACCTAGGAAGGCAGGTCCTGGGCGGCAGGGGACTAGGGCTCTCCTTTGAGAAGATGAGCTCTTTGCCTAACGCTGTAGGAAGGGAGCTCCTGGGTGGCAGGGGACTTGGGATCTCCTTTGTGAAGATGAGCTCTTTGCCTAATGCTGTAGGAAGGCAGGTCCTGGGTGGCAGGGGACTAGGGATCTCCTTTGTGAAGATGAGCTCTTCACCTAACGCTGTAGGAAGGGAGGTCCTTGGTGGCAGGGGACTAGGGGTCTCCTTTGTGAAGATGACTCTTTGCCTAACGCTGTAGGAAGGGAGGTCCTGGGTTAGAGGGGACTAGGGCTCTCCTTTGTGAAGATGAGCTCTTCACCTAACGCTGTAGGAAGGGAGGTCCTGGGTGGCAGGGGACTAGGGATCTCCTTTGTGAAGATGAGCTCTTCGCCTAGGAAGGGAGGTCCTGGCTGGCAGGGGACTAGGGATCTCCTTTGTGAAGATGAGCTCTTCACCTAACGCTGTAGGAATGGAGGTCCTGTGTGGCAGGGGACTAGGCGTCTCCTGTGTGAAGATGAGCTCTTCGCCTAACGCTGTAGGAAGGGAGGTCCTGGGTGGCAGGGGACTAGGGATCTCCTTTGTGAAGATGAGCTCTTCGCCTAGGAAGGCAGGTCCTGGGTTGCAGGGGACTAGGGATCTCCTTTGTGAAGATGAGCTCTTTGCCTAACGCTGTAGGAAGGGAGGTCCTGTGTGGCACGGGATTAGGCGTCTCCTTTGTGAAGATGATCTCTTCGCTGTAGGAAGGGAGTTCCTGGGTGGCAGGGGACTAGGGCTCTCCTTTGTGAAGATGAGCTCTTCGCCTAACGCTGTAGGAAGGCAGGTCCTGGGTGGCAGAGGACTAGGGATCTCCTTTGTGAAGATGAGCTCTTTGCCTAACGCTGTAGGAAGGGAGGTCCTGGGTGGCAGGGGACTATGGCTCTCCTTTGTGAAGATGAGCTCTTTGCCTAATGCTGTAGGAAGGGAGCTCCTGGGTGGCTGGGGACTTGGGATCTCCTTTGTGAAGATGAGCTCTTTGCCTAACGCTGTAACAAGGCAGGTCCTGGGTGGCAGTGGCCTAGGGATCTCCTTTGTGAACATGAGCTCTTCACCTAACGCTGTAGGAAGGGAGGTCCTGGGTGGCAGGGGACTAGGGGTCTCCTTTGTGAAGATGACTCTTTGCCTAACGCTGTAGGAAGGGAGGTCCTGGGTGGCAGGGTGCTAGGGGTCTCCTTTGTGAAGATGAGCTCTTTACCTAGGAAGACATTTCCTGGGTGGCAGGGGACTAGGTGTCTCCTTTGTGAAGATGAGCTCTTTGCCTAATGCTGTAGGAAGTGAGGTCCTTGGTGGCAGGGGACTAGGGATCTCCTTTGTGAAGATGAGCTCTTCGCCTAACGCTGTAGGAAGGGAGGTCCTGGGTGGCAGGGGACTAGGGATCTCCTATGTGAAGATGAGCTCTTCTTCTAACGCTGTAAGAAGGCAGGTCCTGCGTGGCAGGGGACTAGGGGTCTCCTTTGTGAAGATGACTATTTGTCTAACGCTGTAGGAAGGGAGGTCCTGGTTGGCAGGGGACTAGGGATCTCCTTTGTGAAGATGAGCTCTTCACCTAGGAAGGCAGGTCCTGGGCGGCAGGGGACTAGGGCTCTCCTTTGAGAAGATGAGCTCTTTGCCTAACGCTGTAGGAAGGGAGCTCCTGGGTGGCAGGGGACTTGGGATCTCCTTTGTGAAGATGAGCTCTTTGCCTAATGCTGTAGGAAGGCAGGTCCTGGGTGGCAGGGGACTAGGGATCTCCTTTGTGAAGATGAGCTCTTCACCTAACGCTGTAGGAAGGGAGGTCCTTGGTGGCAGGAGACTAGAGGTCTCCTTTGTGAAGATGACTCTTTGCCTAACGCTGTAGGAAGGGAGGTCCTGGGTGGCAGGGGACTAGGGCTCTCCTTTGTGAAGATGAGCTCTTCACCTAACGCTGTAGGAAGGGAGGTCCTGGGTGGCAGGGGACTACGGATCTCCTTTGTGAAGATGAGCTCTTCGCCTAGGAAGGGAGGTCCTGGCTGGCAGGGGACTAGGGATCTCCTTTGTGAAGATGAGCTCTTCACCTAACGCTGTAGGAAGGGAGGTCCTGTGTGGCAGGGGACTAGGCGCCTCCTTTGTGAAGATGAGCTCTTCGCCTAACGCTGTAGGAAGGGAGTTCCTGGGTGGCAGGGGACTAGGGCTCTCCTTTGTGAAGATGAGCTCTTCGCCTAACGCTGTAGGAAGGTTGGTCCTGGGTTGCAGGGGACTAGGGCTCTCCTTTGTGAAGATGAGCTCTTTGCCTAGGAAGGGAGGTCCTGGGTGGCAGGGGACTAGGGCTCTCCTTTGTGAAGATGAGCTCTTTGCCTAACGCTGTAACAAGGCAAGTCCTGGGTGGCAGGGGACTAGGGATCTCCTTTGTGAAGATGAGCTCTTCACCTAACGCTGTAGGAAGGGAGGTCCTGGGTGGCAGGGGACTAGGGGACTCCTTTGTGAAGATGACTCTTTGCCTAACGCTGTAGGAAGGGAGGTCCTGGCTGGCAGGGGACTAGGGCTCTCCTTTGTGAAGATGAGCTCTTTGCCTAACGCTGTAGGAAAGGAGGTCCTGGGTGGCAGGGGACTAGGGATCTCCTTTGTGAAGATGAGCTCTTCGCCTAACGCTGTAGGAAGGGAGGTCCTGGGTGGCAGGGGACTAGGGATCTCCTTTGTGAAGATGAGCTCTTCTCCTAACGCTGTAACAAGGCAGGTCCTGGGTGGCAGGGGACTAGGGATCTCCTTTGTGATGATGAGCTCTTCACCTAACGCTGTAGGAAGGGAGGTCCTGCGTGGCAGGGGACTAGGGGTCTCCTTTGTGAAGATGACTCTTTGCCTAACGCTGTAGGAAGGGAGGTCCTGGTTGGCAGGGGACTAGGGATCTCCTTTGTGAAGATGAGCTCTTCGCCTAGGAAGGAAGGTCCTGGGCGGCAGGGGACTAGGGATCTCCTTTGTGAAGATGAGTTTGTTGCCTAACGCTGTAGGAAGGGAGGTCCTGGCTGGCAGGGGACTAGGGCTCTCCTTAGTGAAGATGAGCTCTTTGCCTAACGCTGTAGGAAGGGAGGTCCTGGGTTGCAGGGGACTAGGGCTCTCCTTTGTGAAGATGAGCTCTTCGCCTAACGCTGTAGGAAGACAGGTCCTGGGTGGCAGAGGACTAGGGATCTCCTTTGTGAAGATGAGATCTTTGCCTAACGCTGTAGGAAGGGAGGTCCTGGGTCGTAGGGGACTAGGGATCTCCTTTGTGAAGATGAGCTCTTCTCCTAACGCTGTAACAAGGCAGGTCCTGGGTGGCAGGGGACTAGGGATCTCCTTTGTGATGATGAGCTCTTCACCTAACGCTGTAGGAAGGGAGGTCCTGCGTGGCAGGGGACTAGGGGTCTCCTTTGTGAAGATGACTCTTTGCCTAACGCTGTAGGAAGGGAGGTCCTGGGTGGTAGGGGACTAGGGATCTCCTTTGTGAAGATGAGCTCTTCTCCTAACGCTGTAACAAGGCAGGTCCGGGTGGCAGGGGACTAGGGATCTCCTTTGTGAAGATGAGCTCTTCCCCTAGGAAGGCAGGTCCTGGGCGGCAGGGGACTAGGGATCTCCTTTGTGACGATGAGTTTGTTGCCTACCGCTGTAGGAAGGGAGGTCCTGGGTGGCAGGGGACTAGGGATCTCCTTTGTGAAGATGAGCTCTTCGCCTAGGAAGGCAGGTCCTCGGTTGCAGGGGACTAGGGATCTCCTTTGTGAAGATGAGCTCTTTGCCTAACGCTGTAGGAAGGGAGGTCCTGGGTGGCAGGGTACTAGGGCTCTCCTTTGTGAAGATGAGCTCTTCGCCTAGGAAGGGAGGTCCTGGCTGGCAGGGGACTAGGGATCTCCTTTGTGAAGATGAGCTCTTCACCTAACGCTGTAGGAAGGGAGGTCCTGGGTGGCAGAGGACTAGGGATCTCCTTTGTGAAGATGAGCTCTTCGCCTAGGAAGGGAGGTCCTGGGTTGCAGGGGACTAGGGATCTCCTTTGTGAAGATGAGCTCTTCACCTAACGCTGTAGGAAGGGAGGTCCTGTGTGGCAGTGGACTAGGCGTCTCCCTTGTGAAGATGACTCTTTGCCTAACGCTGTAGGAAGGGAGTTCCTGGGTGGCAGGGGACTAGGGCTCTCCTTTGTGAAGATGAGCTCTTCGCCTAAAGCTGTAGGAAGGCTGGTCCTGGGGGGCAGGGGACTAGAGCTCTCCTTTGTGAAGATGAGCTCTTTGCCTAACGCTGTAGGAAGGGAGCTCCTGGGTGGCAGGGGACTTGGGATCTCCTTTGTGAAGATGAGCTCTTCACCTAACGCTGTAGGAAGGGAGGTCCTGGGTGGCAGGGGACTAGGGGTCTCCTTTGTGAAGATGACTCTTTGCCTAACGCTGTAGGAAGGAGGTCCTGGGTGGCAGGGGACTAGGGCTCTCCTTTGTGAAGATGAGCTCTTCGCCTAGGAAGGGAGGTCCTGGCTGGCAGGGGACTAGGGCTCTCCTTTGTGAAGATGAGCTCTTTGCCTAACGCTGTAGGAAAGGAGGTCCTGGGTGGCAGGGGACTAGGGATCTCATTTGTGAAGATGAGCTCTTCTCCTAACGCTGTAACAAGGCAGGTCCTGGGTGGCAGGGGACTAGGGATCTCCTTTGTGATGATGAGCTCTCCACCTAACGCTGTAGGAAGGGAGGTCCTGCGTGGCAGGGGACTAGGGGTCTCCTTTGTGAAGATGACTCTTTGCCTAACGCTGTAGGAAGGGAGGTCCTGGTTGGCAGGGGACTAGGGATCTCCTTTGTGAAGATGAGCTCTTCGCCTAACGCTGTAACTAGACAGGTCCTGGGTGGCAGGGGACTAGGGATCTTCTTTGTGATGATGAGCTCTTCACCTAACGCTGTAGGAAGGGAGGTCCTGGGTGGCAGGGGAATAGGGGTCTCCTTTGTGAAGATGACTCTTTGCCTAACGTTGCAGGAAGGGAGGTCCTGGGTGGCAGGGGACTAGGGATCTCCTTTGTGAAGATGAGCTCTTTGCCTAGGAAGGCAGGTCCTGGGTTGCAGGGGACTAGGGATCTCCTTTGTGAAGATGAGCTCTTTGCCTAACGCTGTAACAAGGCAGGTCCTGGGTGGCAGGGGACTAGGGATCTCCTTTGTGATGATGAGCTCTTCACCTAACGCTGTAGGAAGGGAGGTCCTGCGTGGCAGGGGACTAGGGGTCTCCTTTGTGAAGATGACTCTTTGCCTAACGCTGTAGGAAGGGAGGTCCTGGGTGGTAGGGGACTAGGGATCTCCTTTGTGAAGATGAGCTCTTCTCCTAACGCTGTAACAAGGCAGGTCCTGGGTGGCATGGGACTAGGGATCTCCTTTGTGATGATGAGCTCTTCACCTAACGCTGTAGGAAGGGAGGTCCTGGGTGGCAGGGGACTAGGGATCTCCTTTGTGAAGATGAGCTTTTCGCCTAGGAAGGCAGGTCCTGGGCGGCAGGGGACTAGGGATCTCCTTTGTGAAGATGAGTTTGTTGCCTACCGCTGTAGGAAGGGAGGTCCTGGGTGGCAGGGGACTAGGGGTCTCCTTTGTGAAGATGACTCTTTGCCTAACGCTCCTAGGAAGGGAGGTCCTGGTTGGCAGGGGACTAGGGATCTCCTTTGTGAAGATGAGCTCTTCGCCTAGGAAGGAAGGTCCTGGGCGGCAGGGGACTAAGGATCTCCTTTGTGAAGATGAGTTTGTTGCCTAACGCTGTAGGAAGGGAGGTCCTGGGTTGCAGGGGACTAGGGCTCTCCTTTGTGAAGATGAGCTCTTCGCCTAACGCTGTAGGAAGATAGGTCCTGGGTGGCAGAGGACTAGGGATCTCCTTTGTGAAGATGAGATCTTTGCCTAACGCTGTAGGAAGGGAGGTCCTGGGTGGTAGGGGACTAGGGATCTCCTTTGTGAAGATGAGCTCTTCTCCTAACGCTGTAACAAGGCAGGTCCTGGGTGGCAGGGGACTAGGGATCTCCTTTGTGATGATGAGCTCTTCACCTAACGCTGTAGGAAGGGAGGTCCTGCGTGGCAGGGGACTAGGGGTCTCCTTTGTGAAGATGACTCTTTGCCTAACGCTGTAGGAAGGGAGGTCCTGGGTGGTAGGGGACTAGGGATCTCCTTTGTGAAGATGAGCTCTTCTCCTAATGCTGTAACAAGGCAGGTCCTGGGTGGCAGGGGACTAGGGATCTCCTTTGTGATGATGAGCTCTTCACCTAACGCTGTAGGAAGGGAGGTCCTGGGTGGCAGGGGACTAGGGATCTCCTTTGTGAAGATGAGCTCTTCGCCTAGGAAGGCAGGTCCTGGGCGGCAGGGGACTAGGGATCTCCTTTGTGAAGATGAGTTTGTTGCCTACCGCTGTAGGAAGGGAGGTCCTGGGTGGCAGGGGACTAGGGATCTCCTTTGTGAAGATGAGCTCTTCGCCTAGGAAGGCAGGTGCTCGGTTGCAGGGGACTAGGGATCTCCTTTGTGAAGATGAGCTCTTTGCCTAACGCTGTAGGAAGGGAGGTCCTGGGTGGCAGGGTACTAGGGCTCTCCTTTGTGAAGATGAGCTCTTCGCCTAGGAAGGGAGGTCCTGGCTGGCAGGGGACTAGGGATCTCCTTTGTGAAGATGAGCTCTTCACCTAACGCTGTAGGAAGGGAGGTCCTGGGTGGCAGAGGACTAGGGATCTCCTTTGTGAAGATGAGCTCTTCGCCTAGGAAGGGAGGTCCTGGGTTGCAGGGGACTAGGGATCTCCTTTGTGAAGATGAGCTCTTCACCTAACGCTGTAGGAAGGGAGGTCCTGTGTGGCAGTGGACTAGGCGTCTCCTTTGTGAAGATGACTCTTTGCCTAACGCTGTAGGAAGGGTGTTCCTGGGTGGCAGGGGACTAGGGCTCTCCTTTGTGAAGATGAGCTCTTCGCCTAAAGCTGTAGGAAGGCTGGTCCTGGGGGGCAGGGGACTAGGGCTCTCCTTTGTGATGATGAGCTCTTCACCTAACGCTGTAGGAAGGGAGGTCCTGGGTGGCAGGGGACTAGGGATCTCCTTTGTGAAGATGAGCTTTTCGCCTAGGAAGGCAGGTCCTGGGCGGCAGGGGACTAGGGATCTCCTTTGTGAAGATGAGTTTGTTGCCTACCGCTGTAGGAAGGGAGGTCCTGGGTGGCAGGGGACTAGGGGTCTCCTTTGTGAAGATGACTCTTTGCCTAACGCTGTAGGAAGGGAGGTCCTGGTTGGCAGGGGACTAGGGATCTCCTTTGTGAAGATGAGCTCTTCGCCTAGGAAGGAAGGTCCTGGGCGGCAGGGGACTAGGGATCTCCTTTGTGAAGATGAGTTTGTTGCCTAACGCTGTAGGAAGGGAGGTCCTGGGTTGCAGGGGACTAGGGCTCTCCTTTGTGAAGATGAGCTCTTCGCCTAACGCTGTAGGAAGATAGGTCCTGGGTGGCAGAGGACTAGGGATCTCCTTTGTGAAGATGAGATCTTTGCCTAACGCTGTAGGAAGGGAGGTCCTGGGTGGTAGGGGACTAGGGATCTCCTTTGTGAAGATGAGCTCTTCTCCTAACGCTGTAACAAGGCAGGTCCTGGGTGGCAGGGGACTAGGGATCTCCTTTGTGATGATGAGCTCTTCACCTAACGCTGTAGGAAGGGAGGTCCTGCGTGGCAGGGGACTAGGGGTCTCCTTTGTGAAGATGACTCTTTGCCTAACGCTGTAGGAAGGGAGGTCCTGGGTGGTAGGGGACTAGGGATCTCCTTTGTGAAGATGAGCTCTTCTCCTAATGCTGTAACAAGGCAGGTCCTGGGTGGCAGGGGACTAGGGATCTCCTTTGTGATGATGAGCTCTTCACCTAACGCTGTAGGAAGGGAGGTCCTGGGTGGCAGGGGACTAGGGATCTCCTTTGTGAAGATGAGCTCTTCGCCTAGGAAGGCAGGTCCTGGGCGGCAGGGGACTAGGGATCTCCTTTGTGAAGATGAGTTTGTTGCCTACCGCTGTAGGAAGGGAGGTCCTGGGTGGCAGGGGACTAGGGATCTCCTTTGTGAAGATGAGCTCTTCGCCTAGGAAGGCAGGTGCTCGGTTGCAGGGGACTCGGGATCTCCTTTGTGAAGATGAGCTCTTTGCCTAACGCTGTAGGAAGGGAGGTCCTGGGTGGCAGGGTACTAGGGCTCTCCTTTGTGAAGATGAGCTCTTCGCCTAGGAAGGGAGGTCCTGGCTGGCAGGGGACAAGGGATCTCCTTTGTGAAGATGAGCTCTACACCTAACGCTGTAGGAAGGGAGGTCCTGCGTGGCAGGGGACTAGGGGTCTCCTTTGTGAAGATGACTCTTTGCCTAACGCTGTAGGAAGGGAGGTCCTGGGTGGTAGGGGACTAGGGATCTCCTTTGTGAAGATGAGCTCTTCTCCTAATGCTGTAACAAGGCAGGTCCTGGGTGGCAGGGGACTAGGGATCTCCTTTGTGATGATGAGCTCTTCACCTAACGCTGTAGGAAGGGAGGTCCTGGGTGGCAGGGGACTAGGGATCTCCTTTGTGAAGATGAGCTCTTCGCCTAGGAAGGCAGGTCCTGGGCGGCAGGGGACTAGGGATCTCCTTTGTGAAGATGAGTTTGTTGCCTACCGCTGTAGGAAGGGAGGTCCTGGGTGGCAGGGGACTAGGGATCTCCTTTGTGAAGATGAGCTCTTCGCCTAGGAAGGCAGGTGCTCGGTTGCAGGGGACTAGGGATCTCCTTTGTGAAGATGAGCTCTTTGCCTAACGCTGTAGGAAGGGAGGTCCTGGGTGGCAGGGTACTAGGGCTCTCCTTTGTGAAGATGAGCTCTTCGCCTAGGAAGGGAGGTCCTGGCTGGCAGGGGACTAGGGATCTCCTTTGTGAAGATGAGCTCTTCACCTAACGCTGTAGGAAGGGAGATCCTGGGTGGCAGAGGACTAGGGATCTCCTTTGTGAAGATGAGCTCTTCGCCTAGGAAGGGAGGTCCTGGGTTGCAGGGGACTAGGGATCTCCTTTGTGAAGATGAGCTCTTCACCTAACGCTGTAGGAAGGGAGGTCCTGTGTGGCAGTGGACTAGGCGTCTCCTTTGTGAAGATGACTCTTTGCCTAACGCTGTAGGAAGGGTGTTCCTGGGTGGCAGGGGACTAGGGCTCTCCTTTGTGAAGATGAGCTCTTCGCCTAAAGCTGTAGGAAGGCTGGTCCTGGGGGGCAGGGGACTAGGGCTCTCCTTTGTGATGATGAGCTCTTCACCTAACGCTGTAGGAAGGGAGGTCCTGGGTGGCAGGGGACTAGGGATCTCCTTTGTGAAGATGAGCTTTTCGCCTAGGAAGGCAGGTCCTGGGCGGCAGGGGACTAGGGATCTCCTTTGTGAAGATGAGTTTGTTGCCTACCGCTGTAGGAAGGGAGGTCCTGGGTGGCAGGGGACTAGGGGTCTCCTTTGTGAAGATGACTCTTTGCCTAACGCTGTAGGAAGGGAGGTCCTGGTTGGCAGGGGACTAGGGATCTCCTTTGTGAAGATGAGCTCTTCGCCTAGGAAGGAAGGTCCTGGGCGGCAGGGGACTAGGGATCTCCTTTGTGAAGATGAGTTTGTTGCCTAACGCTGTAGGAAGGGAGGTCCTGGGTTGCAGGGGACTAGGGCTCTCCTTTGTGAAGATGAGCTCTTCGCCTAACGCTGTAGGAAGATAGGTCCTGGGTGGCAGAGGACTAGGGATCTCCTTTATGAAGATGAGATCTTTGCCTAACGCTGTAGGAAGGGAGGTCCTGGGTGGTAGGGGACTAGGGATCTCCTTTGTGAAGATGAGCTCTTCTCCTAACGCTGTAACAAGGCAGGTCCTGGGTGGCAGGGGACTAGGGATCTCCTTTGTGATGATGAGCTCTTCACCTAACGCTGTAGGAAGGGAGGTCCTGCGTGGCAGGGGACTAGGGGTCTCCTTTGTGAAGATGACTCTTTGCCTAACGCTGTAGGAAGGGAGGTCCTGGGTGGTAGGGGACTAGGGATCTCCTTTGTGAAGATGAGCTCTTCTCCTAATGCTGTAACAAGGCAGGTCCTGGGTGGCAGGGGACTAGGGATCTCCTTTGTGATGATGAGCTCTTCACCTAACGCTGTAGGAAGGGAGGTCCTGGGTGGCAGGGGACTAGGGATCTCCTTTGTGAAGATGAGCTCTTCGCCTAGGAAGGCAGGTCCTGGGCGGCAGGGGACTAGGGATCTCCTTTGTGAAGATGAGTTTGTTGCCTACCGCTGTAGGAAGGGAGGTCCTGGGTGGCAGGGGACTAGGGATCTCCTTTGTGAAGATGAGCTCTTCGCCTAGGAAGGCAGGTGCTCGGTTGCAGGGGACTAGGGATCTCCTTTGTGAAGATGAGCTCTTTGCCTAACGCTGTAGGAAGGGAGGTCCTGGGTGGCAGGGTACTAGGGCTCTCCTTTGTGAAGATGAGCTCTTCGCCTAGGAAGGGAGGTCCTGGCTGGCAGGGGACTAGGGATCTCCTTTGTGAAGATGAGCTCTTCACCTAACGCTGTGGGAAGGGAGGTCCTGGGTGGCAGAGGACTAGGGATCTCCTTTGTGAAGATGAGCTCTTCGCCTAGGAAGGGAGGTCCTGGTTGCAGGGGACTAGGGATCTCCTTTGTGAAGATGAGCTCTTCACCTAACGCTGTAGGAAGGGAGGTCCTGTGTGGCAGTGGACTAGGCGTCTCCTTTGTGAAGATGACTCTTTGCCTAACGCTGTAGGAAGGGAGTTCCTGGGTGGCAGGGGACTAGGGCTCTCCTTTGTGAAGATGAGTTCTTCGCCTAAAGCTGTAGGAAGGCTGGTCCTGGGGGGCAGGGGACTAGGGCTCTCCTTTGTGAAGATGAGCTCTTTGCCTAACGCTGTAGGAAGGGAGCTCCTGGGTGGCAGGGGACTTGGGATCTCCTTTGTGAAGATGAGCTCTTCACCTAACGCTGTAGGAAGGGAGGTCCTGGGTGGCAGGGGACTAGGGGTCTCCTTTGTGAAGATGACTCTTTGCCTAACGCTGTAGGAAGGAGGTCCTGGGTGGCAGGGGACTAGGGCTCTCCTTTGTGAAGATGAGCTCTTCGCCTAGGAAGGGAGGTCCTGGCTGGCAGGGGACTAGGGCTCTCCTTTGTGAAGATGAGCTCTTTGCCTAACGCTGTAGGAAAGGAGGTCCTGGGTGGCAGGGGACTAGGGATCTCCTTTGTGAAGATGAGCTCTTCTCCTAACGCTGTAACAAGGCAGGTCCTGGGTGGCAGGGGACTAGGGATCTCCTTTGTGATGATGAGCTCTCCACCTAACGCTGTAGGAAGGGAGGTCCTGGGTGGCAGAGGACTAGGGATCTCCTTTGTGAAGATGAGCTCTTCGCCTAGGAAGGGAGGTCCTGGGTTGCAGGGGACTAGGGATCTCCTTTGTGAAGATGAGCTCTTCACCTAACGCTGTAGGAAGGGAGGTCCTGTGTGGCAGTGGACTAGGCGTCTCCTTTGTGAAGATGACTCTTTGCCTAACGCTGTAGGAAGGGAGTTCCTGGGTGGCAGGGGACTAGGGCTCTCCTTTGTGAAGATGAGCTCTTCGCCTAAAGCTGTAGGAAGGCTGGTCCTGGGGGGCAGGGGACTAGGGCTCTCCTTTGTGAAGATGAGCTCTTTGCCTAACGCTGTAGGAAGGGAGCTCCTGGGTGGCAGGGGACTTGGGATCTCCTTTGTGAAGATGAGCTCTTCACCTAACGCTGTAGGAAGGGAGGTCCTGGGTGGCAGGGGACTAGGGGTCTCCTTTGTGAAGATGACTCTTTGCCTAACGCTGTAGGAAGGAGGTCCTGGGTGGCAGGGGACTAGGGCTCTCCTTTGTGAAGATGAGCTCTTCGCCTAGGAAGGGAGGTCCTGGCTGGCAGGGGACTAGGGCTCTCCTTTGTGAAGATGAGCTCTTTGACTAACGCTGTAGGAAAGGAGGTCCTGGGTGGCAGGGGACTAGGGATCTCCTTTGTGAAGATGAGCTCTTCTCCTAACGCTGTAACAAGGCAGGTCCTGGGTGGCAGGGGACTAGGGATCTCCTTTGTGATGATGAGCTCTCCACCTAACGCTGTAGGAAGGGAGGTCCTGCGTGGCAGGGGACTAGGGGTCTCCTTTGTGAAGATGACTCTTTGCCTAACGCTGTAGGAAGGGAGGTCCTGGTTGGCAGGGGACTAGGGATCTCCTTTGTGAAGATGAGCTCTTCGCCTAACGCTGTAACTAGACAGGTCCTGGGTGGCAGGGGACTAGGGATCTTCTTTGTGATGATGAGCTCTTCACCTAACGCTGTAGGAAGGGAGGTCCTGGGTGGCAGGGGAATAGGGGTCTCCTTTGTGAAGATGACTCTTTGCCTAACGTTGCAGGAAGGGAGGTCCTGGGTGGCAGGGGACTAGGGATCTCCTTTGTGAAGATGAGCTCTTTGCCTAGGAAGGCAGGTCCTGGGTTGCAGGGGACTAGGGATCTCCTTTGTGAAGATGAGCTCTTTGCCTGGGAAGACATTTCCTGGGTGGCAGGGGACTAGGTGTCTCCTTTGTGAAGATGAGCTCTTTGCCTAATGCTGTAGGAAGTGAGGTCCTGGGTGGCAGGGGACTAGGGATCTCCTTTGTGAAGATGAGCTCTTCGCCTAACGCTGTAGGAAGGGAGGTCCTGGGTGGCAGGGGACTAGGGATCTCCTTTGTGAAGATGAGCTCTTCGCCTAGGAAGGGAGGTCCTGGCTGGCAGAGGACTAGGGATCTCCTTTGTGAAGATGAGCTCTTCAACTAACGCTGTAGGAATGGAGGTCCTGTGTGGCAGGGGACTAGGGGTCTCCTTTGTGAAGATGACTATTTGCCTAACGCTGTAGGAAGGGAGGTCCTGGTTGGCAGGGGACTAGGGATCTCCTTTGTGAAGATGAGCTCTTCACCTAGGAAGGCAGGTCCTGGGCGGCAGGGGACTAGGGCTCTCCTTTGAGAAGATGAGCTCTTTGCCTAACGCTGTAGGAAGGGAGCTCCTGGGTGGCAGGGGACTTGGGATCTCCTTTGTGAAGATGAGCTCTTTGCCTAATGCTGTAGGAAGGCAGGTCCTGGGTGGCAGGGGACTAGGGATCTCCTTTGTGAAGATGAGCTCTTCACCTAACGCTGTAGGAAGGGAGGTCCTTGGTGGCAGGGGACTAGGGGTCTCCTTTGTGAAGATGACTCTTTGCCTAACGCTGTAGGAAGGGAGGTCCTGGGTGGCAGGGGACTAGGGCTCTCCTTTGTGAAGATGAGCTCTTCACCTAACGCTGTAGGAAGGGAGGTCCTGGGTGGCAGGGGACTAGGGATCTCCTTTGTGAAGATGAGCTCTTCGCCTAGGAAGGGAGGTCCTGGCTGGCAGAGGACTAGGGATCTCCTTTGTGAAGATGAGCTCTTCAACTAACGCTGTAGGAATGGAGGTCCTGTGTGGCAGGGGACTAGGCGTCTCCTTTGTGAAGATGAGCTCTTCGCCTAACGCTGTAGGAAGGGAGGTCCTGGGTGGCAGGGGACTAGGGATCTCCTTTGTGAAGATGAGCTCTTCGCCTAGGAAGGCAGGTCCTGGGTTGCAGGGGACTAGGGATCTCCTTTGTGAAGATGAGCTCTTTGCCTAACGCTGTAGGAAGGGAGGTCCTGTGTGGCACGGGACTAGGCGTCTCCTTTGTGAAGATGAGCTCTTCGCTGTAGGAAGGGAGTTCCTGGGTGGCAGGGGACTAGGGCTCTCCTTTGTGAAGATAAGCTCTTCGCCTAACGCTGTAGGAAGGCAGGTCCTGGGTGGCAGAGGACTAGGGATCTCCTTTGTGAAGATGAGCTCTTTGCCTAACGCTGTAGGAAGGGAGGTCCTGGGTGGCAGGGGACTATGGCTCTCCTTTGTGAAGATGAGCTCTTTGCCTAATGCTGTAGGAAGGGAGCTCCTGGGTGGCTGGGGACTTGGGATCTCCTTTGTGAAGATGAGCTCTTTGCCTAACGCTGTAACAAGGCAGGTCCTGGGTGGCAGTGGCCTAGGGATCTCCTTTGTGAACATGAGCTCTTCACCTAACGCTGTAGGAAGGGAGGTCCTGGGTGGCAGGGGACAAGGGGTCTCCTTTGTGAAGATGACTCTTTGCCTAACGCTGTAGGAAGGGAGGTCCTGGGTGGCAGGGTGCTAGGGGTCTCCTTTGTGAAGATGAGCTCTTTGCCTAGGAAGACATTTCCTGGGTGGCAGGGGACTAGGTGTCTCCTTTGTGAAGATGAGCTCTTTGCCTAATGCTGTAGGAAGTGAGGTCCTGGGTGGCAGGGGACTAGGGATCTCCTTTGTAAAGATGAGCTCTTCGCCTAACGCTGTAGGAAGGGAGGTCCTGGGTGGCAGGGGACTAGGGATCTCCTTTGTGAAGATGAGCTCTTCTTCTAACGCTGTAAGAAGGCAGGTCCTGCGTGGCAGGGGACTAGGGGTCTCCTTTGTGAAGTTGACATATTTGCCTAATGCTGTAGGAAGGGAGGTCCTTGGTGGCAGGGGACTAGGGGTCTCCTTTGTGAAGATGACTCTTTGCCTAACGCTGTAGGAAGGGAGGTCCTGGGTGGCAGGGGACTAGGGCTCTCCTTTGTGAAGATGAGCTCTTCACCTAACGCTGTAGGAAGGGAGGTCCTGGGTGGCAGGGGACTAGGGATCTCCTTTGTGAAGATGAGCTCTTCGCCTAGGAAGGGAGGTCCTGGCTGGCAGGGGACTAGGGATCTCCTTTGTGAAGATGAGCTCTTCACCTAACGCTGTAGGAAGGGAGGTCCTGTGTGGCAGGGGACTAGGCGTCTCCTTTGTGAAGATGAGCTCTTCGCCTAACG
The DNA here is from genome assembly GCF_040938575.1 of Ambystoma mexicanum. Lineage (NCBI taxonomy): Eukaryota > Metazoa > Chordata > Amphibia > Caudata > Ambystomatidae > Ambystoma > Ambystoma mexicanum. Next base: position 834,482,161 of record NC_090938.1, on the reverse strand, counting down.
CTGTAGGAAGGGAGTTCCTGGGTGGCAGGGGACTAGGGCTCTCCTTTGTGAAGATGAGCTCTTCACCTAACGCTGTAGGAAGGTTGGTCCTGGGTTGCAGGGGACTAGGGCTCTCCTTTGTGAAGATGAGCTCTTTGCCTAGGAAGGGAGGTCCTGGGTGGCAGGGGACTAGGGCTCTCCTTTGTGAAGATGAGCTCTTTGCCTAACGCTGTAGGAAGGGAGCTCCTGGGTGGCAGGGGACTTGGGATCTCCTTTGTGAAGATGAGCTCTTTGCCTAACGCTGTAACAAGGCAAGTCCTGGGTGGCAGGGGACTAGGGATCTCCTTTGTGAAGATGAGCTCTTCACCTAACGCTGTAGGAAGGGAGGTCCTGGGTGGCAGGGGACTAGGGGACTCCTTTGTGAAGATGACTCTTTGCCTAACGCTGTAGGAAGGGAGGTCCTGGCTGGCAGGAGACTAGGGCTCTCCTTTGTGAAGATGAGCTCTTTGCCTAACGCTGTAGGAAAGGAGGTCCTGGGTGGCAGGGGACTAGGGATCTCCTTTGTGAAGATGAGCTCTTCGCCTAACGCTGTAGGAAGGGAGGTCCTGGGTGGCAGGGGACTAGGGATCTCCTTTGTGAAGATGAGCTCTTCTCCTAACGCTGTAACAAGGCAGGTCCTGGGTGGCAGGTGACTAGGGATCTCTTTTGTGATGATGAGCTCTTCACCTAACGCTGTAGGAAGGGAGCTCCTGCGTGGCAGAGGACTAGGGATCTCCTTTGTGAAGATGAGATCTTTGCCTAACGCTGTAGGAAGGGAGGTCCTGGGTGGTAGGGGACTAGGGATCTCCTTTGTGAAGATGAGCTCTTCTCCTAACGCTGTAACAAGGCAGGTCCTGGGTGGCAGGGGACTAGGGATCTCCTTTGTGAAGATGAGTTTGTTGCCTAACGCTGTAGGAAGGGAGGTCCTGGGTGGCAGGGGACTAGGGGTCTCCTTTGTGAAGATTAGCTCTTTGCATAACGCTGTAGGAAGGGAGGTCCTGGGTTGCAGGGGACTAGGGCTCTCCTTTGTGAAGATGAGCTCTTCGCCTAACGCTGTAGGAAGACAGGTCCTGGGTGGCAGAGGACTAGGGATCTCCTTTGTGAAGATGAGATCTTTGCCTAACGCTGTAGGAAGGGAGGTCCTGGGTGGTAGGGGACTAGGGATCTCCTTTGTGAAGATGAGCTCTTCTCCTAACGCTGTAACAAGGCAGGTCCTGGGTGGCAGGGGACTAGGGATCTCCTTTGTGATGATGAGCTCTTCACCTAACGCTGTAGGAAGGGAGGTCCTGCGTGGCAGGGGACTAGGGGTCTCCTTTGTGAAGATGACTCTTTGCCTAACGCTGTAGGAAGGGAGGTCCTGGGTGGCAGGGGACTAGGGATCTCCTTTGTGAAGATGAGCTCTTCACCTAGGAAGGCAGGTCGTGGGCGGCAGGGGACTAGGGATCTTCTTTGTGAAGATGAGCTCTTCGCCTAACGCTGTAGGAAGACAGGTCCTGGGTGGCAGAGGACTAGGGATCTCCTTTGTGAAGATGAGATCTTTGCCTAACGCTGTAGGAAGGGAGGTCCTGGGTGGTAGGGGACTAGGGATCTCCTTTGTGAAGATGAGCTCTTCTCCTAACGCTGTAACAAGGCAGGTCCTGGGTGGCAGGGGACTAGGGATCTCCTTTGTGATGATGAGCTCTTCACCTAACGCTGTAGGAAGGGAGGTCCTGCGTGGCAGGGGACTAGGGGTCTCCTTTGTGAAGATGACTCTTTGCCTAACGCTGTAGGAAGGGAGGTCCTGGGTGGCAGGGGACTAGGGATCTCCTTTGTGAAGATGAGCTCTTCGCCTAGGAAGGCAGGTCCTGGGCGGCAGGGGACTAGGGATCTCCTTTGTGAAGATGAGTTTGTTGCCTACCGCTGTAGGAAGGGGGGTCCTGGGTGGCAGGGGACTAGGGATCTCCTTTGTGAAGATGAGCTCTTCGCCTAGGAAGGCAGGTCCTCGGTTGCAGGGGACTAGGGATCTCCTTTGTGAAGATGAGCTCTTTGCCTAACGCTGTAGGAAGGGAGGTCCTGGGTGGCAGAGGACTAGGGATCTCCTTTGTGAAGATGAGCTCTTCGCCTAGGAAGGGAGGTCCTGGGTTGCAGGGGACTAGGGATCTCCTTTGTGAAGATGAGCTCTTCACCTAACGCTGTAGGAAGGGAGGTCCTGTGTGGCAGTGGACTAGGCGTCTCCTTTGTGAAGATGACTCTTTGCCTAACGCTGTAGGAAGGGAGTTCCTGGGTGGCAGGGGACTAGGGCTCTCCTTTGTGAAGATGAGCTCTTCGCCTAAAGCTGTAGGAAGGCTGGTCCTGGGGGGCAGGGGACTAGGGCTCTCCTTTGTGAAGATGAGCTCTTTGCCTAACGCTGTAGGAAGGGAGCTCCTGGGTGGCAGGGGACTTGGGATCTCCTTTGTGAAGATGAGCTCTTCACCTAACGCTGTAGGAAGGGAGGTCCTGGGTGGCAGGGGACTAGGGGTCTCCTTTGTGAAGATGACTCTTTGCCTAACGCTGTAGGAAGGAGGTCCTTGGTGGCAGGGGACTAGGGCTCTCCTTTGTGAAGATGAGCTCTTCGCCTAGGAAGGGAGGTCCTGGCTGGCAGGGGACTAGGGCTCTCCTTTGTGAAGATGAGCTCTTTGCCTAACGCTGTAGGAAAGGAGGTCCTGGGTGGCAGGGGACTAGGGATCTCCTTTGTGAAGATGAGCTCTTCTCCTAACGCTGTAACAAGGCAGGTCCTGGGTGGCAGGGGACTAGGGATCTCCTTTGTGATGATGAGCTCTCCACCTAACGCTGTAGGAAGGGAGGTCCTGCGTGGCAGGGGACTAGGGGTCTCCTTTGTGAAGATGACTCTTTGCCTAACGCTGTAGGAAGGGAGTTCCTGGGTGGCAGGGGACTAGGGTTCTCCTTTGTGAAGATGAGCTCTTCGCCTAACGCTGTATGAAGGAAGGTCCTGGGTGGCAGGGGACTAGGTGTCTCCATTGCGAAGATGAGCTCTTCGCCTAACGCTGTAAGAAGGGAGTTCCTGGGTGGCAGGGGACTAGGGCTCTCCTTTGTGAAGATGAGCGCTTCGCCTAACGCTGTAGGAAGGCAGGTCCTGGGTGGCAGAGGACTAGGGATCTCCTTTGTGAAGATGAGCTCTTTGCCTAACGCTGTATGAAGGAAGGTCCTGGGTGGCAGGGGACTAGGTGTCTCCATTGCGAAGATGAGCTCTTCGCCTAACGCTGTAAGAAGGGAGTTCCTGGGTGGCAGGGGACTAGGGCTCTCCTTTGTGAAGATGAGCGCTTCGCCTAACGCTGTAGGAAGGCAGGTCCTGGGTGGCAGAGGACTAGGGCTCTCCTTTGTGAAGATGAGCTCTTTGCCTAGGAAGGCAGGTCCTGGGTGGTAGGGGACTAGGTGTCTCCTTTGTGAAGAAGAGCTCTTTGCCTAACGCTGTAGGAAGGGAGGTCCTGGGTGGCAGGGGACTAGGGATCTCCTTTGTGAAGTGAGCTCTTTGCCTAACGCTGTAGGAAGGCAGGTCCTGGGTGTCAGGAGACTAGGGACCTCCTTTGAGAAGATGAGCTCTTTGCCTAACGCTGTAGGAAGGGAGGTCCTGGGTGGCAGGGGAATAGGGATCTCCTTTGTGAAGATGAGCTCTTTGCCTAACGCTGTAGGAAGGGAGGTCCTGGGTGGCAGGGGACTAGGGGTCTCCTTTGTGAAGATTAGCTCTTCACCTAGGAAGGGAGGTCCTGGCTGGCAGGGGACTAGGGCTCTCCTTTGTGAAGATGAGCTCTTTGCCTAACGCTGTAGGAAGGGAGGTCCTGGGTGGCAGGGACTAGGGATCTCCTTTGTGAAGATGAGCTCTTCGCCTAACGCTGTAGGAAGGAAGGTCCTGGGTGGCAGGGGACTAGGGATCTCCTTTGTGAAGATGAGCTCTTCTCCTAACGCTGTAACAAGGCAGGTCCTGGGTGGCAGGGGACTAGGGATCTCCTTTGTGATGATGAGCTCTTCACCTAACGCTGTAGGAAGGGAGGTCCTGCGTGGCAGGGGACTAGGGGTCTCCTTTGTGAAGATGACTCTTTGCCTAACGCTGTAGGAAGGGAGGTCCTGGGTGGCAGGGGACTAGGGATCTCCTTTGTGAAAATGAGCTCGTCGCCTAGGAAGGCAGGTCCTGGGCGGCAGGGGACTAGGGATCTCCTTTGTGAAGATGAGTTTGTTGCCTAACGCTGTAGGAAGGGAGGTCCTGGGTGACAGGGGACTAGGGATCTCCTTTGTGAAGATGAGCTCTTCGCCTAGGAAGGCAGGTCCTCGGTTGCAGGGGACTAGGGATCTCCTTTGTGAAGATGAGCTCTTTGCCGATTGCTGTAGGAAGGGAGGTCCTGGGTGGCAGGGGACCAGGGATCTCCTTTGTGAAGATGAGCTCTTCGCCTAGGAAGGGAGGTCCTGGCTGGCAGGGGACTAGGGATCTCCTTTGTGAAGATGAGCTCTTCACCTAATGCTGTAGGAAGGGAGGTCCTGGGTGGCAGGGGACTAGGGATCTCCTTTGTGAAGATGTGCTCTTCACCTAGGAAGGCAGGTCCTCGGTTGCAGGGGACTAGGGATCTCCTTTGTGAAGAGGAGCTCTTTGCCTAACGCTGTAGGAAGGGAGGTCCTGTGTGGCAGGGGACTAGGCGTCTCCTTTGTGAAGATGAGCTCTTCGCCTAACGCTGTAGGATGGCTGGTCCTGGGTGGCAGGGGACTAGGGCTCTCCTTTGTGAAGATGAGCTCTTTGTCTAGGAAGGGAGGTCCTGGGTGGCAGGGGACTAGGGCTCTCCTTTGTGAAGATGAGCTCTTTGCCTAACGCTGTAGGAAGGGAGCTCCTGGGTGGCAGGGGACTTGGGATCTCCTTTGTGAAGATGAGCTCTTTGCCTAACGCTGTAACAAGGCAGGTCCTGGGTGGCAGGGGACTAGGGATCTCCTTTGTGAAGATGAGCTATTCACCTAAAGCTGTAGGAAGGGAGGTCCTGGGTGGCAGGGGACTAGGGGTCTCCTTTGTGAAGATGACTCTTTGTCTAACGCTGTAGGAAGGGAGGTCCTGGGTGGCAGGGGACTAGGGCTCTCCTTTGTGAAGATGAGCTCTTCGCCTAGGAAGTGAGGTCCTGGCTGGCAGGGGACTAGGGCTCTCCTTTGTGAAGATGAGCTCTTTGCCTAACGCTGTAGGAATGGAGGTCCTGGGTGGCATGGGACTAGGGATCTCCTTTGTGAAGATGAGCTCTTCACCTAACGCTGTAGGAAGGGAGGTCCTGGGTGGCAGGGGACTAGGGATCTCCTTTGTGAAGATGAGCTCTTCTCCTAACGCTGTAACAAGGAAGGTCCTGGGTGGCAGGGGACTAGGGATCTCCTTTGTGAAGTGAGCTCTTTGCCTAACGCTGTAGGAAGGGAGGTCCTGGGTGGCAGGGGACTAGGGGTCTCCTTTGTGAAGATGAGCTCTTTGCCTAGGAAGACAGGTCCTGGGTGGCAGGGGAATAGGGGTCTCCTTTGTGAAGATGAGCTCTTCGCCTAGGAAGGCAGGTCCTGGGTTGCAGGGGACTAGGGATCTCCTTTGTGAAGATGAGCTCTTTGCCTAACGCTGTAGGAAGGGAGGTCCTGGGTGGCAGGGGACTAGGGATCTCCTTTGTGAAGATGAGCTCTTCGCTGTAGGAAGGGAGTTCCTGTGTGGCAGGGGACTAGGGCTCTCCTTTGTGAAGATGAGCTCTTCGCCTAACGCTGTAGGAAGGCAGGTCCTGGGTGGCAGAGGACTAGGGATCTCCTTTGTGAAGATGAGCTCTTTGCTTAACGCTGTAGGAAGGGAGGTCCTGGGTGGCAGGGGACTAGGGGTCTCCTTTGTGAAGATGAGCTCTTTGCCTAGGAAGACAGGTCCTGGGTGGCAGGGGAATAGGGGTCTCCTTTGTGAAGATGAGCTCTTCGCCTAGGAAGGCAGGTCCTGGGTTGCAGGGGACTAGGGATCTCCTTTGTGAAGATGAGCTCTTTGCCTAACGCTGTAGGAAGGGAGGTCCTGGGTGGCAGGGGACTAGGGATCTCCTTTGTGAAGATGAGCTCTTCGCTGTAGGAAGGGAGTTCCTGTGTGGCAGGGGACTAGGGCTCTCCTTTGTGAAGATGAGCTCTTCGCCTAACGCTGTAGGAAGGCAGGTCCTGGGTGGCAGAGGACTAGGGATCTCCTTTGTGAAGATGAGCTCTTTGCTTAACGCTGTAGGCAGGGAGGTCCTGGGTGGCAGGGGACTATGGCTCTCCTTTGTTAAGATGAGCTCTTTGCCTAATGCTGTAGGAAGGGAGCTCCTGGGTGGCTGGGGACTTGGGATCTCCTTTGTGAAGATGAGCTCTTTGCCTAACGCTGTAACAAGGCAGGTCCTGAGTGGTTGTGGCCTAGGGATCTCCTTTGTGAACATGAGCTCTTCACCTAACGCTGTAGGAAGGGAGGTCCTGGGTGGCAGGGGACTAGGGGTCTCCTTTGTGAAGATGACTCTTTGCCTAACGCTGTAGGAAGGGAGGTCCTGGGTGGCAGGAGGCTAGGGGTCTCCTTTGTGAAGATGAGCTCTTTGCCTAGGAAGACATTTCCTGGGTGGCAGGGGACTAGGTGTCTCCTTTGTGAAGATGAGCTCTTTGCCTAATATTGTAGGAAGTGAGGTCCTGGGTGGCAGGGGACTAGGGATCTCCTTTGTGAAGATGAGCTCTTCGCCTAACGCTGTAGGAAGGGAGGTCCTGGGTGGCAGGGGACTAGGGATCTCCTTTGTGAAGATGAGCTCTTCTTCTAACGCTGTAAGAAGGCAGGTCCTGCGTGGCAGGGGACTAGGGGTCTCCTTTGTGAAGATGACTATTTGCCTAACGCTGTAGGAAGGGAGGTCCTGGTTGGCAGGGGACTAGGGATCTCCTTTGTGAAGTTGAGCTCTTCACCTAGGAAGGCAGGTCCTGGGCGGCAGGGGACTAGGGCTCTCCTTTGAGAAGATGAGCTCTTTGCCTAACGCTGTAGGAAGGGAGCTCCTGGGTGGCAGGGGACTTGGGATCTCCTTTGTGAAGATGAGCTATTTGCCTAATGCCATAGGAAGGCAGGTCCTGGGTGGCAGGGGACTAGGGATCTCCTTTGTGAAGATGAGCTCTTCACCTAACGCTGTAGGAAGGGAGGTCCTTGGTGGCAGGGGACTAGGGGTCTCCTTTGTGAAGATGACTCTTTGCCTAACGCTGTAGGAAGGGAGGTCCTGGGTGGCAGGGGACTAGGGCTCTCCTTTGTGAAGATGAGCTCTTCACCTAACGCTGTAGGAAGGGAGGTCCTGGGTGGCAGGGGACTAGGGATCTCCTTTGTGAAGATGAGCTCTTCGCCTAGGAAGGGAGGTCCTGGCTGGCAGGGGACTAGGGATCTCCTTTGTGAAGATGAGCTCTTCACCTAACGCTGTAGGAATGGAGGTCCTGTGTGGCAGGGGACTAGGCGTCTCCTTTGTGAAGATGAGCTCTTCGCCTAACGCTGTAGGAAGGGAGGTCCTGGGTGGCAGGGGACTAGGGATCTCCTTTGTGAAGATGAGCTCTTCGCCTAGGAAGGCAGGTCCTGGGTTGCAGGGGACTAGGGATCTCCTTTGTGAAGATGAGCTCTTTGCCTAACGCTGTAGGAAGGGAGGTCCTGTGTGGCATGGGACTAGGCGTCTCCTTTGTGAAGATGATCTCTTCGCTGTAGGAAGGGAGTTCCTGGGTGGCAGGGGACTAGGGCTCTCCTTTGTGAAGATGAGCTCTTCGCCTAACGCTGTAGGAAGGCAGGTCCTGGGTGGCAGAGGACTAGGGATCTCCTTTGTGAAGATGAGCTCTTTGCCTAACGCTGTAGGAAGGGAGGTCCTGGGTGGCAGGGGACTATGGCTCTCCTTTGTGAAGATGAGCTCTTTGCCTAATGCTGTAGGAAGGGAGCTCCTGGGTGGCTGGGGACTTGGGATCTCCTTTGTGAAGATGAGCTCTTTGCCTAACGCTGTAACAAGGCAGGTCCTGGGTAGCAGTGGCCTAGGGATCTCCTTTGTGAACATGAGCTCTTCACCTAACGCTGTAGGAAGGGAGGTCCTGGGTGGCAGGGGACTAGGGGTCTCCTTTGTGAAGATGACTCTTTGCCTAACTCTGTAGGAAGGGAGGTCCTGGGTGGCAGGGTGCTAGGGGTCTCCTTTGTGAAGATGAGCTCTTTACCTAGGAAGACATTTCCTGGGTGGCAGGGGACTAGGTGTCTCCTTTGTGAAGATGAGCTCTTTGCCTAATGCTGTAGGAAGTGAGGTCCTGGGTGGCAGGGGACTAGGGATCTCCTTTGTGAAGATGAGCTCTTCGCCTAACGCTGTAAGAAGGGAGGTCCTGGGTGGCAGGGGACTAGGGATCTCCTATGTGAAGATGAGCTCTTCTTCTAACGCTGTAAGAAGGCAGGTCCTGGGTGGCAGGGGACTAGGGATCTCCTTTGTGAAGATGACTATTTGCCTAACGCTGTAGGAAGGGAGGTCCTGGTTGGCAGGGGATTAGTGATCTCCTTTCGTGAAGATGAGCTCTTCACCTAGGAAGGCAGGTCCTGGGCGGCAGGGGACTAGGGCTCTCCTTTGAGAAGATGAGCTCTTTGCCTAAAGCTGTAGGAAGGGAGCTCCTGGGTGGCAGGGGACTTGGGATCTCCTTTGTGAAGATGAGCTCTTTGCCTAATGCTGTAGGAAGGCAGGTCCTGGGTAGCAGGGGACTAGGGATCTCCTTTGTGAAGATGAGCTCTTCACCTAACGCTGTAGGAAGGGAGGTCCTTGGTGGCAGGGGACTAGGGGTCTCCTTTGTGAAGATGACTCTTTGCCTAACGCTGTAGGAAGGGAGGTCCTGGGTGGCAGGGGACTAGGGCTCTCCTTTTTGAAGATGAGCTCTTCACCTAACGCTGTAGGAAGGGAGGTCCTGGGTGGCAGGGGACTAGGGATCTCCTTTGTGAAGATGAGCTCTTCGCCTAGGAAGGGAGGTCCTGGCTGGCAGGGAACTAGGGATCTCCTTTGTGAAGATGAGCTCTTCACCTAACGCTGTAGGAAGGGAGGTCCTGTGTGGCAGGGGACTAGGCGTCTCCTTTGTGAAGATGAGCTCTTCGCCTAACGCTGTAGGAAGGTTGGTCTGGGTTGCAGGGGACTAGGGCTCTCCTTTGTGAAGATGAGCTCTTTGCCTAGGAAGGGAGGTCCTGGGTGGCAGGGGACTAGGGCTCTCCTTTGTGAAGATGAGCTCTTTGCCTAACGCTGTAACAAGGCAAGTCCTGGGTGGCAGGGGACTAGGGATCTCCTTTGTGAAGATGAGCTCTTCACCTAACGCTGTAGGACGGGAGGTCCTGGGTGGCAGGGGACTAGGGGACTCCTTTGTGAAGATGACTCTTTGCCTAACGCTGTAGGAAGGGAGGTCCTGGCTGGCAGGGGACTAGGGCTCTCCTTTGTGAAGATGAGCTCTTTGCCTAACGCTGTAGGAAAGGAGGTCCTGGGTGGCAGGGGACTAGGGATCTCCTTTGTGAAGATGAGCTCTTCGCCTAACGCTGTAGGAAGGGAGGTCCTGGGTGGCAGGGGACTAGGGATCTCCTTTGTGAAGATGAGCTCTTCGCCTAACGCTGTAGGAAGGGAGGTCCTGGGTGGCAGGGGACTAGGGATCTCCTTTGTGACGATGAGTTTGTTGCCTACGGCTGTAGGAAGGGAGGTCCTGGGTGGCAGGGGACTAGGGATCTCCTTTGTGAAGATGAGCTCTTCGCCTAGGAAGGCAGGTCCTCGGTTGCAGGGGACTAGGGATCTCCTTTGTGAAGATGAGCTTTTTGCCTAACGCTGTAGGAAGGGAGGTCCTGGGTGGCAGGGTACTAGGGCTCTCCTTTGTGAAGATGAGCTCTTCGCCTAGGAAGGGAGGTCCTGGCTGGCAGGGGACTAGGGATCTCCTTTGTGAAGATGAGCTCTTCACCTAACGCTGTAGGAAGGGAGGTCCTGGGTGGCAGAGGACTAGGGATCTCCTTTGTGAAGATGAGCTCTTCGCCTAGGAAGGGAGGTCCTGGGTTGCAGGGGACTAGGGATCTCCTTTGTGAAGATGAGCTCTTCACCTAACGCTGTAGGAAGGGAGGTCCTGTGTGGCAGTGGACTAGGCGTCTCCTTTGTGAAGATGACTCTTTGCCTAACGCTGTAGGAAGGGAGTTCCTGGGTGGCAGGGGACTAGGGCTCTCCTTTGTGAAGATGAGCTCTTCGCCTAAAGCTGTAGGAAGGCTGGTCCTGGGGGGCAGGGGACTAGAGCTCTCCTTTGTGAAGATGAGCTCTTTGCCTAACGCTGTAGGAAGGGAGCTCGTGGGTGGCAGGGGACTTGGGATCTCCTTTGTGAAGATGAGCTCTTCACCTAACGCTGTAGGAAGGGAGGTCTTGGGTGGCAGGGGACTAGGGGTCTCCTTTGTGAAGATGACTCTTTGCCTAACGCTGTAGGAAGGAGGTCCTGGGTGGCAGGGGACTAGGGCTCTCCTTTGTGAAGATGAGCTCTTCGCCTAGGAAGGGAGGTCCTGGCTGGCAGGGGACTAGGGCTCTCCTTTGTGAAGATGAGCTCTTTGCCTAACGCTGTAGGAAAGGAGGTCCTGGGTGGCAGGGGACTAGGGATCTCATTTGTGAAGATGAGCTCTTCTCCTAACGCTGTAACAAGGCAGGTCCTGGGTGGAGGGGACTAGGGATCTCTGTCAGAATGTACCAAATTATAAACTGCAAAGGATACAGTACTGAAAAGGATACAGGAGGTAGGGTCTTCCGGATCCTTGTTCACATGATTTGATAGTTGTGAAGTCAATTGAAGACCTTCCAAATGATACAACCCTCTGACTGAATAAAACAGGCAGAGCGATGAATCACTGGAAAGGGCGTGGGTAAGGTATAGAAAGTCAGCCTAGGACAAAATAAAGTATCATGAATAACTGCTCCAACCTGAGTATGATGAAATAGAATATGACAGGAATGTTCACACTGACCTTTAGTTCAGGGCAGAAGAATCCAGAAAGTCTCTTGAGGAATTGAATGAAGAACAAACGACAAGGAAGGGAAAATTAGTAGGGGAGACTTATCCCGAACGGAACGAGGCTCACGCTAGTTACGGGTTGAATTCACCACAGGATAGCGTCCAAACACAGTTCACTGCCACCTTCCAATAATCCTTGAAAAGTTCCTTCCCACGTAAAGTAATGTCTCTATATATGGCTCAATCCTTCTGTTAGTCTCACAGATGCAGGATTTGGAAATAGCGCTCTTTTTTAAGGAGAAACAAAGTACACGCGGTTATAAACAGCGCGAAGAAAATAACATGTGCGTGTGGATTTACACGCGGACAGGATTTGCGCAGTCCGGTCCAGCCGCGTTAGAAGACAACGTGCGCGTGTGGATTACACGCGGGCAGGATTCACGCAGTCCAGGCCAGCCGCGCTAGAAGGCAGAGTGCGCGTGTGGATTATACACGCGGGCAGGATTCACGCAGTCCAGGCCAGCCGCGCTTGAAGACAAAGTGCGCGTGTGGATTTTACACGCGGGCAGGATTCACGCAGTCCAGGCCAGCCGCGCTTGAAGACATAGTACGCGTGTGGATTTTACACGCGGACAGGATTCACGCAGTCCAGGCCAGCTGCGCTTGAAGACAGAGTACGCGTGTGGATTATACACGCGGGCAGGATTCACGCAGTCCAGGCCAGCCGCGCTTGAAGACAGAGTCCGCGTGTGGATTTTACACGCGGGCAGGATTCACGCAGTCCAGGCCAGCCGCGCTTGAAGACAGAGTGCGCATGTGGATTATACACGCGGGCAGGATTCACGCAGTCCAGGCCAGCCGCGCTTGAAGACAAAGTCCGCGTGTGGATTTTACACGCGGGCAGGATTCACGCAGTCCAGGCCAGCCGCGCTTGAAGACAGAGTGCGCGTGTGGATTTGCACGCGGAGGAATGCTCCAGGAATCAGCGTGTGGCGGAACACACGCTATAGAAAGCCCAATTGTAGCTGTAGAAGATTGCCAGGATGCAGATCAGAGGTTCAGCTACACAACGCCAAAAGATTCGATCAGAAGCAGCGAGTGAAGTTTCTACGCTGCTTAAATACGTAATACCGTAGTTCACGTGATTAGGCAAAAGTCACGTGAAGTTAGCGACGTGAAAGGTGCAAACGTCGTTTTCCCGGTAACGTATCGAATAACCTCCATTTGGAATAGAACGGTCTACCTGTTCTGCGAGCGTAGCGTCCAGCATGCATGACAGTGCCATCCCCCAAAGGGGCAACCTCCCCCCTTCTTGAGTGAAAGCGCTTCAATAAAGCAGGAGCATGAATATTAGAAAGAGGTTCCCAGGACCTGTCTTCGGGACCATAGCCCTTCCAGTCCACCAGATAATATGGCCTACCAGAACGTAGTTTCATATCCAGTATGTCTTGTACCTCGTATTCATCTGAACCTCGCACAGAAATAGCAACAGGCCGTACAGGCAATCTCGTAGTCTCAGAACATGGCTTAATGAGTGACACGTGGAATACAGGATGCACTCGCCATCGTTGTGGCAAAGCCAGACGTACAGCAGCAGGATTGAGTACTTGGAGCACTACATACGGACCAATGAATTTAGGCAATAATTTCTTTTTGCCTGGAATTCTTAAGTTCTTAGTGGATAACCAGACTTTCATACCAGCCTTATAGGCAGGTGCGGGTACTCTATGAGCATCGGCATAGAACTTGTCACGTCGTTTTGCCTGCTCCAATTGCTGCTTCACTTTTCTCTGTAATCTCTTCAGATCACGAAAAGTACGGCCTGCGGCAGGCGTGTCCAAGGATAGACCGGAATCCAGAGGTATTGATCGGGGGTGTTGTCCATAGAGAGCATAGAATGGTGAAGTGCCTATAGCACTATGATAAGAGTTGTTATAGGCGAATTCAGCCGCCGGCAGTACCGTGAGCCAATCCGATTGATATTGCAAACACAGGCACCGCAGATATTGTTCCATAGTGCAGTTGACCCTTTCAGTCTGTCCGTCAGTTTGAGGGTGATAAGCACTGGACATTCTATCATCAATCAGTAAAGCAGAGGTTAAAGCTCTCCAAAAGCGTGATGCAAACTGTGAGCCCCTGTCTGTAATGATTACTGATGGTAGACCAAAGAACCGAAATATATGTTGGATGAATAGTTCAGCTAGAACGGCCGCAGTTGGTAAACCAATACAGGGTATAAAAAGAGCCAATTTAGTGAAATAATCGACTACGACCCATATGGTATCATATCCCTGATTTGGGGGGAGTTCTACCACAAAGTCCATAGATATCATGTCCCATGGTTTGTTAGGGACAGGTAAAGACTGGAGTAAGCCCACTGGTTTACCAGGAGTATTTTTACATTGGATGCATACAGAACAAGAAGATACATAGTCTATGACATCTTTTGCCATGGATGGCCACCAGCACCACCTTTTGAGTAGTTCCAGTGTTTTCTTCCGTCCAGGATGGGCTGCAATCAAGGAATCGTGATTCCATTTGAGGGCTTTATTCCGCATTGAAGGTGTTGGTAAATAAAGAACTCCTTGTGTGAACGGTAAACCGTTATGTACGTCCATATTCATATCCTGGACAACTTGTGGATGATTTTTTACCCACTCTTGTACTTCAGTTTTTAAGGATGGTTGAACAGAACAACTACATATTACATGATCTGCCAACAGTTGGATCTGTACTTTTTCTTCTTCCTGCGCCTCTTTACTCATGCGGGACAAAGCGTCCGACTTAACATGTTCTCGGGCAGGACGATAGGTGACCTGGAAATCGTATTGGGCAAAAAAGACATGCCATCTGGCCTGACGGGCCGTAAGGCATTTCATGGATTTGAATGCTTGAAGATTTCTATGGTCAGAGTACACCAACACCTGATGTTTGGCCCCAAGAAGATGATGACGCCATTCTCGGAAAGCATCCTTAATAGCCAGTAGTTCCCGCTCAGTGACGGTGTAGTTTCGTTCATATGAGGTAAGTTTGCGAGAGAAGAAAGCCACTGGGTGTTCCTCCTTAGTTTCTGTGCAAACTTGTGACAGTACTGCACCAATAGCGACACTGGAAGCATCCGCTTCAACGATAAACTGGCGATCTGGATCCGGATGTTGAAGCACGGGTGCAGTGGTAAATGCTTCCTTCAGCTTTTCGAATGATGCTTGGGCATGTTGGTTCCAACAGAAAGGAACTTTAGAACTAGTTAAAGCCGTCAAAGGAGCTACTGTCTTGGAGAAGGAATGAATAAATCTGCGATAGAAATTCGCAAAGCCTAAGAAAGACTGTAATGATTTGACATTATGCGGGATCGGCCAATTCAAGATGGCCTTCACCTTGGAACGACTCATTCGGGCACCTAAATTGGTAATGTCGTAACCAAGGAATTCCACTTCCTGAGAATGAAAGACGCATTTCTCAGCTTTCACATAAAGATGGTTCTCCCTGAGTCTTTGTAGGACTGTAGAAACATGTTTGAGGTGTTCCGATAAAGATGATGAGTAGATAAGGATGTCATCCAGATAGATCACCACAAACTGGTCCATTATGTCTCTGAATATATCATTCATGAAGAATTGAAACGTGGCGGGAGCATTGCACAGACCAAAAGGCATCACCAAATATTCGTAAAGACCATACCGTGTCTTAAAAGCGGTCTTCCATTCGTCGCCTTCACGAATGCGAACCAAATTGTATGCTCCTCGCAAGTCCAGTTTGGTGAAATAACTGGAAGTGCCTAATTGATCCAATAAAACGTTTATCAGTGGTAAGGGATATTGATTTTTGATAGTAATGTCATTAAGTGCCCTGTAATCAATGCAAGGCCTGAGGTCTCCCTCTTTCTTAGGAACAAAGAATAGAGGAGATGCAGCAGGTGATTGTGATGGCCGTATAAAACCCATTGCTAGCGCTTTATCAATGTATTCTTTTAACACAACATCTTCTTTAGGTGTTAGTGAATATACACGGCCTGTAGGTATTTTGGCACCAGGAATCAGTTCAATTGGACAGTCGTACTGTCGATGAGGAGGTAATTGTTCTGCCTGGCCTTTATCAAAGACATCAGCATAATCAGCATATTCGCATGGTATGGTATTGTCGCATTGCTGTACTACGCTGATAGTTGAATCTCCTACCATAGAAGCCAATAGGTGTTGTTTATTTGACACCTCCTGACTGGTAAAGCAATGTTCATTGCAATGAATTGAAGGATATTGGAGCGATCCCGAAACCCAGTCAACAGCAGGATTGTGAAGGGTTAACCATGCCAGACCAAGTATGATTTCGTACTGTGGCGCAGCAATGACATCGAAGATGATTTCTTCTGAATGATTATTCAATAATGTCATCTGAACAGGTACCGTCTCCTGGGTTACCATACCAGAAGTCAAAACAGAGCCGTCCACGGTGTTAACCGTTTCAGGTCTTTTTTTGTTTACAAGGGGTAAGGAACAATTCTTGGCGTAAGTGATGTCTATGTAATTGTTGGTGGCTCCAGAATCAACCATGGCCTTGGAAACCACTTCTCGTCCATCACAACGCAATGTCACCTGAACTATTACAGGTGCATGTTTAGGAATAGTACTGGAGTCCGATGAAACACTCGACATAGGGACTCCTGCTATTGTCGAGTTTTGGCGTTTCCCGAACGCTTGATGGGTTTTTTAGGACATGTCGCCAATAAATGCTCGGAAGAGCCACAGTACATACATAAGTGATTTTTTCTTCGGTTCTCCCTTTCTGCATTGGACAATCGGCCTCTCACGGCGCCAATCTGCATGGGTTCAGGGTCGTTAGAGGGGATTGCTGGTGTCTCTGAACGCCCCGAGACTTGCATGAAGGGCTTTTTCTCTCCCTTCTGAGCATTCCTTCGGGCGTCGATTTGAAGAACCAAATCGAGCAATTCTGGAAAACCCGTAGGAACCACAGGAACTGTAGATAAGGCATCTTTCAGTTCTTCCGAAAGACCCTTGTAGAAAACAGCCGTTTTCTTGCTGTCAGGCCATTGAGTTTCTGCCGTCAGTTGATTGAACCGGGCAACGTAAGACAAAAGGGGTTGGTTGCCTTGTTGTAGGTTAAGCAACTCTAAATCTGTGGCTTGAGTAGAATAACGCATGTCAAAAACTTTACTCATAGCATTCAAGAGATCGTCACAATCGTACAACAAAGGGCTATTTGTTTCCAACAAAGGGTTAGCCCAAGCAGCAGCTGTGCCCCCTAAATGGGAAAGCACGAAGGCTGCTTTTGTGGTTAGATCAGGAAAAGATGTAGGACGGCAAAGAAAATGGAGTCGGCACTGGTTTACAAAGGTTCTATAGGTTTTGGGATCACCCGTGAACCGTTCCGGAGGGGCTAAGGGAAACTGAGTGGGCATAACCACGTTAATAGCTTCCTGTGGGGGTGCCGTAGTCCCAGATCCAGATGCCGTAGCCATTGGCATCTGTGCTCCCTGAGGACTTCCATGCAGGGCGTCTTGCATAACGTCCATACGGTGCCGTAACATGTCCTGTGCTGCAACCATTTCAGTTCTCAAATCACTGATCAACTGTGTCAAAACAGCTAAAGGATCCGTACCCTCCATGGCTTCTGATTCTGTCAGAATGTACCAAATTATAAACTGCAAAGGATACAGTACTGAAAAGGATACAGGAGGCAGGGTCTTCCGGATCCTTGTTCACATGATTTGATAGTTGTGAAGTCAATTGAAGACCTTCCAAATGATACAACCCTATGACTGAATAAAACAGGCAGAGCGATGAATCACTGGAAAGGGCGTGGGTAAGGTATAGAAAGTCAGCCTAGGACAAAATAAAGTATCATGAATAACTGCTCCAACCTGAGTATGATGAAATAGAATATGACAGGAATGTTCACACTGACCTTTAGTTCAGGGCAGAAGAATCCAGAAAGTCTCTTGAGGAATTGAATGAAGAACAAACGACAAGGAAGGGAAAATTAGTAGGGGAGACTTATCCCGAACGGAACGAGGCTCACGCTAGTTACGGGTTGAATTCACCACAGGATAGCGTCCAAACACAGTTCACTGTCACCTTCCAATAATCCTTGAAAAGTTCCTTCCCACGTAAAGTAATGTCTCTATATATGGCTCAATCCTTCTGTTAGTCTCACAGATGCAGGATTTGGAAATAGCGCTCTTTTTTAAGGAGAAACAAAGTACACGCGGTTATAAACAGCGCGAAGAAAATAACATGTGCGTGTGGATTTACACGCGGACAGGATTTACGCAGTCCGGTCCAGCCGCGTTAGAAGACAACGTGCGCGTGTGGATTACACGCGGGCAGGATTCACGCAGTCCAGGCCAGCCGCGCTAGAAGGCAGAGTGCGCGTGTGGATTATACACGCGGGCAGGATTCACGCAGTCCAGGCCAGCCGCGCTTGAAGACAAAGTGCGCGTGTGGATTTTACACGCGGGCAGGAGTCACGCAGTCCAGGCCAGCCGCGCTTGAAGACATAGTACGCGTGTGGATTTTACACGCGGACAGGATTCACGCAGTCCAGGCCAGCTGCGCTTGAAGACAGAGTACGCGTGTGGATTATACACGCGGGCAGGATTCACGCAGTCCAGGCCAGCCGCGCTTGAAGACAGAGTCCGCGTGTGGATTTTACACGCGGGCAGGATTCACGCAGTCCAGGCCAGCCGCGCTTGAAGACAGAGTGCGCGTGTGGATTATACACGCGGGCAGGATTCACGCAGTCCAGGCCAGCCGCGCTTGAAGACAAAGTCCGCGTGTGGATTTTACACGCGGGCAGGATTCACGCAGTCCAGGCCAGCCGCGCTTGAAGACAGAGTGCGCGTGTGGATTTGCACGCGGAGGAATGCTCCAGGAATCAGCGTGTGGCGGAACACACGCTATAGAAAGCCCAATTGTAGCTGTAGAAGATTGCCAGGATGCAGATCAGAGGTTCAGCTACACAACGCCAAAAGATTCGATCAGAAGCAGCGAGTGAAGTTTCTACGCTGCTTAAATACGTAATACCGTAGTTCACGTGATTAGGCAAAAGTCACGTGAAGTTAGCGACGTGAAAGGTGCAAACGTCGTTTTCCCGGTAACGTATCGAATAACCTCCATTTGGAATAGAACGGTCTAGCTGTTCTACGAGCGTAGCGTCCAGCATGCATGACAATCTCCTTTGTGATGATGAGCTCTCCACCTAACGCTGTAGGAAGGGAGGTCCTGCGTGGCAGGGGACTAGGGGTCTCCTTTGTGAAGATGACTCTTTGCCTAACGCTGTAGGAAGGGAGGTCCTGGTTGGCAGGGGACTAGGGATCTCCTTTGTGAAGATGAGCTCTTCGCCTAACGCTGTAACTAGACAGGTCCTGGGTGGCAGGGGACTAGGGATCTTCTTTGTGATGATGAGCTCTTCACCTAACGCTGTAGGAAGGGAGGTCCTGGGTGGCAGGGGAATAGGGGTCTCCTTTGTGAAGATGACTCTTTGCCAAACGTTGCAGGAAGGGAGGTCCTGGGTGGCAGGGGACTAGGGATCTCCTTTGTGAAGATGAGCTCTTTGCCTAGGAAGGCAGGTCCTGGGTTGCAGGGGACTAGGGATCTCCTTTGTGAAGATGAGCTCTTTGCCTAACGCTGTAACAAGGCAGGTCCTGGGTGGCAGGGGACTAGGGATCTCCTTTGTGATGATGAGCTCTTCACCTAACGCTGTAGGAAGGGAGGTCCTGCGTGGCAGGGGACTAGGGGTCTCCTTTGTGAAGATGACTCTTTGCCTAACGCTGTAGGAAGGGAGGTCCTGGGTGGTAGGGGACTAGGGATCTCCTTTGTGAAGATGAGCTCTTCTCCTAACGCTGTAACAAGGCAGGTCCTGGGTGGCATGGGACTAGGGATCTCCTTTGTGATGATGAGCTCTTCACCTAACGCTGTAGGAAGGGAGGTCCTGGGTGGCAGGGGACTAGGGATCTCCTTTGTGAAGATGAGCTCTTCGCCTAGGAAGGCAGGTCCTGGGCGGCAGGGGACTAGGGATCTCCTTTGTGAAGATGAGTTTGTTGCCTACCGCTGTAGGAAGGGAGGTCCTGGGTGGCAGGGGACTAGGGGTCTCCTTTGTGAAGATGACTCTTTGCCTAACGCTGTAGGAAGGGAGGTCCTGGTTGGCAGGGGACTAGGGATCTCCTTTGTGAAGATGAGCTCTTTGCCTAGGAAGGAAGGTCCTGGGCGGCAGGGGACTAGGGATCTCCTTTGTGAAGATGAGTTTGTTGCCTAACGCTGTAGGAAGGGAGGTCCTGGCTGGCAGGGGACTAGGGCTCTCCTTAGTGAAGATGAGCTCTTTGCCTAACGCTGTAGGAAGGGAGGTCCTGGGTTGCAGGGGACTAGGGCTCTCCTTTGTGAAGATGAGCTCTTCGCCTAACGCTGTAGGAAGACAGGTCCTGGGTGGCAGAGGACTAGGGATCTCCTTTGTGAAGATGAGATCTTTGCCTAACGCTGTAGGAAGGGAGGTCCTGGGTGGTAGGGGACTAGGGATCTCCTTTGTGAAGATGAGCTCTTCTCCTAATGCTGTAACAAGGCAGGTCCTGGGTGGCAGGGGACTAGGGATCTCCTTTGTGATGATGAGCTCTTCACCTAACGCTGTAGGGAGGGAGGTCCTGCGTGGCAGGGGACTAGGGGTCCACTTTGTGAAGATGACTCTTTGCCTAACGCTGTAGGAAGGGAGGTCCTGGGTGGTAGGGGACTAGGGATCTCCTTTGTGAAGATGAGCTCTTCTCCTAACGCTGTAACAAGGCAGGTCCTGGGTGGCAGGGGACTAGGGATCTCCTTTGTGATGATGAGCTCTTCACCTAACGCTGTAGGAAGGGAGGTCCTGGGTGGCAGGGGACTAGGGATCTCCTTTGTGAAGATGAGCTCTTCGCCTAGGAAGGCAGGTCCTGGGCGGCAGGGGACTAGGGATCTCCTTTGTGAAGATGAGCTCTTCGCCTAGGAAGGCAGGTCCTCGGTTGCAGGGGACTAGGGATCTCCTTTGTGAAGATGAGCTCTTTGCCTAAAGCTGTAGGAAGGCTGGTCCTGGGGGGCAGGGGACTAGGGCTCTCCTTTGTGAAGATGAGCTCTTTGCCTAACGCTGTAGGAAGGGAGCTCCTGGGTGGCAGGGGACTTGGGATCTCCTTTGTGAAGATGAGCTCTTCACCTAACGCTGTAGGAAGGGAGGTCCTGGGTGGCAGGGGACTAGGGGTCTCCTTTGTGAAGATGACTCTTTGCCTAACGCTGTAGGAAGGAGGTCCTGGGTGGCAGGGGACTAGGGCTCTCCTTTGTGAAGATGAGCTCTTCGCCTAGGAAGGGAGGTCCTGGCTGGCTGGGGACTAGGGCTCTCCTTTGTGAAGATGAGCTCTTTGCCTAACGCTGTAGGAAAGGAGGTCCTGGGTGGCAGGGGACTAGGGATCTCCTTTGTGAAGATGAGCTCTTCTCCTAACGCTGTAACAAGGCAGGTCCTGGGTGGCAGGGGACTAGGGATCACCTTTATGATGATGAGCTCTCCACCTGACGCAGTAGGAAGGGAGGTCCTGCGTGGCGGGGGACTAGGGGTCACCTTTGTGAAGATGACTCTTTGCCTAACGCCGTAGGAAGGGAGGTCCTGGTTGGCAGGGGACTAGGGATCTCCTTTGTGAAGATGAGCTCTTCGCCTAACGCTGTAACTAGACAGGTTCTGGGTGGCAGGGGACTAGGGATCTTCTTTGTGAAGATGAGCTCTCCACCTAACGCTGTAGGAAGGGAGGTCCTGGGTGGCAGGGGAATAGGGGTCTCCTTTGTGAAGATGACTCTTTGCCTAACGTTGCAGGAAGGGAGGTCCTGGGTGGCAGGGGACTAGGGATCTCCTTTGTGAAGATGAGCTCTTCGCCTAGGAAGGCAGGTCCTGGGTTGCAGGGGACTAGGGATCTCCTTTGTGAAGATGAGCTCTTTGCCTAACGCTGTAGGAAGGGAGGTCCTGTGTGGCAGGGGACTAGGCGTCTCCTTTGTGAAGATGAGCTCTTCACCTAACGCTGTAGGAAGGGAGTTCCTGGGTGGCAGGGGACTAGGGCTCTCCTTTGTGAAGATGAGCTCTTCGCCCAACGCTGTAGGAAGGCAGGTCCTGGGTGGCAGAGGACTAGGGCTCTCCTTTGTGAAGATGAGCTCTTCGCCTAACGCTGTAGGAAAGGAGGTCCTGGGTGGCAGGGGACTAGGGCTCTCCTTTGTGAAGATGAGCTCTTTGCCTAACGCTGTAACAAGGCAGGTCCTGGGTGGCAGGGGACTAGGGATCTCCTTTGTAAAGATGAGCTCTTCACCTAACGCTGTAGGAAGGGAGGTCCTGGGTGGCAGGGGACTAGGGGTCTCCTTTGTGAAGATGACTCTTTGCCTAACGCTGTAGGAAGGGAGGTCCTGGGTGGCAGGGGGCTAGGGGTCTCCTTTGTGAAGATGAGCTCTTTGCTAGGAAGGCAGGTCCTGGGTGGCAGGGGACTAGGTGTCTCCTTTGTGAAGAAGAGCTCTCGCCCAACGCTGTAGGAAAGGAGGTCCTGGGTGGCAGGGGACTAGGGTTCTCCTTTGTGAAGATGAGCTCTTTGCCTAACGCTGTAGGAAGGGAGGTCCTGGGTGGCAGGGGACTAGGCGTCTCCTTTGTGAAGATGAGCTCTTCGCCTAACGCTGTAGGCAGGGAGTTCCTGGGTGGCAGGGGACTAGGGTTCTCCTTTGTGAAGATGAGCTCTTCGCCTAACGCTGTAGGAAGGGAGGTCCTGGGTGGCAGGGGACTAGGTGTCTCCTTTGTGAAGATGAGCTCTTCGCCTAACGCTGTAGGAAGGGAGGTCCTGGGTGGCAGGGGACTAGGTGTCTCCTTTGTGAAGATGAGCTCTTCGCCTGACACTGTAAGGAGGGAGTTCCTGGGTGGCAGGGGACTAGGGCTCTCCTTTGTGAAGATGAGCGCTTCGCCTAACGCTGTAGGAAGGCAGGTCCTGGGTGGCAGGGGACTAGGTGTCTCCTTTGTGAAGATGAGCTCTTCGCCTAACGCTGTAAGAAGGGAGTTCCTGGGTGGCAGGGGACTAGGGCTCTCCTTTGTGAAGATGAGCGCTTCGCCTAACGCTGTAGGAAGGCAGGTCCTGGGTGGCAGAGGACTAGGGCTCTCCTTTGAGAAGATTAGCTCTTTGCCTAGGAAGGCAGGTCCTGGGTGGTAGGGGACTAGGTGTCTCCTTTGTGAGGATGAGCTCTTTGCCTAACGCTGTAGGAAGGGAGGTCCTGGGTGGCAGGGGACTAGGGATCTCCTTTGTAAAGTGAGCTCTTTGCCTAACTCTGTAGGAAGGGAGGTCCTGGGTGGCAGGGGACTAGGGATCTCCTTTGTGAAGTGAGCTCTTTGCCTAACGCTGTAGGAAGGGAGTTCCTGGGTGGCAGGGGACTAGGGCTCTCCTTTGTGAAGATGAGCGCTTCGCCTAACGCTGTAGGAAGGCAGGTCCTGGGTGGCAGAGGACTAGGGATCTCCTTTGTGAAGTAAGCTCTTTGCCTAACGCTGTAGGAAGGGAGGTCCTGGGTGGCAGAGGACTAGGGATCTCCTTTGTGAAGATGAGCTCTTTGCCTAACTCTGTAGGAAGGGAGGTCCTGGGTGGCAGGGGACTAGGGATCTCCTTTGTGAAGTGAGCTCTTTGCCTAACGCTGTAGGAAGGCAGGTCCTGGGTGGCAGGGGACTAGGGATCTCCTTTGTGAAGATGAGCTCTTCGCCTAGGAAGAGAGGTCCTGGGTGGCAGGGGACTAGGGACCTCCTTTGAGAAGATGAGCTCTTTGCCTAACGCTGTAGGAAGCGAGGTCCTGGGTGCAGGGGAATAGGGATCTCCTTTGTGAAGATGAGCTCTTTGCCTAACGCTGTAGGAAGGGAGGTCCTGGGTGGCAGGGGACTAGGGGTCTCCTTTGTGAAGATGAGATCTTTGCCTAACGCTGTAGGAAGGGAGGTCCTGGGTGGTAGGGGACTAGGGATCTCCTTTGTGAAGATGAGCTCTTCGCCTAACGCTGTAACAAGGCAGGTCCTGGGTGGCAGGGGACTAGAGATCTCCTTTATGATGATGAGCTCTTCACCTAACGCTGTAGGAAGGGAGGTCCTGGGTGGCAGGGGAATAGGGGTCTCCTTTGTGAAGATGACTCTTTGCCTAACGTTGTAGGAAGGGAGGTCCTGGGTGGCAGGGGACTAGGAATCTCCTTTGTAAAGATGAGCTCTTCGCCAAGGAAGGCAGGTCCTCGGTTGCAGGGGACTAGGGATCTCCTTTGTGAAGATGAGCTCTTTGCCCAACGCTGTAGGAAGGGAGCTCCTGTGTGGCAGGGGACTAGGCGTCTCCTTTGTGAAGATGAGCTCTTCGCCTAACGTAGTAGGAAGGGAGTTCCTGGGTAGCAGGGGACTAGGGCTCTCCTTTGTGAAGATGAGCTCTTCGCCTAGGAAGGGAGGTCCTGCTGGCAGGGGACTAGGGCTCTCCTTTGTGAAGATGAGCTCTTTGCCTAACGCTGTAGGAAGGGAGGTCCTGGGTGGCTGGGGACTAGGGATCTCCTTTGTGAAGATGAGCTCTTCTTCTAACGCTGTAACAAGGCAGGTCCTGGGTGGCAGAGGACTAGGGATCTCCTTTGTGAAGATGAGATCTTTGCCTAACGCTGTAGGAAGGGAGGTCCTGGGTGGTAGGGGACTAGGGATCTCCTTTGTGAAGATGAGCTCTTCGCCTAACGCTGTAACAAGGCAGGTCCTGGGTGGCAGGGGACTAGAGATCTCCTTTATGATGATGAGCTCTTCACCTAACGCTGTAGGAAGGGAGGTCCTGGGTGGCAGGGGAATAGGGGTCTCCTTTGTGAAGATGACTCTTTGCCTAACGTTGTAGGAAGGGAGGTCCTGGGTGGCAGGGGACTAGGAATCTCCTTTGTAAAGATGAGCTCTTCGCCAAGGAAGGCAGGTCCTCGGTTGCAGGGGACTAGGGATCTCCTTTGTGAAGATGAGCTCTTTGCCCAACGCTGTAGGAAGGGAGCTCCTGTGTGGCAGGGGACTAGGCGTCTCCTTTGTGAAGATGAGCTCTTCGCCTAACGTAGTAGGAAGGGAGTTCCTGGGTAGCAGGGGACTAGGGCTCTCCTTTGTGAAGATGAGCTCTTCGCCTAACGCTGTAGGAAGGCTGGTCCTGGGTGGCAGAGGATAAGGGATCTCATTTGTGAAGATGAGCTCTTTGCCTAACGCTGTAGGAAGGGAGGTCCTGGGTGGCAGGGGACTAGGGCTCTCCTTTGTGAAGATGAGCTCTTTGCCTAGGAATGGAGGTCCTGGGTGGCAGGCGACTAGGGCTCTCCTTTGTGAAGATGAGCTCTTCGCCTAACGCTGTAGGAAGGGAGGTCCTGGGTGGCAGGGGACTAGGGATCTCCTTTGTGAAGATGAGCTCTTCGCCTAACGCTGTAGGAAGGGAGGTCCTGGGTGGCAGGGGACTAGGGATCTCCTTTGTGAAGTGAGCTCTTTGCCTAATGCTGTAGGAAGGGAGTTCCTGGGTGGCAGGGGACTAGGGCTCTCCTTTGTGAAGATGAGCGCTTCGCCTAACGCTGTAGGAAGGCAGGTCCTGGGTGGCAGAGGACTAGGGATCTCCTTTGTGAAGTGAGCTCTTTGCCTAACGCTGTAGGAAGGGAGGTCCTGGGTGGCAGAGGACTAGGGATCTCCTTTGTGAAGATGAGCTCTTTGCCTAGGAAGGCAGGTCCTGGGTGGTAGGGGACTAGGTGTCTCCTTTGTGAAGATGAGCTCTTTGCCTAACGCTGTAAGAAGGGAGGTCCTGGGTGGCAGGGGACTAGGGATCTCCTTTGTGAAGTGAGCTCTTTGCCTAACTCTGTAGGAAGGGAGGTCCTGGGTGGCAGGGGACTAGGGATCTCCTTTGTGAAGTGAGCTCTTTGCCTAACGCTGTAGGAAGGCAGGTTCTGGGTGGCAGGGGACTAGGGATCTCCTTTGTGAAGATGAGCTCTTCGCCTAGGAAGAGAGGTCCTGGGTGGCAGGGGACTAGGGACCTCCTTTGAGAAGATGAGCTCTTTGCCTAACGCTGTAGGAAGGGAGCTCCTGGGTGCAGGGGAATAGGGATCTCCTTTGTGAAGATGAGCTCTTTGCCTAACGCTGTAGGAAGGGAGGTCCTGGGTGGCAGGGCACTAGGGGTCTCCTTTGTGAAGATGAGCTCTTTGCCTAACGCTGTAGGAAGGGAGGTCCTGGGTGGCTGGGGACTAGGGATCTCCTTTGTGAAGATGAGCTCTTCTTCTAACGCTGTAACAAGGCAGGTCCTGGGTGGCAGAGGACTAGGGATCTCCTTTGTGAAGATGAGCTCTTTGCCTAGGAAGGCAGGTCCTGGGTGGTAGGGGAGTAGGTGTCTCCTTTGTGAAGATGAGCTCTTTGCCTAACGCTGTAAGAAGGGAGGTCCTGGGTGGCAGGGGACTAGGGATCTCCTTTGTGAAGTGAGCTCTTTGCCTAACTCTGTAGGAAGGGAGGTCCTGGGTGGCAGGGGACTAGGGATCTCCTTTGTGAAGTGAGCTCTTTGCCTAACGCTGTAGGAAGGCAGGTTCTGGGTGGCAGGGGACTAGGGATCTCCTTTGTGAAGATGAGCTCTTCGCCTAGGAAGAGAGGTCCTGGGTGGCAGGGGACTAGGGACCTCCTTTGAGAATATGAGCTCTTTGCCTAACGCTGTAGGAAGGGAGGTCCTGGGTGCAGGGGAATAGGGATCTCCTTTGTGAAGATGAGCTCTTTGCCTAACGCTGTAGGAAGGGAGGTCCTGGGTGGCAGGGGACTAGGGGTCTCCTTTGTGAAGATGAGCTCTTCGCCTAGGAAGGGAGGTCCTGCTGGCAGGGGACTAGGGCTCTCCTTTGTGAAGATGAGCTCTTTGCCTAACGCTGTAGGAAGGGAGGTCCTGGGTGGCTGGGGACTAGGGATCTCCTTTGTGAAGATGAGCTCTTCTTCTAACGCTGTAACAAGGCAGGTCCTGGGTGGCAGAGGACTAGGGATCTCCTTTGTGAAGATGAGATCTTTGCCTAACGCTGTAGGAAGGGAGGTCCTGGGTGGTAGGGGACTAGGGATCTCCTTTGTGAAGATGAGCTCTTCGCCTAACGCTGTAACAAGGCAGGTCCTGGGTGGCAGGGGACTAGAGATCTCCTTTATGATGATGAGCTCTTCACCTAACGCTGTAGGAAGGGAGGTCCTGGGTGGCAGGGGAATAGGGGTCTCCTTTGTGAAGATGACTCTTTGCCTAACGTTGTAGGAAGGGAGGTCCTGGGTGGCAGGGGACTAGGGATCTCCTTTGTAAAGATGAGCTCTTCGCCAAGGAAGGCAGGTCCTCGGTTGCAGGGGACTAGGGATCTCCTTTGTGAAGATGAGCTCTTTGCCCAACGCTGTAGGAAGGGAGCTCCTGTGTGGCAGGGGACTAGGCGTCTCCTTTGTGAAGATGAGCTCTTCGCCTAACGTAGTAGGAAGGGAGTTCCTGGGTAGCAGGGGACTAGGGCTCTCCTTTGTGAATATGAGCTCTTCGCCTAACGCTGTAGGAAGGCTGGTCCTGGGTGGCAGAGGATAAGGGATCTCATTTGTGAAGATGAGCTCTTTGCCTAACGCTGTAGGAAGGGAGGTCCTGGGTGGCAGGGGACTAGGGCTCTCCTTTGTGAAGATGAGCTCTTTGCCTAGGAATGGAGGTCCTGGGTGGCAGGTGACTAGGGCTCTCCTTTGTGAAGATGAGCTCTTCGCCTAACGCTGTAGGAAGGGAGGTCCTGGGTGGCAGGGGACTAGGGATCTCCTTTGTGATGATGAGCTCTTCACCTAACGCTGTAGGAAGGGAGGTCCTGCGTGGCAGCGGACTAGGGGTCTCCTTTGTGAAGATGACTCTTTGCCTAACGCTGTAGGAAGGGAGGTCCTGGGTGGCAGGGGACTAGGGATCTCCTTTGTGAAGATGAGCTCTTCGCCTAGGAAGGCAGGTCCTGGGCGGCAGGGGACTAGGGATCTCCTTTGTGAAGATGAGTTTGTTGCCTACCGCTGTAGGAAGGGAGGTCCTGGGTGGCAGGGGACTAGGGATCTCCTTTGTGAAGATGAGCTCTTCGCCTAGGAAGGCAGGTCCTCGGTTGCAGGGGACTAGGGATCTCCTTTGTGAAGATGAGCTCTTTGCCTAACGCTGTAGGAAGGGAGGTCCTGGGTGGCAGGGTACTAGGGCTCTCCTTTGTGAAGATGAGCTCTTCGCCTAGGAAGGGAGGTCCTGGCTGGCAGGGGACTAGGGATCTCCTTTGTGAAGATGAGCTCTTCACCTAACGCTGTAGGAAGGGAGGTCCTGGGTGGCAGAGGACTAGGGATCACCTTTGTGAAGATGAGCTCTTCGCCTAGGAAGGGAGGTCCTGGGTTGCAGGGGACTAGGGATCTCCTTTGTGAAGATGAGCTCTTCACCTAACGCTGTAGGAAGGGAGGTCCTGTGTGGCAGTGGACTAGGCGTCTCCTTTGTGAAGATGACTCTTTGCCTAACGCTGTAGGAAGGGAGTTCCTGGGTGGCAGGGGACTAGGGCTCTCCTTTGTGAAGATGAGCTCTTCGCCTAAAGCTGTAGGAAGGCTGGTCCTGGGGGGCAGGGGACTAGGGCTCTCCTTTGTGAAGATGAGCTCTTTGCCTAACGCTGTAGGAAGGGAGCTCCTGGGTGGCAGGGGACAAGGGATCTCCTTTGTGAAGATGAGCTCTTCACCTAACGCTGTAGGAAGGGAGGTCCTGGGTGGCAGGGGACTAGGGGTCTCCTTTGTGAAGATGACTCTTTGCCTAACGCTGTAGGAAGGAGGTCCTTGGTGGCAGGGGACTAGGGCTCTCCTTTGTGAAGATGAGCTCTTCGCCTAGGAAGGGAGGTCCTGGCTGGCAGGGGACTAGGGCTCTCCTTTGTGAAGATGAGCTCTTTGCCTAACGCTGTAGGAAAGGAGGTCCTGGGTGGCAGGGGACTAGGGATCTCCTTTGTGAAGATGAGCTCTTCTCCTAACGCTGTAACAAGGCAGGTCCTGGGTGGCAGGGGACTAGGGATCTCCTTTGTGATGATGAGCTCTCCACCTAACGCTGTAGGAAGGGAGGTCCTGCGTGGCAGGGGATTAGGGGTCTCCTTTGTGAAGATGACTCTTTGCCTAACGCTGTAGGAAGGGAGTTCCTGGGTGGCAGGGGACTAGGGTTCTCCTTTGTGAAGATGAGCTCTTCGCCTAACGCTGTATGAAGGAAGGTCCTGGGTGGCAGGGGACTAGGTGTCTCCTTTGCGAAGATGAGCTCTTCGCCTAACGCTGTAAGAAGGGAGTTCCTGGGTGGCAGGGGACTAGGGCTCTCCTTTGTGAAGATGAGCGCTTCGCCTAACGCTGTAGGAAGGCAGGTCCTGGGTGGCAGAGGACTAGGGATCTCCTTTGTGAAGATGAGCTCTTTGCCTAGGAAGGCAGGTCCTGGGTGGTAGGGGACTAGGTGTCTCCTTTGTGAAGATGAGCTCTTTGCCTAACGCTGTAGGAAGGGAGGTCCTGGGTGGCAGGGGACTAGGGATCTCCTTTGTGAAGTGAGCTCTTTGCCTAACGCTGTAGGAAGGCAGGTCCTGGGTGTCAGGAGACTAGGGACCTCCTTTGAGAAGATGAGCTCTTTGCCTAACGCTGTAGGAAGGGAGGTCCTGGGTGGCAGGGGAATAGGGATCTCCTTTGTGAAGATGAGCTCTTTGCCTAACGCTGTAGGAAGGGAGGTCCTGGGTGGCAGGGCACTAGGGGTCTCCTTTGTGAAGATTAGCTCTTCACCTAGGAAGGGAGGACCTGGCTGGCAGGGGACTAGGGCTCTCCTTTGTGAAGATGAGCTCTTTGCCTAACGCTGTAGGAAGGGAGGTCCTGGGTGGCAGGGACTAGGGATCTCCTTTGTGAAGATGAGCTCTTCGCCTAACGCTGTAGGAAGGGAGGTCCTGGGTGGCAGGGGACTAGGGATCTCCTTTGTGAAGATGAGCTCTTCTCCTAACGCTGTAACAAGGCAGGTCCTGGGTGGCAGGGGACTAGGGATCTCCTTTGTGATGATGAGCTCTTCACCTAACGCTGTAGGAAGGGAGGTCCTGCGTGGCAGGGGACTAGGGGTCTCCTTTGTGAAGATGACTCTTTGCCTAACGCTGTAGGAAGGGAGGTGCTGGGTGGCAGGGGACTAGGGATCTCCTTTGTGAAAATGAGCTCGTCGCCTAGGAAGGCAGGTCCTGGGCGGCAGGGGACTAGGGATCTCCTTTGTGAAGATGAGTTTGTTGCCTAACGCTGTAGGAAGGGAGGTCCTGGGTGACAGGGGACTAGGGATCTCCGTTGTGAAGATGAGCTCTTCGCCTAGGAAGGCAGGTCCTCGGTTGCAGGGGACTAGGGATCTCCTTTGTGAAGATGAGCTCTTTGCCGATTGCTGTAGGAAGGGAGGTCCTGGGTGGCAGGGGACCAGGGATCTCCTTTGTGAAGATGAGCTCTTCGCCTAGGAAGGGAGGTCCTGGCTGGCAGGGGACTAGGGATCTCCTTTGTGAAGATGAGCTCTTCACCTAATGCTGTAGGAAGGGAGGTCCTGGGTGGCAGGGGACTAGGGATCTCCTTTGTGAAGATGTGCTCTTCACCTAGGAAGGCAGGTCCTCGGTTGCAGGGGACTAGGGATCTCCTTTGTGAAGAGGAGCTCTTTGCCTAACGCTGTAGGAAGGGAGGTCCTGTGTGGCAGGGGACTAGGCGTCTCCTTTGTGAAGATGAGCTCTTCGCCTAACGCTGTAGGATGGCTGGTCCTGGGTGGCAGGGGACTAGGGCTCTCCTTTGTGAAGATGAGCTCTTTGTCTAGGAAGGGAGGTCCTGGGTGGCAGGGGACTAGGGCTCTCCTTTGTGAAGATGAGCTCTTTGCCTAACGCTGTAGGAAGGGAGCTCCTGGGTGGCAGGGGACTTGGGATCTCCTTTGTGAAGATGAGCTCTTTGCCTAACGCTGTAACAAGGCAGGTCCTGGGTGGCAGGGGACTAGGGATCTCCTTTGTGAAGATGAGCTCTTCACCTAAAGCTGTAGGAAGGGAGGTCCTGGGTGGCAGGGGACTAGGGGTCTCCTTTGTGAAGATGACTCTTTGTCTAACGCTGTAGGAAGGGAGGTCCTGGGTGGCAGGGGACTAGGGCTCTCCTTTGTGAAGATGAGCTCTTCGCCTAGGAAGTGAGGTCCTGGGTGGCAGGGGACTAGGGCTCTCCTTTGTGAAGATGAGCTCTTTGCCTAACGCTGTAGGAAAGGAGGTCCTGGGTGGCATGGGACTAGGGATCTCCTTTGTGAAGATGAGCTCTTCACCTAACGCTGTAGGAAGGGAGGTCCTGGGTGGCAGGGGACTAGGGATCTCCTTTGTGAAGATGAGCTCTTCTCCTAACGCTGTAACAAGGAAGGTCCTGGGTGGCAGGGGACTAGGGATCTCCTTTGTGATGATGAGCTCTTCACCTAACGCTGTAGGAAGGGAGGTCCTGCGTGGCAGGGGACTAGGGGTCTCCTTTGTGAAGATGAGCTCTTCGCCTAGGAAGGCAGGTCCTGGGCGGCAGGGGACTAGGGATCTCCTTTGTGAAGATGAGTTTGTTGCCTAACGCTGTAGGAAGGGAGGTCCTGGGTGGCAGGGGACTAGGGGTCTCCTTTGTGAAGATGAGCTCTTTGCCTAGGAAGACAGGTCCTGGGTGGCAGGGGAATAGGGGTCTCCTTTGTGAAGATGAGCTCTTCGCCTAGGAAGGCAGGTCCTGGGTTGCAGGGGACTAGGGATCTCCTTTGTGAAGATGAGCTCTTTGCCTAACGCTGTAGGAAGGGAGGTCCTGGGTGGCAGGGGACTAGGGATCTCCTTTGTGAAGATGAGCTCTTCGCTGTAGGAAGGGAGTTCCTGTGTGGCAGGGGACTAGGGCTCTCCTTTGTGAAGATGAGCTCTTCGCCTAACGCTGTAGGAAGGCAGGTCCTGGGTGGCAGAGGACTAGGGATCTCCTTTGTGAAGATGAGCTCTTTGCTTAACGCTGTAGGAAGGGAGGTCCTGGGTGGCAGGGGACTAGGGATCTCCTTTGTGAAGATGAGCTCTTCGCCTAGGAAGGCAGGTCCTGGGTTGCAGGGGACTAGGGATCTCCTTTGTGAAGATGAGCTCTTTGCCTAACGCTGTAGGAAGGGAGGTCCTGTGTGGCACGGGACTAGGCGTCTCCTTTGTGAAGATGAGCTCTTCGCTGTAGGAAGGGAGTTCCTGTGTGGCAGGGGACTAGGGCTCTCCTTTGTGAAGATGAGATCTTCGCCTAACGCTGTAGGAAGGCAGGTCCTGGGTGGCAGAGGACTAGGGATCTCCTTTGTGAAGATGAGCTCTTTGCTTAACGCTGTAGGCAGGGAGGTCCTGGGTGGCAGGGGACTATGGCTTTCCTTTGTTAAGATGAGCTCTTTGCCTAATGCTGTAGGAAGGGAGCTCCTGGGTGGCTGGGGACTTGGGATCTCCTTTGTGAAAATGAGCTCTTTGCCTAACGCTGTAACAAGGCAGGTCCTGAGTGGCAGTGGCCTAGGGATCTCCTTTGTGAACATGAGCTCTTCACCTAACGCTGTAGGAAGGGAGGTCCTGGGTGGCAGGGGACTAGGGGTCTCCTTTGTGAAGAGGACTCTTTGCCTAACGCTGTAGGAAGGGAGGTCCTGGGTGGCAGGGGGCTAGGGGTCTCCTTTGTGAAGATGAGCTCTTTGCCTAGGAAGACATTTCCTGGGTGGCAGGGGACTAGGTGTCTCCTTTGTGAAGATGAGCTCTTTGCCTAATATTGTAGGAAGTGAGGTCCTGGGTGGCAGGGGACTAGGGATCTCCTTTGTGAAGATGAGCTCTTCGCCTAACGCTGTAGGAAGGGAGGTCCTGGGTGGCAGGGGACTAGGGATCTCCTTTGTGAAGATGAGCTCTTCTTCTAACGCTGTAAGAAGGCAGGTCCTGCGTGGCAGGGGACTAGGGGTCTCCTTTGTGAAGATGACTATTTGCCTAACGCTGTAGGAAGGGAGGTCCTGGTTGGCAGGGGACTAGGGATCTCCTTTGTGAAGATGAGCTCTTCACCTAGGAAGGCAGGTCCTGGGCGGCAGGGGACTAGGGCTCTCCTTTGAGAAGATGAGCTCTTTGCCTAACGCTGTAGGAAGGGAGCTCCTGGGTGGCAGGGGACTTGGGATCTCCTTTGTGAAGATGAGCTATTTGCCTAATGCTGTAGGAAGGCAGGTCCTGGGTGGCAGGGGACTAGGGATCTCCTTTGTGAAGATGAGCTCTTCACCTAACGCTGTAGGAAGGGAGGTCCTTGGTGGCAGGGGACTAGGGGTCTCCTTTGTGAAGATGACTCTTTGCCTAACGCTGTAGGAAGGGAGGTCCTGGGTGGCAGGGGACTAGGGCTCTCCTTTGTGAAGATGAGCTCTTCACCTAACGCTGTAGGAAGGGAGGTCCTGGGTGGCAGGGGACTAGGGATCTCCTTTGTGAAGATGAGCTCTTCGCCTAGGAAGGGAGGTCCTGGCTGGCAGGGGACTAGGGATCTCCTTTGTGAAGATGAGCTCTTCACCTAACGCTGTAGGAATGGAGGTCCTGTGTGGCAGGGGACTAGGCGTCTCCTTTGTGAAGATGAGCTCTTCGCCTAACGCTGTAGGAAGGAAGGTCCTGGGTGGCAGGGGACTAGGGATCTCCTTTGTGAAGATGAGCTCTTCGCCTAGGAAGGCAGGTCCTGGGTTGCAGGGGACTAGGGATCTCCTTTGTGAAGATGAGCTCTTTGCCTAACGCTGTAGGAAGGGAGGTCCTGTGTGGCACGGGACTAGGCGTCTCCTTTGTGAAGATGATCTCTTCGCTGTAGGAAGGGAGTTCCTGGGTGGCAGGGGACTAGGGCTCTCCTTTGTGAAGATGAGCTCTTCGCCTAACGCTGTAGGAAGGCAGGTCCTGGGTGGCAGAGGACTAGGGATCTCCTTTGTGAAGATGAGCTCTTTGCCTAACGCTGTAGGAAGGGAGGTCCTGGGTGGCAGGGGACTATGGCTCTCCTTTGTGAAGATGAGCTCTTTGCCTAATGCTGTAGGAAGGGAGCTCCTGGGTGGCTGGGGACTTGGGATCTCCTTTGTGAAGATGAGCTCTTTGCCTAACGCTGTAACAAGGCAGGTCCTGGGTGGCAGTGGCCTAGGGATCTCCTTTGTGAACATGAGCTCTTCACCTAACGCTGTAGGAAGGGAGGTCCTGGGTGGCAGGGGACTAGGGGTCTCCTTTGTGAAGATGACTCTTTGCCTAACTCTGTAGGAAGGGAGGTCCTGGGTGGCAGGGTGCTAGGGGTCTCCTTTGTGAAGATGAGCTCTTTACCTAGGAAGACATTTCCTGGGTGGCAGGGGACTAGGTGTCTCCTTTCTGAAGATGAGCTCTTTGCCTAATGCTGTAGGAAGTGAGGTCCTGGGTGGCAGGGGACTAGGGATCTCCTTTGTGAAGATGAGCTCTTCGCCTAACGCTGTAGGAAGGGAGGTCCTGGGTGGCAGGGGACTAGGGATCTCCTATGTGAAGATGAGCTCTTCTTCTAACGCTGTAAGAAGGCAGGTCCTGCGTGGCAGGGGACTAGGGGTCTCCTTTGTGAAGATGACTATTTGCCTAACGCTGTAGGAAGGGAGGTCCTGGTTGGCAGGGGACTAGGGATCTCCTTTGTGAAGATGAGCTCTTCACCTAGGAAGGCAGGTCCTGGGCGGCAGGGGACTAGGGCTCTCCATTGAGAAGATGAGCTCTTTGCCTAAAGCTGTAGGAAGGGAGCTCCTGGGTGGCAGGGGACTTGGGATCTCCTTTGTGAAGATGAGCTCTTTGCCTAATGCTGTAGGAAGGCAGGTCCTGGGTGGCAGGGGACTAGGGATCTCCTTTGTGAAGATGAGCTCTTCACCTAACGCTGTAGGAAGGGAGGTCCTTGGTGGCAGGGGACTAGGGGTCTCCTTTGTGAAGATGACTCTTTGCCTAACGCTGTAGGAAGGGAGGTCCTGGGTGGCAGGGGACTAGGGCTCTCCTTTGTGAAGATGAGCTTTTCACCTAACGCTGTAGGAAGGGAGGTCCTGGGTGGCAGGGGACTAGGGATCTCCTTTGTGAAGATGAGCTCTTCGCCTAGGAAGGGAGGTCCTGGCTGGCAGGGGACTAGGGATCTCCTTTGTGAAGATGAGCTCTTCACCTAACGCTGTAGGAAGGGAGGTCCTGTGTGGCAGGGGACTAGGCGTCTCCTTTGTGAAGATGAGCTCTTCGCCTAACGCTGTAGGAAGGGAGTTCCTGGGTGGCAGGGGACTAGGGCTCTCCTTTGTGAAGATGAGCTCTTCGCCTAACGCTGTAGGAAGGTTGGTCCTGGGTTGCAGGGGACTAGGGCTCTCCTTTGTGAAGATGAGCTCTTTGCCTAGGAAGGGAGGTCCTGGGTGGCAGGGGACTAGGGCTCTCCTTTGTGAAGATGAGCTCTTTGCCTAACGCTGTAACAAGGCAAGTCCTGGGTGGCAGGGGACTAGGGATCTCCTTTGTGAAGATGAGCTCTTCACCTAACGCTGTAGGAAGGGAGGTCCTGGGTGGCAGGGGACTAGGGGACTCCTTTGTGAAGATGACTCTTTGCCTAACGCTGTAGGAAGGGAGGTCCTGGCTGGCAGGGGACTAGGGCTCTCCTTTGTGAAGATGAGCTCTTTGCCTAACGCTGTAGGAAAGGAGGTCCTGGGTGGCAGGGGACTAGGGATCTCCTTTGTGAAGATGAGCTCTTCGCCTAACGCTGTAGGAAGGGAGGTCCTGGGTGGCAGGGGACTAGGGATCTCCTTTGTGAAGATGAGCTCTTCTCCTAACGCTGTAACAAGGCAGGTCCTGGGTGGCAGGGGACTAGGGATCTCCTTTGTGATGATGAGCTCTTCACCTAACGCTGTAGGAAGGGAGGTCCTGCGTGGCAGGGGACTAGGGGTCTCCTTTGTGAAGATGACTCTTTGCCTAACGCTGTAGGAAGGGAGGTCCTGGTTGGCAGGGGACTAGGGATCTCCTTTGTGAAGATGAGCTCTTCGCCTAGGAAGGAAGGTCCTGGGCGGCAGGGGACTAGGGATCTCCTTTGTGAAGATGAGTTTGTTGCCTAACGCTGTAGGAAGGGAGGTCCTGGCTGGCAGGGGACTAGGGCTCTCCTTAGTGAAGATGAGCTCTTTGCCTAACGCTGTAGGAAGGGAGGTCCTGGGTTGCAGGGGACTAGGGCTCTCCTTTGTGAAGATGAGCTCTTCGCCTAACGCTGTAGGAAGACAGGTCCTGGGTGGCAGAGGACTAGGGATCTCCTTTGTGAAGATGAGATCTTTGCCTAACGCTGTAGGAAGGGAGGTCCTGGGTGGTAGGGGACTAGGGATCTCCTTTGTGAAGATGAGCTCTTCTCCTAACGCTGTAACAAGGCAGGTCCTGGGTGGCAGTGGCCTAGGGATCTCCTTTGTGAACATGAGCTCTTCACCTAACGCTGTAGGAAGGGAGGTCCTGGGTGGCAGGGGACTAGGGGTCTCCTTTGTGAAGATGACTCTTTGCCTAACTCTGTAGGAAGGGAGGTCCTGGGTGGCAGGGTGCTAGGGGTCTCCTTTGTGAAGATGAGCTCTTTACCTAGGAAGACATTTCCTGGGTGGCAGGGGACTAGGTGTCTCCTTTCTGAAGATGAGCTCTTTGCCTAATGCTGTAGGAAGTGAGGTCCTGGGTGGCAGGGGACTAGGGATCTCCTTTGTAAAGATGAGCTCTTCGCCTAACGCTGTAGGAAGGGAGGTCCTGGGTGGCAGGGGACTAGGGATCTCCTATGTGAAGATGAGCTCTTCTTCTAACGCTGTAAGAAGGCAGGTCCTGCGTGGCAGGGGACTAGGGGTCTCCTTTGTGAAGATGACTATTTGCCTAACGCTGTAGGAAGGGAGGTCCTGGTTGGCAGGGGACTAGGGATCTCCTTTGTGAAGATGAGCTCTTCACCTAGGAAGGCAGGTCCTGGGCGGCAGGGGACTAGGGCTCTCCTTTGAGAAGATGAGCTCTTTGCCTAAAGCTGTAGGAAGGGAGCTCCTGGGTGGCAGGGGACTTGGGATCTCCTTTGTGAAGATGAGCTCTTTGCCTAATGCTGTAGGAAGGCAGGTCCTGGGTGGCAGGGGACTAGGGATCTCCTTTGTGAAGATGAGCTCTTCACCTAACGCTGTAGGAAGGGAGGTCCTTGGTGGCAGGGGACTAGGGGTCTCCTTTGTGAAGATGACTCTTTGCCTAACGCTGTAGGAAGGGAGGTCCTGGGTGGCAGGGGACTAGGGCTCTCCTTTGTGAAGATGAGCTTTTCACCTAACGCTGTAGGAAGGGAGGTCCTGGGTGGCAGGGGACTAGGGATCTCCTTTGTGAAGATGAGCTCTTCGCCTAGGAAGGGAGGTCCTGGCTGGCAGGGGACTAGGGATCTCCTTTGTGAAGATGAGCTCTTCACCTAACGCTGTAGGAAGGGAGGTCCTGTGTGGCAGGGGACTAGGCGTCTCCTTTGTGAAGATGAGCTCTTCGCCTAACGCTGTAGGAAGGGAGTTCCTGGGTGGCAGGGGACTAGGGCTCTCCTTTGTGAAGATGAGCTCTTCGCCTAACGCTGTAGGAAGGTTGGTCCTGGGTTGCAGGGGACTAGGGCTCTCCTTTGTGAAGATGAGCTCTTTGCCTAGGAAGGGAGGTCCTGGGTGGCAGGGGACTAGGGCTCTCCTTTGTGAAGATGAGCTCTTTGCCTAACGCTGTAACAAGGCAAGTCCTGGGTGGCAGGGGACTAGGGATCTCCTTTGTGAAGATGAGCTCTTCACCTAACGCTGTAGGAAGGGAGGTCCTGGGTGGCAGGGGACTAGGGGACTCCTTTGTGAAGATGACTCTTTGCCTAACGCTGTAGGAAGGGAGGTCCTGGCTGGCAGGGGACTAGGGCTCTCCTTTGTGAAGATGAGCTCTTTGCCTAACGCTGTAGGAAAGGAGGTCCTGGGTGGCAGGGGACTAGGGATCTCCTTTGTGAAGATGAGCTCTTCGCCTAACGCTGTAGGAAGGGAGGTCCTGGGTGGCAGGGGACTAGGGATCTCCTTTGTGAAGATGAGCTCTTCTCCTAACGCTGTAACAAGGCAGGTCCTGGGTGGCAGGGGACTAGGGATCTCCTTTGTGATGATGAGCTCTTCACCTAACGCTGTAGGAAGGGAGGTCCTGCGTGGCAGGGGACTAGGGGTCTCCTTTGTGAAGATGACTCTTTGCCTAACGCTGTAGGAAGGGAGGTCCTGGTTGGCAGGGGACTAGGGATCTCCTTTGTGAAGATGAGCTCTTCGCCTAGGAAGGAAGGTCCTGGGCGGCAGGGGACTAGGGATCTCCTTTGTGAAGATGAGTTTGTTGCCTAACGCTGTAGGAAGGGAGGTCCTGGCTGGCAGGGGACTAGGGCTCTCCTTAGTGAAGATGAGCTCTTTGCCTAACGCTGTAGGAAGGGAGGTCCTGGGTTGCAGGGGACTAGGGCTCTCCTTTGTGAAGATGAGCTCTTCGCCTAACGCTGTAGGAAGACAGGTCCTGGGTGGCAGAGGACTAGGGATCTCCTTTGTGAAGATGAGATCTTTGCCTAACGCTGTAGGAAGGGAGGTCCTGGGTGGTAGGGGACTAGGGATCTCCTTTGTGAAGATGAGCTCTTCTCCTAACGCTGTAACAAGGCAGGTCCTGGGTGGCAGGGGACTAGGGATCTCCTTTGTGATGATGAGCTCTTCACCTAACGCTGTAGGAAGGGAGGTCCTGCGTGGCAGGGGACTAGGGGTCTCCTTTGTGAAGATGACTCTTTGCCTAACGCTGTAGGAAGGGAGGTCCTGGGTGGTAGGGGACTAGGGATCTCCTTTGTGAAGATGAGCTCTTCTCCTAACGCTGTAACAAGGCAGGTCCTGGGTGGCAGGGGACTAGGGATCTCCTTTGTGATGATGAGCTCTTCATCTAACGCTGTAGGAAGGGAGGTCCTGGGTGGCAGGGGACTAGGGATCTCCTTTGTGAAGATGAGCTCTTCGCCTAGGAAGGCAGGTCCTGGGCGGCAGGGGACTAGGGATCTCCTTTGTGACGATGAGTTTGTTGCCTACCGCTGTAGGAAGGGAGGTCCTGGGTGGCAGGGGACTAGGGATCTCCTTTGTGAAGATGAGCTCTTCGCCTAGGAAGGCAGGTCCTCGGTTGCAGGGAACTAGGGATCTCCTTTGTGAAGATGAGCTCTTTGCCTAACGCTGTAGGAAGGGAGGTCCTGGGTGGCAGGGTACTAGGGCTCTCCTTTGTGAAGATGAGCTCTTCGCCTAGGAAGGGAGGTCCTGGCTGGCAGGGGACTAGGGATCTCCTTTGTGAAGATGAGCTCTTCACCTAACGCTGTAGGAAGGGAGGTCCTGGGTGGCAGAGGACTAGGGATCTCCTTTGTGAAGATGAGCTCTTCGCCTAGGAAGGGAGGTCCTGGGTTGCAGGGGACTAGGGATCTCCTTTGTGAAGATGAGCTCTTCACCTAACGCTGTAGGAAGGGAGGTCCTGTGTGGCAGTGGACTAGGTGTCTCCTTTGTGAAGATGACTCTTTGCCTAACGCTGTAGGAAGGGAGTTCCTGGGTGGCAGGGGACTAGGGCTCTCCTTTGTGAAGATGAGCTCTTCGCCTAAAGCTGTAGGAAGGCTGGTCCTGGGGGGCAGGGGACTAGAGCTCTCCTTTGTGAAGATGACCTCTTTGCCTAACGCTGTAGGAAGGGAGCTCCTGGGTGGCAGGGGACTTGGGATCTCCTTTGTGAAGATGAGCTCTTCACCTAACGCTGTAGGAAGGGAGGTCCTGGGTGGCAGGGGACTAGGGGTCTCCTTTGTGAAGATGACTCTTTGCCTAACGCTGTAGGAAGGAGGTCCTGGGTGGCAGGGGACTAGGGCTCTCCTTTGTGAAGATGAGCTCTTCGCCTAGGAAGGGAGGTCCTGGCTGGCAGGGGACTAGGGCTCTCCTTTGTGAAGATGAGCTCTTTGCCTAACGCTGTAGGAAAGGAGGTCCTGGGTGGCAGGGGACTAGGGATATCATTTGTGAAGATGAGCTCTTCTCCTAACGCTGTAACAAGGCAGGTCCTGGGTGGCAGGGGACTAGGGATCTCCTTTGTGATGATGAGCTCTCCACCTAACGCTGTAGGAAGGGAGGTCCTGCGTGGCAGGGGACTAGGGGTCTCCTTTGTGAAGATGACTCTTTGCCTAACGCTGTAGGTAGGGAGGTCCTGGTTGGCAGGGGACTAGGGATCTCCTTTGTGAAGATGAGCTCTTCGCCTAACGCTGTAACTAGACAGGTCCTGGGTGGCAGGGGACTAGGGATCTTCTTTGTGATGATGAGCTCTTCACCTAACGCTGTAGGAAGGGAGGTCCTGGGTGGCAGGGGAATAGGGGTCTCCTTTGTGAAGATGACTCTTTGCCTAACGTTGCAGGAAGGGAGGTCCTGGGTGGCAGGGGACTAGGGATCTCCTTTGTAAAGATGAGCTCTTTGCCTAGGAAGGCAGGTCCTGGGTTGCAGGGGACTAGGGATCTCCTTTGTGAAGATGAGCTCTTTGCCTAACGCTGTAACAAGGCAGGTCCTGGGTGGCAGGGGACCAGGGATCTCCTTTGTGATGATGAGCTCTTCACCTAACGCTGTAGGAAGGGAGGTCCTGCGTGGCAGGGGACTAGGGGTCTCCTTTGTGAAGATGACTCTTTGCCTAACGCTGTAGGAAGGGAGGTCCTGGGTGGTAGGGGACTAGGGATCTCCTTTGTGAAGATGAGCTCTTCTCCTAACGCTGTAACAAGGCAGGTCCTGGGTGGCATGGGACTAGGGATCTCCTTTGTGATGATGAGCTCTTCACCTAACGCTGTAGGAAGGGAGGTCCTGCGTGGCAGGGGACTAGGGATCTCCTTTGTGAAGATGAGCTCTTCGCCTAGGAAGGCAGGTCCTGGGCGGCAGGGGACTAGGGATCTCCTTTGTGAAGATGAGTTTGTTGCCGACCGCTGTAGGAAGGGAGGTCCTGGGTGGCAGGGGACTAGGGGTCTCCTTTGTGAAGATGACTCTTTGCCTAACGCTGTAGGAAGGGAGGTCCTGGTTGGCAGGGGACTAGGGATCTCCTTTGTGAAGATGAGCTCTTCGCCTAGGAAGGAAGGTCCTGGGCGGCAGGGGACTAGGGATCTCCTTTGTGAAGATGAGTTTGTTGCCTAACGCTGTAGGAAGGGAGGTCCTGGCTGGCAGGGGACTAGGGCTCTCCTTAGTGAAGATGAGCTCTTTGCCTAACGCTGTAGGAAGGGAGGTCCTGGGTTGCAGGGGACTAGGGCTCTCCTTTGTGAAGATGAGCTCTTCGCCTAACGCTGTAGGAAGACAGGTCCTGGGTGGCAGAGGACTAGGGATCTCCTTTGTGAAGATGAGATCTTTGCCTAACGCTGTAGGAAGGGAGGTCCTGGGTGGTAGGGGACTAGGGATCTCCTTTGTGAAGATGAGCTCTTCTCCTAACGCTGTAACAAGGCAGGTCCTGGGTGGCAGGGGACTAGGGATCTCCTTTGTGATGATGAGCTCTTCACCTAACGCTGTAGGAAGGGAGGTCCTGCGTGGCAGGGGACTAGGGGTCTCCTTTGTGAAGATGACTCTTTGCCTAACGCTGTAGGAAGGGAGGTCCTGGGTGGTAGGGGACTAGGGATCTCCTTTGTGAAGATGAGCTCTTCTCCTAACGCTGTAACAAGGCAGGTCCTGGGTGGCAGGGGACTAGGGATCTCCTTTGTGATGATGAGCTCTTCACCTAACGCTGTAGGAAGGGAGGTCCTGGGTGGCAGGGGACTAGGGATCTCCTTTGTGAAGATGAGCTCTTCGCCTAGGAAGGCAGGTCCTGGGCGGCAGGGGACTAGGGATCTCCTTTGTGAAGATGAGCTCTTCGCCTAGGAAGGCAGGTCCTCGGTTGCAGGGGACTAGGGATCTCCTTTGTGAAGATGAGCTCTTTGCCTAAAGCTGTAGGAAGGCTGGTCCTGGGGGGCAGGGGACTAGGGCTCTCCTTTGTGAAGATGAGCTCTTTGCCTAACGCTGTAGGAAGGGAGCTCCTGGGTGGCAGGGGACTTGGGATCTCCTTTGTGAAGATGAGCTCTTCACCGAACGCTGTAGGAAGGGAGGTCCTGGGTGGCAGGGGACTAGGGGTCTCCTTTGTGAAGATGACTCTTTGCCTAACGCTGTAGGAAGGGAGGTCCTGGGTGGTAGGGGACTAGGGATCTCCTTTGTGAAGATGAGCTCTTCTCCTAACGCTGTAACAAGGCAGGTCCTGGGTGGCAGGGGACTAGGGATCTCCTTTGTGATGATGAGCTCTTCACCTAACGCTGTAGGAAGGGAGGTCCTGCGTGGCAGGGGACTAGGGGTCTCCTTTGTGAAGATGACTCTTTGCCTAACGCTGTAGGAAGGGAGGTCCTGGGTGGTAGGGGACTAGGGATCTCCTTTGTGAAGATGAGCTCTTCTCCTAACGCTGTAACAAGGCAGGTCCTGGGTGGCAGGGGACTAGGGATCTCCTTTGTGATGATGAGCTCTTCACCTAACGCTGTAGGAAGGGAGGTCCTGGGTGGCAGGGGACTAGGGATCTCCTTTGTGAAGATGAGCTCTTCGCCTAGGAAGGCAGGTCCTGGGCGGCAGGGGACTAGGGATCTCCTTTGTGAAGATGAGCTCTTCGCCTAGGAAGGCAGGTCCTCGGTTGCAGGGGACTAGGGATCTCCTTTGTGAAGATGAGCTCTTTGCCTAAAGCTGTAGGAAGGCTGGTCCTGGGGGGCAGGGGACTAGGGCTCTCCTTTGTGAAGATGAGCTCTTTGCCTAACGCTGTAGGAAGGGAGCTCCTGGGTGGCAGGGGACTTGGGATCTCCTTTGTGAAGATGAGCTCTTCACCGAACGCTGTAGGAAGGGAGGTCCTGGGTGGCAGGGGACTAGGGGTCTCCTTTGTGAAGATGACTCTTTGCCTAACGCTGTAGGAAAGGAGGTC
The DNA here is from genome assembly GCF_040938575.1 of Ambystoma mexicanum. Taxonomy (NCBI): domain Eukaryota; kingdom Metazoa; phylum Chordata; class Amphibia; order Caudata; family Ambystomatidae; genus Ambystoma; species Ambystoma mexicanum. Next base: position 834,440,279 of record NC_090938.1, on the reverse strand, counting down.
CTGGGTGGCAGGGGACTAGGGATCTCCTTTGTGAAGATGAGCTCTTCTCCTAACGCTGTAACAAGGCAGGTCCTGGGTGGCAGGGGACTAGGGATCTCCTTTGTGATGATGAGCTCTCCACCTAACGCTGTAGGAAAGGAGGTCCTGCGTGGCAGGGGACTAGGGGTCTCCTTTGTGAAGATGACTCTTTGCCTAACGCTGTAGGAAGGGAGGTCCTGGTTGGCAGGGGACTAGGGATCTCCTTTGTGAAGAAGAGCTCTTCGCCTAACGCTGTAACTAGACAGGTCCTGGGTGGCGGGGGACTAGGGATCTTCTTTGTGAAGATGAGCTCTCCACCTAACGCTGTAGGAAGGGAGGTCCTGGGTGGCAGGGGAATAGGGGTCTCCTTTGTGAAGATGACTCTTTGCCTAACGTTGCAGGAAGGCAGGTCCTGGGTGGCAGGGGACTAGGGATCTCCTTTGTGAAGATGAGCTCTTCGCCTAGGAAGGCAGGTCCTGGGTTGCAGGGGACTAGGGATCTCCTTTGTGAAGATGAGCTCTTTGCCTAACGCTGTAGGAAGGGAGGTCCTGTGTGGCAGGGGACTAGGCGTCTCCTTTGTGAAGATGAGCTCTTCGCCTAACGCTGTAGGAAGGGAGGTCCTGGGTGGCAGGGGACTAGGGCTCTCCTTTGTGAAGATGAGCTCTTTGCCTAACGCTGTAACAAGGCAGGTCCTGGGTGGCAGGGGACTAGGGATCTCCTTTGTGAAGATGAGCTCTTCACCTAACGCTGTAGGAAGGGAGGTCCTGGGTGGCAGGGGACTAGGGGTCTCCTTTGTGAAGATGACTCTTTGCCTAACGCTGTAGGAAGGGAGGTCCTGGGTGGCAGGGGGCTAGGGGTCTCCTTTGTGAAGATGAGCTCTTTGCTAGGAAGGCAGGTCCTGGTGGCAGGGGACTAGGTGTCTCCTTTGTGAAGAAGAGCTCTCGCCCAACGCTGTAGGAATGGAGGTCCTGGGTGGCAGGGGACTAGGGTTCTCCTTTGTGAAGATGAGCTCTTTGCCTAACGCTGTAGGAAGGGAGGTCCTGTGTGGCAGGGGACTAGGCGTCTCCTTTGTGAAGATGAGCTCTTCACCTAACGCTGTAGGAAGGGAGTTCCTGGGTGGCAGGGGACTAGGGCTCTCCTTTGTGAAGATGAGCTCTTCGCCCAACGCTGTAGGAAGGCAGGTCCTGGGTGGCAGAGGACTAGGGCTCTCCTTTGTGAAGATGAGCTCTTCGCCTAACGCTGTAGGAAGGGAGGTCCTGGGTGGCAGGGGACTAGGGCTCTCCTTTGTGAAGATGAGCTCTTTGCCTAACGCTGTAACAAGGCAGGTCCTGGGTGGCAGGGGACTAGGGATCTCCTTTGTGAAGATGAGCTCTTCACCTAACGCTGTAAGAAGGGAGGTCCTGGGTGGCAGGGGACTAGGGGTCTCCTTTGTGAAGATGACTCTTTGCCTAACGCTGTAGGAAGGGAGGTCCTGGGTGGCAGGGGGCTAGGGGTCTCCTTTGTGAAGATGAGCTCTTTGCTAGGAAGGCAGGTCCTGGTGGCAGGGGACTAGGTGTCTCCTTTGTGAAGAAGAGCTCTCGCCCAACGCTGTAGGAAAGGAGGTCCTGGGTGGCAGGGGACTAGGGTTCTCCTTTGTGAAGATGAGCTCTTTGCCTAACGCTGTAGGAAGGGAGGTCCTGGGTGGCAGGGGACTAGGCGTCTCCTTTGTGAAGATGAGCTCTTCGCCTAACGCTGTAGGCAGGGAGTTCCTGGGTGGCAGGGGACTAGGGTTCTCCTTTGTGAAGATGAGCTCTTCGCCTAACGCTGTAAGAACGGAGGTCCTGGGTGGCAGGGGACTAGGTGTCTCCTTTGTGAAGATGAGCTCTTCGCCTAACGCTGTAGGAAGGGAGGTCCTGGGTGGCAGGGGACTAGGTGTCTCCTTTGTGAAGATGAGCTCTTCGCCTGACACTGTAAGAAGGGAGTTCCTGGGTGGCAGGGGACTAGGGTTCTCCTTTGTGAAGATGAGCTCTTCACCTAACGCTGTGGGAAGGGAGGTCCTGGGTGGCAGGGGACTAGGTGTCTCCTTTGTGAAGATGAGCTCTTCGCCTAACGCTGTAAGAAGGGAGTTCCTGGGTGGCAGGGGACTAGGGCTCTCCTTTGTGAAGATGAGCGCTTCGCCTAACGCTGTAGGAAGGCAGGTCCTGGGTGGCAGAGGACTAGGGCTCTCCTTTGAGAAGATTAGCTCTTTGCCTAGGAAGGCAGGTCCTGGGTGGTAGGGGACTAGGTGTCTCCTTTGTGAAGATGAGCTCTTTGCCTAACGCTGTAGGAAGGGAGGTCCTGGGTAGCAGGGGACTAGGGATCTCCTTTGTAAAGTGAGCTCTTTGCCTAACTCTGTAGGAAGGGAGGTCCTTGGTGGCAGGGGACTAGGGATCTCCTTTGTGAAGTGAGCTCTTTGCCTAACGCTGTAGGAAGGGAGTTCCTGGGTGGCAGGGGACTAGGGCTCTCCTTTGTGAAGATGAGCGCTTCGCCTAACGCTGTAGGAAGGCAGGTCCTGGGTGGCAGAGGACTAGGGATCTCCTTTGTGAAGTGAGCTCTTTGCCTAAAGCTGTAGGAAGGGAGGTCCTGGGTGGCAGAGGACTAGGGATCTCCTTTGTGAAGATGAGCTCTTTGCCTAGGAAGGCAGGTCCTGGGTAGTAGGGGACTAGGTGTCTCCTTTGTGAAGATGAGCTCTTTGCCTAACGCTGTAGGAAGGGAGGTCCTGGGTGGCAGGGGACTAGGGATCTCCTTTGTGAAGTGAGCTCTTTGCCTAACTCTGTAGGAAGGGAGGTCCTGGGTGGCAGGGGACTAGGGATCTCCTTTGTGAAGTGAGCTCTTTGCCTAACGCTGTAGGAAGGCAGGACCTGGATGGCAGGGGACTAGGGATCTCCTTTGTGAAGATGAGCTCTTCGCCTAGGAAGAGAGGTCCTGGGTGGCAGGGGACTAGGGACCTCCTTTGAGAAGATGAGCTCTTTGCCTAACGCTGTAGGAAGGGAGGTCCTGGGTGCAGGGGAATAGGGATCTCCTTTGTGAAGATGAGCTCTTTGCCTAACGCTGTAGGAAGGGAGGTCCTGGGTGGCAGGGGACTAGGGGTCTCCTTTGTGAAGATGAGCTCTTCGCCTAGGAAGGGAGGTCCTGCTGGCAGGGGACTAGGGCTCTCCTTTGTGAAGATGAGCTCTTTGCCTAACGCTGTAGGAAGGGAGGTCCTGGGTGGCTGGGGACTAGGGATCTCCTTTGTGAAGATGAGCTCTTCTTCTAACGCTGTAACAAGGCAGGTCCTGGGTGGCAGAGGACTAGGGATCTCCTTTGTGAAGATGAGATCTTTGCCTAACGCTGTAGGAAGGGAGGTCCTGGGTGGTAGGGGACTAGGGATCTCCTTTGTGAAGATGAGCTCTTCGCCTAACGCTGTAACAAGGCAGGTCCTGGGTGGCAGGGGACTAGAGATCTCCTTTATGATGATGAGCTCTTCACCTAACGCTGTAGGAAGGGAGGTCCTGGGTGGCAGGGGAATAGGGGTCTCCTTTGTGAAGATGACTCTTTGCCTAACGTTGTAGGAAGGGAGGTCCTGGGTGGCAGGGGACTAGGAATCTCCTTTGTAAAGATGAGCTCTTCGCCAAGGAAGGCAGGTCCTCGGTTGCAGGGGACTAGGGATCTCCTTTGTGAAGATGAGCTCTTTGCCCAACGCTGTAGGAAGGGAGCTCCTGTGTGGCAGGGGACTAGGCGTCTCCTTTGTGAAGATGAGCTCTTCGCCTAACGTAGTAGGAAGGGAGTTCCTGGGTAGCAGGGGACTAGGGCTCTCCTTTGTGAAGATGAGCTCTTCGCCTAACGCTGTAGGAAGGCTGGTCCTGGGTGGCAGAGGATAAGGGATCTCATTTGTGAAGATGAGCTCTTTACCTAACGCTGTAGGAAGGGAGGTCCTGGGTGGCAGGGGACTAGGGCTCTCCTTTGTGAAGATGAGCTCTTTGCCTAGGAATGGAGGTCCTGGGTGGCAGGCGACTAGGGCTCTCCTTTGTGAAGATGAGCTCTTCGCCTAACGCTGTAGGAAGGGAGGTCCTGGGTGGCAGGGGACTAGGGATCTCCTTTGTGAAGATGAGCTCTTCGCCTAACGCTGTAGGAAGGGAGGTCCTGGGTGGCAGGGGACTAGGGATCTCCTTTGTGAAGTGAGCTCTTTGCCTAACGCTGTAGGAAGGGAGTTCCTGGGTGGCAGGGGACTAGGGCTCTCCTTTGTGAAGATGAGCGCTTCGCCTAACGCTGTAGGAAGGCAGGTCCTGGGTGGCAGAGGACTAGGGATCTCCTTTGTGAAGTGAGCTCTTTGCCTAACGCTGTAGGAAGGGAGGTCCTGGGTGGCAGAGGACTAGGGATCTCCTTTGTGAAGATGAGCTCTTTGCCTAGGAAGGCAGGTCCTGGGTGGTAGGGGACTAGGTGTCTCCTTTGTGAAGATGAGCTCTTTGCCTAACGCTGTAAGAAGGGAGGTCCTGGGTGGCAGGGGACTAGGGATCTCCTTTGTGAAGTGAGCTCTTTGCCTAACTCTGTAGGAAGGGAGGTCCTGGGTGGCAGGGGACTAGGGATCTCCTTTGTGAAGTGAGCTCTTTGCCTAACGCTGTAGGAAGGCAGGTTCTGGGTGGCAGGGGACTAGGGATCTCCTTTGTGAAGATGAGCTCTTTGCCTAGGAAGAGAGGTCCTGGGTGGCAGGGGACTAGGGACCTCCTTTGAGAAGATGAGCTCTTTGCCTAACGCTGTAGGAAGGGAGGTCCTGGGTGCAGGGGAATAGGGATCTCCTTTGTGAAGATGAGCTCTTTGCCTAACGCTGTAGGAAGGGAGGTCCTGGGTGGCAGGGGACTAGGGGTCTCCTTTGTGAAGATGAGCTCTTCGCCTAGGAAGGGAGGTCCTGCTGGCAGGGGACTAGGGCTCTCCTTTGTGAAGATGAGCTCTTTGCCTAACGCTGTAGGAAGGGAGGTCCTGGGTGGCTGGGGACTAGGGATCTCCTTTGTGAAGGTGAGCTCTTCTTCTAACGCTGTAACAAGGCAGGTCCTGGGTGGCAGAGGACTAGGGATCTCCTTTGTGAAGATGGGATCTTTGCCTAACGCTGTAGGAAGGGAGGTCCTGGGTGGTAGGGGACTAGGGATCTCCTTTGTGAAGATGAGCTCTTCGCCTAACGCTGTAACAAGGCAGGTCCTGGGTGGCAGGGGACTAGAGATCTCCTTTATGATGATGAGCTCTTCACCTAACGCTGTAGGAAGGGAGGTCCTGGGTGGCAGGGGAATAGGGGTCTCCTTTGTGAAGATGACTCTTTGCCTAACGTTGTAGGAAGGGAGGTCCTGGGTGGCAGGGGACTAGGGATCTCCTTTGTAAAGATGAGCTCTTCGCCAAGGAAGGCAGGTCCTCGGTTGCAGGGGACTAGGGATCTCCTTTGTGAAGATGAGCTCTTTGCCCAACGCTGTAGGAAGGGAGCTCCTGTGTGGCAGGGGACTAGGCGTCTCCTTTGTGAAGATGAGCTCTTCGCCTAACGTAGTAGGAAGGGAGTTCCTGGGTAGCAGGGGACTAGGGCTCTCCTTTGTGAAGATGAGCTCTTCGCCTAACGCTGTAGGAAGGCTGGTCCTGGGTGGCAGAGGATAAGGGATCTCATTTGTGAAGATGAGCTCTTTGCCTAACGCTGTAGGAAGGGAGGTCCTGGGTGGCAGGGGACTAGGGCTCTCCTTTGTGAAGATGAGCTCTTTGCCTAGGAATGGAGGTCCTGGGTGGCAGGTGACTAGGGCTCTCCTTTGTGAAGATGAGCTCTTCGCCTAACGCTGTAGGAAGGGAGGTCCTGGGTGGCAGGGGACTAGGGATCTCCTTTGTGAAGATGAGCTCTTCGCCTAACGCTGTAGGAAGGGAGGTCCTGGGTGGCAGGGGACTAGGGATCTCCTTTGTGAAGATGAGCTCTTCGCCTAACGCTGTAGGAAGGGAGGTCCTGGGTGGCAGGGGACTATGGATCTCCTTTGTGAAGATGAGCTCTTCTCCTAACGCTGTAACAAGGCAGGTCCTGGGTGGCAGGGGACTAGGGATCTCCTTTGTGATGATGAGCTCTTCACCTAACGCTGTAGGAAGGGAGGTCCTGCGTGGCAGGGGACTAGGGGTCTCCTTTGTGAAGATGACTCTTTGCCTAACGCTGTAGGAAGGGAGGTCCTGGTTGGCAGGGGACTAGGGATCTCCTTTGTGAAGATGAGCTCTTTGCCTAGGAAGGGAGGTCCTGGGTGGCAGGGGACTAGGGGTCTCCTTTGTGAAGATGATCTCTTTGCCTAGGAAGGCAGGACCTGGGTTGCAGGGGACTAGGGATCGCCTTTGTGAAGATGAGCTCTCTGCCTAACGCTGTAGGAAGGGAGGTCCTGGGTGGCAAGGGACTAGGCGTGTCCTTTGTGAAGATGACTCTTTGCCTAACGCTGTAGGAAGGAGGTCCTGGGTGGCAGGGGACTAGGGCTCTCCTTTGTGAAGATGAGCTCTTCGCCTAGGAAGGGAGGTCCTGGCTGGCAGGGGACTAGGGCTCTCCTTTGTGAAGATGAGCTCTTTGCCTAACGCTGTAGGAAAGGAGGTCCTGGGTGGCAGGGGACTAGGGATCTCCTTTGTGAAGATGAGCTCTTCTCCTACCGCTGTAACAAGGCAGGTCCTGGGTGGCAGGGGACTAGGGATCTCCTTTGTGATGATGAGCTCTCCACCTAACGCTGTAGGAAGGGAGGTCCTGCGTGGCAGGGGACTAGGGGTCTCCTTTGTGAAGATGACTCTTTGCCTAACGCTGTAGGAAGGGAGGTCCTGGTTGGCAGGGGACTAGGGATCTCCTTTGTGAAGATGAGCTCTTCGCCTAACGCTGTAACTAGACAGGTCCTGGGTGGCAGGGGACTAGGGATCTTCTTTGTGATGATGAGCTCTTCACCTAACGCTGTAGGAAGGGAGGTCCTGGGTGGCAGGGGAATAGGGGTCTCCTTTGTGAAGATGACTCTTTGCCTAACGTTGCAGGAAGGGAGGTCCTGGGTGGCAGGGGACTAGGGATCTCCTTTGTGAAGATGAGCTCTTTGCCTAGGAAGGCAGGTCCTGGGTTGCAGGGGACTAGGGATCTCCTTTGTGAAGATGAGCTCTTTGCCTAACGCTGTAACAAGGCAGGTCCTGGGTGGCAGGGGACTAGGGATCTCCTTTGTGATGATGAGCTCTTCACCTAACGCTGTAGGAAGGGAGGTCCTGTGTGGCAGGGGACTAGGGATCTCCTTTGTGAAGATGACTCTTTGCCTAACGCTGTAGGAAGGGAGGTCCTGGGTGCAGGGGAATAGGGATCTCCTTTGTGAAGATGAGCTCTTTGCCTAACGCTGTAGGAAGGGAGGTCCTGGGTGGCAGGGGACTAGGGGTCTCCTTTGTGAAGATGAGCTCTTCGCCTAGGAAGGGAGGTCCTGCTGGCAGGGGACTAGGGCTCTCCTTTGTGAAGATGAGCTCTTTGCCTAACGCTGTAGGAAGGGAGGTCCTGGGTGGCTGGGGACTAGGGATCTCCTTTGTGAAGGTGAGCTCTTCTTCTAACGCTGTAACAAGGCAGGTCCTGGGTGGCAGAGGACTAGGGATCTCCTTTGTGAAGATGGGATCTTTGCCTAACGCTGTAGGAAGGGAGGTCCTGGGTGGTAGGGGACTAGGGATCTCCTTTGTGAAGATGAGCTCTTCGCCTAACGCTGTAACAAGGCAGGTCCTGGGTGGCAGGGGACTAGAGATCTCCTTTATGATGATGAGCTCTTCACCTAACGCTGTAGGAAGGGAGGTCCTGGGTGGCAGGGGAATAGGGGTCTCCTTTGTGAAGATGACTCTTTGCCTAACGTTGTAGGAAGGGAGGTCCTGGGTGGCAGGGGACTAGGGATCTCCTTTGTAAAGATGAGCTCTTCGCCAAGGAAGGCAGGTCCTCGGTTGCAGGGGACTAGGGATCTCCTTTGTGAAGATGAGCTCTTTGCCCAACGCTGTAGGAAGGGAGCTCCTGTGTGGCAGGGGACTAGGCGTCTCCTTTGTGAAGATGAGCTCTTCGCCTAACGTAGTAGGAAGGGAGTTCCTGGGTAGCAGGGGACTAGGGCTCTCCTTTGTGAAGATGAGCTCTTCGCCTAACGCTGTAGGAAGGCTGGTCCTGGGTGGCAGAGGATAAGGGATCTCATTTGTGAAGATGAGCTCTTTGCCTAACGCTGTAGGAAGGGAGGTCCTGGGTGGCAGGGGACTAGGGCTCTCCTTTGTGAAGATGAGCTCTTTGCCTAGGAATGGAGGTCCTGGGTGGCAGGTGACTAGGGCTCTCCTTTGTGAAGATGAGCTCTTCGCCTAACGCTGTAGGAAGGGAGGTCCTGGGTGGCAGGGGACTAGGGATCTCCTTTGTGAAGATGAGCTCTTCGCCTAACGCTGTAGGAAGGGAGGTCCTGGGTGGCAGGGGACTAGGGATCTCCTTTGTGAAGATGAGCTCTTCGCCTAACGCTGTAGGAAGGGAGGTCCTGGGTGGCAGGGGACTATGGATCTCCTTTGTGAAGATGAGCTCTTCTCCTAACGCTGTAACAAGGCAGGTCCTGGGTGGCAGGGGACTAGGGATCTCCTTTGTGATGATGAGCTCTTCACCTAACGCTGTAGGAAGGGAGGTCCTGCGTGGCAGGGGACTAGGGGTCTCCTTTGTGAAGATGACTCTTTGCCTAACGCTGTAGGAAGGGAGGTCCTGGTTGGCAGGGGACTAGGGATCTCCTTTGTGAAGATGAGCTCTTTGCCTAGGAAGGGAGGTCCTGGGTGGCAGGGGACTAGGGGTCTCCTTTGTGAAGATGAGCTCTTTGCCTAGGAAGGCAGGACCTGGGTTGCAGGGGACTAGGGATCGCCTTTGTGAAGATGAGCTCTCTGCCTAACGCTGTAGGAAGGGAGGTCCTGGGTGGCAAGGGACTAGGCGTGTCCTTTGTGAAGATGACTCTTTGCCTAACGCTGTAGGAAGGAGGTCCTGGGTGGCAGGGGACTAGGGCTCTCCTTTGTGAAGATGAGCTCTTCGCCTAGGAAGGGAGGTCCTGGCTGGCAGGGGACTAGGGCTCTCCTTTGTGAAGATGAGCTCTTTGCCTAACGCTGTAGGAAAGGAGGTCCTGGGTGGCAGGGGACTAGGGATCTCCTTTGTGAAGATGAGCTCTTCTCCTACCGCTGTAACAAGGCAGGTCCTGGGTGGCAGGGGACTAGGGATCTCCTTTGTGATGATGAGCTCTCCACCTAACGCTGTAGGAAGGGAGGTCCTGCGTGGCAGGGGACTAGGGGTCTCCTTTGTGAAGATGACTCTTTGCCTAACGCTGTAGGAAGGGAGGTCCTGGTTGGCAGGGGACTAGGGATCTCCTTTGTGAAGATGAGCTCTTCGCCTAACGCTGTAACTAGACAGGTCCTGGGTGGCAGGGGACTAGGGATCTTCTTTGTGATGATGAGCTCTTCACCTAACGCTGTAGGAAGGGAGGTCCTGGGTGGCAGGGGAATAGGGGTCTCCTTTGTGAAGATGACTCTTTGCCTAACGTTGCAGGAAGGGAGGTCCTGGGTGGCAGGGGACTAGGGATCTCCTTTGTGAAGATGAGCTCTTTGCCTAGGAAGGCAGGTCCTGGGTTGCAGGGGACTAGGGATCTCCTTTGTGAAGATGAGCTCTTTGCCTAACGCTGTAACAAGGCAGGTCCTGGGTGGCAGGGGACTAGGGATCTCCTTTGTGATGATGAGCTCTTCACCTAACGCTGTAGGAAGGGAGGTCCTGTGTGGCAGGGGACTAGGGATCTCCTTTGTGAAGATGACTCTTTGCCTAACGCTGTAGGAAGGGAGGTCCTGGGTGGCAGGGGACTAGGTGTCTCCTTTGTGAAGATGAGCTCTTCGCATAACGCTGTAGGAAGGGAGCTCCTGTGTGGCAGGGGACTAGGCGTCTCCTTTGTGAAGAAGAGCTCTTCGCCTAACGTAGTAGGAAGGGAGTTCCTGGGTAGCAGGGGACTAGGGCTCTCCTTTGTGAAGATGAGCTCTTCGCCTAACGCTGTAGGAAGGCTGGTCCTGGGTGGCAGAGGATAAGGGATCTCATTTGTGAAGATGAGCTCTTTGCCTAACGCTGTAGGAAGGGAGGTCCTGGGTGGCAGGGGACTAGGGCTCTCCTTTGTGAAGATGAGCTCTTTGCCTAGGAATGGAGGTCCTGGGTGGCAGGTGACTAGGGCTCTCCTTTGTGAAGATGAGCTCTTCGCCTAACGCTGTAGGAAGGGAGGTCCTGGGTGGCAGGGGACTAGGGATCTCCTTTGTGAAGATGAGCTCTTCGCCTAACGCTGTAGGAAGGGAGGTCCTGGGTGGCAGGGGACTAGGGATCTCCTTTGTGAAGATGAGCTCTTCGCCTAACGCTGTAGGAAGGGAGGTCCTGGGTGGCAGGGGACTATGGATCTCCTTTGTGAAGATGAGCTCTTCTCCTAACGCTGTAACAAGGCAGGTCCTGGGTGGCAGGGGACTAGGGATCTCCTTTGTGATGATGAGCTCTTCACCTAACGCTGTAGGAAGGGAGGTCCTGCGTGGCAGGGGACTAGGGGTCTCCTTTGTGAAGATGACTCTTTGCCTAACGCTGTAGGAAGGGAGGTCCTGGTTGGCAGGGGACTAGGGATCTCCTTTGTGAAGATGAGCTCTTTGCCTAGGAAGGGAGGTCCTGGGTGGCAGGGGACTAGGGGTCTCCTTTGTGAAGATGAGCTCTTTGCCTAGGAAGGCAGGACCTGGGTTGCAGGGGACTAGGGATCGCCTTTGTGAAGATGAGCTCTTTGCCTAACGCTGTAGGAAGGGAGGTCCTGGGTGGCAAGGGACTAGGCGTGTCCTTTGTGAAGATGACTCTTTGCCTAACGCTGTAGGAAGGAGGTCCTGGGTGGCAGGGGACTAGGGCTCTCCTTTGTGAAGATGAGCTCTTCGCCTAGGAAGGGAGGTCCTGGCTGGCAGGGGACTAGGGCTCTCCTTTGTGAAGATGAGCTCTTTGCCTAACGCTGTAGGAAAGGAGGTCCTGGGTGGCAGGGGACTAGGGATCTCCTTTGTGAAGATGAGCTCTTCTCCTACCGCTGTAACAAGGCAGGTCCTGGGTGGCAGGGGACTAGGGATCTCCTTTGTGATGATGAGCTCTCCACCTAACGCTGTAGGAAGGGAGGTCCTGCGTGGCAGGGGACTAGGGGTCTCCTTTGTGAAGATGACTCTTTGCCTAACGCTGTAGGAAGGGAGGTCCTGGTTGGCAGGGGACTAGGGATCTCCTTTGTGAAGATGAGCTCTTCGCCTAACGCTGTAACTAGACAGGTCCTGGGTGGCAGGGGACTAGGGATCTTCTTTGTGATGATGAGCTCTTCACCTAACGCTGTAGGAAGGGAGGTCCTGGGTGGCAGGGGAATAGGGGTCTCCTTTGTGAAGATGACTCTTTGCCTAACGTTGCAGGAAGGGAGGTCCTGGGTGGCAGGGGACTAGGGATCTCCTTTGTGAAGATGAGCTCTTTGCCTAGGAAGGCAGGTCCTGGGTTGCAGGGGACTAGGGATCTCCTTTGTGAAGATGAGCTCTTTGCCTAACGCTGTAACAAGGCAGGTCCTGGGTGGCAGGGGACTAGGGATCTCCTTTGTGATGATGAGCTCTTCACCTAACGCTGTAGGAAGGGAGGTCCTGTGTGGCAGGGGACTAGGGATCTCCTTTGTGAAGATGACTCTTTGCCTAACGCTGTAGGAAGGGAGGTCCTGGGTGGTAGGGGACTAGGGATCTCCTTTGTGAAGATGAGCTCTTCTCCTAACGCTGTAACAAGGCAGGTCCTGGGTGGCAGGGGACTAGGGATCTCCTTTGTGATGATGAGCTCTTCACCTAACGCTGTAGGAAGGGAGGTCCTGGGTGGCAGGGGACTAGGGATCTCCTTTGTGAAGATGAGCTCTTCGCCTAGGAAGGCAGGTCCTGGGCGGCAGGGGACTAGGGATCTCCTTTGTGAAGATGAGTTTGTTGCCTACCGCTCTAGGAAGGGAGGTCCTGGGTGGCAGGGGACTAGGGATCTCCTTTGTGAAGATGAGCTCTTTGCCTAAAGCTGTAGGAAGGCTGGTCCTGGGGGGCAGGGGACTAGGCCTCTCCTTTGTGAAGATGAGCTCTTTGCCTAACGCTGTAGGAAGGGAGCTCCTGGGTGGCAGGGGACTTGGGATCTCCTTTGTGAAGATGAGCTCTTCACCTAACGCTGTAGGAAGGGAGGTCCTGGGTGGCAGGGGACTAGGGGTCTCCTTTGTGAAGATGACTCTTTGCCTAACGCTGTAGGAAGGAGGTCCTGGGTGGCAGGGGACTAGGGCTCTCCTTTGTGAAGATGAGCTCTTCGCCTAGGAAGGGAGGTCCTGGCTGGCAGGGGACTAGGGCTCTCCTTTGTGAAGATGAGCTCTTTGCCTAACGCTGTAGGAAAGGAGGTCCTGGGTGGCAGGGGACTAGGGATCTCCTTTGTGAAGATGAGCTCTTCTCCTAACGCTGTAACAAGGCAGGTCCTGGATGGCAGGGGACTAGGGATCTCCTTTGTGATGATGAGCTCTCCACCTAACGCTGTAGGAAAGGAGGTCCTGCGTGGCAGGGGACTAGGGGTCTCCTTTGTGAAGATGACTCTTTGCCTAACGCTGTAGGAAGGGAGGTCCTGGTTGGCAGGGGACTAGGGATCTCCTTTGTGAAGATGAGCTCTTCGCCTAACGCTGTAACTAGACAGGTCCTGGGTGGCAGGGGACTAGGGATCTTCTTTGTGATGATGAGCTCTTCACCTAACGCTGTAGGAAGGGAGGTCCTGGGTGGCAGGGGAATAGGGTTCTCCTTTGTGAAGATGACTCTTTGCCTAACGTTGCAGGAAGGGAGGTCCTTGGTGGCAGGGGACTAGGGATCTCCTTTGTGAAGATGAGCTCTTCGCCTAGGAAGGCAGGTCCTGGGTTGCAGGGGACTAGGGATCTCCTTTGTGAAGATGAGCTCTTTGCCTAACGCTGTAGGAAGGGAGGTCCTGTGTGGCAGGGGACTAGGCGTCTCCTTTGTGAAGATGAGCTCTTCGCCTAACGCTGTAGGAAGGGAGTTCCTGGGTGGCAGGGGAATAGGGCTCTCCTTTGTGAAGATGAGCTCTTCGCCCAACGCTGTAGGAAGGCAGGTCCTGGGTGGCAGAGGACTAGGGCTCTCCTTTGTGAAGATGAGCTCTTCGCCTAACCCTGTAGGAAGGGATGTCCTGGGTGGCAGGGGACTAGGGCTCTCCTTTGTGAAGATGAGCTCTTTGCCTAACGCTGTAACAAGGCAGGTCCTGGGTGGCAGGGGACTAGGGATCTCCTTTGTGAAGATGAGCTCTTCACCTAACGCTGTAGGAAGGGAGGTCCTGGGTGGAAGGGGACTAGGGGTCTCCTTTGTGAAGATGACTCTTTGCCTAACGCTGTAGGAAGGGAGGTCCTGGGTGGCAGGGGGCTAGGGGTCTCCTTTGTGAAGATGAGCTCTTTGCTAGGAAGGCAGGTCCTGGGTGGCAGGGGACTAGGTGTCTCCTTTGTGAAGAAGAGCTCTCGCCCAACGCTGTAGGAAAGGAGGTCCTGGGTGGCAGGGGACTAGGGTTCTCCTTTGTGAAGATGAGCTCTTTGCCTAACGCTGTAGGAAGGGAGGTCCTGGGTGGCAGGGGACTAGGCGTCTCCTTTGTGAAGATGAGCTCTTCGCCTAACGCTGTAGGCAGGGAGTTCCTGGGTGGCAGCGGACTAGGGTTCTCCTTTGTGAAGATGAGCTCTTCGCCTAACGCTGTAGGAAGGGAGGTCCTGGGTGGCAGGGGACTAGGTGTCTCCTTTGTGAAGATGAGCTCTTCGCCTAACGCTGTAGGAAGGGAGGTCCTGGGTGGCAGGGGACTAGGTGTCTCCTTTGTGAAGATGAGCTCTTCGCCTGACACTGTAAGAAGGGAGTTCCTGGGTGGCAGGGGACTAGGGTTCTCCTTTGTGAAGATGAGCTCTTCACCTAACGCTGTGGGAAGGGAGGTCCTGGGTGGCAGGGCACTAGGTGTCTCCTTTGTGAAGATGAGCTCTTTGCCTAACGCTGTAAGAAGGGAGTTCCTGGGTGGCAGGGGACTAGGGCTCTCCTTTCTGAAGATGAGCGCTTCGCCTAACGCTGTAGGAAGGCAGGTCCTGGGTGGCAGAGGACTAGGGCTCTCCTTTGAGAAGATTAGCTCTTTGCCTAGGAAGGCAGGTCCTGGGTGGTAGGGGACTAGGTGTCTCCTTTGTGAAGATGAGCTCTTTGCCTAACGCTGTAGGAAGGGAGGTCCTGGGTGGCAGGGGACTAGGGATCTCCTTTGTAAAGTGAGCTCTTTGCCTAACTCTGTAGGAAGGGAGGTCCTGGGTGGCAGGGGACTAGGGATCTCCTTTGTGAAGTGAGCTCTTTGCCTAACGCTGTAGGAAGGGAGTTCCTGGGTGGCAGGGGACTTGGGCTCTATTTTGTGAAGATGAGCGCTTCGCCTAACGCTGTAGGAAGGCAGGTCCTGGGTGGCAGAGGACTAGGGATCTCCTTTGTGAAGATGAGCTCTTTGCCTAACGCTGTAGGAAGGGAGGTCCTGCGTGGCAGGGGACTAGGGCTCTCCTTTGTGAAGCTGAGCTTTTTGCCTAGGAAGGCAGGTCCTGGGTGGTAGGGGACTAGGTGTCTCCTTTGTGAAGATGAGCTCTTTGCCTAACGCTGTAGGAAGGGAGGTCCTGGGTGGCAGGGGACTAGGGATCTCCTTTGTGAAGTGAGCTCTTTGCCTAACTCTGTAGGAAGGGAGGTCCTGGGTGGCAGGGGACTAGGGATCTCCTTTGTGAAGTGAGCTCTTTGCCTAACGCTGTAGGAAGGCAGGTCCTGGGTGGCAGGGGACTAGGGATCTCCTTTGTGAAGATGACCTCTTCGCCTAGGAAGAGAGGTCCTGGGTGGCAGGGGACTAGGGACCTCCTTTGAGAAGATGAGCTCTTTGCCTAACACTGTAGGAAGGGAGGTCCTGGGTGCAGGGGAATAGGGATCTCCTTTGTGAAGATGAGCTCTTTGCCTAAGGCTGTAGGAAGGGAGGTCCTGGGTGACAGGGGACTAGGGGTCTCCTTTGTGAAGATGAGCTCTTCGCCTAGGAAGGGAGGTCCTGCTGGCAGGGGACTAGGGCTCTCCTTTGTGAAGATGAGCTCTTTGCCTAATGCTGTAGGAAGGGAGGTCCTGGGTGGCTGGGGACTAGGGATCTCCTTTGTGAAGATGAGCTCGTCTTCTAACGCTGTAACAAGGCAGGTCCTGGGTGGCAGAGGACTAGGGATCTCCTTTGTGAAGATGAGATCTTTGCCTAACGCTGTAGGAAGGGAGGTCCTGGGTGGTAGGGGACTAGGGATCTCCTTTGTGAAGATGAGCTCTTCGCCTAACGCTGTAACAAGGCAGGTCCTGGGTGGCAGGGGACTAGAGATCTCCTTTATGATGATGAGCTCTTCACCTAACGCTGTAGGAAGGGAGGTCCTGGGTGGCAGGGGAATAGGTGTCTCCTTTGTGAAGATGACTCTTTGCCTAATGTTGTAGGAAGGGAGGTCCTGGGTGGCAGGGGACTAGGGATCTCCTTTGTAAAGATGAGCTCTTCGCCAAGGAAGGCAGGTCCTCGGTTGCAGGGGACTAGGGATCTCCTTTGTGAAGATGAGCTCTTTGCCCAACGCTGTAGGAAGGGAGCTCCTGTGTGGCAGGGGACTAGGCGTCTCCTTTGTGAAGATGAGCTCTTCGCCTAACGTAGTAGGAAGGGAGTTCCTGGGTAGCAGGGGACTAGGGCTCTCCTTTGTGAAGATGAGCTCTTCGCCTAACGCTGTAGGAAGGCTGGTCCTGGGTGGCAGAGGATAAGGGATCTCATTTGTGAAGATGAGCTCTTTGCCTAACGCTGTAGGAAGGGAGGTCCTGGGTGGCAGGGGACTAGGGCTCTCCTTTGTGAAGATGAGCTCTTTGCCTAGGAATGGAGGTCCTGGGTGGCAGGTGACTAGGGCTCTCCTTTGTGAAGATGAGCTCTTCGCCTAACGCTGTAGGAAGGGAGGTCCTGGGTGGCAGGGGACTATGGATCTCCTTTGTGAAGATGAGCTCTTCTCCTAACGCTGTAACAAGGCAGGTCCTGGGTGGCAGGGGACTAGGGATCTCCTTTGTGATGATGAGCTCTTCACCTAACGCTGTAGGAAGGGAGGTCCTGCGTGGCAGGGGACTAGGGGTCTCCTTTGTGAAGATGACTATTTGCCCAACGCTGTAGGAAGGGAGGTCCTGGTTGGCAGGGGACTAGGGATCTCCTTTGTGAAGATGAGCTCTTCGCCTAGGAAGGGAGGTCCTGTGTGGCAGGGGACTAGGGTCCCCTTTGTGAAGATGAGCTCTTTGCCTAGGAAGGGAGGTCCTGGGTGGCAGGGGACTAGGGGTCTCCTTTGTGAAGATGAGCTCTTTGCCTAGGAAGGCAGGACCTGGGTTGCAGGGGACTAGGGATCGCCTTTGTGAAGATGAGCTCTTTGCCTAACGCTGTAGGAAGGGAGGTCCTGGGTGGCAAGGGACTAGGCGTGTCCTTTGTGAAAATGAGCTCTCTGCCTAACGCCTTAGGAAGGTTGTTCCTGGGTGGCAGGGGACTAGGGCTCTCCTTTGTGAAGATGAGCTCTTTGCCTAGGAAGGCAGGTCCTGGGTGGCATAGGACTAGGGATCTCCTTTGTGAAGATGAGCTCTTTGCCTAACACTGTAGGAAGGGAGGTCCTGGGTGGCAGGGGACTAGGCGTCTCCTTTGTGAAGATGAGCTCTCCGCCTAACGCTGTAGGAAGGGAGTTCCTGGGTCGCAGGGGACTAGGGCTCTCCTTTGTGAAGATGAGCTCTTCGCCTAACGCTGTAGGAAGGCAGGTCCTGGGTGGCAGAGGACTAGGGATCTCCTTTGCGAAGATGAGCTCTTTGCCTAACGCTGTAGGAAGGGAGGTCCTGGGTGGCAGGGGACTAGGGCTCTCCTTTGTGAAGATGAGCTCTTCGCCTAACGCTGTAGGAAGGGATGTCCTGGGTGGCAGGGGACTAGGGCTCTCCTTTGTGAAGGTGAGCTCTTTGCTTAACGCTGTAGGAAGTGAGGTCCTGGGTGGCAGAGGACTAGGGATCTCCTTTGTGAAGCTGAGCTGTTCGCCTAACGCTGTAGGAAGGGAGGTCCTGGGTGGCAGGGGACTAGGGCTCTCCTTTGTGAAGGTGAGCTCTTTGCCTAACGCTGTAGGAAGTGAGGTCCTGGGTGGCAGGGGACTAGGGATCTCCTTTGTGAAGTGAGCTCTTTGCCTAACTCTGTAGGAAGGGAGGTCCTGGGTGGCAGGGGACTAGCGATCTCCTTTGTGAAGTCAGCTCTTTGCCTAACGCTGTAAGAAGGGAGTTCCTGGGTGGCAGGGGACTAGGGCTCTGCTTTATGAAGATGAGCGCTTCGCCTAACGCTGTAGGAAGGCAGGTCCTGGGTGGCAGAGGACTAGGGATCTCCTTTGTGAAGATGAGCTCTTTGCCTAACTCTGTAGGAAGGGAGGTCCTGCGTGGCAGGGGACTAGGGCTCTCCTTTGTGAAGCTGAGCACTTTGCCTAGAAAGGCAGGTCCTGGGTGGTAGGGGACTAGGTGTCTCCTTTGTGAAGATGAGCTGTTCGCCTAACGCTGTAGGAAGGGAGGTCCTGGGTGGCAGGGGACTAGGGCTCTCCTTTGTGAAGGTGAGCTCTTTGCCTAACGCTGTAGGAAGTGAGGTCCTGGGTGGCAGGGGACTAGGGATCTCCTTTGTGAAGTGAGCTCTTTGCCTAACTCTGTAGGAAGGGAGGTCCTGGGTGGCAGGGGACTAGGGATCTCCTTTGTGAAGTCAGCTCTTTGCCTAACGCTGTAAGAAGGGAGTTCCTGGGTGGCAGGGGACTAGGGCTCTGCTTTGTGAAGATGAGCGCTTCGCCTAACGCTGTAGGAAGGCAGGTCCTGGGTGGCAGAGGACTAGGGATCTCCTTTGTGAAGATGAGCTCTTTGCCTAACTCTGTAGGAAGGGAGGTCCTGCGTGGCAGGGGACTAGGGCTCTCCTTTGTGAAGCTGAGCACTTTGCCTAGGAAGGCAGGTCCTGGGTCGTAGGGGACTAGGTGTCTCCTTTGTGAAGATGAGCTCTTTGCCTAACGCTGTAGGAAGGGAGGTCCTGGGTGGCAGGGGACTAGGGATCTCCTTTGTGAAGGGAGCTCTTTGCCTAACTCTGTAGGAAGGGAGGTCCTGGGTGGCAGGGGACTAGGTATCTCCTTTGTGAAGTGAGCTCTTTGCCTAACGCTGTAGGAAGGCAGGTCCTGGGTGGCAGGGGACTAGGGATCTCCTTTGTGAAGATGAGCTCTTCGCCTAGGAAGAGAGGTCCTGGGTGGCAGGGGACTGGGGACCTCCTTTGAGAAGATGAGCTCTTTGCCTAATGCTGTAGGAAGGGAGGTCCTGGGTGCAGGGGAATAGGGATCTCCTTTGTGAAGATGAGCTCTTTGCCTAACGCTGTACGAAGGGAGGTCCTGGGTGGCAGGGGACTAGGGGTCTCCTTTGTGAAGATGAGCTCTTCGCCTAGGAAGGGAGGTCCTGGCTGGCAGGGGACTAGGGCTCTCCTTTGTGAAGATGAGCTCTTTGCCTAACGCTGTAACAAGGCAGGTCCTGGGTGGCAGAGGACTAGGGATCTCCTTTGTGAAGATGAGATCTTTGCCTAACGCTGTAGGAAGGGAGGTCCTGGGTGGTAGGGGACTAGGGATCTCCTTTGTGAAGATGAGCTCTTCGCCTAACGCTGTAACAAGGCAGGTCCTGGGTGGCAGGGGACTAGGGATCTCCTTTATGATGATGAGCTCTTCACCTAACGCTGTAGGAAGGGAGTTCCTGGGTAGCAGGGGACTAGGGCTCTCCTTTGTGAAGATGAGCTCTTCACCTAACGCTGTAGGAAGGGAGGTCCTGGGTGGCAGGGGAATAGGGGTCTCCTTTGTGAAGATGACTCTTTGCCTAACGTTGTAGGAAGGGAGGTCCTGGGTGGCAGGGGACTAGGGATCTCCTTTGTGAAGATGAGCTCTTTGCCAAGGAAGGCAGGTCCTCGGTTGCAGGGGACTAGGGATCTCCTTTGTGAAGATGAGCTCTTTGCCCAACGCTGTAGGAAGGGAGCTCCTGTGTGGCAGGGGACTAGGCGTCTCCTTTGTGAAGATGAGCTCTTCGCCTAACGTAGTAGGAAGGGAGTTCCTGGGTAGCAGGGGACTAGGGCTCTCCTTTGTGAAGATGAGCTCTTTGCCTAACGCTGTAGGAAGGGAGGTCCTGGGTGGCAGGGGAATAGGGGTCTCCTTTGTGAAGATGACTCTTTGCCTAACGTTGTAGGAAGGGAGGTCCTGGGTGGCAGGGGACTAGGGATCTCCTTTGTGAAGATGAGCTCTTCGCCTAACGCTGTAGGAAGGGAGGTCCTGGGTGGCAGGGGAATAGGGGTCTCCTTTGTGAAGATGACTCTTTGCCTAACGTTGTAGGAAGGGAGGTCCTGGGTGGCAGGGGACTAGGGATCTCCTTTGTGAAGATGAGCTCTTCGCCTAGGAAGGCAGGTCCTGGGTTGCAGGGGACTAGGGATCTCCTTTGTGAAGATGAGCTCTTTGGCTAACACTGTAGGAAGGGAGGTCCTGTGTGGCAGGGGACTAGGCGTCTCCTTTGTGAAGATGAGCTCTTCGCCTAATGCTGTAGGAAGGGAGTTCCTGGGTGGCAGGGGACTAGGGCTCTCCTTTGTGAAGATGAGCTCTTCGCCCAACGCTGTAGGAAGGCAGGTCCTGGGTGGCAGAGGACTAGGGCTCTCCTTTGT
Source organism: Ambystoma mexicanum (assembly GCF_040938575.1). NCBI lineage: Eukaryota > Metazoa > Chordata > Amphibia > Caudata > Ambystomatidae > Ambystoma > Ambystoma mexicanum. The sequence goes on along the minus strand of NC_090938.1, from coordinate 834,420,487 downwards.
GAAGATGAGCTCTTCGCCTAACGCTGTAGGAAGGCAGGTCCTGGGTGGCAGGGGACTAGGGCTCTCCTTTGTGAAGATGAGCTCTTCGCCTAACGCTGTAGGAAGGGAGCTCCTGGGTGGCTGGGGACTTGGGATCTCCTTTGTGAAGATGACTCTTTGCCTAAGGCTGTAGGAAGGGAGGTCCTGGGTGGCAGGGGGCTAGGGGTCTCCTTTGTGAAGATGAGCTCTTTGCCTAGGAAGGCAGGTCCTGGGTGGCAGGGGACTAGGTGTCTCCTTTGTGAAGAAGAGCTCTCGCCCAACGCTGTAGGAAAGGAGGTCATGGGTGGCAGGGGACTAGGGTTCTCCTTTGTGAAGATGAGCTCTTTGCCTAACGCTGTAGGAAGGGAGGTCCTGGGTGGCAGGGGACTAGGCGTCTCCTTTGTGAAGATGAGCTCTTCGCCTAACGCTGTAGGCAGGGAGTTCCTGGGTGGCAGGGGACTAGGGTTCTCCTTTGTGAAGATGAGCTCTTCGCCTAACGCTGTAGGAAGGGAGGTCCTGGGTGGCAGGGGACTAGGTGTCTCCTTTGTGAAGATGAGCTCTTCGCCTAACGCTGTAACAAGGGAGTTCCTGGGTGGCAGGGGACTAGGGCTCTCCTTTGTGAAGATGAGCGCTTCGCCTAACGCTGTAGGAAGGCAGGTCCTGGGTGGCAGAGGACTAGGGCTCTCCTTTGAGAAGATGAGCTCTTTGCCTAACGCTGTAGGAAGGGAGGTCCTGGGTGGCAGGGGACTAGGGATCTCCTTTGTGAAGTGAGCTCTTTGCCTAACTCTGTAGGAAGGGAGGTCCTGGGTGGCAGGGGACTAGGGATCTCCTTTGTGAAGTGAGCTCTTTGCCTAACGCTGTAGGAAGGGAGTTCCTGGGTGGCAGGGGACTAGGGATCTCTTTTGTGAAGTGAGCTCTTTGCCCAACTCTGTAGGAAGGGAGGTCCTGGGTGGCAGGGGACTAGGGATCTCCTTTGTGAAGTGAGCTCTTTGCCTAACGCTGTAGGAAGGGAGTTCCTGGGTGACAGGGGACTAGGGCTCTCCTTTGTGAAGATGAGCGCTTCGCCTAACGCTGTAGGAAGGCAGGTCCTGGGTGACAGAGGACTAGGGCTCTCCTTTGTGAAGCTGAGCTCTTTGCCTAGGAAGGCAGGTCCTGGGTGGTAGGGGACTAGGTGTCTCCTTTGTGAAGATGAGCTCTTTGCCTAACGCTGTAGGAAGGGAGGTCCTGGGTGGCAGGGGACTAGGGATCTCCTTTGTGAAGTGAGCTCTTTGCCTAACTCTGTAGGAAGGGAGGTCCTGGGTGGCAGGGGACTAGGGATCTCCTTTGTGAAGTGAGCTCTTTGCCTAATGCTGTAGGAAGGCAGGTCCTGGGTGGCAGGGGACTAGGGATCTCCTTTGTGAAGATGAGCTCTTCGCCTAGGAAGAGAGGTCCTGGGTGGCAGGGGACTAGGGACCTCCTTTGTGAAGATGAGCTCTTTGCCTAAAACTGTAGGAAGGGAGGTCCTGGGTGGCTGGGGACTAGGGATCTCCTTTGTGAAGATGAGCTCTTCTTCTAACGCTGTAACAAGGCAGGTCCTGGGTGGCAGAGGACTAGGGATCTCCTTTTTGAAGATTAGATCTTTGCCTAACGCTGTAGGAAGGGAGGTCCTGGGTGGTAGGGGACTAGGGATCTCCTTTGTGAAGATGAGCTCTTCGCCTAATGGTGAAGGAAGGGAACTCCTGGGTGGCAGGGGACTAGGGATCTCCTTTGTGAAGATGAGCTCTTCGCCTAACGCTGTAGGAAGGGAGGTCCTGGGTTGCAGGGGACTAGGGATCTCCTTTGTGAAGATGAGCTCTTCTTCTAACACTGTAAGAAGGCAGGTCCTGGGTGGCAGGGAACTAGGGATCTCCTTTGTGAAGATGAGCTCTTCGCCTAATGGTGAAGGAAGGGAAGTCCTGGGTGGCAGGGGACTAGGGATCTCCTTTGTGAAGATGAGCTCTTCGCCTAACGCTGTAGGAAGTGAGGTCCTGGGTGGCAGGGGACTAGGGCTCTCCTTTGTGAAGATGAGCTCTTTGCCTAATGCTGTAGGAAGGCAGGTCCTGGGTGGCAGGGGACTAGGGATCTCCTTTGTGAAGAAGAGCTCTCGCCTAACGCTGTAGAAAAGGAGGTCCTGGGTTGCAGGGAACTAGGGATCTCCTTTGTGAAGATGAGCTCTTCGCCTAATGGTGAAGGAAGGGAAGTCCTGGGTGGCAGGGGACTAGGGGTCTCCTTTGTGAAGATGATTCTTTGCCTAACGCTGTAGGAAGGGAGGTCCTGGTTGGCAGGGGACTAGGGATCTCCTTTGTGAAGATGAGCTCTTCGCCTAGGAAGGCAGGTCCTGGGCGGCAGGGGACTAGGGCTCTCCTTTGAGAAGATGAGCTCTTTGCCTAACGCTGTAGGAAGGGAGCTCCTGGGTGGCAGGGGACTTGGGATCTCCTTTGTGAAGATGAGCTCTTTGCCTAATGCTGTAGGAAGGCAGGTCCTGGGTGGCAGGGGACTAGGGATCTCCTTTGTGAAGATGAGCTCTTCACCTAACGCTGTAGGAAGGGAGGTCCTTGGTGGCAGGGGACTAGGGGTCTCCTTTGTGAAGATGACTCTTTGCCTAATGCTGTAGGAAGGGAGGTCCTGGGTGGCAGGGGACTAGGGATCTCCTTTTTGAAGATGAGCTCTTCGCCTAGGAAGGCAGGTCCTGGGTTGCAGGGGACTAGGGATCTCCTTTGTGAAGATGAGCTCTTTGGCTAACGCTGTAGGAAGGGAGTTCCTGGGTGGCAGGGGACTAGGGCTCTCCTTTGTGAAGATGAGCTCTTCGCCCAACGCTGTAGGAAGGCAGGTCCTGGGTGGCAGAGGACTAGGGCTCTCCTTTGTGAAGATGAGCTCTTCGCCTAACGCTGTAGGAAGGCAGGTCCTGGGTGGCAGGGGACTAGGGCTCTCCTTTGTGAAGATGAGCTCTTCGCCTAACGCTGTAGGAAGGGAGCTCCTGGGTGGCTGGGGACTTGGGATCTCCTTTGTGAAGATGACTCTTTGCCTAAGGCTGTAGGAAGGGAGGTCCTGGGTGGCAGGGGGCTAGGGGTCTCCTTTGTGAAGATGAGCTCTTTGCCAAGGAAGGCAGGTCCTGGGTGGCAGGGGACTAGGTGTCTCCTTTGTGAAGAAGAGCTCTCGCCCAACGCTGTAGGAAAGGAGGTCATGGGTGGCAGGGGACTAGGCGTCTCCTTTGTGAAGATGAGCTCTTTGCCTAACGCTGTAGGAAGGGAGGTCCTGGGTGGCAGGGGACTAGGCGTCTCCTTTGTGAAGATGAGCTCTTCGCATAACGCTGTAGGCAGGGAGTTCCTGGGTGGCAGGGGACTAGGGTTCTCCTTTGTGAAGATGAGCTCTTCGCCTAACGCTGTAGGAAGGGAGGTCCTGGGTGGCAGGGGACTAGGTGTCTCCTTTGTGAAGATGAGCTCTTCGGCTAACGCTATAAGAAGGGAGTTACTGGGTGGCAGGGGACTAGGGCTCTCCTTTGTGAAGATGAGCGCTTCGCCTAACGCTGTAGGAAGGCAGGTCCTGGGTGGCAGAGGACTAGGGCTCTCCTTTGAGAAGATGAGCTCTTTGCCTAGGAAGGCAGGTCCTGGGTGGTAGGGGACTAGGTGTCTCCTTTGTGAAGATGAGCTCTTTGCCTAACGCTGTAGGAAGGGAGGTCCTGGGTGCAGGGGTCTAGGGATCTCCTTTGTGAAGTGAGCTCTTTGCCTAACTCTGTAGGAAGGGAGGTCCTGGGTGGCAGGGGACTAGGGATCTCCTTTGTGAAGTGAGCTCTTTGCCTAACGCTGTAGGAAGGGAGTTCCTGGGTGGCAGGGGACTAGGGATCTCTTTTGTGAAGTGAGCTCTTTGCCTAACTCTGTAGGAAGGGAGGTCCTGGGTGGCAGGGGACTAGGGATCTCCTTTGTGAAGTGAGCTCTTTGCCTAACGCTGTAGGAAGGGAGTTCCTGGGTGGCAGGGGACTAGGGCTCTCCTTTGTGAAGATGAGCGCTTCGCCTAACGCTGTAGGAAGGCAGGTCCTGGGTGGCAGAGCACTAGGGCTCTCCTTTGTGAAGCTGAGCTCTTTGCCTAGGAAGGCAGGTCCTGGGTGGTAGGGGACTAGGTGTCTCCTTTGTGAAGATGAGCTCTTTGCCTAACGCTGTAGGAAGGGAGGTCCTGGGTGGCAGGGGACTAGGGATCTCCTTTGTGAAGTGAGCTCTTTGCCTAACTCTGTAGGAAGGGAGGTCCTGGGTGGCAGGGGACTAGGGATCTCCTTTGTGAAGTGAGCTCTTTGCCTAACGCTGTAGGAAGGCAGGTCCTGGGTGGCAGGGGACTAGGGATCTCCTTTGTGAAGATGAGCTCTTCGCCTAGGAAGAGAGGTCCTGGGTGGCAGGGGACTAGGGACCTCCTTTGTGAAGATGAGCTCTTTGCCTCAAACTGTAGGAAGGGAGGTCCTGGGTGGCTGGGGACTAGGGATCTCCTTTGTGAAGATGAGCTCTTCTTCTAACGCTGTAACAAGGCAGGTCCTGGGTGGCAGAGGACTAGGGATCTCCTTTGTGAAGATGAGATCTTTGCCTAACGCTGTAGGAAGGAAGGTCCTGGGTGGTAGGGGACTAGGGATCTCCTTTGTGAAGATGAGCTCTTCGCCTAACGCTGTAACAAGGCAGGTCCTGGGTGGCAGGGGACTAGGGATCTCCTTTATGATGATGAGCTCTTCACCTAACGCTGTAGGAAGTGAGGTCCTGGGTGGCAGGGGACTAGGGCTCTCCTTTGTGAAGATGAGCTCTTTGCCTAATGCTGTAGGAAGGCTGGTCCTGGGTGGCAGGGGACTAGGGATCTCCTTTGTGAAGAAGAGCTCTCGCCTAACGCTGTAGGAAAGGAGGTCCTGGGTGGCAGGGAACTAGGGATCTCCTTTGTGAAGATGAGCTCTTCGCCTAATGGTGAAGGAAGGGAAGTCCTGGGTGGCAGGGGACTAGGGATCTCCTTTGTGAAGATGAGCTCTTCGCCTAACGCTGTAGGAAGGGAGGTCCTGGGTTGCAGGGGACTAGGGATCTCCTTTGTGAAGATGAGCTCTTCTTCTAACGCTGTAAGAAGGCAGGTCCTGGGTGGCAGGGAACTAGGGATCTCCTTTGTGAAGATGAGCTCTTCGCCTAATGGTGAAGGAAGGGAAGTCCTGGGTGGCAGGGGACTAGGGATCTCCTTTGTGAAGATGAGCTCTTCGCCTAACGCTGTAGGAAGTGAGGTCCTGGGTGGCAGGGGACTAGGGCTCTCCTTTGTGAAGATGAGCTCTTTGCCTAATGCTGTAGGAAGGCAGGTCCTGGGTGGCAGGGGACTAGGGATCTCCTTTGTGAAGAAGAGCTCTCGCCTAACGCTATAGGAAAGGAGGTCCTGGGTTGCAGGGAACTAGGGATCTCCTTTGTAAAGATGAGCTCTTCGCCTAATGGTGAAGGAAGGGAAGTCCTGGGTGGCACGGGACTAGGGGTCTCCTTTGTGAAGATGATTCTTTGCCTAACACTGTAGGAAGGGAGGTCCTGGTTGGCAGGGGACTAGGGATCTCCTTTGTGAAGATGAGCTCTTTGCCTAGGAAGGCTGGTCCTGGGCGGCAGGGGACTAGGGCTCTCCTTTGAGAAGATGAACTCTTTGCCTAACACTGTAGGAAGGGAGCTCCTGGGTGGCAGGGGACTTGGGATCTCCTTTGTGAAGATGAGCTCTTTGCCTAATGCTGTAGGAAGGCAGGTCCTGGGTGGCAGGGGACTAGGGATCTCCTTTGTGAAGATGAGCTCTTCACCTAACGCTGTAGGAAGGGAGGTCCTTGGTGGCAGGGGACTAGGGGTCTCCTTTGTGAAGATGACTCTTTGCCTAATGCTGTAGGAAGGGAGGTCCTGGGTGGCAGGGGACTAGGGCTCTCCTTTGTGAAGATGAGCTCTTCACCTAACGCTGTAGGAAGGGAGGTCCTGGGTGGCAGGGGACTAGGGATCTCCTTTGTGAAGATGAGCTCTTCGCCTAGGAAGGGAGGTCCTGGCTGGCAGGGGACTAGGGATCTCCTTTGTGAAGATGAGCTCTTCACCTAACGCTGTAGGAAGGGAAGTCCTGTGTGGCAGGGGACTAGGCGTCTCCTTTGTGAAGATGAGCTCTTCGCCTAACGCTGTAGGAAGGGAGTTCCTGGATGGCAGGGGACTAGGGCTCTCCTTTGTGAAGATGAGCTCTTCGCCTAACGCTGTAGGAAGGTTGGTCCTGGGTGGCAGGGGACTAGGGCTCTCCTTTGTGAAGATGAGCTCTTTGCCTAGGAAGGGAGGTCCTGGGTGGCAGGGGACTAGGGCTCTCCTTTGTGAAGATGAGCTCTTTGCCTAACGCTGTAGGAAGGGAGCTCCTGGGTGGCAGGGGACTTGGGATCTCCTTTGTGAAGATGAGCTCTTTGCCTAACGCTGTAACAAGGCAGGTCCTGGGTGGCAGGGGACTAGGGATCTCCTTTGTGAAGATGAGCTCTTCACCTAACGCTGTAGGAAGGGAGTTCCTCGGTGGCAGGGGACTAGGGCTCTCCTTTGTGAAGATGAGCTCTTCGCCTAATGCTGTAGGAAGGTTGGACCTGGGTGGCAGGGGACTAGGGCTCTCCTTTGTGAAGATGAGCTCTTTGCCTAGGAAGGGAGGTCCTGGGTGGCAGGGGACTAGGGCTCTCCTTTGTGAAGATGAGCTCTTTGCCTAACGCTGTAGTAAGGGAGCTCCTGGGTGGCAGGGGACTTGGGATCTCCTTTGTGAAGATGAGCTCTTTGCGTAACGCTGTAACAAGGCAGGTCCTGGGTGGCAGGGGACTAGGGCTGTCCTTTGTGAAGATGAGCTCTTTGCCTAGGAAGGGAGCTCCTGGGTGGCAGGGGACTAGGGCTCTCCTTTGTGAAGATGAGCTCTTTGCCTAGGAAGGGAGGTCCTGGGTGGCAGGGGACTATGGCTCTCCTTTGTGAAGATGACTCTTTGCCTAACGCTGTAGGAAGGGAGGTCCTGGCTGGCATGGGACTAGGGCTCTCCTTTGTGAAGATGAGCTCTTTGCCTAACGCTGTAGGAAAGGAGGTCCTGGGTGGCAGGGGACTAGGGATCTCCTTTGTGAAGTTGAGCTCTTCGCCTAACGCTGTAGGAAGGGAGGTCCTGGGTGGCAGGGGACTAGGGATCTCCTTTGTGAAGATGAGCTCTTCTCCTAACGCTGTAACAAGGCAGGTTTTGGGTGGCAGGGGACTAGGGATCTCCTTTGTGATGATGAGCTCTTCACCTAACGCTGTAGGAAGGGAGGTCCTGCGTGGCAGGGGACTAGGGGTCTCCTTTGTGAAGATGACTCTTTGCCTAACGCTGTAGGAAAGGAGGTCCTGGTTGGCAGGGGACTAGGGATCTCCTTTGTGAAGATGAGCTCTTCGCCTAGGAAGGAAGGTCCTCGGCGGCAGGGGACTAGGGATCTCCTTTGTGAAGATGAGTTTGTTGCCTAACGCTGTAGGAAGGGAGGTCCTGGGTGGCAGGGGACTAGGGGTCTCCTTTGTGAAGATTAGCTCTTTGCCTAAATCTGTAGGAAGGGAGGTCCTGGGTTGCAGGGGACTAGGGCTCTCCTTTGTGAAGATGAGCTCTTCGCATAACGCTGTAGGAAGACAGGTCCTGGGTGGCAGAGGACTAGGGATCTCCTTTGTGAAGTTGAGATCTTTGCCTAACGCTGTAGGAAGGGAGGTCCTGGGTGGTAGGGGACTAGGGATCTCCTTTGTGAAGATGAGCTCTTCTCCTAACGCTGTAACAAGGCAGGTCCTGGGTGGCAGGGGACTAGGGATCTCCTTTGTGATGATGAGCTCTTCACCTAACGCTGTAGGAAGGGAGGTCCTGCGTGGCAGGGGACTAGGGCTCTCCTTTGTGAAGATGACTCTTTGCCTAACGCTGTAGGAAGGGAGGTCCTGGGTGGCAGGGGACTAGGGATCTCCTTTGTGAAGATGAGCTCTTCACCTAACGCTGTAGGAAGGGAGGTCCTGTGTGGCAGTGGACTAGGCGTCTCCTTTGTGAAGATGACTCTTTGCCTAACGCTGTAGGAAGGGAGTTCCTGGGTGGCAGGGGACTAGGGCTCTCCTTTGTGAAGATGAGCTCTTCGCCTAAAGCTGTAGGAAGGCTGGTCCTGGGGGGCAGGGGACTAGGGCTCTCCTTTGTGAAGATGAGCTCTTTGCCTAGGAAGGGAGGTCCTGGGTGGCAGGGGACTAGGGCTCTCCTTTGTGAAGATGAGCTCTTTGCCTAACGCTGTAGGAAGGGAGGTCCTGGGTGGTGGGGGGACTAGGGATCTCCTTTGTGAAGATGAGCTCTTCGCCTAACGCTGTAGGAAGGCAGGTCCTGCGTGGCAGGGGACTAGGCGTCTCCTTTGTGAAGATGAGCTCTTCGCCTAACGCTGTAGGCAGGGAGTTCCTGGGTGGCAGGGGACTAGGGTTCTCCTTTGTGAAGATGAGCTCTTCGCCTAACGCTGTAGGAAGGGAGGTCCTGGGTGGCAGGGCACTAGGTGTCTCCTTTGTGAAGATGAGCTCTTCGCCTAATGCTGTAAGAAGGGAGTTCCTGGGTGGCAGGGGACTAGGGCTCTCCTTTGTGAAGATGAGCGCTTCGCCTAACGCTGTAGGAAGGCAGGTCCTGGGTGGCAGAGGACTAGGGATCTCCTTTGAGAAGATGAGCTCTTTGCCTAGGAAGGCAGGTCCTGGGTTGTAGGGGACTAGGTGTCTCCTTTGTGAAGATGAGCTCTTTGCCTAACGCTGTAGGAAGGGAGGTCCTGGGTGGCAGGGGACTAGGGATCTCCTTTGTGAAGTGAGCTCTTTGCCTAACTCTGTAGGAAGGGAGGTCCTGGGTGGCAGGGGACTAGGGATCTCCTTTGTGAAGTGAGCTCTTTGCCTAACGCTGTAGGAAGGGAGTTCCTGGGTGGCAGGGGACTAGGGCTCTCCTTTGTGAAGATGAGCGCTTCGCCTAATGGTGTAGGAAGGCAGGTCCTGGGTGGCAGAGGACTAGGGATCTCCTTTGTGAAGATGAGCTCTTTGCCTAACGCTGTAGGAAGGGAGGTCCTGGGTGGCAGGGGACTAGGGCTCTCCTTTGTGAAGCTGAGGTCTTTGCCTAGGAAGGCACGTCCTGGGTGGTAGGGGACTAGGTGTCTCCTTTGTGAAGATGAGCTCTTTGCCTAACGCTGTAGGAAGGAAGGTCCTGGGTTGTAGGGGACTAGGTGTCTCCTTTGTGAAGATGAGCTCTTTGCCTAACGCTGTAGGAAGGGAGGTCCTGGGTGGCAGGGGACTAGGGATCTCCTTTGTGAAGTGAGCTCTTTGCCTAACTCTGTAGGAAGGGAAGTCCTGGGTGGCAGGGGACTAGGGATCTCCTTTGCGAAGTGAGCTCTTTGCCTAACGCTGTAGGAAGGGAGTTCCTGGGTGGCAGGGGACTAGGGCTCTCCTTTGTGAAGATGAGCGCTTCGCCTAATGGTGTAGGAAGGCAGGTCCTGGGTGGCAGAGGACTAGGGATCTCCTTTGTGAAGATGAGCTCTTTGCCTAACGCTGTAGGAAGGGAGGTCCTGCGTGGCAGGGGACTAGGGCTCTCCTTTGTGAAGCTGAGCTCTTTGCCTAGGAAGGCAGGTCCTGGATGGTAGGGGACTAGGTGTCTCCTTTGTGAAGATGAGCTCTTTGCCTAACGCTGTAGGAAGGGAGGTCCTGGGTGGCAGGGGACTAGGGATCTCCTTTGTGAAGTGAGCTCTTTGCCTAACTCTGTAGGAAGGGAGGTCCTGGGTGGCAGGGGACTAGGGATCTCCTTTGTGAAGTGAGCTCTTTGCCTAACGCTGTAGGAAGGCAGGTCCTGGGTGGCAGGGGACTAGGGATATCCTTTGTGAAGATGAGCTCTTCGCCTAGGAAGAGAGGTCCTGGGTGGCAGGGGACTAGGGACCTCCTTTGTGAAGATGAGCTCTTTGCCTAACGCTGTAGGAAGGGAGGTCCTGGGTGGCTGGGGACCAGGGATCTCCTTTGTGAAGATGAGCTCTTCTTCTAACGCTGTAACAAGGCAGGTCCTGGGTGGCAGAGGACTATGGATCCCCTTTGTGAATATGAGATCTTTGCCTAACGCTGTAGGAAGGGATGTCCTGGGTGGTAGGGGACTAGGGATCTCCTTTGTGAAGATGAGCTCTTCGCCTAACGCTGTAACAAGGCAGGTCCTGGGTGGCAGGGGACTAGGGATCTCCTTTATGATAATGAGCTCTTCACCTAACGCTGTAGGAAGTGAGGTCCTGGGTGGCAGGGGACTAGGGCTCTCCTTTGTGAAGATGAGCTCTTTGCCTAATGCTGTAGGAAGGCAGGTCCTGGGTGGTAGGGGACTAGGGATCTCCTTTGTGAAGAAGAGCTCTCGCCTAACGCTGTAGGAAAGGAGGTCCTGGGTGGCAGGGAACTAGGGATCTCCTTTGTGAAGAAGAGCTCTCGCCTAACGCTGTAGGAAAGGAGGTCCTGGGTGGCAGGGAACTAGGGATCTCCTTTGTGAAGATGAGCTCTTCGCCTAATGGTGAAGGAAGGGAAGTCCTGGGTGGCAGGGGACTAGGGATCTCCTTTGTGAAGATGAGCTCTTCGCCTAACGCTGTAGGAAGGGAGGTCCTGGGTTGCAGGGGACTAGGGATTTCCTTTGTGAAGATGAGCTCTTCTTCTAACGCTGTAAGAAGGCAGGTCCTGGGTGGCAGGGAACTAGGGATCTCCTTTGTGAAGATGAGCTCTTCGCCTAATGGTGAAGGAAGGGAAGTCCTGGGTGGCAGGGGACTAGGGATCTCCTTTGTGAAGATGAGCTCTTCGCCTAACGCTGTAGGAAGTGAGGTCCTGGGTGGCAGGGGACTAGGGCTCTCCTTTGTGAAGATGAGCTCTTTGCCTAATGCTGTAGGAAGGCAGGTCCTGGGTGGCAGGGGACTAGGGATCTCCTTTGTGAAGAAGAGCTCTCGCCTAACGCTGTAGGAAAGGAGGTCCTGGGTTGCAGGGAACTAGGGATCTCCTTTGTGAAGATGAGCTCTTCGCCTAATGGTTAAGGAAGGGAAGTCCTGGGTGGCAGGGGACTAGGGGTCTCCTTTGTGAAGATGATTCTTTGCCTAACGCTGTAGGAAGGGAGGTCCTGGTTGGCAGGGGACTAGGGATCTCCTTTGTGAAGATGAGCTCTTCGCCTAGGAAGGCAGGTCCTGGGCGGCAGGGGACTAGGGCTCTCCTTTGAGAAGATGAGCTCTTTGCCTAACACTGTAGGACGGGAGCTCCTGGGTGGCAGGTGATTTGGGATCTCCTTTGTGAAGATGAGCTCTTTGCCTAATGCTGTAGGAAGGCAGGTCCTGGGTGGCAGGGGACTAGGGATCTCCTTTGTGAAGATGAGCTCTTCATCTAACGCTGTAGGAAGGGAGGTCCTTGGTGGCAGGGGACTAGGGGTCTCCTTTGTGAAGATGACTCTTTGCCTAATGCTGTAGGAAGGGAGGTCCTGGGTGGCAGGGGACTAGGGATCTCCTTTGTGAAGATGAGCTCTTCGCCTAGGAAGGCAGGTCCTGGGTTGCAGGGGACTAGGGATCTCCTTTGTGAAGATGAGCTCTTTGGCTAACGCTGTAGGAAGGGAGGTCCTGTGTGGCAGGGGACTAGGCGTCTCCTTTGTGAAGATGAGCTCTTCGCCTAACGCTGTAGGAAGGGAGTTCCTGGGTGGCAGGGGACTAGGGCTCTCCTTTGTGAAGATGAGCTCTTCGCCCAACGCTGTAGGAAGGCAGGTCCTGGGTGGCAGAGGACTAGGGCTCTCCTTTGTGAAGATGAGCTCTTCGCCTAACGCTGTAGGAAGGCAGGTCCTGGGTGGCAGGGGACTAGGGCTCTCCTTTGTGAAGATGAGCTCTTCGCCTAACGCTGTAGGAAGGGAGCTCCTGGGTGGCTGGGGACTTGGGATCTCCTTTGTGAAGATGACTCTTTGCCTAAGGCTGTAGGAAGGGAGGTCCTGGGTGGCAGGGGGCTAGGGGTCTCCTTTGTGAAGATGAGCTCTTTGCCTAGGAAGGCAGGTCCTGGGTGGCAGGGGACTAGGTGTCTCCTTTGTGAAGAAGAGCTCTCGCCCAACGCTGTAGGAAAGGAGGTCATGGGTGGCAGGGGACTAGGGTTCTCCTTTGTGAAGATGAGCTCTTTGCCTAACGCTGTAGGAAGGGAGGTCCTGGGTGGCAGGGTACTAGGCGTCTCCTTTGTGAAGATGAGCTCTTCGCCTAACGCTGTAGGCAGGGAGTTCCTGGGTGGCAGGGGACTAGGGTTCTCCTTTGTGAAGATGAGCTCTTCGCCTAACGCTGTAGGAAGGGAGGTCCTGGGTGGCAGGGGACTAGGTGTCTCCTTTGTGAAGATGAGCTCTTCGCCTAACGCTGTAAGAAGGGAGTTCCTGGGTGGCAGGGGACTAGGGCTCTCCTTTGTGAAGATGAGCGCTTCGCCTAACGCTGTAGGAAGGCAGGTCCTGGGTGGCAGAGGACTAGGGCTCTCCTTTGAGAAGATGAGCTCTTTGCCTAGGAAGGCAGGTCCTGGGTGGTAGGGGACTAGGGATCTCCTTTGTGAAGTGAGCTCTTTGCCTAACTCTGTAGGAAGGGAGGTCCTGGGTGGCAGGGGACTAGGGATCTCCTTTGTGAAGTGAGCTCTTTGCCTAACGCTGTAGGAAGGGAGTTCCTGGGTGGCAGGGGACTAGGGCTCTCCTTTGTGAAGATGAGCGCTTCGCCTAATGGTGTAGGAAGGCAGGTCCTGGGTGGCAGAGGACTAGGGATCTCCTTTGTGAAGATGAGCTCTTTGCCTAACGCTGTAGGAAGGGAGGTCCTGGGTGGCAGGGGACTAGGGCTCTCCTTTGTGAAGCTGAGGTCTTTGCCTAGGAAGGCACGTCCTGGGTGGTAGGGGACTAGGTGTCTCCTTTGTGAAGATGAGCTCTTTGCCTAACGCTGTAGGAAGGGAGGTCCTGGGTTGTAGGGGACTAGGTGTCTCCTTTGTGAAGATGAGCTCTTTGCCTAACGCTGTAGGAAGGGAGGTCCTGGGTGGCAGGGGACTAGGGATCTCCTTTGTGAAGTGAGCTCTTTGCCTAACTCTGTAGGAAGGGAAGTCCTGGGTGGCAGGGGACTAGGGATCTCCTTTGCGAAGTGAGCTCTTTGCCTAACGCTGTAGGAAGGGAGTTCCTGGGTGGCAGGGGACTAGGGCTCTCCTTTGTGAAGATGAGCGCTTCGCCTAATGGTGTAGGAAGGCAGGTCCTGGGTGGCAGAGGACTAGGGATCTCCTTTGTGAAGATGAGCTCTTTGCCTAACGCTGTAGGAAGGGAGGTCCTGCGTGGCAGGGGACTAGGGCTCTCCTTTGTGAAGCTGAGCTCTTTGCCTAGGAAGGCAGGTCCTGGATGGTAGGGGACTAGGTGTCTCCTTTGTGAAGATGAGCTCTTTGCCTAACGCTGTAGGAAGGGAGGTCCTGGGTGGCAGGGGACTAGGGATCTCCTTTGTGAAGTGAGCTCTTTGCCTAACTCTGTAGGAAGGGAGGTCCTGGGTGGCAGGGGACTAGGGATCTCCTTTGTGAAGTGAGCTCTTTGCCTAACGCTGTAGGAAGGCAGGTCCTGGGTGGCAGGGGACTAGGGATATCCTTTGTGAAGATGAGCTCTTCGCCTAGGAAGAGAGGTCCTGGGTGGCAGGGGACTAGGGACCTCCTTTGTGAAGATGAGCTCTTTGCCTAACGCTGTAGGAAGGGAGGTCCTGGGTGGCTGGGGACCAGGGATCTCCTTTGTGAAGATGAGCTCTTCTTCTAACGCTGTAACAAGGCAGGTCCTGGGTGGCAGAGGACTATGGATCCCCTTTGTGAATATGAGATCTTTGCCTAACGCTGTAGGAAGGGATGTCCTGGGTGGTAGGGGACTAGGGATCTCCTTTGTGAAGATGAGCTCTTCGCCTAACGCTGTAACAAGGCAGGTCCTGGGTGGCAGGGGACTAGGGATCTCCTTTATGATAATGAGCTCTTCACCTAACGCTGTAGGAAGTGAGGTCCTGGGTGGCAGGGGACTAGGGCTCTCCTTTGTGAAGATGAGCTCTTTGCCTAATGCTGTAGGAAGGCAGGTCCTGGGTGGTAGGGGACTAGGGATCTCCTTTGTGAAGAAGAGCTCTCGCCTAACGCTGTAGGAAAGGAGGTCCTGGGTGGCAGGGAACTAGGGATCTCCTTTGTGAAGAAGAGCTCTCGCCTAACGCTGTAGGAAAGGAGGTCCTGGGTGGCAGGGAACTAGGGATCTCCTTTGTGAAGATGAGCTCTTCGCCTAATGGTGAAGGAAGGGAAGTCCTGGGTGGCAGGGGACTAGGGATCTCCTTTGTGAAGATGAGCTCTTCGCCTAACGCTGTAGGAAGGGAGGTCCTGGGTTGCAGGGGACTAGGGATTTCCTTTGTGAAGATGAGCTCTTCTTCTAACGCTGTAAGAAGGCAGGTCCTGGGTGGCAGGGAACTAGGGATCTCCTTTGTGAAGATGAGCTCTTCGCCTAATGGTGAAGGAAGGGAAGTCCTGGGTGGCAGGGGACTAGGGATCTCCTTTGTGAAGATGAGCTCTTCGCCTAACGCTGTAGGAAGTGAGGTCCTGGGTGGCAGGGGACTAGGGCTCTCCTTTGTGAAGATGAGCTCTTTGCCTAATGCTGTAGGAAGGCAGGTCCTGGGTGGCAGGGGACTAGGGATCTCCTTTGTGAAGAAGAGCTCTCGCCTAACGCTGTAGGAAAGGAGGTCCTGGGTTGCAGGGAACTAGGGATCTCCTTTGTGAAGATGAGCTCTTCGCCTAATGGTTAAGGAAGGGAAGTCCTGGGTGGCAGGGGACTAGGGGTCTCCTTTGTGAAGATGATTCTTTGCCTAACGCTGTAGGAAGGGAGGTCCTGGTTGGCAGGGGACTAGGGATCTCCTTTGTGATGATGAGCTCTTCGCCTAGGAAGGCAGGTCCTGGGCGGCAGGGGACTAGGGCTCTCCTTTGAGAAGATGAGCTCTTTGCCTAACACTGTAGGACGGGAGCTCCTGAGTGGCAGGTGATTTGGGATCTCCTTTGTGAAGATGAGCTCTTTGCCTAATGCTGTAGGAAGGCAGGTCCTGGGTGGCAGGGGACTAGGGATCTCCTTTGTGAAGATGAGCTCTTCACCTAACGCTGTAGGAAGGGAGGTCCTTGGTGGCAGGGGACTAGGGGTCTCCTTTGTGAAGATGACTCTTTGCCTAATGCTGTAGGAAGGGAGGTCCTGGGTGGCAGGGGACTAGGGATCTCCTTTGTGAAGATGAGCTCTTCGCCTAGGAAGGCAGGTCCTGGGTTGCAGGGGACTAGGGATCTCCTTTGTGAAGATGAGCTCTTTGGCTAACGCTGTAGGAAGGGAGGTCCTGTGTGGCAGGGGACTAGGCGTCTCCTTTGTGAAGATGAGCTCTTCGCCTAACGCTGTAGGAAGGGAGTTCCTGGGTGGCAGGGGACTAGGGCTCTCCTTTGTGAAGATGAGCTCTTCGCCCAACGCTGTAGGAAGGCAGGTCCTGGGTGGCAGAGGACTAGGGCTCTCCTTTGTGAAGATGAGCTCTTCGCCTAACGCTGTAGGAAGGCAGGTCCTGGGTGGCAGGGGACTAGGGCTCTCCTTTGTGAAGATGAGCTCTTCGCCTAACGCTGTAGGAAGGGAGCTCCTGGGTGGCTGGGGACTTGGGATCTCCTTTGTGAAGATGACTCTTTGCCTAAGGCTGTAGGAAGGGAGGTCCTGGGTGGCAGGGGGCTAGGGGTCTCCTTTGTGAAGATGAGCTCTTTGCCTAGGAAGGCAGGTCCTGGGTGGCAGGGGACTAGGTGTCTCCTTTGTGAAGAAGAGCTCTCGCCCAACGCTGTAGGAAAGGAGGTCATGGGTGGCAGGGGACTAGGGTTCTCCTTTGTGAAGATGAGCTCTTTGCCTAACGCTGTAGGAAGGGAGGTCCTGGGTGGCAGGGTACTAGGCGTCTCCTTTGTGAAGATGAGCTCTTCGCCTAACGCTGTAGGCAGGGAGTTCCTGGGTGGCAGGGGACTAGGGTTCTCCTTTGTGAAGATGAGCTCTTCGCCTAACGCTGTAGGAAGGGAGGTCCTGGGTGGCAGGGGACTAGGTGTCTCCTTTGTGAAGATGAGCTCTTCGCCTAACGCTGTAAGAAGGGAGTTCCTGGGTGGCAGGGGACTAGGGCTCTCCTTTGTGAAGATGAGCGCTTCGCCTAACGCTGTAGGAAGGCAGGTCCTGGGTGGCAGAGGACTAGGGCTCTCCTTTGAGAAGATGAGCTCTTTGCCTAGGAAGGCAGGTCCTGGGTGGTAGGGGACTAGGTGTCTCCTTTGTGAAGATGAGCTCTTTGCCTAACGCTGTAGGAAGGGAGGTCCTGGGTGGCAGGGGTCTAGGGATCTCCTTTGTGAAGTGAGCTCTTTGCCTAACTCTGTAGGAAGGGAGGTCCTGGGTGGCAGGGGACTAGGGATCTCCTTTGTGAAGTGAGCTCTTTGCCTAACGCTGTAGGAAGGGAGTTCCTGGGTGGCAGGGGACTAGGGATCTCTTTTGTGAAGTGAGCTCTTTGCCTAACTCTGTAGGAAGGGAGGTCCTGGGTGGCAGGGGACTAGGGATCTCCTTTGTGAAGTGAGCTCTTTGCCTAACGCTGTAGGAAGGGAGTTCCTGGGTGGCAGGGGACTAGGGCTCTCCTTTGTGAAGATGAGCGCTTCGCCTAACGCTGTAGGAAGGAAGGTCCTGGGTGGCAGAGGACTAGGGCTCTCCTTTGTGAAGCTGAGCTCTTTGCCTAGGAAGGCAGGTCCTGGGTGGTAGGGGACTAGGTGTCTCCTTTGTGAAGATGAGCTCTTTGCCTAACGCTGTAGGAAGGGAGGTCCTGGGTGGCAGGGGACTAGGGATCTCCTTTGTGAAGTGAGCTCTTTGCCTAACTCTGTAGGAAGGGAGGTCCTGGGTGGCAGGGGACTAGGGATCTCCTTTGTGAAGTGAGCTCTTTGCCTAACGCTGTAGGAAGGCAGGTCCTGGGTGGCAGGGGACTAGGGATCTCCTTTGTGAAGATGAGCTCTTCGCCTAGGAAGAGAGGTCCTGGGTGGCAGGGGACTAGGGACCTCCTTTGTGAAGATGAGCTCTTTGCCTAAAACTGTAGGAAGGGAGGTCCTGGGTGGCTGGGGACTAGGCATCTCCTTTGTGAAGATGAGCTCTTCTTCTAACGCTGTAACAAGGCAGGTCCTGGGTGGCAGAGGACTAGGGATCTCCTTTGTGAAGATGAGATCTTTGCCTATCGCTGTAGGAAGGGAGGTCCTGGGTGGTAGGGGACTAGGGATCTCCTTTGTGAAGATGAGCTCTTCGCCTAACGCTGTAACAAGGCAGGTCCTGGGTGGCAGGGGACTAGGGATCTCCTTTATGATGATGAGCTCTTCACCTAACGCTGTAGGAAGTGAGGTCCTGGGTGGCAGGGGACTAGGGCTCTCCTTTGTGAAGATGAGCTCTTTGCCTAATGCTGTAGGAAGGCAGGTCCTGGGTGGCAGGGGACTAGGGATCTCCTTTGTGAAGAAGAGCTCTCGCCTAACGCTGTAGGAAAGGAGGTCCTGGGTGGCAGGGAACTAGGGATCTCCTTTGTGAAGATGAGCTCTTCGCCTAATGGTGAAGGAAGGGAAGTCCTGGGTGGCAGGGGACTAGGGATCTCCTTTGTGAAGATGAGCTCTTCGCCTAACGCTGTAGGAAGGGAGGTCCTGGGTTGCAGGGGACTAGGGATCTCCTTTGTGAAGATGAGCTCTTCTTCTAACGCTGTAAGAAGGCAGGTCCTGGGTGGCAGGGAACTAGGGATCTCCTTTGTGAAGATGAGCTCTTCGCCTAATGGTGAAGGAAGGGAAGTCCTGGGTGGCAGGGGACTAGGGATCTCCTTTGTGAAGATGAGCTCTTCGCCTAACGCTGTAGGAAGTGAGGTCCTGGGTGGCAGGGGACTAGGGCTCTCCTTTGTGAAGATGAACTCTTTGCCTAATGCTGTAGGAAGGCAGGTCCTGGGTGGCAGGGGACTAGGGATCTCGTTTGTGAAGAAGAGCTCTCGCCTAACGCTGTAGGAAAGGAGGTCCTGGGTTGCAGGGAACTAGGGATCTCCTTTGTAAAGATGAGCTCTTCGCCTAATGGTGAAGGAAGGGAAGTCCTGGGTGGCAGGGGACTAGGGGTCTCCTTTGTGAAGATGATTCTTTGCCTAACGTTGTAGGAAGGGAGGTCCTGGTTGGCAGGGGACTAGGGATCTCCTTTGTGAAGATGAGCTCTTCGCCTAGGAAGGCAGGTCCTGGGCGGCAGGGGACTAGGGCTCTCCTTTGAGAAGATGAGCTCTTTGCCTAACGCTGTAGGAAGGGAGCTCCTGGGTGGCAGGGGACTTGGGATCTCCTTTGTGAAGATGAGCTCTTTGCCTAATGCTGTAGGAAGGCAGGTCCTGGGTGGCAGGGGACTAGGGATCTCCTTTGTGAAGATGAGCTATTCACCTAACGCTGTAGGAAGGGAGGTCCTTGGTGGCAGGGGACTAGGGGTCTCCTTTGTGAAGATGACTCTTTGCCTAATGCTGTAGGAAGGGAGGTCCTGGGTGGCAGGGGACTAGGGCTCTCCTTTGTGAAGATGAGCTCTTCACCTAACGCTGTAGGAAGGGAGGTCCTGGGTGGCAGGGGACTAGGGATCTCCTTTGTGAAGATGAGCTCTTCGCCTAGGAAGGGAGGTCCTGGCTGGCAGGGGACTAGGGATCTCCTTTGTGAAGATGAGCTCTTCACCTAACGCTGTAGGAAGGGAAGTCCTGTGTGGCAGGGGACTAGGCGTCTCCATTGTGAAGATGAGCTCTTCGCCTAACGCTGCAGGAAGGGAGTTCCTGGGTGGCAGGGGACTAGGGCTCTCCTTTGTGAAGATGAGCTCTTCGCCTAACGCTGTAGGAAGGTTGGTGCTGGGTGGCAGGGGACTAGGGCTCTCCTTTGTGAAGATGAGCTCTTTGCCTAGGAAGGGAGGTCCTGGGTGGCAGGGGACTAGGGCTCTCCTTTGTGAAGATGAGCTCTTTGCCTAACGCTGTAGGAAGGGAGCTCCTGGGTGGCAGGGGACTTGGGATCTCCTTTGTGAAGATGAGCTCTTTGCCTAACGCTGTAACAAGGCAGGTCCTGGGTGGCAGGGGACTAGGGATCTCCTTTGTGAAGATGAGCTCTTCACCTAACGCTGTAGGAAGGGAGTTCCTCGGTGGCAGGGGACTAGGGCTCTCCTTTGTGAAGATGAGCTCTTCGCCTAATGCTGTAGGAAGGTTGGTCCTGGGTGGCAGGGGACTAGGGCTCTCCTTTGTGAAGATGAGCTCTTTGCCTAGGAAGGGAGGTCCTGGGTGGCAGGGGACTAGGGCTCTCCTTTGTGAAGATGAGCTCTTTGCCTAACGCTGTAGGAAGGGAGCTCCTGGGTGGCAGGGGACTTGGGATCTCCTTTGTGAAGATGAGCTCTTTGCCTAGGAAGGGAGCTCCTGGGTGGCAGGGGACTAGGGCTCTCCTTTGTGAAGATGAGCTCTTTGCCTAGGAAGGGAGGTCCTGGGTGGCAGGGGACTATGGCTCTCCTTTGTGAAGATGACTCTTTGCCTAACGCTGTAGGAAGGGAGGTCCTGGCTGGCATGGGACTAGGGCTCTCCTTTGTGAAGATGAGCTCTTTGCCTAACGCTGTAGGAAAGGAGGTCCTGGGTGGCAGGGGACTAGGGATCTCCTTTGTGAAGTTGAGCTCTTCGCCTAACGCTGTAGGAAGGGAGGTCCTGGGTGGCAGGGGACTAGGGATCTCCTTTGTGAAGATGAGCTCTTCTCCTAACGCTGTAACAAGGCAGGTTTTGGGTGGCAGGGGACTAGGGATCTCCTTTGTGATGATGAGCTCTTCACCTAACGCTGTAGGAAGGGAGGTCCTGCGTGGCAGGGGACTAGGGGTCTCCTTTGTGAAGATGACTCTTTGCCTAACGCTGTAGGAAAGGAGGTCCTGGTTGGCAGGGGACTAGGGATCTCCTTTGTGAAGATGAGCTCTTCGCCTAGGAAGGAAGGTCCTCGGCGGCAGGGGACTAGGGATCTCCTTTGTGAAGATGAGTTTGTTGCCTAACGCTGTAGGAAGGGAGGTCCTGGGTGGCAGGGGACTAGGGGTCTCCTTTGTGAAGATTAGCTCTTTGCCTAAATCTGTAGGAAGGGAGGTCCTGGGTTGCAGGGGACTAGGGCTCTCCTTTGTGAAGATGAGCTCTTCGCCTAACGCTGTAGGAAGACAGGTCCTGGGTGGCAGAGGACTAGGGATCTCCTTTGTGAAGATGAGATCTTTGCCTAACGCTGTAGGAAGGGAGGTCCTGGGTGGTAGGGGACTAGGGATCTCCTTTGTGAAGATGAGCTCTTCTCCTAACGCTGTAACAAGGCAGGTCCTGGGTGGCAGGGGACTAGGGATCTCCTTTGTGATGATGAGCTCTTCACCTAACGCTGTAGGAAGGGAGGTCCTGTGTGGCAGGGGACTAGGGCTCTCCTTTGTGAAGATGACTCTTTGCCTAACGCTGTAGGAAGGGAGGTCCTGGGTGGCAGGGGACTAGGGATCTCCTTTGTGAAGATGAGCTCTTCGCCTAGGAAGGCAGGTCCTGGGCGGCAGGGGACTAGGGATCTCCTTTGTGAAGATGAGTTTGTTGCCTACCGCTGTAGGAAGGGAGGTCCTGGGTGGCAGGGGACTAGGGATCTCCTTTGTCAAGATGAGCTCTTCGCCTAGGAAGGCAGGTCCTGGCTGGCAGGGGACTAGGGATCTCCTTTGTGAAGATGAGCTCTTCTCCTAACGCTGTAGGAAGGGAGGTCCTGGGTGGCAGGGGACTAGGGATCTCCTTTGTGAAGATGAGTTCTTTGCCTAGGAAGGGAGGTCCTGGGTTGCAGGGGACTAGGGATCTCCTTTGTGAAGATGAGCTCTTCACCTAACGCTGTAGGAAGGGAGGTCCTGTGTGGCAGTGGACTAGGCGTCTCCTTTGTGAAGATGACTCTTTGCCTAACGCTGTAGGAAGGGAGTTCCTGGGTGGCAGGGGACTAGGGCTCTCCTTTGTGAAGATGAGCTCTTCGCCTAAAGCTGTAGGAAGGCTGGTCCTGGGGGGCAGGGGACTAGGGCTCTCCTTTGTGAAGATGAGCTCTTTGCCTAGGAAGGGAGGTCCTGGGTGGCAGGGGACTAGGGCTCTCCTTTGTGAAGATGAGCTCTTTGCCTAATGCTGTAGGAAGGGAGCTCCTGGGTGGCAGGGGACTTGGGATCTCCTTTGTGAAGATGAGCTCTTCACCTAACGCTGTAGGAAGGGAGGTCCTGGGTGGCAGGGGACTAGGGGTCTCCTTTATGAAGATGACTCTTTGCCTAACGCTGTAGGAAGGAGGTCCTGGGTGGCAGGGGACTAGGGCTCTCCTTTGTGAAGATGAGCTCTTTGCCTAATGCTGTAGGAAGGGAGGTTCTGGGTGGCAGGGGACTAGGGATCTCCTTTGTGAAGATGAGCTCTTCGCCTAACGCTGTAAGAAGGGAGGTCCTGGGTGGCAGGGGACTAAGGATCTCCTTTGTGAAGATGAGCTCTTCTTCTAACGCTGTAACAAGGCAGGTCCTGGGTGGCAGGGGACTAGGGATCTCCTTTGTGATGATGAGCTCTTCGGCTAGGAAGGGAGGTCCTGGCTGGCAGGGGACTAGGGCTCTCCTTTGTGAATATGCGCTCTTTGCCTAACGCTGTAGGAAGGGAGGTCCTGGGTGGTGGGGGGACTAGGGATCTCCTTTGTGAAGATGAGCTCTTCGCCTAACGCTGTAGGAAGGCAGGTCCTGCGTGGCAGGGGACTAGGCGTCTCCTTTGTGAAGATGAGCTCTTCGCCTAACGCTGTAGGCAGGGAGTTCCTGGGTGGCAGGGGACTAGGGTTCTCCTTTGTGAAGATGAGCTCTTCGCCTAACGCTGTAGGAAGGGAGGTCCTGGGTGGCAGGGGACTAGGTGTCTCCTTTGTGAAGATGAGCTCTTCGCCTAATGCTGTAAGAAGGGAGTTCCTGGGTGGCAGGGGACTAGGGCTCTCCTTTGTGAAGATGAGCGCTTCGCCTAACGCTGTAGGAAGGCAGGTCCTGGGTGGCAGAGGACTAGGGATCTCCTTTGAGAAGATGAGCTCTTTGCCTAGGAAGTCAGGTCCTGGGTTGTAGGGGACTAGGTGTCTCCTTTGTGAAGATGAGCTCTTTGCCTAACGCTGTAGGAAGGGAGGTCCTGGGTGGCAGGGGACTAGGGATCTCCTTTGTGAAGTGAGCTCTTTGCCTAACTCTGTAGGAAGGGAGGTCCTGGGTGGCAGGGGACTAGGGATCTCCTTTGTGAAGTGAGCTCTTTGCATAACGCTGTAGGAAGGGAGTTCCTGGGTGGCAGGGGACTAGGGCTCTCCTTTGTGAAGATGAGCGCTTCGCCTAATGGTGTAGGAAGGCAGGTCCTGGGTGGCAGAGGACTAGGGATCTCCTTTGTGAAGATGAGCTCTTTGCCTAACGCTGTAGGAAGGGAGGTCCTGGGTGGCAGGGGACTAGGGCTCTCCTTTGTGAAGCTGAGGTCTTTGCCTAGGAAGGCACGTCCTGGGTGGTAGGGGACTAGGTGTCTCCTTTGTGAAGATGAGCTCTTTGCCTAACGCTGTAGGAAGGGAGGTCCTGGGTTGTAGGGGACTAGGTGTCTCCTTTGTGAAGATGAGCTCTTTGCCTAACGCTGTAGGAAGGGAGGTCCTGGGTGGCAGGGGACTAGGGATCTCCTTTGTGAAGTGAGCTCTTTGCCTAACTCTGTAGGAAGGGAGGTCCTGGGTGGCAGGGGACTAGGGATCTCCTTTGCGAAGTGAGCTCTTTGCCTAACGCTGTAGGAAGGGAGTTCCTGGGTGGCAGGGGACTAGGGCTCTCCTTTGTGAAGATGAGCGCTTCGCCTAATGGTGTAGGAAGGCAGGTCCTGGGTGGCAGAGGACTAGGGATCTCCTTTGTGAAGATGAGCTCTTTGCCTAACGCTGTAGGAAGGGAGGTCCTGCGTGGCAGGGGACTAGGGCTCTCCTTTGTGAAGCTGAGCTCTTTGCCTAGGAAGGCAGGTCCTGGGTGGTAGGGGACTAGGTGTCTCCTTTGTGAAGATGAGCTCTTCACCTAACGCTGTAGGAAGGGAGGTCCTGTGTGGCAGTGGACTAGGCGTCTCCTTTGTGAAGATGACTCTTTGCCTAACGCTGTAGGAAGGGAGTTCCTGGGTGGCAGGGGACTAGGGCTCTCCTTTGTGAAGATGAGCTCTTCGCCTAAAGCTGTAGGAAGGCTGGTCCTGGGGGGCAGGGGACTAGGGCTCTCCTTTGTGAAGATGAGCTCTTTGCCTAGGAAGGGAGGTCCTGGGTGGCAGGGGACTAGGGCTCTCCTTTGTGAAGATGAGCTCTTTGCCTAATGCTGTAGGAAGGGAGCTCCTGGGTGGCAGGGGACTTGGGATCTCCTTTGTGAAGATGAGCTCTTCACCTAACGCTGTAGGAAGGGAGGTCCTGGGTGGCAGGGGACTAGGGGTCTCCTTTATGAAGATGACTCTTTGCCTAACGCTGTAGGAAGGAGGTCCTGGGTGGCAGGGGACTAGGGCTCTCCTTTGTGAAGATGAGCTCTTTGCCTAATGCTGTAGGAAGGGAGGTTCTGGGTGGCAGGGGACTAGGGATCTCCTTTGTGAAGATGAGCTCTTCGCCTAACGCTGTAAGAAGGGAGGTCCTGGGTGGCAGGGGACTAAGGATCTCCTTTGTGAAGATGAGCTCTTCTTCTAACGCTGTAACAAGGCAGGTCCTGGGTGGCAAGGGACTAGGGATCTCCTTTGTGATGATGAGCTCTTCGGCTAGGAAGGGAGGTCCTGGCTGGCAGGGGACTAGGGCTCTCCTTTGTGAATATGCGCTCTTTGCCTAACGCTGTAGGAAGGGAGGTCCTGGGTGGTGGGGGGACTAGGGATCTCCTTTGTGAAGATGAGCTCTTCGCCTAACGCTGTAGGAAGGCAGGTCCTGCGTGGCAGGGGACTAGGCGTCTCCTTTGTGAAGATGAGCTCTTCGCCTAACGCTGTAGGCAGGGAGTTCCTGGGTGGCAGGGGACTAGGGTTCTCCTTTGTGAAGATGAGCTCTTCGCCTAACGCTGTACGAAGGGAGGTCCTGGGTGGCAGGGGACTAGGTGTCTCCTTTGTGAAGATGAGCTCTTCGCCTAATGCTGTAAGAAGGGAGTTCCTGGGTGGCAGGGGACTAGGGCTCTCCTTTGTGAAGATGAGCGCTTCGCCTAACGCTGTAGGAAGGCAGGTCCTGGGTGGCAGAGGACTAGGGATCTCCTTTGAGAAGATGAGCTCTTTGCCTAGGAAGGCAGGTCCTGGGTTGTAGGGGACTAGGTGTCTCCTTTGTGAAGATGAGCTCTTTGCCTAACGCTGTAGGAAGGGAGGTCCTGGGTGGCAGGGGACTAGGGATCTCCTTTGTGAAGTGAGCTCTTTGCCTAACTCTGTAGGAAGGGAGGTCCTGGGTGGCAGGGGACTAGGGATCTCCTTTGTGAAGTGAGCTCTTTGCATAACGCTGTAGGAAGGGAGTTCCTGGGTGGCAGGGGACTAGGGCTCTCCTTTGTGAAGATGAGCGCTTCGCCTAATGGTGTAGGAAGGCAGGTCCTGGGTGGCAGAGGACTAGGGATCTCCTTTGTGAAGATGAGCTCTTTGCCTAACGCTGTAGGAAGGGAGGTCCTGGGTGGCAGGGGACTAGGGCTCTCCTTTGTGAAGCTGAGGTCTTTGCCTAGGAAGGCACGTCCTGGGTGGTAGGGGACTAGGTGTCTCCTTTGTGAAGATGAGCTCTTTGCCTAACGCTGTAGGAAGGGAGGTCCTGGGTTGTAGGGGACTAGGTGTCTCCTTTGTGAAGATGAGCTCTTTGCCTAACGCTGTAGGAAGGGAGGTCCTGGGTGGCAGGGGACTAGGGATCTCCTTTGTGAAGTGAGCTCTTTGCCTAACTCTGTAGGAAGGGAGGTCCTGGGTGGCAGGGGACTAGGGATCTCCTTTGCGAAGTGAGCTCTTTGCCTAACGCTGTAGGAAGGGAGTTCCTGGGTGGCAGGGGACTAGGGCTCTCCTTTGTGAAGATGAGCGCTTCGCCTAATGGTGTAGGAAGGCAGGTCCTGGGTGGCAGAGGACTAGGGATCTCCTTTGTGAAGATGAGCTCTTTGCCTAACGCTGTAGGAAGGGAGGTCCTGCGTGGCAGGGGACTAGGGCTCTCCTTTGTGAAGCTGAGCTCTTTGCCTAGGAAGGCAGGTCCTGAGTGGTAGGGGACTAGGTGTCTCCTTTGTGAAGATGAGCTCTTTGCCTAACGCTGTAGGAAGGGAGGTCCTGGGTGGCAGGGGACTAGGGATCTCCTTTGTGAAGTGAGCTCTTTGCCTAACTCTGTAGGAAGGGAGGTCCTGGGTGGCAGGGGACTAGGGATCTCCTTTGTGAAGTGAGCTCTTTGCCTAACGCTGTAGGAAGGCAGGTCCTGGGTGGCAGGGGACTAGGGATCTCCTTTGTGAAGATGAGCTCTTCGCCTAGGAAGAGAGGTCCTGGGTGGCAGGGGACTAGGGACCTCCTTTGTGAAGATGAGCTCTTTGCCTAACGCTGTAGGAAGGGAGGTCCTGGGTGGCTGGGGACCAGGGATCTCCTTTGTGAAGATGAGCTCTTCTTCTAACGCTGTAACAAGGCAGGTCCTGGGTGGCAGAGGACTACGGATCCCCTTTGTGAATATGAGATCTTTGCCTAACGCTGTAGGAAGGGATGTCCTGGGTGGTAGGGGACTAGGGATCTCCTTTGTGAAGATGAGCTCTTCGCCTAACGCTGTAACAAGGCAGGTCCTGGGTGGCAGGGGGCTAGGGATCTCCTTTATGATAATGAGCTCTTCACCTAACGCTGTAGGAAGTGAGGTCCTGGGTGGCAGGGGACTAGGGCTCTCCTTTGTGAAGATGAGCTCTTTGCCTAATGCTGTAGGAAGGCAGGGTCCTGGGTGGTAGGGGACTAGGGATCTCCTTTGTGAAGAAGAGCTCTCGCCTAACGCTGTAGGAAAGGAGGTCCTGGGTGGCAGGGAACTAGGGATCTCCTTTGTGAAGAAGAGCTCTCGCTTAACGCTGTAGGAAAGGAGGTCCTGGGTGGCAGGGAACTAGGGATCTCCTTTGTGAAGATGAGCTCTTCGCCTAATGGTGAAGGAAGGGAAGTCCTGGGTGGCAGGGGACTAGGGATCTCCTTTGTGAAGATGAGCTCTTCGCCTAACGCTGTAGGAAGGGAGGTCCTGGGTTGCAGGGGACTAGGGATTTCCTTTGTGAAGATGAGCTCTTCTTCTAACGCTGTAAGAAGGCAGGTCCTGGGTGGCAGGGAACTAGGGATCTCCTTTGTGAAGATGAGCTCTTCGCCTAATGGTGAAGGAAGGGAAGTCCTGGGTGGCAGGGGACTAGGGATCTCCTTTGTGAAGATGAGCTCTTCGCCTAACGCTGTAGGAAGTGAGGTCCTGGGTGGCAGGGGACTAGGGCTCTCCTTTGTGAAGATGAGCTCTTTGCCTAATGCTGTAGGAAGGCAGGTCCTGGGTGGCAGAGGACTAGGGATCTCCTTTGTGAAGAA
Source organism: Ambystoma mexicanum (assembly GCF_040938575.1). Classification (NCBI taxonomy): domain Eukaryota; kingdom Metazoa; phylum Chordata; class Amphibia; order Caudata; family Ambystomatidae; genus Ambystoma; species Ambystoma mexicanum. Next base: position 834,393,930 of record NC_090938.1, on the reverse strand, counting down.
GAGCTCTCGCCTAACGCGGTAGGAAAGGAGGTCCTGGGTTACAGGGAACTAGGGATCTCCTTTGTGAAGATGAGCTCTTCGCCTAATGGTTAAGGAAGGGAAGTCCTGGGTGGCAGGGGACTAGGGGTCTCCTTTGTGAAGATGATTCTTTGCCTAACGCTGTAGGAAGGGAGGTCCTGGTTGGCAGGGGACTAGGGATCTCCTTTGTGAAGATGAGCTCTTCGCCTAGGAAGGCAGGTCCTGGGCGGCAGGGGACTAGGGCTCTCCTTTGTGAAGATGAGCTCTTTGCCTAATGCTGTAGGAAGGCAGGTCCTGGGTGGCAGGGGACTAGGGATCTCCTTTGTGAAGATGAGCTCTTCACCTAACGCTGTAGGAAGGGAGGTCCTTGGTGGCAGGGGACTAGGGGTCTCCTTTGTGAAGATGACTCTTTGCCTAATGCTGTAGGAAGGGAGGTCCTGGGTGGCAGGGGACTAGGGATCTCCTTTGTGAAGATGAGCTCTTCACCTAGGAAGGCAGGTCCTGGGTTGCAGGGGACTAGGGATCTCCTTTGTGAAGATGAGCTCTTTGGCCACCCTGTAGGAAGGGAGGTCCTGTGTGGCAGGGGACTAGGCGTCTCCTTTGTGAAGATGAGCTCTTCGCCTAACGCTGTAGGAAGGGAGTTCCTGGGTGGCAGGGGACTAGGGCTCTCCTTTGTGAAGATGAGCTCTTCGCCCAACGCTGTAGGAAGGCAGGTCCTGGGTGGCAGAGGACTAGGGCTCTCCTTTGTGAAGATGAGCTCTTCGCCTAACGCTGTAGGAAGGCAGGTCCTGGGTGGCAGGGGACTAGGGCTCTCCTTTGTGAAGATGAGCTCTTCGCCTAACGCTGTAGGAAGGGAGCTCCTGGGTGGCTGGGGACTTGGGATCTCCTTTGTGAAGATGACTCTTTGCCTAAGGCTGTAGGAAGGGAGGTCCTGGGTGGCAGGGGGCTAGGGGTCTCCTTTGTGAAGATGAGCTCTTTGCCTAGGAAGGCAGGTCCTGGGTGGCAGGGGACTAGGTGTCTCCTTTGTGAAGAAGAGCTCTCGCCCAACGCTGTAGGAAAGGAGGTCATGGGTGGCAGGGGACTAGGGTTCTCCTTTGTGAAGATGAGCTCTTTGCCTAACGCTGTAGGAAGGGAGGTCCTGGGTGGCAGGGTACTAGGCGTCTCCTTTGTGAAGATGAGCTCTTCGCCTAACGCTGTAGGCAGGGAGTTCCTGGGTGGCAGGGGACTAGGGTTCTCCTTTGTGAAGATGAGCTCTTCGCCTAACGCTGTAGGAAGGGAGGTCCTGGGTGGCAGGGGACTAGGTGTCTCCTTTGTGAAGATGAGCTCTTCGCCTAACGCTGTAAGAAGGGAGTTCCTGGGTGGCAGGGGACTAGGGCTCTCCTTTGTGAAGATGAGCGCTTCGCCTAACGCTGTAGGAAGGCAGGTCCTGGGTGGCAGAGGACTAGGGCTCTCCTTTGAGAAGATGAGCTCTTTGCCTAGGAAGGCAGATCCTGGGTGGTAGGGGACTAGGTGTCTCCTTTGTGAAGATGAGCTCTTTGCCTAACGCTGTAGGAAGGGAGGTCCTGGGTGGCAGGGGTCTAGGGATCTCCTTTGTGAAGTGAGCTCTTTGCCTAACTCTGTAGGAAGGGAGGTCCTGGGTGGCAGGGGACTAGGGATCTCCTTTGTGAAGTGAGCTCTTTGCCTAACGCTGTAGGAAGGGAGTTCCTGGGTGGCAGGGGACTAGGGATCTCTTTTGTGAAGTGAGCTCTTTCCCTAACTCTGTAGGAAGGGAGGTCCTGGGTGGCAGGGGACTAGGGATCTCCTTTGTGAAGTGAGCTCTTTGCCTAACGCTGTAGGAAGGGAGTTCCTGGGTGGCAGGGGACTAGGGCTCTCCTTTGTGAAGATGAGCGCTTCGCCTAACGCTGTAGGAAGGCAGGTCCTGGGTGGCAGAGGACTAGGGCTCTCCTTTGTGAAGCTGAGCTCTTTGCCTAGGAAGGCAGGTCCTGGGTGGTAGGGGACTAGGTGTCTCCTTTGTGAAGATGAGCTCTTTGCCTAACGCTGTAGGAAGGGAGGTCCTGGGTGGCAGGGGACTTTGGATCTCCTTTGTGAAGTGAGCTCTTTGCCTAACTCTGTAGGAAGGGAGGTCCTGGGTGGCAGGGGACTAGGGATCTCCTTTGTGAAGTGAGCTCCTTGCCTAACGCTGCAGGAAGGCAGGTCCTGGGTGGCAGGGGACTAGGGATCTCCTTTGTGAAGATGAGCTCTTCGCCTAGGAAGAGAGGTCCTGGGTGGCAGGGGACTAGGGACCTCCTTTGTGAAGATGAGCTCTTTGCCTAAAACTGTAGGAAGGGACCTCTGGGTGGCTGGGGACTAGGCATCTCCTTTGTGAAGATGAGCTCTTCTTCTAACGCTGTAACAAGGCAGGTCCTGGGTGGCAGAGGACTAGGGATCTCCTTTGTGAAGATGAGATCTTTGCCTAACGCTGTAGGAAGGGAGGTCCTGGGTGGTAGGGGACTAGGGATCTCCTTTGTGAAGATGAGCTCTTCGCCTAACGCTGTAACAAGGCAGGTCCTGGGTGGCAGGGGACTAGGGATCTCCTTTATGATGATGAGCTCTTCACCTAACGCTGTAGGAAGTGAGGTCCTGGGTGGCAGGGGACTAGGGATCTCCTTTGTGAAGTGAGCTCCTTGCCTAACGCTGCAGGAAGGCAGGTCCTGGGTGGCAGGGGACTAGGGATCTCCTTTGTGAAGATGAGCTCTTCGCCTAGGAAGAGAGGTCCTGGGTGGCAGGGGACTAGGGACCTCCTTTGTGAAGATGAGCTCTTTGCCTAAAACTGTAGGAAGGGACCTCTGGGTGGCTGGGGACTAGGCATCTCCTTTGTGAAGATGAGCTCTTCTTCTAACGCTGTAACAAGGCAGGTCCTGGGTGGCAGAGGACTAGGGATCTCCTTTGTGAAGATGAGATCTTTGCCTAACGCTGTAGGAAGGGAGGTCCTGGGTGGTAGGGGACTAGGGATCTCCTTTGTGAAGATGAGCTCTTCGCCTAACGCTGTAACAAGGCAGGTCCTGGGTGGCAGGGGACTAGGGATCTCCTTTATGATGATGAGCTCTTCACCTAACGCTGTAGGAAGTGAGGTCCTGGGTGGCAGGGAACTAGGGATCTCCTTTGTGAAGATGAGCTCTTCGCCTAATGGTGAAGGAAGGGAAGTCCTGGGTGGCAGGGGACTAGGGATCTCCTTTGTGAAGATGAGCTCTTCGCCTAACGCTGTAGGAAGGGAGGTCCTGGGTTGCAGGGGACTAGGGATCTCCTTTGTGAAGATGAGCTCTTCTTCTAACGCTGTAAGAAGGCAGGTCCTGGGTGGCAGGGAACTAGGGATCTCCTTTGTGAAGATGAGCTCTTCGCCTAATGGTGAAGGAAGGGAAGTCCTGGGTGGCAGGGGACTATGGATCTCCTTTGTGAAGATGAGCTCTTCGCCTAACGCTGTAGGAAGTGAGGTCCTGGGTGGCAGGGGACTAGGGCTCTCCTTTGTGAAGATGAGCTCTTTGCCTAATGCTGTAGGAAGGCAGGTCCTGGGTGGCAGGGGACTAGGGATCTCGTTTGTGAAGAAGAGCTCTCGCCTAACGCTGTAGGAAAGGAGGTCCTGGGTTGCAGGGAACTAGGGATCTCCTTTGTAAAGATGAGCTCTTCGCCTAATGGTGAAGGAAGGGAAGTCCTGGGTGGCAGGGGACTAGGGGTCTCCTTTGTGAAGATGATTCTTTGCCTAACGCTGTAGGAAGGGAGGTCCTGGTTGGCAGGGGACTAGGGATCTCCTTTGTGAAGATGAGCTCTTCGCCTAGGAAGGCAGGTCCTGGGCGGCAGGGGACTAGGGCTCTCCTTTGAGAAGATGAGCTCTTTGCCTAACGCTGTAGGAAGGGAGCTCCTGGGTGGCAGGGGACTTGGGATCTCCTTTGTGAAGATGAGCTCTTTGCCTAATGCTGTAGGAAGGCAGGTCCTGGGTGGCAGGGGACTAGGGATCTCCTTTGTGAAGATGAGCTATTCACCTAACGCTGTAGGAAGGGAGGTCCTTGGTGGCAGGGGACTAGGGGTCTCCTTTGTGAAGATGACTCTTTGCCTAATGCTGTAGGAAGGGAGGTCCTGGGTGGCAGGGGACTAGGGCTCTCCTTTGTGAAGATGAGCTCTTCACCTAACGCTGTAGGAAGGGAGGTCCTGGGTGGCAGGGGACTAGGGATCTCCTTTGTGAAGATGAGCTCTTCGCCTAGGAAGGGAGGTCCTGGCTGGCAGGGGACTAGGGATCTCCTTTGTGAAGATGAGCTCTTCACCTAACGCTGTAGGAAGGGAAGTCCTGTGTGGCAGGGGACTAGGCGTCTCCATTGTGAAGATGAGCTCTTCGCCTAACGCTGTAGGAAGGGAGTTCCTGGGTGGCAGGGGACTAGGGCTCTCCTTTGTGAAGATGAGCTCTTCGCCTAACGCTGTAGGAAGGTTGGTCCTGGGTGGCAGGGGACTTGGGATCTCCTTTGTGAAGATGAGCTCTTTGCCTAACGCTGTAACAAGGCAGGTCCTGGGTGGCAGGGGACTAGGGATCTCCTTTGTGAAGATGAGCTCTTTGCCTAACGCTGTAGGAAGGGAGCTCCTGGGTGGCAGGGGACTTGGGATCTCCTTTGTGAAGATGAGCTCTTTGCCTAACGCTGTGACAAGGCAGGTCCTGGGTGGCAGGGGACTAGGGATCTCCTTTGTGAAGATGAGCTCTTCACCTAACGCTGTAGGAAGGGAGTTCCTGGGTGGCAGGGGACTAGGGCTCTCCTTTGTGAAGATGAGCTCTTCGCCTAATGCTGTAGGAAGGTTGGTCCTGGGTGGCAGGGGACTAGGGCTCTCCTTTGTGAAGATGAGCTCTTTGCCTAGGAAGGGAGGTCCTGGGTGGCAGGGGACTAGGGCTCTCCTTTGTGAAGATGAGCTCTTTGCCTAACGCTGTAGGAAGGGAGCTCCTGGGTGGCAGGGGACTTGGGATCTCCTTTGTGAAGATGAGCTCTTTGCGTAACGCTGTAACAAGGCAGGTCCTGGGTGGCAGGGGACTAGGGCTCTCCTTTGTGAAGATGAGCTCTTTGCCTAGGAAGGGAGGTCCTGGGTGGCAGGGGACTAGGGCTCTCCTTTGTGAAGATGAGCTCTTTGCCTAGGAAGGGAGGTCCTGGGTGGCAGGGGACTAGGGCTCTCCTTTGTGAAGATGACTCTTTGCCTAACGCTGTAGGAAGGGAGGTCCTGGCTGGCATGGGACTAGGGCTCTCCTTTGTGAAGATGAGCTCTTTGCCTAACGCTGTAGGAAAGGAGGTCCTGGGTGGCAGGGGACTTGGGATCTCCTTTGTGAAGATGAGCTCTTTGCCTAACGCTGTAACAAGGCAGGTCCTGGGTGGCAGGGGACTAGGGATCTCCTTTGTGAAGATGAGCTCTTCACCTAACGCTGTAGGAAGGGAGTTCCTGGGTGGCAGGGGACTAGGGCTCTCCTTTGTGAAGATGAGCTCTTTGCCTAACGCTGTAGGAAGGGAGCTCCTGGGTGGCAGGGGACTTGGGATCTCCTTTGTGAAGATGAGCTCTTTGCCTAACGCTGTAACAAGGCAGGTCCTGGGTGGCAGGGGACTAGGGATCTCCTTTGTGAAGATGAGCTCTTCACCTAACGCTGTAGGAAGGGAGTTCTTGGGTGGCAGGGGACTAGGGCTCTCCTTTGTGAAGATGAGCTCTTCGCCTAATGCTGTAGGAAGGTTGGTCCTGCGTGGCAGGGGACTAGGGCTCTCCTTTGTGAAGATGAGCTCTTTGCCTAGGAAGGTAGGTCCTGGGTGGCAGGGGACTAGGGCTCTCCTTTGTGAAGATGAGCTCTTTGCCTAACGCTGTAGGAAGGGAGCTCCTGGGTGGCAGGGGACTTGGGATCTCCTTTGTGAAGATGAGCTCTTTGCGTAACGCTGTAACAAGGCAGGTCCTGGGTCGCAGGGGACTAGGGCTCTCCTTTGTGAAGATGAGCTCTTTGCCTAGGAAGGGAGGTCCTGGGTGGCAGGGGACTAGGGCTCTCCTTTGTGAAGATGAGCTCTTTGCCTAGGAAGGGAGGTCCTGGGTGGCAGGGGACTAGGGCTCTCCTTTGTGAAGATGACTCTTTGCCTAACGCTGTAGGAAGGGAGGTCCTGGCTGGCATGGGACTAGGGCTCTCCTTTGTGAAGATGAGCTCTTTGCCTAACGCTGTAGGAAAGGAGGTCCTGGGTGGCAGGGGACTAGGGATCTCCTTTGTGAAGTTGAGCTCTTCGCCTAACGCTGTAGGAAGGGAGGTCCTGGGTGGCAGGGGACTAGGGATCTCCTTTGTGAAGATGAGCTCTTCTCCTAACGCTGTAACAAGGCAGGTCCTGGGTGGCAGGGGACTAGGGATCTCCTTTGTGATGATGAGCTCTTCACCTAACGCTGTAGGAAGGGAGGTCCTGCGTGGCAGGGGACTAGGGGTCTCCTTTGTGAAGATGACTCTTTGCCTAACGCTGTAGGAAAGGAGGTCCTGGTTGGCAGGGGACTAGGGATCTCCTTTGTGAAGATGAGCTCTTCGCCTAGGAAGGAAGGTCCTGGGCGGCAGGGGACTAGGGATCTCCTTTGTGAAGATGAGTTTGTTGCCTAACGCTGTAGGAAGGGAGGTCCTGGGTGGCAGGGGACTAGGGGTCTCCTTTGTGAAGATTAGCTCTTTGCCTAACGCTGTAGGAAGGGAGGTCCTGGGTTGCAGGGGACTAGGGCTCTCCTTTGTGAAGATGAGCTCTTCGCCTAACGCTGTAGGAAGACAGGTCCTGTGTGGCAGAGGACTAGGGATCTCCTTTGTGAAGATGAGATCTTTGCCTAACGCTGTAACAAGGCAGGTCCTGGGTGGCAGGGGACTAGGGATCTCCTTTGTGATGATGAGCTCTTCACCTAACGCTGTAGGAAGGGAGGTCCTGCGTGGCAGGGGACTAGAGCTCTCCTTTGTGAAGATGACTCTTTGCCTAATGCTGTAGGAAGGGAGGTCCTGGGTGGCAGGGGACTAGGGATCTCCTTTGTGAAGATGAGCTCTTCGCCTAGGAAGGCAGGTCCTGGGCGGCAGGGGACTAGGGATCTCCTTTGTGAAGATGAGTTTGTTGCCTACCGCTGTAGGAAGGGAGGTCCTGGGTGGCAGGGGACTAGGTATCTCCTTTGTCAAGATGAGCTCTTCGCCTAGGAAGGCAGGTCCTGGCTGGCAGGGGACTAGGGATCTCCTTTGTGAAGATGAGCTCTTCACCTAACGCTGTAGGAAGGGAGGTCCTGGGTGGCAGGGGACTAGGGATCTCCTTTGTGAAGATGAGTTCTTTGCCTAGGAAGGGAGGTCCTGGGTTGCAGGGGACTAGGGATCTCCTTTGTGAAGATGAGCTCTTCACCTAACGCTGTAGGAAGGGAGGTCCTGTGTGGCAGTGGACTAGGCGTCTCCTTTGTGAAGATGACTCTTTGCCTAACGCTGTAGGAAGGGAGTTCCTGGGTGGCAGGGGACTAGGGCTCTCCTTTGTGAAGATGAGCTCTTAGCCTAAAGCTGTAGGAAGGCTGGTCCTGGGGGGCAGGGGACTAGGGCTCTCCTTTGTGAAGATGAACTCTTTGCCTAGGAAGGGAGGTCCTGGGTGGCAGGGGACTAGGGCTCTCCTTTGTGAAGATGAGCTCTTTGCCTAACGCTGTAGGAAGGGAGCTCCTGGGTGGCAGGGGACTTGGGATCTCCTTTGTGAAGATGAGCTCTTCACCTAACGCTGTAGGAAGGGAGGTCCTGGGTGGCAGGGGACTAGGGGTCTCCTTTATGAAGATGACTCTTTGCCTAACGCTGTAGGAAGGAGGTCCTGGGTGGCAGGGGACTAGGGCTCTCCTTTGTGAAGATGAGCTCTTTGCCTAATGCTGTAGGAAGGGAGGTTCTGGGTGGCAGGGGACTAGGGATCTCCTTTGTGAAGATGAGCTCTTCGCCTAATGCTGTAAGAAGGGAGGTCCTGGGTGGCAGGGGACTAGGGATCTCCTTTGTGAAGATGAGCCCTTCTTCTAACGCTGTAACAAGGCAGGTCCTGGGTGGCAGGGGACTAGGGATCTCCTTTGTGATGATGAGCTCTTCGGCTAGGAAGGGAGGTCCTGGCTGGCAGGGGACTAGGGCTCTCCTTTGTGAATATGAGCTCTTTGCCTAACGCTGTAGGAAGGGAGGTCCTGGGTGGTGGGGGGACTAGGGATCTCCTTTGTGAAGATGAGCTCTTCGCCTAACGCTGTAGGAAGGCAGGTCCTGCGTGGCAGGGGACTAGGCGTCTCCTTTGTGAAGATGAGCTCTTCGCCTAACGCTGTAGGCAGGGAGTTCCTGGGTGGCAGGGGACTAGGGTTCTCCTTTGTGAAGATGAGCTCTTCGCCTAACGCTGTAGGAAGGGAGGTCCTGGGTGGCAGGGGACTAGGTGTCTCCTTTGTGAAGATGCGCTCTTCGCCTAACGCTGTAAGAAGGGAGTTCCTGGGTGGCAGGGGACTAGGGCTCTCCTTTGTGAAGATGAGCGCTTCGCCTAACGCTGTAGGAAGGCAGGTCCTGGGTGGCAGAGGACTAGGGCTCTCCTTTGAGAAGATGAGCTCTTTGCCTAGGAAGGCAGGTCCTGGGTTGTAGGGGACTAGGTGTCTCCTTTGTGAAGATGAGCTCTTTGCCTAACGCTGTAGGAAGGGAGGTCCTGGGTGGCAGGGGACTAGGGATCTCCTTTGTGAAGTGAGCTCTTTGCCTAACTCTGTAGGAAGGGAGGTCCTGGGTGGCAGGGGACTAGGGATCTCCTTTGTGAAGTGAGCTCTTTGCCTAATGCTGTAGGAAGGGAGTTCCTGGGTGGCAGGGGACTAGGGCTCTCCTTTGTGAAGATGAGCGCTTCGCCTAATGGTGTAGGAAGGCAGGTCCTGGGTGGCAGAGGACTAGGGATCTCCTTTGTGAAGATGAGCTCTTTGCCTAACGCTGTAGGAAGGGAGGTCCTGCGTGGCAGGGGACTAGGGCTCTCCTTTGTGAAGCTGAGGTCTTTGCCTAGGAAGGCACGTCCTGGGTGGTAGGGGACTAGGTGTCTCCTTTGTGAAGATGAGCTCTTTGCCTAACGCTGTAGGAAGGGAGGTCCTGGGTTGTAGGGGACTAGGTGTCTCCTTTGTGAAGATGAGCTCTTTGCCTAACGCTGTAGGAAGGGAGGTCCTGGGTGGCAGGGGACTAGGGATCTCCTTTGTGAAGTGAGCTCTTTGCCTAACTCTGTAGGAAGGGAGGTCCTGGGTGGCAGGGGACTAGGGATCTCCTTTGTGAAGTGAGCTCTTTGCCTAACGCTGTAGGAAGGGAGTTCCTGGGTGGCAGGGGACTAGGGATCTCCTTTGTGAAGATGACTCTTTGCCTAACGCTGTAGGAAGGGAGGTCCTGGCTGGCATGGGACTAGGGCTCTCCTTTGTGAAGATGAGCTCTTTGCCTAACGCTGTAGGAAAGGAGGTCCTGGGTGGCAGGGGACTTGGGATCTCCTTTGTGAAGATGAGCTCTTTGCCTAACGCTGTAACAAGGCAGGTCCTGGGTGGCAGGGGACTAGGGATCTCCTTTGTGAAGATGAGCTCTTCACCTAACGCTGTAGGAAGGGAGTTCCTGGGTGGCAGGGGACTAGGGCTCTCCTTTGTGAAGATGAGCTCTTTGCCTAACGCTGTAGGAAGGGAGCTCCTGGGTGGCAGGGGACTTGGGATCTCCTTTGTGAAGATGAGCTCTTTGCCTAACGCTGTAACAAGGCAGGTCCTGGGTGGCAGGGGACTAGGGATCTCCTTTGTGAAGATGAGCTCTTCACCTAACGCTGTAGGAAGGGAGTTCCTGGCTGGCAGGGGACTAGGGCTCTCCTTTGTGAAGATGAGCTCTTCGCCTAATGCTGTAGGAAGGTTGGTCCTGCGTGGCAGGGGACTAGGGCTCTCCTTTGTGAAGATGAGCTCTTTGCCTAGGAAGGTAGGTCCTGGGTGGCAGGGGACTAGGGCTCTCCTTTGTGAAGATGAGCTCTTTGCCTAACGCTGTAGGAAGGGAGCTCCTGGGTGGCAGGGGACTTGGGATCTCCTTTGTGAAGATGAGCTCTTTGCGTAACGCTGTAACAAGGCAGGTCCTGGGTCGCAGGGGACTAGGGCTCTCCTTTGTGAAGATGAGCTCTTTGCCTAGGAAGGGAGGTCCTGGGTGGCAGGGGACTAGGGCTCTCCTTTGTGAAGATGAGCTCTTTGCCTAGGAAGGGAGGTCCTGGGTGGCAGGGGACTAGGGCTCTCCTTTGTGAAGATGACTCTTTGCCTAACGCTGTAGGAAGGGAGGTCCTGGCTGGCATGGGACTAGGGCTCTCCTTTGTGAAGATGAGCTCTTTGCCTAACGCTGTAGGAAAGGAGGTCCTGGGTGGCAGGGGACTAGGGATCTCCTTTGTGAAGTTGAGCTCTTCGCCTAACGCTGTAGGAAGGGAGGTCCTGGGTGGCAGGGGACTAGGGATCTCCTTTGTGAAGATGAGCTCTTCTCCTAACGCTGTAACAAGGCAGGTCCTGGGTGGCAGGGGACTAGGGATCTCCTTTGTGATGATGAGCTCTTCACCTAACGCTGTAGGAAGGGAGGTCCTGCGTGGCAGGGGACTAGGGGTCTCCTTTGTGAAGATGACTCTTTGCCTAACGCTGTAGGAAAGGAGGTCCTGGTTGGCAGGGGACTAGGGATCTCCTTTGTGAAGATGAGCTCTTCGCCTAGGAAGGAAGGTCCTGGGCGGCAGGGGACTAGGGATCTCCTTTGTGAAGATGAGTTTGTTGCCTAACGCTGTAGGAAGGGAGGTCCTGGGTGGCAGGGGACTAGGGGTCTCCTTTGTGAAGATTAGCTCTTTGCCTAACGCTGTAGGAAGGGAGGTCCTGGGTTGCAGGGGACTAGGGCTCTCCTTTGTGAAGATGAGCTCTTCGCCTAACGCTGTAGGAAGACAGGTCCTGGGTGGCAGAGGACTAGGGATCTCCTTTGTGAAGATGAGATCTTTGCCTAACGCTGTAACAAGGCAGGTCCTGGGTGGCAGGGGACTAGGGATCGCCTTTGTGATGATGAGCTCTTCACCTAACGCTGTAGGAAGGGAGGTCCTGCGTGGCAGGGGACTAGGGCTCTCCTTTGTGAAGATGACTCTTTGCCTAATGCTGTAGGAAGGGAGGTCCTGGGTGGCAGGGGACTAGGGATCTCCTTTGTGAAGATGAGCTCTTCGCCTAGGAAGGCAGGTCCTGGGCGGCAGGGGACTAGGGATCTCCTTTGTGAAGATGAGTTTGTTGCCTACCGCTGTAGGAAGGGAGGTCCTGGGTGGCAGGGGACTAGGTATCTCCTTTGTCAAGATGAGCTCTTCGCCTAGGAAGGCAGGTCCTGGCTGGCAGGGGACTAGGGATCTCCTTTGTGAAGATGAGCTCTTCACCTAACGCTGTAGGAAGGGAGGTCCTGGGTGGCAGGGGACTAGGGATCTCCTTTGTGAAGATGAGTTCTTTGCCTAGGAAGGGAGGTCCTGGGTTGCAGGGGACTAGGGATCTCCTTTGTGAAGATGAGCTCTTCACCTAACGCTGTAGGAAGGGAGGTCCTGTGTGGCAGTGGACTAGGCGTCTCCTTTGTGAAGATGACTCTTTGCCTAACGCTGTAGGAAGGGAGTTCCTGGGTGGCAGGGGACTAGGGCTCTCCTTTGTGAAGATGAGCTCTTAGCCTAAAGCTGTAGGAAGGCTGGTCCTGGGGGGCAGGGGACTAGGGCTCTCCTTTGTGAAGATGAACTCTTTGCCTAGGAAGGGAGGTCCTGGGTGGCAGGGGACTAGGGCTCTCCTTTGTGAAGATGAGCTCTTTGCCTAACGCTGTAGGAAGGGAGCTCCTGGGTGGCAGGGGACTTGGGATCTCCTTTGTGAAGATGAGCTCTTCACCTAACGCTGTAGGAAGGGAGGTCCTGGGTGGCAGGGGACTAGGGGTCTCCTTTATGAAGATGACTCTTTGCCTAACGCTGTAGGAAGGAGGTCCTGGGTGGCAGGGGACTAGGGCTCTCCTTTGTGAAGATGAGCTCTTTGCCTAATGCTGTAGGAAGGGAGGTTCTGGGTGGCAGGGGACTAGGGATCTCCTTTGTGAAGATGAGCTCTTCGCCTAATGCTGTAAGAAGGGAGGTCCTGGGTGGCAGGGGACTAGGGATCTCCTTTGTGAAGATGAGCCCTTCTTCTAACGCTGTAACAAGGCAGGTCCTGGGTGGCAGGGGACTAGGGATCTCCTTTGTGATGATGAGCTCTTCGGCTAGGAAGGGAGGTCCTGGCTGGCAGGGGACTAGGGCTCTCCTTTGTGAATATGAGCTCTTTGCCTAACGCTGTAGGAAGGGAGGTCCTGGGTGGTGGGGGGACTAGGGATCTCCTTTGTGAAGATGAGCTCTTCGCCTAACGCTGTAGGAAGGCAGGTCCTGCGTGGCAGGGGACTAGGCGTCTCCTTTGTGAAGATGAGCTCTTCGCCTAACGCTGTAGGCAGGGAGTTCCTGGGTGGCAGGGGACTAGGGTTCTCCTTTGTGAAGATGAGCTCTTCGCCTAACGCTGTAGGAAGGGAGTTCCTGGGTGGCAGGGGACTAGGTGTCTCCTTTGTGAAGATGCGCTCTTCGCCTAACGCTGTAAGAAGGGAGTTCCTGGGTGGCAGGGGACTAGGGCTCTCCTTTGTGAAGATGAGCGCTTCGCCTAACGCTGTAGGAAGGCAGGTCCTGGGTGGCAGAGGACTAGGGCTCTCCTTTGAGAAGATGAGCTCTTTGCCTAGGAAGGCAGGTCCTGGGTTGTAGGGGACTAGGTGTCTCCTTTGTGAAGATGAGCTCTTTGCCTAACGCTGTAGGAAGGGAGGTCCTGGGTGGCAGGGGACTAGGGATCTCCTTTGTGAAGTGAGCTCTTTGCCTAACTCTGTAGGAAGGGAGGTCCTGGGTGGCAGGGGACTAGGGATCTCCTTTGTGAAGTGAGCTCTTTGCCTAATGCTGTAGGAAGGGAGTTCCTGGGTGGCAGGGGACTAGGGCTCTCCTTTGTGAAGATGAGCGCTTCGCCTAATGGTGTAGGAAGGCAGGTCCTGGGTGGCAGAGGACTAGGGATCTCCTTTGTGAAGATGAGCTCTTTGCCTAACGCTGTAGGAAGGGAGGTCCTGCGTGGCAGGGGACTAGGGCTCTCCTTTGTGAAGCTGAGGTCTTTGCCTAGGAAGGCACGTCCTGGGTGGTAGGGGACTAGGTGTCTCCTTTGTGAAGATGAGCTCTTTGCCTAACGCTGTAGGAAGGGAGGTCCTGGGTTGTAGGGGACTAGGTGTCTCCTTTGTGAAGATGAGCTCTTTGCCTAACGCTGTAGGAAGGGAGGTCCTGGGTGGCAGGGGACTAGGGATCTCCTTTGTGAAGTGAGCTCTTTGCCTAACTCTGTAGGAAGGGAGGTCCTGGGTGGCAGGGGACTAGGGATCTCCTTTGTGAAGTGAGCTCTTTGCCTAACGCTGTAGGAAGGGAGTTCCTGGGTGGCAGGGGACTAGGGATCTCCTTTGTGAAGTGAGCTCTTTGCATAACGCTGTAGGAAGGGAGTTCCTGGGTGGCAGGGGACTAGGGCTCTCCTTTGTGAAGATGAGCGCTTCGCCTAATGGTGTAGGAAGGCAGGTCCTGGGTGGCAGGGGACTAGGGATCTCCTTTGTGAAGTGAGCTCTTTGCCTAACTCTGTAGGAAGGGAGGTCCTGGGTGGCAGGGGACTAGGGATCTCCTTTGTGAAGTGAGCTCTTTGCCTAACTCTGTAGGAAGGGAGGTCCTGGGTGGCAGGGGACTAGGGATCTCCTTTGTGAAGTGAGCTCTTTGCATAACGCTGTAGGAAGGGAGTTCCTGGGTGGCAGGGGACTAGGGCTCTCCTTTGTGAAGATGAGCGCTTCGCCTAATGGTGTAGGAAGGCAGGTCCTGGGTGGCAGAGGACTAGGGATCTCCTTTGTGAAGATGAGCTCTTTGCCTAACGCTGTAGGAAGGGAGGTCCTGGGTGGCAGGGGACTAGGGCTCTCCTTTGTGAAGCTGAGGTCTTTGCCTAGGAAGGCACGTCCTGGGTGGTAGGGGACTAGGTGTCTCCTTTGTGAAGATGAGCTCTTTGCCTAACGCTGTAGGAAGGGAGGTCCTGGGTTGTAGGGGACTAGGTGTCTCCTTTGTGAAGATGAGCTCTTTGCCTAACGCTGTAGGAAGGGAGGTCCTGGGTGGCAGGGGACTAGGGATCTCCTTTGTGAAGTGAGCTCTTTGCCTAACTCTGTAGGAAGGGAGGTCCTGGGTGGCAGGGGACTAGGGATCTCCTTTGCGAAGTGAGCTCTTTGCCTAACGCTGTAGGAAGGGAGTTCCTGGGTGGCAGGGGACTAGGGCTCTCCTTTGTGAAGATGAGCGCTTCGCCTAATGGTGTAGGAAGGCAGGTCCTGGGTGGCAGAGGACTAGGGATCTCCTTTGTGAAGATGAGCTCTTTGCCTAACGCTGTAGGAAGGGAGGTCCTGCGTGGCAGGGGACTAGGGCTCTCCTTTGTGAAGCTGAGCTCTTTGCCTAGGAAGGCAGGTCCTGGGTGGTAGGGGACTAGGTGTCTCCTTTGTGAAGATGAGCTCTTCACCTAACGCTGTAGGAAGGGAGGTCCTGTGTGGCAGTGGACTAGGCGTCTCCTTTGTGAAGATGACTCTTTGCCTAACGCTGTAGGAAGGGAGTTCCTGGGTGGCAGGGGACTAGGGCTCTCCTTTGTGAAGATGAGCTCTTCGCCTAAAGCTGTAGGAAGGCTGGTCCTGGGGGGCAGGGGACTAGGGCTCTCCTTTGTGAAGATGAGCTCTTTGCCTAGGAAGGGAGGTCCTGGGTGGCAGGGGACTAGGGCTCTCCTTTGTGAAGATGAGCTCTTTGCCTAATGCTGTAGGAAGGGAGCTCCTGGGTGGCAGGGGACTTGGGATCTCCTTTGTGAAGATGAGCTCTTCACCTAACGCTGTAGGAAGGGAGGTCCTGGGTGGCAGGGGACTAGGGGTCTCCTTTATGAAGATGACTCTTTGCCTAACGCTGTAGGAAGGAGGTCCTGGGTGGCAGGGGACTAGGGCTCTCCTTTGTGAAGATGAGCTCTTTGCCTAATGCTGTAGGAAGGGAGGTTCTGGGTGGCAGGGGACTAGGGATCTCCTTTGTGAAGATGAGCTCTTCGCCTAACGCTGTAAGAAGGGAGGTCCTGGGTGGCAGGGGACTAAGGATCTCCTTTGTGAAGATGAGCTCTTCTTCTAACGCTGTAACAAGGCAGGTCCTGGGTGGCAGGGGACTAGGGATCTCCTTTGTGATGATGAGCTCTTCGGCTAGGAAGGGAGGTCCTGGCTGGCAGGGGACTAGGGCTCTCCTTTGTGAATATGCGCTCTTTGCCTAACGCTGTAGGAAGGGAGGTCCTGGGTGGTGGGGGGACTAGGGATCTCCTTTGTGAAGATGAGCTCTTCGCCTAACGCTGTAGGAAGGCAGGTCCTGCGTGGCAGGGGACTAGGCGTCTCCTTTGTGAAGATGAGCTCTTCGCCTAACGCTGTAGGCAGGGAGTTCCTGGGTGGCAGGGGACTAGGGTTCTCCTTTGTGAAGATGAGCTCTTCGCCTAACGCTGTAGGAAGGGAGGTCCTGGGTGGCAGGGGACTAGGTGTCTCCTTTGTGAAGATGAGCTCTTCGCCTAATGCTGTAAGAAGGGAGTTCCTGGGTGGCAGGGGACTAGGGCTCTCCTTTGTGAAGATGAGCGCTTCGCCTAATGCTGTAGGAAGGCAGGTCCTGGGTGGCAGAGGACTAGGGATCTCCTTTGAGAAGATGAGCTCTTTGCCTAGGAAGGCAGGTCCTGGGTTGTAGGGGACTAGGTGTCTCCTTTGTGAAGATGAGCTCTTTGCCTAACGCTGTAGGAAGGGAGGTCCTGGGTGGCAGGGGACTAGGGATCTCCTTTGTGAAGTGAGCTCTTTGCCTAACTCTGTAGGAAGGGAGGTCCTGGGTGGCAGGGGACTAGGGATCTCCTTTGTGAAGTGAGCTCTTTGCATAACGCTGTAGGAAGGGAGTTCCTGGGTGGCAGGGGACTAGGGCTCTCCTTTGTGAAGATGAGCGCTTCGCCTAATGGTGTAGGAAGGCAGGTCCTGGGTGGCAGAGGACTAGGGATCTCCTTTGTGAAGATGAGCTCTTTGCCTAACGCTGTAGGAAGGGAGGTCCTGGGTGGCAGGGGACTAGGGCTCTCCTTTGTGAAGCTGAGGTCTTTGCCTAGGAAGGCACGTCCTGGGTGGTAGGGGACTAGGTGTCTCCTTTGTGAAGATGAGCTCTTTGCCTAACGCTGTAGGAAGGGAGGTCCTGGGTTGTAGGGGACTAGGTGTCTCCTTTGTGAAGATGAGCTCTTTGCCTAACGCTGTAGGAAGGGAGGTCCTGGGTGGCAGGGGACTAGGGATCTCCTTTGTGAAGTGAGCTCTTTGCCTAACTCTGTAGGAAGGGAGGTCCTGGGTGGCAGGGGACTAGGGATCTCCTTTGCGAAGTGAGCTCTTTGCCTAACGCTGTAGGAAGGGAGTTCCTGGGTGGCAGGGGACTAGGGCTCTCCTTTGTGAAGATGAGCGCTTCGCCTAATGGTGTAGGAAGGCAGGTCCTGGGTGGTAGAGGACTAGGGATCTCCTTTGTGAAGATGAGCTCTTTGCCTAACGCTGTAGGAAGGGAGGTCCTGCGTGGCAGGGGACTAGGGCTCTCCTTTGTGAAGCTGAGCTCTTTGCCTAGGAAGGCAGGTCCTGAGTGGTAGGGGACTAGGTGTCTCCTTTGTGAAGATGAGCTCTTTGCCTAACGCTGTAGGAAGGGAGGTCCTGGGTGGCAGGGGACTAGGGATCTCCTTTGTGAAGTGAGCTCTTTGCCTAACTCTGTAGGAAGGGAGGTCCTGGGTGGCAGGGGACTAGGGATCTCCTTTGTGAAGTGAGCTCTTTGCCTAACGCTGTAGGAAGGCAGGTCCTGGGTGGCAGGGGACTAGGGATCTCCTTTGTGAAGATGAGCTCTTCGCCTAGGAAGAGAGGTCCTGGGTGGCAGGGGACTAGGGACCTCCTTTGTGAAGATGAGCTCTTTGCCTAACGCTGTAGGAAGGGAGGTCCTGGGTGGCTGGGCACCAGGGATCTCCTTTGTGAAGATGAGCTCTTCTTCTAACGCTGTAACAAGGCAGGTCCTGGGTGGCAGAGGACTACGGATCCCCTTTGTGAATATGAGATCTTTGCCTAACGCTGTAGGAAGGGATGTCCTGGGTGGTAGGGGACTAGGGATCTCCTTTGTGAAGATGAGCTCTTCGCCTAACGCTGTAACAAGGCAGGTCCTGGGTGGCAGGGGACTAGGGATCTCCTTTATGATAATGAGCTCTTCACCTAACGCTGTAGGAAGTGAGGTCCTGGGTGGCAGGGGACTAGGGCTCTCCTTTGTGAAGATGAGCTCTTTGCCTAATGCTGTAGGAAGGCAGGGTCCTGGGTGGTAGGGGACTAGGGATCTCCTTTGTGAAGAAGAGCTCTCGCCTAACGCTGTAGGAAAGGAGGTCCTGGGTGGCAGGGAACTAGGGATCTCCTTTGTGAAGAAGAGCTCTCGCTTAACGCTGTAGGAAAGGAGGTCCTGGGTGGCAGGGAACTAGGGATCTCCTTTGTGAAGATGAGCTCTTCGCCTAATGGTGAAGGAAGGGAAGTCCTGGGTGGCAGGGGACTAGGGATCTCCTTTGTGAAGATGAGCTCTTCGCCTAACGCTGTAGGAAGGGAGGTCCTGGGTTGCAGGGGACTAGGGATTTCCTTTGTGAAGATGAGCTCTTCTTCTAACGCTGTAAGAAGGCAGGTCCTGGGTGGCAGGGAACTAGGGATCTCCTTTGTGAAGATGAGCTCTTCGCCTAATGGTGAAGGAAGGGAAGTCCTGGGTGGCAGGGGACTAGGGATCTCCTTTGTGAAGATGAGCTCTTCGCCTAACGCTGTAGGAAGTGAGGTCCTGGGTGGCAGGGGACTAGGGCTCTCCTTTGTGAAGATGAGCTCTTTGCCTAATGCTGTAGGAAGGCAGGTCCTGGGTGGCAGAGGACTAGGGATCTCCTTTGTGAAGAAGAGCTCTCGCCTAACGCGGTAGGAAAGGAGGTCCTGGGTTACAGGGAACTAGGGATCTCCTTTGTGAAGATGAGCTCTTCGCCTAATGGTTAAGGAAGGGAAGTCCTGGGTGGCAGGGGACTAGGGGTCTCCTTTGTGAAGATGATTCTTTGCCTAACGCTGTAGGAAGGGAGGTCCTGGTTGGCAGGGGACTAGGGATCTCCTTTGTGAAGATGAGCTCTTCGCCTAGGAAGGCAGGTCCTGGGCGGCAGGGGACTAGGGCTCTCCTTTGTGAAGATGAGCTCTTTGCCTAATGCTGTAGGAAGGCAGGTCCTGGGTGGCAGGGGACTAGGGATCTCCTTTGTGAAGATGAGCTCTTCACCTAACGCTGTAGGAAGGGAGGTCCTTGGTGGCAGGGGACTAGGGGTCTCC
Source organism: Ambystoma mexicanum (assembly GCF_040938575.1). Classification (NCBI taxonomy): domain Eukaryota; kingdom Metazoa; phylum Chordata; class Amphibia; order Caudata; family Ambystomatidae; genus Ambystoma; species Ambystoma mexicanum. Next base: position 834,375,476 of record NC_090938.1, on the reverse strand, counting down.
TTTGTGAAGATGACTCTTTGCCTAATGCTGTAGGAAGGGAGGTCCTGGGTGGCAGGGGACTAGGGATCTCCTTTGTGAAGATGAGCTCTTCACCTAGGAAGGCAGGTCCTGGGTTGCAGGGGACTAGGGATCTCCTTTGTGAAGATGAGCTCTTTGGCCACCCTGTAGGAAGGGAGGTCCTGTGTGGCAGGGGACTAGGCGTCTCCTTTGTGAAGATGAGCTCTTCGCCTAACGCTGTAGGAAGGGAGTTCCTGGGTGGCAGGGGACTAGGGCTCTCCTTTGTGAAGATGAGCTCTTCGCCCAACGCTGTAGGAAGGCAGGTCCTGGGTGGCAGAGGACTAGGGCTCTCCTTTGTGAAGATGAGCTCTTCGCCTAACGCTGTAGGAAGGCAGGTCCTGGGTGGCAGGGGACTAGGGCTCTCCTTTGTGAAGATGAGCTCTTCGCCTAACGCTGTAGGAAGGGAGCTCCTGGGTGGCTGGGGACTTGGGATCTCCTTTGTGAAGATGACTCTTTGCCTAAGGCTGTAGGAAGGGAGGTCCTGGGTGGCAGGGGGCTAGGGGTCTCCTTTGTGAAGATGAGCTCTTTGCCTAGGAAGGCAGGTCCTGGGTGGCAGGGGACTAGGTGTCTCCTTTGTGAAGAAGAGCTCTCGCCCAACGCTGTAGGAAAGGAGGTCATGGGTGGCAGGGGACTAGGGTTCTCCTTTGTGAAGATGAGCTCTTTGCCTAACGCTGTAGGAAGGGAGGTCCTGGGTGGCAGGGTACTAGGCGTCTCCTTTGTGAAGATGAGCTCTTCGCCTAACGCTGTAGGCAGGGAGTTCCTGGGTGGCAGGGGACTAGGGTTCTCCTTTGTGAAGATGAGCTCTTCGCCTAACGCTGTAGGAAGGGAGGTCCTGGGTGGCAGGGGACTAGGTGTCTCCTTTGTGAAGATGAGCTCTTCGCCTAACGCTGTAAGAAGGGAGTTCCTGGGTGGCAGGGGACTAGGGGTCTCCTTTATGAAGATGACTCTTTGCCTAACGCTGTAGGAAGGAGGTCCTGGGTGGCAGGGGACTAGGGCTCTCCTTTGTGAAGATGAGCTCTTTGCCTAATGCTGTAGGAAGGGAGGTTCTGGGTGGCAGGGGACTAGGGATCTCCTTTGTGAAGATGAGCTCTTCGCCTAACGCTGTAAGAAGGGAGGTCCTGGGTGGCAGGGGACTAAGGATCTCCTTTGTGAAGATGAGCTCTTCTTCTAACGCTGTAACAAGGCAGGTCCTGGGTGGCAGGGGACTAGGGATCTCCTTTGTGATGATGAGCTCTTCGGCTAGGAAGGGAGGTCCTGGCTGGCAGGGGACTAGGGCTCTCCTTTGTGAATATGCGCTCTTTGCCTAACGCTGTAGGAAGGGAGGTCCTGGGTGGTGGGGGGACTAGGGATCTCCTTTGTGAAGATGAGCTCTTCGCCTAACGCTGTAGGAAGGCAGGTCCTGCGTGGCAGGGGACTAGGCGTCTCCTTTGTGAAGATGAGCTCTTCGCCTAACGCTGTAGGCAGGGAGTTCCTGGGTGGCAGGGGACTAGGGTTCTCCTTTGTGAAGATGAGCTCTTCGCCTAACGCTGTAGGAAGGGAGGTCCTGGGTGGCAGGGGACTAGGTGTCTCCTTTGTGAAGATGAGCTCTTCGCCTAATGCTGTAAGAAGGGAGTTCCTGGGTGGCAGGGGACTAGGGCTCTCCTTTGTGAAGATGAGCGCTTCGCCTAACGCTGTAGGAAGGCAGGTCCTGGGTGGCAGAGGACTAGGGATCTCCTTTGAGAAGATGAGCTCTTTGCCTAGGAAGGCAGGTCCTGGGTTGTAGGGGACTAGGTGTCTCCTTTGTGAAGATGAGCTCTTTGCCTAACGCTGTAGGAAGGGAGGTCCTGGGTGGCAGGGGACTAGGGATCTCCTTTGTGAAGTGAGCTCTTTGCCTAACTCTGTAGGAAGGGAGGTCCTGGGTGGCAGGGGACTAGGGATCTCCTTTGTGAAGTGAGCTCTTTGCATAACGCTGTAGGAAGGGAGTTCCTGGGTGGCAGGGGACTAGGGCTCTCCTTTGTGAAGATGAGCGCTTCGCCTAATGGTGTAGGAAGGCAGGTCCTGGGTGGCAGAGGACTAGGGATCTCCTTTGTGAAGATGAGCTCTTTGCCTAACGCTGTAGGAAGGGAGGTCCTGGGTGGCAGGGGACTAGGGCTCTCCTTTGTGAAGCTGAGGTCTTTGCCTAGGAAGGCACGTCCTGGGTGGTAGGGGACTAGGTGTCTCCTTTGTGAAGATGAGCTCTTTGCCTAACGCTGTAGGAAGGGAGGTCCTGGGTTGTAGGGGACTAGGTGTCTCCTTTGTGAAGATGAGCTCTTTGCCTAACGCTGTAGGAAGGGAGGTCCTGGGTGGCAGGGGACTAGGGATCTCCTTTGTGAAGTGAGCTCTTTGCCTAACTCTGTAGGAAGGGAGGTCCTGGGTGGCAGGGGACTAGGGATCTCCTTTGCGAAGTGAGCTCTTTGCCTAACGCTGTAGGAAGGGAGTTCCTGGGTGGCAGGGGACTAGGGCTCTCCTTTGTGAAGATGAGCGCTTCGCCTAATGGTGTAGGAAGGCAGGTCCTGGGTGGCAGAGGACTAGGGATCTCCTTTGTGAAGATGAGCTCTTTGCCTAACGCTGTAGGAAGGGAGGTCCTGCGTGGCAGGGGACTAGGGCTCTCCTTTGTGAAGCTGAGCTCTTTGCCTAGGAAGGCAGGTCCTGAGTGGTAGGGGACTAGGTGTCTCCTTTGTGAAGATGAGCTCTTTGCCTAACGCTGTAGGAAGGGAGGTCCTGGGTGGCAGGGGACTAGGGATCTCCTTTGTGAAGTGAGCTCTTTGCCTAACTCTGTAGGAAGGGAGGTCCTGGGTGGCAGGGGACTAGGGATCTCCTTTGTGAAGTGAGCTCTTTGCCTAACGCTGTAGGAAGGCAGGTCCTGGGTGGCAGGGGACTAGGGATCTCCTTTGTGAAGATGAGCTCTTCGCCTAGGAAGAGAGGTCCTGGGTGGCAGGGGACTAGGGACCTCCTTTGTGAAGATGAGCTCTTTGCCTAACGCTGTAGGAAGGGAGGTCCTGGGTGGCTGGGGACCAGGGATCTCCTTTGTGAAGATGAGCTCTTCTTCTAACGCTGTAACAAGGCAGGTCCTGGGTGGCAGAGGACTACGGATCCCCTTTGTGAATATGAGATCTTTGCCTAACGCTGTAGGAAGGGATGTCCTGGGTGGTAGGGGACTAGGGATCTCCTTTGTGAAGATGAGCTCTTCGCCTAACGCTGTAACAAGGCAGGTCCTGGGTGGCAGGGGACTAGGGATCTCCTTTATGATAATGAGCTCTTCACCTAACGCTGTAGGAAGTGAGGTCCTGGGTGGCAGGGGACTAGGGCTCTCCTTTGTGAAGATGAGCTCTTTGCCTAATGCTGTAGGAAGGCAGGGTCCTGGGTGGTAGGGGACTAGGGATCTCCTTTGTGAAGAAGAGCTCTCGCCTAACGCTGTAGGAAAGGAGGTCCTGGGTGGCAGGGAACTAGGGATCTCCTTTGTGAAGAAGAGCTCTCGCTTAACGCTGTAGGAAAGGAGGTCCTGGGTGGCAGGGAACTAGGGATCTCCTTTGTGAAGATGAGCTCTTCGCCTAATGGTGAAGGAAGGGAAGTCCTGGGTGGCAGGGGACTAGGGATCTCCTTTGTGAAGATGAGCTCTTCGCCTAACGCTGTAGGAAGGGAGGTCCTGGGTTGCAGGGGACTAGGGATTTCCTTTGTGAAGATGAGCTCTTCTTCTAACGCTGTAAGAAGGCAGGTCCTGGGTGGCAGGGAACTAGGGATCTCCTTTGTGAAGATGAGCTCTTCGCCTAATGGTGAAGGAAGGGAAGTCCTGGGTGGCAGGGGACTAGGGATCTCCTTTGTGAAGATGAGCTCTTCGCCTAACGCTGTAGGAAGTGAGGTCCTGGGTGGCAGGGGACTAGGGCTCTCCTTTGTGAAGATGAGCTCTTTGCCTAATGCTGTAGGAAGGCAGGTCCTGGGTGGCAGAGGACTAGGGATCTCCTTTGTGAAGAAGAGCTCTCGCCTAACGCGGTAGGAAAGGAGGTCCTGGGTTACAGGGAACTAGGGATCTCCTTTGTGAAAATGAGCTCTTCGCCTAATGGTTAAGGAAGGGAAGTCCTGGGTGGCAGGGGACTAGGGGTCTCCTTTGTGAAGATGATTCTTTGCCTAACGCTGTAGGAAGGGAGGTCCTGGTTGGCAGGGGACTAGGGATCTCCTTTGTGAAGATGAGCTCTTCGCCTAGGAAGGCAGGTCCTGGGCGGCAGGGGACTAGGGCTCTCCTTTGTGAAGATGAGCTCTTTGCCTAATGCTGTAGGAAGGCAGGTCCTGGGTGGCAGGGGACTAGGGATCTCCTTTGTGAAGATGAGCTCTTCACCTAACGCTGTAGGAAGGGAGGTCCTTGGTGGCAGGGGACTAGGGGTCTCCTTTGTGAAGATGACTCTTTGCCTAATGCTGTAGGAAGGGAGGTCCTGGGTGGCAGGGGACTAGGGATCTCCTTTGTGAAGATGAGCTCTTCACCTAGGAAGGCAGGTCCTGGGTTGCAGGGGACTAGGGATCTCCTTTGTGAAGATGAGCTCTTTGGCCACCCTGTAGGAAGGGAGGTCCTGTGTGGCAGGGGACTAGGCGTCTCCTTTGTGAAGATGAGCTCTTCGCCTAACGCTGTAGGAAGGGAGTTCCTGGGTGGCAGGGGACTAGGGCTCTCCTTTGTGAAGATGAGCTCTTCGCCCAACGCTGTAGGAAGGCAGGTCCTGGGTGGCAGAGGACTAGGGCTATCCTTTGTGAAGATGAGCTCTTCGCCTAACGCTGTAGGAAGGCAGGTCCTGGGTGGCAGGGGACTAGGGCTCTCCTTTGTGAAGATGAGCTCTTCGCCTAACGCTGTAGGAAGGGAGCTCCTGGGTGGCTGGGGACTTGGGATCTCCTTTGTGAAGATGACTCTTTGCCTAAGGCTGTAGGAAGGGAGGTCCTGGGTGGCAGGGGGCTAGGGGTCTCCTTTGTGAAGATGAGCTCTTTGCCTAGGAAGGCAGGTCCTGGGTGGCAGGGGACTAGGTGTCTCCTTTGTGAAGAAGAGCTCTCGCCCAACGCTGTAGGAAAGGAGGTCATGGGTGGCAGGGGACTAGGGTTCTCCTTTGTGAAGATGAGCTCTTTGTCTAACGCTGTAGGAAGGGAGGTCCTGGGTGGCAGGGTACTAGGCGTCTCCTTTGTGAAGATGAGCTCTTCGCCTAACGCTGTAGGCAGGGAGTTCCTGGGTGGCAGGGGACTAGGGTTCTCCTTTGTGAAGATGAGCTCTTCGCCTAACGCTGTAGGAAGGGAGGTCCTGGGTGGCAGGGGACTAGGTGTCTCCTTTGTGAAGATGAGCTCTTCGCCTAACGCTGTAAGAAGGGAGTTCCTGGGTGGCAGGGGACTAGGGCTCTCCTTTGTGAAGATGAGCGCTTCGCCTAACGCTGTAGGAAGGCAGGTCCTGGGTGGCAGAGGACTAGGGCTCTCCTTTGAGAAGATGAGCTCTTTGCCTAGGAAGGCAGATCCTGGGTGGTAGGGGACTAGGTGTCTCCTTTGTGAAGATGAGCTCTTTGCCTAACGCTGTAGGAAGGGAGGTCCTGGGTGGCAGGGGTCTAGGGATCTCCTTTGTGAAGTGAGCTCTTTGCCTAACTCTGTAGGAAGGGAGGTCCTGGGTGGCAGGGGACTAGGGATCTCCTTTGTGAAGTGAGCTCTTTGCCTAACGCTGTAGGAAGGGAGTTCCTGGGTGGCAGGGGACTAGGGATCTCTTTTGTGAAGTGAGCTCTTTCCCTAACTCTGTAGGAAGGGAGGTCCTGGGTGGCAGGGGACTAGGGATCTCCTTTGTGAAGTGAGCTCTTTGCCTAACGCTGTAGGAAGGGAGTTCCTGGGTGGCAGGGGACTAGGGCTCTCCTTTGTGAAGATGAGCGCTTCGCCTAACGCTGTAGGAAGGCAGGTCCTGGGTGGCAGAGGACTAGGGCTCTCCTTTGTGAAGCTGAGCTCTTTGCCTAGGAAGGCAGGTCCTGGGTGGTAGGGGACTAGGTGTCTCCTTTGTGAAGATGAGCTCTTTGCCTAACGCTGTAGGAAGGGAGGTCCTGGGTGGCAGGGGACTTTGGATCTCCTTTGTGAAGTGAGCTCTTTGCCTAACTCTGTAGGAAGGGAGGTCCTGGGTGGCAGGGGACTAGGGATCTCCTTTGTGAAGTGAGCTCCTTGCCTAACGCTGTAGGAAGGCAGGTCCTGGGTGGCAGGGGACTAGGGATCTCCTTTGTGAAGATGAGCTCTTCGCCTAGGAAGAGAGGTCCTGGGTGGCAGGGGACTAGGGACCTCCTTTGTGAAGATGAGCTCTTTGCCTAAAACTGTAGGAAGGGACCTCTGGGTGGCTGGGGACTAGGCATCTCCTTTGTGAAGATGAGCTCTTCTTCTAACGCTGTAACAAGGCAGGTCCTGGGTGGCAGAGGACTAGGGATCTCCTTTGTGAAGATGAGATCTTTGCCTAACGCTGTAGGAAGGGAGGTCCTGGGTGGTAGGGGACTAGGGATCTCCTTTGTGAAGATGAGCTCTTCGCCTAACGCTGTAACAAGGCAGGTCCTGGGTGGCAGGGGACTAGGGATCTCCTTTATGATGATGAGCACTTCACCTAACGCTGTAGGAAGTGAGGTCCTGGGTGGCAGGGAACTAGGGATCTCCTTTGTGAAGATGAGCTCTTCGCCTAATGGTGAAGGAAGGGAAGTCCTGGGTGACAGGGGACTAGGGATCTCCTTTGTGAAGATGAGCTCTTCGCCTAACGCTGTAGGAAGGGAGGTCCTGGGTTGCAGGGGACTAGGGATCTCCTTTGTGAAGATGAGCTCTTCTTCTAACGCTGTAAGAAGGCAGGTCCTGGGTGGCAGGGAACTAGGGATCTCCTTTGTGAAGATGAGCTCTTCGCCTAATGGTGAAGGAAGGGAAGTCCTGGGTGGCAGGGGACTATGGATCTCCTTTGTGAAGATGAGCTCTTCGCCTAACGCTGTAGGAAGTGAGGTCCTGGGTGGCAGGGGACTAGGGCTCTCCTTTGTGAAGATGAGCTCTTTGCCTAATGCTGTAGGAAGGCAGGTCCTGGGTGGCAGGGGACTAGGGATCTCGTTTGTGAAGAAGAGCTCTCGCCTAACGCTGTAGGAAAGGAGGTCCTGGGTTGCAGGGAACTAGGGATCTCCTTTGTAAAGATGAGCTCTTCGCCTAATGGTGAAGGAAGGGAAGTCCTGGGTGGCAGGGGACTAGGGGTCTCCTTTGTGAAGATGATTCTTTGCCTAACGCTGTAGGAAGGGAGGTCCTGGTTGGCAGGGGACTAGGGATCTCCTTTGTGAAGATGAGCTCTTCGCCTAGGAAGGCAGGTCCTGGGCGGCAGGGGACTAGGGCTGTCCTTTGAGAAGATGAGCTCTTTGCCTAACGCTGTAGGAAGGGAGCTCCTGGGTGGCAGGGGACTTGGGATCTCCTTTGTGAAGATGAGCTCTTTGCCTAATGCTGTAGGAAGGCAGGTCCTGGGTGGCAGGGGACTAGGGATCTCCTTTGTGAAGATGAGCTATTCACCTAACGCTGTAGGAAGGGAGGTCCTTGGTGGCAGGGGACTAGGGGTCTCCTTTGTGAAGATGACTCTTTGCCTAATGCTGTAGGAAGGGAGGTCCTGGGTGGCAGGGGACTAGGGCTCTCCTTTGTGAAGATGAGCTCTTCACCTAACGCTGTAGGAAGGGAGGTCCTGGGTGGCAGGGGACTAGGGATCTCCTTTGTGAAGATGAGCTCTTCGCCTAGGAAGGGAGGTCCTGGCTGGCAGGGGACTAGGGATCTCCTTTGTGAAGATGAGCTCTTCACCTAACGCTGTAGGAAGGGAAGTCCTGTGTGGCAGGGGACTAGGCGTCTCCATTGTGAAGATGAGCTCTTCGCCTAACGCTGTAGGAAGGGAGTTCCTGGGTGGCAGGGGACTAGGGCTCTCCTTTGTGAAGATGAGCTCTTCGCCTAACGCTGTAGGAAGGTTGGTCCTGGGTGGCAGGGGACTTGGGATCTCCTTTGTGAAGATGAGCTCTTTGCCTAACGCTGTAACAAGGCAGGTCCTGGGTGGCAGGGGACTAGGGATCTCCTTTGTGAAGATGAGCTCTTTGCCTAACGCTGTAGGAAGGGAGCTCCTGGGTGGCAGGGGACTTGGGATCTCCTTTGTGAAGATGAGCTCTTTGCCTAACGCTGTAACAAGGCAGGTTCTGGGTGGCAGGGGACTAGGGATCTCCTTTGTGAAGATGAGCTCTTCACCTAACGCTGTAGGAAGGGAGTTCCTGGGTGGCAGGGGACTAGGGCTCTCCTTTGTGAAGATGAGCTCTTCGCCTAATGCTGTAGGAAGGTTGGTCCTGGGTGGCAGGGGACTAGGGCTCTCCTTTGTGAAGATGAGCTCTTTGCCTAGGAAGGGAGGTCCTGGGTGGCAGGGGACTAGGGCTCTCCTTTGTGAAGATGAGCTCTTTGCCTAACGCTGTAGGAAGGGAGCTCCTGGGTGGCAGGGGACTTGGGATCTCCTTTGTGAAGATGAGCTCTTTGCGTAACGCTGTAACAAGGCAGGTCCTGGGTGGCAGGGGACTAGGGCTCTCCTTTGTGAAGATGAGCTCTTTGCCTAGGAAGGGAGGTCCTGGGTGGCAGGGGACTAGGGCTCTCCTTTGTGAAGATGAGCTCTTTGCCTAGGAAGGGAGGTCCTGGGTGGCAGGGGACTAGGGCTCTCCTTTGTGAAGATGACTCTTTGCCTAACGCTGTAGGAAGGGAGGTCCTGGCTGGCATGGGACTAGGGCTCTCCTTTGTGAAGATGAGCTCTTTGCCTAACGCTGTAGGAAAGGAGGTCCTGGGTGGCAGGGGACTTGGGATCTCCTTTGTGAAGATGAGCTCTTTGCCTAACGCTGTAACAAGGCAGGTCCTGGGTGGCAGGGGACTAGGGATCTCCTTTGTGAAGATGAGCTCTTCACCTAACGCTGTAGGAAGGGAGTTCCTGGGTGGCAGGGGACTAGGGCTCTCCTTTGTGAAGATGAGCTCTTTGCCTAACGCTGTAGGAAGGGAGCTCCTGGGTGGCAGGGGACTTGGGATCTCCTTTGTGAAGATGAGCTCTTTGCCTAACGCTGTAACAAGGCAGGTCCTGGGTGGCAGGGGACTAGGGATCTCCTTTGTGAAGATGAGCTCTTCACCTAACGCTGTAGGAAGGGAGTTCCTGGGTGGCAGGGGACTAGGGCTCTCCTTTGTGAAGATGAGCTCTTCGCCTAATGCTGTAGGAAGGTTGGTCCTGCGTGGCAGGGGACTAGGGCTCTCCTTTGTGAAGATGAGCTCTTTGCCTAGGAAGGTAGGTCCTGGGTGGCAGGGGACTAGGGCTCTCCTTTGTGAAGATGAGCTCTTTGCCTAACGCTGTAGGAAGGGAGCTCCTGGGTGGCAGGGGACTTGGGATCTCCTTTGTGAAGATGAGCTCTTTGCGTAACGCTGTAACAAGGCAGGTCCTGGGTCGCAGGGGACTAGGGCTCTCCTTTGTGAAGATGAGCTCTTTGCCTAGGAAGGGAGGTCCTGGGTGGCAGGGGACTAGGGCTCTCCTTTGTGAAGATGAGCTCTTTGCCTAGGAAGGGAGGTCCTGGGTGGCAGGGGACTAGGGCTCTCCTTTGTGAAGATGACTCTTTGCCTAACGCTGTAGGAAGGGAGGTCCTGGCTGGCATGGGACTAGGGCTCTCCTTTGTGAAGATGAGCTCTTTGCCTAACGCTGTAGGAAAGGAGGTCCTGGGTGGCAGGGGACTAGGGATCTCCTTTGTGAAGTTGAGCTCTTCGCCTAACGCTGTAGGAAGGGAGGTCCTGGGTGGCAGGGGACTAGGGATCTCCTTTGTGAAGATGAGCTCTTCTCCTAACGCTGTAACAAGGCAGGTCCTGGGTGGCAGGGGACTAGGGATCTCCTTTGTGATGATGAGCTCTTCACCTAACGCTGTAGGAAGGGAGGTCCTGCGTGGCAGGGGACTAGGGGTCTCCTTTGTGAAGATGACTCTTTGCCTAACGCTGTAGGAAAGGAGGTCCTGGTTGGCACGGGACTAGGGATCTCCTTTGTGAAGATGAGCTCTTCGCCTAGGAAGGAAGGTCCTGGGCGGCAGGGGACTAGGGATCTCCTTTGTGAAGATGAGTTTGTTGCCTAACGCTGTAGGAAGGGAGGTCCTGGGTGGCAGGGGACTAGGGGTCTCCTTTGTGAAGATTAGCTCTTTGCCTAACGCTGTAGGAAGGGAGGTCCTGGGTTGCAGGGGACTAGGGCTCTCCTTTGTGAAGATGAGCTCTTCGCCTAACGCTGTAGGAAGACAGGTCCTGGGTGGCAGAGGACTAGGGATCTCCTTTGTGAAGATGAGATCTTTGCCTGACGCTGTAACAAGGCAGGTCCTGGGTGGCAGGGGACTAGGGATCTCCTTTGTGATGATGAGCTCTTCACCTAACGCTGTAGGAAGGGAGGTCCTGCGTGGCAGGGGACTAGGGCTCTCCTTTGTGAAGATGACTCTTTGCCTAATGCTGTAGGAAGGGAGGTCCTGGGTGGCAGGGGACTAGGGATCTCCTTTGTGAAGATGAGCTCTTCGCCTAGGAAGGCAGGTCCTGGGCGGCAGGGGACTAGGGATCTCCTTTGTGAAGATGAGTTTGTTGCCTACCGCTGTAGGAAGGGAGGTCCTGGGTGGCAGGGGACTAGGTATCTCCTTTGTCAAGATGAGCTCTTCGCCTAGGAAGGCAGGTCCTGGCTGGCAGGGGACTAGGGATCTCCTTTGTGAAGATGAGCTCTTCACCTAACGCTGTAGGAAGGGAGGTCCTGGGTGGCAGGGGACTAGGGATCTCCTTTGTGAAGATGAGTTCTTTGCCTAGGAAGGGAGGTCCTGGGTTGCAGGGGACTAGGGATCTCCTTTGTGAAGATGAGCTCTTCACCTAACGCTGTAGGAAGGGAGGTCCTGTGTGGCAGTGGACTAGGCGTCTCCTTTGTGAAGATGACTCTTTGCCTAACGCTGTAGGAAGGGAGTTCCTGGGTGGCAGGGGACTAGGGCTCTCCTTTGTGAAGATGAGCTCTTCGCCTAAAGCTGTAGGAAGGCTGGTCCTGGGGGGCAGGGGACTAGGGCTCTCCTTTGTGAAGATGAACTCTTTGCCTAGGAAGGGAGGTCCTGGGTGGCAGGGGACTAGGGCTCTCCTTTGTGAAGATGAGCTCTTTGCCTAACGCTGTAGGAAGGGAGCTCCTGGGTGGCAGGGGACTTGGGATCTCCTTTGTGAAGATGAGCTCTTCACCTAACGCTGTAGGAAGGGAGGTCCTGGGTGGCAGGGGACTAGGGGTCTCCTTTATGAAGATGACTCTTTGCCTAACGCTGTAGGAAGGAGGTCCTGGGTGGCAGGGGACTAGGGCTCTCCTTTGTGAAGATGAGCTCTTTGCCTAATGCTGTAGGAAGGGAGGTCCTGGGTGGCAGGGGACTAGGGATCTCCTTTGTGAAGATGAGCTCTTCGCCTAATGCTGTAAGAAGGGAGGTCCTGGGTGGCAGGGGACTAGGGATCTCCTTTGTGAAGATGAGCCCTTCTTCTAACGCTGTAACAAGGCAGGTCCTGGGTGGCAGGGGACTAGGGATCTCCTTTGTGATGATGAGCTCTTCGGCTAGGAAGGGAGGTCCTGGCTGGCAGGGGACTAGGGCTCTCCTTTGTGAATATGAGCTCTTTGCCTAACGCTGTAGGAAGGGAGGTCCTGGGTGGTGGGGGGACTAGGGATCTCCTTTGTGAAGATGAGCTCTTCGCCTAACGCTGTAGGAAGGCAGGTCCTGCGTGGCAGGGGACTAGGCGTCTCCTTTGTGAAGATGAGCTCTTCGCCTAACGCTGTAGGCAGGGAGTTCCTCGGTGGCAGGGGACTAGGGTTCTCCTTTGTGAAGATGAGCTCTTCGCCTAACGCTGTAGGAAGGGAGGTCCTGGGTGGCAGGGGACTAGGTGTCTCCTTTGTGAAGATGCGCTCTTCGCCTAACGCTGTAAGAAGGGAGTTCCTGGGTGGCAGGGGACTAGGGCTCTCCTTTGTGAAGATGAGCGCTTCGCCTAACGCTGTAGGAAGGCAGGTCCTGGGTGGCAGAGGACTAGGGCTCTCCTTTGAGAAGATGAGCTCTTTGCCTAGGAAGGCAGGTCCTGGGTTGTAGGGGACTAGGTGTCTCCTTTGTGAAGATGAGCTCTTTGCCTAACGCTGTAGGAAGGGAGGTCCTGGGTGGCAGGGGACTAGGGATCTCCTTTGTGAAGTGAGCTCTTTGCCTAACTCTGTAGGAAGGGAGGTCCTGGGTGGCAGGGGACTAGGGATCTCCTTTGTGAAGTGAGCTCTTTGCCTAATGCTGTAGGAAGGGAGTTCCTGGGTGGCAGGGGACTAGGGCTCTCCTTTGTGAAGATGAGCGCTTCGCCTAATGGTGTAGGAAGGCAGGTCCTGGGTGGCAGAGGACTAGGGATCTCCTTTGTGAAGATGAGCTCTTTGCCGAACGCTGTAGGAAGGGAGGTCCTGCGTGGCAGGGGACTAGGGCTCTCCTTTGTGAAGCTGAGGTCTTTGCCTAACGCTGTAGGAAGGGAGGTCCTGGGTTGTAGGGGACTAGGTGTCTCCTTTGTGAAGATGAGCTCTTTGCCTAACGCTGTATGAAGGGAGGTCCTGGGTGGGAGGGGACTAGGGATCTCCTTTGTGAAGTGAGCTCTTTGCCTAACTCTGTAGGAAGGGAGGTCCTGGGTGGCAGGGGACTAGGGATCTCCTTTGTGAAGTGAGCTCTTTGCCTAACGCTGTAGGAAGGGAGTTCCTGGGTGGCAGGGGACTAGGGCTCTCCTTTGTGAAGATGAGCGCTTCGCCTAATGGTGTAGGAAGGCAGGTCCTGGGTGGCAGGGGACTAGGGATCTCCTATGTGAAGATGAGCTCTTTGCCTAACGCTGTAGGAAGGGAGGTCCTGCGTGGCAGGGGACTAGGGCTCTCCTTTGTGAAGCTGAGCTCTTTGCCTAGGAAGGCAGGTCCTGGGTGGTAGGGGACTAGGTGTCTCCTTTGTGAAGATGAGCTCTTTGCCTAACGCTGTAGGAAGGGAGGTCCTGGGTGGCAGGGGACTAGGGATCTCCTTTGTGAAGTGAGCTCTTTGCCTAACTCTGTAGGAAGGGAGGTCCTGGGTGGCAGGGGACTAGGGATATCCTTTGTGAAGTGAGCTCTTTGCCTAACGCTGTAGGAAGGCAGGTCCTGGGTGGCAGGGGACTAGGGATCTCCTTTGTGAAGATGAGCTCTTCGCCTAGGAAGAGAGGTCCTGGGTGGCAGGGGACTAGGGACCTCCTTTGTGAAGATGAGCTCTTTGCCTAACGCTGTAGGAAGGGAGGTCCTGTGTGGCTGGGGACGAGGGATCTCCTTTGTGAAGATGAGCTCTTCTTCTAACGCTGTAACAAGGCAGGTCCTGGGTGGCAGAGGACTACGGATCCCCTTTGTGAATATGAGATCTTTGCCTAACGCTGTAGGAAGGGATGTCCTGGGTGGTAGGGGACTAGGGATCTCCTTTGTGAAGATGAGCTCTTCGCCTAACGCTGTAACAAGGCAGGTCCTGGGTGGCAGGGGACTAGGGATCTCCTTTATGATAATGAGCTCTTTGCCTAACGCTGTAGGAAGTGAGGTCCTGGGTGGCAGGGGACTAGGGCTCTCCTTTGTGAAGATGAGCTCTTTGCCTAATGCTGTAGGAAGGCAGGTCCTGGGTGGCAGGGGACTAGGGATCTCCTTTGTGAAGAAGAGCTCTCGCCTAACGCTGTAGGAAAGGAGGTCCTGGGTGGCAGGGAACTAGGGATCTCCTTTGTGAAGATGAGCTCTTCGCCTAATGGTGAAGGAAGGGAGGTCCTGGGTGGCAGGGGACTAGGGATCTCCTTTGTGAAGATGAGCTCTTCGCCTAACGCTGTAGGAAGGGAGGTCCTGGGTGGCAGGGGACTAGGGATCTCCTTTGTGAAGATGAGCTCTTCTTCTAACGCTGTAAGAAGGCAGGTCCTGCGTGGCAGGGGACTAGGGGTCTCCTTTGTGAAGATGACTCTTTGCCTAACGCTGTAGGAAGGGAGGTCCTGGTTGGCAGGGGACTAGGGATCTCCTTTGTGAAGATGAGCTCTTCGCCTAGGAAGGCAGGTCCTGGGCGGCAGGGGACTAGGGCTCTCCTTTGAGAAGATGAGCTATTTGCATAACGCTGTAGGAAGGGAGCTCCTGGGTGGCAGGGGACTTGGGATCTCCTTTGTGAAGATGAGCTCTTTGCCTAATGCTGTAGGAAGGCATGTCCTGGGTGGCAGGGGACTAGGGATCTCCTTTGTGAAGATGACTCTTTGCCTAACGCTGTAGGAAGGGAGGTCCTGGGTGGCAGGGGACTAGGGATCTCCTTTGTGAAGATGAGCTCTTCGCCTAGGAAGGGAGGTCCTGGCTGGCAGGGGACTAGGGATCTCCTTTGTGAAGATGAGCTCTTTGCCTAACGCTGTAGGAAGGGAGCTCCTGGGTAGCAGGGGACTAGGGGTCTCCTTTGTGAAGATTACTCTTTGCCTAACGCTGTAGGAAGGGAGGTCCTGGCTGGCAGGGGACTAGGGCTCTCCTTTGTGAAGATGAGCTCTTTCCCTAACGCTGTAACAAGGCAGGTCCTGGGTGGCAGGGGACTAGGGATCTCCTTTGTGAAGATGAGCTCTTCACCTAACGCTGTAGGAAGGGAGGTCCTGGGTGGCAGGGGACCAGGGGACTCCTTTGTGAAGATGACTCTTTGCCTAACGCTGTAGGAAGGGAGGTCCTGGCTGGCAGGGGACTAGGGCTCTCCTTTGTGAAGATGAGCTCTTTGCCTAACGCTGTAGGAAAGGAGGTCCTGGGTGGCAGGGGACTAGGGATCTCCTTTGTGAAGATGAGCTCTTTGCCTAACGCTGTAGGAACGGAGGTCCTGCGTGGCAGGGGACTAGGGCTCTCCTTTGTGAAGCTGAGCTCTTTGCTAGGAAGGCAGGTCCTGGGTGGTAGGGGACTAGGTGTCTCCTTTGTGAAGATGAGCTCTTTGCCTAACGCTGTAGGAAGGGAGGTCCTGGGTGGCAGGGGACTAGGGATCTCCTTTGTGAAGTGAGCTCTTTGCCTAACTCTGTAGGAAGGGAGGTCCTGGGTGGCAGGGGACTAGGGATCTCCTTTGTGAAGTGAGCTCTTTGCCTAACGCTGTAGGAAGGCAGGTCCAGTGTGGCAGGGGACTAGGGATCTCCTTTGTGAAGATGAGCTCTTCGCCTAGGAAGAGAGGTCCTGGGTGGCAGGGGACTAGGCACCTCCTTTGAGAAGATGAGCTCTTTGCCTAACGCTGTAGGAAGGGAGGTCCTGGGTGCAGGGGAATAGGGATCTCCTTTGTGAAGATGAGCTCTTTGCCTAACGCTGTAGGAAGGGAGGTCCTGGGTGGCAGGGGACTAGGGGTCTCCTTTGTGAAGATGAGCTCTTCGCCTAGGAAGGGAGGTCCTGGCTGGCAGGGGACTAGGGCTCTCCTTTGTGAAGATGAGCTCTTTGCCTAACGCTCTAGGAAGGGAGGTCCTGGGTGGCTGGGGACTAGGGATCTCCTTTGTGAAGATGAGCTCTTCTTCTAACGCTGAAACAAGGCAGGTCCTGGGTGGCAGAGGACTAGGGATCTCCTTTGTGAAGATGAGATCTTTGCCTAACGCTGTAGGAAGGGAGGTCCTGGGTGGTAGGGGACTAGGGATCTCCTTTATGAAGATGAGCTCTTCACCTAACGCTGTAACAAGGCAGGTCCTGGGTGGCAGGGGACTAGGGATCTCCTTTATGATGATGAGCTCTTCACCTAATGCTGTAGGAAGTGAGGTCCTGGGTGGCAGGGGACTAGGGCTCTCCTTTGTGAAGATGAGCTCTTTGCCTAATGCTGTAGGAAGGCAGGTCCTGGGTGGCAGGGGACTAGGGATCTCCTTTGTGAAGAAGAGCTCTCGCCTAACGCTGTAGGAAAGGAGGTCCTGGGTGGCAGGGAACTAGGGATCTCCTTTGTGAAGATGAGCTCTTCGCCTAATGGTGAAGGAAGGGAGGTCCTGGGTGGCAGGGGACTAGGGATCTCCTTTGTGAAGATGAGCTCTTCGCCTAACGCTGTAGGAAGGGAGGTCCTGGGTGGCAGGGGACTAGGGATCTCCTTTGTGAAGATGAGCTCTTCTTCTAACGCTGTAAGAATGCAGGTCCTGCTTGGCAGGGGACTAGGGGTCTCCTTTGTGAAGATGACTCTTTGCCTAACGCTGTAGGAAGGGAGGTCCTGGTTGGCAGGGGACTATGGATCTCCTTTGTGAAGATGAGCTCTTTGCCTAGGAAGGCAGGTCCTGGGCGGCAGGGGACAAGGGCTCTCCTTTGAGAAGATGAGCTATTTGCATAACGCTGTAGGAAGGGAGCTCCTGGGTGGCAGGGGACTTGGGATCTCCTTTGTGAAGATGAGTTCTTTGCCTAATGCTGTAGGAAGGCAGGTCCTGGGTGGCAGGGGACTAGGGATCTCCTTTGTGAAGATGAGCTCTTCACCTAACGCTGTAGGAAGGAAGGTCCTTGGTGGCAGAGGACTAGGGGTCTCCTTTGTGAAGATGACTCTTTGCCTAACGCTGTAGGAAGGGAGGTCCTGGGTGGCAGGGGACTAGGGATCTCCTTTGTGAAGATGAGCTCTTCACCTAACGCTGTAGGAAGGGAGGTCCTGTGTGGCAGGGGACTAGGCGTCTCCTTTGTGAAGATGAGCTCTTCGCCTAACGCTGTAGGAAGGGAGTTCCTGGGTGGCAGCGGACTAGGGCTCTCTTTTGTGAAGATGAGCTCTTCGCCTAACGCTGTAGGAAGGTTGGTCCTGGGTGGCAGGGGACTAGGGGACTCCTTTGTGAAGATGACTCTTTGCCTAATGCTGTAGGAAGGGAGGTCCTGGCTGGCAGGGGACTAGGGATCTCCTTTGTGAAGATGAGCTCTTCACCTAACGCTGTAGGAAGGGAGGTCCTGGGTGGCAGGGGACTAGGGGACTCCTTTGTGAAGATGACTCTTTGCCTAACGCTGTAGGAAGGGAGGTCCTGCGTGGCAGGGGACTAGGGCTCTCCTTTGTGAAGCTGAGCTCTTTGCCTAGGAAGGCAGGTCCTGGGTAGTAGGGGACTAGGTGTCTCCTTTGTGAAGATGAGCTCTTTGCCTAACGCTGTAGGAATGGAGGTCCTGGGTGGCAGGGGACTAGGGATCTCCTTTGTGAAGTGAGCTCTTTGCCTAACTCTGTAGTAAGGGAGGTCCTGGGTGGCAGGGGACTAGGGATCTCCTTTGTGAAGTGAGCTCTTTGCCTAACGCTGTAGGAAGGCAGGTCCTGGGTTGCAGGGGGCTAGGGATCTCCTTTGTGAAGATGAGCTCTTCGACTAGGAAGAGAGGTCCTGGGTGGCAGGGGACTAGGGACCTCCTTTGAGAAGATGAGCTCTTTGCCTAACGCTGTAGGAAGGGAGGTCCTGGGTGGCAGGGGACAAGGGGTCTCCTTTGTGAAGATGAGCTCTTCGCCTAGCAAGGGAGGTCCTGGCTGGCAGGGGACTAGGGCTCTCCTTTGTGAAGATGAGCTCTTTGCCTAACGCTGTAGGAAGGGAGGTCCTGGGTGGCAGGGGACAAGGGGTCTCCTTTGTGAAGATGAGCTCTTCGCCTAGCAAGGGAGGTCCTGGCTGGCAGGGGACTAGGGCTCTCCTTTGTGAAGATGAGCTCTTTGCCTAACGCTGTAGGAAGGGAGGTCCTGGGTGGCTGGGGACTAGGGCTCTCCTTTGTGAAGATGAGCTCTTCGCCTAACGCTGTAGGAAGGGAGGTCCTGGGTGGCAGGGGACTAGGTGTCTCCTTTGTGAAGATGAGCTCTTCGCCTAACGCTGTAAGAAGGGAGTTCCTGGGTGGCAGGGGACTAGGGGTCTCCTTTGTGAAGATGAGCGCTTCGCCTAACGCTGTAGGAAGGCAGGTCCTGGGTGGCAGAGGACTAGGGCTCTCCTTTGAGAAGATGAGCTCTTTGCCTAGGAAGGCAGGTCCTGGGTTGTAGGGGACTAGGTGTCTCCTTTGTGAAGATGAGCTCTTTGCCTAACGCTGTAGGAAGGGAGGTCCTGGGTGGCAGGGGACTAGGGATCTCCTTTGTGAAGTGAGCTCTTTGCCTAACTCTGTAGGAAGGGAGGTCCTGGGTGGCAGGGGACTAGGGATCTCCTTTGTGAAGTGAGCTCTTTGCCTAATGCTGTAGGAAGGGAGTTCCTGGGTGGCAGGGGACTAGGGCTCTCCTTTGTGAAGATGAGCGCTTCGCCTAATGGTGTAGGAAGGCAGGTCCTGGGTGGCAGAGGACTAGGGATCTCCTTTGTGAAGATGAGCTCTTTGCCTAACGCTGTAGGAAGGGAGGTCCTGCGTGGCAGGGGACTAGGGCTCTCCTTTGTGAAGCTGAGGTCTTTGCCTAGGAAGGCACGTCCTGGGTGGTAGGGGACTAGGTGTCTCCTTTGTGAAGATGAGCTCTTTGCCTAACGCTGTAGGAAGGGAGGTCCTGGGTTGTAGGGGACTAGGTGTCTCCTTTGTGAAGATGAGCTCTTTGCCTAACGCTGTAGGAAGGGAGGTCCTGGGTGGCAGGGGACTAGGGATCTCCTTTGTGAAGTGAGCTCTTTGCCTAACTCTGTAGGAAGGGAGGTCCTGGGTGGCAGGGGACTAGGGATCTCCTTTGTGAAGTGAGCTCTTTGCCTAACGCTGTAGGAAGGGAGGTCCTGCGTGGCAGGGGACTAGGGCTCACCTTTGTGAAGCTGAGCTCTTTGCCTAGGAAGGCAGGTCCTGGGTAGTAGGGGACTAGGTGTCTCCTTTGTGAAGATGAGCTCTTTGCCTAACGCTGTAGGAAGGGAGGTCCTGGGTGGCAGGGGACTAGCGATCTCCTTTGTGAAGTGAGCTCTTTGCCTAACTCTGTAGTAAGGGAGGTCCTGGGTGGCAGGGGACTAGGGATCTCCTTTGTGAAGTGAGCTCTTTGCCTAACGCTGTAGGAAGGCAGGTCCTGGGTGGCAGGGGGCTAGGGATCTCCTTTGTGAAGATGAGCTCTTCGACTAGGAAGAGAGGTCCTGGGTGGCAGGGGACTAGGGACCTCCTTTGAGAAGATGAGCTCTTTGCCTAACGCTGTAGGAAGGGAGGTCCTGGGTGGCAGGGGACAAGGGGTCTCCTTTGTGAAGATGAGCTCTTCGCCTAGCAAGGGAGGTCCTGGCTGGCAGGGGACTAGGGCTCTCCTTTGTGAAGATGAGCTCTTTGCCTAACGCTGTAGGAAGGGAGGTCCTGGGTGGCAGGGGACAAGGGGTCTCCTTTGTGAAGGTGAGCTCTTCGCCTAGCAAGGGAGGTCCTGGCTGGCAGGGGACTAGGGCTCTCCTTTGTGAAGATGAGCTCTTTGCCTAACGCTGTAGGAAGGGAGGTCCTGGGTGGTAGGGGACTAGGGATCTCCTTTGTGAAGATGAGCTCTTCGCCTAACGCTGTAACAAGGCAGGTCCTGGGTGGCAGAGGACTAGGGATCTCCTTTGTGAAGATGAGCTCTTTGCCTAACGCTGTAGGAAGGGAGGTCCTGCGTGGCAGGGGACTAGGGCTCTCCTTTGTGAAGCTGAGCTCTTTGCCTAGGAAGGCAGGTCCTGGGTGGTAGGGGACTAGGTGTCTCCTTTGTGAAGATGAGCTCTTTGCCTAACGCTGTAGGAAGGGAGGTCCTGGGTGGCAGGGGACTAGGGATCTCTTTTGTGAAGTGAGCTCTTTGCCTAACTCTGTAGGAAGGGAGGTCCTGGGTGGCAGGGGACTAGGGATCTCCTTTGTGAAGTGAGCTCTTTGCCTAACGCTGTAGGAAGGCAGGTCCTGGGTGGCAGGGGACTAGGGATCTCCTTTGTGAAGATGAGCTCTTCGCCTAGGAAGAGAGGTCCTGGGTGGCAGGGGACTAGGGACCTCCTTTGTGAAGATGAGCTCTTTGCAAAACGCTGTAGGAAGGGAGGTCCTGGGTGGCTGGGGACGAGGGATCTCCTTTGTGAAGATGAGCTCTTCTTCTAACGCTGTAACAAGGCAGGTCCTGGGTGGCAGAGGACTACGGATCCCCTTTGTGAATATGAGATCTTTGCCTAACGCTGTAGGAAGGGATGTCCTGGGTGGTAGGGGACTAGGGATCTCCTTTATGAAGATGAGCTCTTCGCCTAACGCTGTAACAAGGCAGGTCCTGGGTGGCAGGGGACTAGGGATCTCCTTTATGATAATGAGCTCTTCGCCTAACGCTGTAGGAAGTGAGGTCCTGGGTGGCAGGGGACTAGGGCTCTCCTTTGTGAAGATGAGCTCTTTGCCTAATGCTGTAGGAAGGCAGGTCCTGGGTGGCAGGGGACTAGGGATCTCCTTTGTGAAGAAGAGCTCTCGCCTAACGCTGTAGGAAAGGAGGTCCTGGGTGGCAGGGAACTAGGGATCTCCTTTGTGAAGATGAGCTCTTCGCCTAATGGTGAAGGAAGGGAGGTCCTGGGTGGCAGGGGACTAGGGATCTCCTTTGTGAAGATGAGCTCTTCGCCTAATGCTGTAGGAAGGGAGGTCCTGGGTGGCAGGGGACTAGGGATCTCCTTTGTGAAGATGAGCTCTTCTTCTAACGCTGTAAGAAGGCAGGTCCTGCGTGGCAGGGGACTAGGGGTCTCCTTTGTGAAGATGACTCTTTGCCTAACGCTGTAGGAAGGGAGGTCCTGGTTGGCAGGGGACTAGGGATCTCCTTTGTGAAGATGAGCTCTTCGCCTAGGAAGGCAGGTCCTGGGCGGCAGGGGACTAGGGCTCTCCTTTGAGAAGATGAGCTATTTGCATAACGCTGTAGGAAGGGAGCTCCTGGGTGGCAGGGGACTTGGGATCTCCTTTGTGAAGATGAGCTCTTTGTCTAATGCTGTAGGAAGGCAGGTCCTGGGTGGCAGGGGACTAGGGATCTCCTTTGTGAAGATGAGCTCTTCACCTAACGCTGTAGGAAGGGAGGTCCTTGGTGGCAGGGGACTAGGGGTCTCCTTTGTGAAGATGACTCTTTGCCTAACGCTGTAGGAAGGGAGGTCCTGGGTGGCAGGGGACTAGGGATCTCCTTTGTTAAGATGAGCTCTTCGCCTAGGAAGGGAGGTCCTGGCTGGCAGGGGACTAGGGATCTCCTTTGTGAAGATGAGCTCTTTGCCTAACGCTGTAGGAAGGGAGCTCCTGGGTAGCAGGGGACTAGGGGTCTCCTTTGTGAAGATTAATCTTTGCCTAACGCTGTAGGAAGGGAGGTCCTGGCTGGCAGGGGACTAGGGCTCTCCTTTGTGAAGATGAGCTCTTTCCCTAACGCTGTATCAAGGCAGGTCCTGGGTGGCAGGGGACTAGGGATCTCCTTTGTGAAGATGAGCTCTTCACCTAACGCTGTAGGAAGGGAGGTCCTGGGTGGCAGGGGACCAGGGGACTCCTTTGTGAAGATGAGCTCTTTGCCTAACGCTGTAGGAAAGGAGGTCCTGGGTGGCAGGGGACTAGGGATCTCCTTTGTGAAGATGAGCTCTTCACCTAACGCTGTAGGAAGGGAGGTCCTGGGTGGCAGGGGACTAGGGATCTCCTTTGTGAAGATGAGCTCTTTGCCTAACGCTGTAGGAACGGAGGTCCTGCGTGGCAGGGGACTAGGGCTCTCCTTTGTGAAGCTGAGCTCTTTGCTAGGAAGGCAGGTCCTGGGTGGTAGGGGACTAGGTGTCTCCTTTGTGAAGATGAGCTCTTTGCCTAACGCTGTAGGAAGGGAGGTCCTGGGTGGCAGGGGACTAGGGATCTCCTTTGTGAAGTGAGCTCTTTGCCTAACTCTGTAGGAAGGGAGGTCCTGGGTGGCAGGGGACTAGGGATCTCCTTTGTGAAGTGAGCTCTTTGCCTAACGCTGTAGGAAGGCAGGTCCTGGGTGGCAGGGGACTAGGGATCTCCTTTGTGAAGATGAGCTCTTCGCCTAGGAAGAGAGGTCCTGGGTGGCAGGGGACTAGGCACCTCCTTTGAGAAGATGAGCTCTTTGCCTAACGCTGTAGGAAGGGAGGTCCTGGGTGCAGGGGAATAGGGATCTCCTTTGTGAAGATGAGCTCTTTGCCTAACGCTGTAGGAAGGGAGGTCCTGGGTGGCAGGGGACTAGGGGTCTCCTTTGTGAAGATGAGCTCTTCGCCTAGGAAGGGAGGTCCTGGCTGGCAGGGGACTAGGGCTCTCCTTTGTGAAGATGAGCTCTTTGCCTAACGCTGTAGGAAGGGAGGTCCTGGGTGGCTGGGGACTAGGGATCTCCTTTGTGAAGATGAGCTCTTCTTCTAACGCTGTAACAAGGCAGGTCCTGGGTGGCAGAGGACTAGGGATCTCCTTTGTGAAGATGAGATCTTTGCCTAACGCTGTAGGAAGGGAGGTCCTGGGTGGTAGGGGACTAGGGATCTCCTTTATGAAGATGAGCTCTTCGCCTAACGCTGTAACAAGGCAGGTCCTGGGTGGCAGGGGACTAGGGATCTCCTTTATGATGATGAGCTCTTCACCTAACGCTGTAGGAAGTGAGGTCCTGGGTGGCAGGGGACTAGGGCTCTCCTTTGTGAAGATGAGCTCTTTGCCTAATGCTGTAGGAAGGCAGGTCCTGGGTGGCAGGGGACTAGGGATCTCCTTTGTGAAGAAGAGCTCTCGCCTAACGCTGTAGGAAAGGAGGTCCTGGGTGGCAGGGAACTAGGGATCTCCTTTGTGAAGATGAGCTCTTCGCCTAATGGTGAAGGAAGGGAGGTCCTGGGTGGCAGGGGACTAGGGATCTCCTTTGCGAAGATGAGCTCTTCGCCTAACGCTGTAGGAAGGGAGGTCCTGGGTGGCAGGGGACTAGGGATCTCCTTTGTGAAGATGAGCTCTTCTTCTAACGCTGTAAGAATGCAGGTCCTGCTTGGCAGGGGACTAGGGGTCTCCTTTGTGAAGATGACTCTTTGCCTAACGCTGTAGGAAGGGAGGTCCTGGTTGGCAGGGGACTAGGGATCTCCTTTGTGAAGATGAGCTCTTCGCCTAGGAAGGCAGGTCCTGGGCGGCAGGGGACTAGGGCTCTCCTTTGAGAAGATGAGCTATTTGCATAACGCTGTAGGAAGGGAGCTCCTGGGTGGCAGGGGACTTGGGATCTCCTTTGTGAAGATGAGTTCTTTGCCTAATGCTGTAGGAAGGCAGGTCCTGGGTGGCAGGGGACTAGGGATCTCCTTTGTGAAGATGAGCTCTTCACCTAACGCTGTAGGAAGGGAGGTCCTTGGTGGCAGAGGACTAGGGGTCTCCTTTGTGAAGATGACTCTTTGCCTAACGCTGTAGGAAGGGAGGTCCTGGGTGGCAGGGGACTAGGGATCTCCTTTGTGAAGATGAGCTCTTCACCTAACGCTGTAAGACGGGAGGTCCTGTGTGGCAGGGGACTAGGCGTCTCCTTTGTGAAGATGAGCTCTTCGCCTAACGCTGTAGGAAGGGAGTTCCTGGGTGGCAGCGGACTAGGGCTCTCCTTTGTGAAGATGAGCTCTTCGCCTAACGCTGTAGGAAGGTTGGTCCTGGGTGGCAGGGGACTAGGGGACTCCTTTGTGAAGATGACTCTTTGCCTAATGCTGTAGGAAGGGAGGTCCTGGCTGGCAGGGGACTAGGGATCTCCTTTGTGAAGATGAGCTCTTCACCTAACGCTGTAGGAAGGGAGGTCCTGAGTGGCAGGGGACTAGGGGACTCCTTTGTGAAGATGACTCTTTGCCTAACGCTGTAGGAAGGGAGGTCCTGCGTGGCAGGGGACTAGGGCTCACCTTTGTGAAGCTGAGCTCTTTGCCTAGGAAGGCAGGTCCTGGGTAGTAGGGGACTAGGTGTCTCCTTTGTGAAGATGAGCTCTTTGCCTAATGCTGTAGGAAGGGAGGTCCTGGGTGGCAGGGGACTAGCGATCTCCTTTGTGAAGTGAGCTCTTTGCCTAACTCTGTAGTAAGGGAGGTCCTGGGTGGCAGGGGACTAGGGATCTCCTTTGTGAAGTGAGCTCTTTGCCTAACGCTGTAGGAAGGCAGGTCCTGGGTGGCAGGGGGCTAGGGATCTCCTTTGTGAAGATGAGCTCTTCGACTAGGAAGAGAGGTCCTGGGTGGCAGGGGACTAGGGACCTCCTTTGAGAAGATGAGCTCTTTGCCTAACGCTGTAGGAAGGGAGGTCCTGGGTGGCAGGGGACAAGGGGTCTCCTTTGTGAAGATGAGCTCTTCGCCTAGCAAGGGAGGTCCTGGCTGGCAGGGGACTAGGGCTCTCCTTTGTGAAGATGAGCTCTTTGCCTAACGCTGTAGGAAGGGAGGTCCTGGGTGGCAGGGGACAAGGGGTCTCCTTTGTGAAGGTGAGCTCTTCGCCTAGCAAGGGAGGTCCTGGCTGGCAGGGGACTAGGGCTCTCCTTTGTGAAGATGAGCTCTTTGCCTAACGCTGTAGGAAGGGAGGTCCTGGGTGGCTGGGGACTAGGGATCTCCTTTGTGAAGATGAGCTCTTCTTCTAACGCTGTAACAAGGCAGGTCCTGGGTGGCAGAGGACTAGGGATCTCCTTTGTGAAGATGAGATCTTTGCCTAACGCTGTAGGAAGGGAGGTCCTGGGTGGTAGGGGACTAGGGATCTCCTTTGTGAAGATGAGCTCTTCGCCTAACGCTGTAACAAGGCAGGTCCTGGGTGGCAGGGGACTAGGGATCTCCTTTATGATGATGAGCTCTTCACCTAACGCTGTAGGAAGGGAGGTCCTGGGTGGCAGGGGAATAGGGGTCTCCTTTGTGAAGATGACTCTTTGCCTAACGTTGTAGGAAGGGAGGTCCTGGGTGGCAGGGGACTAGGGATCTCCTTTGTGAAGACGAGCTCTTCGCCGAGGAAGGCAGGTCCTCGGTTGCAGGGGACTAAGGATCTCCTTTGTGAAGATGAGCTCTTTGCCCAACGCTGTTGGAAGGGAGCTCCTGTGTGGCAGGGGACTAGGCGTCTCCTTTGTGAAGATGAGCTCTTCGCCTAACGTAGTAGGAAGGGAGTTCCTGGGTAGCAGGGGACTAGGGCTCTCCTTTGTGAAGATGAGCTCTTCGCCTAACGCTGTAGGAAGGCTGGTCCTGGGTGGCAGAGGACAAGGGATCTCATTTGTGAAGATGAGCTCTTTGCCTAACGCTGTAGGAAGGGAGGTCCTGACTAGGGCTCTCCTTTGTGAAGATGAGCTCTTCGCCTAACGCTGTAGGAAGGGAGGTCCTGGGTGGCAGGGGACTATGGATCTCCTTTGTGAAGATGAGCTCTTCTCCTAACGCTGTAACAAGGCAGGTCCTGGGTGCAGGGGACTAGGGCTCTCCTTTGTGAAGATGAGCTCTTCACCTAACGCTGTAGGAAGGGAGGTCCTGCGTGGCAGGGGACTAGGGGTCTCCTTTGTGAAGATGACTCTTTGCCTAACGCTGTAGGAAGGGAGGTCCTGGTTGGCAGGGGACTAGGGATCTCCTTTATGATGATGAGCTCTTCACCTAACGCTGTAGGAAGGGAGGTCCTGGGTGGCAGGGGAATAGGGGTCTCCTTTGTGAAGATGACTCTTTGCCTAACGTTGTAGGAAGGGAGGTCCTGGGTGGCAGGGGACTAGGGATCTCCTTTGGGAAGACGAGCTCTTCGCCGAGGAAGGCAGGTCCTCGGTTGCAGGGGACTAAGGATCTCCTTTGTGAAGATGAGCTCTTTGCCCAACGCTGTTGGAAGGGAGCTCCTGTGTGGCAGGGGACTAGGCGTCTCCTTTGTGAAGATGAGCTCTTCGCCTAACGTAGTAGGAAGGGAGTTCCTGGGTAGCAGGGGACTAGGGCTCTCCTTTGTGAAGATGAGCTCTTCGCCTAACGCTGTAGGAAGGCTGGTCCTGGGTGGCAGAGGACAAGGGATCTCATTTGTGAAGATGAGCTCTTTGCCTAACGCTGTAGGAAGGGAGGTCCTGACTAGGGCTCTCCTTTGTGAAGATGAGCTCTTCGCCTAACGCTGTAGGAAGGGAGGTCCTGGGTGGCAGGGGACTATGGATCTCCTTTGTGAAGATGAGCTCTTCTCCTAACGGTGTAACAAGGCAGGTCCTGGGTGCAGGGGACTAGGGCTCTCCTTTGTGAAGATGAGCTCTTCACCTAACGCTGTAGGAAGGGAGGTCCTGCGTGGCAGGGGACTAGGGGTCTCCTTTGTGAAGATGACTCTTTGCCTAACGCTGTAGGAAGGGAGGTCCTGGTTGGCAGGGGACTAGGGATCTCCTTTGTGAAGAAGAGCTCTTCGCCTAGGAAGGGAGGTCCTGTGTGGCAGGGGACTAGGGTCTCCTTTGTGAAGATGAGCTCTTTGCCTAGGAAGGGAGGTCCTGGGTGGCAGGGGACTAGGGGTCTCCTTTGTGAAGATGAGCTCTTTGCCTAGGAAGGCAGGACCTGGGTTGCAGGGGACTAGGGATCGCCTTTGTGAAGATGAGCTCTTTTCCTAACGCTGTAGGAAGGGAGGTCCTGGGTGGCAAGGGACTAGGCGTGTCCTTTGTGAAGATGAGCTCTCTGCCTAACGCTTTAGGAAGGGTGTTCCTGGGTGGCAGGGGACTAGGGCTCTCCTTTGTGAAGATGAGCTCTTCGCCTAGGAAGGCAGGTCCTGGGTGGCAGAGGACTAGGGATCTCCTTTGTGAAGATGAGCTCTTTGCCTAACACTGTAGGAAGGGAGGTCCTGGGTGGCAGGGGACTAGGCGTCTCCTTTGCGAAGATGAGCTCTTTGCCTAACGCTGTAGGAAGGGAGGTCCTGGGTGGCAGAGAACTAGGGATCTCCTTTGTGAAGATGAGCTCTTTGCCTAACACTGTAGGAAGGGAGTTCCTGGGTCGCAGGGGACTAGGGCTCTCCTTTGTGAAGATAAGCTCTTCGCCTAACGCTGTAGGAAGGCAGGTCCTGGGTGGCAGAGGACTAGGGATCTCCTTTGCGAAGATGAGCTCTTTGCCTAACGCTGTAGGAAGGGAGGTCCTGGGTGGCAGGGGATTAGGGCTCTCCTTTGTGAAGATGAGCTCTTCGCCTAAAGCTGTAGGAAGGGAGGTCCTGGGTGGCAGGGGACTAGGGCTCTCCTTTGTGAAGGTGAGCTCTTTGCTTAACGCTGTAGGAAGTGAGGTCCTGGGTGGCAGAGGACAAGGGATCTCCTTTGTGAAGTTGAGCTGTTCGCCTAACGCTGTAGGAAGGGAGGTCCTGGGTGGCAGGGGACTAGGGCTCTCCTTTGTGAAGGTGAGCTCTTTGCCTAACGCTGTAGGAAGTGAGGTCCTGGGTGGCAGGGGACTAGGGATCTCCTTTGTGAAGTGAGCTCTTTGCCTAACTCTGTAGGAAGGGAGGTCCTGGGTGGCAGGGGACTAGGGATCTCCTTTGTGAAGTGAGCTCTTTGCCTAACGCTGTAGGAAGGGTGTTCCTGGGTGGCAGGGGACTAGGGCTCTCCTTTGTGAAGATGAGCTCTTCGCCTAGGAAGGCAGGTCCTGGGTGGCAGAGGACTAGGGATCTCCTTTGTGAAGATGAGCTCTTTGCCTAACACTGTAGGAAGGGAGGTCCTGGGTGGCAGGGGACTAGGCGTCTCCTTTGCGAAGATGAGCTCTTTGCCTAACGCTGTAGGAAGGGAGGTCCTGGGTGGCAGAGAACTAGGGATCTCCTTTGTGAAGATGAGCTCTTTGCCTAACACTGTAGGAAGGGAGTTCCTGGGTCGCAGGGGACTAGGGCTCTCCTTTGTGAAGATAAGCTCTTCGCCTAACGCTGTAGGAAGGCAGGTCCTGGGTGGCAGAGGACTAGGGATCTCCTTTGCGAAGATGAGCTCTTTGCCTAACGCTGTAGGAAGGGAGGTCCTGGGTGGCAGGGGATTAGGGCTCTCCTTTGTGAAGATGAGCTCTTCGCCTAAAGCTGTAGGAAGGGAGGTCCTGGGTGGCAGGGGACTAGGGCTCTCCTTTGTGAAGGTGAGCTCTTTGCTTAACGCTGTAGGAAGTGAGGTCCTGGGTGGCAGAGGACAAGGGATCTCCTTTGTGAAGTTGAGCTGTTCGCCTAACGCTGTAGGAAGGGAGGTCCTGGGTGGCAGGGGACTAGGGCTCTCCTTTGTGAAGGTGAGCTCTTTGCCTAACGCTGTAGGAAGTGAGGTCCTGGGTGGCAGGGGACTAGGGATCTCCTTTGTGAAGTGAGCTCTTTGCCTAACTCTGTAGGAAGGGAGGTCCTGGGTGGCAGGGGACTAGGGATCTCCTTTGTGAAGTGAGCTCTTTGCCTAACGCTGTAGGAAGGGAGGTCCTGGGTGGCAGGGGACTAGGGCTCTCCTTTGTGAAGATGAGCTCTTCGCCTAAAGCTGTAGGAAGGGAGGTCCTGGGTGGCAGGGGACTAGGGCTCTCCTTTGTGAAGGTGAGCTCTTTGCTTAACGCTGTAGGAAGTGAGGTCCTGGGTGGCAGAGGACAAGGGATCTCCTTTGTGAAGTTGAGCTGTTCGCCTAACGCTGTAGGAAGGGAGGTCCTGGGTGGCAGGGGACTAGGGCTCTCCTTTGTGAAGGTGAGCTCTTTGCCTAACGCTGTAGGAAGTGAGGTCCTGGGTGGCAAGGGACTAGGGATCTCCTTTGTGAAGTGAGCTCTTTGCCTAACTCTGTAGGAAGGGAGGTCCTGGGTGGCAGGGGACTAGGGATCTCCTTTGTGAAGTGAGCTCTTTGCCTAACGCTGTAGGAAGGGAGGTCCTGGGTGGCAGGGGACTAGGGATCTCCTTTGTGAAGTGAGCTCTTTGCCTAACGCTGTAGGAAGGCAGGTCCTGGGTGGCAGGGGACTAGGGATCTCCTTTGTGAAGATGAGCTCTTCGCCTAGGAAGAGAGGTCCTGGGTGGCAGGGGACTAGGCACCTCCTTTGAGAAGATGAGCTCTTTGCCTAACGCTGTAGGAAGGGAGGTCCTGGGTGCAGGGGAATAGGGATCTCCTTTGTGAAGATGAGCTCTTTGCCTAACGCTGTAGGAAGGGAGGTCCTGGGTGGCAGGGGACTAGGGGTCTCCTTTGTGAAGATGAGCTCTTCGCCTAGGAAGGGAGGTCCTGGCTGGCAGGGGACTAGGGCTCTCCTTTGTGAAGATGAGCTCTTTGCCTAACGCTGTAGGAAGGGAGGTCCTGGGTGGCTGGGGACTAGGGATCTCCTTTGTGAAGATGAGCTCTTCTTCTAACGCTGTAACAAGGCAGGTCCTGGGTGGCAGAGGACTAGGGATCTCCTTTGTGAAGATGAGATCTTTGCCTAACGCTGTAGGAAGGGAGGTCCTGGGTGGTAGGGGACTAGGGATCTCCTTTATGAAGATGAGCTCTTCGCCTAACGCTGTAACAAGGCAGGTCCTGGGTGGCAGGGGACTAGGGATCTCCTTTATGATGATGAGCTCTTCACCTAACGCTGTAGGAAGTGAGGTCCTGGGTGGCAGGGGACTAGGGCTCTCCTTTGTGAAGATGAGCTCTTTGCCTAATGCTGTAGGAAGGCAGGTCCTGGGTGGCAGGGGACTAGGGATCTCCTTTGTGAAGAAGAGCTCTCGCCTAACGCTGTAGGAAAGGAGGTCCTGGGTGGCAGGGAACTAGGGATCTCCTTTGTGAAGATGAGCTCTTCGCCTAATGGTGAAGGAAGGGAGGTCCTGGGTGGCAGGGGACTAGGGATCTCCTTTGCGAAGATGAGCTCTTCGCCTAACGCTGTAGGAAGGGAGGTCCTGGGTGGCAGGGGACTAGGGATCTCCTTTGTGAAGATGAGCTCTTCTTCTAACGCTGTAAGAATGCAGGTCCTGCTTGGCAGGGGACTAGGGGTCTCCTTTGTGAAGATGACTCTTTGCCTAACGCTGTAGGAAGGGAGGTCCTGGTTGGCAGGGGACTAGGGATCTCCTTTGTGAAGATGAGCTCTTCGCCTAGGAAGGCAGGTCCTGGGCGGCAGGGGACTAGGGCTCTCCTTTGAGAAGATGAGCTATTTGCATAACGCTGTAGGAAGGGAGCTCCTGGGTGGCAGGGGACTTGGGATCTCCTTTGTGAAGATGAGTTCTTTGCCTAATGCTGTAGGAAGGCAGGTCCTGGGTGGCAGGGGACTAGGGATCTCCTTTGTGAAGATGAGCTCTTCACCTAACGCTGTAGGAAGGGAGGTCCTTGGTGGCAGAGGACTAGGGGTCTCCTTTGTGAAGATGACTCTTTGCCTAACGCTGTAGGAAGGGAGGTCCTGGGTGGCAGGGGACTAGGGATCTCCTTTGTGAAGATGAGCTCTTCACCTAACGCTGTAAGACGGGAGGTCCTGTGTGGCAGGGGACTAGGCGTCTCCTTTGTGAAGATGAGCTCTTCGCCTAACGCTGTAGGAAGGGAGTTCCTGGGTGGCAGCGGACTAGGGCTCTCCTTTGTGAAGATGAGCTCTTCGCCTAACGCTGTAGGAAGGTTGGTCCTGGGTGGCAGGGGACTAGGGGACTCCTTTGTGAAGATGACTCTTTGCCTAATGCTGTAGGAAGGGAGGTCCTGGCTGGCAGGGGACTAGGGATCTCCTTTGTGAAGATGAGCTCTTCACCTAACGCTGTAGGAAGGGAGGTCCTGAGTGGCAGGGGACTAGGGGACTCCTTTGTGAAGATGACTCTTTGCCTAACGCTGTAGGAAGGGAGGTCCTGCGTGGCAGGGGACTAGGGCTCACCTTTGTGAAGCTGAGCTCTTTGCCTAGGAAGGCAGGTCCTGGGTAGTAGGGGACTAGGTGTCTCCTTTGTGAAGATGAGCTCTTTGCCTAATGCTGTAGGAAGGGAGGTCCTGGGTGGCAGGGGACTAGCGATCTCCTTTGTGAAGTGAGCTCTTTGCCTAACTCTGTAGTAAGGGAGGTCCTGGGTGGCAGGGGACTAGGGATCTCCTTTGTGAAGTGAGCTCTTTGCCTAACGCTGTAGGAAGGCAGGTCCTGGGTGGCAGGGGGCTAGGGATCTCCTTTGAGAAGATGAGCTCTTTGCCTAACGCTGTAGGAAGGGAGGTCCTGGGTGGCAGGGGACAAGGGGTCTCCTTTGTGAAGATGAGCTCTTCGCCTAGCAAGGGAGGTCCTGGCTGGCAGGGGACTAGGGCTCTCCTTTGTGAAGATGAGCTCTTTGCCTAACGCTGTAGGAAGGGAGGTCCTGGGTGGCAGGGGACAAGGGGTCTCCTTTGTGAAGGTGAGCTCTTCGCCTAGCAAGGGAGGTCCTGGCTGGCAGGGGACTAGGGCTCTCCTTTGTGAAGATGAGCTCTTTGCCTAACGCTGTAGGAAGGGAGGTCCTGGGTGGCTGGGGACTAGGGATCTCCTTTGTGAAGATGAGCTCTTCTTCTAACGCTGTAACAAGGCAGGTCCTGGGTGGCAGAGGACTAGGGATCTCCTTTGTGAAGATGAGATCTTTGCCTAACGCTGTAGGAAGGGAGGTCCTGGGTGGTAGGGGACTAGGGATCTCCTTTGTGAAGATGAGCTCTTCGCCTAACGCTGTAACAAGGCAGGTCCTGGGTGGCAGGGGACTAGGGATCTCCTTTATGATGATGAGCTCTTCACCTAACGCTGTAGGAAGGGAGGTCCTGGGTGGCAGGGGAATAGGGGTCTCCTTTGTGAAGATGACTCTTTGCCTAACGTTGTAGGAAGGGAGGTCCTGGGTGGCAGGGGACTAGGGATCTCCTTTGTGAAGACGAGCTCTTCGCCGAGGAAGGCAGGTCCTCGGTTGCAGGGGACTAAGGATCTC
Organism: Ambystoma mexicanum; assembly: GCF_040938575.1. Lineage (NCBI taxonomy): Eukaryota > Metazoa > Chordata > Amphibia > Caudata > Ambystomatidae > Ambystoma > Ambystoma mexicanum. The sequence continues at coordinate 834,343,849 of NC_090938.1, read as the reverse complement.
CTTTGTGAACATGAGCTCTTTGCCCAACGCTGTTGGAAGGGAGCTCCTGTGTGGCAGGGGACTAGGCGTCTCCTTTGTGAAGATGAGCTCTTCGCCTAACGTAGTAGGAAGGGAGTTCCTGGGTAGCAGGGGACTAGGGCTCTCCTTTGTGAAGATGAGCTCTTCGCCTAACGCTGTAGGAAGGCTGGTCCTGGGTGGCAGAGGACAAGGGATCTCATTTGTGAAGATGAGCTCTTTGCCTAACGCTGTAGGAAGGGAGGTCCTGACTAGGGCTCTCCTTTGTGAAGATGAGCTCTTCGCCTAACGCTGTAGGAAGGGAGGTCCTGGGTGGCAGGGGACTATGGATCTCCTTTGTGAAGATGAGCTCTTCTCCTAACGCTGTAACAAGGCAGGTCCTGGGTGCAGGGGACTAGGGCTCTCCTTTGTGAAGATGAGCTCTTCACCTAACGCTGTAGGAAGGGAGGTCCTGCGTGGCAGGGGACTAGGGGTCTCCTTTGTGAAGATGACTCTTTGCCTAACGCTGTAGGAAGGGAGGTCCTGGTTGGCAGGGGACTAGGGATCTCCTTTATGATGATGAGCTCTTCACCTAACGCTGTAGGAAGGGAGGTCCTGGGTGGCAGGGGAATAGGGGTCTCCTTTGTGAAGATGACTCTTTGCCTAACGTTGTAGGAAGGGAGGTCCTGGGTGGCAGGGGACTAGGGATCTCCTTTGTGAAGACGAGCTCTTCGCCGAGGAAGGCAGGTCCTCGGTTGCAGGGGACTAAGGATCTCCTTTGTGAAGATGAGCTCTTTGCCCAACGCTGTTGGAAGGGAGCTCCTGTGTGGCAGGGGACTAGGCGTCTCCTTTGTGAAGATGAGCTCTTCGCCTAACGTAGTAGGAAGGGAGTTCCTGGGTAGCAGGGGACTAGGGCTCTCCTTTGTGAAGATGAGCTCTTCGCCTAACGCTGTAGGAAGGCTGGTCCTGGGTGGCAGAGGACAAGGGATCTCATTTGTGAAGATGAGCTCTTTGCCTAACGCTGTAGGAAGGGAGGTCCTGACTAGGGCTCTCCTTTGTGAAGATGAGCTCTTCGCCTAACGCTGTAGGAAGGGAGGTCCTGGGTGGCAGGGGACTATGGATCTCCTTTGTGAAGATGAGCTCTTCTCCTAACGCTGTAACAAGGCAGGTCCTGGGTGCAGGGGACTAGGGCTCTCCTTTGTGAAGATGAGCTCTTCACCTAACGCTGTAGGAAGGGAGGTCCTGCGTGGCAGGGGACTAGGGGTCTCCTTTGTGAAGATGACTCTTTGCCTAACGCTGTAGGAAGGGAGGTCCTGGTTGGCAGGGGACTAGGGATCTCCTTTGTGAAGAAGAGCTCTTCGCCTAGGAAGGGAGGTCCTGTGTGGCAGGGGACTAGGGTCTCCTTTGTGAAGATGAGCTCTTTGCCTAGGAAGGGAGGTCCTGGGTGGCAGGGGACTAGGGGTCTCCTTTGTGAAGATGAGCTCTTTGCCTAGGAAGGCAGGACCTGGGTTGCAGGGGACTAGGGATCGCCTTTGTGAAGATGAGCTCTTTTCCTAACGCTGTAGGAAGGGAGGTCCTGGGTGGCAAGGGACTAGGCGTGTCCTTTGTGAAGATGAGCTCTCTGCCTAACGCTTTAGGAAGGGTGTTCCTGGGTGGCAGGGGACTAGGGCTCTCCTTTGTGAAGATGAGCTCTTCGCCTAGGAAGGCAGGTCCTGGGTGGCAGAGGACTAGGGATCTCCTTTGTGAAGATGAGCTCTTTGCCTAACACTGTAGGAAGGGAGGTCCTGGGTGGCAGGGGACTAGGCGTCTCCTTTGCGAAGATGAGCTCTTTGCCTAACGCTGTAGGAAGGGAGGTCCTGGGTGGCAGAGAACTAGGGATCTCCTTTGTGAAGATGAGCTCTTTGCCTAACACTGTAGGAAGGGAGTTCCTGGGTCGCAGGGGACTAGGGCTCTCCTTTGTGAAGATAAGCTCTTCGCCTAACGCTGTAGGAAGGCAGGTCCTGGGTGGCAGAGGACTAGGGATCTCCTTTGCGAAGATGAGCTCTTTGCCTAATGCTGTAGGAAGGGAGGTCCTGGGTGGCAGGGGATTAGGGCTCTCCTTTGTGAAGATGAGCTCTTCGCCTAAAGCTGTAGGAAGGGAGGTCCTGGGTGGCAGGGGACTAGGGCTCTCCTTTGTGAAGGTGAGCTCTTTGCTTAACGCTGTAGGAAGTGAGGTCCTGGGTGGCAGAGGACAAGGGATCTCCTTTGTGAAGTTGAGCTGTTCGCCTAACGCTGTAGGAAGGGAGGTCCTGGGTGGCAGGGGACTAGGGCTCTCCTTTGTGAAGGTGAGCTCTTTGCCTAACGCTGTAGGAAGTGAGGTCCTGGGTGGCAGGGGACTAGGGATCTCCTTTGTGAAGTGAGCTCTTTGCCTAACTCTGTAGGAAGGGAGGTCCTGGGTGGCAGGGGACTAGGGATCTCCTTTGTGAAGTGAGCTCTTTGCCTAACGCTGTAGGAAGGGTGTTCCTGGGTGGCAGGGGACTAGGGCTCTCCTTTGTGAAGATGAGCTCTTCGCCTAGGAAGGCAGGTCCTGGGTGGCAGAGGACTAGGGATCTCCTTTGTGAAGATGAGCTCTTTGCCTAACACTGTAGGAAGGGAGGTCCTGGGTGGCAGGGGACTAGGCGTCTCCTTTGCGAAGATGAGCTCTTTGCCTAACGCTGTAGGAAGGGAGGTCCTGGGTGGCAGAGAACTAGGGATCTCCTTTGTGAAGATGAGCTCTTTGCCTAACACTGTAGGAAGGGAGTTCCTGGGTCGCAGGGGACTAGGGCTCTCCTTTGTGAAGATAAGCTCTTCGCCTAACGCTGTAGGAAGGCAGGTCCTGGGTGGCAGAGGACTAGGGATCTCCTTTGCGAAGATGAGCTCTTTGCCTAACGCTGTAGGAAGGGAGGTCCTGGGTGGCAGGGGATTAGGGCTCTCCTTTGTGAAGATGAGCTCTTCGCCTAAAGCTGTAGGAAGGGAGGTCCTGGGTGGCAGGGGACTAGGGCTCTCCTTTGTGAAGGTGAGCTCTTTGCTTAACGCTGTAGGAAGTGAGGTCCTGGGTGGCAGAGGACAAGGGATCTCCTTTGTGAAGTTGAGCTGTTCGCCTAACGCTGTAGGAAGGGAGGTCCTGGGTGGCAGGGGACTAGGGCTCTCCTTTGTGAAGGTGAGCTCTTTGCCTAACGCTGTAGGAAGTGAGGTCCTGGGTGGCAGGGGACTAGGGATCTCCTTTGTGAAGTGAGCTCTTTGCCTAACTCTGTAGGAAGGGAGGTCCTGGGTGGCAGGGGACTAGGGATCTCCTTTGTGAAGTGAGCTCTTTGCCTAACGCTGTAGGAAGGGAGGTCCTGGGTGGCAGGGGACTAGGGCTCTCCTTTGTGAAGATGAGCTCTTCGCCTAAAGCTGTAGGAAGGGAGGTCCTGGGTGGCAGGGGACTAGGGCTCTCCTTTGTGAAGGTGAGCTCTTTGCTTAACGCTGTAGGAAGTGAGGTCCTGGGTGGCAGAGGACAAGGGATCTCCTTTGTGAAGTTGAGCTGTTCGCCTAACGCTGTAGGAAGGGAGGTCCTGGGTGGCAGGGGACTAGGGCTCTCCTTTGTGAAGGTGAGCTCTTTGCCTAACGCTGTAGGAAGTGAGGTCCTGGGTGGCAAGGGACTAGGGATCTCCTTTGTGAAGTGAGCTCTTTGCCTAACTCTGTAGGAAGGGAGGTCCTGGGTGGCAGGGGACTAGGGATCTCCTTTGTGAAGTGAGCTCTTTGCCTAACGCTGTAGGAAGGGAGTTCCTGGGTGGCAGGGGACTAGGGCTCTGCTTTGTGAAGATGAGCGCTTCGCCTAACGCTGTAGGAAGGCAGGTCCTGGGTGGCAGAGGACTAGGGATCTCCTTTGTGAAGATGAGCTCTTTGCCTAACGCTGTAGGAAGGGAGGTCCTGCGTAGCAGGGGACTAGGGCTCTCCTTTGTGAAGCTGAGCACTTTGCCTAGGAAGGCAGGTGCTGGGTGGTAGGGGACTAGGTGTCTCCTTTGTGAAGATGAGCTCTTTGCCTAACGCTGTAGGAAGGGAGGTCCTGGGTGGCAGGGGACTAGGGATCTCCTTTGTGAAGTGAGCTCTTTGCCTAACTCTGTAGGAAGGGAGGTCCTGGGTGGCAGGGGACTAGGTATCTCCTTTGTGAAGTGAGCTCTTTGCCTAACGCTGTAGGAAGGCAGGTCCTGGGTGGCAGGGGACTAGGGATCTGCTTTGTGAAGATGAGCTCTTCGCCTAGGAAGAGAGGTCCTGGGTGGCAGGGGACTAGGGACCTCCTTTGAGAAGATGAGCTCTTTGCCTAACGCTGTAGGAAGCGAGGTCCTGGGTGCAGGGGAATAGGGATCTCCTTTGTGAAGATGAGCTCTTTGCCTAACGCTGTACAAAGGGAGGTCCTGGGTGGCAGGGGACTAGGGGTCTCGTTTGTGAAGATGAGATCTTTGCCTAGGATGGGAGGTCCTGTCTGGCAGGGGACTAGGGCTCTCCTTTGTGAAGATGAGCTCTTTGCCTAACGCTGTAGGAAGGGAGGTCCTGGGTGGCAGGGGACTAGGGATCTCCTTTGTGAAGATGAGCTCTTCTTCTAACGCTGTAACAAGGCTGGTCCTGGGTGGCAGAGGACTAGGGATCTCCTTTGTGAAGATGAGATCTTTGCCTAACGCTGTAGGAAGGGAGGTCCTGGGTGGTAGGGGACTAGGGATCTCCTTTGTGAAGATGAGCTCTTCGCCTAACGCTGTAACAAGGCAGGTCCTGGTGGCAGGGGACTAGGGATCTCCTTTATGATGATGAGCTCTTCACCTAACGCTGTAGGAAGGGAGGTCCTGGGTGGCAGGGGAATAGGGGTCTCCTTTGTGAAGATGACTCTTTGCCTAACGTTGTAGGAAGGGAGGTCCTGGGTGGCAGGGGACTAGGGATCTCCTTTGTGAAGATGAGCTCTTCGCCAAGGAAGGCAGGTCCTCGGTTGCAGGGGACTAGGGATCTCCTTTGTGAAGATGAGCTCTTTGCCCAACGCTGTAGGAAGGGAGCTCCTGTGTGGCAGGGGACTAGGCGTCTCCTTTGTGAAGATGAGCTCTTCGCCTAACGTAGTAGGAAGGGAGTTCCTGGGTAGCAGGGGACTAGGGCTCTCCTTTGTGAAGATGAGCTCTTCGCCTAACGCTGTAGGAAGGGAGGTCCTGGGTGGCAGGGGAATAGGGGTCTCCTTTGTGAAGATGACTCTTTGCCTAACGTTGTAGGAAGGGAGGTCCTTTGTGGCAGGGGACTAGGGATCTCCTTTGTGAAGATGAGCTCTTCGCCTAGGAAGGCAGGTCCTGGGTTGCAGGGGACTAGGGATCTCCTTTGTGAAGATGAGCTCTTTGGCTAACGCTGTAGGAAGGGAGGTCCTGTGTGGCAGGGGACTAGGCATCTCCTTTGTGAAGATGAGCTCTTCCCCTAACGCTGTAGGAAGGGAGTTCCTGGGTGGCAGGGGACTAGGGCTCTCCTTTGTGAAGATGAGCTCTTCGCCCAACGCTGTAGGAAGGCAGGTCCTGGGTGGCAGAGGACTAGGGCTCTCCTTTGTGAAGATGAGCTCTTCGCCTAACGCTGTAGGAAGGCAGGTCCTGGGTGGCAGGGGACTAGGGCTCTCCTTTGTGAAGATGAGCTCTCTCCTAACGCTGTAGGAAGGGAGCTCCTGGGTGGCTGGGGACTTGGGATCTCCTTTGTGAAGATGACTCTTTGCCTAACGCTGTAGGAAGGGAGGTCCTGGGTGGCAGGGGGCTAGGGGTCTCCTTTGTGAAGATGAGCTCTTTGCCTAGGAAGTCAGGTCCTGGGTGGCAGGGGACTAGGTGTCTCCTTTGTGAAGAAGAGCTCTCGCCCAACGCTGTAGGAAAGGAGGTCCTGGGTGGCAGGGGACTAGGGTTCTCCTTTGTGAAGATGAGCTCTTTGCCTAACGCTGTAGGAAGGGAGGTCCTGGGTGGCAGGGGACTAGGCGTCTCCTTTGTGAAGATGAGCTCTTCACCTAACGCTGTAGGCTGGGAGTTCCTGGGTGGCAGGGGACTAGGGTTCTCCTTTGTGAAGATGAGCTCTTCGCCTAACGCTGTAGGAAGGGAGGTCCTGGGTGGCAGGGGACTACGTGTCTCCTTTGTGAAGATGAGCTCTTCGCCTAACGCTGTAGGAAGGCAGGTCCTGGGTGGCAGGGGACTAGGGCTCTCCTTTGAGAAGGTGAGCTCTTTGCCTAGGAATTCAGGTCCTGGGTGGTAGGGGACTAGGTGTCTCCTTTGTGAAGATGAGCTCTTCACCTAACGCTGTAGGAAGGGAGGTCCTGGGTGGCAGGGGACTAGGGCTCTGCTTTGTGAAGATGAGCGCTTCGCCTAACGCTGTAGGAAGGCAGGTCCTGGGTGGCAGAGGACTAGGGATCTCCTTTGTGAAGATGAGCTCTTTGCCTAACGCTGTAGGAAGGGAGGTCCTGGGTGGCAGGGGACTAGGGATCTCCTTTGTGAAGTGAGCTCTTTGCCTAACTCTGTAGGAAGGGAGGTCCTGGGTGGCAGGGGACTAGGTATCTCCTTTGTGAAGTGAGCTCTTTGCCTAACGCTGTAGGAAGGCAGGTCCTGGGTGGCAGGGGACTAGGGATCTGCTTTGTGAAGATGAGCTCTTCGCCTAGGAAGAGAGGTCCTGGGTGGCAGGGGACTAGGGACCTCCTTTGAGAAGATGAGCTCTTTGCCTAACGCTGTAGGAAGCGAGGTCCTGGGTGCAGGGGAATAGGGATCTCCTTTGTGAAGATGAGCTCTTTGCCTAACGCTGTACAAAGGGAGGTCCTGGGTGGCAGGGGACTAGGGGTCTCGTTTGTGAAGATGAGATCTTTGCCTAGGATGGGAGGTCCTGTCTGGCAGGGGACTAGGGCTCTCCTTTGTGAAGATGAGCTCTTTGCCTAACGCTGTAGGAAGGGAGGTCCTGGGTGGCAGGGGACTAGGGATCTCCTTTGTGAAGATGAGCTCTTCTTCTAACGCTGTAACAAGGCTGGTCCTGGGTGGCAGAGGACTAGGGATCTCCTTTGTGAAGATGAGATCTTTGCCTAACGCTGTAGGAAGGGAGGTCCTGGGTGGTAGGGGACTAGGGATCTCCTTTGTGAAGATGAGCTCTTCGCCTAACGCTGTAACAAGGCAGGTCCTGGTGGCAGGGGACTAGGGATCTCCTTTATGATGATGAGCTCTTCACCTAACGCTGTAGGAAGGGAGGTCCTGGGTGGCAGGGGAATAGGGGTCTCCTTTGTGAAGATGACTCTTTGCCTAACGTTGTAGGAAGGGAGGTCCTGGGTGGCAGGGGACTAGGGATCTCCTTTGTGAAGATGAGCTCTTCGCCAAGGAAGGCAGGTCCTCGGTTGCAGGGGACTAGGGATCTCCTTTGTGAAGATGAGCTCTTTGCCCAACGCTGTAGGAAGGGAGCTCCTGTGTGGCAGGGGACTAGGCGTCTCCTTTGTGAAGATGAGCTCTTCGCCTAACGTAGTAGGAAGGGAGTTCCTGGGTAGCAGGGGACTAGGGCTCTCCTTTGTGAAGATGAGCTCTTCGCCTAACGCTGTAGGAAGGGAGGTCCTGGGTGGCAGGGGAATAGGGGTCTCCTTTGTGAAGATGACTCTTTGCCTAACGTTGTAGGAAGGGAGGTCCTGGGTGGCAGGGGACTAGGGATCTCCTTTGTGAAGATGAGCTCTTCGCCTAGGAAGGCAGGTCCTGGGTTGCAGGGGACTAGGGATCTCCTTTGTGAAGATGAGCTCTTTGGCTAACGCTGTAGGAAGGGAGGTCCTGTGTGGCAGGGGACTAGGCATCTCCTTTGTGAAGATGAGCTCTTCCCCTAACGCTGTAGGAAGGGAGTTCCTGGGTGGCAGGGGACTAGGGCTCTCCTTTGTGAAGATGAGCTCTTCGCCCAACGCTGTAGGAAGGCAGGTCCTGGGTGGCAGAGGACTAGGGCTCTCCTTTGTGAAGATGAGCTCTTCGCCTAACGCTGTAGGAAGGCAGGTCCTGGGTGGCAGGGGACTAGGGCTCTCCTTTGTGAAGATGAGCTCTCTCCTAACGCTGTAGGAAGGGAGCTCCTGGGTGGCTGGGGACTTGGGATCTCCTTTGTGAAGATGACTCTTTGCCTAACGCTGTAGGAAGGGAGGTCCTGGGTGGCAGGGGGCTAGGGGTCTCCTTTGTGAAGATGAGCTCTTTGCCTAGGAAGTCAGGTCTTGGGTGGCAGGGGACTAGGTGTCTCCTTTGTGAAGAAGAGCTCTCGCCCAACGCTGTAGGAAAGGAGGTCCTGGGTGGCAGGGGACTAGGGTTCTCCTTTGTGAAGATGAGCTCTTTGCCTAACGCTGTAGGAAGGGAGGTCCTGGGTGGCAGGGGACTAGGCGTCTCCTTTGTGAAGATGAGCTCTTCGCCTAACGCTGTAGGCTGGGAGTTCCTGGGTGGCAGGGGACTAGGGTTCTCCTTTGTGAAGATGAGCTCTTCGCCTAACGCTGTAGGAAGGGAGGTCCTGGGTGGCAGGGGACTACGTGTCTCCTTTGTGAAGATGAGCTCTTCGCCTAACGCTGTAGGAAGGCAGGTCCTGGGTGGCAGGGGACTAGGGCTCTCCTTTGAGAAGGTGAGCTCTTTGCCTAGGAATTCAGGTCCTGGGTGGTAGGGGACTAGGTGTCTCCTTTGTGAAGATGAGCTCTTTGCTTAACGCTGTAGGAAGGGAGGTCCTGGGTGGCAGGGGACTAGGGATCTCCTTTGTGAAGTGAGCTCTTTGCCTAACTCTGTAGGAAGGGAGGTCCTGGGTGGCAGGGGACTAGGGATCTCCTTTGTGAAGTGAGCTCTTTGCCTAACGCTGTAGGAAGGGAGTTCCTGGGTGGCAGGGGACTAGGGCTCTCCTTTGTGAAGCTGAGCTCTTTGCCTAGGAAGGCAGGTCCTGGGTGGTAGGGGACTAGGTGTCTCCTTTGTGAAGATGAGCTCTTTGCCTAACGCTGTAGGAAGGGAGGTCCTGGGTGGCAGGGGACTAGGGATCTCCTTTGTGAAGTGAGCTCTTTGCCTAACTCTGTAGGAAGGGAGGTCCTGGGTGGCAGGGGACTAGGGATCTCCTTTGTGAAGTGAGCTCTTTGCCTAACGCTGTAGGAAGGGAGGTCCTGGGTGGCAGGGGAATAGGGGTCTCCTTTGTGAAGATGACTCTTTGCCTAACGTCGTAGGAAGGGAGGTCCTTTGTGGCAGGGGACTAGGGATCTCCTTTGTGAAGATGAGCTCTTCGCCTAGGAAGGCAGGTCCTGGGTTGCAGGGGACTAGGGATCTCCTTTGTGAAGATGAGCTCTTTGGCTAACGCTGTAGGAAGGGAGGTCCTGTGTGGCAGGGGACTAGGCATCTCCTTTGTGAAGATGAGCTCTTCCCCTAACGCTGTAGGAAGGGAGTTCCTGGGTGGCAGGGGACTAGGGCTCTCCTTTGTGAAGATGAGCTCTTCGCCCAACGCTGTAGGAAGGCAGGTCCTGGGTGGCAGAGGACTAGGGCTCTCCTTTGTGAAGATGAGCTCTTCGCCTAACGCTGTAGGAAGGCAGGTCCTGGGTGGCAGGGGACTAGGGCTCTCCTTTGTGAAGATGAGCTCTCTCCTAACGCTGTAGGAAGGGAGCTCCTGGGTGGCTGGGGACTTGGGATCTCCTTTGTGAAGATGACTCTTTGCCTAACGCTGTAGGAAGGGAGGTCCTGGGTGGCAGGGGGCTAGGGGTCTCCTTTGTGAAGATGAGCTCTTTGCCTAGGAAGTTAGGTCCTGGGTGGCAGGGGACTAGGTGTCTCCTTTGTGAAGAAGAGCTCTCGCCCAACGCTGTAGGAAAGGAGGTCCTGGGTGGCAGGGGACTAGGGTTCTCCTTTGTGAAGATGAGCTCTTTGCCTAACGCTGTAGGAAGGGAGGTCCTGGGTGGCAGGGGACTAGGCGTCTCCTTTGTGAAGATGAGCTCTTCACCTAACGCTGTAGGCTGGGAGTTCCTGGGTGGCAGGGGACTAGGGTTCTCCTTTGTGAAGATGAGCTCTTCGCCTAACGCTGTAGGAAGGGAGGTCCTGGGTGGCAGGGGACTACGTGTCTCCTTTGTGAAGATGAGCTCTTCGCCTAACGCTGTAGGAAGGCAGGTCCTGGGTGGCAGGGGACTAGGGCTCTCCTTTGAGAAGGTGAGCTCTTTGCCTAGGAATTCAGGTCCTGGGTGGTAGGGGACTAGGTGTCTCCTTTGTGAAGATGAGCTCTTCACCTAACGCTGTAGGAAGGGAGGTCCTGGGTGGCAGGGGACTAGGGCTCTGCTTTGTGAAGATGAGCGCTTCGCCTAACGCTGTAGGAAGGCAGGTCCTGGGTGGCAGAGGACTAGGGATCTCCTTTGTGAAGATGAGCTCTTTGCCTAACGCTGTAGGAAGGGAGGTCCTGGGTGGCAGGGGACTAGGGATCTCCTTTGTGAAGTGAGCTCTTTGCCTAACTCTGTAGGAAGGGAGGTCCTGGGTGGCAGGGGACTAGGTATCTCCTTTGTGAAGTGAGCTCTTTGCCTAACGCTGTAGGAAGGCAGGTCCTGGGTGGCAGGGGACTAGGGATCTGCTTTGTGAAGATGAGCTCTTCGCCTAGGAAGAGAGGTCCTGGGTGGCAGGGGACTAGGGACCTCCTTTGAGAAGATGAGCTCTTTGCCTAACGCTGTAGGAAGCGAGGTCGTGGGTGCAGGGGAATAGGGATCTCCTTTGTGAAGATGAGCTCTTTGCCTAACGCTGTACAAAGGGAGGTCCTGGGTGGCAGGGGACTAGGGGTCTCGTTTGTGAAGATGAGATCTTTGCCTAGGATGGGAGGTCCTGTCTGGCAGGGGACTAGGGCTCTCCTTTGTGAAGATGAGCTCTTTGCCTAACGCTGTAGGAAGGGAGGTCCTGGGTGGCAGGGGACTAGGGATCTCCTTTGTGAAGATGAGCTCTTCTTCTAACGCTGTAACAAGGCTGGTCCTGGGTGGCAGAGGACTAGGGATCTCCTTTGTGAAGATGAGATCTTTGCCTAACGCTGTAGGAAGGGAGGTCCTGGGTGGTAGGGGACTAGGGATCTCCTTTGTGAAGATGAGCTCTTCGCCTAACGCTGTAACAAGGCAGGTCCTGGTGGCAGGGGACTAGGGATCTCCTTTATGATGATGAGCTCTTCACCTAACGCTGTAGGAAGGGAGGTCCTGGGTGGCAGGGGAATAGGGGTCTCCTTTGTGAAGATGACTCTTTGCCTAACGTTGTAGGAAGGGAGGTCCTGGGTGGCAGGGGACTAGGGATCTCCTTTGTGAAGATGAGCTCTTCGCCAAGGAAGGCAGGTCCTCGGTTGCAGGGGACTAGGGATCTCCGTTGTGAAGATGAGCTCTTTGCCCAACGCTGTAGGAAGGGAGCTCCTGTGTGGCAGGGGACTAGGCGTCTCCTTTGTGAAGATGAGCTCTTCGCCTAACGTAGTAGGAAGGGAGTTCCTGGGTAGCAGGGGACTAGGGCTCTCCTTTGTGAAGATGAGCTCTTCGCCTAACGCTGTAGGAAGGGAGGTCCTGGGTGGCAGGGGAATAGGGGTCTCCTTTGTGAAGATGACTCTTTGCCTAACGTTGTAGGAAGGGAGGTCCTGGGTGGCAGGGGACTAGGGATCTCCTTTGTGAAGATGAGCTCTTCGCCTAGGAAGGCAGGTCCTGGGTTGCAGGGGACTAGGGATCTCCTTTGTGAAGATGAGCTCTTTGGCTAACGCTGTAGGAAGGGAGGTCCTGTGTGGCAGGGGACTAGGCATCTCCTTTGTGAAGATGAGCTCTTCCCCTAACGCTGTAGGAAGGGAGTTCCTGGGTGGCAGGGGACTAGGGCTCTCCTTTGTGAAGATGAGCTCTTCGCCCAACGCTGTAGGAAGGCAGGTCCTGGGTGGCAGAGGACTAGGGCTCTCCTTTGTGAAGATGAGCTCTTCGCCTAACGCTGTAGGAAGGCAGGTCCTGGGTGGCAGGGGACTAGGGCTCTCCTTTGTGAAGATGAGCTCTCTCCTAACGCTGTAGGAAGGGAGCTCCTGGGTGGCTGGGGACTTGGGATCTCCTTTGTGAAGATGACTCTTTGCCTAACGCTGTAGGAAGGGAGGTCCTGGGTGGCAGGGGGCTAGGGGTCTCCTTTGTGAAGATGAGCTCTTTGCCTAGGAAGTCAGGTCCTGGGTGGCAGGGGACTAGGTGTCTCCTTTGTGAAGAAGAGCTCTCGCCCAACGCTGTAGGAAAGGAGGTCCTGGGTGGCAGGGGACTAGGGTTCTCCTTTGTGAAGATGAGCTCTTTGCCTAACGCTGTAGGAAGGGAGGTCCTGGGTGGCAGGGGACTAGGCGTCTCCTTTGTGAAGATGAGCTCTTCGCCTAACGCTGTAGGCTGGGAGTTCCTGGGTGGCAGGGGACTAGGGTTCTCCTTTGTGAAGATGAGCTCTTCGCCTAACGCTGTAGGAAGGGAGGTCCTGGGTGGCAGGGGACTACGTGTCTCCTTTGTGAAGATGAGCTCTTCGCCTAACGCTGTAGGAAGGCAGGTCCTGGGTGGCAGGGGACTAGGGCTCTCCTTTGAGAAGGTGAGCTCTTTGCCTAGGAATTCAGGTCCTGGGTGGTAGGGGACTAGGTGTCTCCTTTGTGAAGATGAGCTCTTTGCTTAACGCTGTAGGAAGGGAGGTCCTGGGTGGCAGGGGACTAGGGATCTCCTTTGTGAAGTGAGCTCTTTGCCTAACTCTGTAGGAAGGGAGGTCCTGGGTGGCAGGGGACTAGGGATCTCCTTTGTGAAGTGAGCTCTTTGCCTAACGCTGTAGGAAGGGAGTTCCTGGGTGGCAGGGGACTAGGGCTCTCCTTTGTGAAGCTGAGCTCTTTGCCTAGGAAGGCAGGTCCTGAGTGGTAGGGGACTAGGTGTCTCCTTTGTGAAGATGAGCTCTTTGCCTAACGCTGTAGGAAGGGAGGTCCTGGGTGGCAGGGGACTAGGGATCTCCTTTGTGAAGTGAGCTCTTTGCCTAACTCTGTAGGAAGGGAGGTCCTGGGTGGCAGGGGACTAGGGATCTCCTTTGTGAAGATGAGCTCTTTGCCTAACGCTGTAGGAAGGGAGGTCCTGGGTGGCAGGGGACTAGGGATCTCCTTTGTGAAGATGAGCTCTTCGCCTAGGAAGAGAGGTCCTGGGTGGCAGGGGACTAGGGACCTCCTTTGTGAAGATGAGCTCTTCGCCTAACGCTGTAACAAGGCAGGTCCTGGGTGGCAGGGGACTAGGGATCTCCTTTATGATGATGAGCTCTTCACCTAATGCTGTGTGAAGTGAGGTCCTGGGTGGCAGGGGACTAGGGCTCTCCTTTGTGAAGATGAGCTCTTTGCCTAATGCTGTAGGAAGGCAGGTCCTGGGTGGCAGGGGACTAGGGATCTCCTTTGTGAAGAAGAGCTCTCGCCTAACGCTGTAGGAAAGGAGGTCCTGGGTGGCAGGGAACTAGGGATCTCCTTTGTGAAGATGAGCTCTTCGCCTAACGCTGTAACAAGGCAGGTCCTGGGTGGCAGGGGACTAGGGATCTCCTTTATGAAGATGAGCTCTTCACCTAACGCTGTAGGAAGGGAGGTCCTGGGTGGCAGGGGAATAGGGGTCTCCTTTGTGAAGATGACTCTTTGCCTAACGTTGTAGGAAGGGAGGTCCTGGGTGGCAGGGGACTAGGGATCTCCTTTGTGAAGATGAGCTCTTTGCCTAATGCTGTAGGAAGGCAGGTCCTGGGTGGCAGGGGACTAGGGATCTCCTTTGTGAAGAAGAGCTCTCGCCTAACGCTGTAGGAAAGGAGGTCCTGTGTGGCAGGGGACTAAGCGTCTCCTTTGTGAAGATGAGCTCTTCGCCTAACGTAGTAGGAAGGGAGTTCCTGGGTAGCAGGGGACTAGGGCTCTCCTTTGTGAAGATGAGCTCTTCGCCTAACGCTGTAGGAAGGGAGGTCCTGGGTGGCAGGGGAATAGGGGTCTCCTTTGTGAAGATGACTCTTTGCCTAACGTTGTAGGAAGGGAGGTCCTGGGTGGCAGGGGACTAGGGATCTCCTTTGTGAAGATGAGCTCTTCGCCTAGGAAGGCAGGTCCTGGGTTGCAGGGGACTAGGGATCTCCTTTGTGAAGATGAGCTCTTTGGCTAACGCTGTAGGAAGGGAGGTCCTGTGTGGCAGGGGACTAGGCATCTCCTTTGTGAAGATGAGCTCTTCGCCTAACGCTGTAGGAAGGGAGTTCCTGGGTGGCAGGGGACTAGGGCTCTCCTTTGTGAAGATGAGCTATTCGCCCAACGCTGTAGGAAGGCAGGTCCTGGGTGGCAGAGGACTAGGGCTCTCCTTTGTGAAGATGAGCTCTTCGCCTAACGCTGTAGGAAGGTTAGTCCTGGGTGGCAGGGGACTAGGGGACTCCTTTGTGAAGATGACTCTTTGCCTAATGCTGTAGGAAGGGAGGTCCTGGCTGGCAGGGGACTAGGGATCTCCTTTGTGAAGATGAGCTCTTCACCTAACGCTGTAGGAAGGGAGGTCCTGGGTGGCAGGGGACTAGGGGACTCCTTTGTGAAGATGACTCTTTGCCTAACGCTGTAGGAAGGGAGGTCCTGGCTGGCAGGGGACTAGGGCTCTCCTTTGTGAAGATGAGCTCTTTGCCTAACGCTGTAGGAAAGGAGGTCCTGGGTGGCAGGGGACTAGGGATCTCCTTTGTGAAGATGAGCTCTTCGCCTAACGCTGTAGGAAGGGAGGTCCTGGGTGGCAGGGGACTAGGGATCTCCTTTGTGAAGATGAGCTCTTTGCCTAACGCTGTAGGAAGGGAGGTCCTGCGTGGCAGGGGACTAGGGCTCTCCTTTGTGAAGCTGAGCTCTTTGCCTAGGAAGGCAGGTCCTGGGTAGTAGGGGACTAGGTGTCTCCTTTGTGAAGATGAGCTCTTTGCCTAACGCTGTAGGAAGGGAGGTCCTGGGTGGCAGGGGACTAGGGATCTCCTTTGTGAAGTGAGCTCTTTGCCTAACTCTGTAGGAAGGGAGGTCCTGGGTGGCAGGGGACTAGGGATCTCCTTTGTGAAGTGAGCTCTTTGCCTAACGCTGTAGGAAGGCAGGTCCCGGGGTGCAGGGGACTAGGGATCTCCTTTGTGAAGATGAGCTCTTCGCCTAGGAAGAGATGTCCTGGGTGGCAGGGGACTAGGGACCTCCTTTGAGAAGATGAGCTCTTTGCCTAACGCTGTAGGAAGGGAGGTCCTGGGTGCAGGGGAATAGGGATCTCCTTTGTGAAGATGAGCTCTTTGCCTAACGCTGTAGGAAGGGAGGTCCTGGGTGGCAGGGGACAAGGGGTCTCCTTTGTGAAGATGAGCTTTTCGCCTAGCAAGGGAGGTCCTGGCTGGCAGGGGACTAGGGCTCTCCTTTGTGAAGATGAGCTCTTCGCCTAATGCTGTAGGAAGGCAGGTCCTGGGTGGCAGGGGACTAGGGCTCTCCTTTGTGAAGATGAGCTCTCTCCTAACGCTGTAGGAAGGGAGCTCCTGGGTGGCTGGGGACTTGGGATCTCCTTTGTGAAGATGACTCTTTGCCTAACGCTGTAGGAAGGGAGGTCCTGGGTGGCAGGGGGCTAGGGGTCTCCTTTGTGAAGATGAGCTCTTTGCCTAGGAAGTCAGGTCCTGGGTGGCAGGGGACTAGGTGTCTCCTTTGTGAAGAAGAGCTCTCGCCCAACGCTGTAGGAAAGGAGGTCCTGGGTGGCAGGGGACTAGGGTTCTCCTTTGTGAAGATGAGCTCTTTGCCTAACGCTGTAGGAAGGGAGGTCCTGGGTGGCAGGGGACTAGGCGTCTCCTTTGTGAGGATGAGCTCTTCGCCTAACGCTGTAGGCAGGGAGTTCCTGGGTGGCAGGGGACTAGGGTTCTCCTTTGTGAAGATGAGCTCTTCGCCTAACGCTGTAGGAAGGGAGGTCCTGGGTGGCAGGGGACTACGTGTCTCCTTTGTGAAGATGAGCTCTTCGCCTAACGCTGTAGGAAGGCAGGTCCTGGGTGGCAGGGGACTAGGGCTCTCCTTTGAGAAGGTGAGCTCTTTGCCTAGGAAGGCAGGTCCTGGGTGGTAGGGGACTAGGTGTCTCCTTTGTGAAGATGAGCTCTTTGCTTAACACTGTAGGAAGGGAGGTCCTGGGTGGCAGGGGACTAGGGATCTCCTTTGTGAAGTGAGCTCTTTGCCTAACTCTGTAGGAAGGGAGGTCCTGGGTGGCAGGGGACTAGGGATCTCCTTTGTGAAGTGAGCTCTTTGCCTAACGCTGTAGGAAGGGAGTTCCTGGGTGGCAGGGGACTAGGGCTCTCCTTTGTGAAGCTGAGCTCTTTGCCTAGGAAGGCAGGTCCTGGGTGGTAGGGGACTAGGTGTCTCCTTTGTGAAGATGAGCTCTTTGCCTAACGCTGTAGGAAGGGAGGTCCTGGTTGGCAGGGGACTAGGGATCTCCTTTGTGAAGTGAGCTCTTTGCCTAACTCTGTAGGAAGGGAGGTCCTGGGTGGCAGGGGACTAGGGATCTACTTTGTGAAGTGAGCTCTTTGCCTAACGCTGTAGGAAGGCAGGTCCTGGGTGGCAGGGGACTAGGGATCTCCTTTGTGAAGATGAGCTCTTCGCCTAGGAAGAGAGGTCCTGGGTGGCAGGGGACTAGTGACCTCCTTTGTGAAGATGAGCTCTTTGCCTAACGCTGTAGGAAGGGAGGTCCTGGGTGGCTGGGGACTAGGGATCTCCTTTGTGAAGATGAGCTCTTCTTCTAACGCTGTAACAAGGCAGGTCCTGGGTGGCAGAGGACTAGGGATCTCCTTTGTGAAGATGAGCTCTTCGCCTAATGCTGTAACAAGGCAGGTCCTGGGTGGCAGGGGACTAGGGATCTCCTTTATGATGATGAGCTCTTCACCTAACGCTGTGTGAAGTGAGGTCCTGGGTGGCAGGGGACTAGGGCTCTCCTTTGTGAAGATGAGCTCTTTGCCTAATGCTGTAGGAAGGCAGGTCCTGGGTGGCAGGGGACTAGGGATCTCCTTTGTGAAGAAGAGCTCTCGCCTAACGCTGTAGGAAAGGAGGTCCTGGGTGGCAGGGAACTAGGGATCTCCTTTGTGAAGATGAGCTCTTCGCCTAACGCTGTAACAAGGCAGGTCCTGGGTGGCAGGGGACTAGGGCTCTCCTTTGTGAAGATGAGCTCTTCGCCTAACGCTGTAGGAAGGGAGGTCCTGGGTGGCAGGGGAATAGGGGTCTCCTTTGTGAAGATGACTCTTTGCCTAACGTTGTAGGAAGGGAGGTCCTGGGTGGCAGGGGACTAGGGATCTCCTTTGTGAAGATGAGCTCTTCGCCTAGGAAGGCAGGTCCTGGGTTGCAGGGGACTAGGGATCTCCTTTGTGAAGATGAGCTCTTTGGCTAACGCTGTAGGAAGGGAGGTCCTGTGTGGCAGGGGACTAGGCATCTCCTTTGTGAAGATGAGCTCTTCGCCTAACGCTGTAGGAAGGGAGTTCCTGGGTGGCAGGGGACTAGGGCTCTCCTTTGTGAAGATGAGCTCTTCGCCCAACGCTGTAGGAAGGCAGGTCCTGGGTGGCAGAGGACTAGGGCTCTCCTTTGTGAAGATGAGCTCTTCGCCTAACGCTGTAGGAAGGTTGGTCCTGGGTGGCAGGGGACTAGGGGACTCCTTTGTGAAGATGACTCTTTGCCTAATGCTGTAGGAAGGGAGGTCCTGGCTGGCAGGGGACTAGGGATCTCCTTTGTGAAGATGAGCTCTTCACCTAACGCTGTAGGAAGGGAGGTCCTGGGTGGCAGGGGACTAGGGGATTCCTTTGTGAAGATGACTCTTTGCCTAACGCCGTAGGAAGGGAGGTCCTGGCTGGCAGGGGACTAGGGCTCTCCTTTGTGAAGATGAGCTCTTTGCCTAACGCTGTAGGAAAGGAGGTCCTGGGTGGCAGGGGACTAGGGATCTCCTTTGTGAAGATGAGCTCTTCGCCTAACGCTGTAGGAAGGGAGGTCCTGGGTGGCAGGGGACTAGGGATCTCCTTTGTGAAGATGAGCTCTTTGCCTAACGCTGCAGGAAGGGAGGTCCTGCGTGGCAGGGGACTAGGGCTCTCCTTTGTGAAGCTGAGCTCTTTGCCTAGGAAGGCAGGTCCTGGGTTGTAGGGGACTAGGTGTCTCCTTTGTGAAGATGAGCTCTTTGCCTAACGCTGTAGGAAGGGAGGTCCTGGGTGGCAGGGGACTAGGGATCTCCTTTGTGAAGTGAGCTCTTTGCCTAACTCTGTAGGAAGGGAGGTCCTGGGTGGCAGGGGACTAGGGATCTCCTTTGTGAAGTGAGCTCTTTGCCTAACGCTGTAGGAAGGCAGGTCCTGGGTGGCAGGGGACTAGGGATCTCCTTTGTGAAGATGAGCTCTTCGCCTAGGAAGAGAGGTTCTGGGTGGCAGGGGACTAGGGACCTCCTTTGAGAAGATGAGCTCTTTGCCTAACGCTGTAGGAAGGGAGGTCCTGGGTGCAGGGGAATAGGGATCTCCTTTGTGAAGATGAGCTCTTTGCCTAACGCTGTAGGAAGGGAGGTCCTGGGTGGCAGGGGACAAGGAGTCTCCTTTGTGAAGATGAGCTCTTCGCCTAGCAAGGGAGGTCCTGGCTGGCAGGGGACTAGGGCTCTCCTTTGTGAAGATGAGCTCTTTGCCTAACGCTGTAGGAAGGGAGGTCCTGGGTGGCTGGGGACTAGGGATCTCCTTTGTGAAGATGAGCTCTTCTTCTAACGCTGTAACAAGGCAGGTCCTGGGTGGCAGAGGACTAGGGATCTCCTTTGTGAAGATGAGATCTTTGCCTAACGCTGTAGGAAGGGAGGTCCTGGGTGGTAGGGGACTAGGGATCTCCTTTGTGAAGATGAGCTCTTCGCCTAACGCTGTAACAAGGCAGGTCCTGGGTGGCAGGGGACTAGGGATCTCCTTTATGATGATGAGCTCTTCATCTAACGCTGTAGGAAGGGAGGTCCTGGGTGGCAGGGGAATAGGGGTCTCCTTTGTGAAGATTACTCTTTGCCTAACGTTGTAGGAAGGGAGGTCCTGGGTGGCAGGGGACTAGGGATCTCCTTTGTGAAGATGAGCTCTTCGTCAAGGAAGGCAGGTCCTCGGTTGCAGGGGACTAAGGATCTCCTTTGTGAAGATGAGCTCTTTGCCCAACGCTGTAGGAAGGGAGCTCCTGTGTGGCAGGGGACTAGGCATCTCCTTTGTGAAGATGAGCTCTTCGCCTAACGTAGTAGGAAGGGAGTTCCTGCGTAGCAGGGGACTAGGGCTCTCCTTTGTGAAGATGAGCTCTTCGCCTAACGCTGTAGGAAGGCTGGTCCTGGGTGGCAGAGGACAAGGGATCTCATTTGTGAAGATGAGCTCTTTGCCTAACGCTGTAGGAAGGGAGGTCCTGGGTGGCAGGGGACTAGGGCTCTCCTTTGTGAAGATGAGCTCTTTGCCTAGGAATGGAGGTCCTGGGTGGCAGGCGACTAGGGCTCTCCTTTGTGAAGATGAGCTCTTCGCCTAACGCTGTAGGAAGGGAGGTCCTGGGTGGCAGGGGACTAGGGATCTCCTTTGTGAAGATGAGCTCTTCGCCTAACGCTGTAGGAAGGGAGGTCCTGGGTGGCAGGGGACTATGGATCTCCTTTGTGAAGATGAGCTCTTCTCCTAACGCTGTAACAAGGCAGGTCCTGGGTGCAGGGGACTAGGGATCTCCTTTGTGATGATGAGCTCTTCACCTAACGCTGTAGGAAGGGAGGTCCTGCGTGGCAGGGGACTAGGGGTCTCCTTTGTGAAGATGACTCTTTGCCTAACGCTGTACGAAGGGAGGTCCTGGTTGGCAGGGGACTAGGGATCTCCTTTGTGAAGATGAGCTCTTCGCCTAGGAAGGGAGGTCCTGTGTGGCAGGGGACTAGGGTCCCCTTTGTGAAGATGAGCTCTTAGCCTACTAAGGGAGGTCCTGGGTGGCAGGGGACTAGGGGTCTCCTTTGTGAAGATGAGCTCTTTGCCTAGGAAGGCAGGACCTGGGTTGCAGGGGACTAGGGATCGCCTTTGTGAAGATGAGCTCTTTTCCTAACGCTGTAGGAAGGGAGGTCCTGGGTGGCAAGGGACTAGGCGTGTCCTTTGTGAAGATGAGCTCTCTGCCTAACGCTTTAGGAAGGGTGTTCCTGGGTGGCAGGGGACTAGGGCTCTCCTTTGTGAAGATGAGCTCTTCGCCTAGGAAGGCAGGTCCTGGGTGGCAGAGGACTAGGGATCTCCTTTGTGAAGATGAGCTCTTTGCCTAACACTGTAGGAAGGGAGGTCCTGGGTGGCAGGGGACTAGGCGTCTCCTTTGCGAAGATGAGCTCTTTGCCTAACGCTGTAGGAAGGGAGGTCCTGGGTGGCAGAGGACTAGGGATCTCCTTTGTGAAGATGAGCTCTTTGCCTAACACTGTAGGAAGGGAGGTCCTGGGTGGCAGGGGACTAGGCCTCTCCTTTGTGAAGATGACTCTTTGCCTAACGCTGTACGAAGGGAGGTCCTGGTTGGCAGGGGACTAGGGATCTCCTTTGTGAAGATGAGCTCTTCGCCTAGGAAGGGAGGTCCTGTGTGGCAGGGGACTAGGGTCCCCTTTGTGAAGATGAGCTCTTAGCCTAGGAAGGGAGGTCCTGGGTGGCAGGGGACTAGGGGTCTCCTTTGTGAAGATGAGCTCTTTGCCTAGGAAGGCAGGACCTGGGTTGCAGGGGACTAGGGATCGCCTTTGTGAAGATGAGCTCTTTTCCTAACGCTGTAGGAAGGGAGGTCCTGGGTGGCAAGGGACTAGGCGTGTCCTTTGTGAAGATGAGCTCTCTGCCTAACGCTTTAGGAAGGGTGTTCCTGGGTGGCAGGGGACTAGGGCTCTCCTTTGTGAAGATGAGCTCTTCGCCTAGGAAGGCAGGTCCTGGGTGGCAGAGGACTAGGGATCTCCTTTGTGAAGATGAGCTCTTTGCCTAACACTGTAGGAAGGGAGGTCCTGGGTGGCAGGGGACTAGGCGTCTCCTTTGCGAAGATGAGCTCTTTGCCTAACGCTGTAGGAAGGGAGGTCCTGGGTGGCAGAGGACTAGGGATCTCCTTTGTGAAGATGAGCTCTCCGCCTAACGCTGTAGGAAGGGAGTTCCTGGGTCGCAGGGGACTAGGGCTCTCCTTTGTGAAGATAAGCTCTTCGCCTAACGCTGTAGGAAGGCAGGTCCTGGGTGGCAGAGGACTAGGGATCTCCTTTGCGAAGATGAGCTCTTTGCCTAACGCTGTAGGAAGGGAGGTCCTGGGTGGCAGGGGACTAGGGCTCTCCTTTGTGAAGATGAGCTCTTCGCCTAACGCTGTAGGAAGGGAGGTCCTGGGTGGCAGGGGACTAGGTGTCACAGATTAGACAAATTTTGTAAAGGATACAGTCGTGTAAAGGATACAGTCGGTATTCACTTTCAGGGGGCCCTTCCGTTCTGGGGTATCTTGAACGTGCAGCGAACCAGATTCTTCCGGGACACCTTGCGCGTGATGCTAAACAAGACTTCCCCCCCCCCAAGAGCGTAGCCTGTAGGAATTTTAATAACTAACAGGCCAGGGGCTTGGGCGAAAAGGCAGGAGCAGCGACAACAGAGCTAAGGGAACAAACAAAAAACAATGGTTCAAGAGAGCAACTAAGTTTACCCGAAATGCAGCAACCAGCCACCCACAATGACCCTCTCTTACCTGCTGAGCTAGAGAGAAATCCCACAACCTTTTTGTGGGTCCAAGGCGCTCTACGACAACCAGGTGATGCAGGAGAAAGGTTTCCAGTTGGTAAGAGTTAGTGTAGATGTCCACCTAACCCGAACGGCAAGAGGGCGCAGCTAATGTCCAAAAGCAATCCCTGAAAGTATTCAGCAAAGCGTCCTTGCAGTGAAGGTGAGTGATCCAAAATAGTGACCAGTAGAATCAGGAGAGCGTCCATATAGTCACGTTGATGCGTGGAAAAGGAAGGGGAGGTAGGAAGTCCGTGAAGATAGGGATAGGGATCAGATGGGACAAATGGAGCTTTATCTGGAAATTCAGTGGTGAGAAACAAATCCGAAAACGTCACAACAAACAGGAGTAGGAGAGAGCAGTCCGTTATACAAAGCCAGGAGTTCGAGTACCAAAGGGAAAACAGGAGGGGGTTTTGTCGCCAGAAATAGTAAGGGTTGAGACGTATAGGATAATCCTTAAAGCATGAGCCGGGTCTAGGAGATTCAGGAAACAGGATAACATGAATCGGGCGCTTAAACTAACTGCTTAGTTTTAGGAGCACCTATTGCATGGACCGGCTTAGTTAAATACGATTAGCATTCCCAGGACGTGAGACGCGTTGCCGGCGTGTCACGTGATCGTAGGAAGTGGAGATGCTGGGAAACGTAGTGCGGCGTGTCCCGCGGCTTGGATTTAGTCGCCAAGGCAACTTCCACCTGGAAACGGACGGCCCTAGTCGTCCGTGTGCAGGAAAGCGGGGCATGACAGTACCCCTCCGCAAAGAGCGACTACCCCGATAGGCACGTAACCTTTCCAGAAAAAAGGCACGCAAAAGCCGGGGTGCATGCACATTTGAGGCCGGCTCCCAAGTTCTATCTTCGGGGCCGTAACCCTTCCAATCAATCAGATAAGATCGTACTCCGCGGCGCAGACGAGTGTCTAGTATAGCATGTACTTCGTATTCGTCTTCCCCCCGCACATTGATGGGAGCAGGAGCAACAGAAAGTCGAGTGCCAGGTACAAAGGGACGGAGAAGGGAAACATGGAAAACAGGGTGAATCCGCCAATGAGATGGAATGTCCAAACGGATTGCAACAGGATTGAGACAGTGCAGTACTCTATAGGGACCTACATATCGAGGCAAAAGTTTTCGCTTACCCCGAATGTTAAGATGCTTGGTCGAGAGCCAGGCACGATCACCCGGTGCATAGGAAGGGGCAGGTGAACGATGCCTATCCGCTTGTGTTTTCGTCCGAGACTGCGCAGCCAATAGATGAGACACAATCGAGTCGCGTATAGCAACCAGCGTGTCTCTTGTAGATTTTGCAGCAGGAATCTGGTCCAGTGAAGGTAGGACATGTGGAAGAATCCTTGGGTGTACACCATATAATGCGTAAAACGGAGAACAACCTGTTGAAGAGTGCCGAGAGTTATTGTAAGCAAATTCCGCGGTTCCCAGAACGGACAACCAGTCGGTCTGATGTTGTAAGCACAGACAACGAAGGTACTGTTCCATGGTGCCATTGTGCGTTCGGTTGGACCGTCCGTTTGAGGGTGGTAGGATGACGAGAGCCGTGCATCTATGCCCAAGGAATGGGTAAGGGCTTTCCAGAACCGTGAGGTGAACTGGGTGCCCCGATCGGAAATCATGATTGTGGGAAGACCAAAAAAACGCACCACATGATCAAAGAATAATTTAGCCAACAATGGAGCAGTAGGTTGTCCGGAACATGGTATAAACCGTGCCATTTTTGTGAAAACATCCACAACCACAAGTACAGTTGTCATCCCTCTGACCGAAGGGAGTTCCACCACGAAATCGAGAGTAACCGTATGCCACGGATGTGGTGGGAGAGGCATTTTCATCAATAGACCGAACGGTTTCCCAGGTTGTCTTTTGCATTGAATACACACCGCACACTTGGACACGTACGAATTAGAATCATTCTTCATACCCGGCCACCAGCACCATCGGTGTAATAGGTCATATGTTTTAAGCTGACCAGGGTGCGCAGCCAACGGGGTATCATGTGCCCATTCCAAGGCCTTCCGTCTGGATTGGTCGTCAGGTAAATACAAAAGCCCACGAACATAAGGAAGACCCGTAACGATTTGGGCATCTAAGGTATTGAGAAAGGAAGCATGATCTTTGGTCCACTGTCGTACTCGGTCAAGGAAGGAGGCGGAGACCGAACAGACACATACCACAGAACCTGAGGGCAATATAGGTGATACCGAGTCCTGGGTGTTAAAATCAGTACCGACACAGGATAAGGCATCCGCCTTCCCATGTAGAAGGCCAGGGCGATAAGTAACTGTGAAATCGAAAAGTGTGAAGAACAAATGCCAACGTATTTGACGGGCATTGGTGCATTTTGCATGCGAAAGAGCTTGAAGGTTCCGATGGTCGGAGTACACCGTGATGGTGTGTCGAGCACCCAGGAGATGGTGTCTCCACTCCTTGAAAGCCGCTCGAATGGACAGAAACTCTCTCTCCATGACGGTGTAGTTGCGTTCAGCCGGAGATAGTTTTCGAGAGAAATAGGCCACCGGATGTATCCGTTGTGTAGCAGGACAGATCTGAGATAAGATAGCCCCCACCGCTATCGCGGAGGCATCCGCCTCCACTATGAAAGGGAGAGAGGAGTTCGGGTGTTGCAGAACAGGAGCTGTAGTGAAGGCCTTTTTTAATGACTCAAAGGCCGACTGGGCTTCGTTGTCCCAAACAAAGGGGACCTTGGGACTAGTGAGACGGGTAAGAGGTGCCACTATTTCAGAGAAGGAGGCAATAAAACGTCTATAGAAATTGGAAAAACCCAGAAAAGACTGGAGCGCTTTTACTGAGTCCGGAATTGGCCAGTCCAATACAGCTTTGACTTGGAAGTACACATGAGCACCCCTTTTGCCGAGATCTGAAACCCTAAGAATTCGACTGAGGTGGCGTGGAACACACATTTTTCTAGTTTAGCATAGAGAGAGTGAGTCCGCAAACGCCGCAAGACGGAGCGAACATGTTGGATGTGTTGAGCGAGTGAATCCGAGAATATCAGGATATCGTCCAAGTAGATCACCACATAACAATCCAGCATGTCTCCAAAGATGTCATTAACAAAGTGCTGAAAAGTGGCTGGGGCATTACAAAGCCCAAAGGGCATAATGCAGTATACGTAGAGCCCAAACTTCGTTTTAAAAGCGGTTTTCCATTCATCACCGCTTCGCATCCTGACCAAATTATATGCCCCTCTGAGATCTAATTTGGTAAAAATGGTGGAAGATGTCATTTTATCAAGTAGTTCCGTTATGAGAGGTAGCGGGTGCGTTATTTTGTTCAAGGCCCTGTAATCTACGCAAGGGCGTAGGTCCCCCTCCTTTTTTGGCACAAAGAATATGGGAGAGGCAGCAGGGGACCGGGAAGGTCGAATATGACCCAGACGCAATGCATTCTCCACATACCCTTTTAGATGTTCCTCTTCTTTGATGGTTAAGGAGTAGACACGACCGTGAGGCACCACTGCCCCAGGTACCAAGTCAATGGGGCAGTCGTAACAACGGTGTGGGGGCAATATTTCCGATAGTCCCTTGTCAAAGATATCGGAAAATTCTTTGTATACCATCGGCAGTTCGGGCGTTGGATCCTTTAGCGTGGCATTAATGCAGGGGACATTAGACAATAAAGCCAAACAAGGAGAAGCAGGCGACATATCCAGGTTTTGAAAACCATGTTGGTTACAAAACGTGGAAGAAAAATGCACCGTCCGTTGGACCCAGTCAATTACAGGGTTGTGAGTTCGAAGCCAGGGAAGACCAAGAATGATTCCAAATTGAGGGGCCGAAATAAGGTCAAACACTATATGTTCAGTGTGGCCTTCTTGGGTGGACATGCAAAGCGGGATTGTCTGTTCCGTTACCCATCCGGATACCAGACGAGAACCGTCTACAGCATGCACCTCCTCAGGTCTAGCCTTAGGGACTACCGTTACACCATGGCATCGAGCTAACTGTATATCCATGTAGTTACCGTTAGCCCCCGAATCAATCATGACTGGTTTGGTGAAAGGCTCAACACCCGGGAACACAAAAGACATTGCCAGATAGATGTGCGAGGAGGGAGGACATTGGTCCGAGCCATCCCTTTGGTGACTCATCCTTAGGGCTCGGCTTAAGGACGAGTCTTGGCGTTTCCCGCCGTCTTGACAGGTCGCTTAGGGCATACACGGATGAAGTGACCGGACTGGCCACAATAGAAACATAAATTATTAACCATACGCCGTTCACGTTCGGCTTTGGTTAACGGACCTCTGATAGCCCCTATTTGCATCGGTTCGACTTCCCCTGAAGAGGTAGAAGGGGGGCTTTCTACCTTGGCTGAAAGACGAAGATCAGGGAAACGCCTTTCGCCACGTCTCTGCCGTAACCTAGCATCGACCTGCAAAACCAAGTCTACCAGTTCCGGAAAACCGGACGGTAGAGCCGGTACCACTGATAAAGCGTCTTTTCATTCTTCTGAAAGTCCCTTATAGAAGACGGCTGCTTTCTTTTGTTCTGGCCAGGTAGTTTCCGCTGCCAACTGATTAAAGCGGGCAAGGTAGGATAAAAGGTCCGATTTGCCCTGGCTGATAGCAAGGAACTCGAGATCGGAAGTCTGTGCTTTGTAACGCATATCGAATACACTATTCATGGACTGAATAAGGGTATCGAAATCATACAAGGCTGGGTCATTGGCTTCGAGCAACGGGTTAGCCCAAGCTGCTGCTGTTCCTCCCAAATGGGAAAGGAGGAACGCTGCTTTAGTAACAGCGTCAGGAAATGCCAGCGGCCGACACAGAAAATGCAGACGGCACTGATTAATGAAGGTCCGATATGTTTTCGGATCTCCAAAAAAGCGTTCCGGAGGGGCCAAAGGGAAAGGTCCCGGAAGGACAATGGGGGCTGAAGCAGGAGGTGGAACTTGGGGCGAAGGAGGGGCTGCTGCAATAGCATCACCAAACTCCTCATCGGGTGGTAGTGGCTGCACGAAACTCTGTAGTACATCCATGCGTTGATGGGGGGTCGCATGTGCCGATGCCATGTCGGTACGCAAAGCCGCAAAGGCTTGCAGCAAGGCAGCCATTTGATCGGCTCCGGCTTCCATGACCGACAGGCAAAAAATAGGCTCCTAAATCTGTCACAGATTAGACACATTTTGTAAAGGATACAGTCGTGTAAAGGATACAGTCGGTATTCACTTTCAGGGGGCCCTTCCGTTCTGGGGTATCTTGAACGTGCAGCGAACCAGATTCTTCCGGGACACCTTGCGCGTGATGCTAAACAAGACTTCCCCCCCACAAGAGCGTAGCCTGTAGGAATTTTAATAATAACTAACAGGCCAGGGGCTTGGGCGAAAAGGCAGGAGCAGCGACAACAGAGCTAAGGGAACAAACAAAAAACAATGGTTCAAGAGAGCAACTAAGTTTACCCGAAATGCAGCAACCAGCCACCCACAATGACCCTCTCTTACCTGCTGAGCTAGAGAGAAATCCCACAACCTTTTTGTGGGTCCAAGGCGCTCTAGGACAACCAGGTGATGCAGGAGAAAGGTTTCCAGTTGGTAAGAGTTAGTGTAGATGTCCACCTAACCCGAACGGCAAGAGGGCGCAGCTAATGTCCAAAAGCAATCCCTGAAAGTATTCAGCAAAGCGTCCTTGCAGTGAAGGTGAGTGATCCAAAATAGTGACCAGTAGAATCAGGAGAGCGTCCATATAGTCACGTTGTTGCGTGGAAAAGGAAGGGGAAGTAGGAAGTCCGTGAAGATAGGGATAGGGATCAGATGGGACAAATGGAGCTTTATCTGGAAATTCAGTGGTGAGAAACAAATCCGAAAACGTCACAACAAACAGGAGTAGGAGAGAGCAGTCCGTTATACAAAGCCAGGAGTTCGAGTACCAAAGGGAAAACAGGAGGGGGTTTTGTCGCCAGAAATAGTAAGGGTTGAGACGTATAGGATAATCCTTAAAGCATGAGCCGGGTCTAGGAGATTCAGGAAACAGGATAACATGAATCAGGCGCTTAAACTAACTGCTTAGTTTTAGGAGCACCTATTGCATGGACCGGCTTAGTTAAATACGATTAGCATTCCCAGGACGTGAGACGCGTTGCCGGCGTGTCACGTGATCGTAGGAAGTGGAGATGCTGGGAAACGTAGTGCGGCGTGTCCCGCGGCTTGGATTTAGTCGCCAAGGCAACTTCCACCTGGAAACGGACGGCCCTAGTCGTCCGTGTGCAGGAAAGCGGGGCATGACACTAGGGCTCTCCTTTGTGAAGGTGAGCTCTTTGCTTAACGCTGTAGGAAGTGAGGTCCTGGGTGGCAGAGGACTAGGGATCTCCTTTGTGAAGTTGAGCTGTTCGCCTAACGCTGTAGGAAGGGAGGTCCTGGGTGGCAGGGGACTAGGGCTCTCCTTTGTGAAGGTGAGCTCTTTGCCTAACGCTGTAGGAAGTGAGGTCCTGGGTGGCAGGGGACTAGGGATCTCCTTTGTGAAGTGAGCTCTTTGCCTAACTCTGTAGGAAGGGAGGTCCTGGGTGGCAGGGGACTAGGGATCTCCTTTGTGAAGTGAGCTCTTTGCCTAACGCTGTAGGAAGGGAGTTCCTGGGTGGCAGGGGACTAGGGCTCTGCTTTGTGAAGATGAGCGCTTCCCCTAACGCTGTAGGAAGGCAGGTCCTGGGTGGCAGAGGACTAGGGATCTCCTTTGTGAAGATGAGCTCTTTGCCTAACGCTGTAGGAAGGGAGGTCCTGCGTGGCAGGGGACTAGGGCTCTCCTTTGTGAAGCTGAGCACTTTGCCTAGGAAGGCAGGTGCTGGGTGGTAGGGGACTAGGTGTCCCCTTTGTGAAGATGAGCTCTTTGCCTAACGCTGTAGGAAGGGAGGTCCTGGGTGGCAAGGGACTAGGGATCTCCTTTGTGAAGTGAGCTCTTTGCCTAACTCTGTAGGAAGGGAGGTCCTGGGTGGCAGGGGACTAGGTATCTCCTTTGTGAAGTGAGCTCTTTGCCTAACGCTGTAGGAAGGCAGGTCCTGGGTGGCAGGGGACTAGGGATATGCTTTGTGAAGATGAGCTCTTCGCCTAGGAAGAGAGGTCCTGGGTGGCAGGGGACTAGGGACCTCCTTTGAGAAGATGAGCTCTTTGCCTAACGCTGTAGGAAGGGAGGTCCTGGGTGCAGGGGAATAGGGATCTCCTTTGTGAAGATGAGCTCTTTGCCTAACGCTGTACAAAGGGAGGTCCTGGGTGGCAGGGGACTAGGGGTCTCCTTTGTGAAGATGAGCTCTTTGCCTAGGATGGGAGGTCCTGTCTGGCAGGGGACTAGGGCTCTCCTTTGTGAAGATGAGCTCTTTGCCTAACGCTGTAGGAAGGGAGGTCCTGGGTGGCAGGGGACTAGGGATCTCCTTTGTGAAGATGAGCTCTTCTTCTAACGCTGTAACAAGGCTGGTCCTGGGTGGCAGAGGACTAGGGATCTCCTTTGTGAAGATGAGATCTTTGCCTAACGCTGTAGGAAGGGAGGTACTGGGTGGTAGGGGACTAGGGATCTCCTTTGTGAAGATGAGCTCTTCGCCTAACGCTGTAACAAGGCAGGTCCTGGGTGGCAGGGGACTAGGGATCTCCTTTATGATGATGAGCTCTTCACCTAACGCTGTAGGAAGGGAGGTCCTGGGTGGCAGGGGACTAGGGATCTCCTTTGTGAAGATGAGCTCTTCGCCAAGGAAGGCAGGTCCTCGGTTGCAGGGGACTAGGGATCTCCTTTGTGAAGATGAGCTCTTTGCCGAACGCTGTAGGAAGGGAGCTCCTGTGTGGCAGGGGACTAGGCGTCTCCTTTGTGAAGATGAGCTCTTCGCCTAACGTAGTAGGAAGGGAGTTCCTGGGTAGCAGGGGACTAGGGCTCTCCTTTGTGAAGATGAGCTCTTCGCCTAACGCTGTAGGAAGGGAGGTCCTGGGTGGCAGGGGAATAGGGGTCTCCTTTGTGAAGATGACTCTTTGCCTAACCTTGTAGGAAGGGAGGTCCTGGGTGGCAGGGGACTAGGGATCTCCTTTGTGAAGATGAGCTCTTCGCCTAGGAAGGCAGGTCCTGGGTTGCAGGGGACTAGGGATCTCCTTTGTGAAGATGAGCTCTTTGGCTAACGCTGTAGGAAGGGAGGTCCTGTGTGGCAGGGGACTAGGCATCTCCTTTGTGAAGATGAGCTCTTCGCCTAACGCTGTAGGAAGGGAGTTCCTGGGTGGCAGGGGACTAGGGCTCTCCTTTGTGAAGATGAGCTCTTCGCCCAACGCTGTAGGAAGGCAGGTCCTGGGTGGCAGAGGACTAGGGCTCTCCTTTGTGAAGATGAGCTCTTCGCCTAGCGCTGTAGGAAGGCAGGTCCTGGGTGGCAGGGGACTAGGGCTCTCCTTTGTGAAGATGAGCTCTTCGCCTAATGCTGTAGGAAGGGAGCTCCTGGGTGGCTGGGGACTTGGGATCTCCTTTGTGAAGATGACTCTTTGCCTAACGCTGTAGGAAGGGAGGTCCTGGGTGGCAGGGGGCTAGGGGTCTCCTTTGTGAAGATGAGCTCTTTGCCTAGGAAGGCAGGTCCTGGGTGGCAGGGGACTAGGTGTCTCCTTTGTGAAGAAGAGCTCTCACCCAACGCTGTAGGAAAGGAGGTCCTGGGTGGCAGGGGACTAGGGTTCTCCTTTGTGAAGATGAGCTCTTTGCCTAACGCTGTAGGAAGGGAGGTCCTGGGTGGCAGGGGACTAGGCGTCTCCTTTGTGAAGATGAGCTCTTCGCCTAACACTGTAGGCAGGGAGTTCCTGGGTGGCAGGGGACTAGGGTTCTCCTTTGTGAAGATGAGCTCTTCGCCTAACGCTGTAGGAAGGGAGGTCCTGGGTGGCAGGGGACTACGTGTCTCCTTTGTGAAGATGAGCTCTTCGCCTAACGCTGTAGGAAGGCAGGTCCTGGGTGGCAGGGGACTAGGTCTCTCCTTTGAGAAGATGAGCTCTTTGCCTAGGAAGGCAGGTCCTGGGTGGTAGGGGACTAGGTGTCTCCTTTGTGAAGATGAGCTCTTTGCTTAACGCTGTAGGAAGGGAGGTCCTGGGTGGCAGGGGACTAGGGATCTCCTTTGTGAAGTGAGCTCTTTGCCTAACTCTGTAGGAAGGGAGGTCCTGGGTGGCAGGGGACTAGGGATCTCCTTTGTGAAGTGAGCTCTTTGCCTAACGCTGTAGGAAGGGAGTTCCTGGGTGGCAGGGGACTAGGGCTCTCCTTTGTGAAGATGAGCGCTTCGCCTAACGCTGTAGGAAGGCAGGTCTTGGGTGGCAGAGGACTAGGGATCTCCTTTGTGAAGATGAGCTCTTTGCCTAACGCTGTAGGAAGGGAGGTCCTGTGTGGCAGGGGACTAGGGCTCTCCTTTGTGAAGCTGAGCTCTTTGCCTAGGAAGGCAGGTCCTGGGTGGTAGGGGACTAGGTGTCTCCTTTGTGAAGATGAGCTCTTTGCCTAACGCTGTAGGAAGGGAGGTCCTGGGTGGCAGGGGACTAGGGATCTCCTTTGTGAAGTGAGCTCTTTGCCTAACTCTGTAGGAAGGGAGGTCCTGGGTGGCAGGGGACTAGGGATCTCCTTTGTGAAGTGAGCTCTTTGCCTAACGCTGTAGGAAGGCAGGTCCTGGGTGGCAGGGGACTAGGGATCTCCTTTGTGAAGATGAGCTCTTCGCCTAGGAAGAGAGGTCCTGGGTGGCAGGGGACTAGGGACCTCCTTTGTGAAGATGAGCTCTTTGCCTAACGCTGTAGGAAGGGAGGTCCTGGGTGGCTGGGAACTAGGGATCTCCTTTGTGAAGATGAGCTCTTCTTCTAACGCTGTAACAAGGCAGGTCCTGGGTGGCAGAGGACTAGGGATCTCCTTTGTGAAGATGAGCTCTTCGCCTAACGCTGTAACAAGGCAGGTCCTGGGTGGCAGGGGACTAGGGATCTCCTTTATGATGATGAGCTCTTCACCTAACGCTGTAGGAAGTGAGGTCCTGGGTGGCAGGGGACTAGGGCTCTCCTTTGTGAAGATGTGCTCTTTGCCTAATGCTCTAGGAAGGCAGGTCCTGGGTGGCAGGGGACTAGGGATCTCCTTTGTGAAGAAGAGCTCTCGCCTAACGCTGTAGGAAAGGAGGTCCTGGGTGGCAGGGAACTAGGGATCTCCTTTGTGAAGATGAGCTCTTCGCCTAACGCTGTAACAAGGCAGGTCCTGGGTGGCAGGGGACTAGGGATCTCCTTTATGAAGATGAGCTCTTCACCTAACGCTGTAGGAAGGGAGGTCCTGGGTGGCAGGGGAATAGGGGTCTCCTTTGTGAAGATGACTCTTTGCCTAACGTTGTAGGAAGGGAGGTCCTGGGTGGCAGGGGACTAGGGATCTCCTTTGTGAAGATGAGCTCTTCGCCAAGGAAGGCAGGTCCTCGGTTGCAGGGGACTAGGGATCTCCTTTGTGAAGATGAGCTCTTTGCCCAACGCTGTAGGAAGGGAGCTCCTGTGTGGCAGGGGACTAGGCGTCTCCTTTGTGAAGATGAGCTCTTCGCCTAACGTAGTAGGAAGGGAGTTCCTGGGTAGCAGGGGACTAGGGCTCTCCTTTGTGAAGATGAGCTCTTCACCTAACGCTGTAGGAAGGGAGGTCCTGGGTGGCAGGGGACTAGGGATCTCCTTTGTGAAGATGAGCTCTTCGCCTAGGAAGGCAGGTCCTGGGTTGCAGGGGAATAGGGATCTCCTTTGTGAAGATGAGCTCTTTGGCTAACGCTGTAGGAAGGGAGGTCCTGTGTGGCAGGGGACTAGGCATCTCCTTTGTGAAGATGAGCTCTTCGCCTAACGCTGTAGGAAGGGAGTTCCTGGGTGGCAGGGGACTAGGGCTCTCCTTTGTGAAGATGAGCTCTTCGCCCAACGCTGTAGGAAGGCAGGTCCTGGGTGGCAGAGGACTAGGGCTCTCCTTTGTGAAGATGAGCTCTTCGCCTAACGCTGTAGGAAGGCAGGTCCTGGGTGGCAGGGGACTAGGGCTCTCCTTTGTGAAGATGAGCTCTTCGCCTAACGCTGTAGGAAGGGAGCTCCTGGGTGGCTGGGGACTTGGGATCTCCTTTGTGAAGATGACTCTTTGCCTAACGCTGTAGGAAGGGAGGTCCTGGGTGGCAGGGGGCTAGGGGTCTCCTTTGTGAAGATGAGCTCTTTGCCTAGGAAGGCAGGTCCTGGGTGGCAGGGGACTAGGTGTCTCCTTTGTGAAGAAGAGCTCTCGCCCAACGCTGTAGGAAAGTAGGTCCTGGGTGGCAGGGGACTAGGGTTCTCCTTTGTGAAGATGAGCTCTTTGCCTAACGCTGTAGGAAGGGAGGTCCTGGGTGGCAGGGGACTAGGCGTCTCCTTTGTGAAGATGAGCTCTTCGCCTAACGCTGTAGGCAGGGAGTTCCTGGGTGGCAGGGGACTAGGGTTCTCCTTTGTGAAGATGAGCTCTTCGCCTAACGCTGTAGGAAGGGAGGTCCTGGGTGGCAGGGGACTACGTGTCTCCTTTGTGAAGATGAGCTCTTCGCCTAACGCTGTAGGAAGGCAGGTCCTGGGTGGCAGGGGACTAGGGCTCTCCTTTGAGAAGATGAGCTCTTTGCCTAGGAAGGCAGGTCCTGGGTGGTAGGGGACTAGGTGTCTCCTTTGTGAAGATGAGCTCTTTGCTTAACGCTGTAGGAAGGGAGGTCCTGGGTGGCAGGGGACTAGGGATCTCCTTTGTGAAGTGAGCTCTTTGCCTAACTCTGTAGGAAGGGAGGTCCTGGGTGGCAGGGGACTAGGGATCTCCTTTGTGAAGTGAGCTCTTTGCCTAACGCTGTAGGAAGGGAGTTCCTGGGTGGCAGGGGACTAGGGCTCTCCTTTGTGAAGATGAGCGCTTCGCCTAACGCTGTAGGAAGGCAGGTCCTGGGTGGCAGAGGACTAGGGATCTCCTTTGTGAAGATGAGCTCTTTGCCTAACGCTGTAGGAAGGGAGGTCCTGTGTGGCAGGGGACTAGGGCTCTCCTTTGTGAAGCTGAGCTCTTTGCCTAGGAAGGCAGGTCCTGGGTGGTAGGGGACTAGGTGTCTCCTTTGTGAAGATGAGTACTTTGCCTAACGCTGTAGGAAGGGAGGTCCTGGGTGGCAGGGGACTAGGGATCTCCTTTGTGAAGTGAGCTCTTTGCCTAACTCTGTAGGAAGGGAGGTCCTGGGTGGCAGGGGACTAGGGATCTCCTTTGTGAAGTGAGCTCTTTGCCTAACACTGTAGGAAGGCAGGTCCTGGGTGGCAGAGGACTAGGGATCTCCTTTGTGAAGATGAGCTCTTCGCCTAGGAAGAGAGGTCCTGGGTGGCAGGGGACTAGGGACCTCCTTTGTGAAGATGAGCTCTTTGCCTAACGCTGTAGGAAGGGAGGTCCTGGGTGGCTGGGGACTAGGGATCTCCTTTGTGAAAATGAGCTCTTCTTCTAAAGCTGTAACAAGGCAGGTCCTGGGTGGCAGAGGACTAGGGATCTCCTTTGTGAAGATGAGCTCTTCGCCTAACGCTGTAACAAGGCAGGTCCTGGGTGGCAGGGGACTAGGGATCTCCTTTATGATGATGAGCTCTTCACCTAACGCTGTAGGAAGTAAGGTCCTGGGTGGCAGGGGACTAGGGCTCTCCTTTGTGAAGATGAGCTCTTTGCCTAATGCTGTAGGAAGGCAGGTCCTGGGTGGCAGGGGACTAGGGATCTCCTTTGTGAAGAAGAGCTCTCGCCTAACGCTGTAGGAAAGGAGGCCCTGGGTGGCAGGGAACTAGGGATCTCCTTTGTGAAGATGAGCTCTTCGCCTAATGGTGAAGGAAGGGAAGTCCTGGGTGGCAGGGGACTAGGGATCTCCTTTGTGAAGATGAGCTCTTCGCCTAACGCTGTAGGAAGGGAGGTCCTGGGTGGCAGGGGACTAGGGATCTCCTTTGTGAAGATGAGCTCTTCTTCTAACGCTGTAAGAAGGCAGGTCCTGCGTGGCAGGGGACTAGGGGTCTCCTTTGTGTAGATGACTCTTTGCCTAACGCTGTAGGAAGGGAGGTCCTGGTTGGCAGGGGACTAGGGATCTCCTTTGTGAAGATGAGCTCTTCGCCTAGGAAGGCAGGTCCTGGGCGGCAGGGGACTAGGGCTCTCCTTTGAGAAGATGAGCTCTTTGCCTAACGCTGTAGGAAGGGAGCTCCTGGGTGGCAGGGGACTTGGGATCTCCTTTGTGAAGATGAGCTCTTTGCCTAATGCTGTAGGAAGGCAGGTCCTGGGTGGCAGGGGA
Source organism: Ambystoma mexicanum (assembly GCF_040938575.1). Taxonomy (NCBI): domain Eukaryota; kingdom Metazoa; phylum Chordata; class Amphibia; order Caudata; family Ambystomatidae; genus Ambystoma; species Ambystoma mexicanum. The sequence continues at coordinate 834,308,959 of NC_090938.1, read as the reverse complement.
CTAGGGATCTCCTTTGTGAAGATGAGCTCTTCACCTAACGCTGTAGGAAGGGAGGTCCTTGGTGGCAGGGGACTAGGGGTCTCCTTTGTGAAGATGACTCTTTGCCTAACGCTGTAGGAAGGGAGGTCCTGGGTGGCAGGGGACTAGGGCTCTCCTTTGTGAAGATGAGCTCTTCACCTAACTCGGTAGGAAGGGAGGTCCTGGGTGGCAGGGGACTAGGGATCTCCTTTATGATGATGAGCTCTTCACCTAACGCTGTAGGAAGTGAGGTCCTGGGTGGCAGGGGACTAGGGCTCTCCTTTGTGAAGATGAGCTCTTCGCCTAATGGTGAAGGAAGGCAGGTCCTGGGTGGCAGGGGACTAGGGATCTCCTTTGTGAAGAAGAGCTCTCGCCTAACGCTATAGGAAAGGAGGTCCTGGGTGGCAGGGAACTAGGGATCTCCTTTGTGAAGATGAGCTCTTCTTCTAACGCTGTAAGAAGGCAGGTCCTGCGTGGCAGGGGACTAGGGGTCTCCTTTGTAAAGATGACTCTTTGCCTAACGCTGTAGGAAGGGAGGTCCTGGTTGGCAGGGGACTAGGGATCTCCTTTGTGAAGATGAGCTCTTCGCCTAGGAAGGCAGGTCCTGGGCGGCAGGGGACTAGGGCTCTCCTTTGAGAAGATGAGCTCTTTGCCTAATGCTGTAGGAAGGGAGCTCCTGGGTGGCAGGGGACTTGGGATCTCCTTTGTGAAGATGAGCTCTTTGCCTAATGCTGTAGGAAGGCAGGTCCTGGGTGGCAGGGGACTAGGGATCTCCTTTGTGAAGATGAGCTCTTCACCTAACGCTGTAGGAAGGGAGGTCCTTGGTGGCAGGGGACTAGGGGTCTCCTTTGTGAAGATGACTCTTTGCCTAACGCTGTAGGAAGTGAGGTCCTGGGTGGCAGGGGACTAGGGCTCTCCTTTGTGAAGATGAGCTCTTCGCCTAATGGTGAAGGAAGGCAGGTCCTGGGTGGCAGGGGACTAGGGATCTCCTTTGTGAAGAAGAGCTCTCGCCTAACGCTGTAGGAAAGGAGGTCCTGGGTGGCAGGGAACTAGGGATCTCCTTTGTGAAGATGAGCTCTTCTTCTAACGCTGTAAGAAGGCAGGTCCTGCGTGGCAGGGGACTAGGGGTCTCCTTTGTAAAGATGACTCTTTGCCTAACGCTGTAGGAAGGGAGGTCCTGGTTGGCAGGGGACTAGGGATCTCCTTTGTGAAGATGAGCTCTTCGCCTAGGAAGGCAGGTCCTGGGCGGCAGGGGACTAGGGCTCTCCTTTGAGAAGATGAGCTCTTTGCCTAACGCTGTAGGAAGGGAGCTCCTGGGTGGCAGGGGACTTGGGATCTCCTTTGTGAAGATGAGCTCTTTGCCTAATGCTGTAGGAAGGCAGGTCCTGGGTGGCAGGGGACTAGGGATCTCCTTTGTGAAGATGAGCTCTTCACCTAACGCTGTAGGAAGGGAGGTCCTTGGTGGCAGGGGACTAGGGGTCTCCTTTGTGAAGATGACTCTTTGCCTAACGCTGTAGGAAGGGAGGTCCTGGGTGGCAGGGGACTAGGGCTCTCCTTTGTGAAGATGAGCTCTTCACCTAACGCTGTAGGAAGGGAGGTCCTGGGTGGCAGGGGACTAGGGATCTCCTTTGTGAAGATGAGCTCTTCGCTTAGGAAGGGAGGTCCTGGCTGGCAGGGGACTAGGGATCTCCTTTGTGAAGATGAGCTCTTCACCTAACGCTGTAGGAAGGGAAGTCCTGTGTGGCAGGGGACTAGGCGTCTCCTTTGTGAAGATGAGCTCTTCGCCTAACGCTGTAGGAAGGGAGTTCCTGGGTGGCAGGGGACTAGTGCTCTCCTTTCTGAAGATGAGCTCTTCGCCTAACGCTGTAGGAAGGTTGGTCCTGGGTGGCAGGGGACTAGGGCTCTCCTTTGTGAAGATGAGCTCTTTGCCTAGGAAGGGAGGTCCTGGGTGGCAGGGGACTAGGGCTCTCCTTTGTGAAGATGAGCTCTTTGCCTAACGCTGTAGGAAGGGAGCTCCTGGGTGGCTGGGGACTTGGGATCTCCTTTGTGAAGATGACTCTTTGCCTAACGCTGTAGGAAGGGAGGTCCTGGGTGGCAGGGGGCTAGGGGTCTCCTTTGTGAAGAAGAGCTCTCGCCCAACGCTGTAGGAAAGTAGGTCCTGGGTGGCAGGGGACTAGGGTTCTCCTTTGTGAAGATGAGCTCTTTGCCTCGGAAGGCAGGTCCTGGGTGGCAGGGGACTAGGTGTCTCCTTTGTGAAGAAGAGCTCTCGCCCAACGCTGTAGGAAAGTAGGTCCTGGGTGGCAGGGGACTAGGGTTCTCCTTTGTGAAGATGAGCTCTTTGCCTAATGCTGTAGGAAGGGAGGTCCTGGGTGGCAGGGGACTAGGCGTCTCCTTTGTGAAGATGAGCTCTTCGCCTAACGCTGTAGGCAGGGAGTTCCTGGGTGGCAGGGGACTAGGGTTCTCCTTTGTGAAGATGAGCTCTTCGCCTAACGCTGTAGGAAGGGAGGTCCTGGGTGGCAGGGGACTACGTGTCTCCTTTGTGAAGATGAGCTCTTCGCCTAACGCTGTAGGAAGGCAGGTCCTGGGTGGCAGGGGACTAGGGCTCTCCTTTGAGAAGATGAGCTCTTTGCCTAGGAAGGCAGGTCCTGGGTGGTAGGGGACTAGGTGTCTCCTTTGTGAAGATGAGCTCTTTGCTTAACGCTGTAGGAAGGGAGGTCCTGGGTGGCAGGGGACTAGGGATCTCCTTTGTGAAGTGAGCTCTTTGCCTAACTCTGTAGGAAGGGAGGTCCTGGGTGGCAGGGGACTAGGGATCTCCTTTGTGAAGTGAGCTCTTTGCCTAACGCTGTAGGAAGGGAGTTCCTGGGTGGCAGGGGACTAGGGCTCTCCTTTGTGAAGATGAGCGCTTCGCCTAACGCTGTAGGAAGGCAGGTCCTGGGTGGCAGAGGACTAGGGATCTCCTTTGTGAAGATGAGCTCTTTGCCTAACGCTGTAGGAAGGGAGGTCCTGTGTGGCAGGGGACTAGGGCTCTCCTTTGTGAAGCTGGGCTCTTTGCCTAGGAAGGCAGGTCCTGGGTGGCAGGGGACTAGGGACCTCCTTTGTGAAGATGAGCTCTTTGCCTAACGCTGTAGGAAGGGAGGTCCTGGGTGGCTGGGGACTAGGGATCTCCTTTGTGAAGATGAGCTCTTCTTCTAAAGCTGTAACAAGGCAGGTCCTGGGTGGCAGAGGACTAGGGATCTCCTTTGTGAAGATGAGCTCTTCGCCTAACGCTGTAACAAGGCAGGTCCTGGGTGGCAGGGGACTAGGGATCTCCTTTATGATGATGAGCTCTTCACCTAACGCTGTAGGAAGTAAGGTCCTGGGTGGCAGGGGACTAGGGCTCTCCTTTGTGAAGATGAGCTCTTTGCCTAATGCTGTAGGAAGGCAGGTCCTGGGTGGCAGGGGACTAGGGATCTCCTTTGTGAAGAAGAGCTCTCGCCTAACGCTGTAGGAAAGGAGGCCCTGGGTGGCAGGGAACTAGGGATCTCCTTTGTGAAGATGAGCTCTTCGCCTAATGGTGAAGGAAGGGAAGTCCTGGGTGGCAGGGGACTAGGGATCTCCTTTGTGAAGATGAGCTCTTCGCCTAACGCTGTAGGAAGGGAGGTCCTGGGTGGCAGGGGACTAGGGATCTCCTTTGTGAAGATGAGCTCTTCTTCTAACGCTGTAAGAAGGCAGGTCCTGCGTGGCAGGGGACTAGGGGTCTCCTTTGTGTAGATGACTCTTTGCCTAACGTTGTAGGAAGGGAGGTCCTGGTTGGCAGGGGACTAGGGATCTCCTTTGTGAAGATGAGCTCTTCGCCTAGGAAGGCAGGTCCTGGGCGGCAGGGGACTAGGGCTCTCCTTTGAGAAGATGAGCTCTTTGCCTAACGCTGTAGGAAGGGAGCTCCTGGGTGGCAGGGGACTTGGGATCTCCTTTGTGAAGATGAGCTCTTTGCCTAATGCTGTAGGAAGGCAGGTCCTGGGTGGCAGGGGACTAGGGATCTCCTTTGTGAAGATGAGCTCTTCACCTAACGCTGTAGGAAGGGAGGTCCTTGGTGGCAGGGGACTAGGGGTCTCCTTTGTGAAGATGACTCTTTGCCTAACGCTGTAGGAAGGGAGGTCCTGGGTGGCAGGGGACTAGGGCTCTCCTTTGTGAAGATGAGCTCTTCACCTAACGCTGTAGGAAGGGAGGTCCTGGGTGGCAGGGGACTAGGGATCTCCTTTATGATGATGAGCTCTTCACCTAACGCTGTAGGAAGTGAGGTCCTGGGTGGCAGGGGACTAGGGATCTCCTTTGTGAAGAAGAGCTCTCGCCTAACGCTGTAGGAAAGGAGGTCCTGGGTGGCAGGGGACTAGGGATCTCCTTTGTGAAGATGAGCTCTTCGCCTAATGGTGAAGGAAGGCAGGTTCTGGGTGGCAGGGGACTAGGGATCTCCTTTGTGAAGAAGAGCTCTCGCCTAACGCTGTAGGAAAGGAGGTCCTGGGTGGCAGGGAACTAGGGCTCTCCTTTGTGAAGATGAGCTCTTCTTCTAACGCTGTAAGAAGGCAGGTCCTGCGTGGCAGGGGACTAGGGGTCTCCTTTGTAAAGATGACTCTTTGCCTAACGCTGTAGGAAGGGAGGTCCTGGTTGGCAGGGGACTAGGGATCTCCTTTGTGAAGATGAGCTCTTCGCCTAGGAAGGCATGTCCTGGGCGGCAGGGGACTAGGGCTCTCCTTTGAGAAGATGAGCTCTTTGCCTAACGCTGTAGGAAGGGAGCTCCTGGGTGGCAGGGGACTTGGGATCTCCTTTGTGAAGATGAGCTCTTTGCCTAATGCTGTAGGAAGGCAGGTCCTGGGTGGCAGGGGACTAGGGATCTCCTTTGTGAAGATGAGCTCTTCACCTAACACTGTAGGAAGGGAGGTCCTTGGTGGCAGGGGACTAGGAGTCTCCTTTGTGAAGATGACTCTTTGACTAACGCTGTAGGAAGTGAGGTCCTGGGTGGCAGGGGACTAGGGCTCTCCTTTGTGAAGATGAGCTCTTCGCCTAATGGTGAAGGAAGGCAGGTCCTGGGTGGCAGGGGACTAGGGATCTCCTTTGTGAAGAAGAGCTCTCGCCTAACGCTGTAGGAAAGGAGGTCCTGGGTGGCAGGGAGCTAGGGATCTCCTTTGTGAAGATGAGCTCTTCTTCTAACGCTGTAAGAAGGCAGGTCCTGCGTGGCAGGGGACTAGGGGTCTCCTTTGTAAAGATGACTCTTTGCCTAACGCTGTAGGAAGGGAGGTCCTGGTTGGCAGGGGACTAGGGATCTCCTTTGTGAAGATGAGCTCTTCGCCTAGGAAGGCAGGTCCTGGGCGGCAGGGGACTAGGGCTCTCCTTTGAGAAGATGAGCTCTTTGCCTAACGCTGTAGGAAGGGAGCTCCTGGGTGGCAGGGGACTTGGGATCTCCTTTGTGAAGATGAGCTCTTTGCCTAATGCTGTAGGAAGGCAGGTCCTGGGTGGCAGGGGACTAGGGATCTCCTTTGTGAAGATGAGCTCTTCACCTAACGCTGTAGGAAGGGAGGTCCTTGGTGGCAGGGGACTTGGGGTCTCCTTTGTGAAGATGACTCTTTGCCTAACGCTGTAGGAAGGGAGGTCCTGGGTGGCAGGGGACTAGGGCTCTCCTTTGTGAAGATGAGCTCTTCACCTAACGCTGTAGGAAGGGAAGTCCTGTGTGGCAGGGGACTAGGCGTCTCCTTTGTGAAGATGAGCTCTTCGCCTAACGCTGTAGGAAGGGAGTTCCTGGGTGGCAGGGGACTAGTGCTCTCCTTTCAGAAGATGAGCTCTTCGCCTAACGCTGTAGGAAGGTTGGTCCTGGGTGGCAGGGGACTAGGGCTCTCCTTTGTGAAGATGAGCTCTTTGCCTAGGAAGGGAGGTCCTGGGTGGCAGGGGACTAGGGCTCTCCTTTGTGAAGATGAGCTCTTTGCCTAACGCTGTAGGAAGGGAGCTCCTGGGTGGCTGGGGACTTGGGATCTCCTTTGTGAAGATGACTCTTTGCCTAACGCTGTAGGAAGGGAGGTCCTGGGTGGCAGGGGGCTAGGGGTCTCCTTTGTGAAGATGAGCTCTTTGCCTAGGAAGGCAGGTCCTGGGTGGCAGGGGACTAGGTGTCTCCTTTGTGAAGAAGAGCTCTCGCCCAACGCTGTAGGAAAGTAGGTCCTGGGTGGCAGGGGACTAGGGTTCTCCTTTGTGAAGATGAGCTCTTTGCCTAACGCTGTAGGAAGGGAGGTCCTGGGTGGCAGGGGACTAGGCGTCTCCTTTGTGAAGATGAGCTCTTCGCCTAACGCTGTAGGCAGGGAGTTCCTGGGTGGCAGGGGACTAGGGTTCTCCTTTGTGAAGATGAGCTCTTCGCCTAACGCTGTAGGAAGGGAGGTCCTGGGTGGCAGGGGACTACGTGTCTCCTTTGTGAAGATGAGCTCTTCGCCTAACGCTGTAGGAAGGCAGGTCCTGGGTGGCAGGGGACTAGGGCTCTCCTTTGAGAAGATGAGCTCTTTGCCTAGGAAGGCAGGTCCTGGGTGGTAGGGGACTAGGTGTCTCCTTTGTGAAGATGAGCTCTTTGCTTAACGCTGTAGGAAGGGAGGTCCTGGGTGGCAGGGGACTAGGGATCTCCTTTGTGAAGTGAGCTCTTTGCCTAACTCTGTAGGAAGGGAGGTCCTGGGTGGCAGGGGACTAGGGATCTCCTTTGTGAAGTGAGCTCTTTGCCTAACGCTGTAGGAAGGGAGTTCCTGGGTGGCAGGGGACTAGGGCTCTCCTTTGTGAAGATGAGCGCTTCGCCTAACACTGTAGGAAGGCAGGTCCTGGGTGGCAGAGGACTAGGGATCTCCTTTGTGAAGATGAGCTCTTTGCCTAACGCTGTAGGAAGGGAGGTCCTGTGTGGCAGGGGACTAGGGCTCTCCTTTGTGAAGCTGAGCTCTTTGCCTAGGAAGGCAGGTCCTGGGTGGTAGGAGACTAGGTGTCTCCTTTGTGAAGATGAGTACTTTGCCTAACGCTGTAGGAAGGGAGGTCCTGGGTGGCAGGGGACTAGGGATCTCCTTTGTGAAGTGAGCTCTTTGCCTAACTCTGTAGGAAGGGAGGTCCTGGGTGGCAGGGGACTAGGGATCTCCTTTGTGAAGATGAGCTCTTCGCTTAGGAAGGGAGGTCCTGGCTGGCAGGGGACTAGGGATCTCCTTTGTGAAGATGAGCTCTTCACCTAACGCTGTAGGAAGGGAAGTCCTGTGTGGCAGGGGACTAGGCGTCTCCTTTGTGAAGATGAGCTCTTCGCCTAACGCTGTAGGAAGGGAGTTCCTGGGTGGCAGGGGACTAGTGCTCTCCTTTCTGAAGATGAGCTATTCGCCTAACGCTGTAGGAAGGTTGGTCCTGGGTGGCAGGGGACTAGGGCTCTCCTTTGTGAAGATGAGCTCTTTGCCTAGGAAGGGAGGTCCTGGGTGGCAGGGGACTAGGGCTCTCCTTTGTGAAGATGAGCTCTTTGCCTAACGCTGTAGGAAGGGAGCTCCTGGGTGGCTGGGGACTTGGGATCTCCTTTGTGAAGATGACTCTTTGCCTAACGCTGTAGGAAGGGAGGTCCTGGGTGGCAGGGGGCTAGGGGTCTCCTTTGTGAAGATGAGCTCTTTGCCTAGGAAGGCAGGTCCTGGGTGGCAGGGGACTAGGTGTCTCCTTTGTGAAGAAGAGCTCTCGCCCAACGCTGTAGGAAAGTAGGTCCTGGGTGGCAGGGGACTAGGGTTCTCCTTTGTGAAGATGAGCTCTTTGCCTAACGCTGTAGGAAGGGAGGTCCTGGGTGGCAGGGGACTAGGCGTCTCCTTTGTGAAGATGAGCTCTTCGCCTAACGCTGTAGGCAGGGAGTTCCTGGGTGGCAGGGGACTAGGGTTCTCCTTTGTGAAGATGAGCTCTTCGCCTAACGCTGTAGGAAGGGAGGTCCTGGGTGGCAGGGGACTACGTGTCTCCTTTGTGAAGATGAGCTCTTCGCCTAACGCTGTAGGAAGGCAGGTCCTGGGTGGCAGGGGACTAGGGCTCTCCTTTGAGAAGATGAGCTCTTTGCCTAGGAAGGCAGGTCCTGGGTGGTAGGGGACTAGGTGTCTCCTTTGTGAAGATGAGCTCTTTGCTTAACGCTGTAGGAAGGGAGGTCCTGGGTGGCAGGGGACTAGGGATCTCCTTTGTGAAGTGAGCTCTTTGCCTAACTCTGTAGGAAGGGAGGTCCTGGGTGGCAGGGGACTAGGGATCTCCTTTGTGAAGTGAGCACTTTGCCTAACGCTGTAGGAAGGGAGTTCCTGGGTGGCAGGGGACTAGGGCTCTCCTTTGTGAAGATGAGCGCTTCGCCTAACACTGTAGGAAGGCAGGTCCTGGGTGGCAGAGGACTAGGGATCTCCTTTGTGAAGATGAGCTCTTTGCCTAACGCTGTAGGAAGGGAGGTCCTGTGTGGCAGGGGACTAGGGCTCTCCTTTGTGAAGCTGAGCTCTTTGCCTAGGAAGGCAGGTCCTGGGTGGTAGGAGACTAGGTGTCTCCTTTGTGAAGATGAGTACTTTGCCTAACGCTGTAGGAAGGGAGGTCCTGGGTGGCAGGGGACTAGGGATCTCCTTTGTGAAGTGAGCTCTTTGCCTAACTCTGTAGGAAGGGAGGTCCTGGGTGGCAGGGGACTAGGGATCTCCTTTGTGAAGATGAGCTCTTCGCTTAGGAAGGGAGGTCCTGGCTGGCAGGGGACTAGGGATCTCCTTTGTGAAGATGAGCTCTTCACCTAACGCTGTAGGAAGGGAAGTCCTGTGTGGCAGGGGACTAGGCGTCTCCTTTGTGAAGATGAGCTCTTCGCCTAACGCTGTAGGAAGGGAGTTCCTGGGTGGCAGGGGACTAGTGCTCTCCTTTCTGAAGATGAGCTCTTCGCCTAACGCTGTAGGAAGGTTGGTCCTGGGTGGCAGGGGACTAGGGCTCTCCTTTGTGAAGATGAGCTCTTTGCCTAGGAAGGGAGGTCCTGGGTGGCAGGGGACTAGGGCTCTCCTTTGTGAAGATGAGCTCTTTGCCTAACGCTGTAGGAAGGGAGCTCCTGGGTGGCTGGGGACTTGGGATCTCCTTTGTGAAGATGACTCTTTGCCTAACGCTGTAGGAAGGGAGGTCCTGGGTGGCAGGGGGCTAGGGGTCTCCTTTGTGAAGATGAGCTCTTTGCCTAGGAAGGCAGGTCCTGGGTGGCAGGGGACTAGGTGTCTCCTTTGTGAAGAAGAGCTCTCGCCCAACGCTGTAGGAAAGTAGGTCCTGGGTGGCAGGGGACTAGGGTTCTCCTTTGTGAAGATGAGCTCTTTGCCTAACGCTGTAGGAAGGGAGGTCCTGGGTGGCAGGGGACTAGGCGTCTCCTTTGTGAAGATGAGCTCTTCGCCTAACGCTGTAGGCAGGGAGTTCCTGGGTGGCAGGGGACTAGGGTTCTCCTTTGTGAAGATGAGCTCTTCGCCTAACGCTGTAGGAAGGGAGGTCCTGGGTGGCAGGGGACTACGTGTCTCCTTTGTGAAGATGAGCTCTTCGCCTAACGCTGTAGGAAGGCAGGTCCTGGGTGGCAGGGGACTAGGGCTCTCCTTTGAGAAGATGAGCTCTTTGCCTAGGAAGGCAGGTCCTGGGTGGTAGGGGACTAGGTGTCTCCTTTGTGAAGATGAGCTCTTTGCTTAACGCTGTAGGAAGGGAGGTCCTGGGTGGCAGGGGACTAGGGATCTCCTTTGTGAAGTGAGCTCTTTGCCTAACTCTGTAGGAAGGGAGGTCCTGGGTGGCAAGGGACTAGGGATCTCCTTTGTGAAGTGAGCTCTTTGCCTAACGCTGTAGGAAGGGAGTTCCTGGGTGGCAGGGGACTAGGGCTCTCCTTTGTGAAGATGAGCGCTTCGCCTAACACTGTAGGAAGGCAGGTCCTGGGTGGCAGAGGACTAGGGATCTCCTTTGTGAAGATGAGCTCTTTGCCTAACGCTGTAGGAAGGGAGGTCCTGTGTGGCAGGGGACTAGGGCTCTCCTTTGTGAAGCTGAGCTCTTTGCCTAGGAAGGCAGGTCCTGGGTGGTAGGAGACTAGGTGTCTCCTTTGTGAAGATGAGTACTTTGCCTAACGCTGTAGGAAGGGAGGTCCTGGGTGGCAGGGGACTAGGGATCTCCTTTGTGAAGTGAGCTCTTTGCCTAACTCTGTAGGAAGGGAGGTCCTGGGTGGCAGGGGACTAGGGATCTCCTTTGTGAAGATGAGCTCTTCGCTTAGGAAGGGAGGTCCTGGCTGGCAGGGGACTAGGGATCTCCTTTGTGAAGATGAGCTCTTCACCTAACGCTGTAGGAAGGGAAGTCCTGTGTGGCAGGGGACTAGGCGTCTCCTTTGTGAAGATGAGCTCTTCGCCTAACGCTGTAGGAAGGGAGTTCCTGGGTGGCAGGGGACTAGTGCTCTCCTTTCTGAAGATGAGCTCTTCGCCTAACGCTGTAGGAAGGTTGGTCCTGGGTGGCAGGGGACTAGGGCTCTCCTTTGTGAAGATGAGCTCTTTGCCTAGGAAGGGAGGTCCTGGGTGGCAGGGGACTAGGGCTCTCCTTTGTGAAGATGAGCTCTTTGCCTAACGCTGTAGGAAGGGAGCTCCTGGGTGGCTGGGGACTTGGGATCTCCTTTGTGAAGATGACTCTTTGCCTAACGCTGTAGGAAGGGAGGTCCTGGGTGGCAGGGGGCTAGGGGTCTCCTTTGTGAAGATGAGCTCTTTGCCTAGGAAGGCAGGTCCTGGGTGGCAGGGGACTAGGTGTCTCCTTTGTGAAGAAGAGCTCTCGCCCAACGCTGTAGGAAAGTAGGTCCTGGGTGGCAGGGGACTAGGGTTCTCCTTTGTGAAGATGAGCTCTTTGCCTAACGCTGTAGGAAGGGAGGTCCTGGGTGGCAGGGGACTAGGCGTCTCCTTTGTGAAGATGAGCTCTTCGCCTAACGCTGTAGGCAGGGAGTTCCTGGGTGGCAGGGGACTAGGGTTCTCCTTTGTGAAGATGAGCTCTTCGCCTAACGCTGTAGGAAGGGAGGTCCTGGGTGGCAGGGGACTACGTGTCTCCTTTGTGAAGATGAGCTCTTCGCCTAACGCTGTAGGAAGGCAGGTCCTGGGTGGCAGGGGACTAGGGCTCTCCTTTGAGAAGATGAGCTCTTTGCCTAGGAAGGCAGGTCCTGGGTGGTAGGGGACTAGGTGTCTCCTTTGTGAAGATGAGCTCTTTGCTTAACGCTGTAGGAAGGGAGGTCCTGGGTGGCAGGGGACTAGGGATCTCCTTTGTGAAGTGAGCTCTTTGCCTAACTCTGTAGGAAGGGAGGTCCTGGGTGGCAGGGGACTAGGGATCTCCTTTGTGAAGTGAGCACTTTGCCTAACGCTGTAGGAAGGGAGTTCCTGGGTGGCAGGGGACTAGGGCTCTCCTTTGTGAAGATGAGCGCTTCGCCTAACACTGTAGGAAGGCAGGTCCTGGGTGGCAGAGGACTAGGGATCTCCTTTGTGAAGATGAGCTCTTTGCCTAACGCTGTAGGAAGGGAGGTCCTGTGTGGCAGGGGACTAGGGCTCTCCTTTGTGAAGCTGAGCTCTTTGCCTAGGAAGGCAGGTCCTGGGTGGTAGGGGACTAGGTGTCTCCTTTGTGAAGATGAGTACTTTGCCTAACGCTGTAGGAAGGGAGGTCCTGGGTGGCAGGGGACTAGGGATCTCCTTTGTGAAGTGAGCTCTTTGCCTAACTCTGTAGGAAGGGAGGTCCTGGGTGGCAGGGGACTAGGGATCTCCTTTGTGAAGTGAGCTCTTTGCCTAACACTGTAGGAAGGCAGGTCCTGGGTGGCAGGGGACTAGGGATCTCCTTTGTGAAGATGAGCTCTTCGCCTAGGAAGAGAGGTCCTGGGTGGCAGGGGACTAGGGACCTCCTTTGTGAAGATGAGCTCTTTGCCTAACGCTGTAGGAAGGGAGGTCCTGGGTGGCTGGGGACTAGGGATCTCCTTTGTGAAGATGAGCTCTTCTTCTAAAGCTGTAACAAGGCAGGTCCTGGGTGGCAGAGGACTAGGGATCTCCTTTGTGAAGATGAGCTCTTCGCCTAACGCTGTAACAAGGCAGGTCCTGGGTGGCGGGGACTAGGGATCTCCTTTATGATGATGAGCTCTTCACCTAACGCTGTAGGAAGTAAGGTCCTGGGTGGCAGGGGACTAGGGCTCTCCTTTGTGAAGATGAGCTCTTTGCCTAATGCTGTAGGAAGGCAGGTCCTGGGTGGCAGGGGACTAGGGATCTCCTTTGTGAAGAAGAGCTCTCGCCTAACGCTGTAGGAAAGGAGGCCCTGGGTGGCAGGGAACTAGGGATCTCCTTTGTGAAGATGAGCTCTTCGCCTAATGGTGAAGGAAGGGAAGTCCTGGGTGGCAGGGGACTAGGGATCTCCTTTGTGAAGATGAGCTCTTCGCCTAACGCTGTAGGAAGGGAGGTCCTGGGTGGCAGGGGACTAGGGATCTCCTTTGTGAAGATGAGCTCTTCTTCTAACGCTGTAAGAAGGCAGGTCCTGCGTGGCAGGGGACTAGGGGTCTCCTTTGTGTAGATGACTCTTTGCCTAACGCTGTAGGAAGGGAGGTCCTGGTTGGCAGGGGACTAGAGATCTCCTTTGTGAAGATGAGCTCTTCGCCTAGGAAGGCAGGTCCTGGGCGGCAGGGGACTAGGGCTCTCCTTTGAGAAGATGAGCTCTTTGCCTAACGCTGTAGGAAGGGAGCTCCTGGGTGGCAGGGGACTTGGGATCTCCTTTGTGAAGATGAGCTCTTTGCCTAATGCTGTAGGAAGGCAGGTCCTGGGTGGCAGGGGAATAGGGATCTCCTTTGTGAAGATGAGCTCTTCACCTAACGCTGTAGGAAGGGAGGTCCTTGGTGGCAGGGGACTAGGGGTCTCCTTTGTGAAGATGACTCTTTGCCTAACGCTGTAGGAAGGGAGGTCCTGGGTGGCAGGGGACTAGGGCTCTCCTTTGTGAAGATGAGCTCTTCACCTAACGCTGTAGGAAGGGAGGTCCTGGGTGGCAGGGGACTAGGGATCTCCTTTATGATGATGAGCTCTTCACCTAACGCTGTAGGAAGTGAGGTCCTGGGTGGCAGGGGACTAGGGCTCTCCTTTGTGAAGATGAGCTCTTCGCCTAATGGTGAAGGAAGGCAGGTCCTGGGTGGCAAGGGACTAGGGATCTCCTTTGTGAAGAAGAGCTCTCGCCTAACGCTGTAGGAAAGGAGGTCCTGGGTGGCAGGGAACTAGGGATCTCCTTTGTGAAGATGAGCTCTTCTTCTAACGCTGTAAGAAGGCAGGTCCTGCGTGGCAGGGGACTAGGGGTCTCCTTTGTAAAGATGACTCTTTGCCTAACGCTGTAGGAAGGGAGGTCCTGGTTGGCAGGGGACTAGGGATCTCCTTTGTGAAGATGAGCTCTTCGCCTAGGAAGGCAGGTCCTGGGCGGCAGGGGACTAGGGCTCTCCTTTGAGAAGATGAGCTCTTTGCCTAACGCTGTAGGAAGGGAGCTCCTGGGTGGCAGGGGACTTGGGATCTCCTTTGTGAAGATGAGCTCTTTGCCTAATGCTGTAGGAAGGCAGGTCCTGGGTGGCAGGGGACTAGGGATCTCCTTTGTGAAGATGAGCTCTTCACCTAACGCTGTAGGAAGGGAGGTCCTTGGTGGCAGGGGACTAGGGGTCTCCTTTGTGAAGATGACTCTTTGCCTAACGCTGCAGGAAGTGAGGTCCTGGGTGGCAGGGGACTAGGGCTCTCCTTTGTGAAGATGAGCTCTTCGCCTAATGGTGAAGGAAGGCAGGTCCTGGGTGGCAGGGGACTAGGGATCTCCTTTGTGAAGAAGAGCTCTCGCCTAACGCTGTAGGAAAGGAGGTCCTGGGTGGCAGGGAACTAGGGATCTCCTTTGTGAAGATGAGCTCTTCTTCTAACGCTGTAAGAAGGCAGGTCCTGCGTGGCAGGGGACTAGGGGTCTCCTTTGTAAAGATGACTCTTTGCCTAACGCTGTAGGAAGGGAGCTCCTTGGTGGCAGGGGACTTGGGATCTCCTTTGTGAAGATGAGCTCTTTGCCTAATGCTGTAGGAAGGCAGGTCCTGGGTGGCAGGGGACTAGGGATCTCCTTTGTGAAGATGAGCACTTCACCTAACGCTGTAGGAAGGGAGGTCCTTGGTGGCAGGGGACTAGCGGTCTCCTTTGTGAAGATGACTCTTTGCCTAACGCTGTAGGAAGGGAGGTCCTGGGTGGCAGGGGACTAGGGCTCTCCTTTGTGAAGATGAGCTCTTCACCTAACGCTGTAGGAAGGGAGGTCCTGGGTGGCAGGGGACTAGGGATCTCCTTTGTGAAGATGAGCTCTTCGCTTAGGAAGGGAGGTCCTGGCTGGCAGGGGACTAGGGATCTCCTTTGTGAAGATGAGCTCTTCACCTAACGCTGTAGGAAGGGAAGTCCTGTGTGGCAGGGGACTAGGCGTCTCCTTTGTGAAGATGAGCTCTTCGCCTAACGCTGTAGGAAGGGAGTTCCTGGGTGGCAGGGGACTAGTGCTCTCCTTTCTGAAGATGAGCTCTTCGCCTAACGCTGTAGGAAGGTTGGTCCTGGGTGGCAGGGGACTAGGGCTCTCCTTTGTGAAGATGAGCTCTTTGCCTAGGAAGGGAGGTCCTGGGTGGCAGGGGACTAGGGCTCTCCTTTGTGAAGATGAGCTCTTTGCCTAACGCTGTAGGAAGGGAGCTCATGGGTGGCAGGGGACTTGGGATCTCCTTTGTGAAGATGAGCTCTTTGCCTAACGCTGTAACAAGGCAGGTCCTGGGTGGCAGGGGACTAGGGATCTCCTTTGTGAAGATGAGCTCTTCTCCTAACGCTGTAACAAGGCAGGTCCTGGGTGGCAGGGGACTAGGGATCTCCTTTGTGATGATGAGCTCTTCACCAAACGCTGTAGGAAGGGAGGTCCTGCGTGGCAGGGGACTAGGGGTCTCCTTTGTGAAGATGACTCTTTGCCTAACGCTGTAGGAAGGGAGGTCCTGGTTGGCAGGGGACTAGGGATCTCCTTTGTGAAGATGAGTTTGTTGCCTAACGCTGTAGGAAGGGAGGTCCTGGGTGGCAGGGGACTAGGGGTCTCCTTTGTGAAGATTAGCTCTTTGCCTAACGCTGTAGGAAGGGAGGTCCTGGGTTGCAGGGGACTAGGGCTCTCCTTTGTGAAGATGAGCTCTTCGCCTAATGCTGTAGGAAGACAGGTCCTGGGTGGCAGAGGACTAGGGATCTCCTTTGTGAAGATGAGCTCTTCGCCTAACGCTGTAGGAAGGGAGGTCCTGGGTGGCAGGGGACTACGTGTCTCCTTTGTGAAGATGAGCTCTTCGCCTAACGCTGTAGGAAGGCAGGTCCTGGGTGGCAGGGGACTAGGGCTCTCCTTTGAGAAGATGAGCTCTTTGCCTAGGAAGGCAGGTCCTGGGTGGTAGGGGACTAGGTGTCTCCTTTGTGAAGATGAGCTCTTTGCTTAACGCTGTAGGAAGGGAGGTCCTGGGTGGCAGGGGACTAGGGATCTCCTTTGTGAAGTGAGCTCTTTGCCTAACTCTGTAGGAAGGGAGGTCCTGGGTGGCAGGGGACTAGGGATCACCTTTGTGAAGTGAGCTCTTTGCCTAACGCTGTAGGAAGGGAGTTCCTGGGTGGCAGGGGACTAGGGCTCTCCTTTGTGAAGATGAGCGCTTCGCCTAACGCTGTAGGAAGGCAGGTCCTGGGTGGCAGAGGACTAGGGATCTCCTTTGTGAAGATGAGCTCTTTGCCTAACGCTGTAGGAAGGGAGGTCCTGTGTGGCAGGGGACTAGGGCTCTCCTTTGTGAAGCTGAGCTCTTTGCCTAGGAAGGCAGGTCCTGGGTGGTAGGGGACTAGGTGTCTCCTTTGTGAAGATGAGTACTTTGCCTAACGCTGTAGGAAGGGAGGTCCTGGGTGGCAGGGGACTAGGGATCTCCTTTGTGAAGTGAGCTCTTTGCCTAACTCTGTAGGAAGGGAGTTCCTGGGTGGCAGGGGACTAGGGATCTCCTTTGTGAAGTGAGCTCTTTGCCTAACACTGTAGGAAGGCAGGTCCTGGGTGGCAGGGGACTAGGGATCTCCTTTGTGAAGATGAGCTCTTCGCCTAGGAAGAGAGGTCCTGGGTGGCAGGGGACTAGGGACCTCCTTTGTGAAGATGAGCTCTTTGCCTAACGCTGTAGGAAGGGAGGTCCTGGGTGGCTGGGGACTAGGGATCTCCTTTGTGAAGATGAGCTCTTCTTCTAAAGCTGTAACAAGGCAGGTCCTGGGTGGCAGAGGACTAGGGATCTCCTTTGTGAAGATGAGCTCTTCGCCTAACGCTGTAACAAGGCAGGTCCTGGGTGGCAGGGGACTAGGGATCTCCTTTATGATGATGAGCTCTTCACCTAACGCTGTAGGAAGTAAGGTCCTGGGTGGCAGGGGACTAGGGCTCTCCTTTGTGAAGATGAGCTCTTTGCCTAATGCTGTAGGAAGGCAGGTCCTGGGTGGCAGGGGACTAGGGATCTCCTTTGTGAAGAAGAGCTCTCGCCTAACGCTGTAGGAAAGGAGGCCCTGGGTGGCAGGGAACTAGGGATCTCCTTTGTGAAGATGAGCTCTTCGCCTAATGGTGAAGGAAGGGAAGTCCTGGGTGGCAGGGGACTAGGGATCTCCTTTGTGAAGATGAGCTCTTCGCCTAACGCTGTAGGAAGGGAGGTCCTGGGTGGCAGGGGACTAGGGATCTCCTTTGTGAAGATGAGCTCTTCTTCTAACGCTGTAAGAAGGCAGGTCCTGCGTGGCAGGGGACTAGGGGTCTCCTTTGTGTAGATGACTCTTTGCCTAACGCTGTAGGAAGGGAGGTCCTGGTTGGCAGGGGACTAGGGATCTCCTTTGTGAAGATGAGCTCTTTGCCTAGGAAGGCAGGTCCTGGGCGGCAGGGGACTAGGGCTCTCCTTTGAGAAGATGAGCTCTTTGCCTAACGCTGTAGGAAGGGAGCTCCTGGGTGGCAGGGGACTTGGGATCTCCTTTGTGAAGATGAGCTCTTTGCCTAATGCTGTAGGAAGGCAGGTCCTGGGTGGCAGGGGACTAGGGATCTCCTTTGTGAAGATGAGCTCTTCACCTAACGCTGTAGGAAGGGAGGTCCTTGGTGGCAGGGGACTAGGGGTCTCCTTTGTGAAGATGACTCTTTGCCTAACGCTGTAGGAAGGGAGGTCCTGGGTGGCAGGGGACTAGGGCTCTCCTTTGTGAAGATGAGCTCTTGACCTAACGCTGTAGGAAGGGAGGTCCTGGGTGGCAGGGGACTAGGGATCTCCTTTATGATGATGAGCTCTTCACCTAACGCTGTAGGAAGTGAGGTCCTGGGTGGCAGGGGACTAGGGCTCTCCTTTGTGAAGATGAGCTCTTCGCCTAATGGTGAAGGAAGGCAGGTCCTGAGTGGCAGGGGACTAGGGATCTCCTTTGTGAAGAAGAGCTCTCGCCTAACGCTGTAGGAAAGGAGGTCCTGGGTGGCAGGGAACTAGGGATCTCCTTTGTGAAGATGAGCTCTTCTTCTAACGCTGTAAGAAGGCAGGTCCTGCGTGGCAGGGGACTAGGGGTCTCCTTTGTAAAGATGACTCTTTGCCTAACGCTGTAGGAAGGGAGGTCCTGGTTGGCAGGGGACTAGGGATCTCCTTTGTGAAGATGAGCCCTTCGCCTAGGAAGGCAGGTCCTGGGCGGCAGGGGACTAGGGCTCTCCTTTGAGAAGATGAGCTCTTTGCCTAACGCTGTAGGAAGGGAGCTCCTGGGTGGCAGGGGACTTGGGATCTCCTTTGTGAAGATGAGCTCTTTGCCTAATGCTGTAGGAAGGCAGGTCCTGGGTGGCAGGGGACTAGGGATCTCCTTTGTGAAGATGAGCTCTTCACCTAACGCTGTAGGAAGGGAGGTCCTTGGTGGCAGGGGACTAGGGGTCTCCTTTGTGAAGATGACTCTTTGCCTAACGCTGTAGGAAGTGAGGTCCTGGGTGGCAGGGGACTAGGGCTCTCCTTTGTGAAGATGAGCTCTTCGCCTAATGGTGAAGGAAGGCAGGTCCTGGGTGGCAGGGGACTAGGGATCTCCTTTGTGAAGAAGAGCTCTCGCCTAACGCTGTAGGAAAGGAGGTCCTGGGTGGCAGAGAACTAGGGCTCTCCTTTGTGAAGATGAGCTCTTCTTCTAACGCTGTAAGAAGGCAGGTCCTGCGTGGCAGGGGACTAGGGGTCTCCTTTGTAAAGATGACTCTTTGCCTAACGCTGTAGGAAGGGAGGTCCTGGTTGGCAGGGGACTAGGGATCTCCTTTGTGAAGATGAGCTCTTCGCCTAGGAAGGCAGGTCCTGGGCGGCAGGGGACTAGGGCTCTCCTTTGAGAAGATGAGCTCTTTGCCTAACGCTGTAGGAAGGGAGCTCCTGGGTGGCAGGGGACTTGGGATCTCCTTTGTGAAGATGAGCTCTTTGCCTAATGCTGTAGGAAGGCAGGTCCTGGGTGGCAGGGGACTAGGGATCTCCTTTGTGAAGATGAGCTCTTCACCTAACGCTGTAGGAAGGGAGGTCCTTGGTGGCAGGGGACTAGGGGTCTCCTTTGTGAAGATGACTCTTTGCCTAACGCTGTAGGAAGGGAGGTCCTGGGTGGCAGGGGACTAGGGCTCTCCTTTGTGAAGATGAGCTCTTCACCTAACGCTGTAGGAAGGGAGGTCCTGGGTGGCAGGGGACTAGGGATCTCCTTTGTGAAGATGAGCTCTTCGCTTAGGAAGGGAGGTCCTGGCTGGCAGGGGACTAGGGATCTCCTTTGTGAAGATGAGCTCTTCACCTAACGCTGTAGGAAGGGAAGTCCTGTGTGGCAGGGGACTAGGCGTCTCCTTTGTGAAGATGAGCTCTTCGCCTAACGCTGTAGGAAGGGAGTTCCTGGGTGGCAGGGGACTAGTGCTCTCCTTTCTGAAGATGAGCTCTTCGCCTAACGCTGTAGGAAGGTTGGTCCTGGGTGGCAGGGGACTAGGGCTCTCCTTTGTGAAGATGAGCTCTTTGCCTAGGAAGGGAGGTCCTGGGTGGCAGGGGACTAGGGCTCTCCTTTGTGAAGATGAGCTCTTTGCCTAACGCTGTCGGAAGGGAGCTCATGGGTGGCAGGGGACTTGGGATCTCCTTTGTGAAGATGAGCTCTTTGCCTAACGCTGTAACAAGGCAGGTCCTGGGTGGCAGGGGACTAGGGATCTCCTTTGTGAAGATGAGCTCTTCTCCTAACGCTGTAACAAGGCAGGTCCTGGGTGGCAGGGGACTAGGGATCTCCTTTGTGATGATGAGCTCTTCACCTAACGCTGTAGGAAGGGAGGTCCTGCGTGGCAGGGGACTAGGGGTCTCCTTTGTGAAGATGACTCTTTGCCTAACGCTGTAGGAAGGGAGGTCCTGGTTGGCAGGGGACTAGGGATCTCCTTTGTGAAGATGAGCTCTTCGCCTAGGAAGGAAGGTCCTGGGCAGCAGGGGACTAGGGATCTCCTTTGTGAAGATGAGTTTGTTGCCTAACGCTGTAGGAAGGGAGGTCCTGGGTGGCAGGGGACTAGGGGTCTCCTTTGTGAAGATTAGCTCTTTGCCTAACGCTGTAGGAAGGGAGGTCCTGGGTTGCAGGGGACTAGGGCTCTCCTTTGTGAAGATGAGCTCTTCGCCTAATGCTGTAGGAAGACAGGTCCTGGGTGGCAGAGGACTAGGGATCTCCTTTGTGAAGATGAGATCTTTGCCTAACGCTGTAGGAAGGCAGGTCCTGGGTGGTAGGGGACTAGGGATCTCCTTTGTGAAGATGAGCTCTTCTCCTCACGCTGTAACAAGGCAGGTCCTGGGTGGCAGGGGACTAGGGATCTCCTTTGTGAAGATGAGCTGTTCGCCTAGGAAGGCAGGTCCTGGCTGGCAGGGGACTAGGGATCTCCTTTGTGAAGATGAGCTCTTCACCTAACGCTGTAGGAAGGGAGGTCCTGGGTGGCAGGGGACTAGGGATCTCCTTTGTGAAGATGAGTTCTTCGCCTAGGAAGGGAGGTCCTGGGTTGCAGGGGACTAGGGATCTCCTTTGTGAAGATGAGCTCTTCACCTAACGCTGTAGGAAGGGAGGTCCTGTGTGGCAGTGGACTAGGCGTCTCCTTTGTGAAGATGACTCTTTGCCTAACGCTGTAGGAAGGGAGTTCCTGGGTGGCAGGGGACTAGGGCTCTCCTTTGTGAAGATGAGCTCTTCGCCTAAAGCTGTAGGAAGGCTGGTCCTGGGGGGCAGGGGACTAGGGCTCTCCTTTGTGAAGATGAGCTCTTTGTCTAGGAAGGGAGGTCCTGGGTGGCAGGGGACTAGGGCTCTCCTTTGTGAAGATGAGCTTTTTGCCTAACGCTGTAGGAAGGGAGCTCCTGGGTGGCAGGGGACTTGGGATCTCCTTTGTGAAGATGAGCTCTTCACCTAACGCTGTAGGAAGGGAGGTCCTGGGTGGCAGGGGACTAGGGGTCTCCTTTGTGAAGATGACTCTTTGCCTAACGCTGTAGGAAGGAGGTCCTGGGTGGCAGGGGACTAGGGCTCTCCTTTGTGAAGATGAGCTCTTCGCCTAGGAAGGGAGGTCCTGGCTGGCAGGGGACTAGGGCTCTCCTTTGTGAAGATGAGCTCTTTGCCTAACGCTGTAGGAAAGGAGGTCCTGGGTGGCAGGGGACTAGGGATCTCCTTTGTGAAGATGAGCTCTTCTCCTAACGCTGTAACAAGGCCGGTCCTGGGTGGAAGGGGACTAGGGATCTCCTTTGTGATGATGAGCTCTTCACCTAACGCTGTAGGAAGAGAGGTCCTGGGTGGCAGGGGACTAGGGATCTCCTTTGTGAAGATGAGCTCTTCTCCTAACGCTGTAACAAGGCAGGTTCTGGGTGGCAGGGGACTAGGGATCTCCTTTGTGATGATGAGCTCTTCACCTAACGCTGTAGGAAGGGAGGTCCTGGGTGGCAGGGGAATAGGGGTCTCCTTTGTGAAGATGACTCTTTGCCTAACGTTGTAGGAAGGGAGGTCCTGGGTGGCAGGGGACTAGGGATCTCCTTTGTGAAGATGAGCTCTTCGCCTAGGAAGGCAGGTCCTGGGTTGCAGGGGACTAGGGATCTCCTTTGTGAAGATGAGCTCTTCGCCTAACGCTGTAGGAAGGGAGTTCCTGGGTGGCTGGGGACTAGGGCTCTCCTTTGTGAAGATGAGCTCTTCGCCCAACGCTGTAGGAAGGGAGTTCCTGGGTTTCAGGGGACTAGGCGTCTCCTTTGTGAAGATGAGCTCTTCGCCTAACGCTGTAAGCAGGGAGTTCCTGGGTGGCAGGGGACTAGGGTTCTCCTTTGTGAAGATGAGCTCTTCGCCTAACGCTGTAGGAAGGGAGGTCCTGGGTGGCAGGGGACTAGGTGTCTCCTTTGTGAAGATGAGCTCTTCGCCTAACGCTGTAAGAAGGGAGTTCCTGGGTGGCAGGGGACTAGGGCTCTCCTTTGTGAAGATGAGCGCTTCGCCTAACGCTGTAGGAAGGCAGGTCCTGGGTGGCAGGGGACTAGGGATCTCCTTTGTGAAGTGAGCTCTTTGCCTAACTCTGTAGGAAGGGAGGTCCTGGGTGGCAGGGGACTAGGGATCTCCTTTGTGATGTGAGCTCTTTGCCTAACGCTGTAGGAAGGGAGTTCCTGGGTGGCAGGGGACTAGGGCTCTCCTTTGTGAAGATGAGTGCTTCGCCTAATGCTGTAGGAAGGCAGGTCCTGGGTGGCAGAGGACTAGGGATCTCCTTTGTGAAGATGAGCTCTTTGCCTAGGAAGGCAGGTCCTGGGTGGTAGGGGACTAGGTGTCTCCTTTGTGAAGATGAGCTCTTTGCCTAACGCTGTAGGAAGGGAGGTCCTGGGTGGCAGGGGACTAGGGATCTCCTTTGTGAAGTGAGCTCTTTGCCTAACTCTGTAGGAAGGGAGGTCCTGGGTGGCAGGGGACTAGGGATCTCCTTTGTGATGTGAGCTCTTTGCCTAACGCTGTAGGAAGGGAGTTCCTGGGTGGCAGGGGACTGGGGCTCTCCTTTGTGAAGATGAGCGCTTCGCCTAATGCTGTAGGAAGGCAGGTCCTGGGTGGCAGAGGACTAGGGATCTCCTTTGTGAAGATGAGCTCTTTGCCTAACGCTGTAGGAAGGGAGGTCCTGCGTGGCAGGGGACTAGGGCTCTCCTTTGTGAAGCTGAGCTCTTTGCCTAGGAAGGCAGGTCCTGGGTGGTAGGGGACTAGGTGTCTCCTTTGTGAAGATGAGCTCTTTGCCTAACGCTGTAGGAAGGGAGGTCCTGGGTGGCAGGGGACTAGGGATCTCCTTTGTGAAGTGAGCTCTTTGCCTAACTCTGTAGGAAGGGAGGTCCTGGGTGGCAGGGGACTAGGGATCTCCTTTGTGAAGTGAGCTCTTTGCCTAACGCTGTAGGAAGGCAGGTCCTGGGTGGCAGGGGACTAGGGATCTCCTTTGTGAAGATGAGCTCTTCGCCTAGGAAGAGAGGTCCTGGGTGGCAGGGGACTAGGGACCTCCTTTGTGAAGATGAGCTCTTTGCCTAACGCTGTAGGAAGGGAGATCCTGGGTGGCTGGGGACTAGGGATCTCCTTTGTGAAGATGAGCTCTTCTTCTAACGCTGTAACAAGGCAGGTCCTGGGTGGCAGAGGACTAGGGATCCCCTTTGTCAAGATGAGATCTTTGCCTAACGCTGTAGGAAGGGATGTCCTGGGTGGTAGGGGACTAGGGATCTCCTTTGTGAAGATGAGCTCTTCGTCTAACGCTGTAACAAGGCAGGTCCTGGGTGGCAGGGGACTAGGGATCTCCTTTATGATGCTGAGCTCTTCACCTAACGCTGTATGAAGTAAGGTCCTGGGTGGCAGGGGACTAGGGCTCTCCTTTGTGAAGATGAGCTCTTTACCTAATGCTGTAGGAAGGCAGGTCCTGGGTGGCAGGGGACTAGGGATCTCCTTTGTGAAGAAGAGCTCTCGCCTAACGCTGTAGGAAAGGAGGTCCTGGGTGGCAGGGAACTAGGGATCTCCTTTGTGAAGATGAGCTCTTCGCCTAATGGTGAAGGAAGGGAGGTCCTGGGTGGCAGGGGACTAGGGATCTCCTTTGTGAAGATGAGCTCTTCGCCTAACGCTGTAGGAAGGGAGGTCCTGGGTGGCAGGGGACTAGGGATCTCCTTTGTGAAGATGAGCTCTTCTTCTAACGCTGTAAGAAGGCAGGTCCTGCGTGGCAGGGGACTAGGGGTCTCCTTTGTGAAGATGACTCTTTGCCTAACGCTGTAGGAAGGGAGGTCCTGGTTGGTAGGGGACTAGGGATCTCCTTTGTGAAGATGAGCTCTTCGCCTAGGAAGGCAGGTCCTGGGCGGCAGGGGACTAGGGATCTCCTTTGTGAAGATGAGCTCTTCACCTAACGCTGTAGGAAGGGAGGTCCTTGGTGGCAGGGGACTAGGGGTCTCCTTTGTGAAAATGAGCTCTTTGCCTAATGCCATAGGAAGGCAGGTCCTGGGTGGCAGGGGACTAGGGATCTCCTTTGTGAAGATGAGCTCTTCACCTAACGCTGTAGGAAGGGAGGTCCTTGGTGGCAGGGGACTAGGGGTCTCCTTTGTGAAGATGACTCTTTGCCTAACGCTGTAGGAAGGGAGGTCCTGGGTGGCAGGGGACTAGAGATCTCCTTTGTGAAGATGAGCTCTTCGCCTAGGAATGGAGGTCCTGGCTGGCAGGGAACTAGGGATCTCCTTTGTGAAGATGAGCTCTTCGCCTAATGGTGAAGGAAGGGAGGTCCTGGGTGGCAGGGGCTAGGGATCTCCTTTGTGAAGATGAGCTCTTTGCCTAACGCTGTAACAAGGCAGGTCCTGGGTGGCAGGGGACTAGGGATCTCCTTTGTGAAGATGAGCTCTTCACCTAACGCTGTAGGAAGGGAGGTCCTGTGTGGCAGGGGACTAGGCGTCTCCTTTGTGAAGATGAGCTCTTCGCCTAACGCTGTAGGAAGGGAGTTCCTGGGTGGCAGGGGACTAGGGCTCTCCTTTGTGAAGATGAGCTCTTCGCCTAACGCTGTAGGAAGGTTGTTCCTGGGTGGCAGGGGACTAGGGCTCTCCTTTGGGAAGATGAGCTCTTTGCCTAGGAAGGGAGGTCCTGGGTGGCAGGGGACTAGGGCTCTCCTTTGTGAAGATGAGCTCTTTGCCTAACGCTGTAGGAAGGGAGGTCCTGGGTGGCAGGGGACTAGGGGACTCCTTTGTGAAGATGAATCTTTGCCTAACGCTGTAGGAAGGGAGGTCCTGGCTGGCAGGGGACTAGGGCTCTCCTTTGTGAAGATGAGCTCTTTGCCTAACGCTGTAGGAAAGGAGGTCCTGGGTGGCAGGGGACTAGGGATCTCCTTTGTGAAGATGAGCTCTTCGCCTAACGCTGTAGGAAGGGAGGTCCTGGGTGGCAGGGGACTAGGGATCTCCTTTGTGAAGATGAGCTCTTCTCCTAACGCTGTAACAAGGCAGGTCCTGGGTGGCAGGGGACTAGGGATCTCCTTTGTGATGATGAGCTCTTCACCTAACGCTGTAGGAAGGGAGGTCCTGCGTGGCAGGGGACTAGGGGTCTCCTTTGTGAAGATGACTCTTTGCCTAACGCTGTAGGAAGGTTGGTCCTGGTTGGCAGGGGACTGGGGATCTCCTTTGTGAAGATGAGCTCTTCGCCTAGGAAGGAAGGTCCTGGGCGGCAGGGGACTAGGGATCTCCTTTGTGAAGATGAGTTTGCTGCTTAACGCTGTAGGAAGGGAGGTCCTGGGTGGCAGGGGACTAGGGGTCTCCTTTGTGAAGATGAGATCTTTGCCTAACGCTGTAGGAAGGGAGGTCCTGGGTGGTAGGGGACTAGGGATCTCCTTTGTGAAGATGAGCTCTTCTCCTAACGCTGTAACAAGGGAGGTCCTGGGTGGCAGGGGACTAGGGATCTCCTTTGTGATGATGAGCTCTTCACCTAACGCTGTAGGAAGGGAGGTCCTGCGTGGCAGGGGACTAGGGGTCTCCTTTGTGAAGATGACTCTTTGCCTAACGCTGTAGGAAGGGAGGTCCTGGGTGGCAGGGGACTAGGGATCTCCTTTGTGAAGATGAGCTCTTCGCCTAGGAAGGCAGGTCCTGGGCGGCAGGGGACTAGGGATCTCCTTTGTGAAGATGAGTTTGTTGCCTACCGCTGTAGGAAGGGAGGTCCTGGGTGGCAGGGGACTAGGGATCTCCTTTGTGAAGATGAGCTCTTCGCCTAGGAAGGCAGGTCCTCGGTTGCAGGGGACTAGGTATCTCCTTTGTGAAGATGAGCTCTTTGCCTAACGCTGTAGGAAGGGAGGTCCTGGGTGGCAGGGTACTAGGGCTCTCCTTTGTGAAGATGAGCTCTTCACCTAGGAAGGGAGGTCCTGGCTGGCAGGGGACTAGGGATCTCCTTTGTGAATATGAGCTCTTCACCTAACGCTGTAGGAAGGGAGGTCCTGGGTGGCAGGGGACTAGGGATTTCCTTTGTGAAGATGAGCTCTTCCCCTAGGAAGGGAGGTCCTGGGTTGTAGGGGACTAGGGATCTCCTTTGTGAAGATGAGCTCTTTGCCTAACGCTGTAGGAAGGGAGGTCCTGGGTGGCAGGGTACTAGGGCTCTCCTTTGTGAAGATGAGCTCTTCGCCTAGGAAGGGAGGTCCTGGCTGGCAGGGGACTAGGGATCTCCTTTGTGAAGATGAGCTCTTCACCTAACGCTGTAGGAAGGGAGCTCCTGGGTGGCAGGGGACTAGGGATCTCCTTTGTGAAGATGAGCTCTTCCCCTAGGAAGGGAGGTCCTGTGTGGCAGTGGACTAGGCGTCTCCTTTGTGAAGATGACTCTTTGCCTAACGCTGTAGGAAGGGAGTTCCTGGGTGGCAGGGGACTAGGGCTCTCCTTTGTGAAGATGAGCTCTTCGCCTAAAGCTGTAGGAAGGCTGGTCCTGGGGGGCAGGGGACTAGGGCTCTCCTTTGTGAAGATGAGCTCTTTGCCTAGGAAGGGAGGTCCTGGGTGGCAGGGGACTAGGGCTCTCCTTTGTGAAGATGAGCTCTTTGCCTAACGCTATAGGAAGGGAGCTCCTGGGTGGCAGGGGACTTGGGATCTCCTTTGTGATGATGAGCTCTTCTCCTAACGCTGTAACAAGGCAGGTCCTGGGTGGCAGGGGACTAGGGATCTCCTTTGTGATGATGAGCTCTTCACCTAACGCTGTAGGAAGGGAGGTCCTGCGTGGCAGGGGACTAGGGGTCTCCTTTGTGAAGATGACTCTTTGCCTAACGCTGTAGGAAGGGAGGTCCTGGTTGGCAGGGGACTAGGGATCTCCTTTGTGAAGATGAGCTCTTCGCCTAACGCTGTAGGAAGGGAGGTCCTGGGTGGCAGGGGACTAGGGATCTTCTTTGTGATGATGAGCTCTTCACCTAACGCTGTAGGAAGGGAGGTCCTGGGTGGCAGGGGACTAGGGATCTCCTTTGTGAAGATGAGCTCTTCGCCTAGGAAGGCAGGTCCTGGGTTGCAGGGGACTAGGGATCTCCTTTGTGAAGATGAGCTCTTTGCCTAACGCTGTAGGAAGGGAGGTCCTGTGTGGCAGGGGACTAGGGCTCTCCTTTGTGAAGATGAGCTCTTCGCCCAACGCTTTAGGAAGGCAGGTCCTGGGTGGCAGAGGACTAGGGCTCTCCTTTGTGAAGATGAGCTCTTCGCCTAACGCTGTAGGAAGGCAGGTCCTGGGTGGCAGGGGACTAGGGCTCTCCTTTGTGAAGATGAGCTCTTCGCCTAACGCTGTAGGAAGGGAGCTCCTGGGTGGCTGGGGACTTGGGATCTCCTTTGTGAAGATGAGCTCTTTACCTAACGCTGTAGGAAGGGAGGTCCTGGGTGGCAGGGGACTAGGGGTCTCCTTTGTGAAGATGACTCTTTGCCTAACGCTGTAGGAAGGGAGGTCCTGGGTGGCAGGGGGCTAGGGGTCTCCTTTGTGAAGATGAGCTCTTTGCCTAGGAAGGCAGGTCCTGGGTGGCAGGGGACTAGGTGTCTCCTTTGTGAAGAAGAGCTCTCGCCCAACGCTGTAGGAAAGGAGGTCCTGGGTGGCAGGGGACTAGGGTTCTCCTTTGTGAAGATGAGCTCTTTGCCTAACACTGTAGGAAGGGAGGTCCTGGGTGGCAGGGGACTAGGCGTCTCCTTTGTGAAGATGAGCTCTTCGCCTAACGCTGTAGGCAGGGAGTTCCTGGGTGGCAGGGGACTAGGGTTCTCCTTTGTGAAGATGAGCTCTTCGCCTAACGCTGTAGGAAGGGAGGTCCTGGGTGGCAGGGGACTAGGTGTCTCCTTTGTGAAGATGAGCTCTTCGCCTAACGCTGTAGGAATAGAGGTCCTGGGTGGCAGGGGACTAGGTGTCTCCTTTGTGAAGATGAGCTCTTTGCCTAACGCTGTAGGAAGGAGGTCCTGGGTGGCAGGGGACTAGGGCTCTCCTTTGTGAAGATGAGCTCTTCGCCTAGGAAGGGAGGTCCTGGCTGGCAGGGGACTAGGGCTCTCCTTTGTGAAGATGAGCTCTTTGCCTAACGCTGTAGGAAAGGAGGTCCTGGGTGGCAGGGGACTAGGGATCTCCTTTGTGAAGATGAGCTCTTCTCCTAACGCTGTAACAAGGCAGGTCCTGGGTGGCAGGGGACTAGGGATCTCCTTTGTGATGATGAGCTCTTCACCTAACGCTGTAGGAAGGGAGGTCCTGCGTGGCAGGGGACTAGGGGTCTCCTTTGTGAAGATGACTCTTTGCCTAACGCTGTAGGAAGGGAGGTCCTGGTTGGCAGGGGACTAGGGATCTCCTTTGTGAAGATGAGCTCTTCGCCTAACGCTGTAGGAAGGGAGGTCCTGGGTGGCAGGGGACTAGGGATCTTCTTTGTGATGATGAGCTCTTCACCTAACGCTGTAGGAAGGGAGGTCCTGGGTGGCAGGGGACTAGGGATCTCCTTTGTGAAGATGAGCTCTTCGCCTAGGAAGGCAGGTCCTGGGTTGCAGGGGACTAGGGATCTCCTTTGTGCAGATGAGCTCTTTGCCTAACGCTGTAGGAAGGGAGGTCCTGTGTGGCAGGGGACTAGGGCTCTCCTTTGTGAAGATGAGCTCTTCGCCCAACGCTTTAGGAAGGCAGGTCCTGGGTGGCAGAGGACTAGGGCTCTCCTTTGTGAAGATGAGCTCTTCGCCTAACGCTGTAGGAAGGCAGGTCCTGGGTGGCAGGGGACTAGGGCTCTCCTTTGTGAAGATGAGCTCTTCGCCTAACGCTGTAGGAAGGGAGCTCCTGGGTGGCTGGGGACTTGGGATCTCCTTTGTGAAGATGAGCTCTTTACCTAACGCTGTAGGAAGGGAGGTCCTGGGTGGCAGGGGACTAGGGGTCTCCTTTGTGAAGATGACTCTTTGCCTAACGCTGTAGGAAGGGAGGTCCTGGGTGGCAGGGGGCTAGGGGTCTCCTTTGTGAAGATGAGCTCTTTGCCTAGGAAGGCAGGTCCTGGGTGGCAGGGGACTAGGTGTCTCCTTTGTGAAGAAGAGCTCTCGCCCAACGCTGTAGGAAAGGAGGTCCTGGGTGGCAGGGGACTAGGGTTCTCCTTTGTGAAGATGAGCTCTTTGCCTAACACTGTAGGAAGGGAGGTCCTGGGTGGCAGGGGACTAGGCGTCTCCTTTGTGAAGATGAGCTCTTCGCCTAACGCTGTAGGCAGGGAGTTCCTGGGTGGCAGGGGACTAGGGTTCTCCTTTGTGAAGATGAGCTCTTCGCCTAACGCTGTAGGAAGGGAGGTCCTGGGTGGCAGGGGACTAGGTGTCTCCTTTGTGAAGATGAGCTCTTCGCCTAACGCTGTAGGAATAGAGGTCCTGGGTGGCAGGGGACTAGGTGTCTCCTTTGTGAAGATGAGCTCTTCGCCTAACGCTGTAAGAAGGGAGTTCCTGGGTGGCAGGGGACTAGGGTTCTCCTTTGTGAAGATGAGCTCTTCGCCTAACGCTGTAGGCAGGGAGTTCCTGGGTGGCAGGGGACTAGGGTTCTCCTTTGTGAAGATGAGCTCTTCGCCTAACGCTGTAGGATGAGAGGTCCTGGGTGGCAGGGGACTGGGTGTCTCCTTTGTGAAGATGAGCTCTTCGCCTAACGCTGTAAGAAGGGAGTTCCTGGGTGGCAGGGGACTAGGGCTCTCCTTTGTGAAGATGAGCGCTTCGCCTAACGCTGTAGGAAGGCAGGTCCTGGGTGGCAGAGGACTAGGGCTCTCCTTTGAGAAGATGAGCTCTTTGCCTAGGAAGGCAGGTCCTGGGTGGTCGGGGACTAGGTGTCTCCTTTGTGAAGATGAGCTCTTTGCCTAACGCTGTAGGAAGGGAGGTCCTGGGTGGCAGGGGACTAGGGATCTCCTTTGTAAAGTGAGCTCTTTGCCTAACTCTGTAGGAAGGGAGGTCCTGGGTGGCTGGGGACTTGGGATCTCCTTTGTGAAGATGAGCTCTTTACCTAACGCTGTAGGAAGGGAGGTCCTGGGTGGCAGGGGACTAGGGGTCTCCTTTGTGAAGATGACTCTTTGCCTAACGCTGTAGGAAGGGAGGTCCTGGGTGGCAGGGGGCTAGGGGTCTCCTTTGTGAAGATGAGCTCTTTGCCTAGGAAGGCAGGTCCTGGGTGGCAGGGGACTAGGTGTCTCCTTTGTGAAGAAGAGCTCTCGCCCAACGCTGTAGGAAAGGAGGTCCTGGGTGGCAGGGGACTAGGGTTCTCCTTTGTGAAGATGAGCTCTTTGCCTAACGCTGTAGGAAGGGAGGTCCTGGGTGGCAGGGGACTAGGCGTCTCCTTGTGAAGATGAGCTCTTCGCCTAACGCTGTAGGCAGGGAGTTCCTGGGTGGCAGGGGACTAGGGTTCTCCTTTGTGAAGATGAGCTCTTCGCCTAACGCTGTAGGAAGGGAGGTCCTGGGTGGCAGGGGACTAGCTGTCTCCTTTGTGAAGATGAGCTCTTCGCCTAACGCTGTAGGAAGGGAGGTCCTGGGTGGCAGGGGACTAGGTGTCTCCTTTGTGAAGATGAGCTCTTCGCCTAACGCTGTAAGAAGGGTGTTCCTGGGTGGCAGGGGACTAGAGTTCTCCTTTGTGAAGATGAGCTCTTCGCCTAACGCTGTAGGCAGGGAGTTCCTGGGTGGCAGGGGACTAGGGTACTCCTTTGTGAAGATGAGCTCTTCGCCTAACGCTGTAGGAAGGGAGGTCCTGGGTGGTAGGGGACTAGGTGTCTCCTTTGTGAAGATGAGCTCTTCGCCTAACGCTGTAAGAAGGGAGTTCCTGGGTGGCAGGGGACTAGGGCTCTCCTTTGTGAAGATGAGCGCTTCACCTAACGCTGTAGGAAGGGAGGTCCTGGGTGGCAGGGGACTAGGGATCTCCTTTGTGAAGTGAGCTCTTTGCCTAACGCTGTAGGAAGGGAGTTCCTGGGTGGCAGGGGACTAGGGCTCTCCTTTGTGAAGATGAGCGCTTCGCCTAACGCTGTAGGAAGGCAGGTCCTGGGTGGCAGAGGACTAGGGATCTCCTTTATGAAGATGAGCTCTTTGCCTAACGCTGTAGGAAGGGAGGTCCTGGGTGGCAGGGGACTAGGGCTCTCCTTTGTGAAGATGAGCTCTTTGCCTAACGCTGTAGGAAGGGAGGCCCTGGGTGGCAGGGGACTAGGGATCTCCTTTGTGAAGATGAGCTCTTCGCCTAGGAAGAGAGGTCCTGGGTGGCAGGGGACTAGGGACCTCCTTTGAGAAGATGAGCTCTTTGCCTAACGCTGTAGGAAGGGAGGTCCTGGGTGCAGGGGAATAGGGATCTCCTTTGTGAAGATGAGCTCTTTGCCTAACGCTGTAGGAAGGGAGGTCCTGGGTGGCTGGGGACTAGGGATCTCCTTTGTGAAGATGAGCTCTTCTTCTAACGCTGTAACAAGGCAGGTCCTGGGTGGCAGAGGACTAGGGATCTCCTTTGTGAAGATGAGATCTTTGCCTAACGCTGTAGGAAGGGAGGTCCTGGGTGGTAGGGGACTAGGGATCTCCTTTGTGAAGATGAGCTCTTCGCCTAACGCTGTAACAAGGCAGGTCCTGGGTGGCAGGGGACTAGGGATCTCCTTTATGATGATGAGCTCTTCACCTAACGCTGTAGGAAGGGAGGTCCTGGGTGGCAGGGGAATAGGGGTCTCCTTTGTGAAGATGACTCTTTGCCTAACGCTGTAGGAAGGGAGGTCCTGGGTGGCAGGGGACTAGAGATCTCCTTTGTGAAGATGAGCTCTTCGCCAAGGAAGGCAGGTCCTTGGTTGCAGGGGACTAGGCGTCTCCTTTGTGAAGATGAGCTCTTCGCCTAACGCTGTAGGAAGGCTGGTCCTGGGTGGCAGAGGACAAGGGATCTCATTTGTGAAGATGAGCTCTTTGCCTAACGCTGTAGGAAGGGAGGTCCTGGGTGGCAGGGGACTAGGGCTCTCCTTTGTGAAGATGAGCTCTTTGCCTAGGAATGGAGGTCCTGGGTGGCAGGCGACTAGGGCTCTCCTTTGTGAAGATGAGCTCTTCACCTAGGAAGGGAGGTCCTGGCTGGCAGGGGACTAGGGCTCTCCTTTGTGAAGATGAGCTCTTTGCCTAACGCTGTAGGAAGGGAGGTCCTGGGTGGCTGGGGACTAGGGATCTCCTTTGTGAAGATGATCTCTTCGCCTAACGCTGTAAGAAGGGTGTTCCTGGGTGGCAGGGGACTAGGGATCTCCTTTGTGAAGATGAGCTCTTCGCCTAGGAAGGCAGGTCCTGGGCGGCAGGGGACTAGGGATCTCCTTTGTGAAGATGAGTTTGTTGCCTACCGCTGTAGGAAGGGAGGTCCTGGGTGGCAGGGGACTAGGGATCTCCTTTGTGAAGATGAGCTCTTCGCCTAGGAAGGCAGGTCCTCGGTTGCAGGGGACTAGGTATCTCCTTTGTGAAGATGAGCTCTTTGCCTAACGCTGTAGGAAGGGAGGTCCTGGGTGGCAGGGTACTAGGGCTCTCCTTTGTGAAGATGAGCTCTTCACCTAGGAAGGGAGGTCCTGGCTGGCAGGGGACTAGGGATCTCCTTTGTGAATATGAGCTCTTCACCTAACGCTGTAGGAAGGGAGGTCCTGGGTGGCAGGGGACTAGGGATTTCCTTTGTGAAGATGAGCTCTTCCCCTAGGAAGGGAGGTCCTGGGTTGTAGGGGACTAGGGATCTCCTTTGTGAAGATGAGCTCTTTGCCTAACGCTGTAGGAAGGGAGGTCCTGGGTGGCAGGGTACTAGGGCTCTCCTTTGTGAAGATGAGCTCTTCGCCTAGGAAGGGAGGTCCTGGCTGGCAGGGGACTAGGGATCTCCTTTGTGAAGATGAGCTCTTCACCTAACGCTGTAGGAAGGGAGCTCCTGGGTGGCAGGGGACTAGGGATCTCCTTTGTGAAGATGAGCTCTTCCCCTAGGAAGGGAGGTCCTGTGTGGCAGTGGACTAGGCGTCTCCTTTGTGAAGATGACTCTTTGCCTAACGCTGTAGGAAGGGAGTTCCTGGGTGGCAGGGGACTAGGGCTCTCCTTTGTGAAGATGAGCTCTTCGCCTAAAGCTGTAGGAAGGCTGGTCCTGGGGGGCAGGGGACTAGGGCTCTCCTTTGTGAAGATGAGCTCTTTGCCTAGGAAGGGAGGTCCTGGGTGGCAGGGGACTAGGGCTCTCCTTTGTGAAGATGAGCTCTTTGCCTAACGCTATAGGAAGGGAGCTCCTGGGTGGCAGGGGACTTGGGATCTCCTTTGTGATGATGAGCTCTTCTCCTAACGCTGTAACAAGGCAGGTCCTGGGTGGCAGGGGACTAGGGATCTCCTTTGTGATGATGAGCTCTTCACCTAACGCTGTAGGAAGGGAGGTCCTGCGTGGCAGGGGACTAGGGGTCTCCTTTGTGAAGATGACTCTTTGCCTAACGCTGTAGGAAGGGAGGTCCTGGTTGGCAGGGGACTAGGGATCTCCTTTGTGAAGATGAGCTCTTCGCCTAACGCTGTAGGAAGGGAGGTCCTGGGTGGCAGGGGACTAGGGATCTTCTTTGTGATGATGAGCTCTTCACCTAACGCTGTAGGAAGGGAGGTCCTGGGTGGCAGGGGACTAGGGATCTCCTTTGTGAAGATGAGCTCTTCGCCTAGGAAGGCAGGTCCTGGGTTGCAGGGGACTAGGGATCTCCTTTGTGAAGATGAGCTCTTTGCCTAACGCTGTAGGAAGGGAGGTCCTGTGTGGCAGGGGACTAGGGCTCTCCTTTGTGAAGATGAGCTCTTCGCCCAACGCTTTAGGAAGGCAGGTCCTGGGTGGCAGAGGACTAGGGCTCTCCTTTGTGAAGATGAGCTCTTCGCCTAACGCTGTAGGAAGGCAGGTCCTGGGTGGCAGGGGACTAGGGCTCTCCTTTGTGAAGATGAGCTCTTCGCCTAACGCTGTAGGAAGGGAGCTCCTGGGTGGCTGGGGACTTGGGATCTCCTTTGTGAAGATGAGCTCTTTACCTAACGCTGTAGGAAGGGAGGTCCTGGGTGGCAGGGGACTAGGGGTCTCCTTTGTGAAGATGACTCTTTGCCTAACGCTGTAGGAAGGGAGGTCCTGGGTGGCAGGGGGCTAGGGGTCTCCTTTGTGAAGATGAGCTCTTTGCCTAGGAAGGCAGGTCCTGGGTGGCAGGGGACTAGGTGTCTCCTTTGTGAAGAAGAGCTCTCGCCCAACGCTGTAGGAAAGGAGGTCCTGGGTGGCAGGGGACTAGGGTTCTCCTTTGTGAAGATGAGCTCTTTGCCTAACACTGTAGGAAGGGAGGTCCTGGGTGGCAGGGGACTAGGCGTCTCCTTTGTGAAGATGAGCTCTTCGCCTAACGCTGTAGGCAGGGAGTTCCTGGGTGGCAGGGGACTAGGGTTCTCCTTTGTGAAGATGAGCTCTTCGCCTAACGCTGTAGGAAGGGAGGTCCTGGGTGGCAGGGGACTAGGTGTCTCCTTTGTGAAGATGAGCTCTTCGCCTAACGCTGTAGGAATAGAGGTCCTGGGTGGCAGGGGACTAGGTGTCTCCTTTGTGAAGATGAGCTCTTTGCCTAACGCTGTAGGAAGGAGGTCCTGGGTGGCAGGGGACTAGGGCTCTCCTTTGTGAAGATGAGCTCTTCGCCTAGGAAGGGAGGTCCTGGCTGGCAGGGGACTAGGGCTCTCCTTTGTGAAGATGAGCTCTTTGCCTAACGCTGTAGGAAAGGAGGTCCTGGGTGGCAGGGGACTAGGGATCTCCTTTGTGAAGATGAGCTCTTCTCCTAACGCTGTAACAAGGCAGGTCCTGGGTGGCAGGGGACTAGGGATCTCCTTTGTGATGATGAGCTCTTCACCTAACGCTGTAGGAAGGGAGGTCCTGCGTGGCAGGGGACTAGGGGTCTCCTTTGTGAAGATGACTCTTTGCCTAACGCTGTAGGAAGGGAGGTCCTGGTTGGCAGGGGACTAGGGATCTCCTTTGTGAAGATGAGCTCTTCGCCTAACGCTGTAGGAAGGGAGGTCCTGGGTGGCAGGGGACTAGGGATCTTCTTTGTGATGATGAGCTCTTCACCTAACGCTGTAGGAAGGGAGGTCCTGGGTGGCAGGGGACTAGGGATCTCCTTTGTGAAGATGAGCTCTTCGCCTAGGAAGGCAGGTCCTGGGTTGCAGGGGACTAGGGATCTCCTTTGTGAAGATGAGCTCTTTGCCTAACGCTGTAGGAAGGGAGGTCCTGTGTGGCAGGGGACTAGGGCTCTCCTTTGTGAAGATGAGCTCTTCGCCCAACGCTTTAGGAAGGCAGGTCCTGGGTGGCAGAGGACTAGGGCTCTCCTTTGTGAAGATGAGCTCTTCGCCTAACGCTGTAGGAAGGCAGGTCCTGGGTGGCAGGGGACTAGGGCTCTCCTTTGTGAAGATGAGCTCTTCGCCTAACGCTGTAGGAAGGGAGCTCCTGGGTGGCTGGGGACTTGGGATCTCCTTTGTGAAGATGAGCTCTTTACCTAACGCTGTAGGAAGGGAGGTCCTGGGTGGCAGGGGACTAGGGGTCTCCTTTGTGAAGATGACTCTTTGCCTAACGCTGTAGGAAGGGAGGTCCTGGGTGGCAGGGGGCTAGGGGTCTCCTTTGTGAAGATGAGCTCTTTGCCTAGGAAGGCAGGTCCTGGGTGGCAGGGGACTAGGTGTCTCCTTTGTGAAGAAGAGCTCTCGCCCAACGCTGTAGGAAAGGAGGTCCTGGGTGGCAGGGGACTAGGGTTCTCCTTTGTGAAGATGAGCTCTTTGCCTAACACTGTAGGAAGGGAGGTCCTGGGTGGCAGGGGACTAGGCGTCTCCTTTGTGAAGATGAGCTCTTCGCCTAACGCTGTAGGCAGGGAGTTCCTGGGTGGCAGGGGACTAGGGTTCTCCTTTGTGAAGATGAGCTCTTCGCCTAACGCTGTAGGAAGGGAGGTCCTGGGTGGCAGGGGACTAGGTGTCTCCTTTGTGAAGATGAGCTCTTCGCCTAACGCTGTAGGAATAGAGGTCCTGGGTGGCAGGGGACTAGGTGTCTCCTTTGTGAAGATGAGCTCTTCGCCTAACGCTGTAAGAAGGGAGTTCCTGGGTGGCAGGGGACTAGGGTTCTCCTTTGTGAAGATGAGCTCTTCGCCTAACGCTGTAGGCAGGGAGTTCCTGGGTGGCAGGGGACTAGGGTTCTCCTTTGTGAAGATGAGCTCTTCGCCTAACGCTGTAGGATGAGAGGTCCTGGGTGGCAGGGGACTGGGTGTCTCCTTTGTGAAGATGAGCTCTTCGCCTAACGCTGTAAGAAGGGAGTTCCTGGGTGGCAGGGGACTAGGGCTCTCCTTTGTGAAGATGAGCGCTTCGCCTAACGCTGTAGGAAGGCAGGTCCTGGGTGGCAGAGGACTAGGGCTCTCCTTTGAGAAGATGAGCTCTTTGCCTAGGAAGGCAGGTCCTGGGTGGTCGGGGACTAGGTGTCTCCTTTGTGAAGATGAGCTCTTTGCCTAACGCTGTAGGAAGGGAGGTCCTGGGTGGCAGGGGACTAGGGATCTCCTTTGTAAAGTGAGCTCTTTGCCTAACTCTGTAGGAAGGGAGGTCCTGGGTGGCTGGGGACTTGGGATCTCCTTTGTGAAGATGAGCTCTTTACCTAACGCTGTAGGAAGGGAGGTCCTGGGTGGCAGGGGACTAGGGGTCTCCTTTGTGAAGATGACTCTTTGCCTAACGCTGTAGGAAGGGAGGTCCTGGGTGGCAGGGGGCTAGGGGTCTCCTTTGTGAAGATGAGCTCTTTGCCTAGGAAGGCAGGTCCTGGGTGGCAGGGGACTAGGTGTCTCCTTTGTGAAGAAGAGCTCTCGCCCAACGCTGTAGGAAAGGAGGTCCTGGGTGGCAGGGGACTAGGGTTCTCCTTTGTGAAGATGAGCTCTTTGCCTAACGCTGTAGGAAGGGAGGTCCTGGGTGGCAGGGGACTAGGCGTCTCCTTGTGAAGATGAGCTCTTCGCCTAACGCTGTAGGCAGGGAGTTCCTGGGTGGCAGGGGACTAGGGTTCTCCTTTGTGAAGATGAGCTCTTCGCCTAACGCTGTAGGAAGGGAGGTCCTGGGTGGCAGGGGACTAGCTGTCTCCTTTGTGAAGATGAGCTCTTCGCCTAACGCTGTAGGAAGGGAGGTCCTGGGTGGCAGGGGACTAGGTGTCTCCTTTGTGAAGATGAGCTCTTCGCCTAACGCTGTAAGAAGGGTGTTCCTGGGTGGCAGGGGACTAGAGTTCTCCTTTGTGAAGATGAGCTCTTCGCCTAACGCTGTAGGCAGGGAGTTCCTGGGTGGCAGGGGACTAGGGTACTCCTTTGTGAAGATGAGCTCTTCGCCTAACGCTGTAGGAAGGGAGGTCCTGGGTGGTAGGGGACTAGGTGTCTCCTTTGTGAAGATGAGCTCTTCGCCTAACGCTGTAAGAAGGGAGTTCCTGGGTGGCAGGGGACTAGGGCTCTCCTTTGTGAAGATGAGCGCTTCACCTAACGCTGTAGGAAGGGAGGTCCTGGGTGGCAGGGGACTAGGGATCTCCTTTGTGAAGTGAGCTCTTTGCCTAACGCTGTAGGAAGGGAGTTCCTGGGTGGCAGGGGACTAGGGCTCTCCTTTGTGAAGATGAGCGCTTCGCCTAACGCTGTAGGAAGGCAGGTCCTGGGTGGCAGAGGACTAGGGATCTCCTTTATGAAGATGAGCTCTTTGCCTAACGCTGTAGGAAGGGAGGTCCTGGGTGGCAGGGGACTAGGGCTCTCCGTTGTGAAGATGAGCTCTTTGCCTAACGCTGTAGGAAGGGAGGCCCTGGGTGGCAGGGGACTAGGGATCTCCTTTGTGAAGATGAGCTCTTCGCCTAGGAAGAGAGGTCCTGGGTGGCAGGGGACTAGGGACCTCCTTTGAGAAGATGAGCTCTTTGCCTAACGCTGTAGGAAGGGAGGTCCTGGGTGCAGGGGAATAGGGATCTCCTTTGTGAAGATGAGCTCTTTGCCTAACGCTGTAGGAAGGGAGGTCCTGGGTGGCTGGGGACTAGGGATCTCCTTTGTGAAGATGAGCTCTTCTTCTAACGCTGTAACAAGGCAGGTCCTGGGTGGCAGAGGACTAGGGATCTCCTTTGTGAAGATGAGATCTTTGCCTAACGCTGTAGGAAGGGAGGTCCTGGGTGGTAGGGGACTAGGGATCTCCTTTGTGAAGATGAGCTCTTCGCCTAACGCTGTAACAAGGCAGGTCCTGGGTGGCAGGGGACTAGGGATCTCCTTTATGATGATGAGCTCTTCACCTAACGCTGTAGGAAGGGAGGTCCTGGGTGGCAGGGGAATAGGGGTCTCCTTTGTGAAGATGACTCTTTGCCTAACGCTGTAGGAAGGGAGGTCCTGGGTGGCAGGGGACTAGAGATCTCCTTTGTGAAGATGAGCTCTTCGCCAAGGAAGGCAGGTCCTTGGTTGCAGGGGACTAGGCGTCTCCTTTGTGAAGATGAGCTCTTCGCCTAACGCTGTAGGAAGGCTGGTCCTGGGTGGCAGAGGACAAGGGATCTCATTTGTGAAGATGAGCTCTTTGCCTAACGCTGTAGGAAGGGAGGTCCTGGGTGGCAGGGGACTAGGGCTCTCCTTTGTGAAGATGAGCTCTTTGCCTAGGAATGGAGGTCCTGGGTGGCAGGCGACTAGGGCTCTCCTTTGTGAAGATGAGCTCTTCACCTAGGAAGGGAGGTCCTGGCTGGCAGGGGACTAGGGCTCTCCTTTGTGAAGATGAGCTCTTTGCCTAACGCTGTAGGAAGGGAGGTCCTGGGTGGCTGGGGACTAGGGATCTCCTTTGTGAAGATGATCTCTTCGCCTAACGCTGTAAGAAGGGTGTTCCTGGGTGGCAGGGGACTAGGGTTCTCCTTTGTGAAGATGAGCTCTTCGCCTAACGCTGTAGGCAGGGAGTTCCTGGGTGGCAGGGGACTAGGGTACTCCTTTGTGAAGATGAGCTCTTCGCCTAACGCTGTAGGAAGGGAGGTCCTGGGTGGTAGGGGACTAGGTGTCTCCTTTGTGAAGATGAGCTCTTCGCCTAACGCTGTAAGAAGGGAGTTCCTGGGTGGCAGGGGACTAGGGCTCTCCTTTGTGAAGATGAGCGCTTCACCTAACGCTGTAGGAAGGCAGGTCCTGGGTGGCAGAGGACTAGGGCTCTCCTTTGAGAAGATGAGCTCTTTGCCTAGGAAGGCAGGTCCTGGGTGGCAGGGGACTAGGGATCTCCTTTGTAAAGTGAGCTCTTTACCTAACTCTGTAGGAAGGGAGGTCCTGGGTGGCAGGGGACTAGGGATCTCCTTTGTGAAGTGAGCTCTTTGCCTAACGCTGTAGGAAGGGAGTTCCTGGGTGGCAGGGGACTAGGGCTCTCCTTTGTGAAGATGAGCACTTCGCCTAACGCTGTAGGAAGGCAGGTCCTGGGTGGCAGAGGACTAGGGATCTCCTTTATGAAGATGAGCTCTTTGCCTAACGCTGTAGGAAGGGAGGTCCTGGGTGGCAGGGGACTAGGGCTCTCCTTTGTGAAGATGAGCTCTTTGCCTAACGCTGTAGGAAGGGAGGCCCTGGGTGGCAGGGGACTAGGGATCTCCTTTGTGAAGATGAGCTCTTCGCCTAGGAAGAGAGGTCCTGGGTGGCAGGGGACTAGGGACCTCCTTTGAGAAGATGAGCTCTTTGCCTAACGCTGTAGGAAGGGAGGTCCTGGGTGCAGGGGAATAGGGATCTCCTTTGTGAAGATGAGCTCTTTGCCTAACGCTGTAGGAAGGGAGGTCCTGGGTGGCTGGGGACTAGGGATCTCCTTTGTGAAGATGAGCTCTTCTTCTAACGCTGTAACAAGGCAGGTCCTGGGTGGCAGAGGACTAGGGATCTCCTTTGTGAAGATGAGATCTTTGCCTAACGCTGTAGGAAGGGAGGTCCTGGGTGGTAGGGGACTAGGGATCTCCTTTGTGAAGATGAGCTCTTCGCCTAACGCTGTAACAAGGCAGGTCCTGGGTGGCAGGGGACTAGGGATCTCCTTTATGATGATGAGCTCTTCACCTAACGCTGTAGGAAGGGAGGTCCTGGGTGGCAGGGGAATAGGGGTCTCCTTTGTGAAGATGACTCTTTGCCTAACGCTGTAGGAAGGGAGGTCCTGGGTGGCAGGGGACTAGAGATCTCCTTTGTGAAGATGAGCTCTTCGCCAAGGAAGGCAGGTCCTTGGTTGCAGGGGACTAGGCGTCTCCTTTGTGAAGATGAGCTCTTCGCCTAACGCTGTAGGAGGGCTGGTCCTGGGTGGCAGAGGACAAGGGATCTCATTTGTGAAGATGAGCTCTTTGCCTAACGCTGTAGGAAGGGAGGTCCTGGGTGGCAGGGGACTAGGGCTCTCCTTTGTGAAGATGAGCTCTTTGCCTAGGAATGGAGGTCCTGGGTGGCAGGCGACTAGGGCTCTCCTTTGTGAAGATGAGCTCTTCACCTAGGAAGGGAGGTCCTGGCTGGCAGGGGACTAGGGCTCTCCTTTGTGAAGATGAGCTCTTTGCCTAACGCTGTAGGAAGGGAGGTCCTGGGTGGCTGGGGACTAGGGATCTCCTTTGTGAAGATGAGCTCTTCACCTAGGAAGGGAGGTCCTGGCTGGCACGGGACTAGGGCTCTCCTTTGTGAAGATGAGCTCTTTGCCTAACGCTGTAGGAAGGGAGGTCCTGGGTGGCTGGGGACTAGGGATCTCCTTTGTGAAGATGAGCTCTTCTTCTAACGCTGTAACAAGGCAGGTCCTGGGTGGCAGAGGACTAGGGATCTCCTTTGTGAAGATGAGATCTTTGCCTAACGATGTAGGAAGGGAGGTCCTGGGTGGTAGGGGACTAGGGATCTCCTTTTACGCTGTAGGAAGGGAGGTCCTGTGTGGCAGGGGACTAGGCGTCTCCTTTGTGAAGATGAGCTCTTCGCCTAACGCTGTAGGAAGGGAGTTCCTGGGTGGCAGGGGACTAGGGCTCTCCTTTGTGAAGATGAGCTCTTCGCCCAACGCTTTAGGAAGGCAGGTCCTGGGTGGCAGAGGACTAGGGCTCTCCTTTGTGAAGATGAGCTCTTCGCCTAACGCTGTAGGAAGGCAGGTCCTGGGTGGCAGGGGACTAGGGCTCTCCTTTGTGAAGATGAGCTCTTCGCCTAACGCTATAGGAAGGGAGCTCCTGGGTGGCTGGGGACTTGGGATCTCCTTTGTGAAGATGAGCTCTTTACCTAACGCTGTAGGAAGGGAGGTCCTGAGTGGCAGGGGACTAGGGGTCTCCTTTGTGAAGATGACTCTTTGCCTAACGCTGTAGGAAGGGAGGTCCTGGGTGGCAGGGGGCTAGGGGTCTCCTTTGTGAAGATGAGCTCTTTGCCTAGGAAGGCAGGTCCTGGGTGGCAGGGGACTAGGTGTCTCCTTTGTGAAGAAGAGCTCTCGCCCAACGCTGTAGGAAAGGAGGTCCTGGGTGGCAGGGGACTAGGGTTCTCCTTTGTGAAGATGACCTCTTTGCCTAACGCTGTAGGAAGGGAGGTCCTGGGTGGCAGGGGACTAGGCGTCTCCTTTGTGAAGATGAGCTCTTCGCCTAACGCTGTAGGCAGGGAGTTCCTGGGTGGCAGGGGACTAGGGTTCTCCTTTGTGAAGATGAGCTCTTCGCCTAACGCTGTAGGAAGGGAGGTCCTGGGTGGCAGGGGACTAGGTGTCTCCTTTGTGAAGATGAGCTCTTCGCCTAACGCTGTAGGAATAGAGGTCCTGGGTGGCAGGGGACTAGGTGTCTCCTTTGTGAAGATGAGCTCTTCGCCTAACGCTGTAAGAAGGGAGTTCCTGGGTGGCAGGGGACTAGGGTTCTCCTTTGTGAAGATGAGCTCTTCGCCTAACGCTGTAGGCAGGGAGTTCCTGGGTGGCAGGGGACTAGGGTTCTCCTTTGTGAAGATGAGCTCTTCGCCTAACGCTGTAGGATGAGAGGTCCTGGGTGGCAGGGGACTGGGTGTCTCCTTTGTGAAGATGAGCTCTTCGCCTAACGCTGTAAGAAGGGAGTTCCTGGGTGGCAGGGGACTAGGGCTCTCCTTTGTGAAGATGAGCGCTTCGCCTAACGCTGTAGGAAGGCAGGTCCTGGGTGGCAGAGGACTAGGGCTCTCCTTTGAGAAGATGAGCTCTTTTCCTAGGAAGGCAGGTCCTGGGTGGTCGGGGACTAGGTGTCTCCTTTGTGAAGATGAGCTCTTTCCTAACGCTGTAGGAAGGGAGGTCCTGGGTGGCAGGGGACTAGGGATCTCCTTTGTAAAGTGAGCTCTTTGCCTAACTCTGTAGGAAGGGAGGTCCTGGGTGGCTGGGGACTTGGGATCTCCTTTGTGAAGATGAGCTCTTTACCTAACGCTGTAGGAAGGGAGGTCCTGGGTGGCAGGGGACTAGGGGTCTCCTTTGTGAAGATGACTCTTTGCCTAACGCTGTAGGAAGGGAGGTCCTGGGTGGTAGGGGGCTAGGGGTCTCCTTTGTGAAGATGAGCTCTTTGCCTAGGAAGGCAGGTCCTGGGTGGCAGGGGACTAGGTGTCTCCTTTGTGAAGAAGAGCTCTCGCCCAACGCTGTAGGAAAGGAGGTCCTGGGTGGCAGGGGACTAGGGTTCTCCGTTGTGAAGATGAGCTCTTTGCCTAACGCTGTAGGAAGGGAGGTCCTGGGTGGCAGGGGACTAGGCGTCTCCTTTGTGAAGATGAGCTCTTCGCCTAACGCTGTAGGCAGGGAGTTCCTGGGTGGCAGGCGACTAGGGTTCTCCTTTGTGAAGATGAGCTCTTCCCCTAACGCTGTAGGAAGGGAGGTCCTGGGTGGCAGGGGACTAGGTGTCTCCTTTGTGAAGATGAGCTCTTCGTCTAACGCTGTAGGAAGGGAGGTCCTGGGTGGCAGGGGACTAGGTGTCTCCTT
Organism: Ambystoma mexicanum; assembly: GCF_040938575.1. Lineage (NCBI taxonomy): Eukaryota > Metazoa > Chordata > Amphibia > Caudata > Ambystomatidae > Ambystoma > Ambystoma mexicanum. The sequence goes on along the minus strand of NC_090938.1, from coordinate 834,266,691 downwards.
TGTGAAGATGAGCTCTTCGCCTAACGCTGTAAGAAGGGAATTCCTGGGTGGCAGGGGACTAGGGTTCTCCTTTGTGAAGATGAGCTCTTCGCCTAACGCTGTAGGCAGGGAGTTCCTGGGTGGCAGGGGACTAGGGTTCTCCTTTGTGAAGATGAGCTCTTTGCCTAACGCTGTAGGAAGGGAGGTCCTGGGTGGCAGGGGACTAGGTGTCTCCTTTGTGAAGATGAGCTCTTCGCCTAACGCTGTAAGAAGGGAGTTCCTGGGTGGCAGGGGACTAGGGCTCTCCTTTGTGAAGATGAGCGCTTCGCCTAACGCTGTAGGAAGGCAGGTCCTGGGTGGCAGAGGACTAGGGCTCTCCTTTGAGAAGATGAGCTCTTTGCCTAGGAAGGCAGGTCCTGGGTGGCAGGGGACTAGGGATCTCCTTTGTAAAGTGAGCTCTTTGCCTAACTCTGTAGGAAGGGAGGTCCTGGGTGGCAGGGGACTAGGGATCTCCTTTGTGAAGTGAGCTCTTTGCCTAACGCTGTAGGAAGGGAGTTCCTGGGTGGCAGGGGACTAGGGCTCTCCTTTGTGAAGATGAGCGCTTCGCCTAACGCTGTAGGAAGGCAGGTCCTGGGTGGCAGAGGACTAGGGATCTCCTTTATGAAGATGAGCTCTTTGCCTAACGCTGTAGGAAGGGAGGTCCTGGGTGGCAGGGGACTAGGGCTCTCCTTTGTGAAGATGAGCTCTTTGCCTAACGCTGTAGGAAGGGAGGCCCTGGGTAGCAGGGGACTAGGGATCTCCTTTGTGAAGATGAGCTCTTCGCCTAGGAAGAGAGGTCCTGGGTGGCAGGGGACTAGGGACCTCCTTTGAGAAGATGAGCTCTTTGCCTAACGCTGTTGGAAGGGAGGTCCTGGGTGCAGGGGAATAGGGATCTCCTTTGTGAAGATGAGCTCTTTGCCTAACGCTGTAGGAAGGGAGGTCCTGGGTGGCTGGGGACTAGGGATCTCCTTTGTGAAGATGAGCTCTTCTTCTAACGCTGTAACAAGGCAGGTCCTGGGTGGCAGAGGACTAGGGATCTCCTTTGTGAAGATGAGATCTTTGCCTAACGCTGTAGGAAGGGAGGTCCTGGGTGGTAGGGGACTAGGGATCTCCTTTGTGAAGATGAGCTCTTCGCCTAACGCTGTAACAAGGCAGGTCCTGGGTGGCAGGGGACTAGGGATCTCCTTTATGATGATGAGCTCTTCACCGAACGCTGTAGGAAGGGAGGTCCTGGGTGGCAGGGGAATAGGGGTCTCCTTTGTGAAGATGACTCTTTGCCTAACGCTGTAGGAAGGGAGGTCCTGGGTGGCAGGGGACTAGAGATCTCCTTTGTGAAGATGAGCTCTTCGCCAAGGAAGGCAGGTCCTCGGTTGCAGGGGACTAGGCGTCTCCTTTGTGAAGATGAGCTCTTCGCCTAACGCTGTAGGAAGGCTGGTCCTGGGTGGCAGAGGACAAGGGATCTCATTTGTGAAGATGAGCTCTTTGCCTAACGCTGTAGGAAGGGAGGTCCTGGGTGGCAGGGGACTAGGGCTCTCCTTTGTGAAGATGAGCTCTTTGCCTAGGAATGGAGGTCCTGGGTGGCAGGCGACTAGGGCTCTCCTTTGTGAAGATGAGCTCTTCGCATAACGCTGTAGGAAGGGAGGTCCTGGGTGGCAGGGGACTAGGGATCGCCTTTGTGAAGATGAGCTCTTCGCCTAACGCTGTAGGAAGGGAGGTCCTGGGTGCAGGGGAATAGGGATCTCCTTTGTGAAGATGAGCTCTTTGCCTAACGCTGTAGGAAGGGAGGTCCTGGGTGGCTGGGGACTAGGGATCTCCTTTGTGAAGATGAGCTCTTCGCCTAACGCTGTAACAAGGCAGGTCCTGGGTGGCAGGGGACTAGGGATCTCCTTTATGATGATGAGCTCTTCACCGAACGCTGTAGGAAGGGAGGTCCTGGGTGGCAGGGGAATAGGGGTCTCCTTTGTGAAGATGACTCTTTGCCTAACGCTGTAGGAAGGGAGGTCCTGGGTGGCAGGGGACTAGAGATCTCCTTTGTGAAGATGAGCTCTTCGCCAAGGAAGGCAGGTCCTCGGTTGCAGGGGACTAGGCGTCTCCTTTGTGAAGATGAGCTCTTCGCCTAACGCTGTAGGAAGGCTGGTCCTGGGTGGCTGAGGACAAGGGATCTCATTTGTTAAGATGAGCTCTTTGCCTAACGCTGTAGGAAGGGAGGTCCTGGGTGGCAGGGGACTAGGGCTCTCCTTTGTGAAGATGAGCTCTTTGCCTAGGAATGGAGGTCCTGGGTGGCAGGCGACTAGGGCTCTCCTTTGTGAAGATGAGCTCTTCGCATAACGCTGTAGGAAGGGAGGTCCTGGGTGGCAGGGGACTAGGGATCGCCTTTGTGAAGATGAGCTCTTCGCCTAACGCTGTAGGAAGGGAGGTCCTGGGTGGCAGGGGACTTTGGATCTCCTTTGTGAAGATGAGCTCTTCTCCTAACGCTGTAACAAGGCAGGTCCTGGGTGGCAGGGGACTAGGGATCTCCTTTGTGATGATGAGCTCTTCACCTAACGCTGTAGGAAGGGAGGTCCTGCGTGGCAGGGGACTAGGGGTCTCCTTTGTGAAGATGACTCTTTGCCTAACGCTGTTGGAAGGGAGGTCCTGGTTGGCAGGGGACTAGGGATCTCCTTTTTGAAGATGAGCTCTTCGCCTAGGAAGGGAGGTCCTGCGTGGCAGGGGACTAGGGGTCTCCTTTGTGAAGATGAGCTCTTTGCCTAGGAAGGGAGGTCCTGGGTGGCAGGGGACTAGTGGTCTCCTTTGTGAAGATGAGCTCTTTGCCTAGGAAGGCAGGACCTGGGTTGCAGGGGACTAGGGATCGCCTTTGTGAAGATGAGCTCTTTGCCTAACGCTGTAGGAAGGGAGGTCCTGGGTGGCAGGGGACTAGGCGTGTCCTTTCTGAAGATGAGCTCTCTGCCTAACGCTTTAGGAAGGGTGTTCCTGTGTGGCAGGGGACTAGGGCTCTCCTTTGTGAAGATGAGCTCTTCGCCTAGGAAGACAGGTCCTGGGTGGCAGAGGACTAGGGATCTCCTTTGTGAAGATGAGCTCTTTGCCTAACACTGTAGGAAGGGAGGTCCTGGGTGGCAGGGGACTAGGCGTCTCCTTTGTGAAGATGAGCTCTCCGCCTAACGCTGTAGGAAGGGAGTTCCTGGGTGGCAGGGGACTAGGGCTCTCCTTTGTGAAGATGAGCTCTTCGCCTAACGCTGTAGGAAGGCAGGTCCTGGGTGGCAGAGGACTAGGGATCTCCTTTGCGAAGATGAGCTCTTTGCCTAACGCTGTAGGATGGGAGGTCCTGGGTGGCAGGGGACTAGGGCTCTCCTTTGTGAAGATGAGCTCTTCGCCTAACGCTGTAGGAAGGGAGGTCCTTGGTGGCAGGGGACTAGGGCTCTCCTTTGTGAAGGTGAGCTCTTTGCTTAACGCTGTAGGAAGTGAGGTCCTGGGTGGCAGAGGACTAGGGATCTCCTTTGTGAAGCTGAGCTGTTCGCCTAACGCTGTAGGAAGGGAGGTCCTGCGTGGCAGGGGACTAGGGCTCTCCTTTGTGAAGGTGAGCTCTTTGCCTAACGCTGTAGGAAGTGAGGTCCTGGGTGGCAGGGGACTAGGGATCTCCTTTGTGAAGTGAGCTCTTTGCCTAACTCTGTAGGAAGGGAGGTCCTGGGTGGCAGGGGACTAGGGATATCCTTTGTGAAGTGAGCTCTTTGCCTAACGCTGTAGGAAGGGAGTTCCTGGGTGGCAGGGGACTAGGGCTCTCCTTTGTGAAGATGAGCGCTTCGCCTAACGCTGTAGGAAGGCAGGTCCTGGGTGGCAGAGGACTAGGGATCTCCTTTGTGAAGATGAGCTCTTTGCCTAACGCTGTAGGAAGGGAGGTCCTGCGTGGCAGGGGACTAGGGCTCTCCTTTGTGAAGCTGAGCTCTTTGCCTAGGAAGGCAGGTCCTGGGTGGTAGGGGACTAGGTGTCTCCTTTGTGAAGATGAGCTCTTTGCCTAACGCTGTAGGAAGGGAGGTCCTGGGTGGCAGGGGACTAGGGATCTCCTTTGTGAAGTGAGCTCTTTGCCTAACTCTGTAGGAAGGGAGGTCCTGGGTGGCAGGGGACTAGGGATCTCCTTTGTGAAGTGAGCTCTTTGCCTAACGCTGTAGGAAGGCAGGTCCTGGGTGGCAGGGGACTAGGGATCTCCTTTGTGAAGATGAGCTCTTCGCCTAGGAAGAGAGGTCCTGGGTGGCAGGGGACTAGGGACCTCCTTTGAGAAGATGAGCTCTTTGCCTAACGCTGTAGGAAGGGAGGTCCTGGGTGCAGGGGAATAGGGATCTCCTTTGTGAAGATGAGCTCTTTGCCTAACGCTGTACGAAGGGAGGTCCTGGGTGGCAGGGGACTAGGGGTCTCCTTTGTGAAGATGAGCTCTTCGCCTAGGAAGGGAGGTCCTGGCTGGCAGGGGACTAGGGCTCTCCTTTGTGAAGATGAGCTCTTTGCCTAACGCTGTAGGAAGGGAGGTCCTGGATGGCAGGTTACTAGGGATCTCCTTTGTGAAGATGAGCTCTTCTTCTAACGCTGTAACAAGGCAGGTCCTGGGTGGCAGAGGACTAGGGATCTCCTTTGTGAAGATGAGATCTTTGCCTAACACTGTAGGAAGGGAGGTCCTGGGTGGTAGGGGACTAGGGATCTCCTTTATGATGATGAGCTCTTCACCTAACGCTGTAGGAAGGGAGGTCCTGGGTGGCAGGGGAATAGGGGTCTCCTTTGCGAAGATGACTCTTTGCCTAACGTTGTAGGAAGGGAGGTCCTGGGTGGCAGGGGACTAGGGATCTCCTTTGTGAAGATGAGCTCTTCGCCAAGGAAGGCAGGTCCTCGGTTGCAGGGGACTAGGGATCTACTTTGTGAAGATGAGCTCTTTGCCCAACGCTGTAGGAAGGGAGCTCCTGTGTGGCAGGGGACTAGGCGTCTCCTTTGTGAAGATGACTCTTTGCCTAACGTTGTAGGAAGGGAGGTTCTGGGTGGCAGGGGACTAGGGATCTCCTTTGTGAAGATGAGCTCTTCGCCTAACGCTGTAACTAGACAGGTCCTCGGTGGCAGGGGACTAGGGATCTTCTTTGTGATGATGAGCTCTTCACCTAACGCTGTAGGAAGGGAGGTCCTGGGTGGCAGGGGAATAGGGGTCTCCTTTGTGAAGATGACTCTTTGCCTAACGCTGTAGGAAAGGAGGTCCTGGGTGGCAGGGGACTAGGGATCTCCTTTGTGAAGATGAGCTCTTCGCCTAACGCTGTAGGAAGGGAGGTCCTGGGTGGCAGGGGAATAGGGGTCTCCTTTGTGAAGATGACTCTTTGCCTAACGTTGTAGGAAGGGAGGTCCTGGGTGGCAGGGGACTAGGGATCTCCTTTGTGAAGATGAGCTCTTTGCCTAACGCTGTAGGAAGGGAGGTCCTGTGTGGCAGGGGACTAGGCGTCTCCTTTGTGAAGATGAGCTCTTCGCCTAACGCTGTAGGAAGGGAGTTCCTGGGTGGCAGGGGACTAGGGCTCTCCTTTGTGAAGATGAGCTCTTCGCCCAACGCTTTAGGAAGGCAGGTCCTGGGTGGCAGAGGACTAGGGCTCTCCTTTGTGAAGATGAGCTCTTCGCCTAACGCTGTAGGAAGGCAGGTCCTGGGTGGCAGGGGACTAGGGCTCTCCTTTGTGAAGATGAGCTCTTCGCCTAACGCTGTAGGAAGGGAGCTCCTGGGTGGCTGGGGACTTGGGATCTCCTTTGTGAAGATGAGCTCTTTACCTAACGCTGTAGGAAGGGAGGTCCTGGGTGGCAGGGGACTAGGGGTCTCCTTTGTGAAGATGACTCTTTGCCTAACGCTGTCGGAAGGGAGGTCCTGGGTGGCAGGGGGCTAGGGTCTCCTTTGTGAAGATGAGCTCTTTGCCTAGGAAGGCAGGTCCTGGGTGGCAGGGGACTAGGTGTCTCCTTTGTGAAGAAGAGCTCTCGCCCAACGCTGTAGGAAAGGAGGTCCTGGGTGGCAGGGGACTAGGGTTCTCCTTTGTGAAGATGAGCTCTTTGCCTAACGCTGTAGGAAGGGAGGTCCTGGGTGGCAGGGGACTAGGCGTCTCCTTTGTGAAGATGAGCTCTTCGCCTAACGCTGTAGGCAGGGAGTTCCTGGGTGGCAGGGGACTAGGGTTCTCCTTTGTGAAGATGAGCTCTTCGCCTAACGCTGTAGGAAGGGAGGTCCTGGGTGGCAGGGGACTAGGTGTCTCCTTTGTGAAGATGAGCTCTTCGCCTAACGCTGTAGGAAGGGAGGTCCTGGGTGGCAGGGGACTAGGTGTCTCCTTTGTGAAGATGAGCTCTTCGCCTAACGCTGTAAGAAGGGAGTTCCTGGGTGGCAGGGGACTAGGGTTCTCCTTTGTGAAGATGAGCTCTTCACCTAACGCTGTAGGCAGGGAGTTCCTGGGTAGCAGGGGACTAGGGTTCTCCTTTGTGAAGATGAGCTCTTCGCCTAACGCTGTAAGATGAGAGGGCCTGGGTGGCAGGGGACTGGGTGACTCCTTTGTGAAGATGAGCTCTTCGCCTAACGCTGTAAGAAGGGAGTTCCTGGGTGGCAGGGGACTAGGGCTCTCCTTTGTGAAGATGAGCGCTTCGCCTAACGCTGTAGGAAGGCAGGTCCTGGGTGGCAGAGGACTAGGGCTCTCCTTTGAGAAGATGAGCTCTTTGCCTAGGAAGGCAGGTCCTGGGTGGTCGGGGACTAGGTGTCTCCTTTGTGAAGATGAGCTCTTTGCCTAACGCTGTAGGAAGGGAGGTCCTGGGTGGCAGGGGACTAGGGATCTCCTTTGTAAAGTGAGCTATTTGCCTAACTCTGTAGGAAGGGAGGTCCTGGGTGGCTGGGGACTTGGGATCTCCTTTGTGAAGATGAGCTCTTTACCTAACGCTGTAGGAAGGGAGGTCCTGGGTGGCAGGGGACTAGGGGTCTCCTTTGTGAAGATGACTCTTTGCCTAACGCTGTAGGAAGGGAGGTCCTGGGTGGCAGGGGGCTAGGGGTCTCCTTTGTGAAGATGAGCTCTTTGCCTAAGAAGGCAGGTCCTGGGTGGGAGGGGACTAGGTGTCTCCTTTGTGAAGAAGAGCTCTCGCCCAACGCTGTAGGAAAGGAGGTCCTGGGTGGCAGGGGACTAGGGTTCTCCTTTGTGAAGATGAGCTCTTTGCCTAACGCTGTAGGAAGGGAGGTCCTGGGTGGCAGGGGACTAGGCGTCTCCTTTGTGAAGATGAGCTCTTCGCCTAACGCTGTAGGCAGGGAGTTCCTGGGTGGCAGGGGACTAGGGTTCTCCTTTGTGAAGATGAGCTCTTCGCCTAACGCTGTAGGAAGGGAGGTCCTGGGTGGCAGGGGACTAGGTGTCTCCTTTGTGAAGATGAGCTCTTCGCCTAACGCTGTAAGAAGGGAGTTCCTGGGTGGCAGGGGACTAGGGTTCTCCTTTGTGAAGATGAGCTCTTCGCCCAACGCTTTAGGAAGGCAGGTCCTGGGTGGCAGAGGACTAGGGCTCTCCTTTGTGAAGATGAGCTCTTCGCCTAACGCTGTAGGAAGGCAGGTCCTGGGTGGCAGGGGACTAGGGCTCTCCTTTGTGAAGATGAGCTCTTCGCCTAACGCTGTAGGAAGGGAGCTCCTGGGTGGCTGGGGACTTGGGATCTCCTTTGTGAAGATGAGCTCTTTACCTAACGCTGTAGGAAGGGATGTCCTGGGTGGCAGGGGACTAGGGGTCTCCTTTGTGAAGATGACTCTTTGCCTAACGCTGTAGGAAGGGAGGTCCTGGGTGGCAGGGGGCTAGGGTCTCCTTTGTGAAGATGAGCTCTTTGCCTAGGAAGGCAGGTCCTGGGTGGCAGGGGACTAGGTGTCTCCTTTGTGAAGAAGAGCTCTCGCCCAACGCTGTAGGAAAGGAGGTCCTGGGTGGCAGGGGACTAGGGTTCTCCTTTGTGAAGATGAGCTCTTTGCCTAACGCTGTAGGAAGGGAGGTCCTGGGTGGCAGGGGACTAGGCGTCTCCTTTGTGAAGATGAGCTCTTCGCCTAACGCTGTAGGCAGGGAGTTCCTGGGTGGCAGGGGACTAGGGTTCTCCTTTGTGAAGATGAGCTCTTCGCCTAACGCTGTAGGAAGGGAGGTCCTGGGTGGCAGGGGACTAGGTGTCTCATTTGTGAAGATGAGCTCTTCGCCTAACGCTGTAGGAAGGGAGGTCCTGGGTGGCAGGGGACTAGGTGTCTCCTTTGTGAAGATGAGCTCTTCGCCTAACGCTGTAAGAAGGGAGTTCCTGGGTGGCAGGGGACTAGGGTTCTCCTTTGTGAAGATGAGCTCTTCGCCTAACGCTGTAGGCAGGGAGTTCCTGGGTGGCAGGGGACTAGGGTTCTCCTTTGTGAAGATGAGCTCTTCGCCTAACGCTGTAAGATGAGAGGGCCTGGGTGGCAGGGGACTGGGTGTCTCCTTTGTGAAGATGAGCTCTTCGCCTAACGCTGTAAGAAGGGAGTTCCTGGGTGGCAGGGGACTAGGGCTCTCCTTTGTGAAGATGAGCGCTTCGCCTAACTCTGTAGGAAGGGAGGTCCTGGGTGGCTGGGGACTTGGGATCTCCTTTGTGAAGATGAGCTCTTTACCTAACGCTGTAGGAAGGGAGGTCCTGGGTGGCAGGGGACTAGGGGTCTCCTTTGTGAAGATGACTCTTTGCCTAACGCTGTAGGAAGGGAGGTCCTGGGTGGCAGGGGGCTAGGGGTCTCCTTTGTGAAGATGAGCTCTTTGCCTAGGAAGGCAGGTCCTGGGTGGCAGGGGACTAGGTGTCTCCTTTGTGAAGAAGAGCTCTCGCCCAACGCTGTAGGAAAGGAGGGCCTGGGTGGCAGGAGACTAGGGTTCTCCTTTGTGAAGATGACCTCTTTGCCTAACGCTGTAGGAAGGGAGGTCCTGGGTGGCAGGGGACTAGGCGTCTCCTTTGTGAAGATGAGCTCTTCGCCTAACGCTGTAGGCAGGGTGTTCCTGGGTGGCAGGGGACTAGGGTTCTCCTTTGTGAAGATGAGCTCTTCGCCTAACGCTGTAGGAAGGGAGGTCCTGGGTGCCAGGGGACTAGGTGTCTCCTTTGTGAAGATGAGCTCTTCGCATAACGCTGTAGGAAGGGAGGTCCTGGGTGGCAGGGGACTAGGTGTCTCCTTTGTGAAGATGAGCTCTTCGCCTAACGCTGTAAGAAGGGAGTTCCTGGGTGGCAGGGGACTAGGGTTCTCCTTTGTGAAGATGAGCTCTTCGCCTAACGGTGTAGGCAGGGAGTTCCTGGGTGGCAGGGGACTAGGGTTCTCCTTTGTGAAGATGAGCTCTTCGCCTAACGCTGTAGGAAGGGAGGTCCTGGGTGGCAGGGGACTAGGTGTCTCCTTTGTGAAGATGAGCTCTTCGCCTAACGCTGTAGGAAGGCAGGTCCTGGGTGGCAGAGGACTAGGGCTCTCCTTTGAGAAGATGAGCTCTTTGCCTAGGAAGGCAGGTCCTGGGTGGCAGGGGACTAGGGATCTCCTTTGTAAAGTGAGCTCTTTGCCTAACTCTGTAGGAAGGGAGGTCCTGGGTGGCAGGGGACTAGGGATCTCCTTTGTGAAGTGAGCTCTTTGCCTAACGCTGTAGGAAGGGAGTTCCTGGGTGGCAGGGGACTAGGGCTCTGCTTTGTGAAGATGAGCGCTTCGCCTAACGCTGTAGGAAGGCAGGTCCTGGGTGGCAGAGGACTAGGGATCTCCTTTATGAAGATGAGCTCTTTGCCTAACGCTGTAGGAAGGGAGGTCCTGGGTGGCAGGGGACTAGGGCTCTCCTTTGTGAAGATGAGCTCTTTGCCTAACGCTGTAGGAAGGGAGGCCCTGGGTGGCAGGGGACTAGGGATCTCCTTTGTGAAGATGAGCTCTTCGCCTAGGAAGAGAGGTCCTGGGTGGCAGGGGACTAGGGACCTCCTTTGAGAAGATGAGCTCTTTGCCTAACGCTGTAGGAAGGGAGGTCCTGGGTGCAGGGGAATAGGGATCTCCTTTGTGAAGATGAGCTCTTTGCCTAACGCTGTAGGAAGGGAGGTCCTGGTTGGCAGGGGACTAGGGGTCTCCTTTGTGAAGATGAGCTCTTCACCTAGGAAGGGAGGTCCTGGCTGGCAGGGGACTAGGGCTCTCCTTTGTGAAGATGAGCTCTTTGCCTAACGCTGTAGGAAGGGAGGTCCTGGGTGGCTGGGGACTAGGGATCTCCTTTGTGAAGATGAGCTCTTCTTCTAACGCTGTAACAAGGCAGGTCCTGGGTGGCAGAGGACTAGGGATCTCCTTTGTGAAGATGAGATCTTTGCCTAATGCTGTAGGAAGGGAGGTCCTGGGTGGTAGGGGACTAGGGATCTCCTTTGTGAAGATGAGCTCTTCGCCTAACGCTGTAACAAGGCAGGTCCTGGGTGGCAGGGGACTAGGGATCTCCTTTATGATGATGAGCTCTTCACCTAACGCTGTAGGAAGGGAGGTCCTGGGTGGCAGGGGAATAGGGGTCTCCTTTGTGAAGATGACTCTTTGCCTAATGCTGTAGGAAGGGAGGTCCTGGGTGGCAGGGAACTAGAGATCTCCTTTGTGAAGATGAGCTCTTTGCCAAGGAAGGCAGGTCCTCGGTTGCAGGGGACTAGGCGTCTCCTTTGTGAAGATGAGCTCTTCGCCTAACGCTGTAGGAAGGCTGGTCCTGGGTGGCAGAGGACAAGGGATCTCATTTGTGAAGATGAGCTCTTTGCCTAACGCTGTAGGAAGGGAGGTCCTGGGTGGCAGGGGACTAGGGCTCTCCTTTGTGAAGATGAGCTCTTTGCCTAGGAATGGAGGTCCTGGTTGGCAGGCGACTAGGGCTCTCCTTTGTGAAGATGAGCTCTTCGCCTAACGCTGTAGGAAGGGAGGTCCTGGGTGGCAGGGGACTAGGGATCGCCTTTGTGAAGATGAGCTCTTCGCCTAACGCTGTAGGAAGGGAGGTCCTGGGTGGCAGGGGACTTTGGATCTCCTTTGTGAAGATGAGCTCTTCTCCTAACGCTGTAACAAGGCAGGTCCTGGGTGGCAGGGGACTAGGGATCTCCTTTGTGATGATGAGCTCTTCACCTAACGCTGTAGGAAGGGAGGTCCTGCGTGGCAGGGGACTAGGGGTCTCCTTTGTGAAGATGACTCTTTGCCTAACGCTGTTGGAAGGGAGGTCCTGGTTGGCAGGGGACTAGGGATCTCCTTTTTGAAGATGAGCTCTTCGCCTAGGAAGGGAGGTCCTGCGTGGCAGGGGACTAGGGGTCTCCTTTGTGAAGATGAGCTCTTTGCCTAGGAAGGGAGGTCCTGGGTGGCAGGGGACTAGTGGTCTCCTTTGTGAAGATGAGCTCTTTGCCTAGGAAGGCAGGACCTGGGTTGCAGGGGACTAGGGATCGCCTTTGTGAAGATGAGCTCTTTGCCTAACGCTGTAGGAAGGGAGGTCCTGGGTGGCAGGGGGCTAGGGGTCTCCTTTGTGAAGATGAGCTCTTTGCCTAGGAAGGCAGGTCCTGGGTGGCAGGGGACTAGGTGTCTCCTTTGTGAAGAAGAGCTCTCGCCCAACGCTGTAGGAAAGGAGGTCCTGGGTGGCAGGGGACTAGGGTTCTCCTTTGTGAAGATGACCTCTTTGCCTAACGCTGTAGGAAGGGAGGTCCTGGGTGGCAGGGGACTAGGCGTCTCCTTTGTGAAGATGAGCTCTTCGCCTAACGCTGTAGGCAGGGAGTTCCTGGGTGGCAGGGGACTAGGGTTCTCCTTTGTGAAGATGAGCTCTTCGCCTAACGCTGTAGGAAGGGAGGTCCTGGGTGGCAGGGGACTAGGTGTCTCCTTTGTGAAGATGAGCTCTTCGCATAACGCTGTAGGAAGGGAGGTCCTGGGTGGCAGGGGACTAGGTGTCTCCTTTGTGAAGATGAGCTCTTTGCCTAACGCTGTAAGAAGGGAGTTCCTGGGTGGCAGGGGACTAGGGTTCTCCTTTGTGAAGATGAGCTCTTCGCCTAACGCTGTAGGCAGGGAGTTCCTGGGTGGCAGGGGACTAGGGTTCTCCTTTGTGAAGATGAGCTCTTCGCCTAACGCTGTAGGAAGGGAGGTCCTGGGTGGCAGGGGACTAGGTGTCTCCTTTGTGAAGATGAGCTCTTCGCCTAACGCTGTAAGAAGGGATTACCTGGGTGGCAGGGGACTAGGGCTCTCCTTTGTGAAGATGAGCGCTTCGCCTAACGCTGTAGGAAGGCAGGTCCTGGGTGGCAGAGGACTAGGGCTCTCCTTTGAGAAGATGAGCTCTTTGCCTATGAAGGCAGGTCCTGGGTGGCAGGGGACTAGGGATCTCCTTTGTAAAGTGAGCTCTTTGCCTAACTCTGTAGGAAGGGAGGTCCTGGGTGGCAGGGGACTAGGGATCTCCTTTGTGAAGTGAGCTCTTTGCCTAACGCTGTAGGAAGGGAGTTCCTGGGTGGCAGGGGACTAGGGCTCTGCTTTGTGAAGATGAGCGCTTCGCCTAACGCTGTAGGAAGGCAGGTCCTGGGTGGCAGAGGACTAGGGATCTCCTTTATGAAGATGAGCTCTTTGCCTAACGCTGTAGGAAGGGAGGTCCTGGGTGGCAGGGGACTAGGGCTCTCCTTTGTGAAGATGAGCTCTTTGCCTAACGCTGTAGGAAGGGAGGCCCTGGGTGGCAGGGGACTAGGGATCTCCTTTGTGAAGATGAGCTCTTCGCCTAGGAAGAGAGGTCCTGGGTGGCAGGGGACTAGGGACCTCCTTTGAGAAGATGAGCTCTTTGCCTAACGCTGTAGGAAGGGAGGTCCTGGGTGCAGGGGAATAGGGATCTCCTTTGTGAAGATGAGCTCTTTGCCTAACGCTGTAGGAAGGGAGGTCCTGGTTGGCAAGGGACTAGGGGTCTCCTTTGTGAAGATGAGCTCTTCACCTAGGAAGGGAGGTCCTGGCTGGCAGGGGACTAGGGCTCTCCTTTGTGAAGATGAGCTCTTTGCCTAACGCTGTAGGAAGGGAGGTCCTGGGTGGCTGGGGACTAGGGATCTCCTTTGTGAAGATGAGCTCTTCTTCTAACGCTGTAACAAGGCAGGTCCTGGGTGGCAGAGGACTAGGGATCTCCTTTGTGAAGATGAGATCTTTGCCTAATGCTGTAGGAAGGGAGGTCCTGGGTGGTAGGGGACTAGGGATCTCCTTTGTGAAGATGAGCTCTTCGACTAACGCTGTAACAAGGCAGGTCCTGGGTGGCAGAGGACAAGGGATCTCATTTGTGAAGATGAGCTCTTTGCCTAACGCTGTAGGAAGGGAGGTCCTGGGTGGCAGGGGACTAGGGCTCTCCTTTGTGAAGATGAGCTCTTTGCCTAGGAATGGAGGTCCTGGTTGGCAGGCGACTAGGGCTCTCCTTTGTGAAGATGAGCTCTTCGCCTAACGCTGTAGGAAGGGAGGTCCTGGGTGGCAGGGGACTAGGGATCGCCTTTGTGAAGATGAGCTCTTCGCCTAACGCTGTAGGAAGGGAGGTCCTGGGTGGCATGGGACTTTGGATCTCCTTTGTGAAGATGAGCTCTTCTCCTAACGCTGTAACAAGGCAGGTCCTGGGTGGCAGGGGACTAGGGATCTCCTTTGTGATGATGAGCTCTTCACCTAACGCTGTAGGAAGGGAGGTCCTGCGTGGCAGGGGACTAGGGGTCTCCTTTGTGAAGATGACTCTTTGCCTAACGCTGTTGGAAGGGAGGTCCTGGTTGGCAGGGGACTAGGGATCTCCTTTTTGAAGATGAGCTCTTCGCCTAGGAAGGGAGGTCCTGCGTGGCAGGGGACTAGGGGTCTCCTTTGTGAAGATGAGCTCTTTGCCTAGGAAGGGAGGTCCTGGGTGGCAGGGGACTAGTGGTCTCCTTTGTGAAGATGAGCTCTTTGCCTAGGAAGGCAGGACCTGGGTTGCAGGGGACTAGGGATCGCCTTTGTGAAGATGAGCTCTTTGCCTAACGCTGTAGGAAGGGAGGTCCTGGGTGGCAGGGGACTAGGCGTGTCCTTTGTGAAGATGAGCTCTTCGCCTAACGCTGTAGGCAGGGAGTTCCTGGGTGGCAGGGGACTAGGGTTCTCCTTTGTGAAGATGAGCTCTTCGCCTAACGATGTAGGAAGGGAGGTCCTGGGTGGCAGGGGACTAGGTGTCTCCTTTGTGAAGATGAGCTCTTCGCCTAACGCTGTAGGATGGGAGGTCCTGGGTGGCAGGGGACTAGGTGTCTCCTTTGTGAAGATGAGCTCTTCGCCTAACGCTGTAAGAAGGGAGTTCCTGGGTGGCAGGGGAATAGGGTTCTCCTTTGTGAAGATGAGCTCTTCGCCTATCGCTGTAGGCAGGGAGTTCCTGGGTGGCAGGGGACTAGGGTTCTCCTTTGTGAAGATGAGCTCTTCGCCTAACGCTGTAAGATGAGAGGGCCTGGGTGGCAGGGGACTGGGTGTCTCCTTTGTGAAGATGAGCTCTTCGCCTAACGCTGTAAGAAGGGAGTTCCTGGGTGGCAGGGGACTAGGGCTCTCCTTTGTGAAGATGAGCGCTTCGCCTAACGCTGTAGGAAGGCAGGTCCTGGGTGGCAGAGGACTAGGGCTCTCCTTTGAGAAGATGAGCTCTTTGCCTAGGAAGGCAGGTCCTGGGTGGTCGGGGACTAGGTGTCTCCTTTGTGAAGATGAGCTCTTTGCCTAACGCTGTAGGAAGGGAGGTCCTGGGTGGCAGGGGACTAGGGATCTCCTTTGTAAAGTGAGCTCTTTGCCTAACTCTGTAGGAAAGGAGGTCCTGGGTGGCAGGGGACTAGGGTTCTCCTTTGTGAAGATGAGCTCTTCGCCTAACGCTGTAAGAAGGGAGTTCCTGGGTGGCAGGGGACTAGGGTTCTCCTTTGTGAAGATGAGCTCTTCGCCTATCGCTGTAGGCAGGGAGTTCCTGGGTGGCAGGGGACTAGGGTTCTCCTTTGTGAAGATGAGCTCTTCGCCTAACGCTGTAAGATGAGAGGGCCTGGGTGGCAGGGGACTGGGTGTCTCCTTTGTGAAGATGAGCTCTTCGCCTAACGCTGTAAGAAGGGAGTTCCTGGGTGGCAGGGGACTAGGGCTCTCCTTTGTGAAGATGAGCGCTTCGCCTAACGCTGTAGGAAGGCAGGTCCTGGGTGGCAGAGGACTAGGGCTCTCCTTTGAGAAGATGAGCTCTTTGCCTAGGAAGGCAGGTCCTGGGTGGTCGGGGACTAGATGTCTCCTTTGTGAAGATGAGCTCTTTGCCTAACGCTGTAGGAAGGGAGGTCCTGGGTGGCAGGGGACTAGGGATCTCCTTTGTAAAGTGAGCTCTTTGCCTAACTCTGTAGGAAAGGAGGTCCTGGGTGGCAGGGGACTAGGGTTCTCCTTTGTGAAGATGAGCTCTTTGCCTAACGCTGTAGGAAGGGAGGTCCTGGGTGGCAGGGGACTAGGCGTCTCCTTTGTGAAGATGAGCTCTTCGCCTAACGCTGTAGGCAGGGAGTTCCTGGGTGGCAGGGGACTAGGGTTCTCCTTTGTGAAGATGAGCTCTTCGCCTAACGCTGTAGGAAGGGAGGTCCTGGGTGGCAGGGGACTAGGTGTCTCCTTTGTGAAGATGAGCTCTTCGCATAACGCTGTAGGAAGGGAGGTCCTGGGTGGCAGGGGACTAGGTGTCTCCTTTGTGAAGATGAGCTCTTCGCCTAACGCTGTAAGAAGGGAGTTCCTGGGTGGCAGGGGACTAGGGTTCTCCTTTGTGAAGATGAGCTCTTCGCCTAACGCTGTAGGCAGGGAGTTCCTGGGTGGCAGGGGACTAGGGTTCTCCTTTGTGAAGATGAGCTCTTCGCCTAACGCTGTAGGAAGGGAGGTCCTGGGTGGCAGGGGACTAGATGTCTCCTTTGTGAAGATGAGCTCTTCGCCTAACGCTGTAAGAAGGGAGTTCCTGGGTGGCAGGGGACTAGGGCTCTCCTTTGTGAAGATGAGCGCTTCGCCTAACGCTGTAGGAAGGCAGGTCCTGGGTGGCAGAGGACTAGGGCTCTCCTTTGAGAAGATGAGCTCTTTGCCTAGGAAGGCAGGTCCTGGGTGGCAGGGGACTAGGGATCTCCTTTGTAAAGTGAGCTCTTTGCCTAACTCTGTAGGAAGGGAGGTCCTGGGTGGCAGGGGACTAGGGATCTCCTTTGTGAAGTGAGCTCTTTGCCTAACGCTGTAGGAATGGAGTTCCTGGGTGGCAGGGGACTAGGGCTCTCCTTTGTGAAGATGAGCGCTTCGCCTAACACTGTAGGAAGGCAGGTCCTGGGTGGCAGAGGACTAGGGATCTCCTTTATGAAGATGAGCTCTTTGCCTAACGCTGTAGGAAGGGAGGTCCTGGGTGGCAGGGGACTAGGGCTCTCCTTTGTGAAGATGAGCTCTTTGCCTAACGCTGTAGGAAGGGAGGCCCTGGGTGGCAGGGGACTAGGGATCTCCTTTGTGAAGATGAGCTCTTCGCCTAGGAAGAGAGGTCCTGGGTGGCAGGGGACTAGGGACCTCCTTTGAGAAGATGAGCTCTTTGCCTAACGCTGTAGGAAGGGAGGTCCTGGGTGCAGGGGAATAGGGATCTCCTTTGTGAAGATGAGCTCTTTGCCTAACGCTGTAGGAAGGGAGGTCCTGGGTGGCAGGGGACTAGGGGTCTCCTTTGTGAAGATGAGCTCTTCACCTAGGAAGGGAGGTCCTGGCTGGCAGGGGACTAGGGCTCTCCTTTGTGAAGATTAGCTCTTTGCCTAACGCTGTAGGAAGGCAGGTCCTGGGTGGCTGGGGACTAGGGATCTCCTTTGTGAAGATGAGCTCTTCTTCTAACGCTGTAACAAGGCAGGTCCTGGGTGGCAGAGGACTAGGGATCTCCTTTGTGAAGATGAGATCTTTGCCTAACGCTGTAGGAAGGGAGGTCCTGGGTGGTAGGGGACTAGGGATCTCCTTTGTGAAGATGAGCTCTTCGCCTAACGCTGTAACAAGGCAGGTCCTGGGTGGCAGGGGACTAGGGATCTCCTTTATGATGATGAGCTCTTCACCTAACGCTGTAGGAAGGGAGGTCCTGGGTGGCAGGGGAATAGGGGTCTCCTTTGTGAAGATGACTCTTTGCCTAACGCTGTAGGAAGGGAGGTCCTGGGTGGCAGGGGACTAGAGATCTCCTTTGTGAAGATGAGCTCTTCGCCAAGGAAGGCAGGTCCTCGGTTGCAGGGGACTAGGCGTGTCCTTTGTGAAGATGAGCTCTTCGCCTAACGCTGTAGGAAGGCTGGTCCTGGGTGGCAGAGGACAAGGGATCTCATTTGTGAAGATGAGCTCTTTGCCTAACGCTGTAGGAAGGGAGGTCCTGGGTGGCAGGGGACTAGGGCTCTCCTTTGTGAAGATGAGCTCTTTGCCTAGGAATGGAGGTCCTGGTTGGCAGCCGACTAGGGCTCTCCTTTGTGAAGATGAGCTCTTCGCCTAACGCTGTAGGAAGGGAGGTCCTGGGTGGCAGGGGACTAGGGATCGCCTTTGTGAAGATGAGCTCTTTGCCTAATGCTGTAGGAAGGGAGGTCCTGGGTGGCAGGGGACTTTGGATCTCCTTTGTGAAGATGAGCTCTTCTCCTAACGCTGTAACAAGGCAGGTCCTGGGTGGCAGGGGACTAGGGATCTCCTTTGTGATGATGAGCTCTTCACCTAACGCTGTAGGAAGGGAGGTCCTGCGTGGCAGGGGACTAGGGGTCTCCTTTGTGAAGATGACTCTTTGCCTAGCGCTGTTGGAAGGGAGGTCCTGGTTGGCAGGGGACTAGGGATCTCCTTTTTGAAGATGAGCTCTTCGCCTAGGAAGGGAGGTCCTGGGTGGCAGGGGACTAGTGGTCTCCTTTGTGAAGATGAGCTCTTTGCCTAGGAAGGCAGGACCTGAGTTGCAGGGGACTAGGGATCGCCTTTGTGAAGATGAGCTCTTTGCCTAACGCTGTAGGAAGGGAGGTCCTGGGTGGCAGGGGACTAGGCGTGTCCTTTGTGAAGATGAGCTCTCTGCCTAACGCTTTAGGAAGGGTGTTCCTGGGTGGCAGGGGACTAGGGCTCTCCTTTGTGAAGATGAGCTCTTCGCCTAGGAAGGCAGGTCCTGGGTGGCAGAGGACTAGGGATCTCCTTTGTGAAGATGAGCTCTTTGCCTAACACTGTAGGAAGGGAGGTCCTGGGTGGCAGGGGACTAGGCGTCTCCTTTGTGAAGATGAGCTCTCCGCCTAACGCTGTAGGAAGGGAGTTCCTGGGTGGCAGGGGACTAGGGCTCTCCTTTGTGAAGATGAGCTCTTCGCCTAACGCTGTAGGAAGGCAGGTCCTGGGTGGCAGAGGACTAGGGATCTCCTTTGCGAAGATGAGCTCTTTGCCTAACGCTGTAGGATGGGAGGTCCTGGGTGGCAGGGGACTAGGGCTCTCCTTTGTGAAGATGAGCTCTTCGCCTAACGCTGTAGGAAGGGAGGTCCTGGGTGGCAGGGGA
Organism: Ambystoma mexicanum; assembly: GCF_040938575.1. Classification (NCBI taxonomy): domain Eukaryota; kingdom Metazoa; phylum Chordata; class Amphibia; order Caudata; family Ambystomatidae; genus Ambystoma; species Ambystoma mexicanum. The sequence goes on along the minus strand of NC_090938.1, from coordinate 834,248,245 downwards.
CTAGGGCTCTCCTTTGTGAAGGTGAGCTCTTTGCTTAACGCTGTAGGAAGTGAGGTCCTGGGTGGCAGAGGACTAGGGATCTCCTTTGTGAAGCTGAGCTGTTCGCCTAACGCTGTAGGAAGGGAGGTCCTGCGTGGCAGGGGACTAGGGCTCTCCTTTGTGAAGGTGAGCTCTTTGCCTAACGCTGTAGGAAGTGAGGTCCTGGGTGGCAGGGGACTAGGGATCTCCTTTGTGAATTGAGCTCTTTGCCTAACTCTGTAGGAAGGGAGGTCCTGGGTGGCAGGGGACTAGGGATATCCTTTGTGAAGTGAGCTCTTTGCCTAACGCTGTAGGAAGGGAGTTCCTGGGTGGCAGGGGACTAGGGCTCTCCTTTGTGAAGATGAGCGCTTCGCCTAACGCTGTAGGAAGGCAGGTCCTGGGTGGCAGAGGACTAGGGATCTCCTTTGTGAAGATGAGCTCTTTGCCTAACGCTGTAGGAAGGGAGGTCCTGCGTGGCAGGGGACTAGGGCTCTCCTTTGTGAAGCTGAGCTCTTTGCCTAGGAAGGCAGGTCCTGGGTGGTAGGGGATTAGGTGTCTCCTTTGTGAAGATGAGCTCTTTGCCTAACGCTGTAGGAAGGGAGGTCCTGGGTGGCAGGGGACTAGGGATCTCCTTTGTGAAGTGAGCTCTTTGCCTAACTCTGTAGGAAGGGAGGTCCTGGGTGGCAGGGGACTAGGGATCTCCTTTGTGAAGTGAGCTCTTTGCCTAACGCTGTAGGAAGGCAGGTCCTGGGTGGCAGGGGACTAGGGATCTCCTTTGTGAAGATGAGCTCTTCGCCTAGGAAGAGAGGTCCTGGGTGGCAGGGGACTAGGGACCTCCTTTGAGAAGATGAGCTCTTTGCCTAACGCTGTAGGAAGGGAGGTCCTGGGTGCAGGGGAATAGGGATCTCCTTTGTGAAGATGAGCTCTTTGCCTAACGCTGTACGAAGGGAGGTCCTGGGTGGCAGGGGACTAGGGGTCTCCTTTGTGAAGATGAGCTCTTCGCCTAGGAAGGGAGGTCCTGGCTGGCAGGGGACTAGGGCTCTCCTTTGTGAAGATGAGCTCTTTGCCTAACGCTGTAGGAAGGGAGGTCCTGGATGGCAGGTTACTAGGGATCTCCTTTGTGAAGATGAGCTCTTCTTCTAACGCTGTAACAAGGCAGGTCCTAGGTGGCAGAGGACTAGGGATCTCCTTTGTGAAGATGAGATCTTTGCCTAACGCTGTAGGAAGGGAGGTCCTGGGTGGTAGGGGACTAGGGATCTCCTTTATGATGATGAGCTCTTCACCTAACACTGTAGGAAGGGAGGTCCTGGGTGGCAGGGGAATAGGGGTCTCCTTTGTGAAGATGACTCTTTGCCTAACGTTGTAGGAAGGGAGGTCCTGGGTGGCAGGGGACTAGGGATCTCCTTTGTGAAGATGAGCTCTTCGCCAAGGAAGGCAGGTCCTCGGTTGCAGGGGACTAGGGATCTCCTTTGTGAAGATGAGCTCTTTGCCCAACGCTGTAGGAAGGGAGCTCCTGTGTGGCAGGGGACTAGGCGTCTCCTTTGTGAAGATGAGCTCTTCGCCTAACGTAGTAGGAAGGGAGTTCCTGGGTAGCAGGGGACTAGGGCTCTCCTTTGTGAAGATGAGCTCTTCGCCTAACGCTGTAGGAAGGGCGGTCCTGGGTGGCAGGGGAATAGGGGTCTCCTTTGTGAAGATGACTCTTTGCCTAACGTTGTAGGAAGGGAGGTCCTGGGTGGCAGGGGACTAGGGATCTCCTTTGTGAAGATGAGCTCTTTGCCTAATGCTGTAACTAGACAGGTCCTCGGTGGCAGGGGACTAGGGATCTTCTTTGTGATGATGAGCTCTTCACCTAACGCTGTAGGAAGGGAGGTCCTGGGTGGCAGGGGAATAGGGGTCTCCTTTGTGAAGATGACTCTTTGCCTAACGCTGTAGGAAAGGAGGTCCTGGGTGGCAGGGGACTAGGGATCTCCTTTGTGAAGATGAGCTCTTCGCCTAACGCTGTAGGAAGGGAGGTCCTGGGTGGCAGGGGAATAGGGGTCTCCTTTGTGAAGATGACTCTTTGCCTAACGTTGTAGGAAGGGAGGTCCTGGGTGGCAGGGGACTAGGGATCTCCTTTGTGAAGATGAGCTCTTCACCTAACGCTGTAGGAAGGGAGGTCCTGGGTGGCAGAGGAATAGGGGTCTCCTTTGTGAAGATGACTCTTTGCCTAACGCTGTAGGAAAGGAGGTCCTGGGTGGCAGGGGACTAGGGATCTCCTTTGTGAAGATGAGCTCTTCGCCTAACGCTGTAAGATGAGAGGGCCTGGGTGGCAGGGGACTGGGTGTCTCCTTTGTGAAGATGAGCTCTTCGCCTAACGCTGTAAGAAGGGAGTTCCTGGGTGGCAGGGGACTAGGGCTCTCCTTTGTGAAGATGAGCGCTTCGCCTAACGCTGTAGGAAGGCAGGTCCTGGGTGGCAGAGGACTAGGGCTCTCCTTTGAGAAGATGAGCTCTTTGCCTAGTAAGGCAGGTCCTGGGTGGTCGGGGACTAGGTGTCTCCTTTGTGAAGATGAGCTCTTTGCCTAACGCTGTAGGAAGGGAGGTCCTGGGTGGCAGGGGACTAGGGATCTCCTTTGTAAAGTGAGCTCTTTGCCTAACTCTGTAGGAAGGGAGGTCCTGGGTGGCAGGGGACTAGGGGTCTCCTTTGTGAAGATGACTCTTTGCCTAACGCTGTAGGAAGGGAGGTCCTGGGTGGCAGGGGGCTAGGGGTCTCCTTTGTGAAGATGAGCTCTTTGCCTAGGAAGGCAGGTCCTGGGTGGCAGGGGACTAAGTGTCTCCTTTGTGAAGAAGAGCTCTCGCCCAACGCTGTAGGAAAGGAGGTCCTGGGTGGCAGGGGACTAGGGTTCTCCTTTGTGAAGATGAGCTCTTTGCCTAGGAAGGCAGGTCCTGGGTGGCAGGGGACTAGGGATCTCCTTTGTAAAGTGAGCTCTTTGCCTAACTCTGTAGGAAGGGAGGTCCTGGGTGGCAGGGGACTAGGGATCTCCTTTGTGAAGTGAGCTCTTTGCCTAACGCTGTAGGAAGGGAGTTCCTGGGTGGCAGGGGACTAGGGCTCTGCTTTGTGAAGATGAGCGCTTCGCCTAACGCTGTAGGAAGGCAGGTCCTGGGTGGCAGAGGACTAGGGATCTCCTTTATGAAGATGAGCTCTTTGCCTAACGCTGTAGGAAGGGAGGTCCTGGGTGGCAGGGGACTAGGGCTCTCCTTTGTGAAGATGAGCTCTTTGCCTAACGCTGTAGGAAGGGAGGCCCTGGGTGGCAGGGGACTAGGGATCTCCTTTGTGAAGATGAGCTCTTCGCCTAGGAAGAGAGGTCCTGGGTGGCAGGGGACTAGGGACCTCCTTTGAGAAGATGAGCTCTTTGCCTAACGCTGTAGGAAGGGAGGTCCTGGGTGCAGGGGAATAGGGATCTCCTTTGTGAAGATGAGCTCTTTGCCTAACGCTGTAGGAAGGGAGGTCCTGGTTGGCAGGGGACTAGGGGTCTCCTTTGTGAAGATGAGCTCTTCACCTAGGAAGGGAGGTCCTGGCTGGCAGGGGACTAGGGCTCTCCTTTGTGAAGATGAGCTCTTTGCCTAACGCTGTAGGAAGGGAGGTCCTGGGTGGCTGGGGACTAGGGATCTCCTTTGTGAAGATGAGCTCTTCTTCTAACGCTGTAACAAGGCAGGTCCTGGGTGGCAGAGGACTAGGGATCTCCTTTGTGAAGATGAGATCTTTGCCTAATGCTGTAGGAAGGGAGGTCCTGGGTGGTAGGGGACTAGGGATCTCCTTTGTGAAGATGAGCTCTTCGCCTAACGCTGTAACAAGGCAGGTCCTGGGTGGCAGGGGACTAGGGATCTCCTTTATGATGATGAGCTCTTCACCTAACGCTGTAGGAAGGGAGGTCCTGGGTGGCAGGGGAATAGGGGTCTCCTTTGTGAAGATGACTCTTTGCCTAATGCTGTAGGAAGGGAGGTCCTGGGTGGCAGGGAACTAGAGATCTCCTTTGTGAAGATGAGCTCTTTGCCAAGGAAGGCAGGTCCTCGGTTGCAGGGGACTAGGAGTCTCCTTTGTGAAGATGAGCTCTTCGCCTAACGCTGTAGGAAGGCTGGTCCTGGGTGGCAGAGGACAAGGGATCTCATTTGTGAAGATGAGCTCTTTGCCTAACGCTGTAGGAAGGGAGGTCCTGGGTGGCAGGGGACTAGGGCTCTCCTTTGTGAAGATGAGCTCTTTGCCTAGGAATGGAGGTCCTGGTTGGCAGGCGACTAGGGCTCTCCTTTGTGAAGATGAGCTCTTCGCCTAACGCTGTAGGAAGGGAGGTCCTGGGTGGCAGGGGACTAGGGATCGCCTTTGTGAAGATGAGCTCTTCGCCTAACGCTGTAGGAAGGGAGGTCCTGGGTGGCAGGGGACTTTGGATCTCCTTTGTGAAGATGAGCTCTTCTCCTAACGCTGTAACAAGGCAGGTCCTGGGTGGCAGGGGACTAGGGATCTCCTTTGTGATGATGAGCTCTTCACCTAACGCTGTAGGAAGGGAGGTCCTGCGTGGCAGGGGACTAGGGGTCTCCTTTGTGAAGATGACTCTTTGCCTAACGCTGTTGGAAGGGAGGTCCTGGTTGGCAGGGGACTAGGGATCTCCTTTTTGAAGATGAGCTCTTCGCCTAGGAAGGGAGGTCCTGCGTGGCAGGGGACTAGGGGTCTCCTTTGTGAAGATGAGCTCTTTGCCTAGGAAGGGAGGTCCTGGGTGGCAGGGGACTAGTGGTCTCCTTTGTGAAGATGAGCTCTTTGCCTAGGAAGGCAGGACCTGGGTTGCAGGGGACTAGGGATCGCCTTTGTGAAGATGAGCTCTTTGCCTAACGCTGTAGGAAGGGAGGTCCTGGGTGGCAGGGGGCTAGGGGTCTCCTTTGTGAAGATGAGCTCTTTGCCTAGGAAGGCAGGTCCTGGGTGGCAGGGGACTAGGTGTCTCCTTTGTGAAGAAGAGCTCTCGCCCAACGCTGTAGGAAAGGAGGTCCTGGGTGGCAGGGGACTAGGGTTCTCCTTTGTGAAGATGACCTCTTTGCCTAACGCTGTAGGAAGGGAGGTCCTGGGTGGCAGGGGACTAGGCGTCTCCTTTGTGAAGATGAGCTCTTCGCCTAACGCTGTAGGCAGGGAGTTCCTGGGTGGCAGGGGACTAGGGTTCTCCTTTGTGAAGATGAGCTCTTCGCCTAACGCTGTAGGAAGGGAGGTCCTGGGTGGCAGGGGACTAGGTGTCTCCTTTGTGAAGATGAGCTCTTCGCATAACGCTGTAGGAAGGGAGGTCCTGGGTGGCAGGGGACTAGGTGACTCCTTTGTGAAGATGAGCTCTTTGCCTAACGCTGTAAGAAGGGAGTTCCTGGGTGGCAGGGGACTAGGGTTCTCCTTTGTGAAGATGAGCTCTTCGCCTAACGCTGTAGGCAGGGAGTTCCTGGGTGGCAGGGGACTAGGGTTCTCCTTTGTGAAGATGAGCTCTTCGCCTAACGCTGTAGGAAGGGAGGTCCTGGGTGGCAGGGGACTAGGTGTCTCCTTTGTGAAGATGAGCTCTTCGCCTAACGCTGTAAGAAGGGATTACCTGGGTGGCAGGGGACTAGGGCTCTCCTTTGTGAAGATGAGCGCTTCGCCTAACGCTGTAGGAAGGCAGGTCCTGGGTGGCAGAGGACTAGGGCTCTCCTTTGAGAAGATGAGCTCTTTGCCTATGAAGGCAGGTCCTGGGTGGCAGGGGACTAGGGATCTCCTTTGTAAAGTGAGCTCTTTGCCTAACTCTGTAGGAAGGGAGGTCCTGGGTGGCAGGGGACTAGGGATCTCCTTTGTGAAGTGAGCTCTTTGCCTAACGCTGTAGGAAGGGAGTTCCTGGGTGGCAGGGGACTAGGGCTCTGCTTTGTGAAGATGAGCGCTTCGCCTAACGCTGTAGGAAGGCAGGTCCTGGGTGGCAGAGGACTAGGGATCTCCTTTATGAAGATGAGCTCTTTGCCTAACGCTGTAGGAAGGGAGGTCCTGGGTGGCAGGGGACTAGGGCTCTCCTTTGTGAAGATGAGCTCTTTGCCTAACGCTGTAGGAAGGGAGGCCCTGGGTGGCAGGGGACTAGGGATCTCCTTTGTGAAGATGAGCTCTTCGCCTAGGAAGAGAGGTCCTGGGTGGCAGGGGACTAGGGACCTCCTTTGAGAAGATGAGCTCTTTGCCTAACGCTGTAGGAAGGGAGGTCCTGGGTGCAGGGGAATAGGGATCTCCTTTGTGAAGATGAGCTCTTTGCCTAACGCTGTAGGAAGGGAGGTCCTGGTTGGCAAGGGACTAGGGGTCTCCTTTGTGAAGATGAGCTCTTCACCTAGGAAGGGAGGTCCTGGCTGGCAGGGGACTAGGGCTCTCCTTTGTGAAGATGAGCTCTTTGCCTAACGCTGTAGGAAGGGAGGTCCTGGGTGGCTGGGGACTAGGGATCTCCTTTGTGAAGATGAGCTCTTCTTCTAACGCTGTAACAAGGCAGGTCCTGGGTGGCAGAGGACTAGGGATCTCCTTTGTGAAGATGAGATCTTTGCCTAATGCTGTAGGAAGGGAGGTCCTGGGTGGTAGGGGACTAGGGATCTCCTTTGTGAAGATGAGCTCTTCGCCTAACGCTGTAACAAGGCAGGTCCTGGGTGGCAGAGGACAAGGGATCTCATTTGTGAAGATGAGCTCTTTGCCTAACGCTGTAGGAAGGGAGGTCCTGGGTGGCAGGGGACTAGGGCTCTCCTTTGTGAAGATGAGCTCTTTGCCTAGGAATGGAGGTCCTGGTTGGCAGGCGACTAGGGCTCTCCTTTGTGAAGATGAGCTCTTCGCCTAACGCTGTAGGAAGGGAGGTCCTGGGTGGCAGGGGACTAGGGATCGCCTTTGTGAAGATGAGCTCTTCGCCTAACGCTGTAGGAAGGGAGGTCCTGGGTGGCATGGGACTTTGGATCTCCTTTGTGAAGATGAGCTCTTCTCCTAACGCTGTAACAAGGCAGGTCCTGGGTGGCAGGGGACTAGGGATCTCCTTTGTGATGATGAGCTCTTCACCTAACGCTGTAGGAAGGGAGGTCCTGCGTGGCAGGGGACTAGGGGTCTCCTTTGTGAAGATGACTCTTTGCCTAACGCTGTTGGAAGGGAGGTCCTGGTTGGCAGGGGACTAGGGATCTCCTTTTTGAAGATGAGCTCTTCGCCTAGGAAGGGAGGTCCTGCGTGGCAGGGGACTAGGGGTCTCCTTTGTGAAGATGAGCTCTTTGCCTAGGAAGGGAGGTCCTGGGTGGCAGGGGACTAGTGGTCTCCTTTGTGAAGATGAGCTCTTTGCCTAGGAAGGCAGGACCTGGGTTGCAGGGGACTAGGGATCGCCTTTGTGAAGATGAGCTCTTTGCCTAACGCTGTAGGAAGGGAGGTCCTGGGTGGCAGGGGACTAGGCGTGTCCTTTGTGAAGATGAGCTCTTCGCCTAACGCTGTAGGCAGGGAGTTCCTGGGTGGCAGGGGACTAGGGTTCTCCTTTGTGAAGATGAGCTCTTCGCCTAACGATGTAGGAAGGGAGGTCCTGGGTGGCAGGGGACTAGGTGTCTCCTTTGTGAAGATGAGCTCTTCGCCTAACGCTGTAGGATGGGAGGTCCTGGGTGGCAGGGGACTAGGTGTCTCCTTTGTGAAGATGAGCTCTTCGCCTAACGCTGTAAGAAGGGAGTTCCTGGGTGGCAGGGGACTAGGGTTCTCCTTTGTGAAGATGAGCTCTTCGCCTATCGCTGTAGGCAGGGAGTTCCTGGGTGGCAGGGGACTAGAGTTCTCCTTTGTGAAGATGAGCTCTTCGCCTAACGCTGTAAGATGAGAGGGCCTGGGTGGCAGGGGACTGGGTGTCTCCTTTGTGAAGATGAGCTCTTCGCCTAACGCTGTAAGAAGGGAGTTCCTGGGTGGCAGGGGACTAGGGCTCTCCTTTGTGAAGATGAGCGCTTCGCCTAACGCTGTAGGAAGGCAGGTCCTGGGTGGCAGAGGACTAGGGCTCTCCTTTGAGAAGATGAGCTCTTTGCCTAGGAAGGCAGGTCCTGGGTGGTCGGGGACTAGGTGTCTCCTTTGTGAAGATGAGCTCTTTGCCTAACGCTGTAGGAAGGGAGGTCCTGGGTGGCAGGGGACTAGGGATCTCCTTTGTAAAGTGAGCTCTTTGCCTAACTCTGTAGGAAAGGAGGTCCTGGGTGGCAGGGGACTAGGGTTCTCCTTTGTGAAGATGAGCTCTTCGCCTAACGCTGTAAGAAGGGAGTTCCTGGGTGGCAGGGGACTAGGGTTCTCCTTTGTGAAGATGAGCTCTTCGCCTATCGCTGTAGGCAGGGAGTTCCTGGGTGGCAGGGGACTAGGGTTCTCCTTTGTGAAGATGAGCTCTTCGCCTAACGCTGTAAGATGAGAGGGCCTGGGTGGCAGGGGACTGGGTGTCTCCTTTGTGAAGATGAGCTCTTCGCCTAACGCTGTAAGAAGGGAGTTCCTGGGTGGCAGGGGACTAGGGCTCTCCTTTGTGAAGATGAGCGCTTCGCCTAACGCTGTAGGAAGGCAGGTCCTGGGTGGCAGAGGACTAGGGCTCTCCTTTGAGAAGATGAGCTCTTTGCCTAGGAAGGCAGGTCCTGGGTGGTCGGGGACTAGGTGTCTCCTTTGTGAAGATGAGCTCTTTGCCTAACGCTGTAGGAAGGGAGGTCCTGGGTGGCAGGGGACTAGGGATCTCCTTTGTAAAGTGAGCTCTTTGCCTAACTCTGTAGGAAAGGAGGTCCTGGGTGGCAGGGGACTAGGGTTCTCCTTTGTGAAGATGAGCTCTTTGCCTAACGCTGTAGGAAGGGAGGTCCTGGGTGGCAGGGGACTAGGCGTCTCCTTTGTGAAGATGAGCTCTTCGCCTAACGCTGTAGGCAGGGAGTTCCTGGGTGGCAGGGGACTAGGGTTCTCCTTTGTGAAGATGAGCTCTTCGCCTAACGCTGTAGGAAGGGAGGTCCTGGGTGGCAGGGGACTAGGTGTCTCCTTTGTGAAGATGAGCTCTTCGCATAACGCTGTAGGAAGGGAGGTCCTGGGTGGCAGGGGACTAGGTGTCTCCTTTGTGAAGATGAGCTCTTCGCCTAACGCTGTAAGAAGGGAGTTCCTGGGTGGCAGGGGACTAGGGTTCTCCTTTGTGAAGATGAGCTCTTCGCCTAACGCTGTAGGCAGGGAGTTCCTGGGTGGCAGGGGACTAGGGTTCTCCTTTGTGAAGATGAGCTCTTCGCCTAACGCTGTAGGAAGGGAGGTCCTGGGTGGCAGGGGACTAGATGTCTCCTTTGTGAAGATGAGCTCTTCGCCTAACGCTGTAAGAAGGGAGTTCCTGGGTGGCAGGGGACTAGGGCTCTCCTTTGTGAAGATGAGCGCTTCGCCTAACGCTGTAGGAAGGCAGGTCCTGGGTGGCAGAGGACTAGGGCTCTCCTTTGAGAAGATGAGCTCTTTGCCTAGGAAGGCAGGTCCTGGGTGGCAGGGGACTAGGGATCTCCTTTGTAAAGTGAGCTCTTTGCCTAACTCTGTAGGAAGGGAGGTCCTGGGTGGCAGGGGACTAGGGATCTCCTTTGTGAAGTGAGCTCTTTGCCTAACGCTGTAGGAATGGAGTTCCTGGGTGGCAGGGGACTAGGGCTCTCCTTTGTGAAGATGAGCGCTTCGCCTAACACTGTAGGAAGGCAGGTCCTGGGTGGCAGAGGACTAGGGATCTCCTTTATGAAGATGAGCTCTTTGCCTAACGCTGTAGGAAGGGAGGTCCTGGGTGGCAGGGGACTAGGGCTCTCCTTTGTGAAGATGAGCTCTTTGCCTAACGCTGTAGGAAGGGAGGCCCTGGGTGGCAGGGGACTAGGGATCTCCTTTGTGAAGATGAGCTCTTCGCCTAGGAAGAGAGGTCCTGGGTGGCAGGGGACTAGGGACCTCCTTTGAGAAGATGAGCTCTTTGCCTAACGCTGTAGGAAGGGAGGTCCTGGGTGCAGGGGAATAGGGATCTCCTTTGTGAAGATGAGCTCTTTGCCTAACGCTGTAGGAAGGGAGGTCCTGGGTGGCAGGGGACTAGGGGTCTCCTTTGTGAAGATGAGCTCTTCACCTAGGAAGGGAGGTCCTGGCTGGCAGGGGACTAGGGCTCTCCTTTGTGAAGATTAGCTCTTTGCCTAACGCTGTAGGAAGGCAGGTCCTGGGTGGCTGGGGACTAGGGATCTCCTTTGTGAAGATGAGCTCTTCTTCTAACGCTGTAACAAGGCAGGTCCTGGGTGGCAGAGGACTAGGGATCTCCTTTGTGAAGATGAGATCTTTGCCTAACGCTGTAGGAAGGGAGGTCCTGGGTGGTAGGGGACTAGTGATCTCCTTTGTGAAGATGAGCTCTTCGCCTAACGCTGTAACAAGGCAGGTCCTGGGTGGCAGGGGACTAGGGATCTCCTTTATGATGATGAGCTCTTCACCTAACGCTGTAGGAAGGGAGGTCCTGGGTGGCAGGGGAATAGGGGTCTCCTTTGTGAAGATGACTCTTTGCCTAACGCTGTAGGAAGGGAGGTCCTGGGTGGCAGGGGACTAGAGATCTCCTTTGTGAAGATGAGCTCTTCGCCAAGGAAGGCAGGTCCTCGGTTGCAGGGGACTAGGCGTGTCCTTTGTGAAGATGAGCTCTTCGCCTAACGCTGTAGGAAGGCTGGTCCTGGGTGGCAGAGGACAAGGGATCTCATTTGTGAAGATGAGCTCTTTGCCTAACGCTGTAGGAAGGGAGGTCCTGGGTGGCAGGGGACTAGGGCTCTCCTTTGTGAAGATGAGCTCTTTGCCTAGGAATGGAGGTCCTGGTTGGCAGCCGACTAGGGCTCTCCTTTGTGAAGATGAGCTCTTCGCCTAACGCTGTAGGAAGGGAGGTCCTGGGTGGCAGGGGACTAGGGATCGCCTTTGTGAAGATGAGCTCTTTGCCTAATGCTGTAGGAAGGGAGGTCCTGGGTGGCAGGGGACTTTGGATCTCCTTTGTGAAGATGAGCTCTTCTCCTAACGCTGTAACAAGGCAGGTCCTGGGTGGCAGGGGACTAGGGATCTCCTTTGTGATGATGAGCTCTTCACCTAACGCTGTAGGAAGGGAGGTCCTGCGTGGCAGGGGACTAGGGGTCTCCTTTGTGAAGATGACTCTTTGCCTAGCGCTGTTGGAAGGGAGGTCCTGGTTGGCAGGGGACTAGGGATCTCCTTTTTGAAGATGAGCTCTTCGCCTAGGAAGGGAGGTCCTGGGTGGCAGGGGACTAGTGGTCTCCTTTGTGAAGATGAGCTCTTTGCCTAGGAAGGCAGGACCTGAGTTGCAGGGGACTAGGGATCGCCTTTGTGAAGATGAGCTCTTTGCCTAACGCTGTAGGAAGGGAGGTCCTGGGTGGCAGGGGACTAGGCGTGTCCTTTGTGAAGATGAGCTCTCTGCCTAACGCTTTAGGAAGGGTGTTCCTGGGTGGCAGGGGACTAGGGCTCTCCTTTGTGAAGATGAGCTCTTCGCCTAGGAAGGCAGGTCCTGGGTGGCAGAGGACTAGGGATCTCCTTTGTGAAGATGAGCTCTTTGCCTAACACTGTAGGAAGGGAGGTCCTGGGTGGCAGGGGACTAGGCGTCTCCTTTGTGAAGATGAGCTCTCCGCCTAACGCTGTAGGAAGGGAGTTCCTGGGTGGCAGGGGACTAGGGCTCTCCTTTGTGAAGATGAGCTCTTCGCCTAACGCTGTAGGAAGGCAGGTCCTGGGTGGCAGAGGACTAGGGATCTCCTTTGCGAAGATGAGCTCTTTGCCTAACGCTGTAGGATGGGAGGTCCTGGGTGGCAGGGGACTAGGGCTCTCCTTTGTGAAGATGAGCTCTTCGCCTAACGCTGTAGGAAGGGAGGTCCTGGGTGGCAGGGGACTAGGGCTCTCCTTTGTGAAGGTGAGCTCTTTGCTTAACGCTGTAGGAAGTGAGGTCCTGGGTGGCAGAGGACTAGGGATCTCCTTTGTGAAGCTGAGCTGTTCGCCTAACGCTGTAGGAAGGGAGGTCCTGCGTGGCAGGGGACTAGGGCTCTCCTTTGTGAAGGTGAGCTCTTTGCCTAACGCTGTAGGAAGTGAGGTCCTGGGTGGCAGGGGACTAGGGATCTCCTTTGTGAATTGAGCTCTTTGCCTAACTCTGTAGGAAGGGAGGTCCTGGGTGGCAGGGGACTAGGGATATCCTTTGTGAAGTGAGCTCTTTGCCTAACGCTGTAGGAAGGGAGTTCCTGGGTGGCAGGGGACTAGGGCTCTCCTTTGTGAAGATGAGCGCTTCGCCTAACGCTGTAGGAAGGCAGGTCCTGGGTGGCAGAGGACTAGGGATCTCCTTTGTGAAGATGAGCTCTTTGCCTAACGCTGTAGGAAGGGAGGTCCTGCGTGGCAGGGGACTAGGGCTCTCCTTTGTGAAGCTGAGCTCTTTGCCTAGGAAGGCAGGTCCTGGGTGGTAGGGGATTAGGTGTCTCCTTTGTGAAGATGAGCTCTTTGCCTAACGCTGTAGGAAGGGAGGTCCTGGGTGGCAGGGGACTAGGGATCTCCTTTGTGAAGTGAGCTCTTTGCCTAACTCTGTAGGAAGGGAGGTCCTGGGTGGCAGGGGACTAGGGATCTCCTTTGTGAAGTGAGCTCTTTGCCTAACGCTGTAGGAAGGCAGGTCCTGGGTGGCAGGGGACTAGGGATCTCCTTTGTGAAGATGAGCTCTTCGCCTAGGAAGAGAGGTCCTGGGTGGCAGGGGACTAGGGACCTCCTTTGAGAAGATGAGCTCTTTGCCTAACGCTGTAGGAAGGGAGGTCCTGGGTGCAGGGGAATAGGGATCTCCTTTGTGAAGATGAGCTCTTTGCCTAACGCTGTACGAAGGGAGGTCCTGGGTGGCAGGGGACTAGGGGTCTCCTTTGTGAAGATGAGCTCTTCGCCTAGGAAGGGAGGTCCTGGCTGGCAGGGGACTAGGGCTCTCCTTTGTGAAGATGAGCTCTTTGCCTAACGCTGTAGGAAGGGAGGTCCTGGATGGCAGGTTACTAGGGATCTCCTTTGTGAAGATGAGCTCTTCTTCTAACGCTGTAACAAGGCAGGTCCTGGGTGGCAGAGGACTAGGGATCTCCTTTGTGAAGATGAGATCTTTGCCTAACGCTGTAGGAAGGGAGGTCCTGGGTGGTAGGGGACTAGGGATCTCCTTTATGATGATGAGCTCTTCACCTAACACTGTAGGAAGGGAGGTCCTGGGTGGCAGGGGAATAGGGGTCTCCTTTGTGAAGATGACTCTTTGCCTAACGTTGTAGGAAGGGAGGTCCTGGGTGGCAGGGGACTAGGGATCTCCTTTGTGAAGATGAGCTCTTCGCCAAGGAAGGCAGGTCCTCGGTTGCAGGGGACTAGGGATCTCCTTTGTGAAGATGAGCTCTTTGCCCAACGCTGTAGGAAGGGAGCTCCTGTGTGGCAGGGGACTAGGCGTCTCCTTTGTGAAGATGAGCTCTTCGCCTAACGTAGTAGGAAGGGAGTTCCTGGGTAGCAGGGGACTAGGGCTCTCCTTTGTGAAGATGAGCTCTTCGCCTAACGCTGTAGGAAGGGCGGTCCTGGGTGGCAGGGGAATAGGGGTCTCCTTTGTGAAGATGACTCTTTGCCTAACGTTGTAGGAAGGGAGGTCCTGGGTGGCAGGGGACTAGGGATCTCCTTTGTGAAGATGAGCTCTTTGCCTAATGCTGTAACTAGACAGGTCCTCGGTGGCAGGGGACTAGGGATCTTCTTTGTGATGATGAGCTCTTCACCTAACGCTGTAGGAAGGGAGGTCCTGGGTGGCAGGGGAATAGGGGTCTCCTTTGTGAAGATGACTCTTTGCCTAACGCTGTAGGAAAGGAGGTCCTGGGTGGCAGGGGACTAGGGATCTCCTTTGTGAAGATGAGCTCTTCGCCTAACGCTGTAGGAAGGGAGGTCCTGGGTGGCAGGGGAATAGGGGTCTCCTTTGTGAAGATGACTCTTTGCCTAACGTTGTAGGAAGGGAGGTCCTGGGTGGCAGGGGACTAGGGATCTCCTTTGTGAAGATGAGCTCTTCACCTAACGCTGTAGGAAGGGAGGTCCTGGGTGGCAGAGGAATAGGGGTCTCCTTTGTGAAGATGACTCTTTGCCTAACGCTGTAGGAAAGGAGGTCCTGGGTGGCAGGGGACTAGGGATCTCCTTTGTGAAGATGAGCTCTTCGCCTAACGCTGTAAGATGAGAGGGCCTGGGTGGCAGGGGACTGGGTGTCTCCTTTGTGAAGATGAGCTCTTCGCCTAACGCTGTAAGAAGGGAGTTCCTGGGTGGCAGGGGACTAGGGCTCTCCTTTGTGAAGATGAGCGCTTCGCCTAACGCTGTAGGAAGGCAGGTCCTGGGTGGCAGAGGACTAGGGCTCTCCTTTGAGAAGATGAGCTCTTTGCCTAGTAAGGCAGGTCCTGGGTGGTCGGGGACTAGGTGTCTCCTTTGTGAAGATGAGCTCTTTGCCTAACGCTGTAGGAAGGGAGGTCCTGGGTGGCAGGGGACTAGGGATCTCCTTTGTAAAGTGAGCTCTTTGCCTAACTCTGTAGGAAGGGAGGTCCTGGGTGGCAGGGGACTAGGGGTCTCCTTTGTGAAGATGACTCTTTGCCTAACGCTGTAGGAAGGGAGGTCCTGGGTGGCAGGGGGCTAGGGGTCTCCTTTGTGAAGATGAGCTCTTTGCCTAGGAAGGCAGGTCCTGGGTGGCAGGGGACTAAGTGTCTCCTTTGTGAAGAAGAGCTCTCGCCCAACGCTGTAGGAAAGGAGGTCCTGGGTGGCAGGGGACTAGGGTTCTCCTTTGTGAAGATGAGCTCTTTGCCTAACGCTGTAGGAAGGGAGGTCCTGGGTGGCAGGGGACTAGGCGTCTCCTTTGTGAAGATGAGCTCTTGCCTAACGCTGTAGGCAGGGAGTTCCTGGGTGGCAGGGGACTAGGGTTCTCCTTTGTGAAGATGAGCTCTTCGCCTAACGCTGTAGGAAGGGAGGTCCTGGGTGGCAGGGGACTAGGTGTCTCCTTTGTGAAGATGAGCTCTTCGCATAACGCTGTAGGAAGGGAGGTCCTGGGTGGCAGGGGACTAGGTGTCTCCTTTGTGAAGATGAGCTCTTCGCCTAACGCTGTAAGAAGGGAGTTCCTGGGTGGCAGGGGACTAGGTGTCTCCTTTGTGAAGATGAGCTCTTCGCCTAACGCTGTAAGAAGGGAGTTCCTGGGTGGCAGGGGACTAGGGCTCTCCTTTGTGAAGATGAGCGCTTCGCCTAACGCTGTAGGAAGGCAGGTCCTGGGTGGCAGAGGACTAGGGCTCTCCTTTGAGAAGATGAGCTCTTTGCCTAGGAAGGCAGGTCCTGGGTGGCAGGGGACTAGGGATCTCCTTTGTAAAGTGAGCTCTTTGCCTAACTCTGTAGGAAGGGAGGTCCTGGGTGGCAGGGGACTAGGGATCTCCTTTGTGAAGTGAGCTCTTTGCCTAACGCTGTAGGAATGGAGTTCCTGGGTGGCAGGGGACTAGGGCTCTCCTTTGTGAAGATGAGCGCTTCGCCTAACACTGTAGGAAGGCAGGTCCTGGGTGGCAGAGGACTAGGGATCTCCTTTATGAAGATGAGCTCTTTGCCTAACGCTGTAGGAAGGGAGGTCCTGGGTGGCAGGGGACTAGGGCTCTCCTTTGTGAAGATGAGCTCTTTGCCTAACGCTGTAGGAAGGGAGGTCCTGGGTGGCAGGGGACTAGGGATCTCCTTTGTGAATTGAGCTCTTTGCCTAACTCTGTAGGAAGGGAGGTCCTGGGTGGCAGGGGACTAGGGATATCCTTTGTGAAGTGAGCTCTTTGCCTAACGCTGTAGGAAGGGAGTTCCTGGGTGGCAGGGGACTAGGGCTCTCCTTTGTGAAGATGAGCGCTTCGCCTAACGCTGTAGGAAGGCAGGTCCTGGGTGGCAGAGGACTAGGGATCTCCTTTGTGAAGATGAGCTCTTTGCCTAACGCTGTAGGAAGGGAGGTCCTGCGTGGCAGGGGACTAGGGCTCTCCTTTGTGAAGCTGAGCTCTTTGCCTAGGAAGGCAGGTCCTGGGTGGTAGGGGACTAGGTGTCTCCTTTGTGAAGATGAGCTCTTTGCCTAACGCTGTAGGAAGGGAGGTCCTGGGTGGCAGGGGACTAGGGATCTCCTTTGTGAAGTGAGCTCTTTGCCTAACTCTGTAGGAAGGGAGGTCCTGGGTGGCAGGGGACTAGGGATCTCCTTTGTGAAGTGAGCTCTTTGCCTAACGCTGTAGGAAGGCAGGTCCTGGGTGGCAGGGGACTAGGGATCTCCTTTGTGAAGATGAGCTCTTCGCCTAGGAAGAGAGGTCCTGGGTGGCAGGGGACTAGGGACCTGCTTTGAGAAGATGAGCTCTTTGCCTAACGCTGTAGGAAGGGAGGTCCTGGGTGCATGGGGAATAGGGATCTCCTTTGTGAAGATGAGCTCTTTGCCTAACGCTGTACGAAGGGAGGTCCTGGGTGGCAGGGGACTAGGGGTCTCCTTTGTGAAGATGAGCTCTTCGCCTAGGAAGGGAGGTCCTGGCTGGCAGGGGACTAGGGCTCTCCTTTGTGAAGATGAGCTCTTTGCCTAACGCTGTAGGAAGGGAGGTCCTGGATGGCAGGTTACTAGGGATCTCCTTTGTGAAGATGAGCTCTTCTTCTAACGCTGTAACAAGGCAGGTCCTGGGTGGCAGAGGACTAGGGATCTCCTTTGTGAAGGTGAGATCTTTGCCTAACGCTGTAGGAAGGGAGGTCCTGGGTGGTAGGGGACTAGGGATCTCCTTTATGATGATGAGCTCTTCACCTAACACTGTAGGAAGGGAGGTCCTGGGTGGCAGGGGAATAGGGGTCTCCTTTGTGAAGATGACTCTTTGCCTAACGTTGTAGGAAGGGAGGTCCTGGGTGGCAGGGGACTAGGGATCTCCTTTGTGAAGATGAGCTCTTCGCCAAGGAAGACAGGTCCTCGGTTGCAGGGGACTAGGGATCTCCTTTGTGAAGATGAGCTCTTTGCCCAACGCTGTAGGAAGGGAGCTCCTGTGTGGCAGGGGACTAGGCGTCTCCTTTGTGAAGATGAGCTCTTCGCCTAACGTAGTAGGAAGGGAGTTCCTGGGTAGCAGGGGACTAGGGCTCTCCTTTGTGAAGATGAGCTCTTCGCCTAACGCTGTAGGAAGGGCGGTCCTGGGTGGCAGGGGAATAGGGGTCTCCTTTGTGAAGATGACTCTTTGCCTAACGTTGTAGGAAGGGAGGTCCTGGGTGGCAGGGGACTAGGGATCTCCTTTGTGAAGATGAGCTCTTCGCCTAATGCTGTAACTAGACAGGTCCTCGGTGGCAGGGGACTAGGGATCTTCTTTGTGATGATGAGCTCTTCACCTAACGCTGTAGGAAGGGAGGTCCTGGGTGGCAGGGGAATAGGGGTCTCCTTTGTGAAGATGACTCTTTGCCTAACGCTGTAGGAAAGGAGGTCCTGGGTGGCAGGGGACTAGGGATCTCCTTTGTGAAGATGAGCTCTTCGCCTAACGCTGTAAGATGAGAGGGCCTGGGTGGCAGGGGACTGGGTGTCTCCTTTGTGAAGATGAGCTCTTCGCCTAACGCTGTAAGAAGGGAGTTCCTGGGTGGCAGGGGACTAGGGCTCTCCTTTGTGAAGATGAGCGCTTCGCCTAACGCTGTAGGAAGGCAGGTCCTGGGTGGCAGAGGACTAAGGCACTGCTTTGAGAAGATGAGCTCTTTGCCTAGTAAGGCAGGTCCTGGGTGGTCGGGGACTAGGTGTCTCCTTTGTGAAGATGAGCTCTTTGCCTAACGCTGTAGGAAGGGAGGTCCTGGGTGGCAGGGGACTAGGGATCTCCTTTGTAAAGTGAGCTCTTTGCCTAACTCTATAGGAAGGGAGGTCCTGGGTGGCTGGGGACTTGGGATCTCCTTTGTGAAGATGAGCTCTTTACCTAACGCTGTAGGAAGGGAGGTCCTGGGTGGCAGGGGACTAGGGGTCTCCTTTGTGAAGACGACTCTTTGCCTAACGCTGTAGGAAGGGAGGTCCTGGGTGGCAGGGGGCTAGGGGTCTCCTTTGTGAAGATGAGCTCTTTGCCTAGGAAGGCAGGTCCTGGGTGGCAGGGCACTAGGTGTCTCCTTTGTGAAGAAGAGCTCTCGCCCAACGCTGTAGGAAAGGAGGTCCTGGGTGGCAGGGGACTAGGGTTCTCCTTTGTGAAGATGAGCTCTTTGCCTAACGCTGTAGGAAGGGAGGTCCTGGGTGGCAGGGGACTAGGGCTCTCCTTTGTGAAGATGAGCTCTTTGCCTAACGCTGTAGGAAGGGAGGCCCTGGGTGGCAGGGGACTAGGGATCTCCTTTGTGAAGATGAGCTCTTTGCCTAGGAAGAGAGGTCCTGGGTGCCAGGGGACTAGGGACCTCCTTTGAGAAGAGGAGCTCTTTGCCTAACGCTGTAGGAAGGGAGGTCCTGGGTGCAGGGGAATAGGGATCTCCTTTGTGAAGATGAGCTCTTTGCCTAACGCTGTAGGAAGGGAGGTCCTGGGTGGCAGGGGACTAGGGGTCTCCTTTGTGAAGATGAGCTCTTCACCTAGGAAGGGAGGTCCTGGCTGGCAGGGGACTAGGGCTCTCCTTTGTGAAGATGAGCTCTTTGCCTGACGCTGTAGGAAGGCAGGTCCTGGGTGGCTGGGGACTAGGGATCTCCTTTGTGAAGATGAGCTCTTCTTCTAACGCTGTAACAAGGCAGGTCCTGGGTGGCAGAGGACTAGGGATCTCCTTTGTGAAGATGAGATCTTTGCCTAACGCTGTAGGAAGGGAGGTCCTGGGTGGTAGGGGACTAGGGATCTCCTTTGTGAAGATGAGCTCTTCGCCTAACGCTGTAACAAGGCAGGTCCTGGGTGGCAGGGGACTAGGGATCTCCTTTATGATGATGAGCTCTTCACCTAACGCTGTAGGAAGGGAGGTCCTGGGTGGCAGGGGAATAGGGGTCTCCTTTGTGAAGATGACTCTTTGCCTAACGCTGTAGGAAGGGAGGTCCTGGGTGGCAGGGGACTAGAGATCTCCTTTGTGAAGATGAGCTCTTCGCCAAGGAAGGCAGGTCCTCGGTTGCAGGGGACTAGGCGTGTCCTTTGTGAAGATGAGCTCTTCGCCTAACACTGTAGGAAGGCTGGTCCTGGGTGGCAGAGGACAAGGGATCTCATTTGTGAAGATGAGCTCTTTGCCTAACGCTGTAGGAAGGGAGGTCCTGGGTGGCAGGGGACTAGGGCTCTCCTTTGTGAAGATGAGCTCTTTGCCTAGGAATGGAGGTCCTGGTTGGCAGGCGACTAGGGCTCTCCTTTGTGAAGATGAGCTCTTCGCCTAACGCTGTAGGAAGGGAGGTCCTGGGTGGCAGGGGACTAGGGATCGCCTTTGTGAAGATGAGCTCTTTGCCTAATGCTGTAGGAAGGGAGGTCCTGGGTGGCAGGGGACTTTGGATCTCCTTTGTGAAGATGAGCTCTTCTCCTAACGCTGTAACAAGGCAGGTCCTGGGTGGCAGGGGACTAGGGATCTCCTTTGTGATGATGAGCTCTTCACCTAACGCTGTAGGAAGGGAGGTCCTGCGTGGCAGGGGACTAGGGGTCTCCTTTGTGAAGATGACTCTTTGCCTAACGCTGTTGGAAGGGAGGTCCTGGTTGGCAGGGGACTAGGGATCTCCTTTTTGAAGATGAGCTCTTCGCCTAGGAAGGGAGGTCCTGCGTGGCAGGGGACTAGGGGTCTCCTTTGTGAAGATGAGCTCTTTGCCTAGGAAGGGAGGTCCTGGGTGGCAGGGGACTAGTGGTCTCCTTTGTGAAGATGAGCTCTTTGCCTAGGAAGGCAGGACCTGGGTTGCAGGGGACTAGGGATTGCCTTTGTGAAGATGAGCTCTTTGCCTAACGCTGTAGGAAGGGAGGTCCTGGGTGGCAGGGGACTAGGCGTGTCCTTTGTGAAGATGAGCTCTCTGCCTAACGCTTTAGGAAGGGTGTTCCTGGGTGGCAGGGGACTAGGGCTCTCCTTTGTGAAGATGAGCTCTTCGCCTAGGAAGGCAGGTCCTGGGTGGCAGAGGACTAGGGATCTCCTTTGTGAAGATGAGATCTTCGCCTAACGCTGTAGGAAGGGAGGTCCTGGGTGGCAGGGGACTAGGGCTCTCCTTTGTGAAGGTGAGCTCTTTGCTTAACGCTGTAGGAAGTGAGGTCCTGGGTGGCAGAGGACTAGGGATCTCCTTTGTGAAGCTGAGCTGTTCGCCTAACGCTGTAGGAAGGGAGGTCCTGCGTGGCAGGGGACTAGGGCTCTCCTTTGTGAAGGTGAGCTCTTTGCCTAACGCTGTAGGAAGTGAGGTCCTGGGTGGCAGGGGACTAGGGATCTCCTTTGTGAATTGAGCTCTTTGCCTAACTCTGTAGGAAGGGAGGTCCTGGGTGGCAGGGGACTAGGGATATCCTTTGTGAAGTGAGCTCTTTGCCTAACGCTGTAGGAAGGGAGTTCCTGGGTGGCAGGGGACTAGGGCTCTCCTTTGTGAAGATGAGCGCTTCGCCTAACGCTGTAGGAAGGCAGGTCCTGGGTGGCAGAGGACTAGGGATCTCCTTTGTGAAGATGAGCTCTTTGCCTAACGCTGTAGGAAGGGAGGTCCTGCGTGGCAGGGGACTAGGGCTCTCCTTTGTGAAGCTGAGCTCTTTGCCTAGGAAGGCAGGTCCTGGGTGGTAGGGGACTAGGTGTCTCCTTTGTGAAGATGAGCTCTTTGCCTAACGCTGTAGGAAGGGAGGTCCTGGGTGGCAGGGGACTAGGGATCTCCTTTGTGAAGTGAGCTCTTTGCCTAACTCTGTAGGAAGGGAGGTCCTGGGTGGCAGGGGACTAGGGATCTCCTTTGTGAAGTGAGCTCTTTGCCTAACGCTGTAGGAAGGCAGGTCCTGGGTGGCAGGGGACTAGGGATCTCCTTTGTGAAGATGAGCTCTTCGCCTAGGAAGAGAGGTCCTGGGTGGCAGGGGACTAGGGACCTCCTTTGAGAAGATGAGCTCTTTGCCTAACGCTGTAGGAAGGGAGGTCCTGGGTGCATGGGGAATAGGGATCTCCTTTGTGAAGATGAGCTCTTTGCCTAACGCTGTACGAAGGGAGGTCCTGGGTGGCAGGGGACTAGGGGTCTCCTTTGTGAAGATGAGCTCTTCGCCTAGGAAGGGAGGTCCTGGCTGGCAGGGGACTAGGGCTCTCCTTTGTGAAGATGAGCTCTTTGCCTAACGCTGTAGGAAGGGAGGTCCTGGATGGCAGGTTACTAGGGATCTCCTTTGTGAAGATGAGCTCTTCTTCTAACGCTGTAACAAGGCAGGTCCTGGGTGGCAGAGGACTAGGGATCTCCTTTGTGAAGATGAGATCTTTGCCTAACGCTGTAGGAAGGGAGGTCCTGGGTGGTAGGGGACTAGGGATCTCCTTTATGATGATGAGCTCTTCACCTAACACTGTAGGAAGGGAGGTCCTGGATGGCAGGTTACTAGGGATCTCCTTTGTGAAGATGAGCTCTTCTTCTAACGCTGTAACAAGGCAGGTCCTGGGTGGCAGGGGAATAGGGGTCTCCTTTGTGAATATGACTCTTTGCCTAACGTTGTAGGAAGGGAGGTCCTGGGTGGCAGGGGACTAGGGATCTCCTTTGTGAAGATGAGCTCTTCGCCAAGGAAGGCAGGTCCTCGGTTGCAGGGGACTATGGATCTCCTTTGTGAAGATGAGCTCTTTGCCCAACGCTGTAGGAAGGGAGCTCCTGTGTGGCAGGGGACTATGCGTCTCCTTTGTGAAGATGAGCTCTTCGCCTAACGTAGTAGGAAGGGAGTTCCTGGGTAGCAGGGGACTAGGGCTCTCCTTTGTGAAGATGAGCTCTTCGCCTAACGCTGTAGGAAGGGCGGTCCTGGGTGGCAGGGGAGTAGGGGTCTCCTTTGTGAAGATGACTCTTTGCCTAACGTTGTAGGAAGGGAGGTCCTGGGTGGCAGGGGACTAGGGATCTCCTTTGTGAAGATGAGCTCTTCGCCTAATGCTGTAACTAGACAGGTCCTCGGTGGCAGGGGACTAGGGATCTTCTTTGTGATGATGAGCTCTTCACCTAACGCTGTAGGAAGGGAGGTCCTGGATGGCAGGGGAATAGGGGTCTCCTTTGTGAAGATGACTCTTTGCCTAACGCTGTAGGAAAGGAGGTCCTGGGTGGCAGGGGACTAGGGATCTCCTTTGTGAAGATGAGCTCTTCGCCTAACGCTGTAGGAAGGGAGGTCCTGGGTGGCAGGGGAATAGGGGTCTCCTTTGTGAAGAAGACTCTTTGCCTAACGTTGTAGGAAGGGAGGTCCTGGGTGGCAGGGGACTAGGGATCTCCTTTGTGAAGATGAGCTCTTCACCTAACGCTGTAGGAAGGGAGGTCCTGGGTGGCAGAGGAATAGGGGTCTCCTTTGTGAAGATGACTCTTTGCCTAACGCTGTAGGAAAGGAGGTCCTGGGTGGCAGGGGACTAGGGATCTCCTTTGTGAAGATGAGCTCTTCGCCTAACGCTGTAAGATGAGAGGGCCTGGGTGGCAGGGGACTGGGTGTCTCCTTTGTGAAGATGAGCTCTTCGCCTAACGCTGTAAGAAGGGAGTTCCTGGGTGGCAGGGGACTAGGGCTCTCCTTTGTGAAGATGAGCGCTTCGCCTAACGCTGTAGGAAGGCAGGTCCTGGGTGGCAGAGGACTAAGGCTCTGCTTTGAGAAGATGAGCTCTTTGCCTAGTAAGGCAGGTCCTGGGTGGTCGGGGACTAGGTGTCTCCTTTGTGAAGATGAGCTCTTTGCCTAACGCTGTAGGAAGGGAGGTCCTGGGTGGCAGGGGACTAGGGATCTCCTTTGTAAAGTGAGCTCTTTGCCTAACTCTGTAGGAAGGGAGGTCCTGGGGGGCTGGGGAATTGGGATCTCCTTTGTGAAGATGAGCTCTTTACCTAACGCTGTAGGAAGGGAGGTCCTGGGTGGCAGGGGACTAGGGGTCTCCTTTGTGAAGATGACTC
Source organism: Ambystoma mexicanum (assembly GCF_040938575.1). Lineage (NCBI taxonomy): Eukaryota > Metazoa > Chordata > Amphibia > Caudata > Ambystomatidae > Ambystoma > Ambystoma mexicanum. The sequence goes on along the minus strand of NC_090938.1, from coordinate 834,225,278 downwards.
TTTGCCTAACGCTGTAGGAAGGGAGGTCCTGGGTGGCAGGGGGCTAGGGGTCTCCTTTGTGAAGATGAGCTCTTTGCCTAGGAAGGCAGGTCCTGGGTGACAGGGGACTAGGTGTCTCCTTTGTGAAGAAGAGCTCTCGCCCAACGATGTAGGAAAGGAGGTCCTGGGTGGCAGGGGACTAGGGTTCTCCTTTGTGAAGATGAGCTCTTTGCCTAACGCTGTAGGAAGGGAGGTCCTGGGTGGCAGGGGACTAGGCGTCTCCTTTGTGAAGATGAGCTCTTCGCCTAACGCTGTAGGCAGGGAGTTCCTGGGTGGCAGGGGACTAGGGTTCTCCTTTGTGAAGATGAGCTCTTCGCCTAACGCTGTAGGAAGGGAGGTCCTGGGTGGCAGGGGACTAGGTGTCTCCTTTGTGAAGATGAGCTCTTCGCCTAACGTTGTAAGAAGGGAGTTCCTGGGTGGCAGGGGACTAGGGTTCTCCTTTGTGAAGATGAGCTCTTCGCCTAACGCTGTAGGCAGGGAGTTCCTGGGTGGCAGGGGACTAGGGTTCTCCTTTGTGAAGATGAGCTCTTTGCCTAACGCTGTAGGAAGGGAGGTCCTGGGTGGCAGGGGACTAGGTGTCTCCTTTGTGAAGATGAGCTCTTCGCCTAACGCTGTAAGAAGGGAGTTCCTGGGTGGCAGGGGACTAGGGCTCTCCTTTGTGAAGATGAGCGCTTCGCCTAACCTGTAGGAAGGCAGGTCCTGGGTGGCAGAGGACTAGGGCTCTCCTTTGAGAAGATGAGCTCTTTGCCTAGGAAGGCAGGTCCTGGGTGGCAGGGGACTAGGGATCTCCTTTGTAAAGTGAGCTCTTTGCCTAACTCTGTAGGAAGGGAGGTCCTGGGTGGCAGGGGACTAGGGATCTCCTTTGTGAAGTGAGCTCTTTGCCTAACGCTGTAGGAAGGGAGTTCCTGGGTGGCAGGGGACTAGGGCTCTCCTTTGTGAAGATGAGCGCTTCGCCTAACGCTGTAGGAAGGCAGGTCCTGGGTGGCAGAGGACTAGGGATCTCCTTTATGAAGATGAGCTCTTTGCCTAACGCTGTAGGAAGGGAGGTCCTGGGTGGCAGGGGACTAGGGCTCTCCTTTGTGAAGATGAGCTCTTTGCCTAACGCTGTTCGAAGGGAGGCCCTGGGTGGCAGGGGACTAGGGATCTCCTTTGTGAAGATGAGCTCTTCGCCTAGGAAGAGAGGTCCTGGGTGGCAGGGGACTAGGGACCTCCTTTGAGAAGATGAGCTCTTTGCCTAACGCTGTAGGAAGGGAGGTCCTGGGTGCAGGAGGGGAATAGGGATCTCCTTTGTGAAGATGAGCTCTTTGCCTAACGCTGTAGGAAGGGAGGTCCTGGGTGGCAGGGGACTAGGGGTCTCCTTTGTGAAGATGAGCTCTTCACCTAGGAAGGGAGGTCCTGGCTGGCAGGGGACTAGGGCTCTCCTTTGTGAAGATGAGCTCTTTGCCTAACGCTGTAGGAAGGGAGGTCCTGGGTGGCTGGGGACTAGGGATCTCCTTTGTGAAGATGAGCTCTTCTTCTAACGCTGTAACAAGGCAGGTCCTGGGTGGCAGAGGACTAGGGATCTCCTTTGTGAAGATGAGATCTTTGCCTAACGCTGTAACAAGGCAGGTCCTGGGTGGCAGGGGACTAGGGATCTCCTTTATGATGATGAGCTCTTCACCTAACGCTGTAGGAAGGGAGGTCCTGGGTGGCAGGGGAATAGGGGTCTCCTTTGTGAAGATGACTCTTTGCCTAACGCTGTAGGAAGGGAGGTCCTGGGTGGCAGGGAACTAGAGATCTCCTTTGTGAAGATGAGCTCTTTGCCAAGGAAGGCAGGTCCTCGGTTGCAGGGGACTATGCGTCTCCTTTGTGAAGATGAGCTCTTCGCCTAACGCTGTAGGAAGGCTGGTCCTGGGTGGCAGAGGACAAGGGATCTCATTTGTGAAGATGAGCTCTTTGCCTAACGCTGTAGGAAGGGAGGTCCTGGGTGGCAGGGGACTAGGGCTCTCCTTTGTGAAGATGAGCTCTTTGCCTAGGAATGGAGGTCCTGGTTGGCAGGCGACTAGGGTTCTCATTTGTGAAGATGAGCTCTTCGCCTAACGCTGCAGGAAGGGAGGTCCTGGGTGGCAGGGGACTAGGGATCGCCTTTGTGAGGATGAGCTCTTCGCCTAACGCTGTAGGAAGGGAGGTCCTGGGTGGCAGGGGACTTTGGATCTCCTTTGTGAAGATGAGCTCTTCTTCTAACGCTGTAACAAGGCAGGTCCTGGGTGGCAGAGGACTAGGGATCTCCTTTGTGAAGATGAGATCTTTGCCTAACGCTGTAGGAAGGGAGGTCCTGGGTGGTAGGGGACTAGGGATCTCCTTTGTGAAGATGAGCTCTTCGCCTAACGCTGTAACAAGGCAGGTCCTGGGTGGCAGGGGACTAGGGATCTCCTTTATGATGATGAGCTCTTCACCTAACGCTGTAGGAAGGGAGGTCCTGGGTGGCAGGGGAATAGGGGTCTCCTTTGTGAAGATGACTCTTTGCCTAACGCTGTAGGAAGGGAGGTCCTGGGTGGCAGGGGACTAGAGATCTCCTTTGTGAAGATGAGCTCTTCGCCAAGGAAGGCAGGTCCTCGGTTGCAGGGGACTAGGCGTGTCCTTTGTGAAGATGAGCTCTTCGCCTAACACTGTAGGAAGGCTGGTCCTGGGTGGCAGAGGACAAGGGATCTCATTTGTGAAGATGAGCTCTTTGCCTAACGCTGTAGGAAGGGAGGTCCTGGGTGGCAGGGGACTAGGGCTCTCCTTTGTGAAGATGAGCTCTTTGCCTAGGAATGGAGGTCCTGGTTGGCAGGCGACTAGGGCTCTCCTTTGTGAAGATGAGCTCTTCGCCTAACGCTGTAGGAAGGGAAGTCCTGGGTGGCAGGGGACTAGGGATCGCCTTTGTGAAGATGAGCTCTTTGCCTAATGCTGTAGGAAGGGAGGTCCTGGGTGGCAGGGGACTTTGGATCTCCTTTGTGAAGATGAGCTCTTCTCCTAACGCTGTAACAAGGCAGGTCCTGGGTGGCAGGGGACTAGGGATCTCCTTTGTGATGATGAGCTCTTCACCTAACGCTGTAGGAAGGGAGGTCCTGCGTGGCAGGGGACTAGGGGTCTCCTTTGTGAAGATGACTCTTTGCCTAACGCTGTTGGAAGGGAGGTCCTGGTTGGCAGGGGACTAGGGATCTCCTTTTTGAAGATGAGCTCTTCGCCTAGGAAGGGAGGTCCTGCGTGGCAGGGGACTAGGGGTCTCCTTTGTGAAGATGAGCTCTTTGCCTAGGAAGGGAGGTCCTGGGTGGCAGGGGACTAGTGGTCTCCTTTGTGAAGATGAGCTATTTGCCTAGGAAGGCAGGACCTGGGTTGCAGGGGACTAGGGATCGCCTTTGTGAAGATGAGCTCTTTGCCTAACGCTGTAGGAAGGGAGGTCCTGGGTGGCAGGGGACTAGGCGTGTCCTTTGTGAAGATGAGCTCTCTGCCTAACGCTTTAGGAAGGGTGTTCCTGGGTGGCAGGGGACTAGGGCTCTCCTTTGTGAAGATGAGCTCTTCGCCTAGGAAGGCAGGTCCTGGGTGGCAGAGGGCTAGGGATCTCCTTTGTGAAGATGAGCTCTTCGCCTAACGCTGTAGGAAGGGAGGTCCTGGGTGGCAGGGGACTAGGGCTCTCCTTTGTGAAGGTGAGCTCTTTGCTTAACGCTGTAGGAAGTGAGGTCCTGGGTGGCAGAGGACTAGGGATCTCCTTTGTGAAGCTGAGCTGTTCGCCTAACGCTGTAGGAAGGGAGGTCCTGCGTGGCAGGGGACTAGGGCTCTCCTTTGTGAAGGTGAGCTCTTTGCCTAACGCTGTAGGAAGTGAGGTCCTGGGTGGCAGGGGACTAGGGATCTCCTTTGTGAATTGAGCTCTTTGCCTAACTCTGTAGGAAGGGAGGTCCTGGGTGGCAGGGGACTAGGGATATCCTTTGTGAAGTGAGCTCTTTGCCTAACGCTGTAGGAAGGGAGTTCCTGGGTGGCAGGGGACTAGGGCTCTCCTTTGTGAAGATGAGCGCTTCGCCTAACGCTGTAGGAAGGCAGGTCCTGGGTGGCAGAGGACTAGGGATCTCCTTTGTGAAGATGAGCTCTTTGCCTAACGCTGTAGGAAGGGAGGTCCTGCGTGGCAGGGGACTAGGGCTCTCCTTTGTGAAGCTGAGCTCTTTGCCTAGGAAGGCAGGTCCTGGGTGGTAGGGGACTAGGTGTCTCCTTTGTGAAGATGAGCTCTTTGCCTAACGCTGTAGGAAGGGAGGTCCTGGGTGGCAGGGGACTAGGGATCTCCTTTGTGAAGTGAGCTCTTTGCCTAACTCTGTAGGAAGGGAGGTCCTGGGTGGCAGGGGACTAGGGATCTCCTTTGTGAAGTGAGCTCTTTGCCTAACGCTGTAGGAAGGCAGGTCCTGGGTGGCAGGGGACTAGGGATCTCCTTTGTGAAGATGAGCTCTTCGCCTAGGAAGAGAGGTCCTGGGTGGCAGGGGACTAGGGACCTCCTTTGAGAAGATGAGCTCTTTGCCTAACGCTGTAGGAAGGGAGGTCCTGGGTGCATGGGGAATAGGGATCTCCTTTGTGAAGATGAGCTCTTTGCCTAACGCTGTACGAAGGGAGGTCCTGGGTGGCAGGGGACTAGGGGTCTCCTTTGTGAAGATGAGCTCTTCGCCTAGGAAGGGAGGTCCTGGCTGGCAGGGGACTAGGGCTCTCCTTTGTGAAGATGAGCTCTTTGCCTAACGCTGTAGGAAGGGAGGTCCTGGATGGCAGGTTACTAGGGATCTCCTTTGTGAAGATGAGCTCTTCTTCTAACGCTGTAACAAGGCAGGTCCTGGGTGGCAGAGGACTAGGGATCTCCTTTGTGAAGATGAGATCTTTGCCTAACGCTGTAGGAAGGGAGGTCCTGGGTGGTAGGGGACTAGGGATCTCCTTTATGATGATGAGCTCTTCACCTAACACTGTAGGAAGGGAGGTCCTGGATGGCAGGTTACTAGGGATCTCCTTTGTGAAGATGAGCTCTTCTTCTAACGCTGTAACAAGGCAGGTCCTGGGTGGCAGGGGAATAGGGGTCTCCTTTGTGAAGATGACTCTTTGCCTAACGTTGTAGGAAGGGAGGTCCTGGGTGGCAGGGGACTAGGGATCTCCTTTGTGAAGATGAGCTCTTCGCCAAGGAAGGCAGGTCCTCGGTTGCAGGGGACTAGGGATCTCCTTTGTGAAGATGAGCTCTTTGCCCAACGCTGTAGGAAGGGAGCTCCTGTGTGGCAGGGGACTAGGCGTCTCCTTTGTGAAGATGAGCTCTTCGCCTAACGTAGTAGGAAGGGAGTTCCTGGGTAGCAGGGGACTAGGGCTCTCCTTTGTGAAGATGAGCTCTTCGCCTAACGCTGTAGGAAGGGCGGTCCTGGGTGGCAGGGGAATAGGGGTCTCCTTTGTGAAGATGACTCTTTGCCTAACGTTGTAGGAAGGGAGGTCCTGGGTGGCAGGGGACTAGGGATCTCCTTTGTGAAGATGAGCTCTTCGCCTAATGCTGTAACTAGACAGGTCCTCGGTGGCAGGGGACTAGGGATCTTCTTTGTGATGATGAGCTCTTCACCTAACGCTGTAGGAAGGGAGGTCCTGGGTGGCAGGGGAATAGGGGTCTCCTTTGTGAAGATGACTCTTTGCCTAACGCTGTAGGAAAGGAGGTCCTGGGTGGCAGGGGACTAGGGATCTCCTTTGTGAAGATGAGCTCTTCGCCTAACGCTGTAGGAAGGGAGGTCCTGGGTGGCAGGGGAATAGGGGTCTCCTTTGTGAAGATGACTCTTTGCCTAACGTTGTAGGAAGGGAGGTCCTGGGTGGCAGGGGACTAGGGATCTCCTTTGTGAAGATGAGCTCTTCACCTAACGCTGTAGGAAGGGAGGTCCTGGGTGGCAGAGGAATAGGGGTCTCCTTTGTGAAGATGACTCTTTGCCTAACGCTGTAGGAAAGGAGGTCCTGGGTGGCAGGGGACTAGGGATCTCCTTTGTGAAGATGAGCTCTTCGCCTAACGCTGTAAGATGAGAGGGCCTGGGTGGCAGGGGACTGGGTGTCTCCTTTGTGAAGATGAGCTCTTCGCCTAACGCTGTAAGAAGGGAGTTCCTGGGTGGCAGGGGACTAGGGCTCTCCTTTGTGAAGATGAGCGCTTCGCCTAACGCTGTAGGAAGGCAGGTCCTGGGTGGCAGAGGACTAAGGCTCTGCTTTGAGAAGATGAGCTCTTTGCCTAGTAAGGCAGGTCCTGGGTGGTCGGGGACTAGGTGTCTCCTTTGTGAAGATGAGCTCTTTGCCTAACGCTGTAGGAAGGGAGGTCCTGGGTGGCAGGGGACTAGGGATCTCCTTTGTAAAGTGAGCTCTTTGCCTAACTCTGTAGGAAGGGAGGTCCTGGGGGGCTGGGGACTTGGGATCTCCTTTGTGAAGATGAGCTCTTTACCTAACGCTGTAGGAAGGGAGGTCCTGGGTGGCAGGGGACTAGGGGTCTCCTTTGTGAAGATGACTCTTTGCCTAACGCTGTAGGAAGGGAGGTCCTGGGTGGCAGGGGGCTAGGGGTCTCCTTTGTGAAGATGAGCTCTTTGCCTAGGAAGGCAGGTCCTGGGTGACAGGGGACTAGGTGTCTCCTTTGTGAAGAAGAGCTCTCGCCCAACGATGTAGGAAAGGAGGTCCTGGGTGGCAGGGGACTAGGGTTCTCCTTTGTGAAGATGAGCTCTTTGCCTAACGCTGTAGGAAGGGAGGTCCTGGGTGGCAAGGGACTAGGCGTCTCCTTTGTGAAGATGAGCTCTTCGCCTAACGCTGTAGGCAGGGAGTTCCTGGGTGGCAGGGGACTAGGGTTCTCCTTTGTGAAGATGAGCTCTTCGCCTAACGCTGTAGGAAGGGAGGTCCTGGGTAGCAGGGGACTAGGTGTCTCCTTTGTGAAGATGAGCTCTTCGCATAACGCTGTAGGAAGGGAGGTCCTGGGTGGCAGGGGACTAGGTGTCTCCTTTGTGAAGATGAGCTCTTCGCCTAACGTTGTAAGAAGGGAGTTCCTGGGTGGCAGGGGACTAGGGTTCTCCTTTGTGAAGATGAGCTCTTCGCCTAACGCTGTAGGCAGGGAGTTCCTGGGTGGCAGGGGACTAGGGTTCTCCTTTGTGAAGATGAGCTCTTTGCCTAACGCTGTAGGAAGGGAGGTCCTGGGTGGCAGGGGACTAGGTGTCTCCTTTGTGAAGATGAGCTCTTCGCCTAACGCTGTAAGAAGGGAGTTCCTGGGTGGCAGGGGACTAGGGCTCTCCTTTGTGAAGATGAGCGCTTCGCCTAACCTGTAGGAAGGCAGGTCCTGGGTGGCAGAGGACTAGGGCTCTCCTTTGAGAAGATGAGCTCTTTGCCTAGGAAGGCAGGTCCTGGGTGGCAGGGGACTAGGGATCTCCTTTGTAAAGTGAGCTCTTTGCCTAACTCTGTAGGAAGGGAGGTCCTGGGTGGCAGGGGACTAGGGATCTCCTTTGTGAAGTGATCTCTTTGCCTAACGCTGTAGGAAGGGAGTTCCTGGGTGGCAGGGGACTAGGGCTCTCCTTTGTGAAGATGAGCGCTTCGCCTAACGCTGTAGGAAGGCAGGTCCTGGGTGGCAGAGGACTAGGGATCTCCTTTATGAAGATGAGCTCTTTGCCTAACGCTGTAGGAAGGGAGGTCCTGGGTGGCAGGGGACTAGGGCTCTCCTTTGTGAAGATGAGCTCTTTGCCTAACGCTGTAGGAAGGGAGGCCCTGGGTGGCAGGGGACTAGGGATCTCCTTTGTGAAGATGAGCTCTTCGCCTAGGAAGAGAGGTCCTGGGTGGCAGGGGACTAGGGACCTCCTTTGAGAAGATGAGCTCTTTGCCTAACGCTGTAGGAAGGGAGGTCCTGGGTGCAGGGGAATAGGGATCTCCTTTGTGAAGATGAGCTCTTTGCCTAACGCTGTAGGAAGGGAGGTCCTGGGTGGCAGGGGACTAGGGGTCTCCTTTGTGAAGATGAGCTCTTCACCTAGGAAGGGAGGTCCTGGCTGGCAGGGGACTAGGGCTCTCCTTTGTGAAGATGAGCTCTTTGCCTAACGCTGTAGGAAGGGAGGTCCTGGGTGGCTGGGGACTAGGGATCTCCTTTGTGAAGATGAGCTCTTCTTCTAACGCTGTAACAAGGCAGGTCCTGGGTGGCAGAGGACTAGGGATCTCCTTTGTGAAGATGAGATCTTTGCCTAACGCTGTAACAAGGCAGGTCCTGGGTGGCAGGGGACTAGGGATCTCCTTTATGATGATGAGCTCTTCACCTAACGCTGTAGGAAGGGAGGTCCTGGGTGGCAGGGGAATAGGGGTCTCCTTTGTGAAGATGACTCTTTGCCTAACGCTGTAGGAAGGGAGGTCCTGGGTGGCAGGGAACTAGAGATCTCCTTTGTGAAGATGAGCTCTTTGCCAAGGAAGGCAGGTCCTCGGTTGCAGGGGACTAGGCGTCTCCTTTGTGAAGATGAGCTCTTCGCCTAACGCTGTAGGAAGGCTGGTCCTGGGTGGCAGAGGACAAGGGATCTCATTTGTGAAGATGAGCTCTTTGCCTAACGCTGTAGGAAGGGAGGTCCTGGGTGGCAGGGGACTAGGGCTCTCCTTTGTGAAGATGAGCTCTTTGCCTAGGAATGGAGGTCCTGGTTGGCAGGCGACTAGGGTTCTCATTTGTGAAGATGAGCTCTTCGCCTAACGCTGCAGGAAGGGAGGTCCTGGGTGGCAGGGGACTAGGGATCGCCTTTGTGATGATGAGCTCTTCGCCTAACGCTGTAGGAAGGGAGGTCCTGGGTGGCAGGGGACTTTGGATCTCCTTTGTGAAGATGAGCTCTTCTCCTAACGCTGTAACAAGGCAGGTCCTGGGTGGCAGGGGACTAGGGATCTCCTTTGTGATGATGAGCTCTTCACCTAACGCTGTAGGAAGGGAGGTCCTGCGTGGCAGGGGACTAGGGGTCTCCTTTGTGAAGATGACTCTTTGCCTAACGCTGTTGGAAGGGAGGTCCTGGTTGGAAGGGGACTAGGGATCTCCTTTTTGAAGATGAGCTCTTCGCCTAGGAAGGGAGGTCCTGCGTGGCAGGGGACTAGGGGTCTCCTTTGTGAAGATGAGCTCTTTGCCTAGGAAGGGAGGTCCTGGGTGGCAGGGGACTAGTGGTCTCCTTTGTGAAGATGAGCTCTTTGCCTAGGAAGGCAGGACCTGGGTTGCAGGGGACTAGGGATCGCCTTTGTGAAGATGAGCTCTTTGCCTAACGCTGTAGGAAGGGAGGTCCTGGGTGGCAGGGGACTAGGCGTGTCCTTTGTGAAGATGAGCTCTTCGCCTAACGCTGTAGGCAGGGAGTTCCTGGGTGGCAGGGGACTAGGGTTCTCCTTTGTGAAGATGAGCTCTTCGCCTATCGCTGTAGGCAGGGAGTTCCTGGGTGGCAGGGGACTAGGGTTCTCCTTTGTGAAGATGAGCTCTTCGCCTAACGCTGTAAGATGAGAGGGCCTGGGTGGCAGGGGACTGGGTGTCTCCTTTGTGAAGATGAGCTCTTCGCCTAACGCTGTAAGAAGGGAGTTCCTGGGTGGCAGGGGACTAGGGCTCTCCGTTGTGAAGATGAGCGCTTCGCCTAACGCTGTAGGAAGGCAGGTCCTGGGTGGCAGAGGACTAGAGCTCTCCTTTGAGAAGATGAGCTCTTTGCCTAGGAAGGCAGGTCCTGGGTGGTAGGGGACTAGGTGTCTCCTTTGTGAAGATGAGCTCTTTGCCTAACGCTGTAGGAAGGGAGGTCCTGGGTGGCAGGGGACTAGGGATCTCCTTTGTAAAGTGAGCTCTTTGCCTAACTCTGTAGGAAAGGAGGTCCTGGGTGGCAGGGGACTAGGGTTCTCCTTTGTGAAGATGAGCTCTTTGCCTAACGCTGTAGGAAGGGAGGTCCTGGGTGGCAGGGGACTAGGCGTCTCCTTTGTGAAGATGAGCTCTTCGCCTAACGCTGTAGGCAGGGAGTTCCTGGGTGGCAGGGGACTAGGGTTCTCCTTTGTGAAGATGAGCTCTTCGCCTAACGCTGTAGGAAGGGAGGTCCTGGGTGGCAGGGGACTAGGTGTCTCCTTTGTGAAGATGAGCTCTTCGCATAACGCTGTAGGAAGGGAGGTCCTGGGTGGCAGGGGACTAGGTGTCTCCTTTGTGAAGATGAGCTCTTCGCCTAACGCTGTAAGAAGGGAGTTCCTGGGTGGCAGGGGACTAGGGTTCTCCTTTGTGAAGATGAGCTCTTCGCCTAACGCTGTAGGCAGGGAGTTCCTGGGTGGCAGGGGACTAGGGTTCTCCTTTGTGAAGATGAGCTCTTCGCCTAACGCTGTAGGAAGGGAGGTCCTGGGTGGCAGGGGACTAGGTGTCTCCTTTGTGAAGATGAGCTCTTCGCCTAACGCTGTAAGAAGGGAGTTCCTGGGTGGCAGGGGACTAGGGCTCTCCTTTGTGAAGATGAGCGCTTCGCCTAACGCTGTAGGAAGGCAGGTCCTGGGTGGCAGAGGACTAGGGCTCTCCTTTGAGAAGATGAGCTCTTTGCCTAGGAAGGCAGGTCCTGGGTGGCAGGGGACTAGGGATCTCCTTTGTAAAGTGAGCTCTTTGCCTAACTCTGTAGGAAGGGAGGTCCTGGGTGGCAGGGGACTAGGGATCTCCTTTGTGAAGTGAGCTCTTTGCCTAACGCTGTAGGAAGGGAGTTCCTGGGTGGCAGGGGACTAGGGCTCTCCTTTGTGAAGATGAGCGCTTCGCCTAACGCTGTAGGAAGGCAGGTCCTGGGTGGCAGAGGACTAGGGATCTCCTTTATGAAGATGAGCTCTTTGCCTAACGCTGTAGGAAGGGAGGTCCTGGGTGGCAGGGGACTAGGGCTCTCCTTTGTGAAGATGAGCTCTTTGCCTAACGCTGTAGGAAGGGAGGCCCTGGGTGGCAGGGGACTAGGGATCTCCTTTGTGAAGATGAGCTCTTTGCCTAGGAAGAGAGGTCCTGGGTGGCAGGGGACTAGGGACCTCCTTTGAGAAGATGAGCTCTTTGCCTAACGCTGTAGGAAGGGAGGTCCTGGGTGCAGGGGAATAGGGATCTCCTTTGTGAAGATGAGCTCTTTGCCTAACGCTGTAGGAAGGGAGGTCCTGGGTGGCAGGGGACTAGGGGTCTCCTTTGTGAAGATGAGCTCTTCACCTAGGAAGGGAGGTCCTGGCTGGCAGGGGACTAGGGCTCTCCTTTGTGAAGATGAGCTCTTTGCCTAACGCTGTAGGAAGGGAGGTCCTGGGTGGCTGGGGACTAGGGATCTCCTTTGTGAAGATGAGCTCTTCTTCTAACGCTGTAACAAGGCAGGTCCTGGGTGGCAGAGGACTAGGGATCTCCTTTGTGAAGATGAGATCTTTGCCTAACGCTGTAGGAAGGGAGGTCCTGGGTGGTAGGGGACTAGGGATCTCCTTTGTGAAGATGAGCTCTTCGCCTAACGCTGTAACAAGGCAGGTCCTGGGTGGCAGGGGACTAGGGATCTCCTTTATGATGATGAGCTCTTCACCTAACGCTGTAGGAAGGGAGGTCCTGGGTGGCAGGGGAATAGGGGTCTCCTTTGTGAAGATGACTCTTTGCCTAACGCTGTAGGAAGGGAGGTCCTGGGTGGCAGGGGACTAGAGATCTCATTTGTGAAGATGAGCTCTTTGCCTAACGCTGTAGGAAGGGAGGTCCTGGGTGGCAGAGGACAAGGGATCTCATTTGTGAAGATGAGCTCTTTGCCTAACGCTGTAGGAAGGGAGGTCCAGGGGGGCAGGGGACTAGGGCTCTCCTTTGTGAAGATGAGATCTTTGCCTAGGAATGGAGGTCCTGGTTGGCAGGCGACTAGGGCTCTCCTTTGTGAAGATGAGCTCTTCGCCTAACGCTGTAGGAAGGGAGGTCCTGGGTGGCAGGGGACTAGGGATCGCCTTTGTGAAGATGAGCTCTTTGCCTAATGCTGTAGGAAGGGAGGTCCTGGGTGGCAGGGGACTTTGGATCTCCTTTGTGAAGATGAGCTCTTCTCCTAACGCTGTAACAAGGCAGGTCCTGGGTGGCAGGGGACTAGGGATCTCCTTTGTGATGATGAGCTCTTCACCTAACGCTGTAGGAAGGGAGGTTCTGCGTGGCAGGGGACTAGGGGTCTCCTTTGTGAAGATGACTCTTTGCCTAACGCTGTTGGAAGGGAGGTCCTGGTTGGCAGGGGACTAGGGATCTCCTTTTTGAAGATGAGCTCTTCGCCTAGGAAGGGAGGTCCTGCGTGGCAGGGGACTAGGGGTCTCCTTTGTGAAGATGAGCTCTTTGCCTAGGAAGGGAGGTCCTGGGTGGCAGGGGACTAGTGGTCTCCTTTGTGAAGATGAGCTCTTTGCCTAGGAAGGCAGGACCTGGGTTGCAGGGGACTAGGGATCGCCTTTGTGAAGATGAGCTCTTTGCCTAACGCTGTAGGAAGGGAGGTCCTGGGTGGCAGGGGACTAGGGTTCTCCTTTGTGAAGATGAGCTCTTCGCCTATCGCTGTAGGCAGGGAGTTCCTGGGTGGCAGGGGACTAGGGTTCTCCTTTGTGAAGATGAGCTCTTCGCCTAACGCTGTAAGATGAGAGGGCCTGGGTGGCAGGGGACTGGGTGTCTCCTTTGTGAAGATGAGCTCTTCGCCTAACGCTGTAAGAAGGGAGTTCCTGGGTGGCAGGGGACTAGGGCTCTCCGTTGTGAAGATGAGCGCTTCGCCTAACGCTGTAGGAAGGCAGGTCCTGGGTGGCAGAGGACTAGGGCTCTCCTTTGAGAAGATGAGCTCTTTGCCTAGGAAGGCAGGTCCTGGGTGGTCGGGGACTAGGTGTCTCCTTTGTGAAGATGAGCTCTTTGCCTAACGCTGTAGGAAGGGAGGTCCTCGGTGGCAGGGGACTAGGGATCTCCTTTGTAAAGTGAGCTCTTTGCCTAACTCTGTAGGAAAGGAGGTCCTGGGTGGCAGGGGACTAGGGTTCTCCTTTGTGAAGATGAGCTCTTTGCCTAACGCTGTAGGAAGGGAGGTCCTGGGTGGCAGGGGACTAGGCGTCTCCTTTGTGAAGATGAGCTCTTCGCCTAACGCTGTAGGCAGGGAGTTCCTGGGTGGCAGGGGACTAGGGTTCTCCTTTGTGAAGATGAGCTCTTCGCCTAACGCTGTAGGAAGGGAGGTCCTGGGTGGCAGGGGACTAGGTGTCTCCTTTGTGAAGATGAGCTCTTCGCATAACGCTGTAGGAAGGGAGGTCCTGGGTGGCAGGGGACTAGGTGTCTCCTTTGTGAAGATGAGCTCTTCGCCTAACGCTGTAAGAAGGGAGTTCCTGGGTGGCAGGGGACTAGGGTTCTCCTTTGTGAAGATGAGCTCTTCGCCTAACGCTGTAGGCAGGGAGTTCCTGGGTGGCAGGGGACTAGGGTTCTCCTTTGTGAAGATGAGCTCTTCGCCTATCGCTGTAGGTAGGGAGTTCCTGGATGGCAGGGGACTAGGGCTCTCCTTTGTGAAGATGAGCGCTTCGCCTAACGCTGTAGGAAGGCAGGTCCTGGGTGGCAGGGGACTAGGGATCTCCTTTGTAAAGTGAGCTCTTTGCCTAACTCTGTAGGAAAGGAGGTCCTGGGTGGCAGGGGACTAGGGATCTCCTTTGTGAAGTGAGCTCTTTGCCTAACGCTGTAGGAAGGGAGTTCCTGGGTGGCAGGGGACTAGGGCTCTCCTTTGTGAAGATGAGCGCTTCGCCTAACGCTGTAGGAAGGCAGGTCCTGGGTGGCAGAGGACTAGGGATCTCCTTTATGAAGATGAGCTCTTTGCCTAACGCTGTAGGAAGGGAGGTCCTGGGTGGCAGGGGACTAGGGCTCTCCTTTGTGAAGATGAGCTCTTTGCCTAACGCTGTAGGAAGGGAGGCCCTGGGTGGCAGGGGACTAGGGATCTCCTTTGTGAAGATGAGCTCTTCGCCTAGGAAGAGAGGTCCTGGGTGGCAGGGGACTAGGGACCTCCTTTGAGAAGATGAGCTCTTTGCCTAACGCTGTAGGAAGGGAGGTCCTGGGTGCAGGGGAACAGGGATCTCCTTTGTGAAGATGAGCTCTTTGACTAACGCTGTAGGAAGGGAGGTCCTGGGTGGCAGGGGACTAGGGGTCTCCTTTGTGAAGATGAGCTCTTCACCTAGGAAGGGAGGTCCTGGCTGGCAGGGGACTAGGGCTCTCCTTTGTGAAGATGAGCTCTTTGCCTAACGCTGTAGGAAGGGAGGTCCTGGGTGGCTGGGGACTAGGGATCTCCTTTGTGAAGATGAGCTCTTCTTCTAACGCTGTAACAAGGCAGGTCCTGGGTGGCAGAGGACTAGGGATCTCCTTTGTGAAGATGAGATCTTTGCCTAACGCTGTAGGAAGGGAGGTCCTGGGTGGTAGGGGACTAGGGATCTCCTTTGTGAAGATGAGCTCTTCGCCTAACGCTGTAACAAGGCAGGTCCTGGGTGGCAGGGGACTAGGGATCTCCTTTATGATGATGAGCTCTTCACCTAACGCTGTAGGAAAGGAGGTCCTGGGTGGCAGGGGAATAGGGGTCTCCTTTGTGAAGATGACTCTTTGCCTAACGCTGTAGGAAGGGAGGTCCTGGGTGGCAGGGGACTAGAGATCTCCTTTGTGAAGATGAGCTCTTCGCCAAGGAAGGCAGGTCCTCGGTTGCAGGGGACTAGGCGTGTCCTTTGTGAAGATGAGCTCTTCGCCTAACGCTGTAGGAAGGCTGGTCCTGGGTGGCAGAGGACAAGGGATCTCATTTGTGAAGATGAGCTCTTTGCCTAACGCTGTAGGAAGGGAGGTCCTGGGTGGCAGGGGACTAGGGCTCTCCTTTGTGAAGATGAGATCTTTGCCTAGGAATGGAGGTCCTGGTTGGCAGGCGACTAGGGCTCTCCTTTGTGAAGATGAGCTCTTCGCCTAACGCTGTAGGAAGGGAGGTCCTGGGTGGCAGGGGACTAGGGATCGCCTTTGTGAAGATGAGCTCTTTGCCTAATGCTGTAGGAAGGGAGGTCCTGTGTGGCAGGGGACTTTGGATCTCCTTTGTGAAGATGAGCTCTTCTCCTAACGCTGTAACAAGGCAGGTCCTGGGTGGCAGGGGACTAGGGATCTCCTTTGTGATGATGAGCTCTTCACCTAACGCTGTAGGAAGGGAGGTCCTGGGTGGCAGGGGACTAGGGGTCTCCTTTGTGAAGATGACTCTTTGCCTAACGCTGTTGGAAGGGAGGTCCTGGTTGGCAGGGGACTAGGGATCTCCCTTTTGAAGATGAGCTCTTCGCCTAGGAAGGGAGGTCCTGCGTGGCAGGGGACTAGGGGTCTCCTTTGTGAAGATGAGCTCTTTGCCTAGGAAGGGAGGTCCTGGGTGGCAGGGGACTAGTGGTCTCCTTTGTGAAGATGAGCTCTTTGCCTAGGAAGGCAGGACCTGGGTTGCAGGGGACTAGGGATCGCCTTTGTGAAGATGAGCTCTTTGCCTAACGCTGTAGGAAGGGAGGTCCTGGGTGGCAGGGGACTAGGCGTGTCCTTTGTGAAGATGAGCTCTCTGCCTAACGCTTTAGGAAGGGTGTTCCTGGGTGGCAGGGGACTAGGGCTCTCCTTTGTGAAGATGAGCTCTTCGCCTAGGAAGGCAGGTCCTGGGTGGCAGAGGACTAGGGATCTCCTTTGTGAAGATGAGCTCTTTGCCTAACACTGTAGGAAGGGAGGTCCTGGATGGCAGGGGACTAGGGATCTCCTTTGTGATGATGAGCTCTTCACCTAACGCTGTAGGAAGGGAGGTCCTGCGTGGCAGGGGACTAGGGGTCTCCTTTGTGAAGATGACTCTTTGCCTAACGCCGTAGGAAGGGGGGTCCTGGTTGGCAGGGGACTAGGGATCTCCTTTGTGAAGATGAGCTCTTCTCCTAACGCTGTAACAAGGCAGGTCCTGGGTGGCAGAGGACTAGGGATCTCCTTTGCGAAGATGAGCTCTTTGCCTAACGCTGTAGGATGGGAGGTCCTGGGTGGCAGGGGACTAGGGCTCTCCTTTGTGAAGATGAGCTCTTCGCCTAACGCTGTAGGAAGGGAGGTCCTGGGTGGCAGGGGACTAGGGCTCTCCTTTGTGAAGGTGAGCTCTTTGCTTAACGCTGTAGGAAGTGAGGTCCTGGGTGGCAGAGGACTAGGGATCTCCTTTGTGAAGCTGAGCTGTTCGCCTAACGCTGTAGGAAGGGAGGTCCTGCGTGGCAGGGGACTAGGGCTCTCCTTTGTGAAGGTGAGCTCTTTGCCTAACGCTGTAGGAAGTGAGGTCCTGGGTGGCAGGGGACTAGGGATCTCCTTTGTGAATTGAGCTCTTTGCCTAACTCTGTAGGAAGGGAGGTCCTGGGTGGCAGGGGACTAGGGATATCCTTTGTGAAGTGAGCTCTTTGCCTAACGCTGTAGGAAGGGAGTTCCTGGGTGGCAGGGGACTAGGGCTCTCCTTTGTGAAGATGAGCGCTTCGCCTAACGCTGTAGGAAGGCAGGTCCTGGGTGGCAGAGGACTAGGGATCTCCTTTGTGAAGATGAGCTCTTTGCCTAACGCTGTAGGAAGGGAGGTCCTGGGTGGCAGGGGACTAGGGATCTCCTTTGTGAAGTGAGCTCTTTGCCTAACTCTGTAGGAAGGGAGGTCCTGGGTGGCAGGGGACTAGGGATCTCCTTTGTGAAGTGAGCTCTTTGCCTAACGCTGTAGGAAGGCAGGTCCTGGGTGGCAGGGGACTAGGGATCTCCTTTGTGAAGATGAGCTCTTCGCCTAGGAAGAGAGGTCCTGGGTGGCAGGGGACTAGGGACCTCCTTTGAGAAGATGAGCTCTTTGCCTAACGCTGTAGGAAGGGAGGTCCTGGGTGCAGGGGAATAGGGATCTCCTTTGTGAAGATGAGCTCTTTGCCTAACGCTGTACGAAGGGAGGTCCTGGGTGGCAGGGGACTAGGGGTCTCCTTTGTGAAGATGAGCTCTTCGCCTAGGAAGGGAGGTCCTGGCTGGCAGGGGACTAGGGCTCTCCTTTGTGAAGATGAGCTCTTTGCCTAACGCTGTAGGAAGGGAGGTCCTGGATGGCAGGTTACTAGGGATTTCCTTTGTGAAGATGAGCTCTTCTTCTAACGCTGTAACAAGGCAGGTCCTGGGTGGCAGAGGACTAGGGATCTCCTTTGTGAAGATGAGATCTTTGCCTAACGCTGTAGGAAGGGAGGTCCTGGGTTTTAGGGGACTAGGGATCTCCTTTATGATGATGAGCTCTTCACCTAACACTGTAGGAAGGGAGGTCCTGGGTGGCAGGGGAATAGGGGTCTCCTTTGTGAAGATGACTCTTTGCCTAACGTTGTAGGAAGGGAGGTCCTGGGTGGCAGGGGACTAGGGATCTCCTTTGTGAAGATGAGCTCTTCGCCAAGGAAGGCAGGTCCTCGGTTGCAGGGGACTAGGGATCTCCTTTGTGAAGATGAGCTCTTTGCCCAACGCTGTAGGAAGGGAGCTCCTGTGTGGCAGGGGACTAGGCGTCTCCTTTGTGAAGATGAGCTCTTCGCCTAACGTAGTAGGAAGGGAGTTCCTGGGTAGCAGGGGACTAGGGCTCTCCTTTGTGAAGATGAGCTCTTCGCCTAACGCTGTAGGAAGGGAGGTCCTGGGTGGCAGGGGAATAGGGGTCTCCTTTGTGAAGATGACTCTTTGCCTAACGTTGTAGGAAGGGAGGTCCTGGGTGGCAGGGGACTAGGGATCTCCTTTGTGAAGATGAGCTCTTCGCCTAACGCTGTAACTAGACAGGTCCTGGGTGGCAGGGGACTAGGGATCTTCTTTGTGATGATGAGCTCTTCATCTAACGCTGTAGGAAGGGAGGTCCTGGGTGGCAGGGGAATAGGGGTCTCCTTTGTGAAGATGACTCTTTGCCTAACGCTGTAGGAAGGGAGGTCCTGGGTGGCAGGGGACTAGGGCTCTCCTTTGTGAAGATGAGCTCTTTGCCTAGGAATGGAGGTCCTGGGTGGCAGGCGACTAGGGCTCTCCTTTGTGAAGATGATCTCTTCGCCTAACGCTGTAGGAAGGGAGGTCCTGGGTGGCAGGGGACTAGGGATCGCCTTTGTGAAGATGAGCTCTTCGCCTAACGCTGTAGGAAGGGAGGTCCTGGGTGGCAGGGGACTAGGGATCTCCTTTGTGAAGGTGAGCTCTTCGCCTAGGAATGCAGGTCCTGGGTTGCAGGGGACTAGGGATCTCCTTCGTGAAGATGAGCTCTTTGCCTAACGCTGTAGGAAGGGAGGTCCTGTGTGGCAGGGGACTAGGCGTCTCCTTTGTGAAGATGAGCTCTTCGCCTAACGCTGTAGGAAGAGAGTTCCTGGGTGGCAGGGGACTAGGGCTCTCCTTTGTGAAGATGAGCTCTTCGCCCAACGCTGTAGGAAGGCAGGTCCTGGGTGGCAGAGGACTAGGGCTCTCCTTTGTGAAGATGAGCTCTTCGCCTAACGCTGTAGGAAGGCAGGTCCTGGGTGGCAGGGGACTAGGGCTATCCTTTGTGAAGATGAGCTCTTTGCCTAGGAATGGAGGTCCTGGGTGGCAGGCGTCTAGGGCTCTCCTTTGTGAAGATGAGCTCTTCGCCTAACGCTGTAGGAAGGGAGGTCCTGGGTGGCAGGGGACTAGGGATCGCCTTTGTGAAGATGAGCTCTTCGCCTAACGCTGTAGGAAGGGAGGTCCTGGGTGGCAGGGGACTAGGGATCTCCTTTGTGAAGATGAGCTCTTCGCCTAGGAAGGCAGGTCCTGGGTTGCAGGGGACTAGGGATCTCCTTCGTGAAGATGAGCTCTTTGCCTAACGCTGTAGGAAGGGAGGTCCTGTGTGGCAGGGCACTAGGCGTCTCCTTTGTGAAGATGAGCTCTTCGCCTAACGCTGTAGGAAGGGAGTTCCTGGGTGGCAGGGGACTAGGGCTCTCCTTTGTGAAGATGAGCTCTTCGCCCAACGCTGTAGGAAGGCAGGTCCTGGGTGGCAGAGGACTAGGGCTCTCCTTTGTGAAGATGAGCTCTTCGCCTAACGCTGTAGGAAGGCAGGTCCTGGGTGGCAGGGGACTAGGGCTCTCCTTTGTGAAGATGAGCTCTTCGCCTAACGCTGTAGGAAGGGAGCTCCTGGGTGGCTGGGGACTTGGGATCTCCTTTGTGAAGATGAGCTCTTTACCTAACACTGTAGGAAGGGAGGTCCTGGGTGGCAGGGGACTAGGGGTCTCCTTTGTGAAGATGACTCTTTGCCTAACGCTGTAGGAAGGGAGGTCCTGGGTGGCAGGGGGCTAGGGGTCTCCTTTGTGAAGATGAGCTCTTTGCCTAGGAAGGCAGGTCCTGGGTGGCAGGGGACTAGGTGTCTCCTTTGTGAAGAAGAGCTCTCGCCCAACGCTGTAGGAAAGGAGGTCCTGGGTGGCAGGGGACTAGGGTTCTCCTTTGTGAAGATGAGCTCTTTGCCTAACGCTGTAGGAAGGGAGGTCCTGGGTGGCAGGGGACTAGGCGTCTCCTTTGTGAAGATGAGCTCTTCGCCTAACGCTGTAGGCAGGAAGTTCCTGGGTGGCAGGGGACTAGGGTTCTCCTTTGTGAAGATGAGCTCTTCGCCTAACGCTGTAGGAAGGGAGGTCCTGGGTGGCAGGGGACTAGGTGTCTCCTTTGTGAAGATGAGCTCTTCGCCTAACGCTGTAAGAAGGGAGTTCCTGGGTGGCAGGGGACTAGGGCTCTCCTTTGTGAAGATGATCGCTTCGCCTAACGCTGTAGGAAGGCAGGTCCTGGGTGGCAGAGGACTAGGGCTCTCCTTTGAGAAGATGAGCTCTTTGCCTAGGAAGGCAGGTCCTGGGTGGTAGGGGACTAGGTGTCTCCTTTGTGAAGATGAGCTCTTTGCCTAACGCTGTAGGAAGGGAGGTCCTGGGTGGCAGGGGACTAGGGATCTCCTTTGTGAAGTGAGCTCTTTGCCTAACGCTGTAGGAAGGGAGTTCCTGGGTGGCAGGGGACGAGGGCTCTCCTTTGTGAAGATGAGCGCTTCGCCTAACGCTGTAGGAAGGCAGGTCCTGGGTGGCAGAGGACTAGGGATCTCCTTTGTGAAGATGAGCTCTTTGCCTAACGCTGTAGGAAGGGAGGTCCTGGGTGGCAGGGGACTAGGGATCTCCTTTGTGAAGTGAGCTATTTGCCTAACTCTGTAGGAAGGGAGGTCCTGGGTGGCAGGGGACTAGGGATCTCCTTTGTGAAGTGAGCTCTTTGCCTAACGCTGTAGGAAGGCAGGTCCTGGGTGGCAGGGGACTAGGGATCTCCTTTGTGAAGATGAGCTCTTCGCCTAGGAAGAGAGGTCCTGGGTGGCAGGGGACTAGGGACCTCCTTTGTGAAGATGAGCTCTTTGCCTAACGCTGTAGGAAGGGAGGTCCTGGGTGGCTGGGGACTAGGGATCTCCTTTGTGAAGTTGAGCTCTTCTTCTAACGCTGTAACAAGGCAGGTCCTGGGTGGCAGAGGACTAGGGATCTCCTTTGTGAAGATGAGATCTTTGCCTAATGCTGTAGGAAGGGAGGGCCTGGGTGGTAGGGGAATAGGGATCTCCTTTGTGAAGATGAGCTCTTCGCCTAACGCTGTAACAAGGCAGGTCCTGGGTGGCAGGGGACTAGGGATCTCCTTTATGATGATGAGCTCTTCACCTAACGATGTAGGAAGGGAGGTCCTGGGTGGCAGGGGAATAGGGGTCTCCTTTGTGAAGATGACTCTTTGGCTAACGTTGTAGGAAGGGAGGTCCTGGGTGGCAGGGGACTAGGGATCTCCTTTGTGAAGATGAGCTCTTCGCCAAGGAAGGCAGGTCCTCGGTTGCAGGGGACTAGGGATGTCCTTTGTGAAGATGAGCTCTTTGCCCAACGCTGTAGGAAGGGAGCTCCTGTGTGGCAGGGGACTAGGCGTCTCCTTTGTGAAGATGAGCTCTTCGCCTAACGTAGTAGGAAGGGAGTTCCTGGGTAGCAGGGGACTAGGGCTCTCCTTTGTGAAGATGAGCTCTTCGCCTAACGCTGTAGGAAGGCTGGTCCTGGGTGGCAGAGGACAAGGGATCTCATTTGTGAAGATGAGCTCTTTGCCTAACGCTGTAGGAAGGGAGGTCCTGGGTGGCAGGGGACTAGGGCTCTCCTTTGTGAAGATGAGCTCTTTGCCTAGGAATGGAGGTCCTGGGTGGCAGGCGACTAGGGCTCTCCTTTGTGAAGATGAGCTCTTCGCCTAACGCTGTAGGAAGGGAGGTCCTGGGTGGCAGGGGACTAGGGATCTCCTTTGTGAAGATGAGCTCTTCGCCTAACGCTGTAGGAAGGGAGGTCGTGGGTGGCAGGGGACTATGGATCTCCTTTGTGAAGATGAGCTCTTCTCCTAACGCTGTAACAAGGCAGGTCCTGGGTGGCAGGGGACTAGGGATCTCCTTTGTGATGATGAGCTCTTCACCTAACTCTGTAGGAAGGGAGGTTGTGCGTGGCAGGGGACTAGGGGTCTCCTTTGTGAAGATGACTCTTTGCTTAACGCTGTAGGAAGGGAGGTCCTGTGTGGCAGGGGACTAGGGTCCCCTTTGTGAAGATGAGCTCTTTGCCTAGGAAGGGAGGTCCTGGGTGGCAGGGGACTAGGGGTCTCCTTTGTGAAGATGAGCTCTTTGCCTAGGAAGGCAGGACCTGGGTTGCAGGGGACTAGGGATCGCCTTTGTGAAGATGAGCTCTTTTCCTAACGCTGTAGGAAGGGAGGTCCTGGGTGGCAGGGGACTAGGCGTGTCCTTTGTGAAGATGAGCTCTCTGCCTAACGCTTTAGGAAGGGTGTTCCTGGGTGGCAGGGGACTAGGGCTCTCCTTTGTGAAGATGAGCTCTTCGCCTAGGAAGGCAGGTCCTGGGTGGCAGAGGACTAGGGATCTCCTTTGTGAAGATGAGCTCTTTGCCTAACACTGTAGGAAGGGAGGTCCTGGGTGGCAGAGGACTAGGCGTCTCCTTTGTGAAGATGAGCTCTCCGCCTAACGCTGTAGGAAGGGAGTTCCTGGGTGGCAGGGGACTAGGGCTCTCCTTTGTGAAGATGAGCTCTTCGCCTAACGCTGTAGGAAGGCAGGACCTGGGTGGCAGAGGACTAGGGATCTCCTTTGCGAAGATGAGCTCTTTGCCTAACGCTGTAGGAAGGGAGGTCCTGGGTGGCAGGGGACTAGGGCTCTCCTTTGTGAAGATGAGCTCTTCGCCTAACGCTGTAGGAAGTGAGGTCCTGGGTGGCAGAGGACTAGCGATCTCCTTTGTGAAGTGAGCTCTTTGCCTAACTCTGTAGGAAGGGAGGTCCTGGGTGGCAGGGGACTAGGGATCTCCTTTGTGAAGTGAGCTCTTTGCCTAACGCTGTAGGAAGGGAGTTCCTGGGTGGCAGGGGACTAGGGCTCTCCTTTGTGAAGATGAGCGCTTCGCCTAACGCTGTAGGAAGGCAGGTCCTGGGTGGCAGAGGACTAGGGATCTCCTTTGTGAAGATGAGCTCTTTGCCTAACGCTGTAGGAAGGGAGGTCCTGCGTGGCAGGGGACTAGGGCTCTCCTTTGTGAAGCTGAGCTCTTTGCCTAACGCTTTAGGAAGGGTGTTCCTGGGTGGCAGGGGACTAGGGCTCTCCTTTGTGAAGATGAGCTCTTCGCCTAGGAAGGCAGGTCCTGGGTGGCAGAGGACTAGGGATCTCCTTTGTGAAGATGAGCTCTTTGCCTAACACTGTAGGAAGGGAGGTCCTGGGTGGCAGGGGACTAGGCGTCTCCTTTGTGAAGATGAGCTCTCCGCCTAACGCTGTAGGAAGGGAGTTCCTGGGTGGCAGGGGACTAAGGCTCTCCTTTGTGAAGATGAGCTCTTCGCCTAACGCTGTAGGAAGGCAGGTCCTGGGTGGCAGAGGACTAGGGATCTCCTTTGCGAAGATGAGCTCTTTGCCTAACGCTGTAGGAAGGGAGGTCCTGGGTGGCAGGGGACTAGGGCTCTCCTTTGTGAAGATGAGCTCTTCGCCTAACGCTGTAAGAAGTGAGGTCCTGGGTGGCAGAGGACTAGCGATCTCCTTTGTGAAGTGAGCTCTTTGCCTAGCTCTGTAGGAAGGGAGGTCCTGGGTGGCAGGGGACTAGGGATGTCCTTTGTGAAGTGAGCTCTTTGCCTAACGCTGTAGGAAGGGAGTTCCTGGGTGGCAGGGGACTAGGGCTCTCCTTTGTGAAGATGAGCGCTTCGCCTAATGCTGTAGGAAGGCAGGTCCTGGGTGGCAGAGGACTAGGGATCTCCTTTGTGAAGATGAGCTCTTTGCCTAACGCTGTAGGAAGGGAGGTCCTGCGTGGCAGGGGACTAGGGCTCTCCTTTGTGAAGCTGAGCTCTTTGCCTAGGAAGGCAGGTCCTGGGTGGTAGGGGACTAGGTGTCTCCTTTGTGAAGATGAGCTCTTTGCCTAACGCTGTAGGAAGGGAGGTCCTGGGTGGCAGGGGACTAGGGATCTCCTTTGTGAAGTGAGCTCTTTGCCTAACTCTGTAGGAAGGGAGGTCCTGGGTGGCAGGGGACTAGGGATCTCCTTTGTGAAGTGAGCTCTTTGCCTAACGCTGTAGGAAGGCAGGTCCTGGGTGGCAGGGGACTAGGGATCTCCTTTGTGAAGATGAGCTCTTCGCCTAGGAAGAGAGGTCCTGGGTGGCAGGGGACTAGGGACCTCCTTTGAGAAGATGAGCTCTTTGCCTAACGCTGTAGGAAGGGAGGTCCTGGGTGCAGGGGAATAGGGATCTCCTTTGTGAAGATGAGCTCTTTGCCTAAAGCTGTACGAAGGGAGGTCCTGGGTGGCAGGGGACTAGATGTCTCCTTTGTGAAGATGAGCTCTTCGCCTAGGAAGGGAGGTCCTGGCTGGCAGGGGACTAGGGCTCTCCTTTGTGAAGATGAGCTCTTTGCCTAACGCTGTAGGAAGGGAGGTCCTGGGTGGCAGGGGACTAGGGATCTCCTTTGTGAAGATGAGCTCTTCTTCTAACGCTGTAACAAGGCAGGTCCTGGGTGGCAGAGGACTAGGGATCTCCTTTGTGAAGATGAGATCTTTGCCTAACGCTGTAGGAAGGGAGGTCCTGGGTGGTAGGGGACTAGGGATCTCCTTTGTGAAGATGAGCTCTTCGCCTAACGCTGTAACAAGGCAGGTCCTGGGTGGCAGGGGACTAGGGATCTCCTTTATGATGATGAGCTCTTCACCTAACGCTGTAGGAAGGCTGCCCCTGGGTGGCAGAGGACTAGGGATCTCATTTGTGAAGATGAGCTCTTTGCCTAACGCTGTAGGAAGGGAGGTCCTGGGTGGCAGGGGACTATGGCTCTCCTTTGTGAAGATGAGCTCTTTGCCTAGGAATGGAGGTCCTGGGTGGCAGGCGACTAGGGATCTCCTTTGTGAAGATGAGCTCTTCGCCTAACGCTGTAGGAAGGGAGGTCCTGGGTGGCAGGGGACTAGGGTTCTCCTTTGTGAAGATGAGCTCTTCGCCTAACGATGTAGGAAGGGAGGTCCTGGGTGGCAGGGGACTAGGGATCTCCTTTGTGAAGATGAGCTCTTCTCCTAACGCTGTAACAAGGCAGGTCCTGGATGGCAGGGGACTAGGGATCTCCTTTGTGATGATGAGCTCTTCACCTAACGCTGTAGGAAGGGAGGTCCTGCGTGGCAGGGGACTAGGGGTCTCCTTTGTGAAGATGACTCTTTGCCTAACGCCGTAGGAAGGGAGGTCCTGGTTGGCAGGGGACTAGGGATCTCCTTTGTGAAGATGAGCTCTTCTCCTAACGCTGTAACAAGGCAGGTCCTGGGTGGCAGGGGACTAGGGATCTCCTTTATGATGATGAGCTCTTCACCTAACGCTGTAGGAAGGCTGGTCCTGGGTGGCAGAGGACTAGGGATCTCATTTGTGAAGATGAGCTCTTTGCCTAACGCTGTACGAAGGGAGGTCCTGGGTGGCAGGGGACTAGGGCTCTCCTTTGTAAAGATGAGCTCTTTGCCTAGGAATGGAGGTCCTGGGTGGCAGGCGACTAGGGATCTCCTTTGTGAAGATGAGCTCTTCGCCTAACGCTGTAGGAAGGGAGGTCCTGGGTGGCAGGGGACTAGGGTTCTCCTTTGTGAAGATGAGCTCTTCGCCTAACGCTGTAGGAAGGGAGGTCCTGGGTGGCAGGGGACTAGGGATCTCCTTTGTGAAGATGAGCTCTTCTCCTAACGCTGTAACAAGGCAGGTCCTGGATGGCAGGGGACTAGGGATCTCCTTTGTGATGATGAGCTCTTCACCTAACGCTGTAGGAAGGGAGGTCCTGCGTGGCAGGGGACTAGGGGTCTCCTTTGTGAAGATGACTCTTTGCCTAACGCCGTAGGAAGGGAGGTCCTGGTTGGCAGGGGACTAGGGATCTCCTTTGTGAAGATGAGCTCTTCGCCTACGAAGGAAGGTCCTGTGTGGCAGGGGACTAGGGTCCCCTTTGTGAAGATGAGCTCTTTACCTAGGAAGGGAGGTCCTGGGTGGCAGAGGACTAGGGGTCTCCTTTGTGAAGATGAGCTCTTTGCCTAGGAATGCAGGACCTTGGTTGCAGGGGACTAGGGATCTCCTTTGTGAAGATGAGCTCTTTGCCTAACGCTGTAGGAAGGGAGGTCCTGGGTGGCAGGGGACTAGGCGTGTCCTTTGTGAAGATGAGCTCTTCGCCTAACGCTGTAGGAAGGGAGGTCCTGGGTGGCAGGGGACTAGGGCTCTCCTTTGTGAAGGTGAGCTCTTTACCTAACGCTGTAGGAAGTGAGGTCCTGGGTGGCAGAGGACTAGGGCTCTCCTTTGTGAAGATGAGCTCTTCGCCTAGGAAGGCAGGTCCTAGGTGGCAGAGGACTAGGGATCTCCTTTGTGAAGATGAGCTCTTTGCCTAACGCTGTCGGAAGGGCGGTCCTGGGTGGCAGGGGACTAGGGCTCTCCTTTGTGAAGATGAGCTCTTCGCCTAACGCTGTAGGAAGGGAGGTCCTGGGTGGCAGGGGACTAGGGCTCTCCTTTGTGAAGGTGAGCTCTTTACCTAACGCTGTAGGAAGTGAGGTCCTGGGTGGCAGAGGACTAGGGATCTCCTTTGTGAAGCTGAGCTGTTCGCCTAACGCTGTAGGAAGGGAGGTCCTGGGTGGCAGGGGACTAGGGCTCTCCTTTGTGAAGGTGAGCTCTTCGCCTAGGAAGGATGGTCCTGGGTGGCAGGAGACTAGGGATCTCCTTTGTGAAGATGAGCTCTTCGCCTAGGAAAGGAGGTCCTGGGTGGCAGGGAACTAGGGATATCCTTTGTGAAGATGAGCTCTTCGCCTAGGAAGGGAGGTCCTGTGTGGCAGGGGACTAGGGGTCTCCTTTGTGAAGATGAGCTCTTCGCCTAGGAAGGGAGGTCCTGGGTGGCAGGGGACTAGGCCTCTCCTTTGTGTAGATGAACTCTTTGCCTAATGCTGTAGGAAGGGAGGTCCTGGGTGGCACAGGACTAGGGCTCTCCTTTGTGAAGATGAGCTCTTTGCCTAACGCTGTAGGAAGGGAGTTCCTGGGTGGCAGGGGACTAGGGCTCTCCTTTGTGAAGATGAGCTCTTCGCCTAACGCTGTAGGAAGGGAGATCCTGGGTGGCAGGGGACCAGGCGTCTCCTTTGTGAAGATGAGCTCTTCGCCTAACGCTGTAAGAAGGGAGTTCCTGGGTGGCAGGGGACTAGGGCTCTCCTTTGTGAAGATGAGTGCTTCGCCTAACGCTCTAGGAAGGCAGGTCCTGGGTGGCAGAGGACTAGGGATCTCCTTTGTGAAGATGAGCTCTTTGCCTAACGCTGTAGGAAGGGAGGTCCTGGGTTGCAGGGGACTAGGGCTCTCCTTTGTGAAGATGAGCTCTTTGCCTAGGACGGGAGGTCCTGGGTGGCAGGGACTAGGGCTCTCCTTTGTGAAGATGAGCTCTTCTCCTAACGCTGTAGGAAGGGAGGTCCTGGGTGGCAGGGGACTAGGGCTCTCCTTTGGGAAGGTGAGCTCTTTGCCTAACGCTGTAGGAAGTGAGGTCCTGGGTGGCAGAGGACTAGGGATCTCCTTTGTGAAGCTGAGCTGTTCGCCTAACGCTGTAGGAAGTGAGGTCCTGGGTGGCAGGGGACTAGGGCTCTCCTTTGTGAAGGTGAGCTCTTTGCCTAACACTGTAGGAAGTGAGGTCCTGGGTGGCAGGGGACTAGGGCTCTCCTTTGTGAAGATGAGCTCTTCGCCTAGGAAGGATGGTCCTGGGTGGCAGGGGACTAGGGATCTCCTTTGTGAAGATGAGCTCTTCGCCTAGGAAAGGAGGTCCTGGGTGGCAGGGAACTAGGGATATCCTTTGTGAAGATGAGCTCTTCGCCTAGGAAGGGAGGTCCTGTGTGGCAGGGGACTAGGGGTCTCCTTTGTGAAGATGAGCTCTTCGCCTAGGAAGGGAGGTCCTGGGTGGCAGGGGACTAGGCCTCTCCTTTGTGTAGATGAACTCTTTGCCTAATGCTGTAGGAAGGGAGGTCCTGGGTGGCAGGGGACTAGGGCTCTCCTTTGTGAAGATGAGCTCTTTGCCTAACGCTGTAGGAAGGGAGTTCCTGGGTGGCAGGGGACTAGGGCTCTCCTTTGTGAAGAGGAGCTCTTCGCCTAACGCTGTAGGAAGGGAGATCCTGGGTGGCAGGGGACCAGGCGTCTCCTTTGTGAAGATGAGCTCTTCGCCTAACGCTGTAAGAAGGGAGTTCCTGGGTGGCAGGCGACTAGGGCTCTCCTTTGTGAAGATGAGTGCTTCGCCTAACGCTGAGGAAGGCAGGTCCTGGGTGGCAGAGGACTAGGGCTCTCCTTTGTGAAGATGAGCTCTTTGCCTAGGAAGGGAGGTCCTGGGTGGCAGGGGACTAGGGCTCTCTTTTGTGAAGATGAGCTCTTTTCCTAACGCTGTAGGAAGGGAGGTCCTGGGTGGCAGGGGACTTGGGATCTCCTTTGTGAAGATGAGCTCTTTGCCTAGGAAGGCAGGTCCTGGGTGGCAGGGGACTAGGTGTCTCCTTTGTGAAGATGAGCTCTTTGCCTAATGCTGTAGGAAGGGAGGTCCTGGGTGGCAGGGGACTAGGGATCTCCTTTGTGAAGATGAGCTCTTCGCCTAGGAAGGGAGGTCCTGAGTGGCAGGGGACTAGGGATCTCCTTTGTGAAGATGAGCTCTTTGCCTAGGAAGGGAGGTCCTGTGTGGCAGGGGACTAGGGGTCTCCTTTGTGAAGATGAGCTCTTCGCCTAGGAAGGGAGGTCCTGGGTGGCAGGGGACTAGGGCTCTCCTTTGTGTAGATGCGCTCTTTGCCTAACGCTGTACAAGAGAGGTCCTGGGTGGCAGGGGACTAGGCATCTCCTTTGTGAAGATGAGCTCTTCGCCTAACGCTGTAGGAAGGGAGTTCCTGGGTGGCAGGGGACTAGGGCTCTCCTTTGTGAAGATGAGCTCTTTGCCTAACACTGTAGGAAGGGAGGTCCTGTGTGGCAGGGGACTAGGGCTCTCCTTTGTGAAGATGAGCTCTTTGCCTAGGACGGGAGGTCCTGGGTGGCAGGGGACTTGGGATCTCCTTTGTGAAGATGAGCTCTTTGCCTAACGCTGTAACAAGGCAGGTCCTGGGTGGCAGGGGCTAGGGATCTCCTTTGTGAAGATGAGCTCTTTGCCTAGGAAGGCAGGTCCTGGGTGGCAATGGACTAGGTGTCTCCTTTGTGAAGATGAGCTCTTTGCCTAATGCTGTAGGAAGGGAGGTCCTGGGTGGCAGGGGACTAGGGATCTCCTTTGTGAAGATGAGCTCTTCGCCTAGGAAGGGAGGTCCTGAGTGGCAGGGGACTAGGGATCTCCTTTGTGAAGATGAGCTCTTTGCCTAGGAAGGGAGGTCCTGTGTGGCAGGGGACTAGGGGTCTCCTTTGTGAAGATGAGCTCTTCGCCTAGGAAGGGAGGTCCTGGGTGGCAGGGGACTAGGGCTCTCCTTTGTGTAGATGCGCTCTTTGCCTAACGCTGTACAAGAGAGGTCCTGGGTGGCAGGGGACTAGGCGTCTCCTTTGTGAAGATGAGCTCTTCGCCTAACGCTGTAGGAAGGGAGTTCCTGGGTGGCAGGGGACTAGGGCTCTCCTTTGTGAAGATGAGCTCTTTGCCTAACGCTGTAGGAAGGGAGGTCCTGTGTGGCAGGGGACTAGGGCTCTCCTTTGTGAAGATGAGCTCTTTGCCTAGGACGGGAGGTCCTGGGTGGCAGGGGACTTGGGATCTCCTTTGTGAAGATGAGCTCTTTGCCTAACGCTGTAACAAGGCAGGTCCTGGGTGGCAGGGGCTAGGGATCTCCTTTGTGAAGATGAGCTCTTTGCCTAGGAAGGCAGGTCCTGGGTGGCAGGGGACTAGGTGTCTCCTTTGTGAAGATGAGCTCTTTGCATAACGCTGTAGGAAGGGAGGTCCTGGGTGGCAGGGGACTAGGGATCGCCTTTGTGAAGTGAGCTCTTTGCCTAATGCTGTAGGAAGGGAGGTCCTGGGTGGCACGGGACTAGGGCTCTCCTTTGTGAAGATGAGCTCTTTGCCTAACGCTGTATGAAGGGAGTTCCTGGGTGGCAGGGGACTAGGGCTCTCCTTTGTGAAGATGAGCTCTTCGCCTAACGCTGTAGGAAGGGAGATCCTGGGTGGCAGGGGACCAGGCGTCTCCTTTGTGAAGA
Source organism: Ambystoma mexicanum (assembly GCF_040938575.1). Classification (NCBI taxonomy): domain Eukaryota; kingdom Metazoa; phylum Chordata; class Amphibia; order Caudata; family Ambystomatidae; genus Ambystoma; species Ambystoma mexicanum. The sequence continues at coordinate 834,195,682 of NC_090938.1, read as the reverse complement.
TGAGCTCTTCGCCTAACGCTGTAAGAAGGGAGTTCCTGGGTGGCAGGGGACTAGGGCTCTCCTTTGTGAAGATGAGTGCTTCGCCTAACGCTGTAGGAAGGCAGGTCCTGGGTGGCAGAGGACTAGGGATCTCCTTTGTGAAGATGAGCTCTTTGCCTAACGCTGTAGGAAGGGAGGTCCTGGGTTGCAGGGGACTAGGGCTCTCCTTTGTGAAGATGAGCTCTTTGCCTAGGAAGGGAGGTCCTGGGTGGCAGGGGACTAGGGCTCTCCTTTGTGAAGATGAGCTCTTCTCCTAACGCTGTAGGAAGGGAGGTCCTGGGTGGCAGGGGACTAGGGCTCTCCTTTGGGAAGGTGAGCTCTTTGCCTAACGCTGTAGGAAGTGAGGTCCTGGGTGGCAGAGGACTAGGGATCTCCTTTGTGAAGCTGAGCTGTTCGCCTAATGCTGTAGGAAGTGAGGTCCTGGGTGGCAGGGGACTAGGGCTCTCCTTTGTGAAGGTGAGCTCTTTGCCTAACACTGTAGGAAGTGAGGTCCTGGGTGGCAGGGGACTAGGGCTCTCCTTTGTGAAGATGAGCTCTTCGCCTAGGAAGGATGGTCCTGGGTGGCAGGGGACTAGGGATCTCCTTTGTGAAGATGAGCTCTTCGCCTAGGAAAGGAGGTCCTGGGTGGCAGGGAACTAGGGATATCCTTTGTGAAGATGAGCTCTTCGCCTAGGAAGGGAGGTCCTGTGTGGCAGGGGACTAGGGGTCTCCTTTGTGAAGATGAGCTCTTCGCCTAGGAAGGGAGGTCCTGGGTGGCAGGGGACTAGGCCTCTCCTTTGTGTAGATGAACTCTTTGCCTAATGCTGTAGGAAGGGAGGTCCTGGGTGGCAGGGGACTAGGGCTCTCCTTTGTGAAGATGAGCTCTTTGCCTAACGCTGTAGGAAGGGAGTTCCTGGGTGGCAGGGGACTAGGGCTCTCCTTTGTGAAGAGGAGCTCTTCGCCTAACGCTGTAGGAAGGGAGATCCTGGGTGGCAGGGGACTAGGGCTCTCCTTTGTGAAGATGAGCTCTTTGCCTAACGCTGTAGGAAGGGAGTTCCTGGGTGGCAGGGGACTAGGACTCTCCTTTGTGAAGAGGAGCTCTTCGCCTAACGCTGTAGGAAGGGAGATCCTGGGTGGCAGGGGACCAGGCGTCTCCTTTGTGAAGATGAGCTCTTCGCCTAACGCTGTAAGAAGGGAGTTCCTGGGTGGCAGGCGACTAGGGCTCTCCTTTGTGAAGATGAGTGCTTCGCCTAACGCTGTAGGAAGGCAGGTCCTGGGTGGCAGAGGACTAGGGATCTCCTTTGTGAAGATGAGCTCTTTGCCTAACGCTGTAGGAAGGGAGGTCCTGGTTGGCAGGGGACTAGGGCTCTCCTTTGTGAAGATGAGCTCTTTGCCTAGGAAGGGAGGTCCTGGGTGGCAGGGGACTAGGGCTCTCTTTTGTGAAGATGAGCTCTTTTCCTAACGCTGTAGGAAGGGAGGTCCTGGGTGGCAGGGGACCTGGGATCTCCTTTGTGAAGATGAGCTCTTTGCCTAGGAAGGCAGGTCCTGGGTGGCAGGGGACTAGGTGTCTCCTTTGTGAAGATGAGCTCTTTGCCTAATGCTGTAGGAAGGGAGGTCCTGGGTGGCAGGGGACTAGGGATCTCCTTTGTGAAGATGAGCTCTTCGCCTAGGAAGGGAGGTCCTGAGTGGCAGGGGACTAGGGATCTCCTTTGTGAAGATGAGCTCTTTGCCTAGGAAGGGAGGTCCTGTGTGGCAGGGGACTAGGGGTCTCCTTTGTGAAGATGAGCTCTTCGACCTAGGAAGGGAGGTCCTGGGTGGCAGGGGACTAGGGCTCTCCTTTGTGTAGATGCGCTCTTTGCCTAACGCTGTACAAGAGAGGTCCTGGGTGGCAGGGGACTAGGCGTCTCCTTTGTGAAGATGAGCTCCTCGCCTAACGCTGTAGGAAGGGAGTTCCTGGGTGGCAGGGGACTAGGGCTCTCCTTTGTGAAGATGAGCTCTTTGCCTAACGCTGTAGGAAGGGAGGTCCTGTGTGGCAGGGGACTAGGGCTCTCCTTTGTGAAGATGAGCTCTTTGCCTAGGACGGGAGGTCCTGGGTGGCAGGGGACTTGGGATCTCCTTTGTGAAGATGAGCTCTTTGCCTAACGCTGTAACAAGGCAGGTCCTGGGTGGCAGGGGCTAGGGATCTCCTTTGTGAAGATGAGCTCTTTGCCTAGGAAGGCAGGTCCTGGGTGGCAGGGGACTAGGTGTCTCCTTTGTGAAGATGAGCTCTTTGCATAACGCTGTAGGAAGGGAGGTCCTGGGTGGCAGGGGACTAGGGATCGCCTTTGTGAAGTAAGCTCTTTGCCTAATGCTGTAGGAAGGGAGGTCCTGGGTGGCACGGGACTAGGGCTCTCCTTTGTGAAGATGAGCTCTTTGCCTAACGCTGTAGGAAGGGAGTTCCTGGGTGGCAGGGGACTAGGGCTCTCCTTTGTGAAGATGAGCTCTTCGCCTAACGCTGTAGGAAGGGAGATCCTGGGTGGCAGGGGACCAGGCGTCTCCTTTGTGAAGATGAGCTCTTCGCCTAACGCTGTAAGAAGGGAGTTCCTGGGTGGCAGGGGACTAGGGCTCTCCTTTGTGAAGATGAGTGCTTCGCCTAACGCTGTAGGAAGGCAGGTCCTGGGTGGCAGAGGACTAGGGATCTCCTTTGTGAAGATGAGCTCTTTGCCTAACGCTGTAGGAAGGGAGGTCCTGGGTTGCAGGGGACTAGGGCTCTCCTTTGTGAAGATGAGCTCTTTGCCTAGGAAGGGAGGTCCTGGGTGGCAGGGGACTAGGGCTCTCCTTTGTGAAGATGAGCTCTTCTCCTAACGCTGTAGGAAGGGAGGTCCTGGGTGGCAGGGGACTAGGGCTCTCCTTTGGGAAGGTGAGCTCTTTGCCTAACGCTGTAGGAAGTGAGGTCCTGGGTGGCAGAGGACTAGGGATCTCCTTTGTGAAGCTGAGCTGTTCGCCTAACGCTGTAGGAAGTGAGGTCCTGGGTGGCAGGGGACTAGGGCTCTCCTTTGTGAAGGTGAGCTCTTTGCCTAACACTGTAGGAAGTGAGGTCCTGGGTGGCAGGGGACTAGGGCTCTCCTTTGTGAAGATGAGCTCTTCGCCTAGGAAGGATGGTCCTGGGTGGCAGGGGACTAGGGATCTCCTTTGTGAAGATGAGCTCTTCGCCTAGGAAAGGAGGTCCTGGGTGGCAGGGAACTAGGGATATCCTTTGTGAAGATGAGCTCTTCGCCTAGGAAGGGAGGTCCTGTGTGGCAGGGGACTAGGGGTCTCCTTTGTGAAGATGAGCTCTTCGCCTAGGAAGGGAGGTCCTGGGTGGCAGGGGACTAGGCCTCTCCTTTGTGTAGATGAACTCTTTGCCTAATGCTGTAGGAAGGGAGGTCCTGGGTGGCAGGGGACTAGGGCTCCCCTTTGTGAAGATGAGCTCTTTGCCTAACGCTGTAGGAAGGGAGTTCCTGGGTGGCAGGGGACTAGGGCTCTCCTTTGTGAAGAGGAGCTCTTCGCCTAACGCTGTACGAAGGGAGATCCTGGGTGGCAGGGGACCAGGCGTCTCCTTTGTGAAGATGAGCTCTTCGCCTAACGCTGTAAGAAGGGAGTTCCTGGGTGGCAGGCGACTAGGGCTCTCCTTTGTGAAGATGAGTGCTTCGCCTAACGCTGTAGGAAGGCAGGTCCTGGGTGGCAGAGGACTAGGGATCTCCTTTGTGAAGATGAGCTCTTTGCCTAACGCTGTAGGAAGGGAGGTCCTGGTTGGCAGGGGACTAGGGCTCTCCTTTGTGAAGATGAGCTCTTTGCCTAGGAAGGGAGGTCCTGGATGGCAGGGGACTAGGGCTCTCTTTTGTGAAGATGAGCTCTTTTCCTAACGCTGTAGGAAGGGAGGTCCTGGGTGGCAGGGGACTTGGGATCTCCTTTGTGAAGATGAGCTCTTTGCCTAGGAAGGCAGGTCCTGGGTGGCAGGGGACTAGGTGTCTCCTTTGTGAAGATGAGCTCTTTGCCTAATGCTGTAGGAAGGGAGGTCCTGGGTGGCAGGGGACTAGGGATCTCCTTTGTGAAGATGAGCTCTTCGCCTAGGAAGGGAGGTCCTGAGTGGCAGGGGACTAGGGATCTCCTTTGTGAAGATGAGCTCTTTGCCTAGGAAGGGAGGTCCTGTGTGGCAGGGGACTAGGGGTCTTCTTTGTGAAGATGAGCTCTTCGCCTAGGAAGGGAGGTCCTGGGTGGCAGGGGACTAGGGCTCTCCTTTGTGTAGATGCGCTCTTTGCCTAACGCTGTACAAGAGAGGTCCTGGGTGGCAGGGGACTAGGCGTCTCCTTTGTGAAGATGAGCTCTTCGCCTAACGCTGTAGGAAGGGAGTTCCTGGGTGGCAGGGGACTAGGGCTCTCCTTTGTGAAGATGAGCTCTTTGCCTAACGCTGTAGGAAGGGAGGTCCTGTGTGGCAGGGGACTAGGGCTCTCCTTTGTGAAGATGAGCTCTTTGCCTAGGACGGGAGGTCCTGGGTGGCAGGGGACTTGGGATCTCCTTTGTGAAGATGAGCTCTTTGCCTAACGCTGTAACAAGGCAGGTCCTGGGTGGCAGGGGCTAGGGATCTCCTTTGTGAAGATGAGCTCTTTGCCTAGGAAGGCAGGTCCTGGGTGGCAGGGGACTAGGTGTCTCCTTTGTGAAGATGAGCTCTTTGCATAACGCTGTAGGAAGGGAGGTCCTGGGTGGCAGGGGACTAGGGATCGCCTTTGTGAAGTGAGCTCTTTGCCTCACGCTGTAGGAAGGGAGGTCCTGGTGGCAGGGGACTAGGGATCTCCTTTGTGAAGATGAGCTCTTTGCCTAATGCTGTAGGAAGGCAGGTCCTGGGTGGCAGGGGACTAGGGCTCTCCTTTGTGAAGATGAGCTCTTCGCCTAACGCTGTAACAAGGCAGGTCCTGGGTGGCAGGGGACTAGGGATCTCCTTTATGATGATGAGCTCTTCACCTAACGCTGTAGGAAGGCTGCTCCTGGGTGGTAGAGGACTAGGGATCTCATTTGTGAAGATGAGCTCTTTGCCTAACGCTGTAGGAAGGGAGGTCCTGGGTGGCAGGGGACTAGGGCTCTCCTTTGTGAAGATGAGCTCTTTGCCTAGGAATGGAGGTCCTGGGTGGCAGGCGACTGGGGATCTCCTTTGTGAAGATGAGCTCTTCGCCTAACGCTGTAGGAAGGGAGGTCCTGGGTGGCAGGGGACTAGGGTTCTCCTTTGTGAAGATGAGCTCTTCGCCTAACGATGTAGGAAGGGAGGTCCTGGGTGGCAGGGGACTAGGGATCTCCTTTGTGAAGATGAGCTCTTCTCCTAACGCTGTAACAAGGCAGGTCATGGATGGCAGGGGACTAGGAATCTCCTTTGTGATGATGAGCTCTTCACCTAACGCTGTAGGAAGGGAGGTCCTGCGTGGCAGGGGATAGGGGTCTCCTTTGTGAAGATGACTCTTTGCCTAACGCCGTAGGAAGGGGGGTCCTGGTTGGCAGGGGACTAGGGATCTCCTTTGTGAAGATGAGCTCTTCTCCTAACGCTGTAACAAGGCAGGTCCTGGGTGGCAGGGGACTAGGGATCTCCTTAATGATGATGAGCTCTTCACCTAACGCTGTAGGAAGGCTGGTCCTGGGTGGCAGAGGACTAGGGATCTCATTTGTGAAGATGAGCTCTTTGCCTAACGCTGTAGGAAGGGAGGTCCTGGGTGGCAGGGGACTAGGGCTCTCCTTTGTGAAGATGAGCTCTTTGCCTAGGAATGGAGGTCCTGGGTGGCAGGCGACTAGGGATCTCCTTTGTGAAGATGAGCTCTTCGCCTAACACTGTAGGAAGGGAGGTCCTGGGTGGCAGGAGACTAGGGTTCTCCTTTGTGAAGATGAGCTCTTCGCCTAACGCTGTAGGAAGGGAGGTCCTGGGTGGCAGGGGACTAGGGATCTCCTTTATGATGATGAGCTCTTCACCTTACGCTGTAGGAAGGCTGCTCCTGGGTGGCAGAGGACTAGGGATCTCATTTGTGAAGATGAGCTCTTTGCCTAACGCTGTAGGAAGGGAGGTCCTGGGGAGCAGGGGACTAGGGCTCTCCTTTGTGAAGATGAGCTCTTTGCCTAGGAATGGAGGTCCTGGGTGGCAGGCGACTAGGGATCTCCTTTGTGAAGATGAGCTCTTCGCCTAACGCTGTAGGAAGGGAGGTCCTGGGTGGCAGGGGACTAGGGTTCTCCTTTGTGAAGATGAGCTCTTCGCCTAACGCTGTAGGAAGGGAGGTCCTGGGTGGCAGGGGACTAGGGATCTCCTTTGTGAAGATGAGCTCTTCTCCTAACGCTGTAACAAGGCAGGTCCTGGGTGGCAGGGGCTAGGGATCTCCTTTGTGAAGATGAGCTCTTTGCCTAGGAAGGCAGGTCCTGGGTGGCAGGGGACTAGGTGTCTCCTTTGTGAAGATGAGCTCTTTGCATAACGCTGTAGGAAGGGAGGTCCTGGGTGGCAGGGGACTAGGGATCGCCTTTGTGAAGTGAGCTCTTTGCCTCACGCTGTAGGAAGGGAGGTCCTGGTGGCAGGGGACTAGGGATCTCCTTTGTGAAGATGAGCTCTTTGCCTAATGCTGTAGGAAGGCAGGTCCTGGGTGGCAGGGGACTAGGGCTCTCCTTTGTGAAGATGAGCTCTTCGCCTAACGCTGTAACAAGGCAGGTCCTGGGTGGCAGGGGACTAGGGATCTCCTTTATGATGATGAGCTCTTCACCTAACGCTGTAGGAAGGCTGCTCCTGGGTGGTAGAGGACTAGGGATCTCATTTGTGAAGATGAGCTCTTTGCCTAACGCTGTAGGAAGGGAGGTCCTGGGTGGCAGGGGACTAGGGCTCTCCTTTGTGAAGATGAGCTCTTTGCCTAGGAATGGAGGTCCTGGGTGGCAGGCGACTAGGGATCTCCTTTGTGAAGATGAGCTCTTCGCCTAACGCTGTAGGAAGGGAGGTCCTGGGTGGCAGGGGACTAGGGTTCTCCTTTGTGAAGATGAGCTCTTCGCCTAACGATGTAGGAAGGGAGGTCCTGGGTGGCAGGGGACTAGGGATCTCCTTTGTGAAGATGAGCTCTTCTCCTAACGCTGTAACAAGGCAGGTCATGGATGGCAGGGGACTAGGAATCTCCTTTGTGATGATGAGCTCTTCACCTAACGCTGTAGGAAGGGAGGTCCTGCGTGGCAGGGGATAGGGGTCTCCTTTGTGAAGATGACTCTTTGCCTAACGCCGTAGGAAGGGGGGTCCTGGTTGGCAGGGGACTAGGGATCTCCTTTGTGAAGATGAGCTCTTCTCCTAACGCTGTAACAAGGCAGGTCCTGGGTGGCAGGGGACTAGGGATCTCCTTAATGATGATGAGCTCTTCACCTAACGCTGTAGGAAGGCTGGTCCTGGGTGGCAGAGGACTAGGGATCTCATTTGTGAAGATGAGCTCTTTGCCTAACGCTGTAGGAAGGGAGGTCCTGGGTGGCAGGGGACTAGGGCTCTCCTTTGTGAAGATGAGCTCTTTGCCTAGGAATGGAGGTCCTGGGTGGCAGGCGACTAGGGATCTCCTTTGTGAAGATGAGCTCTTCGCCTAACACTGTAGGAAGGGAGGTCCTGGGTGGCAGGAGACTAGGGTTCTCCTTTGTGAAGATGAGCTCTTCGCCTAACGCTGTAGGAAGGGAGGTCCTGGGTGGCAGGGGACTAGGGATCTCCTTTATGATGATGAGCTCTTCACCTTACGCTGTAGGAAGGCTGCTCCTGGGTGGCAGAGGACTAGGGATCTCATTTGTGAAGATGAGCTCTTTGCCTAACGCTGTAGGAAGGGAGGTCCTGGGGAGCAGGGGACTAGGGCTCTCCTTTGTGAAGATGAGCTCTTTGCCTAGGAATGGAGGTCCTGGGTGGCAGGCGACTAGGGATCTCCTTTGTGAAGATGAGCTCTTCGCCTAACGCTGTAGGAAGGGAGGTCCTGGGTGGCAGGGGACTAGGGTTCTCCTTTGTGAAGATGAGCTCTTCGCCTAACGCTGTAGGAAGGGAGGTCCTGGGTGGCAGGGGACTAGGGATCTCCTTTGTGAAGATGAGCTCTTCTCCTAACGCTGTAACAAGGCAGGTCCTGGATGGCAGGGGACTAGGGATCTCCTTTGTGATGATGAGCTCTTCACCTAACGCTGTAGGAAGGGAGGTCCTGCGTGGCAGGGGACTAGGGGTCTCCTTTGTGAAGATGACTCTTTGCCTAACGCCGTAGGAAGGGAGGTCCTGGTTGGCAGGGTACTAGGGATCTCCTTTGTGAAGATGAGCTCTTCGCCTACGAAGGGAGGTCCTGTGTGGCAGGGGACTAGGGTCCCCTTTGTGAAGATGAGCTCTTTACCTAGGAAGGGAGGTCCTGGGTGGCAGGGGACTAGGGGTCTCCTTTGTGAAGATGAGCTCTTTGCCTAGGAATGCAGGACCTTGGTTGCAGGGGACTAGGGATCTCCTTTGTGAAGATGAGCTCTTTGCCTAACGCTGTAGGAAGGGAGGTCCTGGGTGGCAGGGGACTAGTCGTGTCCTTTGTGAAGATGAGCTCTTCGCCTAACGTAGTAGGAAGGGAGTTCCTGGGTAGCAGGGGACTAGGGCTCTCCTTTGTGAAGATGAGCTCTTCGCCTAACGCTGTAGGAAGGGAGGTCCTGGGTGGCAGGGGAATAGGGGTCTCCTTTGTGAAGATGACTCTTTGCCTAACGTTGTAGGAAGGGAGGTCCTGGGTGGCAGGGGACTAGGGATCTCCTTTGTGAAGATGAGCTCTTCGCCTAACGCTGTAACTAGACAGGTCCTGGGTGGCAGGGGACTAGGGATCTTCTTTGTGATGATGAGCTCTTCACCTAATGCTGTAGGAAGGGAGGTCCTGGGTGGCAGGGGAATAGGGGTCTCCTTTGTGAAGATGACTCTTTGCCTAACGCTGTAGGAAGGGAGGTCCTGGGTGGCAGGGGACAAGGGCTCTCCTTTGTGAAGATGAGCTCTTTGCCTAGGAATGGAGGTCCTGGGTGGCAGGCGACTAGGGCTCTCCTTTGTGAAGATGAGCTCTTCGCCTAACGCTGTAGGAAGGGAGGTCCTGGGTGGCAGGGGACTAGGGATCGCCTTTGTGAAGATGAGCTCTTCGCCTAGGAAGGCAGGTCCTGGGTTGCAGGGGACTAGGGATCTCCTTTGTGAAGATGAGCTCTTTGCCTAACGCTGTAGGAAGGGAGGTCCTGTGTGGCAGGGGACTAGGCGTCTCCTTTGTGAAGATGAGCTCTTCGCCTAACGCTGTAGGAAGGGAGTTCCTGGGTGGCAGGGGACTAGGGCTCTCCTTTGTGAAGATGAGCTCTTCGCCCAACGCTGTAGGAAGGCAGGTCCTGGGTGGCAGAGGACTAGGGCTCTCCTTTGTGAAGATGAGCTCTTCGCCTAACGCTGTAGGAAGGCAGGTCCTGGGTGGCAGGGGACTAGGGCTCTCCTTTGTGAAGATGAGCTCTTCGCCTAACGCTGTAGGAAGGGAGCTCCTGGGTGGCTGGGGATTTGGGATCTCCTTTGTGAAGATGAGCTCTTTACCTAACACTGTAGGAAGGGAGGTCCTGGGTGGCAGGGGACTAGGGGTCTCCTTTGTGAAGATGACTCTTTGCCTAACGCTGTAGGAAGGGAGGTCCTGGGTGGCAGGGGCTAGGGGTCTCCTTTGTGAAGATGAGCTCTTTGCCTAGGAAGGCAGGTCCTGGGTGGCAGGGGACTAGGTGTCTCCTTTGTGAAGAAGAGCTCTCGCCCAACGCTGTAGGAAAGGAGGTCCTGGGTGGCAGGGGACTAGGGTTCTCCTTTGTGAAGATGAGCTCTTTGCCTAACGCTGTAGGAAGGGAGGTCCTGGGTGGCAGGGGACTAGGCGTCTCCTTTGTGAAGATGAGCTCTTCGCCTAACGCTGTAGGCAGGGAGTTCCTGGGTGGCAGGGGACTAGGGTTCTCCTTTGTGAAGATGAGCTCTTCGCCTAACGCTGTAGGAAGGGAGGTCCTGGGTGGCAGGGGACTAGGTGTCTCCTTTGTGAAGATGAGCTCTTCGCCTAACGCTGTAAGAAGGGAGTTCCTGGGTGGCAGGGGACTAGGGCTCTCCTTTGTGAAGATGAGCGCTTCGCCTAACGCTGTAGGAAGGCAGGTCCTGGGTGACAGAGGACTAGGGCTCTCCTTTGAGAAGATGAGCTCTTTGCCTAGGAAGGCAGGTCCTGGGTGGCAGGGGACTAGGGTTCTCCTTTGTGAAGATGAGCTCTTCGCCTAACGCTGTAGGAAGGGAGGTCCTGGGTGGCAGGGGACTAGGTGTCTCCTTTGTGAAGATGAGCTCTTCGCCTAACGCTGTAAGAAGGGAGTTCCTGGGTGGCAGGGGACTAGGGCTCTCCTTTGTGAAGATGAGCGCTTCGCCTAACGCTGTAGGAAGGCAGGTCCTGGGTGGCAGAGGACTAGGGATCTCCTTTGTGAAGATGAGCTCTTTGCCTAACGCTGTAGGAAGGGAGGTCCTGCGTGGCAGGGGACTAGGGCTCTCCTTTGTGAAGCTGAGCTCTTTGCCTAGCAAGGCAGGTCCTGGGTGGTAGGGGACTAGGTGTCTCCTTTGTGAAGATGAGCTCTTTGCCTAACGCTGTAGGAAGGGAGGTCCTGGGTGGCAGGGGACTAGGGATCTCCTTTGTGAAGTGAGCTCTTTGCCTAACTCTGTAGGAAGGGAGGTCCTGGGTGGCAGGGGACTAGGGATCTCCTTTGTGAAGTGAGCTCTTTGCCTAACGCTGTAGGAAGTCAGGTCCTGGGTGGCAGGGGACTAGGGATCTCCTTTGTGAAGATGAGCTCTTCGCCTAGGAAGAAAGGTCCTGGGTGGCAGGGGACTAGGGACCTCCTTTGTGAAGATGAGCTCTTTGCCTAACGCTGTAGTAAGGGAGGTCCTGGGTGGCTGGGGACTAGGGATCTCCTTTGTGAAGATGAGCTCTTCTTCTAACGCTGTAACAAGGCAGGTCCTGGGTGGCAGAGGACTAGGGATCTCCTTTGTGAAGATGAGATCTTTGCCTAACGCTGTAGGAAGAGAGGTCCTGGGTGGTAGGGGACTAGGGATCTCCTTTGTGAAGATGAGCTCTTCGCCTAACGCTGTAACAAGGCAGGTCCTGGGTGGCAGGGGACTAGGGATCTCCTTTATGATGATGAGCTCTTCACCTAACGCTGTAGGAAGGGAGGTCCTGGGTAGCAGGGGACTAGGGCTCTCCTTTGTAAAGATGAGCTCTTCGCCTAACGCTGTAGGAAGACTGGTCCTGGGTGGCAGAGGACAAGGGATCTCATTTGTGAAGATGAGCTCTTTGCCTAACGCTGTAGGAAGGGAGGTCCTGGGTGGCAGGGGACTAGGGATCTCCTTTGTGAAGATGAGCTCTTCGCCAAGGAAGGCAGGTCCTCGGTTGCAGGGGACTAGGGATCTCCTTTGTGAAGATGAGCTCTTTGCCCAACGCTGTAGGAAGGGAGCTCCTGTGTGGCAGGGGACTAGGCGTCTCCTTTGTGAAGATGAGCTCTTCGCCTAACGTAGTAGGAAGGGAGTTCCTGGGTAGCAGGGGACTAGGGCTCTCCTTTGTAAAGATGAGCTCTTCGCCTAACGCTGTAGGAAGGCTGATCCTGGGTGGCAGAGGATAAGGGATCTCATTTGTGAAGATGAGCTCTTTGCCTAACGCTGTAGGAAGGGAGGTCCTGGGTGGCAGGGGACTAGGGATCTCCTTTGTGAAGATGAGCTCTTCGCCTAACACTGTAGGAAGGGAGGTCCTGGGTGGCAGGGGACTATGGATCTCCTTTGTGAAGATGAGCTCTTCTCCTAACGCTGTAACAAGGCAGGTCCTGGGTGGCAGGGGACTAGGGATCTCCTTTGTGATGATGAGCTCTTCACCTAACGCTGTAGGAAGGGAGGTCCTGCGTGGCAGGGGACTAGGGATCTCCTTTGTGAAGATGAGCTCTTCGCCAAGGAAGGCAGGTCCTCGGTTGCAGGGGACTAGGGATCTCCTTTGTGAAGATGAGCTCTTTGCCCAACGCTGTAGGAAGGGAGCTCCTGTGTGGCAGGGGACTAGGCGTCTCCTTTGTGAAGATGAGCTCTTCGCCTAATGTAGTAGGAAGGGAGTTCCTGGGTAGCAGGGGACTAGGGCTCTCCTTTGTAAAGATGAGCTCTTCGCCTAACGCTGTAGGAAGGCTGGTCCTGGGTGGCAGAGGACAAGGGATCTCATTTGTGAAGATGAGCTCTTTGCCTAACGCTGTAGGAAGGGAGGTCCTGGGTGGCAGGGGACTAGGCCTCTCCTTTGTGAATATGAGCTCTTTGCCTAGGAATGGAGGTCCTGGGTGGCAGGCGACTAGGGCTCTCCTTTGTGAAGATGAGCTCTTCGCCTAACGCTGTAGGAAGGGAGGTCTTGGGTGGCAGGGGACTAGGGATCTCCTTTGTGAAGATGAGCTCTTCGCCTAACGCTGTACGAAGGGAGGTCCTGGGTGGCAGGGGACTATGGATCTCCTTTGTGAAGATGAGCTCTTCTCCTAACGCTGTAACAAGGCAGGTCCTGGGTGGCAGGGGACTAGGGATCTCCTTTGTGATGATGAGCTCTTCACCTAACACTGTAGGAAAAGAGGTCCTGCGTGGCAGGGGATTAGCGGCCTCCTTTGTGAAGATGACTCTTTGCCTAACGCTGTAGGAAGGGAGGTCCTGGTTGGCAGGGGACTAGGGATCTCCTTTGTGAAGTTGAGCTCTTCGCCTAGGAAGGGAGGTCCTGTGTGGCAGGGGACTAGGGTCCCCTTTGTGAAGATGAGCTCTTTGCCTAGGAAGGGAGGTCCTGGGTGGCAGGGGACTAGGGGTCTCCTTTGTGAAGATGAGCTCTTTGCCTAGGATGCAGGACCTGGGTTGCAGGGGACTAGGGATCGCCTTTGTGAAGATGAGCTCTTTGCCTAACGCTGTAGGAAGGGAGGTCCTGGGTGGCAGGGGACTAGGCGTGTCCTTTGTGAAGATGAGCTCTCTGCCTAACGCTTTAGGAAGGGTGTTCCTGGGTGGCAGGGGACTAGGGCTCGCCTTTGTGAAGATGAGCTCTTGGCCTAGGAAGGCAGGTCCTGTGTGGCAGAGGACTAGGGATCTCCTTTGTGAAGATGAGCTCTTTGCCTAACACTGTAGGAAGGGAGGTCCTGGGTGGCAGGGGACTAGGCGTCTCCTTTGTGAAGATGAGCTCTTCGCCTAACGCTGTAGGAAGGGAGTTCCTGGGTGGCAGGGGACTAGGGCTCTCCTTTGTGAAGATGAGCTCTTCGCCTAACGCTGTAGGAAGGCAGGTCCTGGGTGGCAGAGGACTAGGGATCTCCTTTGCGAAGATGAGCTCTTTGCCTAACGCTGTAGGAAGGGAGGTCCTGGGTGGCAGGGGACTAGGGCTCTCCTTTGTGAAGATGAGCTCTTCGCCTAACGCTGTAGGAAGTGAGGTCCTGGGTGGCAGAGGACTAGGGATCTCCTTTGTGAAGCTGAGCTGTTCACCTAACGCTGTAGGAAGGGAGGTCCTAGGTGGCAGGGGACTAGGGCTCTCCTTTGTGAAGGTGAGCTCTTTGCCTAACGCTGTAGGAAGTGAGGTCCTGGGTGGCAGGGGACTAGGGATCTCCTTTGTGAAGTGAACTCTTTGCCTAACTCTGTAGGAAGGGAGGTCCTGTGTGGCAGGGGACTAGGGATCTCCTTTGTGAAGTGAGCTCTTTGCCTAACGCTGTAGGAAGGGAGTTCCTGGGTGACAGGGGACTAGGGCTCTCCTTTGTGAAGATGAGCGCTTCGCCTAACGCTGTAGGAAGGCAGGTCCTGGGTGGCAGAGGACTAGGGATCTCCTTTGTGAAGATGAGCTCTTTGCCTAACGCTGTAGGAAGGGAGGTCCTGCGTGGCAGGGGACTAGGGCTCTCCTTTGTGAAGATGAGCTCTTCGCCTAACGCTGTAGGAAGTGAGGTCCTGGGTGGCAGAGGACTAGGGATCTCCTTTGTGAAGCTGAGCTGTTCGCCTAACGCTGTAGGAAGGCGAGGTCCTAGGTGGCAGGGGACTAGGGCTCTCCTTTGTGAAGGTGAGCTCTTTGCCTAACGCTGTAGGAAGTGAGGTCCTGGGTGGCAGGGGACTAGGGATCTCCTTTGTGAAGTGAGCTCTTTGCCTAACTCTGTAGGAAGGGAGGTCCTGGGTGGCAGGGGACTAGGGATCTCCTTTGTGAAGTGAGCTCTTTGCCTAACGCTGTAGGAAGGGAGTTCCTGGGTGGCAGGGGACTAGGGCTCTCCTTTGTGAAGATGAGCGCTTCGCCTAACGCTGTAGGAAGGCAGGTCCTGGGTGGCAGAGGACTAGGGATCTCCTTTGTGAAGATGAGCTCTTTGCCTAACGCTGTAGGAAGGGAGGTCCTGCGTGGCAGGGGACTAGGGCTCTCCTTTGTGAAGCTGAGCTCTTTGCCTAGGAAGGCAGGTCCTGGGTGGTAGGGGACTAGGTGTCTCCTTTGTGAAGATGAGCTCTTCGCCTAACGCTGTAGGAAGGGAGGTCCTGGGTGGCAGGGGACTAGGGATCTCCTTTGTGAAGTGAGCTCTTTGCCTAACTCTGTAGGAAGAGAGGTCCTGGGTGGCAGGGGACTAGGGATCTCCTTTGTGAAGTGAGCTCTTTGCCTAACGCTGTAGGAAGGCAGGTCCTGGGTGGCAGGGGACTAGGGATCTCCTTTGTGAAGATGAGCTCTTTGCCTAGGAAGAGAGGTCCTGGGTGGCAGGGGACTAGGGACCTCCTTTGAGAAGATGAGCTCTTTGCCTAACGCTGTAGGAAGGGAGGTCCTGGGTGCAGGGGAATAGGGATCTCCTTTGTGAAGATGAGCTCTTTGCCTAACGCTGTACGAAGGGAGGTCCTGGGTGGCAGGGGACTAGGGGTCTCCTTTGTGAAGATGAGCTCTTCGCCTAGGAAGGGAGGTCCTGGCTGGCAGGGGACTAGGGCTCTCCTTTGGGAAGATGAGCTCTTTGCCTAACGCTGTAGGAAGGGAGGTCCTGGGTGGCAGGGGACTAGGGATCTCCTTTGTGAAGATGAGCTCTTTGCCTAGGAAGGCAGGTCCTGGGTGGCAGGGGACTAGGTGTCTCCTTTGTGAAGAAGAGCTCTCGACCAATGCTGTAGGAAAGGAGGTCCTGGGTGGCAGGGGACTAGGGTTCTCCTTTGTGAAGATGAGCTCTTTGCCTAACGCTGTAGGAAGGGAGGTCCTGGGTGGCAGGGGACTAGGCGTCTCCTTTGTGAAGATGAGCTCTTCGCCTAACGCTGTAGGCAGGGAGTTCCTGGGTGGCAGGGGACTAGGGTTCTCCTTTGTGAAGATGAGCTCTTCGCCTAACGCTGTAGGAAGGGAGGTCCTGGGTGGCAGGGGACTAAGTGTCTCCTTTGTGAAGATGAGCTCTTCGCCTAACGCTGTAAGAAGGGAGTTCCTGGGTGGCAGGGGACTAGGGCTCTCCTTTGTGAAGATGAGCGCTTCGCCTAACGCTGTAGGAAGGCAGGTCCTGGGTGGCAGAGGACTAGGGCTCTCATTTGAGAAGATGAGCTCTTTGCCTAGGAAGGCAGGTCCTGGGTGGTAGGGGACTAGGTGTCTCCTTTGTGAAGATGAGCTCTTTGCCTAACGCTGTAGGAAGGGAGGTCCTGGGTGGCAGGGGACTAGGGATCTCCTTTGTGAAGTGAGCTCTTTGCCTAACTCTGTAGGAAGGGAGGTCCTGGGTGGCAGGGGACCAGGGATCTCCTTTGTGAAGTGAGCTCTTTGCCTAACGCTGTAGGAAGGGAGTTCCTGGGTGGCAGGGGACTAGGGCTCTCCTTTGTGAAGATGAGCGCTTCGCCTAACGCTGTAGGAAGGCAGGTCCTGGGTGGCAGAGGACTAGGGATCTCCTTTGTGAAGATGAGCTCTTTGCCTAACGCTGTAGGAAGGGAGGTCCTGCGTGGCAGGGGACTAGGGCTCCCCTTTGTGAAGCTGAGCTCTTTGCCTAGGAAGGCAGGTCCTGGGTGGTAGGGGACTAGGTTTCTCCTTTGTGAAGATGAGCTCTTTGCCTAACGCTGTAGGAAGGGAGGTCCTGGGTGGCAGGGGACTAGGGATCTCCTTTGTGAAGTGAGCTCTTTGCCTAACTCTGTAGGAAGGGAGGTCCTGGGTGGCAGGGGACTAGGGATCTCCTTTGTGAAGTGAGCTCTTTGCCTAACGCTGTAGGAAGGCAGGTCCTGGGTGGCAGGGGACTAGGGATCTCCTTTGTGAAGATGAGCTCTTCGCCTAGGAAGAGAGGTCCTGGGTGGCAGGGGACTAGGGACCTCCTTTGTGAAGATGAGCTCTTTGCCTAACGCTGTAGGAAGGGAGGTCCTGGGTGGCTGGGGACTAGGGATCTCCTTTGTGAAGATGAGCTCTTCTTCTAACGCTGTAACAAGGCAGGTCCTGGGTGGCAGAGGACTAGGGATCTCCTTTGTGAAGATGAGATCTTTGCCTAACGCTGTAGGAAGGGAGGTCCTGGGTGGTAGGGGACTAGGGATCTCCTTTGTGAAGATGAGCTCTTCGCCTAACGCTGTAACAAGGCAGGTCCTGGGTGGCAGGGGACTAGGGATCTCCTTTATGATGATGAGCTCTTCACCTAACGCTGTAGGAAGGGAGGTCCTGGGTGGCCGGGGAATAGGGGTCTCCTTTGTGAAGATGACTCTTTGCCTAACGCGTAGGAAGGGAGGTCCTGGGTGGCAGGGGACTAGGGATCTCCTTTGTGAAGATGTGCTCTTCGCCAAGGAAGGCAGGTCCTCGGTTGCAGGGGACTAGGGATCTCCTTTGTGAAGATGAGCTCTTTGCCCAACCTTGTAGGAAGGGAGCTCCTGTGTGGCAGGGGACTAGGCGTCTCCTTTGTGAAGATGAGCTCTTCGCCTAACATAGTAGGAAGGGAGTTCCTGGGTAGCAGGGGACTAGGGCTCTCCTTTGTGAAGATGAGCTCTTCGCCTAACGCTGTAGGAAGGCTGGTCCTGGGTGGCAGAGGACAAGGGATCTCATTTGTGAAGATGAGCTCTTTGCCTAACGCTGTAGGAAGGGAGGTCCTGGGTGGCAGGGGACTAGGGCTCTCCTTTGTGAAGATGAGCTCTTTGCCTAGGAATGGAGGTCCTGGGTGGCAGGCGACTAGGGCTCTCCTTTGTGAAGATGAGCTCTTCGCCTAACGCTGTAGGAAGGGAGGTCCTGGGTGGCAGGGGACTAGGGATCTCCTTTGTGAAGATGAGCTCTTCGCCTAACGCTGTAGGAAGGGAGGTCCTGGGTGGCAGGGGACTATGGATCTCCTTTGTGAAGATGAGCTCTTCTCCTAACGCTGTAACAAGGCAGATCCTGGGTGGCAGGGGACTAGGGATCTCCTTTGTGATGATGAGCTCTTCACCTAACGCTGTAGGAAGGGAGGTCCTGCGTGGCAGGGGACTAGGGGTCTCCTTTGTGAAGATGAGCTCTTCGCCTAACGCTGTAAGAAGGGAGTTCCTGGGTGGCAGGGGACTAGGGCTCTCCTTTGTGAAGATGAGCGCTTAGCCTAACGCTGTAGGAAGGCAGGTCCTGGGTGGCAGAGGACTAGGGCTCTCCTTTGAGAAGATGAGCTCTTTGCCTAGGAAGGCAGGTCCTGGGTGGCAGGGGACTAGGGTTCTCCTTTGTGAAGATGAGCTCTTTGCCTAACGCTGTAGGAAGGGAGGTCCTGGGTGGCAGGGGACTAGGTGTCTCCTTTGTGAAGATGAGCTCTTCGCCTAACGCTGTAAGAAGGGAGTTCCTGGGTGGCAGGGGACTAGGGCTCTCCTTTGTGAAGATGAGCGCTTCGCCTAACGCTGTAGGAAGGCAGTTCCTGGGTGGCAGAGGACTAGGGCTCTCCTTTGAGAAGATGAGCTCTTTGCCTAGGAAGGCAGGTCCTGGGTGGCAGGGGACTAGGGTTCTCCTTTGTGAAGATGAGCTCTTCGCCTAACGCTGTAGGAAGGGAGGTCCTGGGTGGCAGGGGACTAGGTGTCTCCTTTGTGAAGATGAGCTCTTCGCCTAACGCTGTAAGAAGGGAGTTCCTGGGTGGCAGGGGACTAGGGCTCTCCTTTGTGAAGATGAGCGCTTCGCCTAACGCTGTAGGAAGGCAGGTCCTGGGTGGCAGAGGACTAGGGATCTCCTTTGTGAAGATGAGCTCTTTGCCTAACGCTGTAGGAAGGGAGGTCCTGCGTGGCAGGGGACTAGGGCTCTCCTTTGTGAAGCTGAGCTCTTTGCCTAGGAAGGCAGGTCCTGGGTGGTAGGGGACTAGGTGTCTCCTTTGTGAAGATGAGCTCTTTGCCTAACGCTGTAGGAAGGGAGGTCCTGGGTGGCAGGGGACTAGGGATCTCCTTTGTGAAGTGAGCTCTTTGCCTAACTCTGTAGGAAGGGAGGTCCTGGGTGGCAGGGGACTAGGGATCTCCTTTGTGAAGTGAGCTCTTTGCCTAACGCTGTAGGAAGTCAGGTCCTGGGTGGCAGGGGACTAGGGATCTCCTTTGTGAAGATGAGCTCTTCGCCTAGGAAGAGAGGTCCTGGGTGGCAGGGGACTAGGGACCTCCTTTGTGAAGATGAGCTCTTTGCCTAACGCTGTAGGAAGGGAGGTCCTGGGTGGCTGGGGACTAGGGATCTCCTTTGTGAAGATGAGCTCTTCTTCTAACGCTGTAACAAGTCAGGTCCTGGGTGGCAGAGGACTAGGGATCTCCTTTGTGAAGATGAGATCTTTGCCTAACGCTGTAGGAAGAGAGGTCCTGGGTGGTAGGGGACTAGGGATCTCCTTTGTGAAGATGAGCTCTTCGCCTAACGCTGTAACAAGGCAGGTCCTGGGTGGCAGGGGACTAGGGATCTCCTTTATGATGATGAGCTCTTCACCTAACGCTGTAGGAAGGGAGGTCCTGGGTAGCAGGGGACTAGGGCTCTCCTTTGTAAAGATGAGCTCTTCGCCTAACGCTGTAGGAAGGCTGGTCCTGGGTGGCAGAGGACAAGGGATCTCATTTGTGAAGATGAGCTCTTTGCCTAACGCTGTAGGAAGGGAGGTCCTGGGTGGCAGGGGACTAGGGATCTCCTTTGTGAAGATGAGCTCTTCGCCAAGGAAGGCAGGTCCTCGGTTGCAGGGGACTAGGGATCTCCTTTGTGAAGATGAGCTCTTTGCCCAACGCTGTAGGAAGGGAGCTCCTGTGTGGCAGGGGACTAGGCGTCTCCTTTGTGAAGATGAGCTCTTCGCCTAACGTAGTAGGAAGGGAGTTCCTGGGTAGCAGGGGACTAGGGCTCTCCTTTGTAAAGATGAGCTCTTCGCCTAACGCTGTAGGAAGGCTGGTCCTGGGTGGCAGAGGATAAGGGATCTCATTTGTGATGATGAGCTCTTCACCTAACGCTGTAGGAAGGGAGGTCCTGGGTAGCAGGGGACTAGGGCTCTCCTTTGTAAAGATGAGCTCTTCGCCTAACGCTGTAGGAAGGCTGGTCCTGGGTGGCAGAGGACAAGGGATCTCATTTGTGAAGATGAGCTCTTTGCCTAACGCTGTAGGAAGGGAGGTCCTGGGTGGCAGGGGACTAGGGATCTTCTTTGTGAAGATGAGCTCTTCGCCAAGGAAGGCAGGTCCTCGGTTGCAGGGGACTAGGGATCTCCTTTGTGAAGATGAGCTCTTTGCCCAACGCTGTAGGAAGGGAGCTCCTGTGTGGCAGGGGACTAGGCGTCTCCTTTGTGAAGATGAGCTCTTCGCCTAACGTAGTAGGAAGGGAGTTCCTGGGTGGCAGGGGACTAGGGCTCTCCTTTGTGAAGATGAGCTCTTTGCCTAGGAATGGAGGTCCTGGGTGGCAGGCGACTAGGGATCTCCTTTGTGAAGATGAGCTCTTCGCCTAACGCTGTAGGAAGGGAGGTCCTGGGTGGCAGGGGACTAGGGTTCTCCTTTGTGAAGATGAGCTCTTCGCCTAACGATGTAGGAAGGGAGGTCCTGGGTGGCAGGGGACTAGGGATCTCCTTTGTGAAGATGAGCTCTTCTCCTAACGCTGTAACAAGGCAGGTCCTGGATGGCAGGGGACTAGGGATCTCCTTTGTGATGATGAGCTCTTCACCTAACGCTGTAGGAAGGGAGGTCCTGCGTGGCAGGGGACTAGGGGTCTCCTTTGTGAAGATGACTCTTTGCCTAACGCCGTAGGAAGGGAGGTCCTGGTTGGCAGGGGACTAGGGATCTCCTTTGTGAAGATGAGTTCTTCTCCTAACACTGTAACAAGGCAGGTCCTGGGTGGCAGGGGACTAGGGATCTCCTTTATGATGATGAGCTCTTCACCTAACGCTGTAGGAAGGCTGGTCCTGGGTGGCAGAGGACTAGGGATCTCATTTGTGAAGATGAGATCTTTGCCTAACGCTGTAGGAAGGGAGGTCCTGGGGAGCAGGGGACTAGGGCTCTCCTTTGTGAAGATGAGCTCTTTGCCTAGGAATGGAGGTCCTGGGTGGCAGGCGACTAGGGATCTCCTTTGTGAAGATGAGCTCTTCGCCTAACGCTGTAGGAAGGGAGGTCCTGGGTGGCAGGGGACTAGGGTTCTCCTTTGTGAAGATGAGCTCTTCGCCTAACGCTGTAGGAAGGGAGGTCCTGGGTGGCAGGGGACTAGGGATCTCCTTTGTGAAGATGAGCTCTTCTCCTAACGCTGTAACAAGGCAGGTCCTGGATGGCAGGGGACTAGGGATCTCCTTTGTGATGATGAGCTCTTCACCTAACGCTGTAGGAAGGGAGGTCCTGCGTGGCAGGGGACTAGGGGTCTCCTTTGTGAAGATGACTCTTTGCCTAACGCCGTAGGAAGGGAGGTCCTGGTTGGCAGGGTACTAGGGATCTCCTTTGTGAAGATGAGCTCTTCGCCTACGAAGGGAGGTCCTGTGTGGCAGGGGACTAGGGTCCCCTTTGTGAAGATGAGCTCTTTACCTAGGAAGGGAGGTCCTTGGTGGCAGGGGACTAGGGGTCTCCTTTGTGAAGATGAGCTCTTTGCCTAGGAATGCAGGACCTTGGTTGCAGGGGACTAGGGATCTCCTTTGTGAAGATGAGCTCTTTGCCTAACGCTGTAGGAAGGGAGGTCCTGGGTGGCAGGGGACTAGTCGTGTCCTTTGTGAAGATGAGCTCTTCGCCTAACGTAGTAGGAAGGGAGTTCCTGGGTAGCAGGGGACTAGGGCTCTCCTTTGTGAAGATGAGCTCTTCGCCTAACGCTGTAGGAAGGGAGGTCCTGGGTGGCAGGGGAATAGGGGTCTCCTTTGTGAAGATGACTCTTTGCCTAACGTTGTAGGAAGGGAGGTCCTGGGTGGCAGGGGACTAGGGATCTCCTTTGTGAAGATGAGCTCTTCGCCTAACGCTGTAACTAGACAGGTCCTGGGTGGCAGGGGACTAGGGATCTTCTTTGTGATGATGAGCTCTTCACCTAATGCTGTAGGAAGGGAGGTCCTGGGTGGCAGGGGAATAGGGGTCTCCTTTGTGAAGATGACTCTTTGCCTAACGCTGTAGGAAGGGAGGTCCTGGGTGGCAGGGGACAAGGGCTCTCCTTTGTGAAGATGAGCTCTTTGCCTAGGAATGGAGGTCCTGGGTGGCAGGCGACTAGGGCTCTCCTTTGTGAAGATGAGCTCTTCGCCTAACGCTGTAGGAAGGGAGGTCCTGGGTGGCAGGGGACTAGGGATCGCCTTTGTGAAGATGAGCTCTTCGCCTAGGAAGGCAGGTCCTGGGTTGCAGGGGACTAGGGATCTCCTTTGTGAAGATGAGCTCTTTGCCTAACGCTGTAGGAAGGGAGGTCCTGTGTGGCAGGGGACTAGGCGTCTCCTTTGTGAAGATGAGCTCTTCGCCTAACGCTGTAGGAAGGGAGTTCCTGGGTGGCAGGGGACTAGGGCTCTCCTTTGTGAAGATGAGCTCTTCGCCCAAAGCTGTAGGAAGGCAGGTCCTGGGTGGCAGAGGACTAGGGCTCTCCTTTGTGAAGATGAGCTCTTCGCCTAACGCTGTAGGAAGGCAGGTCCTGGGTGGCAGGGGACTAGGGCTCTCCTTTGTGAAGATGAGCTCTTCGCCTAACGCTGTAGGAAGGGAGCTCCTGGGTGGCTGGGGATTTGGGATCTCCTTTGTGAAGATGAGCTCTTTACCTAACACTGTAGGAAGGGAGGTCCTGGGTGGCAGGGGACTAGGGGTCTCCTTTGTGAAGATGACTCTGCCTAACGCTGTAGGAAGGGAGGTCCTGGGTGGCAGGGGCTAGGGGTCTCCTTTGTGAAGATGAGCTCTTTGCCTAGGAAGGCAGGTCCTGGGTGGCAGGGGACTAGGTGTCTCCTTTGTGAAGAAGAGCTCTCGCCGAACGCTGTAGGAAAGGAGGTCCTGGGTGGCAGGGGACTAGGGTTCTCCTTTGTGAAGATGAGCTCTTTGCCTAACGCTGTAGGAAGGGAGGTCCTGGGTGGCAGGGGACTAGGCGTCTCCTTTGTGAAGATGAGCTCTTCGCCTAACGCTGTAGGCAGGGAGTTCCTGGGTGGCAGGGGACTAGGGTTCTCCTTTGTGAAGATGAGCTCTTCGCCTAACGCTGTAGGAAGGGAGGTCCTGGGTGGCAGGGGACTAGGTGTCTCCTTTGTGAAGATGAGCTCTTCGCCTAACGCTGTAAGAAGGGAGTTCCTGGGTGGCAGGGGACTAGGGCTCTCCTTTGTGAAGATGAGCGCTTCGCCTAACGCTGTAGGAAGGCAGGTCCTGGGTGACAGAGGACTAGGGCTCTCCTTTCAGAAGATGAGCTCTTTGCCTGGGAAGGCAGGTCCTGGGTGGCAGGGGACTAGGGTTCTCCTTTGTGAAGATGAGCTCTTCGCCTAACGCTGTAGGAAGGGAGGTCCTGGGTGGCAGGGGACTAGGTGTCTCCTTTGTGAAGATGAGCTCTTCGCCTAACGCTGTAAGAAGGGAGTTCCTGGGTGGCAGGGGACTAGGGCTCTCCTTTGTGAAGATGAGCGCTTCGCCTAACGCTGTAGGAAGGCAGGTCCTGGGTGGCAGAGGACTAGGGATCTCCTTTGTGAAGATGAGCTCTTTGCCTAACGCTGTAGGAAGGGAGGTCCTGCGTGGCAGGGGACTAGGGCTCTCCTTTGTGAAGCTGAGCTCTTTGCCTAGCAAGGCAGGTCCTGGGTGGTAGGGGACTAGGTGTCTCCTTTGTGAAGATGAGCTCTTTGCCTAACGCTGTAGGAAGGGAGGTCCTGGGTGGCAGGGGACTAGGGATCTCCTTTGTGAAGTGAGCTCTTTGCCTAACTCTGTAGGAAGGGAGGTCCTGGGTGGCAGGGGACTAGGGATCTCCTTTGTGAAGTGAGCTCTTTGCCTAACGCTGTAGGAAGTCAGGTCCTGGGTGGCAGGGGACTAGGGATCTCCTTTGTGAAGATGAGCTCTTCGCCTAGGAAGAGAGGTCCTGGGTGGCAGGGGACTAGGGACCTCCTTTGTGAAGATGAGCTCTTTGCCTAACGCTGTGGGAAGGGAGGTCCTGGGTGGCTGGGGACTAGGGATCTCCTTTGTGAAGATGTGCTCTTCGCCAAGGAAGGCAGGTCCTCGGTTGCAGGGGACTAGGGATCTCCTTTGTGAAGATGAGCTCTTTGCCCAACCTTGTAGGAAGGGAGCTCCTGTGTGGCAGGGGACTAGGCGTCTCCTTTGTGAAGATGAGCTCTTCGCCTAACATAGTAGGAAGGGAGTTCCTGGGTAGCAGGGGACTAGGGCTCTCCTTTGTGAAGATGAGCTCTTCGCCTAACGCTGTAGGAAGGCTGGTCCTGGGTGGCAGAGGACAAGGGATCTCATTTGTGAAGATGAGCTCTTTGCCTAAGGCTGTAGGAAGGGAGGTCCTGGGTGGCAGGGGACTAGGGCTCTCCTTTGTGAAGATGAGCTCTTTGCCTAGGAATGGAGGTCCTGGGTGGCAGGCGACTAGGGCTCTCCTTTGTGAAGATGAGCTCTTCGCCTAACGCTGTAGGAAGGGAGGTCCTGGGTGGCAGGGGACTAGGGATCTCCTTTGTGAAGATGAGCTCTTCGCCTAACGCTGTAGGAAGGGAGGTCCTGGGTGGCAGGGGACTATGGATCTCCTTTGTGAAGATGAGCTCTTCTCCTAACGCTGTAACAAGGCAGATCCTGGGTGGCAGGGGACTAGGGATCTCCTTTGTGATGATGAGCTCTTCACCTAACGCTGTAGGAAGGGAGGTCCTGCGTGGCAGGGGACTAGGGGTCTCCTTTGTGAAGATGAGCTCTTCGCCTAACGCTGTAAGAAGGGAGTTCCTGGGTGGCAGGGGACTAGGGCTCTCCTTTGTGAAGATGAGCGCTTAGCCTAACGCTGTAGGAAGGCAGGTCCTGGGTGGCAGAGGACTAGGGCTCTCCTTTGAGAAGATGAGCTCTTTGCCTAGGAAGGCAGGTCCTGGGTGGCAGGGGACTAGGGTTCTCCTTTGTGAAGATGAGCTCTTTGCCTAACGCTGTAGGAAGGGAGGTCCTGGGTGGCAGGGGACTAGGTGTCTCCTTTGTGAAGATGAGCTCTTCGCCTAACGCTGTAAGAAGGGAGTTCCTGGGTGGCAGGGGACTAGGGCTCTCCTTTGTGAAGATGAGCGCTTCGCCTAACGCTGTAGGAAGGCAGTTCCTGGGTGGCAGAGGACTAGGGCTCTCCTTTGAGAAGATGAGCTCTTTGCCTAGAAAGCCAGGTCCTGGGTGGCAGGGGACTAGGGTTCTCCTTTGTGAAGATGAGCTCTTCGCCTAACGCTGTAGGAAGGGAGGTCCTGGGTGGCAGGGGACTAGGTGTCTCCTTTGTGAAGATGAGCTCTTCGCCTAACGCTGTAAGAAGGGAGTTCCTGGGTGGCAGGGGACTAGGGCTCTCCTTTGTGAAGATGAGCGCTTCGCCTAACGCTGTAGGAAGGCAGGTCCTGGGTGGCAGAGGACTAGGGATCTCCTTTGTGAAGATGAGCTCTTTGCCTAACGCTGTAGGAAGGGAGGTCCTGCGTGGCAGGGGACTAGGGCTCTCCTTTGTGAAGCTGAGCTCTTTGCCTAGGAAGGCAGGTCCTGGGTGGTAGGGGACTAGGTGTCTCCTTTGTGAAGATGAGCTCTTTGCCTAACGCTGTAGGAAGGGAGGTCCTGGGTGGCAGGGGACTAGGGATCTCCTTTGTGAAGTGAGCTCTTTGCCTAACGCTGTAAGAAGGGAGTTCCTGGGTGGCAGGGGACTAGGGCTCTCCTTTGTGAAGATGAGCGCTTAGCCTAACGCTGTAGGAAGGCAGGTCCTGGGTGGCAGAGGACTAGGGCTCTCCTTTGAGAAGATGAGCTCTTTGCCTAGGAAGGCAGGTCCTGGGTGGCAGGGGACTAGGGTTCTCCTTTGTGAAGATGAGCTCTTTGCCTAACGCTGTAGGAAGGGAGGTCCTGGGTGGCAGGGGACTAGGTGTCTCCTTTGTGAAGATGAGCTCTTCGCCTAACGCTGTAAGAAGGGAGTTCCTGGGTGGCAGGGGACTAGGGCTCTCCTTTGTGAAGATGAGCGCTTCGCCTAACGCTGTAGGAAGGCAGTTCCTGGGTGGCAGAGGACTAGGGCTCTCCTTTGAGAAGATGAGCTCTTTGCCTAGGAAGGCAGGTCCTGGGTGGCAGGGGACTAGGGTTCTCCTTTGTGAAGATGAGCTCTTCGCCTAACGCTGTAGGAAGGGAGGTCCTGGGTGGCAGGGGACTAGGTGTCTCCTTTGTGAAGATGAGCTCTTCGCCTAACGCTGTAAGAAGGGAGTTCCTGGGTGGCAGGGGACTAGGGCTCTCCTTTGTGAAGATGAGCGCTTCGCCTAACGCTGTAGGAAGGCAGGTCCTGGGTGGCAGAGGACTAGGGATCTCCTTTGTGAAGATGAGCTCTTTGCCTAACGCTGTAGGAAGGGAGGTCCTGCGTGGCAGGGGACTAGGGCTCTCCTTTGTGAAGCTGAGCTCTTTGCCTAGGAAGGCAGGTCCTGGGTGGTAGGGGACTAGGTGTCTCCTTTGTGAAGATGAGCTCTTTGCCTAACGCTGTAGGAAGGGAGGTCCTGGGTGGCAGGGGACTAGGGATCTCCTTTGTGAAGTGAGCTCTTTGCCTAACTCTGTAGGAAGGGAGGTCCTGGGTGGCAGGGGACTAGGGATCTCCTTTGTGAAGTGAGCTCTTTGCCTAACGCTGTAGGAAGTCAGGTCCTGGGTGGCAGGGGACTAGGGATCTCCTTTGTGAAGATGAGCTCTTCGCCTAGGAAGAGAGGTCCTGGGTGGCAGGGGACTAGGGACCTCCTTTGTGAAGATGAGCTCTTTGCCTAACGCTGTAGGAAGGGAGGTCCTGGGTGGCTGGGGACTAGGGATCTCCTTTGTGAAGATGAGCTCTTCTTCTAACGCTGTAACAAGTCAGGTCCTGGGTGGCAGAGGACTAGGGATCTCCTTTGTGAAGATGAGATCTTTGCCTAACGCTGTAGGAAGAGAGGTCCTGGGTGGTAGGGGACTAGGGATCTCCTTTGTGAAGATGAGCTCTTCGCCTAACGCTGTAACAAGGCAGGTCCTGGGTGGCAGGGGACTAGGGATCTCCTTTATGATGATGAGCTCTTCACCTAACGCTGTAGGAAGGGAGGTCCTGGGTAGCAGGGGACTAGGGCTCTCCTTTGTAAAGATGAGCTCTTCGCCTAACGCTGTAGGAAGGCTGGTCCTGGGTGGCAGAATACAAGGGATCTCATTTGTGAAGATGAGCTCTTTGCCTAACGCTGTAGGAAGGGAGGTCCTGGGTGGCAGGGGACTAGGGATCTCCTTTGTGAAGATGAGCTCTTCGCCAAGGAAGGCAGGTCCTCGGTTGCAGGGGACTAGGGATCTCCTTTGTGAAGATGAGCTCTTTGCCCAACGCTGTAGGAAGGGAGCTCCTGTGTGGCAGGGGACTAGGCGTCTCCTTTGTGAAGATGAGCTCTTCGCCTAACGTAGTAGGAAGGGAGTTCCTGGGTAGCAGGGGACTAGGGCTCTCCTTTGTAAAGATGAGCTCTTCGCCTAACGCTGTAGGAAGGCTGGTCCTGGGTGGCAGAGGATAAGGGATCTCATTTGTGATGATGAGCTCTTCACCTAACGCTGTAGGAAGGGAGGTCCTGGGTAGCAGGGGACTAGGGCTCTCCTTTGTAAAGATGAGCTCTTCGCCTAACGCTGTAGGAAGGCTGGTCCTGGGTGGCAGAGGACAAGGGATCTCATTTGTGAAGATGAGCTCTTTGCCTAACGCTGTAGGAAGGGAGGTCCTGGGTGGCAGGGGACTAGGGATCTTCTTTGTGAAGATGAGCTCTTCGCCAAGGAAGGCAGGTCCTCGGTTGCAGGGGACTAGGGATCTCCTTTGTGAAGATGAGCTCTTTGCCCAACGCTGTAGGAAGGGAGCTCCTGTGTGGCAGGGGACTAGGCGTCTCCTTTGTGAAGATGAGCTCTTCGCCTAACGTAGTAGGAAGGGAGTTCCTGGGTGGCAGGGGACTAGGGCTCTCCTTTGTGAAGATGAGCTCTTTGCCTAGGAATGGAGGTCCTGGGTGGCAGGCGACTAGGGATCTCCTTTGTGAAGATGAGCTCTTCGCCTAACGCTGTAGGAAGGGAGGTCCTGGGTGGCAGGGGACTAGGGTTCTCCTTTGTGAAGATGAGCTCTTCGCCTAACGATGTAGGAAGGGAGGTCCTGGGTGGCAGGGGACTAGGGATCTCCTTTGTGAAGATGAGCTCTTCTCCTAACGCTGTAACAAGGCAGGTCCTGGATGGCAGGGGACTAGGGATCTCCTTTGTGATGATGAGCTCTTCACCTAACGCTGTAGGAAGGGAGGTCCTGCGTGGCAGGGGACTAGGGGTCTCCTTTGTGAAGATGACTCTTTGCCTAACGCCGTAGGAAGGGAGGTCCTGGTTGGCAGGGGACTAGGGATCTCCTTTGTGAAGATGAGTTCTTCTCCTAACGCTGTAACAAGGCAGGTCCTGGGTGGCAGGGGACTAGGGATCTCCTTTATGATGATGAGCTCTTCACCTAACGCTGTAGGAAGGCTGGTCCTGGGTGGCAGAGGACTAGGGATCTCATTTGTGAAGATGAGATCTTTGCCTAACGCTGTAGGAAGGGAGGTCCTGGGGAGCAGGGGACTAGGGCTCTCCTTTGTGAAGATGAGCTCTTTGCCTAGGAATGGAGGTCCTGGGTGGCAGGCGACTAGGGATCTCCTTTGTGAAGATGAGCTCTTCGCCTAACGCTGTAGGAAGGGAGGTCCTGGGTGGCAGGGGACTAGGGTTCTCCTTTGTGAAGATGAGCTCTTCGCCTAACGCTGTAGGAAGGGAGGTCCTGGGTGGCAGGGGACTAGGGATCTCCTTTGTGAAGATGAGCTCTTCTCCTAACGCTGTAACAAGGCAGGTCCTGGATGGCAGGGGACTAGGGATCTCCTTTGTGATGATGAGCTCTTCACCTAACGCTGTAGGAAGGGAGGTCCTGCGTGGCAGGGGACTAGGGGTCTCCTTTGTGAAGATGACTCTTTGCCTAACGCCGTAGGAAGGGAGGTCCTGGTTGGCAGGGTACTAGGGATCTCCTTTGTGAAGATGAGCTCTTCGCCTACGAAGGGAGGTCCTGTGTGGCAGGGGACTAGGGTCCCCTTTGTGAAGATGAGCTCTTTACCTAGGAAGGGAGGTCCTGGGTGGCAGGGGACTAGGGGTCTCCTTTGTGAAGATGAGCTCTTTGCCTAGGAATGCAGGACCTTGGTTGCAGGGGACTAGGGATCTCCTTTGTGAAGATGAGCTCTTTGCCTAACGCTGTAGGAAGGGAGGTCCTGGGTGGCAGGGGACTAGTCGTGTCCTTTGTGAAGATGAGCTCTTCGCCTAACGTAGTAGGAAGGGAGTTCCTGGGTAGCAGGGGACTAGGGCTCTCCTTTGTGAAGATGAGCTCTTCGCCTAACGCTGTAGGAAGGGAGGTCCTGGGTGGCAGGGGAATAGGGGTCTCCTTTGTGAAGATGACTCTTTGCCTAACGTTGTAGGAAGGGAGGTCCTGGGTGGCAGGGGACTAGGGATCTCCTTTGTGAAGATGAGCTCTTCGCCTAACGCTGTAACTAGACAGGTCCTGGGTGGCAGGGGACTAGGGATCTTCTTTGTGATGATGAGCTCTTCACCTAATGCTGTAGGAAGGGAGGTCCTGGGTGGCAGGGGAATAGGGGTCTCCTTTGTGAAGATGACTCTTTGCCTAACGCTGTAGGAAGGGAGGTCCTGGGTGGCAGGGGACAAGGGCTCTCCTTTGTGAAGATGAGCTCTTTGCCTAGGAATGGAGGTCCTGGGTGGCAGGCGACTAGGGCTCTCCTTTGTGAAGATGAGCTCTTCGCCTAACGCTGTAGGAAGGGAGGTCCTGGGTGGCAGGGGACTAGGGATCGCCTTTGTGAAGATGAGCTCTTCGCCTAGGAAGGCAGGTCCTGGGTTGCAGGGGACTAGGGATCTCCTTTGTGAAGATGAGCTCTTTGCCTAACGCTGTAGGAAGGGAGGTCCTGTGTGGCAGGGGACTAGGCGTCTCCTTTGTGAAGATGAGCTCTTCGCCTAACGCTGTAGGAAGGGAGTTCCTGGGTGGCAGGGGACTAGGGCTCTCCTTTGTGAAGATGAGCTCTTCGCCCAAAGCTGTAGGAAGGCAGGTCCTGGGTGGCAGAGGACTAGGGCTCTCCTTTGTGAAGATGAGCTCTTCGCCTAACGCTGTAGGAAGGCAGGTCCTGGGTGGCAGGGGACTAGGGCTCTCCTTTGTGAAGATGAGCTCTTCGCCTAACGCTGTAGGAAGGGAGCTCCTGGGTGGCTGGGGATTTGGGATCTCCTTTGTGAAGATGAGCTCTTTACCTAACACTGTAGGAAGGGAGGTCCTGGGTGGCAGGGGACTAGGGGTCTCCTTTGTGAAGATGACTCTGCCTAACGCTGTAGGAAGGGAGGTCCTGGGTGGCAGGGGCTAGGGGTCTCCTTTGTGAAGATGAGCTCTTTGCCTAGGAAGGCAGGTCCTGGGTGGCAGGGGACTAGGTGTCTCCTTTGTGAAGAAGAGCTCTCGCCCAACGCTGTAGGAAAGGAGGTCCTGGGTGGCAGGGGACTAGGGTTCTCCTTTGTGAAGATGAGCTCTTTGCCTAACGCTGTAGGAAGGGAGGTCCTGGGTGGCAGGGGACTAGGCGTCTCCTTTGTGAAGATGAGCTCTTCGCCTAACGCTGTAGGCAGGGAGTTCCTGGGTGGCAGGGGACTAGGGTTCTCCTTTGTGAAGATGAGCTCTTCGCCTAACGCTGTAGGAAGGGAGGTCCTGGGTGGCAGGGGACTAGGTGTCTCCTTTGTGAAGATGAGCTCTTCGCCTAACGCTGTAAGAAGGGAGTTCCTGGGTGGCAGGGGACTAGGGCTCTCCTTTGTGAAGATGAGCGCTTCGCCTAACGCTGTAGGAAGGCAGGTCCTGGGTGACAGAGGACTAGGGCTCTCCTTTCAGAAGATGAGCTCTTTGCCTAGGAAGGCAGGTCCTGGGTGGCAGGGGACTAGGGTTCTCCTTTGTGAAGATGAGCTCTTCGCCTAACGCTGTAGGAAGGGAGGTCCTGGGTGGCAGGGGACTAGGTGTCTCCTTTGTGAAGATGAGCTCTTCGCCTAACGCTGTAAGAAGGGAGTTCCTGGGTGGCAGGGGACTAGGGCTCTCCTTTGTGAAGATGAGCGCTTCGCCTAACGCTGTAGGAAGGCAGGTCCTGGGTGGCAGAGGACTAGGGATCTCCTTTGTGAAGATGAGCTCTTTGCCTAACGCTGTAGGAAGGGAGGTCCTGCGTGGCAGGGGACTAGGGCTCTCCTTTGTGAAGCTGAGCTCTTTGCCTAGCAAGGCAGGTCCTGGGTGGTAGGGGACTAGGTGTCTCCTTTGTGAAGATGAGCTCTTTGCCTAACGCTGTAGGAAGGGAGGTCCTGGGTGGCAGGGGACTAGGGATCTCCTTTGTGAAGTGAGCTCTTTGCCTAACTCTGTAGGAAGGGAGGTCCTGGGTGGCAGGGGACTAGGGATCTCCTTTGTGAAGTGAGCTCTTTGCCTAACGCTGTAGGAAGTCAGGTCCTGGGTGGCAGGGGACTAGGGATCTCCTTTGTGAAGATGAGCTCTTCGCCTAGGAAGAGAGGTCCTGGGTGGCAGGGGACTAGGGACCTCCTTTGTGAAGATGAGCTCTTTGCCTAACGCTGTGGGAAGGGAGGTCCTGGGTGGCTGGGGACTAGGGATCTCCTTTGTGAAGATGAGCTCTTCTTCTAACGCTGTAACAAGGCAGGTCCTGGGTGGCAGAGGACTAGGGATCTCCTTTGTGAAGATGAGATCTTTGCCTAACGCTGTAGGAAGAGAGGTCCTGGGTGGTAGGGGACTAGGGATCTCCTTTGTGAAGATGTGCTCTTCGCCAAGGAAGGCAGGTCCTCGGTTGCAGGGGACTAGGGATCTCCTTTGTGAAGATGAGCTCTTTGCCCAACCTTGTAGGAAGGGAGCTCCTGTGTGGCAGGGGACTAGGCGTCTCCTTTGTGAAGATGAGCTCTTCGCCTAACATAGTAGGAAGGGAGTTCCTGGGTAGCAGGGGACTAGGGCTCTCTTTTGTGAAGATGAGCTCTTCGCCTAACGCTGTAGGAAGGCTGGTCCTGGGTGGCAGAGGACAAGGGATCTCATTTGTGAAGATGAGCTCTTTGCCTAACGCTGTAGGAAGGGAGGTCCTGGGTGGCAGGGGACTAGGGCTCTCCTTTGTGAAGATGAGCTCTTTGCCTAGGAATGGAGGTCCTGGGTGGCAGGCGACTAGGGCTCTCCTTTGTGAAGATGAGCTCTTCGCCTAACTCTGTAGGAAGGGAGGTCCTGGGTGGCAGGGGACTAGGGATCTCCTTTGTGAAGATGAGCTCTTCGCCTAACGCTGTAGGAAGGGAGGTCCTGGGTGGCAGGGGACTATGGATCTCCTTTGTGAAGATGAGCTCTTCTCCTAACGCTGTAACAAGGCAGATCCTGGGTGGCAGGGGACTAGGGATCTCCTTTGTGATGATGAGCTCTTCACCTAACGCTGTAGGAAGGGAGGTCCTGCGTGGCAGGGGACTAGGGGTCTCCTTTGTGAAGATGAGCTCTTCGCCTAACGCTGTAAGAAGGGAGTTCCTGGGTGGCAGGGGACTAGGGCTCTCCTTTGTGAAGATGAGCGCTTCGCCTAACGCTGTAGGAAGGCAGGTCCTGGGTGGCAGAGGACTAGGGCTCTCCTTTGAGAAGATGAGCTCTTTGCCTAGGAAGGCAGGTCCTGGGTGGCAGGGGACTAGGGTTCTCCTTTGTGAAGATGAGCTCTTTGCCTAACGCTGTAGGAAGGGAGGTCCTGGGTGGCAGGGGACTAGGTGTCTCCTTTGTGAAGATGAGCTCTTCGCCTAACGCTGTAAGAAGGGAGTTCCTGGGTGGCAGGGGACTAGGGCTCTCCTTTGTGAAGATGAGCGCTTCGCCTAACGCTGTAGGAAGGCAGTTCCTGGGTGGCAGAGGACTAGGGCTCTCCTTTGAGAAGATGAGCTCTTTGCCTAGGAAGGCAGGTCCTGGGTGGCAGGGGACTAGGGTTCTCCTTTGTGAAGATGAGCTCTTCGCCTAACGCTGTAGGAAGGGAGGTCCTGGGTGGCAGGGGACTAGGTGTCTCCTTTGTGAAGATGAGCTCTTCGCCTAACGCTGTAAGAAGGGAGTTCCTGGGTGGCAGGGGACTAGGGCTCTCCTTTGTGAAGATGAGCGCTTCGCCTAACGCTGTAGGAAGGCAGGTCCTGGGTGGCAGAGGACTAGGGATCTCCTTTGTGAAGATGAGCTCTTTGCCTAACGCTGTAGGAAGGGAGGTCCTGCGTGGCAGGGGACTAGGGCTCTCCTTTGTGAAGCTGAGCTCTTTGCCTAGGAAGGCAGGTCCTGGGTGGTAGGGGACTAGGTGTCTCCTTTGTGAAGATGAGCTCTTTGCCTAACGCTGTAGGAAGGGAGGTCCTGGGTGGCAGGGGACTAGGGATCTCCTTTGTGAAGTGAGCTCTTTGCCTAACTCTGTAGGAAGGGAGGTCCTGGGTGGCAGGGGACTAGGGATCTCCTTTGTGAAGTGAGCTCTTTGCCTAACGCTGTAGGAAGTCAGGTCCTGGGTGGCAGGGGACTAGGGATCTCCTTTGTGAAGATGAGCTCTTCGCCTAGGAAGAGAGGTCCTGGGTGGCAGGGGACTAGGGACCTCCTTTGTGAAGATGAGCTCTTTGCCTAACGCTGTAGGAAGGGAGGTCCTGGGTGGCTGGGGACTAGGGATCTCCTTTGTGAAGATGAGCTCTTCTTCTAACGCTGTAACAAGTCAGGTCCTGGGTGGCAGAGGACTAGGGATCTCCTTTGTGAAGATGAGATCTTTGCCTAACGCTGTAGGAAGAGAGGTCCTGGGTGGTAGGGGACTAGTGATCTCCTTTGTGAAGATGAGCTCTTCGCCTAACGCTGTAACAAGGCAGGTCTTGGGTGGCAGGGGACTAGGGATCTCCTTTATGATGATGAGCTCTTCACCTAACGCTGTAGGAAGGGAGGTCCTGGGTAGCAGGGGACTAGGGCTCTCCTTTGTAAAGATGAGCTCTTCGCCTAACGCTGTAGGAAGGCTGGTCCTGGGTGGCAGAGGACAAGGGATCTCATTTGTGAAGATGAGCTCTTTGCCTAACGCTGTAGGAAGGGAGGTCCTGGGTGGCAGGGGACTAGGGATCTCCTTTGTGAAGATGAGCTCTTCGCCAAGGAAGGCAGGTCCTCGGTTGCAGGGGACTAGGGATCTCCTTTGTGAAGATGAGCTCTTTGCCCAACGCTGTAGGAAGGGAGCTCCTGTGTGGCAGGGGACTAGGCGTCTCCTTTGTGAAGATGATCTCTTCGCCTAACGTAGTAGGAAGGGAGTTCCTGGGTAGCAGGGGACTAGGGCTCTCCTTTGTAAAGATGAGCTCTTCGCCTAACGCTGTAGGAAGGCTGGTCCTGGGTGGCAGAGGATAAGGGATCTCATTTGTGATGATGAGCTCTTCACCTAACGCTGTAGGAAGGGAGGTCCTGGGTAGCAGGGGACTAGGGCTCTCCTTTGTAAAGATGAGCTCTTCGCCTAACGCTGTAGGAAGGCTGGTCCTGGGTGGCAGAGGACAAGGGATCTCATTTGTGAAGATGAGCTCTTTGCCTAACGCTGTAGGAAGGGAGGTCCTGGGTGGCAGGGGACTAGGGATCTTCTTTGTGAAGATGAGCTCTTCGCCAAGGAAGGCAGGTCCTCGGTTGCAGGGGACTAGGGATCTCCTTTGTGAAGATGAGCTCTTTGCCCAACGCTGTAGGAAGGGAGCTCCTGTGTGGCAGGGGACTAGGCGTCTCCTTTGTGAAGATGAGCTCTTCGCCTAACGTAGTAGGAAGGGAGTTCCTGGGTGGCAGGGGACTAGGGCTCTCCTTGGTGAAGATGAGCTCTTTGCCTAGGAATGGAGGTCCTGGGTGGCAGGCGACTAGGGATCTCCTTTGTGAAGATGAGCTCTTCGCCTAACGCTGTAGGAAGGGAGGTCCTGGGTGGCAGGGGACTAGGGTTCTCCTTTGTGAAGATGAGCTCTTCGCCTAACGATGTAGGAAGGGAGGTCCTGGGTGGCAGGGGACTAGGGATCTCCTTTGTGAAGATGAGCTCTTCTCCTAACGCTGTAACAAGGCAGGTCCTGGATGGCAGGGGACTAGGGATCTCCTTTGTGATGATGAGCTCTTCACCTAACGCTGTAGGAAGGGAGGTCCTGCGTGGCAGGGGACTAGGGGTCTCCTTTGTGAAGATGACTCTTTGCCTAACGCCGTAGGAAGGGAGGTCCTGGTTGGCAGGGGACTAGGGATCTCCTTTATGATGATGAGCTCTTCACCTAACGCTGTAGGAAGGCTGGTCCTGGGTGGCAGAGGACTAGGGATCTCATTTGTGAAGATGAGATCTTTGCCTAACTCTGTAGGAAGGGAGGTCCTGGGGAGCAGGGGACTAGGGCTCTCCTTTGTGAAGATGAGCTCTTTGCCTAGGAATGGAGGTCCTGGGTGGCAGGCGACTAGGGATCTCCTTTGTGAAGATGAGCTCTTCGCCTAACGCTGTAGGAAGGGAGGTCCTGGGTGGCAGGGGACTAGGGTTCTCCTTTGTGAAGATGAGCTCTTCGCCTAACGCTGTAGGAAGGGAGGTCCTGGGTGGCAGGGGACTAGGGATCTCCTTTGTGAAGATGAGCTCTTCTCCTAACGCTGTAACAAGGCAGGTCCTGGATGGCAGGGGACTAGGGATCTCCTTTGTGATGATGAGCTCTTCACCTAACGCTGTAGGAAGGGAGGTCCTGCGTGGCAGGGGACTAGGGGTCTCCTTTGTGAAGATGACTCTTTGCCTAACGCCGTAGGAAGGGAGGTCCTGGTTGGCAGGGTACTAGGGATCTCCTTTGTGAAGATGAGCTCTTCGCCTACGAAGGGAGGTCCTGTGTGGCAGGGGACTAGGATCCCCTTTGTGAAGATGAGCTCTTTACCTAGGAAGGGAGGTCCTGGGTGGCAGGGGACTAGGGGTCTCCTTTGTGAAGATGAGCTCTTTGCCTAGGAATGCAGGACCTTGGTTGCAGGGGACTAGGGATCTCCTTTGTGAAGTTGAGCTCTTTGCCTAACGCTGTAGGAAGGGAGGTCCTGGGTGGCAGGGGACTAGTCGTGTCCTTTGTGAAGATGAGCTCTTCGCCTAACGTAGTAGGAAGGGAGTTCCTGGGTAGCAGGGGACTAGGGCTCTCCTTTGTGAAGATGAGCTCTTCGCCTAACGCTGTAGGAAGGGAGGTCCTGGGTGGCAGGGGAATAGGGGTCTCCTTTGTGAAGATGACTCTTTGCCTAACGTTGTAGGAAGGGAGGTCCTGGGTGGCAGGGGACTAGGGATCTCCTTTGTGAAGATGAGCTCTTCGCCTAACGCTGTAACTAGACAGGTCCTGGGTGGCAGGGGACTAGGGATCTTCTTTGTGATGATGAGCTCTTCACCTAATGCTGTAGGAAGGGAGGTCCTGGGTGGCAGGGGAATAGGGGTCTCCTTTGTGAAGATGACTCTTTGCCTAACGCTGTAGGAAGGGAGGTCCTGGGTGGCAGGGGACAAGGGCTCTCCTTTGTGAAGATGAGCTCTTTGCCTAGGAATGGAGGTCCTGGGTGGCAGGCGACTAGGGCTCTCCTTTGTGAAGATGAGCTCTTCGCCTAACGCTGTAGGAAGGGAGGTCCTGGGTGGCAGGGGACTAGGGATCGCCTTTGTGAAGATGAGCTCTTCGCCTAGGAAGGCAGGTCCTGGGTTGCAGGGGACTAGGGATCTCCTTTGTGAAGATGAGCTCTTTGCCTAACGCTGTAGGAAGGGAGGTCCTGTGTGGCAGGGGACTAGGCGTCTCCTTTGTGAAGATGAGCTCTTCGCCTAACGCTGTAGGAAGGGAGTTCCTGGGTGGCAGGGGACTAGGGCTCTCCTTTGTGAAGATGAGCTCTTCGCCCAAAGCTGTAGGAAGGCAGGTCCTGGGTGGCAGAGGACTAGGGCTCTCCTTTGTGAAGATGAGCTCTTCGCCTAACGCTGTAGGAAGGCAGGTCCTGGGTGGCAGGGGACTAGGGCTCTCCTTTGTGAAGATGAGCTCTTCGCCTAACGCTGTAGGAAGGGAGCTCCTGGGTGGCTGGGGATTTGGGATCTCCTTTGTGAAGATGAGCTCTTTACCTAACACTGTAGGAAGGGAGGTCCTGGGTGGCAGGGGACTAGGGGTCTCCTTTGTGAAGATGACTCTTTGCCTAACGCTGTAGGAAGGGAGGTCCTGGGTGGCAGGGGCTAGGGGTCTCCTTTGTGAAGATGAGCTCT
Organism: Ambystoma mexicanum; assembly: GCF_040938575.1. Lineage (NCBI taxonomy): Eukaryota > Metazoa > Chordata > Amphibia > Caudata > Ambystomatidae > Ambystoma > Ambystoma mexicanum. The sequence goes on along the minus strand of NC_090938.1, from coordinate 834,158,974 downwards.
TTGCCTAGGAAGGCAGGTCCTGGGTGGCAGGGGACTAGGTGTCTCCTTTGTGAAGAAGAGCTCTCGCCCAACGCTGTAGGAAAGGAGGTCCTGGGTGGCAGGGGACTAGGGTTCTCCTTTGTGAAGATGAGCTCTTTGCCTAACGCTGTAGGAAGGGAGGTCCTGGGTGGCAGGGGACTAGGCGTCTCCTTTGTGAAGATGAGCTCTTCGCCTAACGCTGTAGGCAGGGAGTTCCTGGGTGGCAGGGGACTAGGGTTCTCCTTTGTGAAGATGAGCTCTTCGCCTAACGCTGTAGGAAGGGAGGTCCTGGGTGGCAGGGGACTAGGTGTCTCCTTTGTGAAGATGAGCTCTTCGCCTAACGCTGTAAGAAGGGAGTTCCTGGGTGGCAGGGGACTAGGGCTCTCCTTTGTGAAGATGAGCGCTTCGCCTAACGCTGTAGGAAGGCAGGTCCTGGGTGACAGAGGACTAGGGCTCTCCTTTCAGAAGATGAGCTCTTTGCCTAGGAAGGCAGGTCCTGGGTGGCAGGGGACTAGGGTTCTCCTTTGTGAAGATGAGCTCTTCGCCTAACGCTGTAGGAAGGGAGGTCCTGGGTGGCAGGGGACTAGGTGTCTCCTTTGTGAAGATGAGCTCTTCGCCTAACGCTGTAAGAAGGGAGTTCCTGGGTGGCAGGGGACTAGGGCTCTCCTTTGTGAAGATGAGCGCTTCGCCTAACGCTGTAGGAAGGCAGGTCCTGGGTGGCAGAGGACTAGGGATCTCCTTTGTGAAGATGAGCTCTTTGCCTAACGCTGTAGGAAGGGAGGTCCTGCGTGGCAGGGGACTAGGGCTCTCCTTTGTGAAGCTGAGCTCTTTGCCTAGCAAGGCAGGTCCTGGGTGGTAGGGGACTAGGTGTCTCCTTTGTGAAGATGAGCTCTTTGCCTAACGCTGTAGGAAGGGAGGTCCTGGGTGGCAGGGGACTAGGGATCTCCTTTGTGAAGTGAGCTCTTTGCCTAACTCTGTAGGAAGGGAGGTCCTGGGTGGCAGGGGACTAGGGATCTCCTTTGTGAAGTGAGCTCTTTGCCTAACGCTGTAGGAAGTCAGGTCCTGGGTGGCAGGGGACTAGGGATCTCCTTTGTGAAGATGAGCTCTTCGCCTAGGAAGAGAGGTCCTGGGTGGCAGGGGACTAGGGACCTCCTTTGTGAAGATGAGCTCTTTGCCTAACGCTGTGGGAAGGGAGGTCCTGGGTGGCTGGGGACTAGGGATCTCCTTTGTGAAGATGAGCTCTTCTTCTAACGCTGTAACAAGGCAGGTCCTGGGTGGCAGAGGACTAGGGATCTCCTTTGTGAAGATGAGATCTTTGCCTAACGCTGTAGGAAGAGAGGTCCTGGGTGGTAGGGGACTAGGGATCTCCTTTGTGAAGATGAGCTCTTCGCCTAACGCTGTAACAAGGCAGGTCCTGGGTGGCAGGGGACTAGGGATCTCCTTTATGATGATGAGCTCTTCACCTAACGCTGTAGGAAGGGAGGTCCTGGGTAGCAGGGGACTAGGGCTCTCCTTTGTAAAGATGAGCTCTTCGCCTAACGCTGTAGGAAGGCTGGTCCTGGGTGGCAGAGGACAAGGGATCTCATTTGTGAAGATGAGCTCTTTGCCTAACGCTGTAGGAAGGGAGGTCCTGGGTGGCAGGGGACTAGGGATCTCCTTTGTGAAGATGAGCTCTTCGCCAAGGAAGGCAGGTCCTCGGTTGCAGGGGACTAGGGATCTCCTTTGTGAAGATGAGCTCTTTGCCCAACGCTGTAGGAAGGGAGCTCCTGTGTGGCAGGGGACTAGGCGTCTCCTATGTGAAGATGAGCTCTTCGCCTAACGTAGTAGGAAGGGAGTTCCTGGGTAGCAGGGGACTAGGGCTCTCCTTTGTAAAGATGAGCTCTTCGCCTAACGCTGTAGGAAGGCTGGTCCTGGGTGGCAGAGGATAAGGGATCTTATTTGTGAAGATGAGCTCTTTGCCTAACGCTGTAGGAAGGGAGGTCCTGGGTGGCAGGGGACTAGGGATCTCCTTTGTGAAGATGAGCTCTTCGCCTAACGCTGTAGGAAGGGAGGTCCTGGGTGGCAGGGGACTATGGATCTCCTTTGTGAAGATGAGCTCTTCTCCTAACGCTGTAACAAGGCAGGTCCTGGGTGGCAGGGGACTAGGGATCTCCTTTGTGATGATGAGCTCTTCACCTAACGCTGTAGGAAGGGAGGTCCTGCGTGGCAGGGGACTAGGGATCTCCTTTGTGAAGATGAGCTCTTCGCCAAGGAAGGCAGGTCCTCGGTTGCAGGGGACTAGGGATCTCCTTTGTGAAGATGAGCTCTTTGCCCAACGCTGTAGGAAGGGAGCTCCTGTGTGGCAGGGGACTAGGCGTCTCCTTTGTGAAGATGAGCTCTTCGCCTAATGTAGTAGGAAGGGAGTTCCTGGGTAGCAGGGGACTAGGGCTCTCCTTTGTAAAGATGAGCTCTTCGCCTAATGCTGTAGGAAGGCTGGTCCTGGGTGGCAGAGGACAAGGGATCTCATTTGTGAAGATGAGCTCTTTGCCTAACGCTGTAGGAAGGGAGGTCCTGGGTGGCAGGGGACTAGGCCTCTCCTTTGTGAATATGAGCTCTTTGCCTAGGAATGGAGGTCCTGGGTGGCAGGCGACTAGGGCTCTCCTTTGTGAAGATGAGCTCTTCGCCTAACGCTGTAGGAAGGGAGGTCTTGGGTGGCAGGGGACTAGGGATCTCCTTTGTGAAGATGAGCTCTTCGCCTAACGCTGTAGGAAGGGAGGTCCTGGGTGGCAGGGGACTATGGATCTCCTTTGTGAAGATGAGCTCTTCTCCTAACGCTGTAACAAGGCAGGTCCTGGGTGGCAGGGGACTAGGGATCTCCTTTGTGATGATGAGCTCTTCACCTAACACTGTAGGAAGGGAGGTCCTGCGTGGCAGGGGATTAGGGGTCTCCTTTGTGAAGATGACTCTTTGCCTAACGCTGTAGGAAGGGAGGTCCTGGTTGGCAGGGGACTAGGGATCTCCTTTGTGAAGTTGAGCTCTTCGCCTAGGAAGGGAGGTCCTGTGTGGCAGGGGACTAGGGTCCCCTTTGTGAAGATGAGCTCTTTGCCTAGGAAGGGAGGTCCTGGGTGGCAGGGGACTAGGGGTCTCCTTTGTGAAGATGAGCTCTTTGCCTAGGATGCAGGACCTGGGTTGCAGGGGACTAGGGATCGCCTTTGTGAAGATGAGCTCTTTGCCTAACGCTGTAGGAAGGGAGGTCCTGGGTGGCAGGGGACTAGGCGTGTCCTTTGTGAAAATGAGCTCTCTGCCTAACGCTTTAGGAAGGGTGTTCCTGGGTGGCAGGGGACTAGGGCTCTCCTTTGTGAAGATGAGCTCTTCGCCTAGGAAGGCAGGTCCTGTGTGGCAGAGGACTAGGGATCTCCTTTGTGAAGATGAGCTCTTTGCCTAACACTGTAGGAAGGGAGGTCCTGGGTGGCAGGGGACTAGGCGTCTCCTTTGTGAAGATGAGCTCTTCGCCTAACGCTGTAGGAAGGGAGTTCCTGGGTGGCAGGGGACTAGGGCTCTCCTTTGTGAAGATGAGCTCTTCGCCTAACGCTGTAGGAAGGCAGGTCCTGGGTGGCAGAGGACTAGGGATCTCCTTTGCGAAGATGAGCTCTTTGCCTAACGCTGTAGGAAGGGAGGTCCTGGGTGGCAGGGGACTAGGGCTCTCCTTTGTGAAGATGAGCTCTTCGCCTAACGCTGTAGGAAGTGAGGTCCTGGGTGGCAGAGGACTAGGGATCTCCTTTGTGAAGCTGAGCTGTTCACCTAACGCTGTAGGAAGGGAGGTCCTAGGTGGCAGGGGACTAGGGCTCTCCTTTGTGAAGGTGAGCTCTTTGCCTAACGCTGTAGGAAGTGAGGTCCTGGGTGGCAGGGGACTAGGGATCTCCTTTGTGAAGTGAACTCTTTGCCTAACTCTGTAGGAAGGGAGGTCCTGTGTGGCAGGGGACTAGGGATCTCCTTTGTGAAGTGAGCTCTTTGCCTAACGCTGTAGGAAGGGAGTTCCTGGGTGACAGGGGACTAGGGCTCTCCTTTGTGAAGATGAGCGCTTCGCCTAACGCTGTAGGAAGGCAGGTCCTGGGTGGCAGAGGACTAGGGATCTCCTTTGTGAAGATGAGCTCTTTGCCTAACGCTGTAGGAAGGGAGGTCCTGCGTGGCAGGGGACTAGGGCTCTCCTTTGTGAAGATGAGCTCTTCGCCTAACGCTGTAGGAAGTGAGGTCCTGGGTGGCAGAGGACTAGGGATCTCCTTTGTGAAGCTGAGCTGTTCGCCTAACGCTGTAGGAAGGGAGGTCCTAGGTGGCAGGGGACTAGGGCTCTCCTTTGTGAAGGTGAGCTCTTTGCCTAACGCTGTAGGAAGTGAGGTCCTGGGTGGCAGGGGACTAGGGATCTCCTTTGTGAAGTGAGCTCTTTGCCTAACTCTGTAGGAAGGGAGGTCCTGGGTGGCAGGGGACTAGGGATCTCCTTTGTGAAGTGAGCTCTTTGCCTAACGCTGTAGGAAGGGAGTTCCTGGGTGGCAGGGGACTAGGGCTCTCCTTTGTGAAGATGAGCGCTTTGCCTAACGCTGTAGGAAGGCAGGTCCTGGGTGGCAGAGGACTAGGGATCTCCTTTGTGAAGATGAGCTCTTTGCCTAACGCTGTAGGAAGGGAGGTCCTGCGTGGCAGGGGACTAGGGCTCTCCTTTGTGAAGCTGAGCTCTTTGCCTAGGAAGGCAGGTCCTGGGTGGTAGGGGACTAGGTGTCTCCTTTGTGAAGATGAGCTCTTTGCCTAACGCTGTAGGAAGGGAGGTCCTGGGTGGCAGGGGACTAGGGATCTCCTTTGTGAAGTGAGCTCTTTGCCTAACTCTGTAGGAAGAGAGGTCCTGGGTGGCAGGGGACTAGGGATCTCCTTTGTGAAGTGAGCTCTTTGCCTAACGCTGTAGGAAGGCAGGTCCTGGGTGGCAGGGGACTAGGGATCTCCTTTGTGAAGATGAGCTCTTTGCCTAGGAAGAGAGGTCCTGGGTGGCAGGGGACTAGGGACCTCCTTTGAGAAGATGAGCTCTTTGCCTAACGCTGTAGGAAGGGAGGTCCTGGGTGCAGGGGAATAGGGATCTCCTTTGTGAAGATGAGCTCTTTGCCTAACGCTGTACGAAGGGAGGTCCTGGGTGGCAGGGGACTAGGGGTCTCCTTTGTGAAGATGAGCTCTTCGCCTAGGAAGGGAGGTCCTGGCTGGCAGGGGACTAGGGCTCTCCTTGGTGAAGATGAGCTCTTTGCCTAACGCTGTAGGAAGGGAGGTCCTGGGTGGCAGGGGACTAGGGATCTCCTTTGTGAAGATGAGCTCTTTGCCTAGGAAGGCAGGTCCTGGGTGGCAGGGGACTAGGTGTCTCCTTTGTGAAGAAGAGCTCTCGACCAATGCTGTAGGAAAGGAGGTCCTGGGTGGCAGGGGACTAGGGTTCTCCTTTGTGAAGATGAGCTCTTTGCCTAACGCTGTAGGAAGGGAGGTCCTGGGTGGCAGGGGACTAGGCGTCTCCTTTGTGAAGATGAGCTCTTCGCCTAACGCTGTAGGCAGGGAGTTCCTGGGTGGCAGGGGACTAGGGTTCTCCTTTGTGAAGATGAGCTCTTCGCCTAACGCTGTAGGAAGGGAGGTCCTGGGTGGCAGGGGACTAAGTGTCTCCTTTGTGAAGATGAGCTCTTCGCCTAACGCTGTAAGAAGGGAGTTCCTGGGTGGCAGGGGACTAGGGCTCTCCTTTGTGAAGATGAGCGCTTCGCCTAACGCTGTAGGAAGGCAGGTCCTGGGTGGCAGAGGACTAGGGCTCTCCTTTGAGAAGATGAGCTCTTTGCCTAGGAAGGCAGGTCCTGGGTGGTAGGGGACTAGGTGTCTCCTTTGTGAAGATGAGCTCTTTGCCTAACGCTGTAGGAAGGGAGGTCCTGGGTGGCAGGGGACTAGGGATCTCCTTTGTGAAGTGAGCTCGTTGCCTAACTCTGTAGGAAGGGAGGTCCTGGGTGGCAGGGGACCAGGGATCTCCTTTGTGAAGTGAGCTCTTTGCCTAACGCTGTAGGAAGGGAGTTCCTGGGTGGCAGGGGACTAGGGCTCTCCTTTGTGAAGATGAGCGCTTCGCCTAACGCTGTAGGAAGGCAGGTCCTGGGTGGCAGAGGACTAGGGATCTCCTTTGTGAAGATGAGCTCTTTGCCTAACGCTGTAGGAAGGGAGGTCCTGCGTGGCAGGGGACTAGGGCTCCCCTTTGTGAAGCTGAGCTCTTTGCCTAGGAAGGCAGGTCCTGGGTGGTAGGGGACTAGGTTTCTCCTTTGTGAAGATGAGCTCTTTGCCTAATGCTGTAGGAAGGGAGGTCCTGGGTGGCAGGGGACTAGGGATCTCCTTTGTGAAGTGAGCTCTTTGCCTAACTCTGTAGGAAGGGAGGTCCTGGGTGGCAGGGGACTAGGGATCTCCTTTGTGAAGTGAGCTCTTTGCCTAACGCTGTAGGAAGGCAGGTCCTGGGTGGCAGGGGACTAGGGATCTCCTTTGTGAAGATGAGCTCTTCGCCTAGGAAGAGAGGTCCTGGGTGGCAGGGGACTAGGGACCTCCTTTGTGAAGATGAGCTCTTTGCCTAACGCTGTAGGAAGGGAGGTCCTGGGTGGCTGGGGACTAGGGATCTCCTTTGTGAAGATGAGCTCTTCTTCTAACGCTGTAACAAGGCAGGTCCTGGGTGGCAGAGGACTAGGGATCTCCTTTGTGAAGATGAGATCTTTGCCTAACGCTGTAGGAAGGGAGGTCCTGGGTGGTAGGGGACTAGGGATCTCCTTTGTGAAGATGAGCTCTTCGCCTAACGCTGTAACAAGGCAGGTCCTGGGTGGCAGGGGACTAGGGATCTCCTTTATGATGATGAGCTCTTCACCTAACCCTGTAGGAAGGGAGGTCCTGGGTGGCCGGGGAATAGGGGTCTCCTTTGTGAAGATGACTCTTTGCCTAACGTTGTAGGAAGGGAGGTCCTGGGTGGCAGGGGACTAGGGATCTCCTTTGTGAAGATGTGCTCTTCGCCAAGGAAGGCAGGTCCTCGGTTGCAGGGGACTAGGGATCTCCTTTGTGAAGATGAGCTCTTTGCCCAACCTTGTAGGAAGGGAGCTCCTGTGTGGCAGGGGACTAGGCGTCTCCTTTGTGAAGATGAGCTCTTCGCCTAACATAGTAGGAAGGGAGTTCCTGGGTAGCAGGGGACTAGGGCTCTCCTTTGTGAAGATGAGCTCTTCGCCTAACGCTGTAGGAAGGCTGGTCCTGGGTGGCAGAGGACAAGGGATCTCATTTGTGAAGATGAGCTCTTTGCCTAACGCTGTAGGAAGGGAGGTCCTGGGTGGCAGGGGACTAGGGCTCTCCTTTGTGAAGATGAGCTCTTTGCCTAGGAATGGAGGTCCTGGGTGGCAGGCGACTAGGGCTCTCCTTTGTGAAGATGAGCTCTTCGCCTAACGCTGTAGGAAGGGAGGTCCTGGGTGGCAGGGGACTAGGGATCTCCTTTGTGAAGATGAGCTCTTCGCCTAACGCTGTAGGAAGGGAGGTCCTGGGTGGCAGGGGACTATGGATCTCCTTTGTGAAGATGAGCTCTTCTCCTAACGCTGTAACAAGGCAGATCCTGGGTGGCAGGGGACTAGGGATCTCCTTTGTGATGATGAGCTCTTCACCTAACGCTGTAGGAAGGGAGGTCCTGCGTGGCAGGGGACTAGGGGTCTCCTTTGTGAAGATGAGCTCTTCGCCTAACGCTGTAAGAAGGGAGTTCCTGGGTGGCAGGGGACTAGGGCTCTCCTTTGTGAAGATGAGCGCTTCGCCTAACACTGTAGGAAGGCAGGTCCTGGGTGGCAGAGGACTAGGGCTCTCCTTTGAGAAGATGAGCTCTTTGCCTAGGAAGGCAGGTCCTGGGTGGCAGGGGACTAGGGTTCTCCTTTGTGAAGATGAGCTCTTTGCCTAACGCTGTAGGAAGGGAGGTCCTGGGTGGCAGGGGACTAGGTGTCTCCTTTGTGAAGATGAGCTCTTCGCCTAACGCTGTAAGAAGGGAGTTCCTGGGTGGCAGGGGACTAGGGCTCTCCTTTGTGAAGATGAGCGCTTCGCCTAACGCTGTAGGAAGGCAGTTCCTGGGTGGCAGAGGACTAGGGCTCTCCTTTGAGAAGATGAGCTCTTTGCCTAGGAAGGCAGGTCCTGGGTGGCAGGGGACTAGGGTTCTCCTTTGTGAAGATGAGCTCTTCGCCTAACGCTGTAGGAAGGGAGGTCCTGGGTGGCAGGGGACTAGGTGTCTCCTTTGTGAAGATGAGCTCTTCGCCTAACGCTGTAAGAAGGGAGTTCCTGGGTGGCAGGGGACTAGGGCTCTCCTTTGTGAAGATGAGCGCTTCGCCTAACGCTGTAGGAAGGCAGGTCCTGGGTGGCAGAGGACTAGGGATCTCCTTTGTGAAGATGAGCTCTTTGCCTAACGCTGTAGGAAGGGAGGTCCTGCGTGGCAGGGGACTAGGGCTCTCCTTTGTGAAGCTGAGCTCTTTGCCTAGGAAGGCAGGTCCTGGGTGGTAGGGGACTAGGTGTCTCCTTTGTGAAGATGAGCTCTTTGCCTAACGCTGTAGGAAGGGAGGTCCTGGGTGGCAGGGGACTAGGGATCTCCTTTGTGAAGTGAGCTCTTTGCCTAACTCTGTAGGAAGGGAGGTCCTGGGTGGCAGGGGACTAGGGATCTCCTTTGTGAAGTGAGCTCTTTGCCTAACGCTGTAGGAAGTCAGGTCCTGGGTGGCAGGGGACTAGGGATCTCCTTTGTGAAGATGAGCTCTTCGCCTAGGAAGAGAGGTCCTGGGTGGCAGGGGACTAGGGACCTCCTTTGTGAAGATGAGCTCTTTGCCTAACGCTGTAGGAAGGGATGTCCTGGGTGGCTGGGGACTAGGGATCTCCTTTGTGAAGATGAGCTCTTCTTCTAACGCTGTAACAAGTCAGGTCCTGGGTGGCAGAGGACTAGGGATCTCCTTTGTGAAGATGAGATCTTTGCCTAACGCTGTAGGAAGAGAGGTCCTGGGTGGTAGGGGACTAGGGATCTCCTTTGTGAAGATGAGCTCTTCGCCTAACGCTGTAACAAGGCAGGTCCTGGGTGGCAGGGGACTAGGGATCTCCTTTATGATGATGAGCTCTTCACCTAACGCTGTAGGAAGGGAGGTCCTGGGTAGCAGGGGACTAGGGCTCTCCTTTGTAAAGATGAGCTCTTCGCCTAACGCTGTAGGAAGGCTGGTCCTGGATGGCAGAGGACAAGGGATCTCATTTGTGAAGATGAGCTCTTTGCCTAACGCTGTAGGAAGGGAGGTCCTGGGTGGCAGGGGACTAGGGATCTCCTTTGTGAAGATGAGCTCTTCGCCAGGGAAGGCAGGTCCTCGGTTGCAGGGGACTAGGGATCTCCTTTGTGAAGATGAGCTCTTTGCCCAACGCTGTAGGAAGGGAGCTCCTGTGTGGCAGGGGACTAGGCGTCTCCTTTGTGAAGATGAGCTCTTCGCCTAACGTAGTAGGAAGGGAGTTCCTGGGTAGCAGGGGACTAGGGCTCTCCTTTGTAAAGATGAGCTCTTCGCCTAACGCTGTAGGAAGGCTGGTCCTGGGTGGCAGAGGATAAGGGATCTCATTTGTGAAGATGAGCTCTTTGCCTAACGCTGTAGGAAGGGAGGTCCTGGGTGGCAGGGGACTAGGGATCTCCTTTGTGAAGATGAGCTCTTCGCCTAACCCTGTAGGAAGCGAGGTCCTGGGTGGCAGGGGACTATGGATCTCCTTTGTGAAGATGAGCTCTTCTCCTAACGCTGTAACAAGGCAGGTCCTGGGTGGCAGGGGACTAGGGATCTCCTTTGTGATGATGAGCTCTTCACCTAACGCTGTAGGAAGGGAGGTCCTGCGTGGCAGGGGACTAGGGATCTCCATTGTGAAGATGAGCTCTTCGCCAAGGAAGGCAGGTCCTCGGTTGCAGGGGACTAGGGATCTCCTTTGTGAAGATGAGCTCTTTGCCCAACGCTGTAGGAAGGGAGCTCCTGTGTGGCAGGGGACTAGGCGTCTCCTTTGTGAAGATGAGCTCTTCGCCTAATGTAGTAGGAAGGGAGTTCCTGGGTAGCAGGGGACTAGGGCTCTCCTTTGTGAAGATGAGCTCTTCTTCTAACGCTGTAACAAGGCAGGTCCTGGGTGGCAGAGGACTAGGGATCTCCTTTGTGAAGATGAGCTCTTCGCCTAACGCTGTAGGAAGGCTGGTCCTGGGTGGCAGAGGACAAGGGATCTCATTTGTGAAGATGAGCTCTTTGCCTAACGCTGTAGGAAGGGAGGTCCTGGGTGGCAGGGGACTAGGCCTCTCCTTTGTGAATATGAGCTCTTTGCCTAGGAATGGAGGTCCTCGGTGGCAGGCGACTAGGGCTCTCCTTTGTGAAGATGAGCTCTTCGCCTAACGCTGTAGGAAGGGAGGTCTTGGGTGGCAGGGGACTAGGGATCTCCTTTGTGAAGATGAGCTCTTCGCCTAACGCTGTAGGAAGGGAGGTCCTGGGTGGCAGGGGACTATGGATCTCCTTTGTGAAGATGAGCTCTTCTCCTAACACTGTAACAAGGCAGGTCCTGGGTGGCAGGGGACTAGGGATCTCCTTTGTGATGATGAGCTCTTCGCCTAACACTGTAGGAAGGGAGGTCCTGCGTGGCAGGGGATTAGGGGTCTCCTTTGTGAAGATGACTCTTTGCCTAACGCTGTAGGAAGGGAGGTCCTGGTTGGCAGGGGACTAGGGATCTCCTTTGTGAAGATGAGCTCTTCGCCTAGGAAGGGAGGTCCTGTGTGGCAGGGGACTAGGGTCCCCTTTGTGAAGATGAGCTCTTTGCCTAGGAAGGGAGGTCCTGGGTGGCAGGGGACTAGGGGTCTCCTTTGTGAAGATGAGCTCTTTGCCTAGGAAGGCAGGACCTGGGTTGCAGGGGACTAGGGATCGCCTTTGTGAAGATGAGTTCTTTGCCTAACGCTGTAGGAAGGGAGGTCCTGGGTGGCAGGGGACTAGGCGTGTCCTTTGTGAAGATGAGCTCTCTGCCTAACGCTTTAGGAAGGGTGTTCCTGGGTGGCAGGGGACTAGGGCTCTCCTTTGTGAAGATGAGCTCTTCGCCTAGGAAGGCAGGTCCTGTGTGGCAGAGGACTAGGGATCTCCTTTGTGAAGATGAGCTCTTTGCCTAACACTGTAGGAAGGGAGGTCCTGGGTGGCAGGGGACTAGGCGTCTCCTTTGTGAAGATGAGCTCTTCGCCTAACGCTGTAGGAAGGGAGTTCCTGGGTGGCAGGGGACTAGGGCTCTCCTTTGTGAAGATGAGCTCTTCGCCTAACGCTGTAGGAAGGCAGGTCCTGGGTGGGAGAGGACTAGGGATCTCCTTTGCGAAGATGAGCTCTTTGCCTAACGCTGTAGGAAGGGAGGTCCTGGGTGGCAGGGGACTAGGGCTCTCCTTTGTGAAGATGAGCTCTTCGCCTAACGCTGTAGGAAGTGAGGTCCTGGGTGGCAGAGGACTAGGGATCTCCTTTGTGAAGCTGAGCTGTTCACCTAACGCTGTAGGAAGGGAGGTCCTAGGTGGCAGGGGACTAGGGCTCTCCTTTGTGAAGGTGAGCTCTTTGCCTAACGCTGTAGGAAGTGAGGTCCTGGGTGGCAGGGGACTAGGGATCTCCTTTGTGAAGTGAACTCTTTGCCTAACTCTGTAGGAAGGGAGGTCCTGGGTGGCAGGGGACTAGGGATCTCCTTTGTGAAGTGAGCTCTTTGCCTAACGCTGTAGGAAGGGAGTTCCTGGGTGACAGGGGACTAGGGCTCTCCTTTGTGAAGATGAGCGCTTCGCCTAACGCTGTAGGAAGGCAGGTCCTGGGTGGCAGAGGACTAGGGATCTCCTTTGTGAAGATGAGCTCTTTGCCTAACGCTGTAGGAAGGGAGGTCCTGCGTGGCAGGGGACTAGGGCTCTCCTTTGTGAAGATGAGCTCTTCGCCTAACGCTGTAGGAAGTGAGGTCCTGGGTGGCAGAGGACTAGGGATCTCCTTTGTGAAGCTGAGCTGTTCGCCTAACGCTGTAGGAAGGGAGGTCCTAGGTGGCAGGGGACTAGGGCTCTCCTTTGTGAAGGTGAGCTCTTTGCCTAACGCTGTAGGAAGTGAGGTCCTGGGTGGCAGGGGACTAGGGATCTCCTTTGTGAAGTGAGCTCTTTGCCTAACTCTGTAGGAAGGGAGGTGCTGGGTGGCAGGGGACTAGGGATCTCCTTTGTGAAGTGAGCTCTTTGCCTAACGCTGTAGGAAGGGAGTTCCTGGGTGGCAGGTGACTAGGGCTCTCCTTTGTGAAGATGAGCGCTTCGCCTAACGCTGTAGGAAGGCAGGTCCTGGGTGGCAGAGGACTAGGGATCTCCTTTGTGAAGATGAGCTCTTTGCCTAACGCTGTAGGAAGGGAGGTCCTGCGTGGCAGGGGACTAGGGCTCTCCTTTGTGAAGCTGAGCTCTTTGCCTAGGAAGGCAGGTCCTGGGTGGTAGGGGACTAGGTGTCTCCTTTGTGAAGATGAGCTCTTTGCCTAACGCTGTAGGAAGGGAGGTCCTGGGTGGCAGGGGACTAGGGATCTCCTTTGTGAAGTGAGCTCTTTGCCTAACTCTGTAGGAAGGGAGGTCCTGGGTGGCAGGGGACTAGGGATCTCCTTTGTGAAGTGAGCTCTTTGCCTAACGCTGTAGGAAGGCAGGTCCTGGGTGGCAGGGGACTAGGGATCTCCTTTGTGAAGATGAGCTCTTTGCCTAGGAAGAGAGGTCCTGGGTGGCAGGGGACTAGGGACCTCCTTTGAGAAGATGAGCTCTTTGCCTAACGCTGTAGGAAGGGAGGTCCTGGGTGCAGGGGAATAGGGATCTCCTTTGTGAAGATGAGCTCTTTGCCTAACGCTGTACGAAGGGAGGTCCTGGGTGGCAGGGGACTAGGGGTCTCCTTTGTGAAGATGAGCTCTTCGCCTAGGAAGGGAGGTCCTGGCTGGCAGGGGACTAGGGCTCTCCTTGGTGAAGATGAGCTCTTTGCCTAACGCTGTAGGAAGGGAGGTCCTGGGTGGCAGGGGACTAGGGATCTCCTTTGTGAAGATGAGCTCTTTGCCTAGGAAGGCAGGTCCTGGGTGGCAGGGGACTAGGTGTCTCCTTTGTGAAGAAGAGCTCTCGACCAATGCTGTAGGAAAGGAGGTCCTGGGTGGCAGGGGACTAGGGTTCTCCTTTGTGAAGATGAGCTCTTTGCCTAACGCTGTAGGAAGGGAGGTCCTGGGTGGCAGGGGACTAGGCGTCTCCTTTGTGAAGATGAGCTCTTCGCCTAACGCTGTAGGCAGGGAGTTCCTGGGTGGCAGGGGACTAGGGTTCTCCTTTGTGAAGATGAGCTCTTCGCCTAACGCTGTAGGAAGGGAGGTCCTGGGTGGCAGGGGACTAAGTGTCTCCTTTGTGAAGATGAGCTCTTTGCCTAACGCTGTAAGAAGGGAGTTCCTGGGTGGCAGGGGACTAGGGCTCTCCTTTGTGAAGATGAGCGCTTCGCCTAACGCTGTAGGAAGGCAGGTCCTGGGTGGCAGAGGACTAGGGCTCTCCTTTGAGAAGATGAGCTCTTTGCCTAGGAAGGCAGGTCCTGGGTGGTAGGGGACTAGGTGTCTCCTTTGTGAAGATGAGCTCTTTGCCTAACGCTGTAGGAAGGGAGGTCCTGGGTGGCAGGGGACTAGGGATCTCCTTTGTGAAGTGAGCTCTTTGCCTAACTCTGTAGGAAGGGAGGTCCTGGGTGGCAGGGGACCAGGGATCTCCTTTGTGAAGTGAGCTCTTTGCCTAACGCTGTAGGAAGGGAGTTCCTGGGTGGCAGGGGACTAGGGCTCTCCTTTGTGAAGATGAGCGCTTCGCCTAACGCTGTAGGAAGGCAGGTCCTGGGTGGCAGAGGACTAGGGATCTCCTTTGTGAAGATGAGCTCTTTGCCTAACGCTGTAGGAAGGGAGGTCCTGCGTGGCAGGGGACTAGGGCTCCCCTATGTGAAGCTGAGCTCTTTGCCTAGGAAGGCAGGTCCTGGGTGGTAGGGGACTAGGTTTCTCCTTTGTGAAGATGAGCTCTTTGCCAAACGCTGTAGGAAGGGAGGTCCTGGGTGGCAGGGGACTAGGGATCTCCTTTGTGAAGTGAGCTCTTTGCCTAACTCTGTAGGAAGGGAGGTCCTGGGTGGCAGGGGACTAGGGATCTCCTTTGTGAAGTGAGCTCTTTGCCTAACGCTGTAGGAAGGCAGGTCCTGGGTGGCAGGGGACTAGGGATCTCCTTTGTGAAGATGAGCTCTTCGCCTAGGAAGAGAGGTCCTGGGTGGCAGGGGACTAGGGATCTCCTTTGTGAAGATGAGCTCTTTGCCTAACGCTGTAGGAAGGGAGGTCCTGGGTGGCTGGGGACTAGGGATCTCCTTTGTGAAGATGAGCTCTTCTTCTAACGCTGTAACAAGGCAGGTCCTGGGTGGCAGAGGACTAGGGATCTCCTTTGTGAAGATGAGATCTTTGCCTAACGCTGTAGGAAGGGAGGTCCTGGGTGGTAGGGGACTAGGGATCTCCTTTGTGAAGATGAGCTCTTCGCCTAACGCTGTAACAAGGCAGGTCCTGGGTGGCAGGGGACTAGGGATCTCCTTTATGATGATGAGCTCTTCACCTAACGCTGTAGGAAGGTAGGTCCTGGGTGGCCGGGGAATAGGGGTCTCCTTTGTGAAGATGACTCTTTGCCTAACGTTGTAGGAAGGGAGGTCCTGGGTGGCAGGGGACTAGGGATCTCCTTTGTGAAGATGTGCTCTTCGCCAAGGAAGGCAGGTCCTCGGTTGCAGGGGACTAGGGATCTCCATTGTGAAGAAGAGCTCTTTGCCCAACCTTGTAGGAAGGGAGCTCCTGTGTGGCAGGGGACTAGGCGTCTCCTTTGTGAAGATGAGCTCTTCGCCTAACATAGTAGGAAGGGAGTTCCTGGGTAGCAGGGGACTAGGGCTCTCCTTTGTGAAGATGAGCTCTTCGCCTAACGCTATAGGAAGGCTGGTCCTGGGTGGCAGAGGACTAGGGATCTCCTTTGTGAAGATGAGCTCTTTGCCTAACGCTGTAGGAAGGGAGGTCCTGCGTGGCAGGGGACTAGGGCTCCCCTTTGTGAAGCTGAGCTCTTTGCCTAGGAAGGCAGGTCCTGGGTGGTAGGGGACTAGGTTTCTCCTTTGTGAAGATGAGCTCTTTGCCTAACGCTGTAGGAAGGGAGGTCCTGGGTGGCAGGGGACTAGGGATCTCCTTTGTGAAGTGAGCTCTTTGCCTAACTCTGTAGGAAGGGAGGTCCTGGGTGGCAGGGGACTAGGGATCTCCTTTGTGAAGTGAGCTTTTTGCCTAACGCTGTAGGAAGGCAGGTCCTGGGTGGAAGGGGACTAGGGATCTCCTTTGTGAAGATGAGCTCTTCGCCTAGGAAGAGAGGTCCTGGGTGCAGGGGACTAGGGACCTCCTTTGTGAAGATGAGCTCTTTGCCTAACGCTGTAGGAAGGGAGGTCCTGGGTGGCTGGGGACTAGGGATCTCCTTTGTGAAGATGAGCTCTTCTTCTAACGCTGTAACAAGGCAGGTCCTGGGTGGCAGAGGACTAGGGATCTCCTTTGTGAAGATGAGATCTTTGCCTAACGCTGTAGGAAGGGAGGTCCTGGGTGGTAGGGGACTAGGGATCTCCTTTGTGAAGATGAGCTCTTCGCCTAACGCTGTAACAAGGCAGGTCCTGGGTGGCAGGGGACTAGGGATCTCCTTTATGATGATGAGCTCTTCACCTAACGCTGTAGGAAGGGAGGTCCTGGGTGGCCGGGGAATAGGGGTCTCCTTTGTGAAGATGACTCTTTGCCTAACGTTGTAGGAAGGGAGGTCCTGGGTGGCAGGGGACTAGGGATCTCCTTTGTGAAGATGTGCTCTTCGCCAAGGAAGGCAGGTCCTCGGTTGCAGGGGACTAGGGATCTCCTTTGTGAAGAAGAGCTCTTTGCCCAACCTTGTAGGAAGGGAGCTCCTGTGTGGCAGGGGACTAGGCGTCTCCTTTGTGAAGATGAGCTCTTCGCCTAACATAGTAGGAAGGGAGTTCCTGGGTAGCAGGGGACTAGGGCTCTCCTTTGTGAAGATGAGCTCTTCGCCTAACGCTGTAGGAAGGCTGGTCCTGGGTGGCAGAGGACAAGGGATCTCATTTGTGAAGATGAGCTCTTTGCCTAACGCTGTAGGAAGGGAGGTCCTGGGTGGCAGGGGACTAGGGCTCTCCTTTGTGAAGATGAGCTCTTTGCCTAGGAATGGAGGTCCTGGGTGGCAGGCGACTAGGGCTCTCCTTTGTGAAGATGAGCTCTTCGCCTAACGCTGTAGGAAGGGAGGTCCTGGGTGGCAGGGGACTAGGGATCTCCTTTGTGAAGATGAGCTCTTCGCCTAACGCTGTAGGAAGGGAGGTCCTGGGTGGCAGGGGACTATGGATCTCCTTTGTGAAGATGAGCTCTTCACCTAACGCTGTATGAAGGGAGGTCCTACGTGGCAGGGGACTAGGGGTCTCCTTTGTGAAGATGACTCTTTGCCTAACGCTGTAGGAAGGGAGGTCGTGGTTGGCAGGGGACTAGGGATCTCCTTTGTGAAGATGAGCTCTTCGCCTAGGAAGGGAGGTCCTGTGTGGCAGGGGACTAGGGTCCCCTTTGTGAAGATGAGCTCTTTGCCTAGGAAGGGAGGTCCTGGGTGGCAGGGGACTAGGGGTCTCCTTTGTGAAGATGAGCTCTTTGCCTAGGAAGGCAGGACCTGGGTTGCAGGGGACTAGGGATCGCCTTTGTGAAGATGAGCTCTTTGCCTAACGCTGTAGGAAGGGAGGTCCTGGGTGGCAGGGGACTAGGCGTGTCCTTTCTGAAGATGAGCTCTCTGCCTAACGCTTTAGGAAGGGTGTTCCTGGGTGGCAGGGGACTAGGGCTCTCCTTTGTGAAGATGAGCTCTTCGCCTAGGAAGGCAGGTCCTGGGTGGCAGAGGACTAGGGATCTCCTTTGTGAAGATGAGCTCTTTGCCTAACACTGTAGGAAGGGAGGGAATGGGTGGCAGGGGACTAGGCGTCTCCTTTGTGAAGATGAGCTCTCCGCCTAACGCTGTAGGAAGGGAGTTCCTGGGTGGCAGGGGACTAGGGCTCTCCTTTGTGAAGATGAGCTCTTCGCCTAACGCTGTAGGAAGGAAGGTCCTGGGTGGCAGAGGACTAGGGATCTCCTTTGCGAAGATGAGCTCTTTGCCTAACGCTGTAGGAAGGGAGGTTCTGGGTGGCAGGGGACTAGGGCTCTCCTTTGTGAAGATGAGCTCTTCGCCTAACGCTGTAGGAAGTGAGGTCCTGGGTGGCAGAGGACTAGGGATCTCCTTTGTGAAGCTGAGCTGTTCGCCTAACGCTGTAGGAAGGGAGGTCCTGGGTGGCAGGGGACTAGGGCTCTCCTTTGTGAAGGTGAGCTCTTTGCCTAACGCTGTAGGAAGTGAGGTCCTGGGTGGCAGGGGACTAGGGATCTCCTTTGTGAAGTGAGCTCTTTGCCTAACTCTGTAGGAAGGGAGGTCCTGGGTGGCAGGGGACTAGGGATCTCCTTTGTGAAGTGAGCTCTTTGCCTAACGCTGTAGGAAGGGAGTTCCTGGGTGGCAGGGGACTAGGGCTCTCCTTTGTGAAGATGAGCGCTTCGCCTAGCGCTGTAGGAAGGCAGGTCCTGGGTGGCAGAGGACGATCTCCTTTGTGAAGATGAGCTCTTTGCCTAACGCTGTAGGAATGGAGGTCCTGCGTGGCAGGGGACTAGGGCTCTCCTTTGTGAAGCTGAGCTCTTTGCCTAGGAAGGCAGGTCCTGGGTGGTAGGGGACTAGGTGTCTCCTTTGTGAAGATGAGCTCTTTGCCTAACGCTGTAGGAAGGGAGGTCCTGGGTGGCAGGGGACTAGGGATCTCCTTTGTGAAGTGAGCTCTTTGCCTAACGCTGTAGGAAGGCAGGTCCTGGGTGCCAGGGGACTAGGGATCACCTTTGTGAAGATGAGCTCTTCGCCTAGGAAGAGAGGTCCTGGGTGGCAGGGGACTAGGGACCTCCTTTGAGAAGATGAGCTCTTTGCCTAACGCTGTAGGAAGGGAGGTCCTGGGTGCAGGGGAATAGGGATCTCCTTTGTGAAGATGAGCTCTTTGCCTAACGCTGTACGAAGGGAGGTCCTGGGTGGCAGGGGACTAGGGGTCTCCTTTGTGAAGATGAGCTCTTCGCCTAGGAAGGGAGGTCCTGGCTGGCAGGGGACAAGGGCTCTCCTTTGTGAAGATGAGCTCTTTGCCTAACGCTGTAGGAAGGGAGGTCCTGGGTGGCAGGGGACTAGGGATCTCCTTTGTGAAGATGAGCTCTTCTTCTAACGCTGTAACAAGGCAGGTCCTGTGTGGCAGAGGACTAGGGATCTCCTTTGTGAAGATGAGATCTTTGCCTAACGCTGTAGGAAGGGAGGTCCTGGGTGGTAGGGGACTAGGGATCTCCTTTGTGAAGATGAGCTCTTCGCCTAACGCTGTAACAAGGCAGGTCCTGGGTGGCAGGGGACTAGGGATCTCCTTTATGATGATGAGCTCTTCACCTAACGCTGTAGGAAGGGAGGTCCTGGGTAGCAGGGGACTAGGGCTCTCCTTTGTAAAGATGAGCTCTTCGCCTAACGCTGTAGGAAGGCTGGTCCTGGATGGCAGAGGACAAGGGATCTCATTTGTGAAGATGAGCTCTTTGCCTAACGCTGTAGGAAGGGAGGTCCTGGGTGGCAGGGGACTAGGGATCTCCTTTGTGAAGATGAGCTCTTCGCCAGGGAAGGCAGGTCCTCGGTTGCAGGGGACTAGGGATCTCCTTTGTGAAGATGAGCTCTTTGCCCAACGCTGTAGGAAGGGAGCTCCTGTGTGGCAGGGGACTAGGCGTCTCCTTTGTGAAGATGAGCTCTTCGCCTAACGTAGTAGGAAGGGAGTTCCTGGGTAGCAGGGGACTAGGGCTCTCCTTTGTAAAGATGAGCTCTTCGCCTAACGCTGTAGGAAGGCTGGTCCTGGGTGGCAGAGGATAAGGGATCTCATTTGTGAAGATGAGCTCTTTGCCTAACGCTGTAGGAAGGGAGGTCCTGGGTGGCAGGGGACTAGGGATCTCCTTTGTGAAGATGAGCTCTTCGCCTAACCCTGTAGGAAGGGAGGTCCTGGGTGGCAGGGGACTATGGATCTCCTTTGTGAAGATGAGCTCTTCTCCTAACGCTGTAACAAGGCAGGTCCTGGGTGGCAGGGGACTAGGGATCTCCTTTGTGATGATGAGCTCTTCACCTAACGCTGTAGGAAGGGAGGTCCTGCGTGGCAGGGGACTAGGGATCTCCATTGTGAAGATGAGCTCTTCGCCAAGGAAGGCAGGTCCTCGGTTGCAGGGGACTAGGGATCTCCTTTGTGAAGATGAGCTCTTTGCCCAACGCTGTAGGAAGGGAGCTCCTGTGTGGCAGGGGACTAGGCGTCTCCTTTGTGAAGATGAGCTCTTCGCCTAATGTAGTAGGAAGGGAGTTCCTGGGTAGCAGGGGACTAGGGCTCTCCTTTGTGAAGATGAGCTCTTCTTCTAACGCTGTAACAAGGCAGGTCCTGGGTGGCAGAGGACTAGGGATCTCCTTTGTGAAGATGAGCTCTTCGCCTAACGCTGTAGGAAGGCTGGTCCTGGGTGGCAGAGGACAAGGGATCTCATTTGTGAAGATGAGCTCTTTGCCTAACGCTGTAGGAAGGGAGGTCCTGGGTGGCAGGGGACTAGGCCTCTCCTTTGTGAATATGAGCTCTTTGCCTAGGAATGGAGGTCCTGGGTGGCAGGCGACTAGGGCTCTCCTTTGTGAAGATGAGCTCTTCGCCTAACGCTGTAGGAAGGGAGGTCTTGGGTGGCAGGGGACTAGGGATCTCCTTTGTGAAGATGAGCTCTTCGCCTAACGCTGTAGGAAGGGAGGTCCTGGGTGGCAGGGGACTATGGATCTCCTTTGTGAAGATGAGCTCTTCTCCTAACGCTGTAACAAGGCAGGTCCTGGGTGGCAGGGGACTAGGGATCTCCTTTGTGATGATGAGCTCTTCGCCTAACACTGTAGGAAGGGAGGTCCTGCGTGGCAGGGGATTAGGGGTCTCCTTTGTGAAGATGACTCTTTGCCTAACGCTGTAGGAAGGGAGGTCCTGGTTGGCAGGGGACTAGGGATCTCCTTTGTGAAGATGAGCTCTTCGCCTAGGAAGGGAGGTCCTGTGTGGCAGGGGACTAGGGTCCCCTTTGTGAAGATGAGCTCTTTGCCTAGGAAGGGAGGTCCTGGGTGGCAGGGGACTAGGGGTCTCCTTTGTGAAGATGAGCTCTTTGCCTAGGAAGGCAGGACCTGGGTTGCAGGGGACTAGGGATCGCCTTTGTGAAGATGAGCTCTTTGCCTAACGCTGTAGGAAGGGAGGTCCTGGGTGGCAGGGGACTAGGCGTGTCCTTTGTGAAGATGAGCTCTCTGCCTAACGCTTTAGGAAGGGTGTTCCTGGGTGGCAGGGGACTAGGGCTCTCCTTTGTGAAGATGAGCTCTTCGCCTAGGAAGGCAGGTCCTGTGTGGCAGAGGACTAGGGATCTCCTTTGTGAAGATGAGCTCTTTGCCTAACACTGTAGGAAGGGAGGTCCTGGGTGGCAGGGGACTAGGCGTCTCCTTTGTGAAGATGAGCTCTTCGCCTAACGCTGTAGGAAGGGAGTTCCTGGGTGGCAGGGGACTAGGGCTCTCCTTTGTGAAGATGAGCTCTTCGCCTAACGCTGTAGGAAGGCAGGTCCTGGGTGGCAGAGGACTAGGGATCTCCTTTGCGAAGATGAGCTCTTTGCCTAACGCTGTAGGAAGGGAGGTCCTGGGTGGCAGGGGACTAGGGCTCTCCTTTGTGAAGATGAGCTCTTCGCCTAACGCTGTAGGAAGTGAGGTCCTGGGTGGCAGAGGACTAGGGATCTCCTTTGTGAAGCTGAGCTGTTCACCTAACGCTGTAGGAAGGGAGGTCCTAGGTGGCAGGGGACTAGGGCTCTCCTTTGTGAAGGTGAGCTCTTTGCCTAACGCTGTAGGAAGTGAGGTCCTGGGTGGCAGGGGACTAGGGATCTCCTTTGTGAAGTGAACTCTTTGCCTAACTCTGTAGGAAGGGAGGTCCTGGGTGGCAGGGGACTAGGGATCTCCTTTGTGAAGTGAGCTCTTTGCCTAACGCTGTAGGAAGGGAGTTCCTGGGTGACAGGGGACTAGGGCTCTCCTTTGTGAAGATGAGCGCTTCGCCTAACGCTGTAGGAAGGCAGGTCCTGGGTGGCAGAGGACTAGGGATCTCCTTTGTGAAGATGAGCTCTTTGCCTAACGCTGTAGGAAGGGAGGTCCTGCGTGGCAGGGGACTAGGGCTCTCCTTTGTGAAGATGAGCTCTTCGCCTAACGCTGTAGGAAGTGAGGTCCTGGGTGGCAGAGGACTAGGGATCTCCTTTGTGAAGCTGAGCTGTTCGCCTAACGCTGTAGGAAGGGAGGTCCTAGGTGGCAGGGGACTAGGGCTCTCCTTTGTGAAGGTGAGCTCTTTGCCTAACGCTGTAGGAAGTGAGGTCCTGGGTGGCAGGGGACTAGGGATCTCCTTTGTGAAGTGAGCTCTTTGCCTAACTCTGTAGGAAGGGAGGTGCTGGGTGGCAGGGGACTAGGGATCTCCTTTGTGAAGTGAGCTCTTTGCCTAACGCTGCAGGAAGGGAGTTCCTGGGTGGCAGGGGACTAGGGCTCTCCTTTGTGAAGATGAGCGCTTCGCCTAACGCTGTAGGAAGGCAGGTCCTGGGTGGCAGAGGACTAGGGATCTCCTTTGTGAAGATGAGCTCTTTGCCTAACGCTGTAGGAAGGGAGGTCCTGCGTGGCAGGGGACTAGGGCTCTCCTTTGTGAAGCTGAGCTCTTTGCCTAGGAAGGCAGGTCCTGGGTGGTAGGGGACTAGGTGTCTCCTTTGTGAAGATGAGCTCTTTGCCTAACGCTGTAGGAAGGGAGGTCCTGGGTGGCAGGGGACTAGGGATCTCCTTTGTGAAGTGAGCTCTTTGCCTAACTCTGTAGGAAGGGAGGTCCTGGGTGGCAGGGGACTAGGGATCTCCTTTGTGAAGTGAGCTCTTTGCCTAACGCTGTAGGAAGGCAGGTCCTGGGTGGCAGGGGACTAGGGATCTCCTTTGTGAAGATGAGCTCTTTGCCTAGGAAGAGAGGTCCTGGGTGGCAGGGGACTAGGGACCTCCTTTGAGAAGATGAGCTCTTTGCCTAACGCTGTAGGAAGGGAGGTCCTGGGTGCAGGGGAATAGGGATCTCCTTTGTGAAGATGAGCTCTTTGCCTAACGCTGTACGAAGGGAGGTCCTGGGTGGCAGGGGACTAGGGGTCTCCTTTGTGAAGATGAGCTCTTCGCCTAGGAAGGGAGGTCCTGGCTGGCAGGGGACTAGGGCTCTCCTTGGTGAAGATGAGCTCTTTGCCTAACGCTGTAGGAAGGGAGGTCCTGGGTGGCAGGGGACTAGGGATCTCCTTTGTGAAGATGAGCTCTTTGCCTAGGAAGGCAGGTCCTGGGTGGCAGGGGACTAGGTGTCTCCTTTGTGAAGAAGAGCTCTCGACCAATGCTGTAGGAAAGGAGGTCCTGGGTGGCAGGGGACTAGGGTTCTCCTTTGTGAAGATGAGCTCTTTGCCTAACGCTGTAGGAAGGGAGGTCCTGGGTGGCAGGGGACTAGGCGTCTCCTTTGTGAAGATGAGCTCTTCGCCTAACGCTGTAGGCAGGGAGTTCCTGGGTGGCAGGGGACTAGGGTTCTCCTTTGTGAAGATGAGCTCTTCGCCTAACGCTGTAGGAAGGGAGGTCCTGGGTGGCAGGGGACTAAGTGTCTCCTTTGTGAAGATGAGCTCTTCGCCTAACGCTGTAAGAAGGGAGTTCCTGGGTGGCAGGGGACTAGGGCTCTCCTTTGTGAAGATGAGCGCTTCGCCTAACGCTGTAGGAAGGCAGGTCCTGGGTGGCAGAGGACTAGGGCTCTCCTTTGAGAAGATGAGCTCTTTGCCTAGGAAGGCAGGTCCTGGGTGGTAGGGGACTAGGTGTCTCCTTTGTGAAGATGAGCTCTTTGCCTAACGCTGTAGGAAGGGAGGTCCTGGGTGGCAGGGGACTAGGGATCTCCTTTGTGAAGTGAGCTCTTTGCCTAACTCTGTAGGAAGGGAGGTCCTGGGTGGCAGGGGACCAGGGATCTCCTTTGTGAAGTGAGCTCTTTGCCTAACGCTGTAGGAAGGGAGTTCCTGGGTGACAGGGGACTAGGGCTCTCCTTTGTGAAGATGAGCGCTTCGCCTAACGCTGTAGGAAGGCAGGTCCTGGGTGGCAGAGGACTAGGGATCTCCTTTGTGAAGATGAGCTCTTTGCCTAATGCTGTAGGAAGGGAGGTCCTGCGTGGCAGGGGACTAGGGCTCTCCTTTGTGAAGATGAGCTCTTCGCCTAACGCTGTAGGAAGTGAGGTCCTGGGTGGCAGAGGACTAGGGATCTCCTTTGTGAAGCTGAGCTGTTCGCCTAACGCTGTAGGAAGGGAGGTCCTAGGTGGCAGGGGACTAGGGATCTCCTTTGTGAAGTGAGCTCTTTGCCTAACTCTGTAGGAAGGGAGGTCCTGGGTGGCAGGGGACTAGGGATCTCCTTTGTGAAGTGAGCTCTTTGCCTAACGCTGTAGGAAGGCAGGTCCTGGGTGGCAGGGGACTAGGGATCTCCTTTGTGAAGATGAGCTCTTCGCCTAGGAAGAGAGGTCCTGGGTGGCAGGGGACTAGGGATCTCCTTTGTGAAGATGAGCTCTTTGCCTAACGCTGTAGGAAGGGAGGTCCTGGGTGGCTGGGGACTAGGGATCTCCTTTGTGAAGATGAGCTCTTCTTCTAACGCTGTAACAAGGCAGGTCCTGGGTGGCAGAGGACTAGGGATCTCCTTTGTGAAGATGAGATCTTTGCCTAACGCTGTAGGAAGGGAGGTCCTGGGTGGTAGGGGACTAGGGATCTCCTTTGTGAAGATGAGCTCTTCGCCTAACGCTGTAACAAGGCAGGTCCTGGGTGGCAGGGGACTAGGGATCTCCTTTATGATGATGAGCTCTTCACCTAACGCTGTAGGAAGGTAGGTCCTGGGTGGCCGGGGAATAGGGGTCTCCTTTGTGAAGATGACTCTTTGCCTAACGTTGTAGGAAGGGAGGTCCTGGGTGGCAGGGGACTAGGGATCTCCTTTGTGAAGATGTGCTCTTCGCCAAGGAAGGCAGGTCCTCGGTTGCAGGGGACTAGGGATCTCCATTGTGAAGAAGAGCTCTTTGCCCAACCTTGTAGGAAGGGAGCTCCTGTGTGGCAGGGGACTAGGCGTCTCCTTTGTGAAGATGAGCTCTTCGCCTAACATAGTAGGAAGGGAGTTCCTGGGTAGCAGGGGACTAGGGCTCTCCTTTGTGAAGATGAGCTCTTCGCCTAACGCTATAGGAAGGCTGGTCCTGGGTGGCAGAGGACTAGGGATCTCCTTTGTGAAGATGAGCTCTTTGCCTAACGCTGTAGGAAGGGAGGTCCTGCGTGGCAGGGGACTAGGGCTCCCCTTTGTGAAGCTGAGCTCTTTGCCTAGGAAGGCAGGTCCTGGGTGGTAGGGGACTAGGTTTCTCCTTTGTGAAGATGAGCTCTTTGCCTAACGCTGTAGGAAGGGAGGTCCTGGGTGGCAGGGGACTAGAGATCTCCTTTGTGAAGTGAGCTCTTTGCCTAACTCTGTAGGAAGGGAGGTCCTGGGTGGCAGGGGACTAGGGATCTCCTTTGTGAAGTGAGCTCTTTGCCTAACGCTGTAGGAAGGCAGGTCCTGGGTGGAAGGGGACTAGGGATCTCCTTTGTGAAGATGAGCTCTTCGCCTAGGAAGAGAGGTCCTGGGTGGCAGGGGACTAGGGACCTCCTTTGTGAAGATGAGCTCTTTGCCTAACGCTGTAGGAAGGGAGGTCCTGGGTGGCTGGGGACTAGGGATCTCCTTTGTGAAGATGAGCTCTTCTTCTAACGCTGTAACAAGGCAGGTCCTGGGTGGCAGAGGACTAGGGATCTCCTTTGTGAAGATGAGATCTTTGCCTAACGCTGTAGGAAGGGAGGTCCTGGGTGGTAGGGGACTAGGGATCTCCTTTGTGAAGATGAGCTCTTCGCCTAACGCTGTAACAAGGCAGGTCCTGGGTGGCAGGGGACTAGGGATCTCCTTTATGATGATGAGCTCTTCACCTAACGCTGTAGGAAGGGAGGTCCTGGGTGGCCGGGGAATAGGGGTCTCCTTTGTGAAGATGACTCTTTGCCTAACGTTGTAGGAAGGGAGGTCCTGGGTGGCAGGGGACTAGGGATCTCCTTTGTGAAGATGTGCTCTTCGCCAAGGAAGGCAGGTCCTCGGTTGCAGGGGACTAGGGATCTCCTTTGTGAAGAAGAGCTCTTTGCCCAACCTTGTAGGAAGGGAGCTCCTGTGTGGCAGGGGACTAGGCGTCTCCTTTGTGAAGATGAGCTCTTCGCCTAACATAGTAGGAAGGGAGTTCCTGGGTAGCAGGGGACTAGGGCTCTCCTTTGTGAAGATGAGCTCTTCGCCTAACGCTGTAGGAAGGCTGGTCCTGGGTGGCAGAGGACAAGGGATCTCATTTGTGAAGATGAGCTCTTTGCCTAACGCTGTAGGAAGGGAGGTCCTGGGTGGCAGGGGACTAGGGCTCTCCTTTGTGAAGATGAGCTCTTTGCCTAGGAATGGAGGTCCTGGGTGGCAGGCGACTAGGGCTCTCCTTTGTGAAGATGAGCTCTTCGCCTAACGCTGTAGGAAGGGAGGTCCTGGGTGGCAGGGGACTAGGGATCTCCTTTGTGAAGATGAGCTCTTCGCCTAACGCTGTAGGAAGGGAGGTCCTGGGTGGCAGGGGACTATGGATCTCCTTTGTGAAGATGAGCTCTTCTCCTAACGCTGTAACAAGGCAGATCCTGGTTGGCAGGGGACTAGGGATCTCCTTTGTGATGATGAGCTCTTCACCTAACGCTGTAGGAAGGGAGGTCCTACGTGGCAGGGGACTAGGGGTCTCCTTTGTGAAGATGAGCTCTTCGCCTAGGAAGGCAGGTCCTGGGTGGCAGAGGACTAGGGATCTCCTTTGTGAAGATGAGCTCTTTGCCTAACACTGTAGGAAGGGAGGGAATGGGTGGCAGGGGACTAGGCGTCTCCTTTGTGAAGATGAGCTCTCCGCCTAACGCTGTAGGAAGGGAGTTCCTGGGTGGCAGGGGACTAGGGCTCTCCTTTGTGAAGATGAGCTCTTCGCCTAACGCTGTAGGAAGGAAGGTCCTGGGTGGCAGAGGACTAGGGATCTCCTTTGCGAAGATGAGCTCTTTGCCTAACGCTGTAGGAAGGGAGGTTCTGGGTGGCAGGGGACTAGGGCTCTCCTTTGTGAAGATGAGCTCTTCGCCTAACGCTGTAGGAAGTGAGGTCCTGGGTGGCAGAGGACTAGGGATCTCCTTTGTGAAGCTGAGCTGTTCGCCTAACGCTGTAGGAAGGGAGGTCCTGGGTGGCAGGGGACTAGGGCTCTCCTTTGTGAAGGTGAGCTCTTTGCCTAACGCTGTAGGAAGTGAGGTCCTGGGTGGCAGGGGACTAGGGATCTCCTTTGTGAAGTGAGCTCTTTGCCTAACTCTGTAGGAAGGGAGGTCCTGGGTGGCAGGGGACTAGGGATCTCCTTTGTGAAGTGAGCTCTTTGCCTAACGCTGTAGGAAGGGAGTTCCTGGGTGGCAGGGGACTAGGGCTCTCCTTTGTGAAGATGAGCGCTTCGCCTAGCGCTGTAGGAAGGCAGGTCCTGGGTGGCAGAGGACGATCTCCTTTGTGAAGATGAGCTCTTTGCCTAACGCTGTAGGAATGGAGGTCCTGCGTGGCAGGGGACTAGGGCTCTCCTTTGTGAAGCTGAGCTCTTTGCCTAGGAAGGCAGGTCCTGGGTGGTAGGGGACTAGGTGTCTCCTTTGTGAAGATGAGCTCTTTGCCTAACGCTGTAGGAAGGGAGGTCCTGGGTGGCAGGGGACTAGGGATCTCCTTTGTGAAGTGAGCTCTTTGCCTAACGCTGTAGGAAGGCAGGTCCTGGGTGCCAGGGGACTAGGGATCACCTTTGTGAAGATGAGCTCTTCGCCTATGAAGAGAGGTCCTGGGTGGCAGGGGACTAGGGACCTCCTTTGAGAAGATGAGCTCTTTGCCTAACGCTGTAGGAAGGGAGGTCCTGGGTGCAGGGGAATAGGGATCTCCTTTGTGAAGATGAGCTCTTTGCCTAACGCTGTACGAAGGGAGGTCCTGGGTGGCAGGGGACTAGGGGTCTCCTTTGTGAAGATGAGCTCTTCGCCTAGGAAGGGAGGTCCTGGCTGGCAGGGGACTAGGGCTCTCCTTTGTGAAGATGAGCTCTTTGCCTAACGCTGTAGGAAGGGAGGTCCTGGGTGGCAGGGGACTAGGGATCTCCTTTGTGAAGATGAGCTCTTCTTCTAACGCTGTAACAAGGCAGGTCCTGTGTGGCAGAGGACTAGGGATCTCCTTTGTGAAGATGAGATCTTTGCCTAACGCTGTAGGAAGGGAGCTCCTGGGTGGTAGGGGACTAGGGATCTCCTTTGTGAAGATGAGCTCTTCGCCTAACGCTGTAACAAGGCAGGTCCTGGGTGGCAGGGGACTAGGGATCTCCTTTATGATGATGAGCTCTTCACCTAACGCTGTAGGAAAGCTGGTCCTGGGTGGCAGAGGACTAGGGATCTCATTTGTGAAGATGAGCTCTTTGCCTAACGCTGTAGGAAGGGAGGTCCTGGGTGGCAGGGGACTAGGGCTCTCCTTTGTGAAGATGAGCTCTTTGCCTAGGAATGGAGGTCCTGGGTGGCAGGCGACTAGGGATCTCCTTTGTGAAGATAAGCTCTTCGCCTAACGCTGTAGGAGGGAGGTCCTGGGTGGCAGGGGACTAGGGTTCTCCTTTGTGAAGATGAGCTCTTCGCCTAACGCTGTAGGAAGGGAGGTCCTGGGTGGCAGGGAACTAGGGATCTCCTTTGTGAAGATGAGCTCTTCTCCTAACGCTGTAACAAGGCAGGTCCTGGATGGCAGGGGACTAGGGATCTCCTTTGTGATGATGAGCTCTTCACCTAACGCTGTAGGAAGGGAGGTCCTGCGTGGCAGGGGACTAGGGGTCCCCTTTGTGAAGATGACTCTTTGCCTAACGCTGTAGGAAGGGAGGTCCTGGTTGGCAGGGGACTAGGGATCTCCTTTGTGAAGATGAGCTCTTCGCCTAGGAATCGAGGTCCTGTGTGGCAGGGGACTAGGGTCCCCTTTGTGAAGATGAGCTCTTTACCTAGGAAGGGAGGTCCTGGGTGGCAGGGGACTAGGGGTCTCCTTTGTGAAGATGAGCTCTTTGCCTATGAATGCAGGACCCGTGTTGCAGGGGACTAGGGATCTTCTTTGTGAAGATGAGCTCTTTGCCTAAAGCTGTAGGAACGGAGGTCCTGGGTGGCAGGGGACTAGGCGTGTCCTTTGTGAAGATGAGCTCTCTGCCTAACGCTTTAGGAATGGTGTTCCTGGGTGGCAGGGGACTAGGGCTCTCCTTTGTGAAGATGAGCTCTTCGCCTAGGAAGGCAGGTCCTGGGTGGCAGAGGACTAGGGATCTCCTTTGTGAAGATGAGCTCTTTGCCTAACACTGTAGGAAGGGAGGTCCTGCGTGGCAGGGGACTAGGCGTCTCCTTTGTGAAGATGAGCTCTCCGCCTAACGCTGTAGGAAGGGAGTTCCTGGGTGGCAGGGGACTAGGGCTCTCCTTTGTGAAGATGAGCTCTTCGCCTAGGAAGGGAGGTCCTGGGTGGCAGGGGACTAGGCCTCTCCTTTGTGTAGATGAACTCTTTGCCTAATGCTGTAGGAAGGGAGGTCCTGGGTCGCAGGGGACTAGGGCTCTCCTTTGTGAAGATGAGCTCTTTGCCTAACGCTGTAGGAAGGGAGTTCCTGGGTGGCAGGGGACTAGGGCTCTCCTTTGTGAAGATGAGTGCTTCGCCTAACGCTGTAGGAAGGCAGGTCCTGGGTGGCAGAGGACTAGGGATCTCCTTTGTGAAGAAGAGCTCTTTGCCTAACGCTGTAGGAAGGGAGGGCCTGGGTGGCAGGGGACTAGGGCTCTCCTTTGTGAAGAT
Source organism: Ambystoma mexicanum (assembly GCF_040938575.1). Classification (NCBI taxonomy): domain Eukaryota; kingdom Metazoa; phylum Chordata; class Amphibia; order Caudata; family Ambystomatidae; genus Ambystoma; species Ambystoma mexicanum. Next base: position 834,129,876 of record NC_090938.1, on the reverse strand, counting down.
GAGCTCTTTGCCTAGGAAGGGAGGTCCTGGGTGGCAGGGGACTAGGGCTCTCCTTTGTGAAGATGAGCTCTTTTCCTAACGCTGTAGGAAGGGAGGTCCTGGGTGGCAGGGGACTAGGGATCTCCTTTGTGAAGATGAGCTCTTCGCCTAGGAAGGGAGCCCTGAGTGGCAGGGGACTAGGGATCTCCTTTGTGAAGATGAGCTCTTTGCCTAGGAAGGGAGGTCCTGGGTGGCAGGGGACTAGGGCTCTCCTTTGTGTAGATGCGCTCTTTGCCTAACGCTGTACAAGAGAGGTCCTGGGTGGCAGGGGACTAGGCGTCTCCTTTGTGAAGATGAGCTCTTCGCCTAACGCTGTAGGAAGGGAGTTCCTGGGTGGCAGGGGACTAGGGCTCTCCTTTGTGAAGATGAGCTCTTTGCCTAACGCTGTAGGAAGGGAGGTCCTGGGTGGCAGGGGACTAGGGATCTCCTTTGTGAAGATGAGCTCTTCTTCTAACGCTGTAACAAGGCAGGTCCTGGGTGGCAGAGGACTAGGGATCTCCTTTGTGAAGATGAGATCTTCACCTAACGCTGTAGGAAGGCTGGTCCTGGGTGGCAGAGGACTAGGGATCTCATTTGTGAAGATGAGCTCTTTGCCTAACGCTGTAGGAAGGGAGGTCCTGGGTGGCAGGGGACTAGGGCTCTCCTTTGTGAAGATGAGCTCTTTGCCTAGGAATGGAGGTCCTGGGTGGCAGGCGACTAGGGATCTCCTTTGTGAAGATGAGCTCTTCGCCTAACGCTGTAGGAAGGGAGGTCCTGGGTGGCAGGGGACTAGGGATCTCCTTTGTGAAGATGAGCTCTTCTCCTAACGCTGTAACAAGGCAGGTCCTGGATGGCAGGGAACTAGGGATCTCCTTTGTGATGATTAGCTCTTCACCTAACGCTGTAGGAAGGGAGGTCCTGCGTGGCAGGGGACTAGGGGTCTCCTTTGTGAAGATGACTCTTTGCCTAACGCTGTAGGAAGGGAGGTCCTGGTTGGCAGGGGACTAGAGATCTCCTTTGTGAAGATGAGCTCTTCGCCTAGGAAGGGAGGTCCTGTGTGGCAGGGGACTAGGGTCCCCTTTGTGAAGATGAGCTCTTTACCTAGGAAGGGAGGTCCTGGGTGGCAGGGGACTAGGGGTCTCCTTTGTGAAGATGAGCTCTTTGCCTAGGAATGCAGGACCTGGGTTGCAGGGGACTAGGGATCTCCTTTTTGAAGATGAGCTCTTTGCCTAAAGCTGTAGGAAGGGAGGTCCTGGGTGGCAGGGGACTAGGCGTGTCCTTTGTGAAGATGAGCTCTCTGCCTAACGCTTTAGGAAGGGTGTTCCTGGGTGGCAGGGGACTAGGGCTCTCCTTTGTGAAGATGAGCTCTTCGCCTAGGAAGGCAGGTCCTGGGTGGCAGAGGACTAGGGATCTCCTTTGTGAAGCTGAGCTGTTCGCCTAACGCTGTAGGAAGGGAGGTCCTGGGTGGCAGGGGACTAGGGCTCTCCTTTGTGAAGGTGAGCTCTTTGCCTAACGCTGTAGGAAGTGAGGTCCTGGGTGGCAGGGGACTAGGGCTCTCCTTTGTGAAGATGAGCTCTTCGCCTAGGAAGGATGGTCCTGGGTGGCAGGGGACTAGGGATCTCCTTTGTGAAGATGAGCTCTTCGCCTAGGAAAGGAGGTCCTGGGTGGCAGGGAACGAGGGACATCCTTTGTGAAGATGAGCTCTTCGCCTAGGAAGGGAGGTCCTGTGTGGCAGGGGACTAGGGGTCTCCTTTGTGAAGATGAGCTCTTCGCCTAGGAAGGGAGGTCCTGGGTGGCAGGGGACTAGGCCTCTCCTTTGTGTAGATGAACTCTTTGCCTAATGCTGTAGGAAGGGAGGTCCTGGGTGGCAAGGGACTAGGGCTCTGCTTTGTGAAGATGAGCTCTTTGCCTAACGCTGTAGGAAGGGAGTTCCTGGGTGGCAGGGGACTAGGGCTCTCCTTTGTGAAGATGAGCTCTTCGCCTAACGCTGTAGGAAGGGAGATCCTGGGTGGCAGGGGACCAGGCGTCTCCTTTGTGAAGATGAGCTCTTCGCCTAACACTGTAAGAAGGGAGTTCCTGGGTGGCAGAGGACTAGGGCTCTCCTTTGTGAAGATGAGTGCTTCGCCTAACGCTGTAGGAAGGCAGGTCCTGGGTGGCAGAGGACTAGGGATCTCCTTTGTGATGATGAGCTCTTTGCCTAACGCTGTAGGAAGGGAGGTCCTGGGTGGCAGGGGACTAGGGCTCTCCTTTGTGAAGATGAGCTCTTTGCCTAGGAAGGGAGGTCCTGGGTGGCAGGGGACTAGGGCTCTCCTTTGTGAAGATGAGCTCTTTTCCTAACGCTGTAGGAAGGGAGGTCCTGGGTGGCAGGGGACTTTGGATATCCTTTGTGAAGATGAGCTCTTTGCCTAGGAAGGCAGGTCCTGGGTGGCAGGGGACTAGGTGTCTCCTTTGTGAAGATGAGCTCTTTGCCTAATGCTGTAGGAAGGGAGGTCCTGGGTGGCAGGGGACTAGGGATCTCCTTTGTGAAGATGAGCTCTTTGCCTGGGAAGGGAGGTCCTGAGTGGCAGGGACTAGGGATCTCCTTTGTGAAGATGAGCTCTTTGCCTAGGAAAGGAGGTCCTGTATGGCAGGGGACTAGGGTTCTCCTTTGTGAAGATGAGCTCTTCACCTAGGAAGGGAGGTCCTGGGTGGCAGGGGACTAGGGCTCTCCTTTGTGTAGATGCGCTCTTTGCCTAACGCTGTACAAGAGAGGTCCTGGGTGGCAGGGGACTAGGCGTCTCCTTTGTGAAGATGAGCTCTTCGCCTAACGCTGTAGTAAGGGAGTTCCTGGGTGGCAGGGGACTAGGGCTCTCCTTTGTGAAGATGAGCTCTTTGCCTAACGCTGTAGGAAGGGAGGTCCTGTGTGGCAGGGGCCTAGGGCTCTCCTTTGTGAAGATGAGCTCTTTGCCTAGGAAGGGAGGTCCTGGGTGGCAGGGGACTTGGGATCTCCTTTGTGAAGATGAGCTCTTTGCCTAACGCTGTAACAAGGCAGGTCCTGGGTGGCAGGGGCTAGGGATCTCCTTTGTGAAGATGGGCTCTTTGCCTAGGAAGGCAGGTCCTGGGTGGCAGGGGACTAGGTGTCTCCTTTGTGAAGATGAGCTCTTTGCATAACGCTGTAGGAAGGGAGGTCCTGGGTGGCAGGGGACTAGGGATCGCCTTTGTGAAGTGAGCTCTTTGCCTCACGCTGTAGGAAGGGAGGTCCTGGGTGGCAGGGGACTTGGGATCTCCTTTGTGAAGATGAGCTCTTTGCCCAATGCAGTAACAAGGCAGGTCCTGGGTTGCAGGGGACTAGGGATCTTCTTTGTGAAGATGAGCTCTTCACCTAATGCCTTAGGAACTGAGGTCCTGGGTGGCAGGGGACTAGGCGTCTCCTTTGTGAAGATGACTCTTTGCCTAACGCTGTAGGAAGGGAGGTCCTGGGTGGCAGGGGGCTAGGGGTCTCCTTTGTGAAGATGAGCTCTTTGCCTAGGAAGGCAGGTCCTGGGTGGCAGGGGACTAGGTGTCTCCTTTGTGAAGATGAGCTCTTTGCCTAACGCTGTAGGAAGGGATGTCCTGGGTGGCAGGGGACTAGGGATCTCCTTTGTGAAGTGAGCTCTTTGCCTAACGCTGTAGGAAGGGAGTTCCTGGGTGGCAGGGGACTAGGGCTCTCCTTTGTGAAGATGAGCGCTTCGCCTAACGCTGTAGGAAGGCAGGTCCTGGGTGGCAGAGGACTAGGGATCTCCTTTGTGAAGATGAGCTCTTTGCCTAACGCTCTAGGAAGGGAGGTCCTGGGTGGCAGGGGACTAGGGCTCTCCTTTGTGAAGATGAGTTCTTTGCCTAACGCTGTAGGAAGGGAGGTCCTGGGTGGCAGGGGACTAGGGATCTCCTTTGTGAAGATGAGCTCTTCGCCTAGGAAGAGAGGTCCTGGGTGGCAGGGGACTAGGGACCTCCTTTGAGAAGATGAGCTCTTTGCCTAACGCTGTAGGAAGGGAGGTCCTGGGTGCAGGGGAATAGGGATCTCCTTTGTGAAGATGAGATCTTTGCCTAACGCTGTAGGGAGGGAGGTCCTGGGTGGTAGGGGACTAGAGGTCTCCTTTGTGAAGATGAGCTCTTCACCTAGGAAGGGAGGTCCTGGCTGGCAGGGGACTAGGGCTCTCCTTTGTGAAGATGAGCTCTTTGCCTAACGCTGTAGGAAGGGAGGTCCTGGGTGGCTGGGGACTAGGGATCTCCTTTGTGAAGATGAGCTCTTCTTCTAACGCTGTAACAAGGCAGGTCCTGGGTGGCAGAGGACTAGGGATCTCCTTTGTGAAGATGAGATCTTTGCCTAACGCTGTAGGAAGGGAGGTCCTGGGTGGTAGGGGACTAGGGATCTCCTTTGTGAAGATGAGCTCTTCGCCTAACGCTATAACAAGGCAGGTCCTGGGTGGCAGGGGACTAGGGATCTCCTTTATGATGATGAGCTCTTCTCCTAACGCTGTAGGAAGGGAGGTCCTGGGTGGCAGGGGAATAGGGGTCTCCTTTGTGAAGATGACTCTTTGCCTAAGGTTGTAGGAAGGGAGGTCCTGGGTGGCAGGGGACTAGGGATCTCCTTTGTGAAGATGAGCTCTTCGCCAAGGAAGGCAGGTCCTCGGTTGCAGGGGACTAGGCGTCTCCTTTGTGAAGATGAGCTCTTCGCCTAACGCTGTAGGAAGGCTGGTCCTGGGTGGCAGAGGACAAGGGATCTCATTTGTGAAGATGAGCTCTTTGCCTAACGCTGTAGGAAGGGAGGTCCTGGGTGGCAGGGGACTAGGGCTCTCCTTTGTGAAGATGAGCTCTTTGCCTAGGAATGGAGGTCCTGGGTGGCAGGCGACTAGGGCTCTCCTTTGTGAAGATGAGCTCTTCGCCTAACGCTGTAGGAAGGGAGGTCCTGGGTGGCAGGGCACTAGGGATCGCCTTTGTGAAGATGAGCTCTTCGCCTAACGCTGTAGGAAGGGAGGTCCTGGGTGGCAGGGGACTATGGATCTCCTTTGTGAAGATGAGCTCTTCTCCTAACGGTGTACCAAGGCAGGTCCTGGGTGGCAGGGGACTAGGGATCTCCTTTGTGATGATGAGCTCTTCACCTAACGCTGTAGGAAGGGAGGTCCTGCGTGGCAGGGGACTAGGGGTCTCCTTTGTGAAGATGACTCTTTGCCTAACGCTGTAGGAAGGGAGGTCCTGGTTGGCAGGGGACTAGGGATCTCCTTTGTGAAGATGAGCTCTTCGCCTAGGAAGGGAGGTCCTGTGTGGCAGGGGACTAGGGTCCCCTTTGTGAGGATGAGCTCTTTGCCTAGGAAGGGAGGTCTGGGTGGCAGGGGACTAGGGGTCTCCTTTGTGAAGATGAGCTCTTTGCCTAGGAAGGCAGGACCTGGGTTGCAGGGGACTAGGGATCGCCTTTGTGAAGATGAGCTCTTTGCCTAACGCTGTGGGAAGGGAGGTCCTGGGTGGCAGGGGACTAGGCGTGTCCTTTGTGAAGATGAGCTCTCTGCCTAACGCTTTAGGAAGGGTGTTCCTGGGTGGCAGGGGACTAGGGCTCTCCTTTGTGAAGATGAGCTCTTCGCCTAGGAAGGCAGGTCCTGGGTGTCAGAGGACTAGGGATCTCCTTTGTGAAGATGAGCTCTTTGCCTAACACTGTAGGAGGGGAGGTCCTGGGTGGCAGGGGACTAGGCGTCTCCTTTGTGAAGATGGGCTCTCCGGCTAACGCTGTAGGAAGGGAGTTCCTGGGTGGCAGGGGACTAGGGCTCGCCTTTGTGAAGATGAGCTCTTCGCCTAACGCTGTAGGAAGACAGGTCCTGGGTGGCAGAGGACTAGGGATCTCCTTTGCGAAGATGAGCTCTTTGCCTAACGCTGTAGGAAGGGAGGTCCTGGGTGGCTGGGGACTAGGGATCTCCTTTGTGAAGATGAGCTCTTCTTCTAACGCTGTAACAAGGCAGGTCCTGGGTGGCAGAGGACTAGGGATCTCCTTTGTGAAGATGAGATCTTTGCCTAACGCTGTAGGAAGGGAGGTCCTGGGTGGTAGGGGACTAGGGATCTTCTTTGTGAAGATGAGCTCTTCGCCTAACGCTATAACAAGGCAGGTCCTGGGTGGCAGGGGACTAGGGATCTCCTTTATGATGATGAGCTCTTCACCTAACGCTGTAGGAATGGAGGTCCTTGGTGGCAGGGGAATAGGGGTCTCCTTTGTGAAGATGACTCTTTGCCTAAGGTTGTAGGAAGGGAGGTCCTGGCTGGCAGGGGACTAGGGCTCTCCTTTGTGAAGATGAGCTCTTTGCCTAACGCTGTAGGAAGGGAGGTCCTGGGTGGCTGGGGACTAGGGATCTCCTTTGTGAAGATGAGCTCTTCTTCTAACGCTGTAACAAGGCAGGTCCTGGGTGGCAGAGGACTAGGGATCTCCTTTGTGAAGATGAGATCTTTGCCTAACGCTGTAGGAAGGGAGGTCCTGGGTGGTAGGGGACTAGGGATCTCCTTTGTGAAGATGAGCTCTTCGCCTAACGCTATAACAAGGCAGGTCCTGGGTGGCAGGGGACTAGGGATCTCCTTTATGATGATGAGCTCTTCACCTAACGCTGTAGGAAGCGAGGTCCTGGGTGGCAGGGGAATAGGGGTCTCCTTTGTGAAGATGACTCTTTGCCTAAGGTTGTAGGAAGGGAGGTCCTGGGTGGCAGGGGACTAGGGATCTCCTTTGTGAAGATGAGCTCTTCGCCAAGGAAGGCAGGTCCTCGGTTGCAGGGGACTAGGCGTCTCCTTTGTGAAGATGAGCTCTTCGCGTAACGCTGTAGGAAGGCTGGTCCTGGGTGGCAGAGGACAAGGGATCTCATTTGTGAAGATGAGCTCTTTGCCTAACGCTGTAGGAAGGGAGGTCCTGGGTAGCAGGGGACTAGGGCTCTCCTTTGTGAAGATGAGCTCTTTGCCTAGGAATGGAGGTCCTGGGTGGCAGGCGACTAGGGCTCTCCTTTGTGAAGATGAGCTCTTCGCCAAGGAAGGCAGGTCCTCGGTTGCAGGGGACTAGGCGTCTCCTTTGTGAAGATGAGCTCTTCGCCTAACGCTGTAGGAAGGCAGGTCCTGGGTGGCAGAGGACTAGGGATCTCCTTTGCGAAGATGAGCTCTTTGCCTAACGCTGTAGGAAGGGAGGTCCTGGGTGGCTGGGGACTAGGGATCTCCTTTGTGAAGATGAGCTCTTCTTCTAACGCTGTAACAAGGCAGGTCCTGGGTGGCAGAGGACTAGGGATCTCCTTTGTGAAGATGAGATCTTTGCCTAACGCTGTAGGAAGGGAGGTCCTGGGTGGTAGGGGACTAGGGATCTTCTTTGTGAAGATGAGCTCTTCGCCTAATGCTATAACAAGGCAGGTCCTGGGTGGCGGGGGACTAGGGATCTCCTTTATGATGATGAGCTCTTCACCTAACGCTGTAGGAAGGGAGGTCCTGGGTGGCAGGGGATTAGGGGTCTCCTTTGTGAAGATGACTCTTTGCCTATGGTTGTAGGAAGGGAGGTCCTGGCTGGCAGGGGACTAGGGCTCTCCTTTGTGAAGATGAGCTCTTTGCCTAACGCTGTAGGAAGGGAGGTCCTGGGTGGCTGGGGACTAGGGATCTCCTTTGTGAAGATGAGCTCTTCTTCTAACGCTGTAACAAGGCAGGTCCTGGGTGGCAGAGGACTAGGGATCTCCTTTGTGAAGATGAGATCTTTGCCTAACGCTGTAGGAAGGGAGGTCCTGGGTGGTAGGGGACTAGGGATCTCCTTTGTGAAGATGAGCTCTTCGCCTAACGCTATAACAAGGCAGGTCCTGGGTGGCAGGGGACTAGGGATCTCCTTTATGATGATGAGCTCTTCACCTAACGCTGTAGGAAGGGAGGTCCTGGGTGGCAGGGGAATAGGGGTCTCCTTTGTGAAGATGACTCTTTGCCTAAGGTTGTAGGAAGGGAGGTCCTGGGTGGCAGGGGACTAGGGATCTCCTTTGTGAAGATGAGCTCTTCGCCAAAGAAGGCAGGTCCTCGGTTGCAGGGGACTAGGCGTCTCCTTTGTGAAGATGAGCTCTTCGCGTAACGCTGTAGGAAGGCTGGTCCTGGGTGGCAGAGGACAAGGGATCTCATTTGTGAAGATGAGCTCTTTGCCTAACGCTGTAGGAAGGGAGGTCCTGGGTGGCAGGGGACTAGGGCTCTCCTTTGTGAAGATGAGCTCTTTGCCTAGGAATGGAGGTCCTGGGTGGCAGGCGACTAGGGCTCTCCTTTGTGAAGATGAGCTCTTCACCTAACGCTGTAGGAAGGGAGGTCCTGGGTGGCAGGGGACTAGGGATCGCCTTTGTGAAGATGAGCTCTTCGCCTAACGCTGTAGGAAGGGAGGTCCTGGGTGGCAGGGGACTATGGATCTCCTTTGTGAAGATGAGCTCTTCTCCTAACGCTGTACCAAGGCAGGTCCTGGGTGGCAGGGGACTAGGGATCTCCTTTGTGATGATGAGCTCTTCACCTAACGCTGTAGGAAGGGAGGTCCTGCGTGGCAGGGGACTAGGGGTCTCCTTTGTGAAGATGACTCTTTGCCTAACGCTGTAGGAAGGGAGGTCCTGGTTGGCAGGGGACTAGGGATCTCCTTTGTGAAGATGAGCTCTTCGCCTAGGAAGGGAGGTCCTGTGTGGCAGGGGACTAGGGTCCCCTTTGTGAGGATGAGCTCTTTGCCTAGGAAGGGAGGTCTGGGTGGCAGGGGACTAGGGGTCTCCTTTGTGAAGATGAGCTCTTTGCCTAGGAAGGCAGGACCTGGGTTGAAGGGGACTAGGGATCACCTTTGTGAAGATGAGCTCTTTGCCTAACGCTGTAGGAAGGGAGGTCCTGGGTGGCAGGGGACTAGGCGTGTCCTTTGTGAAGATGAGCTCTCTGCCTAACGCTTTAGGAAGGGTGTTCCTGGGTGGCAGGGGACTAGGGCTCTCCTTTGTGAAGATGAGCTCTTCGCCTAGGAAGGCAGGTCCTGGGTGTCAGAGGACTAGGGATCTCCTTTGTGAAGATGAGCTCTTTGCCTAACACTGTAGGAAGGGAGGTCCTGGGTGGCAGGGGACTAGGCGTCTCCTTTGTGAAGATGAGCTCTCCGGCTAACGCTGTAGGAAGGGAGTTCCTGGGTGGCAGGGGACTAGGGCTCTCCTTTGTGAAGATGAGCTCTTCGCCTAACGCTGTAGGAAGGCAGGTCCTGGGTGGCAGAGGACTAGGGATCTCCTTTGCGAAGATGAGCTCTTTGCCTAACGCTGTAGGAAGGGAGGTCCTGGGTGGCAGGGGACTAGGGCTCTCCTTTGTGAAGATGAGCTCTTTGCTTAACGCTGTAGGAAGTGAGGTCCTGGGTGGCAGAGGACTAGGGATCTCCTTTGTGAAGCTGAGCTGTTCGCCTAACGCTGTAGGAAGGGAGGTCCTGCGTGGCAGGGGACTAGGGGTCTCCTTTGTGAAGATGACTCTTTGCCTAACGCTGTAGGAAGGGAGGTCCTGGTTGGCAGGGGACTAGGGATCTCCTTTGTGAAGATGAGCTCTTCGCCTAGGAAGGGAGGTCCTGTGTGGCAGGGGACTAGGGTCCCCTTTGTGAAGATGAGCTCTTTACCTAGGAAGGGAGGTCCTGGGTGGCAGGGGACTAGGGGTCTCCTTTGTGAAGATGAGCTCTTTGCCTAGGAATGCAGGACCTGGGTTGCAGGGGACTAGGGATCTCCTTTTTGAAGATGAGCTCTTTGCCTAAAGCTGTAGGAAGGGAGGTCCTGGGTGGCAGGGGACTAGGCGTGTCCTTTGTGAAGATGAGCTCTCTGCCTAACGCTTTAGGAAGGGTGTTTCTGGGTGGCAGGGGACTAGGGCTCTCCTTTGTGAAGATGAGCTCTTCGCCTAGGAAGGCAGGTCCTGGGTGGCAGAGGACTAGGGATCTCCTTTGTGAAGCTGAGCTGTTCGCCTAACGCTGTAGGAAGGGAGGTCCTGGGTGGCAGGGGACTAGGGCTCTCCTTTGTGAAGGTGAGCTCTTTGCCTAACGCTGTAGGAAGTGAGGTCCTGGGTGGCAGGGGACTAGGGCTCTCCTTTGTGAAGATGAGCTCTTCGCCTAGGAAGGATGGTCCTGGGTGGCAGGGGACTAGGGATCTCCTTTGTGAAGATGAGCTCTTCGCCTAGGAAAGGAGGTCCTGGGTGGCAGGGAACTAGGGATATCCTTTGTGAAGATGAGCTCTTCGCCTAGGAAGGGAGGTCCTGTGTGGCAGGGGACTAGGGGTCTCCTTTGTGAAGATGAGCTCTTCGCCTAGGAAGGGAGGTCCTGGGTGGCAGGGGACTAGGCCTCTCCTTTGTGTAGATGAACTCTTTGCCTAATGCTGTAGGAAGGGAGGTCCTGGGTGGCAGGGGACTAGGGCTCTCCTTTGTGAAGATGAGCTCTTTGCCTAACGCTGTAGGAAGGGATTCCTGGGTGGCAGGGGACTAGGGCTCTCCTTTGTGAAGATGAGCTCTTCGCCTAACGCTGTAGGAAGGGAGATCCTGGGTGGCAGGGGACCAGGCGTCTCCTTTGTGAAGATGAGCTCTTCGCCTAACGCTGTAAGAAGGGAGTTCCTGGGTGGCAGAGGACTAGGGCTCTCCTTTGTGAAGATGAGTGCTTCGCCTAACGCTGTAGGAAGGCAGGTCCTGGGTGGCAGAGGACTAGGGATCTCCTTTGTGAAGATGAGCTCTTCGCCTAGGAAGGGAGGTCCTGTGTGGCAGGGGACTAGGGTCCCCTTTGTGAGGATGAGCTCTTTGCCTAGGAAGGGAGGTCTGGGTGGCAGGGGACTAGGGGTCTCCTTTGTGAAGATGAGCTCTTTGCCTAGGAAGGCAGGACCTGGGTTGCAGGGGACTAGGGATCTCCTTTGTGAAGATGAGCTCTTCGCCTAGGAAGGGAGGTCCTGTGTGGCAGGGGACTAGGGTCCCCTTTGTGAGGATGAGCTCTTTGCCTAGGAAGGGAGGTCTGGGTGGCAGGGGACTAGGGGTCTCCTTTGTGAAGATGAGCTCTTTGCCTAGGAAGGCAGGACCTGGGTTGCAGGGGACTAGGGCTCTCCTTTGTGAAGATGAGCTCTTCGCCTAGGAAGGCAGGTCCTGGGTGGCAGAGGACTAGGGATCTCCTTTGTGAAGCTGATCTGTTCGCCTAACGCTGTAGGAAGGGAGGTCCTGGGTGGCAGGGGACTAGGGCTCTCCTTTGTGAAGGTGAGCTCTTTGCCTAACGCTGTAGGAAGTGAGGTCCTGGGTGGCAGGGGACTAGGGCTCTCCTTTGTGAAGATGAGCTCTTCGCCTAGGAAGGATGGTCCTGGGTGGCAGGGGACTAGGGATCTCCTTTGTGAAGATGAGCTCTTCGCCTAGGAAAGGAGGTCCTGGGTGGCAGGGAACTAGGGATATCCTTTGTGAAGATGAGCTCTTCGCCTAGGAAGGGAGGTCCTGTGTGGCAGGGGACTAGGGGTCTCCTTTGTGAAGATGAGCTCTTCGCCTAGGAAGGGAGGTCCTGGGTGGCAGGGGACTAGGCCTCTCCTTTGTGTAGATGAACTCTTTGCCTAATGCTGTAGGAAGGGAGGTCCTGGGTGGCAGGGGACTAGGGCTCTCCTTTGTGAAGATGAGCTCTTTGCCTAACGCTGTAGGAAGGGATTCCTGGGTGGCAGGGGACTAGGGCTCTCCTTTGTGAAGATGAGCTCTTCGCCTAACGCTGTAGGAAGGGAGATCCTGGGTGGCAGGGGACCAGGCGTCTCCTTTGTGAAGATGAGCTCTTCGCCTAACGCTGTAAGAAGGGAGTTCCTGGGTGGCAGAGGACTAGGGCTCTCCTTTGTGAAGATGAGTGCTTCGCCTAACGCTGTAGGAAGGCAGGTCCTGGGTGGCAGAGGACTAGGGATCTCCTTTGTGATGATGAGCTCTTTGCCTAACGCTGCAGGAAGGGAGGTCCTGGGTGGCAGGGGACTAGGGCTCTCCTTTGTGAAGATGAGCTCTTTGCCTAGGAAGGGAGGTCCTGGGTGGCAGGGGACTAGGGCTCTCCTTTGTGAAGATGAGCTCTTTTCCTAACGCTGTAGGAAGGGAGGTCCTGGGTGGCAGGGGACTTGGGATATCCTTTGTGAAGATGAGCTCTTTGCCTAGGAAGGCAGGTCCTGGGTGGCAGGGGACTAGGTGTCTCCTTTGTGAAGATGAGCTCTTTGCCTAATGCTGTAGGAAGGGAGGTCCTGGGTGGCAGGGGACTAGGGATCTCCTTTGTGAAGATGAGCTCTTTGCCTAGGAAGGGAGGTCCTGAGTGGCAGGGACTAGGGATGTCCTTTGTGAAGATGAGCTCTTTGCCTAGGAAAGGAGGTCCTGGGTGGCAGGGGACTAGGGCTCTCCTTTGTGTAGATGCGCTCTTTGCCTAACGCTGTACAAGAGAGGTCCTGGGTGGCAGGGGACTAGGCGTCTCCTTTGTGAAGATGAGCTCTTCGCCTAACGCTGTAGCAAGGGAGTTCCTGGGTGGCAGGGGACTAGGGCTCTCCTTTGTGAAGATGAGCTCTTTGCCTAACGCTGTAGGAAGGGAGGTCCTGTGTGGCAGGGGACTAGGGCTCTCCTTTGTGAAGATGAGCTCTTTGCCTAGGAAGGGAGGTCCTGGGTGGCAGGGGACTTGGGATCTCCTTTGTGAAGATGAGCTCTTTGCCTAACGCTGTAACAAGGCAGGTCCTGGGTGGCAGGGGCTAGGGATCTCCTTTGTAAAGATGGGCTCTTTGCCTGGGAAGGCAGGTCCTGGGTGGCAGGGGACTAGGTGTCTTCTTTGTGAAGATGAGCTCTTTGCATAACGCTGTAGGAAGGGAGGTCCTGGGTGGCAGGGGACTAGGGATCGCCTTTGTGAAGTGAGCTCTTTGCCTCACGCTGTAGGAAGGGAGGTCCTGGGTGGCAGGGGACTTGGGATCTCCTTTGTGAAGATGAGCTCTTTGCCCAATGCAGTAACAAGGCAGGTCCTGGGTTGCAGGGGACTAGGGATCTTCTTTGTGAAGATGAGCTCTTCACCTAATGCCTTAGGAACTGAGGTCCTGGGTGGCAGGGGACTAGGCGTCTCCTTTGTGAAGATGACTCTTTGCCTAACGCTGTAGGAAGGGAGGTCCTGGGTGGCAGGGGGCTAGGGGTCTCCTTTGTGAAGATGAGCTCTTTGCCTAGGAAGGCAGGTCCTGGGTGGCAGGGGACTAGGGCTCTCCTTTGTGAAGATGAGCGCTTCGCCTAACGCTGTAGGAAGGCAGGTCCTGGGTGGCAGAGGACTAGGGATCTCCTTTGTGAAGATGTGCTCTTTGCCTAACGCTCTAGGAAGGGAGGTCCTGGGTGGCAGGGGACTAGGGCTCTCCTTTGTGAAGATGAGTTCTTTGCCTAACGCTGTAGGAAGGGAGGTCCTGGGTGGCAGGGGACTAGGGATCTCCTTTGTGAAGATGAGCTCTTCGCCTAGGAAGAGAGGTCCTGGGTGGCAGGGGACTAGGGACCTCCTTTGAGAAGATGAGCTCTTTGCCTAACGCTGTAGGAAGGGAGGTCCTGGGTGCAGGGGAATAGGGATCTCCTTTGTGAAGATGAGATCTTTGCCTAACGCTGTAGGGAGGGAGGTCCTGGGTGGTAGGGCTCTCCTTTGTGAAGATGAGCTCTTTGCCTAACGCTGTAGGAAGGGAGGTCCTGGGTGGCTGGGGACTAGGGATCTCCTTTGTGAAGATGAGCTCTTCTTCTAACGCTGTAACAAGGCAGGTCCTGGGTGGCAGAGGACTAGGGATCTCCTTTGTGAAGATGAGATCTTTGCCTAACGCTGTAGGAAGGGAGGTCCTGGGTGGTAGGGGACTAGGGATCTCCTTTGTGAAGATGAGCTCTTCGCCTAACGCTATAACAAGGTAGGTCCTGGGTGGCAGGGGACTAGGGATCTCCTTTATGATAATGAGCTCTTCTCCTAACGCTGTAGGAAGGGAGGTCCTGGGTGGCAGGGGAATAGGGGTCTCCTTTGTGAAGATGACTCTTTGCCTAAGGTTGTAGGAAGGGAGGTCCTGGGTGGCAGGGGACTAGGGATCTCCTTTGTGAAGATGAGCTCTTCGCCAAGGAAGGCAGGTCCTCGGTTGCAGGGGACTAGGCGTCTCCTTTGTGAAGATGAGCTCTTCGCCTAACGCTGTAGGAAGGCTGGTCCTGGGTGGCAGAGGACAAGGGATCTCATTTGTGAAGATGAGCTCTTTGCCTAACGCTGTAGGAAGGGAGGTCCTGGGTGGCAGGGGACTAGGGCTCTCCTTTGTGAAGATGAGCTCTTTGCCTAGGAATGGAGGTCCTGGGTGGCAGGCGACTAGGGCTCTCCTTTGTGAAGATGAACTCTTTGCCTAATGCTGTAGGAAGGGAGGTCCTGGGTCGCAGGGGACTAGGGCTCTCCTTTGTGAAGATGAGCTCTTTGCCTAACGCTGTAGGAAGGGAGTTCCTGGGTGGCAGGGGACTAGGGCTCTCCTTTGTGAAGATGAGTGCTTCGCCTAACGCTGTAGGAAGGCAGGTCCTGGGTGGCAGAGGACTAGGGATCTCCTTTGTGAAGAAGAGCTCTTTGCCTAACGCTGTAGGAAGGGAGGGCCTGGGTGGCAGGGGACTAGGGCTCTCCTTTGTGAAGATGAGCTCTTTGCCTAGGAAGGGAGGTCCTGGGTGGCAGGGGACTAGGGCTCTCCTTTGTGAAGATGAGCTCTTTTCCTAACGCTGTAGGAAGGGAGGTCCTGGGTGGCAGGGGACTAGGGATCTCCTTTGTGAAGATGAGCTCTTCGCCTAGGAAGGGAGCCCTGAGTGGCAGGGGACTAGGGATCTCCTTTGTGAAGATGAGCTCTTTGCCTAGGAAGGGAGGTCCTGGGTGGCAGGGGACTAGGGCTCTCCTTTGTGTAGATGCGCTCTTTGCCTAACGCTGTACAAGAGAGGTCCTGGGTGGCAGGGGACTAGGCGTCTCCTTTGTGAAGATGAGCTCTTCGCCTAACGCTGTAGGAAGGGAGTTCCTGGGTGGCAGGGGACTAGGGCTCTCCTTTGTGAAGATGAGCTCTTTGCCTAACGCTGTAGGAAGGGAGGTCCTGGGTGGCAGGGGACTAGGTATCTCCTTTGTGAAGATGAGCTCTTCTTCTAACGCTGTAACAAGGCAGGTCCTGGGTGGCAGAGGACTAGGGATCTCCTTTGTGAAGATGAGATCTTCACCTAACGCTGTAGGAAGGCTGGTCCTGGGTGGCAGAGGACTAGGGATCTCATTTGTGAAGATGAGCTCTTTGCCTAACGCTGTAGGAAGGGAGGTCCTGGGTGGCAGGGGACTAGGGCTCTCCTTTGTGAAGATGAGCTCTTTGCCTAGGAATGGAGGTCCTGGGTGGCAGGCGACTAGGGATCTCCTTTGTGAAGATGAGCTCTTCGCCTAACGCTGTAGGAAGGGAGGTCCTGGGTGGCAGGGGACTAGGGATCTCCTTTGTGAAGATGAGCTCTTCTCCTAACGCTGTAACAAGGCAGGTCCTGGATGGCAGGGAACTAGGGATCTCCTTTGTGATGATTAGCTCTTCACCTAACGCTGTAGGAAGGGAGGTCCTGCGTGGCAGGGGACTAGGGGTCTCCTTTGTGAAGATGACTCTTTGCCTAACGCTGTAGGAAGGGAGGTCCTGGTTGGCAGGGGACTAGAGATCTCCTTTGTGAAGATGAGCTCTTCGCCTAGGAAGGGAGGTCCTGTGTGGCAGGGGACTAGGGTCCCCTTTGTGAAGATGAGCTCTTTACCTAGGAAGGGAGGTCCTGGGTGGCAGGGGACTAGGGGTCTCCTTTGTGAAGATGAGCTCTTTGCCTAGGAATGCAGGACCTGGGTTGCAGGGGACTAGGGATCTCCTTTTTGAAGATGAGCTCTTTGCCTAAAGCTGTAGGAAGGGAGGTCCTGGGTGGCAGGGGACTAGGCGTGTCCTTTGTGAAGATGAGCTCTCTGCCTAACGCTTTAGGAAGGGTGTTCCTGGGTGGCAGGGGACTAGGGCTCTCCTTTGTGAAGATGAGCTCTTCGCCTAGGAAGGCAGGTCCTGGGTGGCAGAGGACTAGGGATCTCCTTTGTGAAGCTGAGCTGTTCGCCTAACGCTGTAGGAAGGGAGGTCCTGGGTGGCAGGGGACTAGGGCTCTCCTTTGTGAAGGTGAGCTCTTTGCCTAACGCTGTAGGAAGTGAGGTCCTGGGTGGCAGGGGACTAGGGCTCTCCTTTGTGAAGATGAGCTCTTCGCCTAGGAAGGATGGTCCTGGGTGGCAGGGGACTAGGGATCTCCTTTGTGAAGATGAGCTCTTCGCCTAGGAAAGGAGGTCCTGGGTGGCAGGGAACTAGGGACATCCTTTGTGAAGATGAGCTCTTCGCCTAGGAAGGGAGGTCCTGTGTGGCAGGGGACTAGGGGTCTCCTTTGTGAAGATGAGCTCTTCGCCTAGGAAGGGAGGTCCTGGGTGGCAGGGGACTAGGCCTCTCCTTTGTGTAGATGAACTCTTTGCCTAATGCTGTAGGAAGGGAGGTCCTGGGTGGCAAGGGACTAGGGCTCTCCTTTGTGAAGATGAGCTCTTTGCCTAACGCTGTAGGAAGGGAGTTCCTGGGTGGCAGGGGACTAGGGCTCTCCTTTGTGAAGATGAGCTCTTCGCCTAACGCTGTAGGAAGGGAGATCCTGGGTGGCAGGGGACCAGGCGTCTCCTTTGTGAAGATGAGCTCTTCGCCTAACACTGTAAGAAGGGAGTTCCTGGGTGGCAGAGGACTAGGGCTCTCCTTTGTGAAGATGAGTGCTTCGCCTAACGCTGTAGGAAGGCAGGTCCTGGGTGGCAGAGGACTAGGGATCTCCTTTGTGATGATGAGCTCTTTGCCTAACGCTGTAGGAAGGGAGGTCCTGGGTGGCAGGGGACTAGGGCTCTCCTTTGTGAAGATGAGCTCTTTGCCTAGGAAGGGAGGTCCTGGGTGGCAGGGGACTAGGGCTCTCCTTTGTGAAGATGAGCTCTTTTCCTAACGCTGTAGGAAGGGAGGTCCTGGGTGGCAGGGGACTTTGGATATCCTTTGTGAAGATGAGCTCTTTGCCTAGGAAGGCAGGTCCTGGGTGGCAGGGGACTAGGTGTCTCCTTTGTGAAGATGAGCTCTTTGCCTAATGCTGTAGGAAGGGAGGTCCTGGGTGGCAGGGGACTAGGGATCTCCTTTGTGAAGATGAGCTCTTTGCCTGGGAAGGGAGGTCCTGAGTGGCAGGGACTAGGGATCTCCTTTGTGAAGATGAGCTCTTTGCCTAGGAAAGGAGGTCCTGTATGGCAGGGGACTAGGGTTCTCCTTTGTGAAGATGAGCTCTTCACCTAGGAAGGGAGGTCCTGGGTGGCAGGGGACTAGGGCTCTCCTTTGTGTAGATGCGCTCTTTGCCTAACGCTGTACAAGAGAGGTCCTGGGTGGCAGGGGACTAGGCGTCTCCTTTGTGAAGATGAGCTCTTCGCCTAACGCTGTAGTAAGGGAGTTCCTGGGTGGCAGGGGACTAGGGCTCTCCTTTGTGAAGATGAGCTCTTTGCCTAACGCTGTAGGAAGGGAGGTCCTGTGTGGCAGGGGACTAGGGCTCTCCTTTGTGAAGATGAGCTCTTTGCCTAGGAAGGGAGGTCCTGGGTGGCAGGGGACTTGGGATCTCCTTTGTGAAGATGAGCTCTTTGCCTAACGCTGTAACAAGGCAGGTCCTGGGTGGCAGGGGCTAGGGATCTCCTTTGTGAAGATGGGCTCTTTGCCTAGGAAGGCAGGTCCTGGGTGGCAGGGGACTAGGTGTCTCCTTTGTGAAGATGAGCTCTTTGCATAACGCTGTAGGAAGGGAGGTCCTGGGTGGCAGGGGACTAGGGATCGCCTTTGTGAAGTGAGCTCTTTGCCTCACGCTGTAGGAAGGGAGGTCCTGGGTGGCAGGGGACTTGGGATCTCCTTTGTGAAGATGAGCTCTTTGCCCAATGCAGTAACAAGGCAGGTCCTGGGTTGCAGGGGACTAGGGATCTTCTTTGTGAAGATGAGCTCTTCACCTAATGCCTTAGGAACTGAGGTCCTGGGTGGCAGGGGACTAGGCGTCTCCTTTGTGAAGATGACTCTTTGCCTAACGCTGTAGGAAGGGAGGTCCTGGGTGGCAGGGGGCTAGGGGTCTCCTTTGTGAACATGAGCTCTTTGCCTAGGAAGGCAGGTCCTGGGTGGCAGGGGACTAGGTGTCTCCTTTGTGAAGATGAGCTCTTTGCCTAACGCTGTAGGAAGGGATGTCCTGGGTGGCAGGGGACTAGGGATCTCCTTTGTGAAGTGAGCTCTTTGCCTAACGCTGTAGGAAGGGAGTTCCTGGGTGGCAGGGGACTAGGGCTCTCCTTTGTGAAGATGAGCGCTTCGCCTAACGCTGTAGGAAGGCAGGTCCTGGGTGGCAGAGGACTAGGGATCTCCTTTGTGAAGATGAGCTCTTTGCCTAACGCTCTAGGAAGGGAGGTCCTGGGTGGCAGGGGACTAGGGCTCTCCTTTGTGAAGATGAGTTCTTTGCCTAACGCTGTAGGAAGGGAGGTCCTGGGTGGCAGGGGACTAGGGATCTCCTTTGTGAAGATGAGCTCTTCGCCTAGGAAGAGAGGTCCTGGGTGGCAGGGGACTAGGGACCTCCTTTGAGAAGATGAGCTCTTTGCCTAACGCTGTAGGAAGGGAGGTCCTGGGTGCAGGGGAATAGGGATCTCCTTTGTGAAGATGAGATCTTTGCCTAACGCTGTAGGGAGGGAGGTCCTGGGTGGTAGGGGACTAGAGGTCTCCTTTGTGAAGATGAGCTCTTCACCTAGGAAGGGAGGTCCTGGCTGGCAGGGGACTAGGGCTCTCCTTTGTGAAGATGAGCTCTTTGCCTAACGCTGTAGGAAGGGAGGTCCTGGGTGGCTGGGGACTAGGGATCTCCTTTGTGAAGATGAGCTCTTCTTCTAACGCTGTAACAAGGCAGGTCCTGGGTGGCAGAGGACTAGGGATCTCCTTTGTGAAGATGAGATCTTTGCCTAACGCTGTAGGAAGGGAGGTCCTGGGTGGTAGGGGACTAGGGATCTCCTTTGTGAAGATGAGCTCTTCGCCTAACGCTATAACAAGGCAGGTCCTGGGTGGCAGGGGACTAGGGATCTCCTTTATGATGATGAGCTCTTCTCCTAACGCTGTAGGAAGGGAGGTCCTGGGTGGCAGGGGAATAGGGGTCTCCTTTGTGAAGATGACTCTTTGCCTAAGGTTGTAGGAAGGGAGGTCCTGGGTGGCAGGGGACTAGGGATCTCCTTTGTGAAGATGAGCTCTTCGCCAAGGAAGGCAGGTCCTCGGTTGCAGGGGACTAGGCGTCTCCTTTGTGAAGATGAGCTCTTCGCCTAACGCTGTAGGAAGGCTGGTCCTGGGTGGCAGAGGACAAGGGATCTCATTTGTGAAGATGAGCTCTTTGCCTAACGCTGTAGGAAGGGAGGTCCTGGGTGGCAGGGGACTAGGGCTCTCCTTTGTGAAGATGAGCTCTTTGCCTAGGAATGGAGGTCCTGGGTGGCAGGCGACTAGGGCTCTCCTTTGTGAAGATGAGCTCTTCGCCTAACGCTGTAGGAAGGGAGGTCCTGGGTGGCAGGGCACTAGGGATCGCCTTTGTGAAGATGAGCTCTTCGCCTAACGCTGTAGGAAGGGAGGTCCTGGGTGGCAGGGGACTATGGATCTCCTTTGTGAAGATGAGCTCTTCTCCTAACGCTGTACCAAGGCAGGTCCTGGGTGGCAGGGGACTAGGGATCTCCTTTGTGATGATGAGCTCTTCACCTAACGCTGTAGGAAGGGAGGTCCTGCGTGGCAGGGGACTAGGGGTCTCCTTTGTGAAGATGACTCTTTGCCTAACGCTGTAGGAAGGGAGGTCCTGGTTGGCAGGGGACTAGGGATCTCCTTTGTGAAGATGAGCTCTTCGCCTAGGAAGGGAGGTCCTGTGTGGCAGGGGACTAGGGTCCCCTTTGTGAGGATGAGCTCTTTGCCTAGGAAGGGAGGTCTGGGTGGCAGGGGACTAGGGGTCTCCTTTGTGAAGATGAGCTCTTTGCCTAGGAAGGCAGGACCTGGGTTGCAGGGGACTAGGGATCGCCTTTGTGAAGATGAGCTCTTTGCCTAACGCTGTGGGAAGGGAGGTCCTGGGTGGCAGGGGACTAGGCGTGTCCTTTGTGAAGATGAGCTCTCTGCCTAACGCTTTAGGAAGGGAGTTCCTGGGTGGCAGGGGACTAGGGCTCTCCTTTGTGAAGATGAGCTCTTCGCCTAGGAAGGCAGGTCCTGGGTGTCAGAGGACTAGGGATCTCCTTTGTGAAGATGAGCTCTTTGCCTAACACTGTAGGAGGGGAGGTCCTGGGTGGCAGGGGACTAGGCGTCTCCTTTGTGAAGATGGGCTCTCCGGCTAACGCTGTAGGAAGGGAGTTCCTGGGTGGCAGGGGACTAGGGCTCGCCTTTGTGAAGATGAGCTCTTCGCCTAACGCTGTAGGAAGACAGGTCCTGGGTGGCAGAGGACTAGGGATCTCCTTTGCGAAGATGAGCTCTTTGCCTAACGCTGTAGGAAGGGAGGTCCTGGGTGGCTGGGGACTAGGGATCTCCTTTGTGAAGATGAGCTCTTCTTCTAACGCTGTAACAAGGCAGGTCCTGGGTGGCAGAGGACTAGGGATCTCCTTTGTGAAGATGAGATCTTTGCCTAACGCTGTAGGAAGGGAGGTCCTGGGTGGTAGGGGACTAGGGATCTTCTTTGTGAAGATGAGCTCTTCGCCTAACGCTATAACAAGGCAGGTCCTGGGTGGCAGGGGACTAGGGATCTCCTTTATGATGATGAGCTCTTCACCTAACGCTGTAGGAATGGAGGTCCTTGGTGGCAGGGGAATAGGGGTCTCCTTTGTGAAGATGACTCTTTGCCTAAGGTTGTAGGAAGGGAGGTCCTGGCTGGCAGGGGACTAGGGCTCTCCTTTGTGAAGATGAGCTCTTTGCCTAACGCTGTAGGAAGGGAGGTCCTGGGTGGCTGGGGACTAGGGATCTCCTTTGTGAAGATGAGCTCTTCTTCTAACGCTGTAACAAGGCAGGTCCTGGGTGGCAGAGGACTAGGGATCTCCTTTGTGAAGATGAGATCTTTGCCTAACGCTGTAGGAAGGGAGGTCCTGGGTGGTAGGGGACTAGGGATCTCCTTTGTGAAGATGAGCTCTTCGCCTAACGCTATAACAAGGCAGGTCCTGGGTGGCAGGGGACTAGGGATCTCCTTTATGATGATGAGCTCTTCACCTAACGCTGTAGGAAGCGAGGTCCTGGGTGGCAGGGGAATAGGGGTCTCCTTTGTGAAGATGACTCTTTGCCTAAGGTTGTAGGAAGGGAGGTCCTGGGTGGCAGGGGACTAGGGATCTCCTTTGTGAAGATGAGCTCTTCGCCAAGGAAGGCAGGTCCTCGGTTGCAGGGGACTAGGCGTCTCCTTTGTGAAGATGAGCTCTTCGCGTAACGCTGTAGGAAGGCTGGTCCTGGGTGGCAGAGGACAAGGGATCTCATTTGTGAAGATGAGCTCTTTGCCTAACGCTGTAGGAAGGGAGGTCCTGGGTAGCAGGGGACTAGGGCTCTCCTTTGTGAAGATGAGCTCTTTGCCTAGGAATGGAGGTCCTGGGTGGCAGGCGACTAGGGCTCTCCTTTGTGAAGATGAGCTCTTCGCCAAGGAAGGCAGGTCCTCGGTTGCAGGGGACTAGGCGTCTCCTTTGTGAAGATGAGCTCTTCGCCTAACGCTGTAGGAAGGCAGGTCCTGGGTGGCAGAGGACTAGGGATCTCCTTTGCGAAGATGAGCTCTTTGCCTAACGCTGTAGGAAGGGAGGTCCTGGGTGGCTGGGGACTAGGGATCTCCTTTGTGAAGATGAGCTCTTCTTCTAACGCTGTAACAAGGCAGGTCCTGGGTGGCAGAGGACTAGGGATCTCCTTTGTGAAGATGAGATCTTTGCCTAACGCTGTAGGAAGGGAGGTCCTGGGTGGTAGGGGACTAGGGATCTTCTTTGTGAAGATGAGCTCTTCGCCTAATGCTATAACAAGGCAGGTCCTGGGTGGCGGGGGACTAGGGATCTCCTTTATGATGATGAGCTCTTCACCTAACGCTGTAGGAAGGGAGGTCCTGGGTGGCAGGGGATTAGGGGTCTCCTTTGTGAAGATGACTCTTTGCCTATGGTTGTAGGAAGGGAGGTCCTGGCTGGCAGGGGACTAGGGCTCTCCTTTGTGAAGATGAGCTCTTTGCCTAACGCTGTAGGAAGGGAGGTCCTGGGTGGCTGGGGACTAGGGATCTCCTTTGTGAAGATGAGCTCTTCTTCTAACGCTGTAACAAGGCAGGTCCTGGGTGGCAGAGGACTAGGGATCTCCTTTGTGAAGATGAGATCTTTGCCTAACGCTGTAGGAAGGGAGGTCCTGGGTGGTAGGGGACTAGGGATCTCCTTTGTGAAGATGAGCTCTTCGCCTAACGCTATAACAAGGCAGGTCCTGGGTGGCAGGGGACTAGGGATCTCCTTTATGATGATGAGCTCTTCACCTAACGCTGTAGGAAGGGAGGTCCTGGGTGGCAGGGGAATAGGGGTCTCCTTTGTGAAGATGACTCTTTGCCTAAGGTTGTAGGAAGGGAGGTCCTGGGTGGCAGGGGACTAGGGATCTCCTTTGTGAAGATGAGCTCTTCGCCAAAGAAGGCAGGTCCTCGGTTGCAGGGGACTAGGCGTCTCCTTTGTGAAGATGAGCTCTTCGCGTAACGCTGTAGGAAGGCTGGTCCTGGGTGGCAGAGGACAAGGGATCTCATTTGTGAAGATGAGCTCTTTGCCTAACGCTGTAGGAAGGGAGGTCCTGGGTGGCAGGGGACTAGGGCTCTCCTTTGTGAAGATGAGCTCTTTGCCTAGGAATGGAGGTCCTGGGTGGCAGGCGACTAGGGCTCTCCTTTGTGAAGATGAGCTCTTCGCCTAACGCTGTAGGAAGGGAGGTCCTGGGTGGCAGGGGACTAGGGATCGCCTTTGTGAAGATGAGCTCTTCGCCTAACGCTGTAGGAAGGGAGGTCCTGGGTGGCAGGGGACTATGGATCTCCTTTGTGAAGATGAGCTCTTCTCCTAACGCTGTACCAAGGCAGGTCCTGGGTGGCAGGGGACTAGGGATCTCCTTTGTGATGATGAGCTCTTCACCTAACGCTGTAGGAAGGGAGGTCCTGCGTGGCAGGGGACTAGGGGTCTCCTTTGTGAAGATGACTCTTTGCCTAACGCTGTAGGAAGGGAGGTCCTGGTTGGCAGGGGACTAGGGATCTCCTTTGTGAAGATGAGCTCTTCGCCTAGGAAGGGAGGTCCTGTGTGGCAGGGGACTAGGGTCCCCTTTGTGAGGATGAGCTCTTTGCCTAGGAAGGGAGGTCTGGGTGGCAGGGGACTAGGGGTCTCCTTTGTGAAGATGAGCTCTTTGCCTAGGAAGGCAGGACCTGGGTTGAAGGGGACTAGGGATCACCTTTGTGAAGATGAGCTCTTTGCCTAACGCTGTAGGAAGGGAGGTCCTGGGTGGCAGGGGACTAGGCGTGTCCTTTGTGAAGATGAGCTCTCTGCCTAACGCTTTAGGAAGGGTGTTCCTGGGTGGCAGGGGACTAGGGCTCTCCTTTGTGAAGATGAGCTCTTCGCCTAGGAAGGCAGGTCCTGGGTGTCAGAGGACTAGGGATCTCCTTTGTGAAGATGAGCTCTTTGCCTAACACTGTAGGAAGGGAGGTCCTGGGTGGCAGGGGACTAGGCGTCTCCTTTGTGAAGATGAGCTCTCCGGCTAACGCTGTAGGAAGGGAGTTCCTGGGTGGCAGGGGACTAGGGCTCTCCTTTGTGAAGATGAGCTCTTCGCCTAATGCTGTAGGAAGGCAGGTCCTGGGTGGCAGAGGACTAGGGATCTCCTTTGCGAAGATGAGCTCTTTGCCTAACGCTGTAGGAAGGGAGGTCCTGGGTGGCAGGGGACTAGGGCTCTCCTTTGTGAAGATGAGCTCTTTGCTTAACGCTGTAGGAAGTGAGGTCCTGGGTGGCAGAGGACTAGGGATCTCCTTTGTGAAGCTGAGCTGTTCGCCTAACGCTGTAGGAAGGGAGGTCCTGCGTGGCAGGGGACTAGGGGTCTCCTTTGTGAAGATGACTCTTTGCCTAACGCTGTAGGAAGGGAGGTCCTGGTTGGCAGGGGACTAGGGATCTCCTTTGTGAAGATGAGCTCTTCGCCTAGGAAGGGAGGTCCTGTGTGGCAGGGGACTAGGGTCCCCTTTGTGAAGATGAGCTCTTTACCTAGGAAGGGAGGTCCTGGGTGGCAGGGGACTAGGGGTCTCCTTTGTGAAGATGAGCTCTTTGCCTAGGAATGCAGGACCTGGGTTGCAGGGGACTAGGGATCTCCTTTTTGAAGATGAGCTCTTTGCCTAAAGCTGTAGGAAGGGAGGTCCTGGGTGGCAGGGGACTAGGCGTGTCCTTTGTGAAGATGAGCTCTCTGCCTAACGCTTTAGGAAGGGTGTTTCTGGGTGGCAGGGGACTAGGGCTCTCCTTTGTGAAGATGAGCTCTTCGCCTAGGAAGGCAGGTCCTGGGTGGCAGAGGACTAGGGATCTCCTTTGTGAAGCTGAGCTGTTCGCCTAACGCTGTAGGAAGGGAGGTCCTGGGTGGCAGGGGACTAGGGCTCTCCTTTGTGAAGGTGAGCTCTTTGCCTAACGCTGTAGGAAGTGAGGTCCTGGGTGGCAGGGGACTAGGGCTCTCCTTTGTGAAGATGAGCTCTTCGCCTAGGAAGGATGGTCCTGGGTGGCAGGGGACTAGGGATCTCTTTTGTGAAGATGAGCTCTTCGCCTAGGAAAGGAGGTCCTGGGTGGCAGGGAACTAGGGATATCCTTTGTGAAGATGAGCTCTTCGCCTAGGAAGGGAGGTCCTGTGTGGCAGGGGACTAGGGGTCTCCTTTGTGAAGATGAGCTCTTCGCCTAGGAAGGGAGGTCCTGGGTGGCAGGGGACTAGGCCTCTCCTTTGTGTAGATGAACTCTTTGCCTAATGCTGTAGGAAGGGAGGTCCTGGGTGGCAGGGGACTAGGGCTCTCCTTTGTGAAGATGAGCTCTTTGCCTAACGCTGTAGGAAGGGATTCCTGGGTGGCAGGGGACTAGGGCTCTCCTTTGTGAAGATGAGCTCTTCGCCTAACGCTGTAGGAAGGGAGATCCTGGGTGGCAGGGGACCAGGCGTCTCCTTTGTGAAGATGAGCTCTTCGCCTAACGCTGTAAGAAGGGAGTTCCTGGGTGGCAGAGGACTAGGGCTCTCCTTTGTGAAGATGAGTGCTTCGCCTAACGCTGTAGGAAGGCAGGTCCTGGGTGGCAGAGGACTAGGGATCTCCTTTGTGAAGATGAGCTCTTCGCCTAGGAAGGGAGGTCCTGTGTGGCAGGGGACTAGGGTCCCCTTTGTGAGGATGAGCTCTTTGCCTAGGAAGGGAGGTCTGGGTGGCAGGGGACTAGGGGTCTCCTTTGTGAAGATGAGCTCTTTGCCTAGGAAGGCAGGACCTGGGTTGCAGGGGACTAGGGATCTCCTTTGTGAAGATGAGCTCTTCGCCTAGGAAGGGAGGTCCTGTGTGGCAGGGGACTAGGGTCCCCTTTGTGAGGATGAGCTCTTTGCCTAGGAAGGGAGGTCTGGGTGGCAGGGGACTAGGGGTCTCCTTTGTGAAGATGAGCTCTTTGCCTAGGAAGGCAGGACCTGGGTTGCAGGGGACTAGGGCTCTCCTTTGTGAAGATGAGCTCTTCGCCTAGGAAGGCAGGTCCTGGGTGGCAGAGGACTAGGGATCTCCTTTGTGAAGCTGATCTGTTCGCCTAACGCTGTAGGAAGGGAGGTCCTGGGTGGCAGGGGACTAGGGCTCTCCTTTGTGAAGGTGAGCTCTTTGCCTAACGCTGTAGGAAGTGAGGTCCTGGGTGGCAGGGGACTAGGGCTCTCCTTTGTGAAGATGAGCTCTTCGCCTAGGAAGGATGGTCCTGGGTGGCAGGGGACTAGGGATCTCCTTTGTGAAGATGAGCTCTTCGCCTAGGAAAGGAGGTCCTGGGTGGCAGGGAACTAGGGATATCCTTTGTGAAGATGAGCTCTTCGCCTAGGAAGGGAGGTCCTGTGTGGCAGGGGACTAGGGGTCTCCTTTGTGAAGATGAGCTCTTCGCCTAGGAAGGGAGGTCCTGGGTGGCAGGGGACTAGGCCTCTCCTTTGTGTAGATGAACTCTTTGCCTAATGCTGTAGGAAGGGAGGTCCTGGGTGGCAGGGGACTAGGGCTCTCCTTTGTGAAGATGAGCTCTTTGCCTAACGCTGTAGGAAGGGATTCCTGGGTGGCAGGGGACTAGGGCTCTCCTTTGTGAAGATGAGCTCTTCGCCTAACGCTGTAGGAAGGGAGATCCTGGGTGGCAGGGGACCAGGCGTCTCCTTTGTGAAGATGAGCTCTTCGCCTAACGCTGTAAGAAGGGAGTTCCTGGGTGGCAGAGGACTAGGGCTCTCCTTTGTGAAGATGAGTGCTTCGCCTAACGCTGTAGGAAGGCAGGTCCTGGGTGGCAGAGGACTAGGGATCTCCTTTGTGATGATGAGCTCTTTGCCTAACGCTGCAGGAAGGGAGGTCCTGGGTGGCAGGGGACTAGGGCTCTCCTTTGTGAAGATGAGCTCTTTGCCTAGGAAGGGAGGTCCTGGGTGGCAGGGGACTAGGGCTCTCCTTTGTGAAGATGAGCTCTTTTCCTAACGCTGTAGGAAGGGAGGTCCTGGGTGGCAGGGGACTTGGGATATCCTTTGTGAAGATGAGCTCTTTGCCTAGGAAGGCAGGTCCTGGGTGGCAGGGGACTAGGTGTCTCCTTTGTGAAGATGAGCTCTTTGCCTAATGCTGTAGGAAGGGAGGTCCTGGGTGGCAGGGGACTAGGGATCTCCTTTGTGAAGATGAGCTCTTTGCCTAGGAAGGGAGGTCCTGAGTGGCAGGGACTAGGGATGTCCTTTGTGAAGATGAGCTCTTTGCCTAGGAAAGGAGGTCCTGGGTGGCAGGGGACTAGGGCTCTCCTTTGTGTAGATGCGCTCTTTGCCTAACGCTGTACAAGAGAGGTCCTGGGTGGCAGGGGACTAGGCGTCTCCTTTGTGAAGATGAGCTCTTCGCCTAACGCTGTAGCAAGGGAGTTCCTGGGTGGCAGGGGACTAGGGCTCTCCTTTGTGAAGATGAGCTCTTTGCCTAACGCTGTAGGAAGGGAGGTCCTGTGTGGCAGGGGACTAGGGCTCTCCTTTGTGAAGATGAGCTCTTTGCCTAGGAAGGGAGGTCCTGGGTGGCAGGGGACTTGGGATCTCCTTTGTGAAGATGAGCTCTTTGCCTAACGCTGTAACAAGGCAAGTCCTGGGTGGCAGGGGCTAGGGATCTCCTTTGTAAAGATGGGCTCTTTGCCTGGGAAGGCAGGTCCTGGGTGGCAGGGGACTAGGTGTCTTCTTTGTGAAGATGAGCTCTTTGCATAACGCTGTAGGAAGGGAGGTCCTGGGTGGCAGGGGACTAGGGATCGCCTTTGTGAAGTGAGCTCTTTGCCTCACGCTGTAGGAAGGGAGGTCCTGGGTGGCAGGGGACTTGGGATCTCCTTTGTGAAGATGAGCTCTTTGCCCAATGCAGTAACAAGGCAGGTCCTGGGTTGCAGGGGACTAGGGATCTTCTTTGTGAAGATGAGCTCTTCACCTAATGCCTTAGGAACTGAGGTCCTGGGTGGCAGGGGACTAGGCGTCTCCTTTGTGAAGATGACTCTTTGCCTAACGCTGTAGGAAGGGAGGTCCTGGGTGGCAGGGGGCTAGGGGTCTCCTTTGTGAAGATGAGCTCTTTGCCTAGGAAGGCAGGTCCTGGGTGGCAGGGGACTAGGGCTCTCCTTTGTGAAGATGAGCGCTTCGCCTAACGCTGTAGGAAGGCAGGTCCTGGGTGGCAGAGGACTAGGGATCTCCTTTGTGAAGATGTGCTCTTTGCCTAACGCTCTAGGAAGGGAGGTCCTGGGTGGCAGGGGACTAGGGCTCTCCTTTGTGAAGATGAGTTCTTTGCCTAACGCTGTAGGAAGGGAGGTCCTGGGTGGCAGGGGACTAGGGATCTCCTTTGTGAAGATGAGCTCTTCGCCTAGGAAGAGAGGTCCTGGGTGGCAGGGGACTAGGGACCTCCTTTGAGAAGATGAGCTCTTTGCCTAACGCTGTAGGAAGGGAGGTCCTGGGTGCAGGGGAATAGGGATCTCCTTTGTGAAGATGAGATCTTTGCCTAACGCTGTAGGGAGGGAGGTCCTGGGTGGTAGGGCTCTCCTTTGTGAAGATGAGCTCTTTGCCTAACGCTGTAGGAAGGGAGGTCCTGGGTGGCTGGGGACTAGGGATCTCCTTTGTGAAGATGAGCTCTTCTTCTAACGCTGTAACAAGGCAGGTCCTGGGTGGCAGAGGACTAGGGATCTCCTTTGTGAAGATGAGATCTTTGCCTAACGCTGTAGGAAGGGAGGTCCTGGGTGGTAGGGGACTAGGGATCTCCTTTGTGAAGATGAGCTCTTCGCCTAACGCTATAACAAGGTAGGTCCTGGGTGGCAGGGGACTAGGGATCTCCTTTATGATAATGAGCTCTTCTCCTAACGCTGTAGGAAGGGAGGTCCTGGGTGGCAGGGGAATAGGGGTCTCCTTTGTGAAGATGACTCTTTGCCTAAGGTTGTAGGAAGGGAGGTCCTGGGTGGCAGGGGACTAGGGATCTCCTTTGTGAAGATGAGCTCTTCGCCAAGGAAGGCAGGTCCTCGGTTGCAGGGGACTAGGCGTCTCCTTTGTGAAGATGAGCTCTTCGCCTAACGCTGTAGGAAGGCTGGTCCTGGGTGGCAGAGGACAAGGGATCTCATTTGTGAAGATGAGCTCTTTGCCTAACGCTGTAGGAAGGGAGGTCCTGGGTGGCAGGGGACTAGGGCTCTCCTTTGTGAAGATGAGCTCTTTGCCTAGGAATGGAGGTCCTGGGTGGCAGGCGACTAGGGCTCTCCTTTGTGAAGATGAGCTCTTCGCCTAACGCTGTAGGAAGGGAGGTCCTGGGTGGCAGGGGACTATGGATCTCCTTTGTGAAGATGAGCTCTTCTCCTAACGCTGTACCAAGGCAGGTCCTGGGTGGCAGGGGACTAGGGATCTCCTTTGTGATGATGAGCTCTTCACCTAACGCTGTAGGAAGGGAGGTCCTGCGTGGCAGGGGACTAGGGGTCTCCTTTGTGAAGATGACTCTTTGCCTAACGCTGTAGGAAGGGAGGTCCTGGTTGGCAGGGGACTAGGGATCTCCTTTGTGAAGATGAGCTCTTCGCCTAGGAAGGGAGGTCCTGTGTGGCAGGGGACTAGGGTCCCCTTTGTGAGGATGAGCTCTTTGCCTAGGAAGGGAGGTCTGGGTGGCAGGGGACTAGGGGTCTCCTTTGTGAAGATGAGCTCTTTGCCTAGGAAGGCAGGACCTGGGTTGCAGGGGACTAGGGATCGCCTTTGTGAAGATGAGCTCTTTGCCTAACGCTGTAGGAAGGGAGGTCCTGGGTGGCAGGGGACTAGGCGTGTCCTTTGTGAAGATGAGCTCTCTGCCTAACGCTTTAGGAAGGGTGTTCCTGGGTGGCAGGGGACTAGGGCTTTCCTTTGTGAAGATGAGCTCTTCGCCTAGGAAGGCAGGTCCTGGGTGTCAGAGGACTAGGGATCTCCTTTGTGAAGATGAGCTCTTTGCCTAACACTGTAGGAAGGGAGGTCCTGGGTGGCAGGGGACTAGGCGTCTCCTTTGTGAAGATGAGCTCTCCGGCTAACGCTGTAGGAAGGGAGTTCCTGGGTGGCAGGGGACTAGGGCTCGCCTTTGTGAAGATGAGCTCTTCGCCTAACGCTGTAGGAAGGCAGGTCCTGGGTGGCAGAGGACTAGAGATCTCCTTTGCGAAGATGAGCTCTATGCCTAACGCTGTAGGAAGGGAGGTCCTGGGTGGCTGGGGACTAGGGATCTCCTTTGTGAAGATGAGCTCTTCTTCTAACACTGTAACAAGGCAGGTCCTGGGTGGCAGAGGACTAGGGATCTCCTTTGTGAAGATGAGATCTTTGCCTAACGCTGTAGGAAGGGAGGTCCTGGGTGGTAGGGGACTAGGGATCTTCTTTGTGAAGATGAGCTCTTCGCCTAACGCTATAACAAGGCAGGTCCTGGGTGGCAGGGGACTAGGGATCTCCTTTATGATGATGAGCTCTTCACCTAACGCTGTAGGAAGGGAGGTCCTGGGTGGCAGGGGAATAGGGGTCTCCTTTGTGAAGATGACTCTTTGCCTAAGGTTGTAGGAAGGGAGGTCCTGGCTGGCAGGGGACTAGGGCTCTCCTTTGTGAAGATGAGCTCTTTGCCTAACGCTGTAGGAAGGGAGGTCCTGGGTGGCTGGGGACTAGGGATCTCCTTTGTGAAGATGAGCTCTTCTTCTAACGCTGTAACAAGGCAGGTCCTGGGTGGCAGAGGACTAGGGATCTCCTTTGTGAAGATGAGATCTTTGCCTAACGCTGTAGGAAGGGAGGTCCTGGGTGGTAGGGGACTAGGGATCTCCTTTGTGAAGATGAGCTCTTCGCCTAACGCTATAACAAGGCAGGTCCTGGGTGGCAGGGGACTAGGGATCTCCTTTATGATGATGAGCTCTTCACCTAACGCTGTAGGAAGGGAGGTCCTGGGTGGCAGGGGAATAGGGGTCTCCTTTGTGAAGATGACTCTTTGCCTAAGGTTGTAGGAAGGGAGGTCCTGGGTGGCAGGGGACTAGGGATCTCCTTTGTGAAGATGCGCTCTTCGCCAAGGAAGGCAGGTCCTCGGTTGCAGGGGACTAGGCGTCTCCTTTGTGAAGATGAGCTCTTCGCGTAACGCTGTAGGAAGGCTGGTCCTGGGTGGCAGAGGACAAGGGATCTCATTTGTGAAGATGAGCTCTTTGCCTAACGCTGTAGGAAGGGAGGTCCTGGGTGGCAGGGGACTAGGGCTCTCCTTTGTGAAGATGAGCTCTCTGCCTAGGAATGGAGGTCCTGGGTGGCAGGCGACTAGGGCTCTCCTTTGTGAAGATGAGCTCTTCGCCTAACGCTGTAGGAAGGGAGGTCCTGGGTGGCAGGGGACTAGGGATCGCCTTTGTGAAGATGAGCTCTTCGCCTAACGCTGTAGGAAGGGAGGTCCTGGGTGGCAGGGGACTATGGATCTCCTTTGTGAAGATGAGCTCTTCTCCTAACGCTGTACCAAGGCAGGTCCTGGGTGGCAGGGGACTAGGGATCTCCGTTGTGATGATGAGCTCTTCACCTAACGCTGTAGGAAGGGAGGTCCTGCGTGGCAGGGGACTAGGGGTCTCCTTTGTGAAGATGACTCTTTGCCTAACGCTGTAGGAAGGGAGGTCCTGGTTGGCAGGGGACTAGGGATCTCCTTTGTGAAGATGAGCTCTTCGCCTAGGAAGGGAGGTCCTGTGTGGCAGGGGACTAGGGTCCCCTTTGTGAGGATGAGCTCTTTGCCTAGGAAGGGAGGTCTGGGTGGCAGGGGACTAGGGGTCTCCTTTGTGAAGATGAGCTCTTTGCCTAGGAAGGCAGGATCTGGGTTGCAGGGGACTAGGGATCACCTTTGTGAAGATGAGCTCTTTGCCTAACGCTGTAGGAAGGGAGGTCCTGGGTGGCAGGGGACTAGGCGTGTCCTTTGTGAAGATGAGCTCTCTGCCTAACGCTTTAGGAAGGGTGTTCCTGGGTGGCAGGGGACTAGGGCTCTCCTTTGTGAAGATGAGCTCTTCGCCTAGGAAGGCAGGTCCTGGGTGTCAGAGGACAAGGGATCTCCTTTGTGAAGATGAGCTCTTTGCCTAACACTGTAGGAAGGGAGGTCCTGGGTGGCAGGGGACTAGGCGTCTCCTTTGTGAAGATGAGCTCTCCGGCTAACGCTGTAGGAAGGGAGTTCCTGGGTGGCAGGGGACTAGGGCTCTCCTTTGTGAAGATGAGCTCTTCGCCTAACGCTGTAGGAAGGCAGGTCCTGGGTGGCAGAGGACTAGGGATCTCCTTTGCGAAGATGAGCTCTTTGCCTAACGCTGTAGGAAGGGAGGTCCTGGGTGGCAGGGGACTAGGGCTCTCCTTTGAAGATGAGCTCTTTGCTTAACGCTGTAGGAAGTGAGGTCCTGGGTGGCAGAGGACTAGGGATCTCCTTTGTGAAGCTGAGCTGTTCGCCTAACGCTGTAGGAAGGGAGGTCCTGGGTGGCAGGGGACTAGGGCTCTCCTTTGTGAAGGTGAGCTCTTTGGCTAATGCTGTAGGAAGTGAGGTCCTGGGTGGCAGGGGACTAGGGATCTCCTTTGTGAAGTGAGCTCTTTGCCTAACTCTGTAGGAAGGGAGGTCCTGGGTGGCAGGGGACTAGGGTCCCCTTTGTGAAGATGAGCTCTTTACCTAGGAAGGGAGGTCCTGGGTGGCAGGGGACTAGGGGTCTCCTTTGTGAAGATGAGCTCTTTGCCTAGGAATGCAGGACCTGGGTTGCAGGGGACTAGGGATCTCCTTTTTGAAGATGAGCTCTTTGCCTAAAGCTGTAGGAAGGGAGGTCCTGGGTGGCAGGGGACTAGGCGTGTCCTTTGTGAAGATGAGCTCTCTGCCTAACGCTTTAGGAAGGGTGTTCCTGGGTGGCAGGGGACTAGGGCTCTCCTTTGTGAAGATGAGCTCTTCGCCTAGGAAAGCAGGTCCTGGGTGGCAGAGGACTAGGGATCTCCTTTGTGAAGCTGAGCTGTTCGCCTAACGCTGTAGGAAGGGAGGTCCTGGGTGGCAGGGGACTAGGGCTCTCCTTTGTGAAGGTGAGCTCTTTGCCTAACGCTGTAGGAAGTGAGGTCCTGGGAGGCAGGGGACTAGGGCTCTCCTTTGTGAAGATGAGCTCTTCGCCTAGGAAGGATGGTCCTGGGTGGCAGGGGACTAGGGATCTCCTTTGTGAAGATGAGCTCTTCGCCTAGGAAAGGAGGTCCTGGGTGGCAGGGAACTAGGGATATCCTTTGTGAAGATGAGCTCTTCGCCTAGGAAGGGAGGTCCTGTGTGGCAGGGGTCTAGGGGTCTCCTTTGTGAAGATGAGCTCTTCGCCTAGGAAGGGAGGTCCTGGGTGGCAGGGGACTAGGCCTCTCCTTTGTGTAGATGAACTCTTTGCCTAATGCTGTAGGAAGGGAGGTCCTGGGTGGCAGGGGACTAGGGCTCTCCTTTGTGAAGATGAGCTCTTTGCCTAACGCTGTAGGAAGGGAGTTCCTGGGTGGCAGGGGACTAGGGCTCTCCTTTGTGAAGATGAGCTCTTCGCCTAACGCTGTAGGAAGGGAGATCCTGGGTGGCAGGGGACCAGGCGTCTCCTTTGTGAAGATGAGCTCTTCGCCTAACGCTGTAAGAAGGGAGTTCCTGGGTGGCAGAGGACTAGGGCTCTCCTTTGTGAAGATGAGTGCTTCGCCTAACGCTGTAGGAAGGCAGGTCCTGGGTGGCAGAGGACTAGGGATCTCCTTTGTGATGATGAGCTCTTTGCCTAACGCTGCAGGAAGGGAGGTCCTGGGTGGCAGGGGACTAGGGCTCTCCTTTGTGAAGATGAGCTCTTTGCCTAGGAAGGGAGGTCCTGGGTGGCAGGGGACTAGGGCTCTCCTTTGTGAAGATGAGCTCTTTTCCTAACGCTGTAGGAAGGGAGGTCCTGGGTGGCAGGGGACTTGGGATATCCTTTGTGAAGATGAGCTCTTTGCCTAGGAAGGCAGGTCCTGGGTGGCAGGGGACTAGGTGTCTCCTTTGTGAAGATGAGCTCTTTGCCTAATGCTGTAAGAAGGGAGGTCCTGGGTGGCAGGGGACTAGGGATCTCCTTTGTGAAGATGAGCTCTTTGCCTAGGAAGGGAGGTCCTGAGTGGCAGGGACTAGGGATCTCCTTTGTGAAGATGAGCTCTTTGCCTAGGAAAGGAGGTCCTGTATGGCAGGGGACTAGGGTTCTCCTTTGTGAAGATGAGCTCTTCACCTAGGAAGGGAGGTCCTGGGTGGCAGGGGACTAGGGCTCTCCTTTGTGTAGATGCGCTCTTTGCCTAACGCTGTACAAGAGAGGTCCTGGGTGGCAGGGGACTAGGCGTCTCCTTTGTGAAGATGAGCACTTCGCCTAACGCTGTAGCAAGGGAGTTCCTGGGTGGCAGGGGACTAGGGCTCTCCTTTGTGAAGATGAGCTCTTTGCCTAACGCTGTAGGAAGGGAGGTCCTGTGTGGCAGGGGACTAGGGCTCTCCTTTGTGAAGATGAGCTCTTTGCCTAGGAAGGGAGGTCCTGGGTGGCAGGGGACTTGGGATCTCCTTTGTGAAGATGAGCTCTTTGCCTAACGCTGTAACAAGGCAGGTCCTGGGTGGCAGGGGCTAGGGATCTCCTTTGTGAAGATGGGCTCTTTGCCTAGGAAGGCAGGTCCTGGGTGGCAGGGGACTAGGTGTCTCCTTTGTGAAGATGAGCTCTTTGCATAACGCTGTAGGAAGGGAGGTCCTGGGTGGCAGGGGACTAGGGATCGCCTTTGTGAAGTGAGCTCTTTGCCTCACGCTGTAGGAAGGGAGGTCCTGGGTGGCAGGGGACTTGGGATCTCCTTTGTGAAGATGAGCTCTTTGCCCAATGCAGTAACAAGGCAGGTCCTGGGTTGCAGGGGACTAGGGATCTTCTTTGTGAAGATGAGCTCTTCACCTAATGCCTTAGGAACTGAGGTCCTGGGTGGCAGGGGACTAGGCGTCTCCTTTGTGAAGATGACTCTTTGCCTAACGCTGTAGGAAGGGAGGTCCTGGGTGGCAGGGGGCTAGGGGTCTCCTTTGTGAAGATGAGCTCTTTGCCTAGGAAGGCAGGTCCTGGGTGGCAGGGGACTAGGTGTCTCCTTTGTGAAGATGAGCTCTTTGCCTAACGCTGTAGGAAGGGAGGTCCTGGGTGGCAGGGGACTAGGGATCTCCTTTGTGAAGTGAGCTCTTTGCCTAACGCTGTAGGAAGGGAGTTCCTGGGTGGCAGGGGACTAGGGCTCTCCTTTGTGAAGATGAGCGCTTCGCCTAACGCTGTAGGAAGGCAGGTCCTGGGTGGCAGAGGACTAGGGATCTCCTTTGTGAAGATGAGCTCTTTGCCTAACGCTCTAGGAAGGGAGGTCCTGGGTGGCAGGGGACTAGGGCTCTCCTTTGTGAAGATGAGTTCTTTGCCTAACGCTGTAGGAAGGGAGGTCCTGGGTGGCAGGGGACTAGGGATCTCCTTTGTGAAGATGAGCTCTTCGCCTAGGAAGAGAGGTCCTGGGTGGCAGGGGACTAGGGACCTCCTTTGAGAAGATGAGCTCTTTGCCTAACGCTGTAGGAAGGGAGGTCCTGGGTGCAGGGGAATAGGGATCTCCTTTGTGAAGATGAGATCTTTGCCTAACGCTGTAGGGAGGGAGGTCCTGGGTGGTAGGGGACTAGGGGTCTCCTTTGTGAAGATGAGCTCTGCACCTAGGAAGGGAGGTCCTGACTGGCAGGGGACTAGGGCTCTCCTTTGTGAAGATGAGCTCTTTGCCTAACGCTGTAGGAAGGGAGGTCCTGGGTGGCTGGGGACTAGGGATCTCCTTTGTGAAGATGAGCTCTTCTTCTAACGCTGTAACAAGGCAGGTCCTGGGTGGCAGAGGACTAGGGATCTCCTTTGTGAAGATGAGATCTTTGCCTAACGCTGTAGGAAGGGAGGTCCTGGGTGGTAGGGGACTAGGGATCTCCTTTGTGAAGATGAGCTCTTCGCCTAACGCTATAACAAGGCAGGTCCTGGGTGGCAGGGGACTAGGGATCTCCTTTGTGAAGATGACTCTTTGCCTAAGGTTGTAGGAAGGGAGGTCCTGGGTGGCAGGGGACTAGGGATCTCCTTTGTGAAGATGAGCTCTTCGCCAAGGAAGGCAGGTCCTCGGTTGCAGGGGACTAGGCGTCTCCTTTGTGAAGATGAGCTCTTCGCCTAACGCTGTAGGAAGGCTGGTCCTGGGTGGCAGAGGACAAGGGATCTCATTTGTGAAGATGAGCTCTTTGCCTAACGCTGTTGGAAGGGAGGTCCTGGGTGGCAGGGGACTAGGGCTCTCCTTTGTGAAGATGAGCTCTTTGCCTAGGAATGGAGGTCCTGGGTGGCAGGCGACTAGGGCTCTCCTTTGTGAAGATGAGCTCTTCGCCTAACGCTGTAGGAAGGGAGGTCCTGGGTGGCAGGGGACTAGGGATCGCCTTTGTGAAGATGAGCTCTTCGCCTAACGCTGTAGGAAGGGAGGTCCTGGGTGGCCGGGGACTATGGATCTCCTTTGTGAAGATGAGCTCTTCTCCTAACGCTGTACCAAGGCAGGTCCTGGGTGGCAGGGGACTAGGGATCTCCTTTGTGATGATGAGCTCTTCACCTAACGCTGTAGGAAGGGAGGTCGTGCGTGGCAGGGGACTAGGGGTCTCCTTTGTGAAGATGACTCTTTGCCTAACGCTGTAGGAAGGGAGGTCCTGGTTGGCAGGGGACTAGGGATCTCCTTTGTGAAGATGAGCTCTTCGCCTAGGAAGGGAGGTCCTGTGTGGCAGGGGACTAGGGTCCCCTTTGTGAGGATGAGCTCTTTGCCTAGGAAGGGAGGTCTGGGTGGCAGGGGACTAGGGGTCTCCTTTGTGAAGATGAGCTCTTTGCCTAGGAAGGCAGGACCTGGGTTGCAGGGGACTAGGGATCGCCTTTGTGAAGATGAGCTCTTTGCCTAACGCTGTAGGAAGGGAGGTCCTGGGTGGCAGGGGACTAGGCGTGTCCTTTGTGAAGATGAGCTCTCTGCCTAACGCTTTAGGAAGGGTGTTCCTGGGTGGCAGGGGACTAGGGCTCTCCTTTGTGAAGATGAGCTCTTCGCCTAGGAAGGCAGGTCCTGGGTGTCAGAGGACTAGGGATCTCCTTTGTGAAGATGAGCTCTTTGCCTAACACTGTAGGAAGGGAGGTCCTGGGTGGCAGGGGACTAGGCGTCTCCTTTGTGAAGATGAGCTCTCCGGCTAACGCTGTAGGAAGGGAGTTCCTGGGTGGCAGGGGACTAGGGCTCGCCTTTGTGAAGATGAGCTCTTCGCCTAACGCTGTAGGAAGGCAGGTCCTGGGTGGCAGAGGACTAGGGATCTCCTTTGCGAAGATGAGCTCTTTGCCTAACGCTGTAGGAAGGGAGGTCCTGGGTGGCTGGGGACTAGGGATCTCCTTTGTGAAGATGAGCTCTTCTTCTAACGCTGTAACAAGGCAGGTCCTGGGTGGCAGGGGACTAGGGATCTCCTTTATGATGATGAGCTCTTCACCTAACGCTGTAGGAAGGGAGGTCCTGGGTGGCAGGAGAATAGGGGTCTCCTTTGTGAAGATGACTCTTTGCCTAAGGTTGTAGGAAGGGAGGTCCTGGCTGGCAGGGGACTAGGGCTCTCCTTTGTGAAGATGAGCTCTTTGCCTAACGCTGTAGGAAGGGAGGTCCTGGGTGGCTGGGGACTAGGGATCTCCTTTGTGAAGATGAGCTCTTCTTCTAACGCTGTAACAAGGCAGGTCCTGGGTGGCAGAGGACTAGGGATCTCCTTTGTGAAGATGAGATCTTTGCCTAACGCTGTAGGAAGGGAGGTCCTGGGTGGTAGGGGACTAGGGATCTCCTTTGTGAAGATGAGCTCTTCGCCTAACGCTATAACAAGGCAGGTCCTGGGTGGCAGGGGACTAGGGATCTCCTTTATGATGATGAGCTCTTCACCTAACGCTGTAGGAAGGGAGGTCCTGGGTGGCAGGGGACTAGGGATCTCCTTTGTGAAGATGAGCTCTTCGCCAAGGAAGGCAGGTCCTCGGTTGCAGGGGACTAGGCGTCTCCTTTGTGAAGATGAGCTCTTCGCGTAACGCTGTAGGAAGGCTGGTCCTGGGTGGCAGAGGACAAGGGATCTCATTTGTGAAGATGAGCTCTTTGCCTAACGCTGTAGGAAGGGAGGTCCTGGGTGGCAGGGGACTAGGGCTCTCCTTTGTGAAGATGAGCTCTTTGCCTAGGAATGGAGGTCCTGGGTGGCAGGCGACTAGGGCTCTCCTTTGTGAAGATGAGCTCTTCGCCTAACGCTGTAGGAAGGGAGGTCCTGGGTGGCAGGGGACTAGGGATCGCCTTTGTGAAGATGAGCTCTTCGCCTAACGCTGTAGGAAGGGAGGTCCTGGGTGGCAGGGGACTATGGATCTCCTTTGTGAAGATGAGCTCTTCTCCTAACGCTGTACCAAGGCAGGTCCTGGGTGGCAGGGGACTAGGGATCTCCTTTGTGATGATGAGCTCTTCACCTAACGCTGTAGGAAGGGAGGTCCTGCGTGGCAGGGGACTAGGGGTCTCCTTTGTGAAGATGACTCTTTGCCTAACGCTGTAGGAAGGGAGGTCCTGGTTGGCAGGGGACTAGGGATCTCCTTTGTGAAGATGAGCTCTTCGCCTAGGAAGGGAGGTCCTGTGTGGCAGGGGACTAGGGTCCCCTTTGTGAGGATGAGCTCTTTGCCTAGGAAGGGAGGTCTGGGTGGCAGGGGACTAGGGGTCTCCTTTGTGAAGATGAGCTCTTTGCCTAGGAAGGCAGGACCTGGGTTGCAGGGGACTAGGGATCACCTTTGTGAAGATGAGCTCTTTGCCTAACGCTGTAGGAAGGGAGGTCCTGGGTGGCAGGGGACTAGGCGTGTCCTTTGTGAAGATGAGCTCTCTGCCTAACGCTTTAGGAAGGGTGTTCCTGGGTGGCAGGGGACTAGGGCTCTCCTTTGTGAAGATGAGCTCTTCGCCTAGGAAGGCAGGTCCTGGGTGTCAGAGGACTAGGGATCTCCTTTGTGAAGATGAGCTCTTTGCCTAACACTGTAGGAAGGGAGGTCCTGGGTGGCAGGGGACTAGGCGTCTCCTTTGTGAAGATGAGCTCTCCGGCTAACGCTGTAGGAAGGCAGGTCCTGGGTGGCAGAGGACTAGGGATCTCCTTTGCGAAGATGAGCTCTTTGCCTAACGCTGTAGGAAGGGAGGTCCTGGGTGGCAGGGGACTAGGGCTCTCCTTTGTGAAGATGAGCTATTTGCTTAACGCTGTAGGAAGTGAGGTCCTGGGTGGCAGAGGACTAGGGATCTCCTTTGTGAAGCTGAGCTGTTCGCCTAACGCTGTAGGAAGGGAGGTCCTGCGTGGCAGGGGACTAGGGGTCTCCTTTGTGAAGATGACACTTTGCCTAACGCTGTAGGAAGGGAGGTCCTGGTTGGCAGGGGACTAGGGATCTCCTTTGTGAAGATGAGCTCTTCGCCTAGGAAGTGAGGTCCTGTGTGGCAGGGGACTAGGGTCCCCTTTGTGAAGATGAGCTCTTTACCTAGGAAGGGAGGTCCTGGGTGGCAGGGGACTAGGGGTCTCCTTTGTGAAGATGAGCTCTTTGCCTAGGAATGCAGGACCTGGGTTGCAGGGGACTAGGGATCTCCTTTTTGAAGATGAGCTCTTTGCCTAAAGCTGTAGGAAGGGAGGTCCTGGGTGGCAGGGGACTAGGCGTGTCCTTTGTGAAGATGAGCTCTCTGCCTAACGCTTTAGGAAGGGTGTTTCTGGGTGGCAGGGGACTAGGGCTCTCCTTTGTGAAGATGAGCTCTTCGCCTAGGAAGGCAGGTCCTGGGTGGCAGAGGACTAGGGATCTCCTTTGTGAAGCTGAGCTCTTTGCCTAACGCTGTAGGAAGTGAGGTCCTGGGTGGCAGGGGACTAGGGCTCTCCTTTGTGAAGATGAGCTCTTCGCCTAGGAAGGATGGTCCTGGGTGGCAGGGGACTAGGGATCTCCTTTGTGAAGATGAGCTCTTCGCCTAGGAAAGGAGGTCCTGGGTGGCAGGGAACTAGGGATATCCTTTGTGAAGATGAGCTCTTCGCCTAGGAAGGGAGGTCCTGTGTGGCAGGGGACTAGGGGTCTCCTTTGTGAAGATGAGCTCTTCGCCTAGGAAGGGAGGTCCTGGGTGGCAGGGGACTAGGCCTCTCCTTTGTGTAGATGAACTCTTTGCCTAATGCTGTAGGAAGGGAGGTCCTGGGTGGCAGGGGACTAGGGCTCTCCTTTGTGAAGATGAGCTCTTTGCCTAACGCTGTAGGAAGGGATTCCTGGGTGGCAGGGGGCTAGGGCTCTCCTTTGTGAAGATGAGCTCTTCGCCTAACGCTGTAGGAAGGGAGATCCTGGGTGGCAGGGGACCAGGCGTCTCCTTTGTGAAGATGAGCTCTTCGCCTAACGCTGTAAGAAGGGAGTTCCTGGGTGGCAGAGGACTAGGGCTCTCCTTTGTGAAGATGAGTGCTTCGCCTAACGCTGTAGGAAGGCAGGTCCTGGGTGGCAGAGGACTAGGGATCTCCTTTGTGATGATGAGCTCTTTGCCTAACGCTGCAGGAAGGGAGGTCCTGGGTGGCAGGGGACTAGGGCTCTCCTTTGTGAAGATGAGCTCTTTGCCTAGGAAGGGAGGTCCTGGGTGGCAGGGGACTAGGGCTCTCCTTTGTGAAGATGAGCTCTTTTCCTAACGCTGTAGGAAGGGAGGTCCTGGGTGGCAGGGGACTTGGGATATCCTTTGTGAAGATGAGCTCTTTGCCTAGGAAGGCAGGTCCTGGGTGGCAGGGGACTAGGTGTCTCCTTTGTGAAGATGAGCTCTTTGCCTAATGCTGTAGGAAGGGAGGTCCTGGGTGGCAGGGGACTAGGGATCTCCTTTGTGAAGATGAGCTCTTTGCCTAGGAAGGGAGGTCCTGAGTGGCAGGGACTAGGGATCTCCTTTGTGAAGATGAGCTCTTTGCCTAGGAAAGGAGGTCCTGTATGGCAGGGGACTAGGGTTCTCCTTTGTGAAGATGAGCTCTTCACCTAGGAAGGGAGGTCCTGGGTGGCAGGGGACTAGGGCTCTCCTTTGTGTAGATGCGCTCTTTGCCTAACGCTGTACAAGAGAGGTCCTGGGTGGCAGGGGACTAGGCGTCTCCTTTGTGAAGATGAGCTCTTCGCCTAACGCTGTAGCAAGGGAGTTCCTGGGTGGCAGGGGACTAGGGCTCTCCTTTGTGAAGATGAGCTCTTTGCCTAACGCTGTAGGAAGGGAGGTCCTGTGTGGCAGGGGACTAGGGCTCTCCTTTGTGAAGATGAGCTCTTTGCCTAGGAAGGGAGGTCCTGGGTGGCAGGGGACTTGGGATCTCCTTTGTGAAGATGAGCTCTTTGCCTAACGCTGTAGGAAGGGAGGTCCTGGGTGGCAGGAGAATAGGGGTCTCCTTTGTGAAGATGACTCTTTGCCTAAGGTTGTAGGAAGGGAGGTCCTGGCTGGCAGGGGACTAGGGCTCTCCTTTGTGAAGATGAGCTCTTTGCCTAACGCTGTAGGAAGGGAGGTCCTGGGTGGCTGGGGACTAGGGATCTCCTTTGTGAAGATGAGCTCTTCTTCTAACGCTGTAACAAGGCAGGTCCTGGGTGGCAGAGGACTAGGGATCTCCTTTGTGAAGATGAGATCTTTGCCTAACGCTGTAGGAAGGGAGGTCCTGGGTGGTAGGGGACTAGGGATCTCCTTTGTGAAGATGAGCTCTTCGCCTAACGCTATAACAAGGCAGGTCCTGGGTGGCAGGGGACTAGGGATCTCCTTTATGATGATGAGCTCTTCACCTAACGCTGTAGGAAGGGAGGTCCTGGGTGGCAGGGGACTAGGGATCTCCTTTGTGAAGATGAGCTCTTCGCCAAGGAAGGCAGGTCCTCGGTTGCAGGGGACTAGGCGTCTCCTTTGTGAAGATGAGCTCTTCGCGTAACGCTGTAGGAAGGCTGGTCCTGGGTGGCAGAGGACAAGGGATCTCATTTGTGAAGATGAGCTCTTTGCCTAACGCTGTAGGAAGGGAGGTCCTGGGTGGCAGGGGACTAGGGCTCTCCTTTGTGAAGATGAGCTCTTTGCCTAGGAATGGAGGTCCTGGGTGGCAGGCGACTAGGGCTCTCCTTTGTGAAGATGAGCTCTTCGCCTAACGCTGTAGGAAGGGAGGTCCTGGGTGGCAGGGGACTAGGGATCGCCTTTGTGAAGATGAGCTCTTCGCCTAACGCTGTAGGAAGGGAGGTCCTGGGTGGCAGGGGACTATGGATCTCCTTTGTGAAGATGAGCTCTTCTCCTAACGCTGTACCAAGGCAGGTCCTGGGTGGCAGGGGACTAGGGATCTCCTTTGTGATGATGAGCTCTTCACCTAACGCTGTAGGAAGGGAGGTCCTGCGTGGCAGGGGACTAGGGGTCTCCTTTGTGAAGATGACTCTTTGCCTAACGCTGTAGGAAGGGAGGTCCTGGTTGGCAGGGGACTAGGGATCTCCTTTGTGAAGATGAGCTCTTCGCCTAGGAAGGGAGGTCCTGTGTGGCAGGGGACTAGGGTCCCCTTTGTGAGGATGAGCTCTTTGCCTAGGAAGGGAGGTCTGGGTGGCAGGGGACTAGGGGTCTCCTTTGTGAAGATGAGCTCTTTGCCTAGGAAGGCAGGACCTGGGTTGCAGGGGACTAGGGATCACCTTTGTGAAGATGAGCTCTTTGCCTAACGCTGTAGGAAGGGAGGTCCTGGGTGGCAGGGGACTAGGCGTGTCCTTTGTGAAGATGAGCTCTCTGCCTAACGCTTTAGGAAGGGTGTTCCTGGGTGGCAGGGGACTAGGGCTCTCCTTTGTGAAGATGAGCTCTTCGCCTAGGAAGGCAGGTCCTGGGTGTCAGAGGACTAGGGATCTCCTTTGTGAAGATGAGCTCTTTGCCTAACACTGTAGGAAGGGAGGTCCTGGGTGGCAGGGGACTAGGCGTCTCCTTTGTGAAGATGAGCTCTCCGGCTAACGCTGTAGGAAGGCAGGTCCTGGGTGGCAGAGGACTAGGGATCTCCTTTGCGAAGATGAGCTCTTTGCCTAACGCTGTAGGAAGGGAGGTCCTGGGTGGCAGGGGACTAGGGCTCTCCTTTGTGAAGATGAGCTATTTGCTTAACGCTGTAGGAAGTGAGGTCCTGGGTGGCAGAGGACTAGGGATCTCCTTTGTGAAGCTGAGCTGTTCGCCTAACGCTGTAGGAAGGGAGGTCCTGCGTGGCAGGGGACTAGGGGTCTCCTTTGTGAAGATGACACTTTGCCTAACGCTGTAGGAAGGGAGGTCCTGGTTGGCAGGGGACTAGGGATCTCCTTTGTGAAGATGAGCTCTTCGCCTAGGAAGTGAGGTCCTGTGTGGCAGGGGACTAGGGTCCCCTTTGTGAAGATGAGCTCTTTACCTAGGAAGGGAGGTCCTGGGTGGCAGGGGACTAGGGGTCTCCTTTGTGAAGATGAGCTCTTTGCCTAGGAATGCAGGACCTGGGTTGCAGGGGACTAGGGATCTCCTTTTTGAAGATGAGCTCTTTGCCTAAAGCTGTAGGAAGGGAGGTCCTGGGTGGCAGGGGACTAGGCGTGTCCTTTGTGAAGATGAGCTCTCTGCCTAACGCTTTAGGAAGGGTGTTTCTGGGTGGCAGGGGACTAGGGCTCTCCTTTGTGAAGATGAGCTCTTCGCCTAGGAAGGCAGGTCCTGGGTGGCAGAGGACTAGGGATCTCCTTTGTGAAGCTGAGCTCTTTGCCTAACGCTGTAGGAAGTGAGGTCCTGGGTGGCAGGGGACTAGGGCTCTCCTTTGTGAAGATGAGCTCTTCGCCTAGGAAGGATGGTCCTGGGTGGCAGGGGACTAGGGATCTCCTTTGTGAAGATGAGCTCTTCGCCTAGGAAAGGAGGTCCTGGGTGGCAGGGAACTAGGGATATCCTTTGTGAAGATGAGCTCTTCGCCTAGGAAGGGAGGTCCTGTGTGGCAGGGGACTAGGGGTCTCCTTTGTGAAGATGAGCTCTTCGCCTAGGAAGGGAGGTCCTGGGTGGCAGGGGACTAGGCCTCTCCTTTGTGTAGATGAACTCTTTGCCTAATGCTGTAGGAAGGGAGGTCCTGGGTGGCAGGGGACTAGGGCTCTCCTTTGTGAAGATGAGCTCTTTGCCTAACGCTGTAGGAAGGGATTCCTGGGTGGCAGGGGGCTAGGGCTCTCCTTTGTGAAGATGAGCTCTTCGCCTAACGCTGTAGGAAGGGAGATCCTGGGTGGCAGGGGACCAGGCGTCTCCTTTGTGAAGATGAGCTCTTCGCCTAACGCTGTAAGAAGGGAGTTCCTGGGTGGCAGAGGACTAGGGCTCTCCTTTGTGAAGATGAGTGCTTCGCCTAA
Organism: Ambystoma mexicanum; assembly: GCF_040938575.1. Lineage (NCBI taxonomy): Eukaryota > Metazoa > Chordata > Amphibia > Caudata > Ambystomatidae > Ambystoma > Ambystoma mexicanum. The sequence continues at coordinate 834,085,862 of NC_090938.1, read as the reverse complement.
CGCTGTAGGAAGGCAGGTCCTGGGTGGCAGAGGACTAGGGATCTCCTTTGTGATGATGAGCTCTTTGCCTAACGCTGCAGGAAGGGAGGTCCTGGGTGGCAGGGGACTAGGGCTCTCCTTTGTGAAGATGAGCTCTTTGCCTAGGAAGGGAGGTCCTGGGTGGCAGGGGACTAGGGCTCTCCTTTGTGAAGATGAGCTCTTTTCCTAACGCTGTAGGAAGGGAGGTCCTGGGTGGCAGGGGACTTGGGATATCCTTTGTGAAGATGAGCTCTTTGCCTAGGAAGGCAGGTCCTGGGTGGCAGGGGACTAGGTGTCTCCTTTGTGAAGATGAGCTCTTTGCCTAATGCTGTAGGAAGGGAGGTCCTGGGTGGCAGGGGACTAGGGATCTCCTTTGTGAAGATGAGCTCTTTGCCTAGGAAGGGAGGTCCTGAGTGGCAGGGACTAGGGATCTCCTTTGTGAAGATGAGCTCTTTGCCTAGGAAAGGAGGTCCTGTATGGCAGGGGACTAGGGTTCTCCTTTGTGAAGATGAGCTCTTCACCTAGGAAGGGAGGTCCTGGGTGGCAGGGGACTAGGGCTCTCCTTTGTGTAGATGCGCTCTTTGCCTAACGCTGTACAAGAGAGGTCCTGGGTGGCAGGGGACTAGGCGTCTCCTTTGTGAAGATGAGCTCTTCGCCTAACGCTGTAGCAAGGGAGTTCCTGGGTGGCAGGGGACTAGGGCTCTCCTTTGTGAAGATGAGCTCTTTGCCTAACGCTGTAGGAAGGGAGGTCCTGTGTGGCAGGGGACTAGGGCTCTCCTTTGTGAAGATGAGCTCTTTGCCTAGGAAGGGAGGTCCTGGGTGGCAGGGGACTTGGGATCTCCTTTGTGAAGATGAGCTCTTTGCCTAACGCTGTAACAAGGCAGGTCCTGGGTGGCAGGGGCTAGGGATCTCCTATGTAAAGATGGGCTCTTTGCCTGGGAAGGCAGGTCCTGGGTGGCAGGGGACTAGGTGTCTCCTTTGTGAAGATGAGCTCTTTGCATAACGCTGTAGGAAGGGAGGTCCTGGGTGGCAGGGGACTAGGGATCGCCTTTGTGAAGTGAGCTCTTTCCCTCACGCTGTAGGAAGGGAGGTCCTGGGTGGCAGGGGACTTGGGATCTCCTTTGTGAAGATGAGCTCTTTGCCCAATGCAGTAACAAGGCAGGTCCTGGGTTGCAGGGGACTAGGGATCTTCTTTGTGAAGATGAGCTCTTCACCTAATGCCTTAGGAACTGAGGTCCTGGGTGGCAGGGGACTAGGCGTCTCCTTTGTGAAGATGACTCTTTGCCTAACGCTGTAGGAAGGGAGGTCCTGGGTGGCAGGGGGCTAGGGGTCTCCTTTGTGAAGATGAGCTCTTTGCCTAGGAAGGCAGGTCCTGGGTGGCAGGGGACTAGGTGTCTCCTTTGTGAAGATGAGCTCTTTGCCTAACGCTGTAGGAAGGGAGGTCCTGGGTGGCAGGGGACTAGGGATCTCCTTTGTGAAGTGAGCTCTTTGCCTAACGCTGTAGGAAGGGAGTTCCTGGGTGGCAGGGGACTAGGGCTCTCCTTTGTGAAGATGGGCGCTTCGCCTAACGCTGTAGGAAGGCAGGTCCTGGGTGGCAGAGGACTAGGGATCTCCTTTGTGAAGATGAGCTCTTTGCCTAACGCTCTAGGAAGGGAGGTCCTGGGTGGCAGGGGACTAGGGCTCTCCTTTGTGAAGATGAGTTATTTGCCTAACGCTGTAGGAAGGGAGGTCCTGGGTGGCAGGGGACTAGGGATCTCCTTTGTGAAGATGAGCTCTTCGCCTAGGAAGAGAGGTCCTGGGTGGCAGGGGACTAGGGACCTCCTTTGAGAAGATGAGCTCTTTGCCTAACGCTGTAGGAAGGGAGGTCCTGGGTGCAGGGGAATAGGGATCTCCTTTGTGAAGATGAGATCTTTGCCTAACGCTGTAGGGAGGGAGGTCCTGGGTGGTAGGGGACTAGGGGTCTCCTTTGTGAAGATGAGCTCTGCACCTAGGAAGGGAGGTCCTGGCTGGCAGGGGACTAGGGCTCTCCTTTGTGAAGATGAGCTCTTTGCCTAACGCTGTAGGAAGGGAGGTCCTGGGTGGCTGGGGACTAGGGATCTCCTTTGTGAAGATGAGCTCTTCTTCTAACGCTGTAACAAGGCAGGTCCTGGGTGGCAGAGGACTAGGGATCTCCTTTGTGAAGATGAGATCTTTGCCTAACGCTGTAGGAAGGGAGGTCCTGGGTGGTAGGGGACTAGGGATCTCCTTTGTGAAGATGAGCTCTTCGCCTAACGCTATAACAAGGCAGGTCCTGGGTGGCAGGGGACTAGGGATCTCCTTTATGATAATGAGCTCTTCTCCTAACGCTGTAGGAAGGGAGGTCCTGGGTGGCAGGGGAATAGGGGTCTCCTTTGTGAAGATGACTCTTTGCCTAAGGTTGTAGGAAGGGAGGTCCTGGGTGGCAGGGGACTAGGGATCTCCTTTGTGAAGATGAGCTCTTCGCCAAGGAAGGCAGGTCCTCGGTTGCAGGGGACTAGGCGTCTCCTTTGTGAAGATGAGCTCTTCGCCTAACGCTGTAGGAAGGCTGGTCCTGGGTGGCAGAGGACAAGGGATCTCATTTGTGAAGATGAGCTCTTTGCCTAACGCTGTAGGAAGGGAGGTCCTGGGTGGCAGGGGACTAGGGCTCTCCTTTGTGAAGATGAGCTCTTTGCCTAGGAATGGAGGTCCTGGGTGGCAGGCGACTAGGGCTCTCCTTTGTGAAGATGAGCTCTTCGCCTAACGCTGTAGGAAGGGAGGTCCTGGGTGGCAGGGGACTAGGGATCACCTTTGTGAAGATGAGCTCTTCGCCTAACGCTGTAGGAAGGGAGGTCCTGGGTGGCAGGGGACTATGGATCTCCTTTGTGAAGATGAGCTCTTCTCCTAACGCTGTACCAAGGCAGGTCCTGGGTGGCAGGGGACTAGGGATCTCCTTTGTGATGATGAGCTCTTCACCTAACGCTGTAGGAAGGGAGGTCCTGCGTGGCAGGGGACTAGGGGTCTCCTTTGTGAAGATGACTCTTTGCCTAACGCTGTAGGAAGGGAGGTCCTGGTTGGCAGGGGACTAGGGATCTCCTTTGTGAAGATGAGCTCTTCGCCTAGGAAGGGAGGTCCTGTGTGGCAGGGGACTAGGGTCCCCTTTGTGAGGATGAGCTCTTTGCCTAGGAAGGGAGGTCTGGGTGGCAGGGGACTAGGGGTCTCCTTTGTGAAGATGAGCTCTTTGCCTAGGAAGGCAGGACCTGGGTTGCAGGGGACTAGGGATCGCCTTTGTGAAGATGAGCTCTTTGCCTAACGCTGTAGGAAGGGAGGTCCTGGGTGGCAGGGGACTAGGCGTGTCCTTTGTGAAGATGAGCTCTCTGCCTAACGCTTTAGGAAGGGTGTTCCTGGGTGGCAGGGGACTAGGGCTCTCCTTTGTGAAGATGAGCTCTTCGCCTAGGAAGGCAGGTCCTGGGTGTCAGAGGACTAGGGATCTCCTTTGTGAAGATGAGCTCTTTGCCTAACACTGTAGGAAGGGAGGTCCTGGGTGGCAGGGGACTAGGCGTCTCCTTTGTGAAGATGAGCTCTCCGGCTAACGCTGTAGGAAGGGAGTTCCTGGGTGGCAGGGGACTAGGGCTCGCCTTTGTGAAGATGAGCTCTTCGCCTAACGCTGTAGGAAGGCAGGTCCTGGGTGGCAGAGGACTAGGGATCTCCTTTGCGAAGATGAGCTCTTTGCCTAACGCTGTAGGAAGGGAGGTCCTGGGTGGCTGGGGACTAGGGATCTCCTTTGTGAAGATGAGCTCTTCTTCTAACGCTGTAACAAGGCAGGTCCTGGGTGGCAGAGGACTAGGGATCTCCTTTGTGAAGATGAGATCTTTGCCTAACGCTGTAGGAAGGGAGGTCCTGGGTGGTAGGGGACTAGGGATCTTCTTTGTGAAGATGAGCTCTTCGCCTAACGCTATAACAAGGCAGGTCCTGGGTGGCAGGGGACTAGGGATCTCCTTTATGATGATGAGCTCTTCACCTAACGCTGTAGGAAGGGAGGTCCTGGGTGGCAGGGGAATAGGGGTCTCCTTTGTGAAGATGACTCTTTGCCTAAGGTTGTAGGAAGGGAGGTCCTGGCTGGCAGGGGACTAGGGCTCTCCTTTGTGAAGATGAGCTCTTTGCCTAACGCTGTAGGAAGGGAGGTCCTGGGTGGCTGGGGACTAGGGATCTCCTTTGTGAACATGAGCTCTTCTTCTAACGCTGTAACAAGGCAGGTCCTGGGTGGCAGAGGACTAGGGATCTCCTTTGTGAAGATGAGATCTTTGCCTAACGCTGTAGGAAGGGAGGTCCTGGGTGGTAGGGGACTAGGGATCTCCTTTGTGAAGATGAGCTCTTCGCCTAACGCTATAACAAGGCAGGTCCTGGGTGGCAGGGGACTAGGGATCTCCTTTATGATGATGAGCTCTTCACCTAACGCTGTAGGAAGGGAGGTCCTGGGTGGCAGGGGAACAGGGGTCTCCTTTGTGAAGATGACTCTTTGCCTAAGGTTGTAGGAAGGGAGGTCCTGGGTGGCAGGGGACTAGGGATCTCCTTTGTGAAGATGAGCTCTTCGCCAAGGAAGGCAGGTCCTCGGTTGCAGGGGACTAGGGCTCTCCTTTGTGAAGATGAGCTCTTTGCCTAGGAATGGAGGTCCTGGGTGGCAGGCGACTAGGGCTCTCCTTTGTGAAGATGAGCTCTTCGCCTAACGCTGTAGGAAGGGAGGTCCTGGGTGGCAGGGGACTAGGGATCACCTTTGTGAAGATGAGCTCTTCGCCTAACGCTGTAGGAAGGGAGGTCCTGGGTGGCAGGGGACTATGGATCTCCTTTGTGAAGATGAGCTCTTCTCCTAACGCTGTACCAAGGCAGGTCCTGGGTGGCAGGGGACTAGGGATCTCCTTTGTGATGATGAGCTCTTCACCTAACGCTGTAGGAAGGGAGGTCCTGCGTGGCAGGGGACTAGGGGTCTCCTTTGTGAAGATGACTCTTTGCCTAACGCTGTAGGAAGGGAGGTCCTGGTTGGCAGGGGACTAGGGATCTCCTTTGTGAAGATGAGCTCTTCGCCTAGGAAGGGAGGTCCTGTGTGGCAGGGGACTAGGGTCCCCTTTGTGAGGATGAGCTCTTTGCCTAGGAAGGGAGGTCTGGGTGGCAGGGGACTAGGGGTCTCCTTTGTGAAGATGAGCTCTTTGCCTAGGAAGGCAGGACCTGGGTTGCAGGGGACTAGGGATCGCCTTTGTGAAGATGAGCTCTTTGCCTAACGCTGTAGGAAGGGAGGTCCTGGGTGGAAGGGGACTAGGCGTGTCCTTTGTGAAGATGAGCTCTCTGCCTAACGCTTTAGGAAGGGTGTTCCTGGGTGGCAGGGGACTAGGGCTCTCCTTTGTGAAGATGAGCTCTTCGCCTAGGAAGGCAGGTCCTGGGTGTCAGAGGACTAGGGATCTCCTTTGTGAAGATGAGCTCTTTGCCTAACACTGTAGGAAGGGAGTTCCTGGGTGGCAGGGGACTAGGGCTCGCCTTTGTGAAGATGAGCTCTTCGCCTAACGCTGTAGGAAGGCAGGTCCTGGGTGGCAGAGGACTAGGGATCTCCTTTGCGAAGATGAGCTCTTTGCCTAACGCTGTAGGAAGGGAGGTCCTGGGTGGCTGGGGACTAGGGATCTCCTTTGTGAAGATGAGCTCTTCTTCTAACGCTGTAACAAGGCAGGTCCTGGGTGGCAGAGGACTAGGGATCTCCTTTGTGAAGATGAGATCTTTGCCTAACGCTGTAGGAAGGGAGGTCCTGGGTGGTAGGGGACTAGGGATCTTCTTTGTGAAGATGAGCTCTTCGCCTAACGCTATAACAAGGCAGGTCCTGGGTGGCAGGGGACTAGGGATCTCCTTTATGATGATGAGCTCTTCACCTAACGCTGTAGGAAGGGAGGTCCTGGGTGGCAGGGGAATAGGGGTCTCCTTTGTGAAGATGACTCTTTGCCTAAGGTTGTAGGAAGGGAGGTCCTGGCTGGCAGGGGACTAGGGCTCTCCTTTGTGAAGATGAGCTCTTTGCCTAACGCTGTAGGAAGGGAGGTCCTGGGTGGCTGGGGACTAGGGATCTCCTTTGTGAAGATGAGCTCTTCTTCTAACGCTGTAACAAGGCAGGTCCTGGGTGGCAGAGGACTAGGGATCTCCTTTGTGAAGATGAGATCTTTGCCTAACGCTGTAGGAAGGGAGGTCCTGGGTGGTAGGGGACTAGGGATCTCCTTTGTGAAGATGAGCTCTTCGCCTAACGCTATAACAAGGCAGGTCCTGGGTGGCAGGGGACTAGGGATCTCCTTTATGATGATGAGCTCTTCACCTAACGCTGTAGGAAGGGAGGTCCTGGGTGGCAGGGGAATAGGGGTCTCCTTTGTGAAGATGACTCTTTGCCTAAGGTTGTAGGAAGGGAGGTCCTGGGTGGCAGGGGACTAGGGATCTCCTTTGTGAAGATGAGCTCTTCGCCAAGGAAGGCAGGTCCTCGGTTGCAGGGGACTAGGCGTCTCCTTTGTGAAGATGAGCTCTTCGCGTAACGCTGTAGGAAGGCTGGTCCTGGGTGGCAGAGGACAAGGGATCTCATTTGTGAAGATGAGCTCTTTGCCTAACGCTGTAGGAAGGGAGGTCCTGGGTGGCAGGGGACTAAGGCTCTCCTTTGTGAAGATGAGCTCTTTGCCTAGGAATGGAGGTCCTGGGTGGCAGGCGACTAGGGCTCTCCTTTGTGAAGATGAGCTCTTCGCCTAACGCTGTAGGAAGGGAGGTCCTGGGTGGCAGGGGACTATGGATCTCCTTTGTGAAGATGAGCTCTTCTCCTAACGCTGTACCAAGGCAGGTCCTGGGTGGCAGGGGACTAGGGATCTCCTTTGTGATGATGAGCTCTTCACCTAACGCTGTAGGAAGGGAGGTCCTGCGTGGCAGGGGACTAGGGGTCTCCTTTGTGAAGATGACTCTTTGCCTAACGCTGTAGGAAGGGAGGTCCTGGTTGGCAGGGGACTAGGGATCTTCTTTGTGAAGATGAGCTCTTCGCCTAGGAAGGGAGGTCCTGTGTGGCAGGGGACTAGGGTCCCCTTTGTGAGGATGAGCTCTTTGCCTAGGAAGGGAGGTCTGGGTGGCAGGGGACTAGGGGTCTCCTTTGTGAAGATGAGCTCTTTGCCTAGGAAGGCAGGACCTGGGTTGCAGGGGACTAGGGATCACCTTTGTGAAGATGAGCTCTTTGCCTAACGCTGTAGGAAGGGAGGTCCTGGGTGGCAGGGGACTAGGCGTGTCCTTTGTGAAGATGAGCTCTCTGCCTAACGCTTTAGGAAGGGTGTTCCTGGGTGGCAGGGGACTAGGGCTCTCCTTTGTGAAGATGAGCTCTTCGCCTAGGAAGGCAGGTCCTGGGTGTCAGAGGACAAGGGATCTCCTTTGTGAAGATGAGCTCTTTGCCTAACACTGTAGGAAGGGAGGTCCTGGTGGCAGGGGACTAGGCGTCTCCTTTGTGAAGATGAGCTCTCCGGCTAACGCTGTAGGAAGGGAGTTCCTGGGTGGCAGGGGACTAGGGCTCTCCTTTGTGAAGATGAGCTCTTCGCCTAACGCTGTAGGAAGGCAGGTCCTGGGTGGCAGAGGACTAGGGATCTCCTTTGCGAAGATGAGCTCTTTGCCTAACGCTGTAGGAAGGGAGGTCCTGGGTGGCAGGGGACTAGGGCTCTCCTTTGTGAAGATGAGCTCTTTGCTTAACGCTGTAGGAAGTGAGGTCCTGGGTGGCAGAGGACTAGGGATCTCCTTTGTGAAGCTGAGCTGTTCGCCTAACGCTGTAGGAAGGGAGGTCCTGGGTGGCAGGGGACTAGGGCTCTCCTTTGTGAAGGTGAGCTCTTTGCCTAATGCTGTAGGAAGTGAGGTCCTGGGTGGCAGGGGACTAGGGATCTCCTTTGTGAAGTGAGCTCTTTGCCTAACTCTGTAGGAAGGGAGGTCCTGGGTGGCAGGGGACTAGGGTCCCCTTTGTGAAGATGAGCTCTTTACCTAGGAAGGGAGGTCCTGGGTGGCAGGGGACTAGGGGTCTCCTTTGTGAAGATGAGCTCTTTGCCTAGGAATGCAGGACCTGGGTTGCAGGGGACTAGGGATCTCCTTTTTGAAGATGAGCTCTTTGCCTAAAGCTGTAGGAAGGGAGGTCCTGGGTGGCAGGGGACTAGGCGTGTCCTTTGTGAAGATGAGCTCTCTGCCTAACGCTTTAGGAAGGGTGTTCCTGGGTGGCAGGGGACTAGGGCTCTCCTTTGTGAAGATGAGCTCTTCGCCTAGGAAAGCAGGTCGTGGGTGGCAGAGGACTAGGGATCTCCTTTGTGAAGCTGAGCTGTTCGCCTAACGCTGTAGGAAGGGAGGTCCTGGGTGGCAGGGGACTAGGGCTCTCCTTTGTGAAGGTGAGCTCTTTGCCTAACGCTGTAGGAAGTGAGGTCCTGGGTGGCAGGGGACTAGGGCTCTCCTTTGTGAAGATGAGCTCTTCGCCTAGGAAGGATGGTCCTGGGTGGCAGGGGACTAGGGATCTCCTTTGTGAAGATGAGCTCTTCGCCTAGGAAAGGAGGTCCTGGGTGGCAGGGAACTAGGGATATCCTTTGTGAAGATGAGCTCTTCGCCTAGGAAGGGAGGTCCTGTGTGGCAGGGGACTAGGGGTCTCCTTTGTGAAGATGAGCTCTTCGCCTAGGAAGGGAGGTCCTGGGTGGCAGGGGACTAGGCCTCTCCTTTGTGTAGATGAACTCTTTGCCTAATGCTGTAGGAAGGGAGGTCCTGGGTGGCAGGGGACTAGGGCTCTCCTTTGTGAAGATGAGCTCTTTGCCTAACGCTGTAGGAAGGGAGTTCCTGGGTGGCAGGGGACTAGGGCTCCACTTTGTGAAGATGAGCTCTTCGCCTAACGCTGTAGGAAGGGAGATCCTGGGTGGCAGGGGACCAGGCGTCTCCTTTGTGAAGATGAGCTCTTCGCCTAACGCTGTAAGAAGGGAGTTCCTGGGTGGCAGAGGACTAGGGCTCTCCTTTGTGAAGATGAGTGCTTCGCCTAACGCTGTAGGAAGGCAGGTCCTGGGTGGCAGAGGACTAGGGATCTCCTTTGTGATGATGAGCTCTTTGCCTAACGCTGCAGGAAGGGAGGTCCTGGGTGGCAGGGGACTAGGGCTCTCCTTTGTGAAGATGAGCTCTTTGCCTAGGAAGGGAGGTCCTGGGTGGCAGGGGACTAGGGCTCTCCTTTGTGAAGATGAGCTCTTTTCCTAACGCTGTAGGAAGGGAGGTCCTGGGTGGCAGGGGACTTGGGATATCCTTTGTGAAGATGAGCTCTTTGCCTAGGAAGGCAGGTCCTGGGTGGCAGGGGACTAGGTGTCTCCTTTGTGAAGATGAGCTCTTTGCCTAATGCTGTAGGAAGGGAGGTCCTGGGTGGCAGGGGACTAGGGATCTCCTTTGTGAAGATGAGCTCTTTGCCTAGGAAGGGAGGTCCTGAGTGGCAGGGACTAGGGATCTCCTTTGTGAAGATGAGCTCTTTGCCTAGGAAAGGAGGTCCTGTATGGCAGGGGACTAGGGTTCTCCTTTGTGAAGATGAGCTCTTCACCTAGGAAGAGAGGTCCTGGGTGGCAGGGGACTAGGGCTCTCCTTTGTGTAGATGCGCTCTTTGCCTAACGCTGTACAAGAGAGGTCCTGGGTGGCAGGGGACTAGGCGTCTCCTTTGTGAAGATGAGCTCTTCGCCTAACGCTGTAGCAAGGGAGTTCCTGGGTGGCAGAGGACTAGGGCTCTCCTTTGTGAAGATGAGCTCTTTGCCTAACGCTGTAGGAAGGGAGGTCCTGTGTGGCAGGGGACTAGTGCTCTCCTTTGTGAAGATGAGCTCTTTGCCTAGGAAGGGAGGTCCTGGGTGGCAGGGGACTTGGGATATCCTTTGTGAAGATGAGCTCTTTGCCTAACGCTGTAACAAGGCAGGTCCTGGGTGGCAGGGGCTAGGGATCTCCTTTGTGAAGATGGGCTCTTTGCCTAGGAAGGCAGGTCCTGGGTGGCAGGGGACTAGGTGTCTCCTTTGTGAAGATGAGCTCTTTGCATAACGCTGTAGGAAGGGAGGTCCTGGGTGGCAGGGGACTAGGGATCGCCTTTGTGAAGTGAGCTCTTTGCCTCACGCTGTAGGAAGGGAGGTCCTGGGTGGCAGGGGACTTGGGATCTCCTTTGTGAAGATGAGCTCTTTGCCCAATGCAGTAACAAGGCAGGTCCTGGGTTGCAGGGGACTAGGGATCTTCTTTGTGAAGATGAGCTCTTCACCTAATGCCTTAGGAACTGAGGTCCTGGGTGGCAGGGGACTAGGCGTCTCCTTTGTGAAGATGACTCTTTGCCTAACGCTGTAGGAAGGGAGGTCCTGGGTGGCAGGGGGCTAGGGGTCTCCTTTGTGAAGATGAGCTCTTTGCCTAGGAAGGCAGGTCCTGGGTGGCAGGGGACTAGGTGTCTCCTTTGTGAAGATGAGCTCTTTGCCTAACGCTGTAGGAAGGGAGGTCCTGGGTGGCAGGGGACTAGGGATCTCCTTTGTGAAGTGAGCTCTTTGCCTAACGCTGTAGGAAGGGAGTTCCTGGGTGGCAGGGGACTAGGGCTCTCCTTTGTGAAGATGAGCGCTTCGCCTAACGCTGTAGGAAGGCAGGTCCTGGGTGGCAGAGGACTAGGGATCTCCTTTGTGAAGATGAGCTCTTTGCCTAACGCTCTAGGAAGGGAGGTCCTGGGTGGCAGGGGACTAGGGCTCTCCTTTGTGAAGATGAGTTCTTTGCCTAACGCTGTAGGAAGGGAGGTCCTGGGTGGCAGGGGACTAGGGATCTCCTTTGTGAAGATGAGCTCTTCGCCTAGGAAGAGAGGTCCTGGGTGGCAGGGGACTAGGGACCTCCTTTGAGAAGATGAGCTCTTTGCCTAACGCTGTAGGAAGGGAGGTCCTGGGTGCAGGGGAATAGGGATCTCCTTTGTGAAGATGAGATCTTTGCCTAACGCTGTAGGGAGGGAGGTCCTGGGTGGTAGGGGACTAGGGGTCTCCTTTGTGAAGATGAGCTCTGCACCTAGGAAGGGAGGTCCTGGCTGGCAGGGGACTAGGGCTCTCCTTTGTGAAGATGAGCTCTTTGCCTAACGCTGTAGGAAGGGAGGTCCTGGGTGGCTGGGGACTAGGGATCTCCTTTGTGAAGATGAGCTCTTCTTCTAACGCTGTAACAAGGCAGGTCCTGGGTGGCAGAGGACTAGGGATCTCCTTTGTGAAGATGAGATCTTTGCCTAACGCTGTAGGAAGGGAGGTCCTGGGTGGTAGGGGACTAGGGATCTCCTTTGTGAAGATGAGCTCTTCGCCTAACGCTATAACAAGGCAGGTCCTGGGTGGCAGGGGACTAGGGATCTCCTTTATGATAATGAGCTCTTCTCCTAACGCTGTAGGAAGGGAGGTCCTGGGTGGCAGGGGAATAGGGGTCTCCTTTGTGAAGATGACTCTTTGCCTAAGGTTGTAGGAAGGGAGGTCCTGGGTGGCAGGGGACTAGGGATCTCCTTTGTGAAGATGAGCTCTTCGCCAAGGAAGGCAGGTCCTCGGTTGCAGGGGACTAGGCGTCTCCTTTGTGAAGGTGAGCTCTTCGCCTAACGCTGTAGGAAGGCTGGTCCTGGGTGGCAGAGGACAAGGGATCTCATTTGTGAAGATGAGCTCTTTGCCTAACGCTGTAGGAAGGGAGGTCCTGGTTGGCAGGGGACTAGGGCTCTCCTTTGTGAAGATGAGCTCTTTGCCTAGGAATGGAGGTCCTGGGTGGCAGGCGACTAGGGCTCTCCTTTGTGAAGATGAGCTCTTCGCCTAACGCTGTAGGAAGGGAGGTCCTGGGTGGCAGGGGACTAGGGATCGCCTTTGTGAAGATGAGCTCTTCGCCTAACGCTGTAGGAAGGGAGGTCCTGGGTGGCCGGGGACTATGGATCTCCTTTGTGAAGATGAGCTCTTCTCCTAACGCTGTACCAAGGCAGGTCCTGGGTGGCAGGGGACTAGGGATCTCCTTTGTGATGATGAGCTCTTCACCTAACGCTGTAGGAAGGGAGGTCGTGCGTGGCAGGGGACTAGGGGTCTCCTTTGTGAAGATGACTCTTTGCCTAACGCTGTAGGAAGGGAGGTCCTGGTTGGCAGGGGACTAGGGATCTCCTTTGTGAAGATGAGCTCTTCGCCTAGGAAGGGAGGTCCTGTGTGGCAGGGGACTAGGGTCCCCTTTGTGAGGATGAGCTCTTTGCCTAGGAAGGGAGGTCTGGGTGGCAGGGGACTAGGGGTCTCCTTTGTGAAGATGAGCTCTTTGCCTAGGAAGGCAGGACCTGGGTTGCAGGGGACTAGGGATCGCCTTTGTGAAGATGAGCTCTTTGCCTAACGCTGTAGGAAGGGAGGTCCTGGGTGGCAGGGGACTAGGCGTGTCCTTTGTGAAGATGAGCTCTCTGCCTAACGCTTTAGGAAGGGTGTTCCTGGGTGGCAGGGGACTAGGGCTCTCCTTTGTGAAGATGAGCTCTTCGCCTAGGAAGGCAGGTCCTGGGTGTCAGAGGACTAGGGATCTCCTTTGTGAAGATGAGCTCTTTGCCTAACACTGTAGGAAGGGAGGTCCTGGGTGGCAGGGGACTAGGCGTCTCCTTTGTGAAGATGAGCTCTCCGGCTAACGCTGTAGGAAGGGAGTTCCTGGGTGGCAGGGGACTAGGGCTCGCCTTTGTGAAGATGAGCTCTTCGCCTAACGCTGTAGGAAGGCAGGTCCTGGGTGGCAGAGGACTAGGGATCTCCTTTGCGAAGATGAGCTCTTTGCCTAACGCTGTAGGAAGGGAGGTCCTGGGTGGCTGGGGACTAGGGATCTCCTTTGTGAAGATGAGCTCTTCGCCTAACGCTATAACAAGGCAGGTCCTGGGTGGCAGGGGACTAGGGATCTCCTTTATGATGATGAGCTCTTCACCTAACGCTGTAGGAAGGGAGGTCCTGGGTGGCAGGAGAATAGGGGTCTCCTTTGTGAAGATGACTCTTTGCCTAAGGTTGTAGGAAGGGAGGTCCTGGCTGGCAGGGGACTAGGGCTCTCCTTTGTGAAGATGAGCTCTTTGCCTAACGCTGTAGGAAGGGAGGTCCTGGGTGGCTGGGGACTAGGGATCTCCTTTGTGAAGATGAGCTCTTCTTCTAACGCTGTAACAAGGCAGGTCCTGGGTGGCAGAGGACTAGGGATCTCCTTTGTGAAGATGAGATCTTTGCCTAACGCTGTAGGAAGGGAGGTCCTGGGTGGTAGGGGACTAGGGATCTCCTTTGTGAAGATGAGCTCTTCGCCTAACGCTATAACAAGGCAGGTCCTGGGTGGCAGGGGACTAGGGATCTCCTTTATGATGATGAGCTCTTCACCTAACGCTGTAGGAAGGGAGGTCCTGGGTGGCAGGGGAATAGGGGTCTCCTTTGTGAAGATGACTCTTTGCCTAAGGTTGTAGGAAGGGAGGTCCTGGGTGGCAGGGGACTAGGGATCTCCTTTGTGAAGATGAGCTCTTCGCCAAGGAAGGCAGGTCCTCGGTTGCAGGGGACTAGGCGTCTCCTTTGTGAAGATGAGCTCTTCGCGTAACGCTGTAGGAAGGCTGGTCCTGGGTGGCAGAGGACAAGGGATCTCATTTGTGAAGATGAGCTCTTTGCCTAACGCTGTAGGAAGGGAGGTCCTGGGTGGCAGGGGACTAGGGCTCTCCTTTGTGAAGATGAGCTCTTTGCCTAGGAATGGAGGTCCTGGGTGGCAGGCGACTAGGGCTCTCCTTTGTGAAGATGAGCTCTTCGCCTAACGCTGTAGGAAGGGAGGTCCTGGGTCGCAGGGGACTAGGGATCGCCTTTGTGAAGATGAGCTCTTCGCCTAACGCTGTAGGAAGGGAGGTCCTGGGTGGCAGGGGACTATGGATCTCCTTTGTGAAGATGAGCTCTTCTCCTAACGCTGTACCAAGGCAGGTTCTGGGTGGCAGGGGACTAGGGATCTCCTTTGTGATGATGAGCTCTTCACCTAACGCTGTAGGAAGGGAGGTCCTGCGTGGCAGGGGACTAGGGGTCTCCTTTGTGAAGATGACTCTTTGCCTAATGCTGTAGGAAGGGAGGTCCTGGTTGGCAGGGGACTAGGGATCTCCTTTGTGAAGATGAGCTCTTCGCCTAGGAAGGGAGGTCCTGTGTGGCAGGGGACTAGGGTCCCCTTTGTGAGGATGAGCTCTTTGCCTAGGAAGGGAGGTCTGGGTGGCAGGGGACTAGGGGTCTCCTTTGTGAAGATGAGCTCTTTGCCTAGGAAGGCAGGACCTGGGTTGCAGGGGACTAGGGATCACCTTTGTGAAGATGAGCTCTTTGCCTAACGCTGTAGGAAGGGAGGTCCTGGGTGGCAGGGGACTAGGCGTGTCCTTTGTGAAGATGAGCTCTCTGCCTAACGCTTTAGGAAGGGTGTTCCTGGGTGGCAGGGGACTAGGGCTCTCCTTTGTGAAGATGAGCTCTTCGCCTAGGAAGGCAGGTCCTGGGTGTCAGAGGACTAGGGATCTCCTTTGTGAAGATGAGCTCTTTGCATAACACTGTAGGAAGGGAGGTCCTGGGTGGCAGGGGACTAGGCGTCTCCTTTGTGAAGATGAGCTCTCCGGCTAACGCTGTAGGAAGGGAGTTCCTGGGTGGCAGGGGACTAGGGCTCTCCTTTGTGAAGATGAGCTCTTCACCTAACGCTGTAGGAAGGCAGGTCCTGGGTGGCAGAGGACTAGGGATCTCCTTTGCGAAGATGAGCTCTTTGCCTAACGCTGTAGGAAGGGAGGTCCTGGGTGGCAGGGGACTAGGGCTCTCCTTTGTGAAGATGAGCTCTTTGCTTAACGCTGTAGGAAGTGAGGTCCTGGGAGGCAGAGGACTAGGGATCTCCTTTGTGAAGCTGAGCTGTTCGCCTAACGCTGTAGGAAGGGAGGTCCTGGGTGGCAGGGGACTAGGGCTCTCCTTTGTGAAGGTGAGCTCTTTGCCTAATGCTGTAGGAAGTGAGGTCCTGGGTGGCAGGGGACTAGGGATCTCCTTTGTGAAGTGAGCTCTTTGCCTAACGCTGTAGGAAGGGAGTTCCTGGGTGGCAGGGGACTAGGGCTCTCCTTTGTGAAGATGAGCGCTTCGCCTAATGCTGTAGGAAGGCAGGTCCTGGGTGGCAGAGGACTAGGGATCTCCTTTGTGAAGATGAGCTCTTTGCCTAACGCTGTAGGAAGGGAGGTCCTGCGTGGCAGGGGACTAGGGCTCTCCTTTGTGAAGCTGAGCTCTTTGCCTAGGAAGGCAGATCCTGGGTGGTAGGGGAATAGGTGTCTCCTTTGTGAAGATGAGCTCTTTGCCTAACGCTGTAGGAAGGGAGGTCCTGGGTGGCAGGGGACTAGGGATCTCCTTTGTGAAGTGAGCTATTTGCCTAACTCTGTAGGAAGGGAGGTCCTGGGTGGCAGGGGACTAGGGATCTCCTTTGTGAAGTGAGCTCTTTGCCTAACGCTGTAGGAAGGCAGGTCCTGGGTGGCAGGGGACTAGGGATCTCCTTTGTGAAGATGAGCTCTTCGCCTAGGAAGAGAGGTCCTGGGTGGCAGGGGACTAGGGACCTCCTTTGAGAAGATGAGCTCTTTGCCTAACGCTGTAGGAAGGGAGGTCCTGGGTGCAGGGGAATAGGGATCTCCTTTGTGAAGATGAGCTCTTTGCCTAACGCTGTACGAAGGGAGGTCCTGGGTGGCAGGGGACTAGGGGTCTCCTTTGTGAAGATGAGCTCTTCGCCTAGGAAGGGAGGTCCTGGCTGGCAGGGGACTAGGGCTCTCCTTTGTGAAGATGAGCTATTTGCCTAACGCTGTAGGAAGGGAGGTCCTGGGTGGCAGGGGACTAGGGATCTCCTTTGTGAAGATGAGCTCTTCTTCTAACGCTGTAACAAGGCAGGTCCTGGGTGGCAGAGGACTAGGGATCTCCTTTGTGAAGATGAGATCTTTGCCTAACGCTGTAGGAAGGGAGGTCCTGGGTGGTAGGGGACTAGGGATCTCCTTTATGATGATGAGCTCTACACCTAACGCTGTAGGAAGGGAGGTCCTGGGTGGCAGGGGAATAGGGATCTCCTTTGTGAAGATGACTCTTTGCCTAATGTTGTAGGAAGGGAGGTCCTGGGTGGCAGGGGACTAGGGATCTCCTTTGTGAAGATGAGCTCTTCGCCAAGGAAGGCAGGTCCTCGGTTGCAGGGGACTAGGGATCTCCTTTGTGAAGATGAGCTCTTTGCCCAACGCTGTAGGAAGGGAGCTCCTGTGTGGCAGGGGACTAGGCGTCTCCTTTGTGAAGATGAGCTCTTCGCCTAACGTAGTAGGAAGGGAGTTCCTGGGTAGCAGGGGACTAGGGCTCTCCTTTGTGAAGATGAGCTCTTCGCCTAACGCTGTAGGAAGGGAGGTCCTGGGTGGCAGGGGAATAGGGGTCTCCTTTGTGAAGATGACTCTTTGCCTAACGTTGTAGGAAGGGAGGTCCTGGGTGGCAGGGGACTAGGGATCTCCTTTGTGAAGATGAGCTCTTTGCCTAACGCTGTAACTAGACAGGTCCTGGGTGGCAGGGGACTAGGGATCTTCTTTGTGATGATGAGCTCTTCACCTAACGCTGTAGGAAGGGAGGTCCTGGGTGGCAGGGGAATAGGGGTCTCCTTTGTGAAGATGACTCTTTGCCTAACGCTGTAGGAAGGGAGGTCCTGGGTGGCAGGGGACTAGGGCTCTCCTTTGTGAAGATGAGCTCTTTGCCTAGGAATGGAGGTCCTGGGTGGCAGGCGACTAGGGCTCTCCTTTGTGAAGATGAGCTCTTCGCCTAACGCTGTAGGAAGGGAGGTCCTGGGTGGCAGGGGACTAGGGATCGCCTTTGTGAAGATGAGCTCTTCGCCTAACGCTGTAGGAAGGGATGTCCTGGGTGGCAGGGGACTAGGGATCTCCTTTGTGAAGATGAGCTCTTCGCCTATGAAGGCAGGTCCTGGGTTGCAGGGGACTAGGGATCTCCTTTGTGAAGATGAGCTCTTTGCCTAACGCTGTAGGAAGGGAGGTCCTGTGTGGCAGGGGACTAGGCGTCTCCTTTGTGAAGATGAGCTCTTCGCCTAACGCTGTAGGAAGGGAGTTCCTGGGTGGCAGGGGACTAGGGCTCTCCTTTGTGAAGATGAGCTCTTCGCCCAGCGCTGTAGGAAGGCAGGTCCTGGGTGGCAGAGGACTAGGGCTCTCCTTTGTGAAGATGAGCTCTTCGCCTAACGCTGTAGGAAGGCAGGTCCTGGGTGGCAGGGGAATAGGGCTCTCCTTTGTGAAGATGAGCTCTTCGCCTAACGCTGTAGGAAGGGAGCTCCTGGGTGGCTTGGGACTTGGGATCTCCTTTGTGAAGATGAGCTCTTTACCTAACACTGTAGGAAGGGAGGTCCTGGGTGGCAGGGGACTAGGGGTCTCCTTTGTGAAGATGACTCTTTGCCTAATGCTGTAGGAAGGGAGGTCCTGGGTGGCAGGGGGCTAGGGGTCTCCTTTGTGAAGATGAGCTCTTTGCCTAGGAAGGCAGGTCCTGGGTGGCAGGGGACTAGGTGTCTCCTTTGTGAAGAACAGCTCTCGCCCAACGCTGTAGGAAAGGAGGTCCTGGGTGGCAGGGGACTAGGGTTCTCCTTTGTGAAGATGAGCTCTTCGCCTAACGCTGTAGGAAGGGAGGTCCTGGGTGGCAGGGGACTAGGTGTCTCCTTTGTGAAGATGAGCTCTTCGCCTAACGCTGTAAGAAGGGAGTTCCTGGGTGGCAGGGGACTAGGGCTCTCCTTTGTGAAGATGAGCGCTTCGCCTAACGCTGTAGGAAGGCAGGTCCTGGGTGGCAGAGGACTAGGGCTCTCCTTTGAGAAGATGAGCTCTTTGCCTAGGAAGGCAGGTCCTGGGTGGTAGGGGACTAGGTGTCTCCTTTGTGAAGATGAGCTCTTTGCCTAACGCTGTAGGAAGGGAGGTCCTGGGTGGCAGGGGACTAGGGATCTCCTTTGTGAAGTGAGCTCTTTGCCTAACTCTGCAGGAAGGGAGGTCCTGGGTGGCAGGGGACTAGGGATCTCCTTTGTGAAGTGAGCTTTTTGCCTAACGCTGTAGGAAGGGAGTTCCTGGGTGGCAGGGGACTAGGGCTCTCCTTTGTGAAGATGAGCGCTTCGCCTAACGCTGTAGGAAGGCAGGTCCTGGGTGGCAGAGGACTAGGGATCTCCTTTGTGAAGATGAGCTCTTTGCCTAACGCTGTAGGAAGGGAGGTCCTGCGTGGCAGGGGACTAGGGCTCTCCTTTGTGAAGCTGAGCTCTTTGCCTAGGAAGGCAGGTCCTGGGTGGTAGGGGACTAGGTGTCTCCTTTGTGAAGATGAGCTCTTTGCCTAACGCTGTAGGAAGGGAGGTCCTGGGTGGCAGGGGACTAGGGATCTCCTTTGTGAAGTGAGCTCTTTGCCTAACTCTGTAGGAAGGGAGGTCCTGGGTGGCAGGGGACTAGGGATCTCCTTTGTGAAGCGAGCTCTTTGCCTAACGCTGTAGGAAGGCAGGTCCTGGGTGGCAGGGGACTAGGGATCTCCTTTGTGAAGATGAGCTCTTCGCCTAGGAAGAGAGGTCCTGGGTGGCAGGGGACTAGGGACCTCCTTTGTGAAGATGAGCTCTTTGCCTAACGCTGTAGGAAGGGAGGTCCTGTGTGGCTGGGGACTAGGGATCTCCTTTGTGAAGATGAGCTCTTCTTCTAACGCTGTAACAAGGCTGGTCCTGGGTGGCAGAGGACTAGGGATCTCCTTTGTGAAGATGAGATCTTTGCCTAACGCTGTAGGAAGGTAGGTCCTGGGTGGTAGGGGACTAGGGATCTCCTTTGTGAAGATGAGCTCTTCGCCTAACGCTGTAACAAGGCAGGTCCTGGGTGGCAGGGGACTAGGGATCTCCTTTATGATGATGAGCTCTTCACCTAACGCTGTAGGAAGGGAGGTCCTGAGTGGCAGGGGAATAGGGGTCTCCTTTGTGAAGATGACTCTTTGCCTAACGTTGTAGGAAGGGAGGTCCTGGGTGGCAGGGGACTAGGGATCTCCTTTGTGAAGATGAGCTCTTCGCCAAGGAAGGCAGGTCCTCGGTTGCAGGGGACTACGGATCTCCTTTGTGAAGATGAGCTCTTTGCCCAACGCTGTAGGAAGGGAGCTCCTGTGTGGCAGGGGACTAGGCTTCTCCTTTGTGAAGATGAGCTCTCCGCCTAACGTAGTAGGAAGGGAGTTCCTGGGTAGCAGGGGACTAGGGCTCTCCTTTGTAAAGATGAGCTCTTCGCCTAACGCTGTAGGAAGGCTGGGCCTGGGTGGCAGAGGACAAGGGATCTCATTTGTGAAGATGAGCTCTTTGCCTAACGCTGTAGGAAGGGAGGTCCTGGGTGGCAGGGGACTAGGGCTCTCCTTTGTGAAGATGAGCTCTTTGCCTAGGAATGGAGGTCCTGGGTGGCAGGCGACTAGGGCTCTCCTTTGTGAAGATGAGCTCTTCGCCTAACGCTGTAGGAAGGGAGGTCCTGGGTGGCAGGGGACTAGGGATCTCCTTTGTGAAGATGAGCTCTTCGCCTAACGCTGTAGGAAGGGAGGTCCTGGGTGGCAGGGGACTATGGATCTCCTTTGTGAAGATGAGCTCTTCTCCTAACGCTGTAACAAGGCAGGTCCTGGGTGGCAGGGGACTAGGGATCTCCTTTGTGATGATGAGCTCTTCACCTAACGCTGTAGGAAGGGAGGTCCTGCGTGGCAGGGGACTAGGGGTCTCCTTTGTGAAGATGACTCTTTGCCTAACGCTGTAGGAAGGGAGGTCCTGGTTGGCAGGGGACTAGGGATCTCCTTTGTGAAGATGAGCTCTTCGCCTAGGAAGGGAGGTCCTGTGTGGCAGGGGACTAGGGTCCCCTTTCTGAAGATGAGCTCTTTGCCTAGGAAGGGAGGTCCTGGGTGGCAGGGGACTAGGGGTCTCCTTTGTGAAGATGAGCTCTTTGCCTAGGAAGGCAGGACCTGGGTTGCAGGGGACTAGGGATCGCCTTTGTGAAGATGAGCTCTTTGCCTAACGCTGTAGGAAGGGAGGTCCTGGGTGGCAGGGGACTAGGCGTGTCCTTTGTGAAGATGAGCTCTCTGCCTAACGCTTTAGGAAGGGTGCTCCTGGGTGGCAGGGGACTAGGGCTCTCCTTTGTGAAGATGAGCTCTTCGCCTAGGAAGGCAGGTCCTGGGTGGCAGAGGACTAGGGATCTCCTTTGTGAAGATGAGCTCTTTGCCTAACACTGTAGGAAGGGAGGTCCTGGGTGGCAGGGGACTAGGGATCTCCTTTGTGAAGATGAGCTCTTCGCCAAGGAAGGCAGGTCCTCGGTTGCAGGGGACTAGGGATCTCCTTTGTGAAGATGAGCTCTTTGCCCAATGCTGTAGGAAGGGAGCTCCTGTGTGGCAGGGGACTAGGCGTCTCCTTTGTGAAGATGAGCTCTTCGCCTAACGTAGTAGGAAGGGAGTTCCTGGGTAGCAGGGGACTAGGGCTCTCCTTTGTGAAGATGAGCTCTTCGCCTAACGCTGTAGGAAGGGAGGTCCTGGGTGGCAGGGGAATAGGGGTCTCCTTTGTGAAGATGACTCTTTGCCTAACGTTGTAGGAAGGGAGGTCCTGGGTGGCAGGGGACTAGGTGTCTCCTTTGTGAAGATGAGCTCTTCGCCTAACGCTGTAAGAAGGGAGTTCCTGGGTGGCAGGGGACTAGGGCTCTCCTTTGTGAAGATGAGCGCTTCGCCTAACGCTGTAGGAAGGCAGGTCCTGGGTGGCAGAGGACTAGGGCTCTCCTTTGAGAAGATGAGCTCTTTGCCTAGGAAGGCAGGTCCTGGGTGGTAGGGGACTAGGTGTCTCCTTTGTGAAGATGAGCTCTTTGCCTAACGCTGTAGGAAGGGAGGTCCTGGGTGGCAGGGGACTAGGGATCTCCTTTGTGAAGTGAGCTCTTTGCCTAACTCTGCAGGAAGGGAGGTCCTGGGTGGCAGGGGACTAGGGATCTCCTTTGTGAAGTGAGCTTTTTGCCTAACGCTGTAGGAAGGGAGTTCCTGGGTGGCAGGGGACTAGGGCTCTCCTTTGTGAAGATGAGCGCTTCGCCTAACGCTGTAGGAAGGCAGGTCCTGGGTGGCAGAGGACTAGGGATCTCCTTTGTGAAGATGAGCTCTTTGCCTAACGCTGTAGGAAGGGAGGTCCTGCGTGGCAGGGGACTAGGGCTCTCCTTTGTGAAGCTGAGCTCTTTGCCTAGGAAGGCAGGTCCTGGGTGGTAGGGGACTAGGTGTCTCCTTTGTGAAGATGAGCTCTTTGCCTAACGCTGTAGGAAGGGAGGTCCTGGGTGGCAGGGGACTAGGGATCTCCTTTGTGAAGTGAGCTCTTTGCCTAACTCTGTAGGAAGGGAGGTCCTGGGTGGCAGGGGACTAGGGATCTCCTTTGTGAAGCGAGCTCTTTGCCTAACGCTGTAGGAAGGCAGGTCCTGGGTGGCAGGGGACTAGGGATCTCCTTTGTGAAGATGAGCTCTTCGCCTAGGAAGAGAGGTCCTGGGTGGCAGGGGACTAGGGACCTCCTTTGTGAAGATGAGCTCTTTGCCTAACGCTGTAGGAAGGGAGGTCCTGTGTGGCTGGGGACTAGGGATCTCCTTTGTGAAGATGAGCTCTTCTTCTAACGCTGTAACAAGGCTGGTCCTGGGTGGCAGAGGACTAGGGATCTCCTTTGTGAAGATGAGATCTTTGCCTAACGCTGTAGGAAGGTAGGTCCTGGGTGGTAGGGGACTAGGGATCTCCTTTGTGAAGATGAGCTCTTCGCCTAACGCTGTAACAAGGCAGGTCCTGGGTGGCAGGGGACTAGGGATCTCCTTTATGATGATGAGCTCTTCACCTAACGCTGTAGGAAGGGAGGTCCTGGGTGGCAGGGGAATAGGGGTCTCCTTTGTGAAGATGACTCTTTGCCTAACGTTGTAGGAAGGGAGGTCCTGGGTGGCAGGGGACTAGGGATCTCCTTTGTGAAGATGAGCTCTTCGCCAAGGAAGGCAGGTCCTCGGTTGCAGGGGACTACGGATCTCCTTTGTGAAGATGAGCTCTTTGCCCAACGCTGTAGGAAGGGAGCTCCTGTGTGGCAGGGGACTAGGCTTCTCCTTTGTGAAGATGAGCTCTCCGCCTAACGTAGTAGGAAGGGAGTTCCTGGGTAGCAGGGGACTAGGGCTCTCCTTTGTAAAGATGAGCTCTTCGCCTAACGCTGTAGGAAGGCTGGGCCTGGGTGGCAGAGGACAAGG
This sequence comes from Ambystoma mexicanum, assembly GCF_040938575.1. Taxonomy (NCBI): domain Eukaryota; kingdom Metazoa; phylum Chordata; class Amphibia; order Caudata; family Ambystomatidae; genus Ambystoma; species Ambystoma mexicanum. Next base: position 834,063,613 of record NC_090938.1, on the reverse strand, counting down.
GATCTCATTTGTGAAGATGAGCTCTTTGCCTAACGCTGTAGGAAGGGAGGTCCTGGGTGGCAGGGGACTAGGGCTCTCCTTTGTGAAGATGAGCTCTTTGCCTAGGAATGGAGGTCCTGGGTGGCAGGCGACTAGGGCTCTCCTTTGTGAAGATGAGCTCTTCGCCTAACGCTGTAGGAAGGGAGGTCCTGGGTGGCAGGGGACTAGGGATCTCCTTTGTGAAGATGAGCTCTTCGCCTAACGCTGTAGGAAGGGAGGTCCTGGGTGGCAGGGGACTATGGATCTCCTTTGTGAAGATGAGCTCTTCTCCTAACGCTGTAACAAGGCAGGTCCTGGGTGGCAGGGGACTAGGGATCTCCTTTGTGATGATGAGCTCTTCACCTAACGCTGTAGGAAGGGAGGTCCTGCGTGGCAGGGGACTAGGGGTCTCCTTTGTGAAGATGACTCTTTGCCTAACGCTGTAGGAAGGGAGGTCCTGGTTGGCAGGGGACTAGGGATCTCCTTTGTGAAGATGAGCTCTTCGCCTAGGAAGGGAGGTCCTGTGTGGCAGGGGACTAGGGTCCCCTTTCTGAAGATGAGCTCTTTGCCTAGGAAGGGAGGTCCTGGGTGGCAGGGGACTAGGGGTCTCCTTTGTGAAGATGAGCTCTTTGCCTAGGAAGGCAGGACCTGGGTTGCAGGGGACTAGGGATCGCCTTTGTGAAGATGAGCTCTTTGCCTAACGCTGTAGGAAGGGAGGTCCTGGGTGGCAGGGGACTAGGCGTGTCCTTTGTGAAGATGAGCTCTCTGCCTAACGCTTTAGGAAGGGTGCTCCTGGGTGGCAGGGGACTAGGGCTCTCCTTTGTGAAGATGAGCTCTTCGCCTAGGAAGGCAGGTCCTGGGTGGCAGAGGACTAGGGATCTCCTTTGTGAAGATGAGCTCTTTGCCTAACACTGTAGGAAGGGAGGTCCTGGGTGGCAGGGGACTAGGGATTTCCTTTGTGAAGATGAGCTCTTCGCCAAGGAAGGCAGGTCCTCGGTTGCAGGGGACTAGGGATCTCCTTTGTGAAGATGAGCTCTTTGCCCAATGCTGTAGGAAGGGAGCTCCTGTGTGGCAGGGGACTAGGCGTCTCCTTTGTGAAGATGAGCTCTTCGCCTAACGTAGTAGGAAGGGAGTTCCTGGGTAGCAGGGGACTAGGGCTCTCCTTTGTGAAGATGAGCTCTTCGCCTAACGCTGTAGGAAGGGAGGTCCTGGGTGGCAGGGGAATAGGGGTCTCCTTTGTGAAGATGACTCTTTGCCTAACGTTGTAGGAAGGGAGGTCCTGGGTGGCAGGGGACTAGGGATCTCCTTTGTGAAGATGAGCTCTTCGCCTAACGCTGTAACTAGACAGGTCCTGGGTGGCAGGGGACTAGGGATCTTCTTTGTGATGATGAGCTCTTCACCTAATGCTGTAGGAAGGGAGTTCCTGGGTGGCAGGGGACTAGGGCTCTCCTTTGTGAAGATGAGCGCTTCGCCTAACGCTGTAGGAAGGCAGGTCCTGGGTGGCAGAGGACTAGGGCTCTCCTTTGAGAAGATGAGCTCTTTGCCTAGGAAGGCAGGTCCTGGGTGGTAGGGGATTAGGTGTCTCCTTTGTGAAGATGAGCTCTTTGCCTAACGCTGTAGGAAGGGAGGTCCTGGGTGGCAGGGGACTAGGGGTCTCCTTTGTGAAGTGAGCTCTTTGCCTAACTCTGTAGGAAGGGAGGTCCTGGGTGGCAGGGGACTAGGGATCTCCTTTGTGAAGTGAGCTCTTTGCCTAACGCTGTAGGAAGGGAGTTCCTGGGTGGCAGGGGACTAGGGCTCTCCTTTGTGAAGATGAGCGCTTCGCCTAACGCTGTAGGAAGGCAGGTCCTGGGTGGCAGAGGACTAGGGATCTCCTTTGTGAAGATGAGCTCTTTGCCTAACGCTGTAGGAAGGGAGGTCCTGCGTGGCAGGGGACTAGGGCTCTCCTTTGTGAAGCTGAGCTCTTTGCCTAGGAAGGCAGGTCCTGGGTGGTAGGGGACTAGGTGTCTCCTTTGTGAAGATGAGCTCTTTGCCGAACGCTGTAGGAAGGGAGGTCCTGGGTGGCAGGGGACTAGGGATCTCCTTTGTGAAGTGAGCTCTTTGCCTAACTCTGTAGGAAGGGAGGTCCTGGGTGGCAGGGGACTAGGGATCTCCTTTGTGAAGTGAGCTCTTTGCCTAACGCTGTAGGAAGGCAGGTCCTGGGTGGCAGGGGACTAGGGATCTCCTTTGTGAAGATGAGCTCTTCGCCTAGGAAGAGAGGTCCTGGGTGGCAGGGGACTAGGGACCTCCTTTGTGAAGATGAGCTCTTTGCCTAACGCTGTAGGAAGGGAGGTCCTGGGCGGCTGGGGACTAGGGATCTCCTTTGTGAAGATGAGCTCTTCTTCTAACGCTGTAACAAGGCAGGTCATGGGTGGCAGAGGACCAGGGATCTCCTTTGTGAAGATGAGATCTTTGCCTAACGCTGTAGGAAGGGAGGTCCTGGGTGGTAGGGGACTAGGGATCTCCTTTGTGAAGATGAGCTCTTCGCCTAACGCTGTAACAAGACAGGTCCTGGGTGGCAGGGGACTAGGGATCTCCTTTATGATGATGAGCTCTTCACCTAACGCTGTAGGAAGGGAGGTCCTGGGTGGCAGGGGAATAGGGGTCTCCTTTGTGAAGATGACTCTTTGCCTAACGTTGTAGGAAGGGAGGTCCTGGGTGGCAGGGGACTAGGGATCTCCTTTGTGAAGATGAGCTCTTCGCCAAGGAAGGCAGGTCCTCGGTTGCAGGGGACTAGGGATCTCCTTTGTGAAGATGAGCTCTTTGCCCAACGCTGTAGGAAGGGAGCTCCTGTGTGGCAGGGGACTAGGCGTCTCCTTTGTGAAGATGAGCTCTTCGCCTAACGTAGTAGGAAGGGAGTTCCTGGGTAGCAGGGGACTAGGGCTCTCCTTTGTAAAGATGAGCTCTTCGCCTAACGCTGTAGGAAGGCTGGTCCTGGGTGGCAGAGGACAAGGGATCTCATTTGTGAAGAAGAGCTCTTTGCCTAACGCTGTAAGAAGGGAGGTCCTGGGTGGCAGGGGACTAGGGCTCTCCTTTGTGAAGATGAGATCTTTGCCTAACGCTGTAGGAAGGTAGGTCCTGGGTGGTAGGGGACTAGGGATCTCCTTTGTGAAGATGAGCTCTTCGCCTAACGCTGTAACAAGGCAGGTCCTGGGTGGCAGGGGACTAGGGATCTCCTTTATGATGATGAGCTCTTCACCTAACGCTGTAGGAAGGGAGGTCCTGAGTGGCAGGGGAATAGGGGTCTCCTTTGTGAAGATGACTCTTTGCCTAACGTTGTAGGAAGGGAGGTCCTGGGTGGCAGGGGACTAGGGATCTCCTTTGTGAAGATGAGCTCTTCGCCAAGGAAGGCAGGTCCTCGGTTGCAGGGGACTACGGATCTCCTTTGTGAAGATGAGCTCTTTGCCCAACGCTGTAGGAAGGGAGCTCCTGTGTGGCAGGGGACTAGGCTTCTCCTTTGTGAAGATGAGCTCTCCGCCTAACGTAGTAGGAAGGGAGTTCCTGGGTAGCAGGGGACTAGGGCTCTCCTTTGTAAAGATGAGCTCTTCGCCTAACGCTGTAGGAAGGCTGGGCCTGGGTGGCAGAGGACAAGGGATCTCATTTGTGAAGATGAGCTCTTTGCCTAACGCTGTAGGAAGGGAGGTCCTGGGTGGCAGGGGACTAGGGCTCTCCTTTGTGAAGATGAGCTCTTTGCCTAGGAATGGAGGTCCTGGGTGGCAGGCGACTAGGGCTCTCCTTTGTGAAGATGAGCTCTTCGCCTAACGCTGTAGGAAGGGAGGTCCTGGGTGGCAGGGGACTAGGGATCTCCTTTGTGAAGATGAGCTCTTCGCCTAACGCTGTAGGAAGGGAGGTCCTGGGTGGCAGGGGACTATGGATCTCCTTTGTGAAGATGAGCTCTTCTCCTAACGCTGTAACAAGGCAGGTCCTGGGTGGCAGGGGACTAGGGATCTCCTTTGTGATGATGAGCTCTTCACCTAACGCTGTAGGAAGGGAGGTCCTGCGTGGCAGGGGACTAGGGGTCTCCTTTGTGAAGATGACTCTTTGCCTAACGCTGTAGGAAGGGAGGTCCTGGTTGGCAGGGGACTAGGGATCTCCTTTGTGAAGATGAGCTCTTCGCCTAGGAAGGGAGGTCCTGTGTGGCAGGGGACTAGGGTCCCCTTTCTGAAGATGAGCTCTTTGCCTAGGAAGGGAGGTCCTGGGTGGCAGGGGACTAGGGGTCTCCTTTGTGAAGATGAGCTCTTTGCCTAGGAAGGCAGGACCTGGGTTGCAGGGGACTAGGGATCGCCTTTGTGAAGATGAGCTCTTTGCCTAACGCTGTAGGAAGGGAGGTCCTGGGTGGCAGGGGACTAGGCGTGTCCTTTGTGAAGATGAGCTCTCTGCCTAACGCTTTAGGAAGGGTGCTCCTGGGTGGCAGGGGACTAGGGCTCTCCTTTGTGAAGATGAGCTCTTCGCCTAGGAAGGCAGGTCCTGGGTGGCAGAGGACTAGGGATCTCCTTTGTGAAGATGAGCTCTTTGCCTAACACTGTAGGAAGGGAGGTCCTGGGTGGCAGGGGACTAGGGATCTCCTTTGTGAAGATGAGCTCTTCGCCAAGGAAGGCAGGTCCTCGGTTGCAGGGGACTAGGGATCTCCTTTGTGAAGATGAGCTCTTTGCCCAATGCTGTAGGAAGGGAGCTCCTGTGTGGCAGGGGACTAGGCGTCTCCTTTGTGAAGATGAGCTCTTCGCCTAACGTAGTAGGAAGGGAGTTCCTGGGTAGCAGGGGACTAGGGCTCTCCTTTGTGAAGATGAGCTCTTCGCCTAACGCTGTAGGAAGGGAGGTCCTGGGTGGCAGGGGAATAGGGGTCTCCTTTGTGAAGATGACTCTTTGCCTAACGTTGTAGGAAGGGAGGTCCTGGGTGGCAGGGGACTAGGTGTCTCCTTTGTGAAGATGAGCTCTTCGCCTAACGCTGTAAGAAGGGAGTTCCTGGGTGGCAGGGGACTAGGGCTCTCCTTTGTGAAGATGAGCGCTTCGCCTAACACTGTAGGAAGGCAGGTCCTGGGTGGCAGAGGACTAGGGCTCTCCTTTGAGAAGATGAGCTCTTTGCCTAGGAAGGCAGGTCCTGGGTGGTAGGGGACTAGGTGTCTCCTTTGTGAAGATGAGCTCTTTGCCTAACGCTGTAGGAAGGGAGGTCCTGGGTGGCAGGGGACTAGGGATCTCCTTTGTGAAGTGAGCTCTTTGCCTAACTCTGCAGGAAGGGAGGTCCTGGGTGGCAGGGGACTAGGGATCTCCTTTGTGAAGTGAGCTTTTTGCCTAACGCTGTAGGAAGGGAGTTCCTGGGTGGCAGGGGACTAGGGCTCTCCTTTGTGAAGATGAGCGCTTCGCCTAACGCTGTAGGAAGGCAGGTCCTGGGTGGCAGAGGACTAGGGATCTCCTTTGTGAAGATGAGCTCTTTGCCTAACGCTGTAGGAAGGGAGGTCCTGCGTGGCAGGGGACTAGGGCTCTCCTTTGTGAAGCTGAGCTCTTTGCCTAGGAAGGCAGGTCCTGGGTGGTAGGGGACTAGGTGTCTCCTTTGTGAAGATGAGCTCTTTGCCTAACGCTGTAGGAAGGGAGGTCCTGGGTGGCAGGGGACTAGGGATCTCCTTTGTGAAGTGAGCTCTTTGCCTAACTCTGTAGGAAGGGAGGTCCTGGGTGGCAGGGGACTAGGGATCTCCTTTGTGAAGCGAGCTCTTTGCCTAACGCTGTAGGAAGGCAGGTCCTGGGTGGCAGGGGACTAGGGATCTCCTTTGTGAAGATGAGCTCTTCGCCTAGGAAGAGAGGTCCTGGGTGGCAGGGGACTAGGGACCTCCTTTGTGAAGATGAGCTCTTTGCCTAACGCTGTAGGAAGGGAGGTCCTGTGTGGCTGGGGACTAGGGATCTCCTTTGTGAAGATGAGCTCTTCTTCTAACGCTGTAACAAGGCTGGTCCTGGGTGGCAGAGGACTAGGGATCTCCTTTGTGAAGATGAGATCTTTGCCTAACGCTGTAGGAAGGTAGGTCCTGGGTGGTAGGGGACTAGGGATCTCCTTTGTGAAGATGAGCTCTTCGCCTAACGCTGTAACAAGGCAGGTCCTGGGTGGCAGGGGACTAGGGATCTCCTTTATGATGATGAGCTCTTCACCTAACGCTGTAGGAAGGGAGGTCCTGGGTGGCAGGGGAATAGGGGTCTCCTTTGTGAAGATGACTCTTTGCCTAACGTTGTAGGAAGGGAGGTCCTGGGTGGCAGGGGACTAGGGATCTCCTTTGTGAAGATGAGCTCTTCGCCAAGGAAGGCAGGTCCTCGGTTGCAGGGGACTACGGATCTCCTTTGTGAAGATGAGCTCTTTGCCCAACGCTGTAGGAAGGGAGCTCCTGTGTGGCAGGGGACTAGGCTTCTCCTTTGTGAAGATGAGCTCTCCGCCTAACGTAGTAGGAAGGGAGTTCCTGGGTAGCAGGGGACTAGGGCTCTCCTTTGTAAAGATGAGCTCTTCGCCTAACGCTGTAGGAAGGCTGGGCCTGGGTGGCAGAGGACAAGGGATCTCATTTGTGAAGATGAGCTCTTTGCCTAACGCTGTAGGAAGGGAGGTCCTGGGTGGCAGGGGACTAGGGCTCTCCTTTGTGAAGATGAGCTCTTTGCCTAGGAATGGGGGTCCTGGGTGGCAGGCGACTAGGGCTCTCCTTTGTGAAGATGAGCTCTTCGCCTAACGCTGTAGGAAGGGAGGTCCTGGGTGGCAGGGGACTAGGGATCTCCTTTGTGAAGATGAGCTCTTCGCCTAACGCTGTAGGAAGGGAGGTCCTGGGTGGCAGGGGACTATGGATCTCCTTTGTGAAGATGAGCTCTTCTCCTAACGCTGTAACAAGGCAGGTCCTGGGTGGCAGGGGACTAGGGATCTCCTTTGTGATGATGAGCTCTTCACCTAACGCTGTAGGAAGGGAGGTCCTGCGTGGCAGGGGACTAGGGGTCTCCTTTGTGAAGATGACTCTTTGCCTAACGCTGTAGGAAGGGAGGTCCTGGTTGGCAGGGGACTAGGGATCTCCTTTGTGAAGATGAGCTCTTCGCCTAGGAAGGGAGGTCCTGTGTGGCAGGGGACTAGGGTCCCCTTTCTGAAGATGAGCTCTTTGCCTAGGAAGGGAGGTCCTGGGTGGCAGGGGACTAGGGGTCTCCTTTGTGAAGATGAGCTCTTTGCCTAGGAAGGCAGGACCTGGGTTGCAGGGGACTAGGGATCGCCTTTGTGAAGATGAGCTCTTTGCCTAACGCTGTAGGAAGGGAGGTCCTGGGTGGCAGGGGACTAGGCGTGTCCTTTGTGAAGATGAGCTCTCTGCCTAACGCTTTAGGAAGGGTGCTCCTGGGTGGCAGGGGACTAGGGCTCTCCTTTGTGAAGATGAGCTCTTCGCCTAGGAAGGCAGGTCCTGGGTGGCAGAGGACTAGGGATCTCCTTTGTGAAGATGAGCTCTTTGCCTAACACTGTAGGAAGGGAGGTCCTGGGTGGCAGGGGACTAGGGATTTCCTTTGTGAAGATGAGCTCTTCGCCAAGGAAGGCAGGTCCTCGGTTGCAGGGGACTAGGGATCTCCTTTGTGAAGATGAGCTCTTTGCCCAATGCTGTAGGAAGGGAGCTCCTGTGTGGCAGGGGACTAGGCGTCTCCTTTGTGAAGATGAGCTCTTCGCCTAACGTAGTAGGAAGGGAGTTCCTGGGTAGCAGGGGACTAGGGCTCTCCTTTGTGAAGATGAGCTCTTCGCCTAACGCTGTAGGAAGGGAGGTCCTGGGTGGCAGGGGAATAGGGGTCTCCTTTGTGAAGATGACTCTTTGCCTAACGTTGTAGGAAGGGAGGTCCTGGGTGGCAGGGGACTAGGGATCTCCTTTGTGAAGATGAGCTCTTCGCCTAACGCTGTAACTAGACAGGTCCTGGGTGGCAGGGGACTAGGGATCTTCTTTGTGATGATGAGCTCTTCACCTAATGCTGTAGGAAGGGAGTTCCTGGGTGGCAGGGGACTAGGGCTCTCCTTTGTGAAGATGAGCGCTTCGCCTAACGCTGTAGGAAGGCAGGTCCTGGGTGGCAGAGGACTAGGGCTCTCCTTTGAGAAGATGAGCTCTTTGCCTAGGAAGGCAGGTCCTGGGTGGTAGGGGATTAGGTGTCTCCTTTGTGAAGATGAGCTCTTTGCCTAACGCTGTAGGAAGGGAGGTCCTGGGTGGCAGGGGACTAGGGGTCTCCTTTGTGAAGTGAGCTCTTTGCCTAACTCTGTAGGAAGGGAGGTCCTGGGTGGCAGGGGACTAGGGATCTCCTTTGTGAAGTGAGCTCTTTGCCTAACGCTGTAGGAAGGGAGTTCCTGGGTGGCAGGGGACTAGGGCTCTCCTTTGTGAAGATGAGCGCTTCGCCTAACGCTGTAGGAAGGCAGGTCCTGGGTGGCAGAGGACTAGGGATCTCCTTTGTGAAGATGAGCTCTTTGCCTAACGCTGTAGGAAGGGAGGTCCTGCGTGGCAGGGGACTAGGGCTCTCCTTTGTGAAGCTGAGCTCTTTGCCTAGGAAGGCAGGTCCTGGGTGGTAGGGGACTAGGTGTCTCCTTTGTGAAGATGAGCTCTTTGCCGAACGCTGTAGGAAGGGAGGTCCTGGGTGGCAGGGGACTAGGGATCTCCTTTGTGAAGTGAGCTCTTTGCCTAACTCTGTAGGAAGGGAGGTCCTGGGTGGCAGGGGACTAGGGATCTCCTTTGTGAAGTGAGCTCTTTGCCTAACGCTGTAGGAAGGCAGGTCCTGGGTGGCAGGGGACTAGGGATCTCCTTTGTGAAGATGAGCTCTTCGCCTAGGAAGAGAGGTCCTGGGTGGCAGGGGACTAGGGACCTCCTTTGTGAAGATGAGCTCTTTGCCTAACGCTGTAGGAAGGGAGGTCCTGGGCGGCTGGGGACTAGGGATCTCCTTTGTGAAGATGAGCTCTTCTTCTAACGCTGTAACAAGGCAGGTCATGGGTGGCAGAGGACCAGGGATCTCCTTTGTGAAGATGAGATCTTTGCCTAACGCTGTAGGAAGGGAGGTCCTGGGTGGTAGGGGACTAGGGATCTCCTTTGTGAAGATGAGCTCTTCGCCTAACGCTGTAACAAGACAGGTCCTGGGTGGCAGGGGACTAGGGATCTCCTTTATGATGATGAGCTCTTCACCTAACGCTGTAGGAAGGGAGGTCCTGGGTGGCAGGGGAATAGGGGTCTCCTTTGTGAAGATGACTCTTTGCCTAACGTTGTAGGAAGGGAGGTCCTGGGTGGCAGGGGACTAGGGATCTCCTTTGTGAAGATGAGCTCTTCGCCAAGGAAGGCAGGTCCTCGGTTGCAGGGGACTAGGGATCTCCTTTGTGAAGATGAGCTCTTTGCCCAACGCTGTAGGAAGGGAGCTCCTGTGTGGCAGGGGACTAGGCGTCTCCTTTGTGAAGATGAGCTCTTCGCCTAACGTAGTAGGAAGGGAGTTCCTGGGTAGCAGGGGACTAGGGCTCTCCTTTGTAAAGATGAGCTCTTCGCCTAACGCTGTAGGAAGGCTGGTCCTGGGTGGCAGAGGACAAGGGATCTCATTTGTGAAGAAGAGCTCTTTGCCTAACGCTGTAAGAAGGGAGGTCCTGGGTGGCAGGGGACTAGGGCTCTCCTTTGTGAAGATGAGCTCTTTGCCTAGGAATGGAGGTCCTGGGTGGCAGGCGACTAGGGCTCTCCTTTGTGAAGATGAGCTCTTCGCCTAACGCTGTAGGAAGGGAGGTCCTGGGTGGCAGGGGACTAGGGATCTCCTTTGTGAAGATGAGCTCTTCGCCTAACGCTGTAGAAAGGGAGGTCCTGGGTGGCAGGGGACTATGGATCTCCTTTGTGAAGATGAGCTCTTCTCCTAACACTGTAACAATTCAGGTCCTGGGTGGCAGGGGACTAGGGATCTCCTTTGTGATGATGAGCTCTTCACCTAACGCTGTAGGAAGGGAGGCCCTGCGTGGCAGGGGACTAGGGGTCTCCTTTGTGAAGATGACTCTTTGCCTAACGCTGTAGGAAGGGAGGTCCTGGTTGGCAGGGGACTAGGGATCTCCTTTGTGAAGATGAGCTCTTCGCCTAGGAAGGGAGGTCCTGTGTGGCAGGGGACTAGGGTCCCCTTTGTGAAGATGAGCTCTTTGCCTAGGAAGGGAGGTCCTGGGTGGCAGGGGACTAGGGGTCTCCTTTGTGAAGATGAGCTCTTTGCCTAGGAAGGCAGGACCTGGGGTGCAGGGGACTAGGGATCGCCTTTGTGAAGATGAGCTCTTTGCCTAACGCTGTAGGAAGGGAGGTCCTGAGTGGCAGGGGACTAGGCGTGTCCTTTGTGAAGATGAGCCTCTGCCTAACGCTTTAGGAAGGGTGTTCCTGGGTGGCAGGGGACTAGGGCTCTCCTTTGTGAAGATGAGCTCTTCGCCTAGGAAGGCAGGTCCTGGGTGGCAGAGGACTAGGGATCTCCTTTGTGAAGATGAGCTCTTTGCCTAACACTGTAGGAAGGGAGGTCCTGGGTGGCAGGGGACTAGGGATCTCCTTTGTGAAGATGAGCTCTTCGCAAGGAAGGCAGGTCCTCGGTTGCAGGGGACTAGGGATCTCCTTTGTGAAGATGAGCTCTTTGCCCAACGCTGTGGGAATTGAGCTCCTGTGTGGCAAGGGACTAGGCGTCTCCTTTGTGAAGATGAGCTCTTCGCCTAACGTAGTAGGAAGGGAGTTCCTGGGTAGCAGGGGACTAGGGCTCTCCTTTGTGAAGATGAGCTCTTCGCCTAACGCTGTAGGAAGGGAGGTCCTGGGTGGCAGGGGAATAGGGGTCTCCTTTGTGAAGATGACTCTTTGCCTAACGTTGTAGGAAGGGAGGTCCTGGGTGGCAGGGGACTAGGCATCTCCTTTGTGAAGATGAGCTCTTCGCCTAACGCTGTAACTAGACAGGTCCTGGGTGGCAGGGGACTAGGGATCTCCTTTGTGAAGATGAGCTCTTCACCTAACGCTGTAGGAAGGGAGGTCCTGGGTGGCAGGGGAATAGGGGTCTCCTTTGTGAAGATGACTCTTTGCCTAACGCTGTAGGAAGGGAGGTCCTGGGTGGCAGGGGACTAGGGCTCTCCTTTGTGAAGATGAGCTCTTCGCCTAGGAAGGCAGGTCCTGGGTGTCAGAGGACTTGGGATCTCCTTTGTGAAGATGAGCTCTTTGCCTAACACTGTAGGAAGGGAGGTCCTGGGTGGCAGGGGACTAGGCGTCTCCTTTGTGAAGATGAGCTCTCCGGCTAACGCTGTAGGAAGGGAGTTCCTGGGTGGCAGGGGACTAGGGCTCGCCTTTGTGAAGATGAGCTCTTCGCCTAACGCTGTAGGAAGGCAGGTCCTGGGTGGCAGAGGACTAGGGATCTCCTTTGCGAAGATGAGCTCTTTGCCTAACGCTGTAGGAAGGGAGGTCCTGGGTGGCTGGGGACTAGGGATCTCCTTTGTGAAGATGAGCTCTTCTTCTAACGCTGTAACAAGGCAGGTCCTGGGTGGCAGAGGACTAGGGATCTCCTTTGCGAAGATGAGCTCTTCGCCTAACGCTGTAGGAAGGCAGGTCCTGGGTGGCAGAGGACTAGGGCTCTCCTTTGAGAAGATGAGCTCTTTGCCTAGGAAGGCAGGTCCTGGGTGGTAGGGGATTAGGTGTCTCCTTTGTGAAGATGAGCTCTTTGCCTAACGCTGTAGGAAGGGAGGTCCTGGGTGGCAGGGGACTAGGGGTCTCCTTTGTGAAGTGAGCTCTTTGCCTAACTCTGTAGGAAGGGAGGTCCTGGGTGGCAGGGGACTAGGGATCTCCTTTGTGAAGTGAGCTCTTTGCCTAACGCTGTAGGAAGGGAGTTCCTGGGTGGCAGGGGACTAGGGCTCTCCTTTGTGAAGATGAGCGCTTCGCCTAACGCTGTAGGAAGGCAGGTCCTGGGTGGCAGAGGACTAGGGATCTCCTTTGTGAAGATGAGCTCTTTGCCTAACGCTGTAGGAAGGGAGGTCCTGCGTGGCAGGGGACTAGGGCTCTCCTTTGTGAAGCTGAGCTCTTTGCCTAGGAAGGCAGGTCCTGGGTGGTAGGGGACTAGGTGTCTCCTTTGTGAAGATGAGCTCTTTGCCGAACGCTGTAGGAAGGGAGGTCCTGGGTGGCAGGGGACTAGGGATCTCCTTTGTGAAGTGAGCTCTTTGCCTAACTCTGTAGGAAGGGAGGTCCTGGGTGGCAGGGGACTAGGGATCTCCTTTGTGAAGTGAGCTCTTTGCCTAACGCTGTAGGAAGGCAGGTCCTGGGTGGCAGGGGACTAGGGATCTCCTTTGTGAAGATGAGCTCTTCGCCTAGGAAGAGAGGTCCTGGGTGGCAGGGGACTAGGGACCTCCTTTGTGAAGATGAGCTCTTTGCCTAACGCTGTAGGAAGGGAGGTCCTGGGTGGCTGGGGACTAGGGATCTCCTTTGTGAAGATGAGCTCTTCTTCTAACGCTGTAACAAGGCAGGTCCTGGGTGGCAGAGGACCAGGGATCTCCTTTGTGAAGATGAGATCTTTGCCTAACGCTGTAGGAAGGGAGGTCCTGGGTGGTAGGGGACTAGGGATCTCCTTTGTGAAGATGAGCTCTTCGCCTAACGCTGTAACAAGGCAGGTCCTGGGTGGCAGGGGACTAGGGATCTCCTTTATGATGATGAGCTCTTCACCTAACGCTGTAGGAAGGGAGGTCCTGGGTGGCAGGGGAATAGGGGTCTCCTTTGTGAAGATGACTCTTTGCCTAACGTTGTAGGAAGGGAGGTCCTGGGTAGCAGGGGACTAGGGCTCTCCTTTGTAAAGATGAGCTCTTCGCCTAACGCTGTAGGAAGGCTGGTCCTGGGTGTCAGAGGACTAGGGATCTCCTTTGTGAAGATGAGCTCTTTGCCTAACACTGTAGGAAGGGAGGTCCTGGGTGGCAGGGGACTAGGCGTCTCCTTTGTGAAGATGACTCTTTGCCTAACGTTGTAGGAAGGGAGGTCCTGGGTAGCAGGGGACTAGGGCTCTCCTTTGTAAAGATGAGCTCTTCGCCTAACGCTGTAGGAAGGGAGGTCCTGGGTGTCAGAGGACTAGGGATCTCCTTTGTGAAGATGAGCTCTTTGCCTAACACTGTAGGAAGGGAGGTCCTGGGTGGCAGGGGACTAGGCGTCTCCTTTGTGAAGATGAGCTCTCCGGCTAACGCTGTAGGAAGGGAGTTCCTGGGTGGCAGGGGACTAGGGCTCGCCTTTGTGAAGATGAGCTCTTCGCCTAACGCTGTAGGAAGGCAGGTCCTGGGTGGCAGAGGACTAGGGATCTCCTTTGCGAAGATGAGCTCTTTGCCTAACGCTGTAGGAAGGGAGGTCCTGGGTGGCTGGGGACTAGGGATCTCCTTTGTGAAGATGAGCTCTTCTTCTAACGCTGTAACAAGGCAGGTCCTGGGTGGCAGAGGACTAGGGATCTCCTTTGCGAAGATGAGCTCTTTGCCTAACGCTGTAGGAAGGGAGGTCCTGGGTGGCAGGGGACTAGGGCTCTCCTTTGTGAAGATGAGCTCTTTGCTTAACGCTGTAGGAAGTGAGGTCCTGGGTGGCAGAGGACTAGGGATCTCCTTTGTGAAGCTGAGCTGTTCGCCTAACGCTGTAGGAAGGGAGGTCCTGGGTGGCAGGGGACTAGGGCTCTCCTTTGTGAAGGTGAGCTCTTTGCCTAACGCTGTAGGAAGTGAGGTCCTGGGTGTCAGGGGACTAGGGATCTCCTTTGTGAAGTGAGCTCTTTGCCTAACTCTGTAGGAAGGGAGGTCCTGGGTGGCAGGGGACTAGGGATCTCCTTTGTGAAGTGAGCTCTTTGCCTAACGCTGTAGGAAGGGAGTTCCTGGGTGGCAGGGGACTAGGGCTCTCCTTTGTGAAGATGAGCGCTTCGCCTAATGCTGTAGGAAGGCAGGTCCTGGGTGGCAGAGGACTAGGGATCTCCTTTGTGAAGATGAGCTCTTTGCCTAACGCTGTAGGAAGGGAGGTCCTGCGTGGCAGGGGACTAGGGCTCTCCTTTGTGAAGCTGAGCTCTTTGCCTAGGAAGGCAGATCCTGGGTGGTAGGGGACTAGGTGTCTCCTTTGTGAAGATGAGCTCTTTGCCTAACGCTGTAGGAAGGGAGGTCCTGGGTGGCAGGGGACTAGGGATCTCCTTTGTGAAGTGAGCTATTTGCCTAACTCTGTAAGAAGGGAGGTCCTGGGTGGCAGGGGACTAGGGATCTCCTTTGTGAAGTGAGCTCTTTGCCTAACGCTGTAGGAAGGCAGGTCCTGGGTGGCAGGGGACTAGGGATCTCCTTTGTGAAGATGAGCTCTTCGCCTAGGAAGAGAGGTCCTGGGTGGCAGGGGACTAGGGACCTCCTTTGAGAAGATGAGCTCTTTGCCTAACGCTGTAGGAAGGGAGGTCCTGGGTGCAGGGGAATAGGGATCTCCTTTGTGAAGATGAGCTCTTTGCCTAACGCTGTACGAAGGGAGGTCCTGGGTGGCAGGGGACTAGGGGTCTCCTTTGTGAAGATGAGCTCTTCGCCTAGGAAGGGAGGTCCTGGCTGGCAGGGGACTAGGGCTCTCCTTTGTGAAGATGAGCTATTTGCCTAACGCTGTAGGAAGGGAGGTCCTGAGTGGCAGGGGAATAGGGATCTCCTTTGTGAAGATGAGCTCTTCTTCTAACGCTGTAACAAGGCAGGTCCTGGGTGGCAGAGGACTAGGGATCTCCTTTGTGAAGATGAGATCTTTGCCTAACGCTGTAGGAAGGGAGGTCCTGGGTGGTAGGGGACTAGGGATCTCCTTTATGATGATGAGCTCTACACCTAAACCTGTAGGAAGGGAGGTCCTGGGTGGCAGGGGAATAGGGATCTCCTTTGTGAAGATGACTCTTTGCCTAATGTTGTAGGATTGGAGGTCCTGGGTGGCAGGGGACTAGGGATCTCCTTTGTGAAGATGAGCTCTTCGCCAAGGAAGGCAGGTCCTCGGTTGCAGGGGACTAGGGATCTCCTTTGTGAAGATGAGCTCTTTGCCCAACGCTGTAGGAAGGGAGCTCCTGTGTGGCAGGGGACTAGGCGTCTCCTTTGTGAAGATGAGCTCTTCGCCTAACATAGTAGGAAGGGAGTTCCTGGGTAGCAGGGGACTAGGGCTCTCCTTTGTGAAGATGAGCTCTTCGCCTAACGCTGTAGGAAGGGAGGTCCTGGGTGGCAGGGGAATAGAGGTCTCCTTTGTGAAGATGACTCTTTGCCTAACGTTGTAGGAAGGGAGGTCCTGGGTGGCAGGGGACTAGGGATCTCCTTTGTGAAGATGAGCTCTTCGCCTAACGCTGTAACTAGACAGGTCCTGGGTGGCAGGGGACTAGGGATCTTCTTTGTGATGATGAGCTCTTCACCTAACGCTGTAGGAAGGGAGGTCCTGGGTGGCAGGGGAATAGGGGTCTCCTTTGTGAAGATGACTCTTTGCCTAACGCTGTAGGAAGGGAGGTCCTGGGTGGCAGGGGACTAGGGCTCTCCTTTGTGAAGATGAGCTCTTTGCCTAGGAATGGAGGTCCTGGGTGGCAGGCGACTAGGGCTCTCCTTTGTGAAGATGAGCTCTTCGCCTAACGCTGTAGGAAGGGAGGTCCTGGGTGGCAGGGGACTAGGGATCGCCTTTGTGAAGATGAGCTCTTCGCCTAACGCTGTAGGAAGGGATGTCCTGGGTGGCAGGGGACTAGGGATCTCCTTTGTGAAGATGAGCTCTTCGCCTATGAAGGCAGGTCCTGGGTTGCAGGGGACTAGGGATCTCCTTTGTGAAGATGAGCTCTTTGCCTAACGCTGTAGGAAGGGAGGTCCTGTGTGGCAGGGGACTAGGCGTCTCCTTTGTGAAGATGAGCTCTTCGCCTAAAGCTGTAGGAAGGGAGTTCCTGGGTGGCAGGGGACTAGGGCTCTCCTTTGTGAAGATGAGCTCTTCGCCCAGCGCTGTAGGAAGGCAGGTCCTGGGTGGCAGAGGACTAGGGCTCTCCTTTGTGAAGATGAGCTCTTCGCCTAACGCTGTAGGAAGGCAGGTCCTGGGTGGCAGGGGAATAGGGCTCTCCTTTGTGAAGATGAGCTCTTCGCCTAACGCTGTAGGAAGGGAGCTCCTGGGTGGCTGGGGACTTGGGATCTCCTTTGTGAAGATGAGCTCTTTACCTAACACTGTAGGAAGGGAGGTCCTGGGTGGCAGGGGACTAGGGGTCTCCTTTGTGAAGATGACTCTTTGCCTAATGCTGTAGGAAGGGAGGTCCTGGGTGGCAGGGGGCTAGGGGTCTCCTTTGTGAAGATGAGCTCTTTGCCTAGGAAGGCAGGTCCTGGGTGGCAGGGGACTAGGTGTCTCCTTTGTGAAGAACAGCTCTCGCCCAACGCTGTAGGAAAGGAGGTCCTGGGTGGCAGGGGACTAGGGTTCTCCTTTGTGAAGATGAGCTCTTCGCCTAACGCTGTAGGAAGGGAGGTCCTGGGTGGCAGGGGACTAGGTGTCTCCTTTGTGAAGATGAGCTCTTCGCCTAACGCTGTAAGAAGGGAGTTCCTGGGTGGCAGGGGACTAGGGCTCTCCTTTGTGAAGATGAGCGCTTCGCCTAACGCTGTAGGAAGGCAGGTCCTGGGTGGCAGAGGACTAGGGCTCTCCTTTGAGAAGATGAGCTCTTTGCCTAGGAAGGCAGGTCCTGGGTGGTAGGGGACTAGGTGTCTCCTTTGTGAAGATGAGCTCTTTGCCTAACGCTGTAGGAAGGGAGGTCCTGGGTGGCAGGGGACTAGGGATCTCCTTTGTGAAGTGAGCTCTTTGCCTAACTCTGCAGGAAGGGAGGTCCTGGGTGGCAGGGGACTAGGGATCTCCTTTGTGAAGTGAGCTTTTTGCCTAACGCTGTAGGAAGGGAGTTCCTGGGTGGCAGGGGACTAGGGCTCTCCTTTGTGAAGATGAGCGCTTCGCCTAACGCTGTAGGAAGGCAGGTCCTGGGTGGCAGAGGACTAGGGATCTCCTTTGTGAAGATGAGCTCTTTGCCTAACGCTGTAGGAAGGGAGGTCCTGCGTGGCAGGGGACTAGGGCTCTCCTTTGTGAAGCTGAGCTCTTTGCCTAGGAAGGCAGGTCCTGGGTGGTAGGGGACTAGGTGTCTCCTTTGTGAAGATGAGCTCTTTGCCTAACGCTGTAGGAAGGGAGGTCCTGGGTGGCAGGGGACTAGGGATCTCCTTTGTGAAGTGAGCTCTTTGCCTAACTCTGTAGGAAGGGAGGTCCTGGGTGGCAGGGGACTAGGGATCTCCTTTGTGAAGTGAGCTCTTTGCCTAACGCTGTAGGAAGGCAGGTCCTGGGTGGCAGGGGACTAGGGATCTCCTTTGTGAAGATGAGCTCTTCGCCTAGGAAGAGAGGTCCTGGGTGGCAGGGGACTAGGGACCTCCTTTGTGAAGATGAGCTCTTTGCCTAACGCTGTAGGAAGGGAGGTCCTGTGTGGCTGGGGACTAGGGATCTCCTTTGTGAAGATGAGCTCTTCTTCTAACGCTGTAACAAGGCTGGTCCTGGGTGGCAGAGGACTAGGGATCTCCTTTGTGAAGATGAGATCTTTGCCTAACGCTGTAGGAAGGGAGGTCCTGGGTGGTAGGGGACTAGGGATCTCCTTTGTGAAGATGAGCTCGTCGCCTAACGCTGTAACAAGGCAGGTCCTGGGTGGCAGGGGACTAGGGATCTCCTTTATGATGATGAGCTCTTCACCTAACGCTGTAGGAAGGGAGGTCCTGGGTGGCAGGGGAATAGGGGTCTCCTTTGTGAAGATGACTCTTTGCCTAACGTTGTAGGAAGGGAGGTCCTGGGTGGCAGCGGACTAGGGATCTCCTTTGTGAAGATGAGCTCTTCGCCAAGGAAGGCAGGTCCTCGGTTGCAGGGGACTACGGATCTCCTTTGTGAAGATGAGCTCTTTGCCCAACGCTGTAGGAAGGGAGCTCCTGTGTGGCAGGGGACTAGGCGTCTCCTTTGTGAAGATGAGCTCTTCGCCTAACGTAGTAGGAAGGGAGTTCCTGGGTAGCAGGGGACTAGGGCTCTCCTTTGTAAAGATGAGCTCTTCGCCTAACGCTGTAGGAAGGCTGGTCCTGGGTGGCAGAGGACAAGGGATCTCATTTGTGAAGATGAGCTCTTTGCCTAACGCTGTAGGAAGGGAGGTCCTGGGTGGCAGGGGACTAGGGCTCTCCTTTGTGAAGATGAGCTCTTTGCCTAGGAATGGAGGTCCTGGGTGGCAGGCGACTAGGGCTCTCCTTTGTGAAGATGAGCTCTTCGCCTAACGCTGTAGGAAGGGAGGTCCTGGGTGGCAGGGGACTAGGGATCTCCTTTGTGAAGATGAGCTCTTCGCCTAACGCTGTAGGAAGGGAGGTCCTGGGTGGCAGGGGACTATGGATCTCCTTTGTGAAGATGAGCTCTTCTCCTAACGCTGTAACAAGGCAGGTCCTGGGTGGCAGGGGACTAGGGATCTCCTTTGTGATGATGAGCTCT
Source organism: Ambystoma mexicanum (assembly GCF_040938575.1). Taxonomy (NCBI): domain Eukaryota; kingdom Metazoa; phylum Chordata; class Amphibia; order Caudata; family Ambystomatidae; genus Ambystoma; species Ambystoma mexicanum. The sequence goes on along the minus strand of NC_090938.1, from coordinate 834,045,128 downwards.
TCACCTAACGCTGTAGGAAGGGAGGTCCTGCGTGGCAGGGGACTAGGGGTCTCCTTTGTGAAGATGACTCTTTGCCTAACGCTGTAGGAAGGGAGGTCCTGGTTGGCAGGGGACTAGGGATCTCCTTTGTGAAGATGAGCTCTTCGCCTAGGAAGGGAGGTGCTGTGTGGCAGGGGACTAGGGTCCCCTTTCTGAAGATGAGCTCTTTGCCTAGGAAGGGAGGTCCTGGGTGGCAGGGGACTAGGGGTCTCCTTTGTGAAGATGAGCTCTTTGCCTAGGAAGGCAGGACCTGGGTTGCAGGGGACTAGGGATCGCCTTTGTGAAGATGAGCTCTTTGCCTAACGCTGTAGGAAGGGAGGTCCTGGGTGGCAGGGGACTAGGCGTGTCCTTTGTGAAGATGAGCTCTCTGCCTAACGCTTTAGGAAGGGTGCTCCTGGGTGGCAGGGGACTAGGGCTCTCCTTTGTGAAGATGAGCTCTTCGCCTAGGAAGGCAGGTCCTGGGTGGCAGAGGACTAGGGATCTCCTTTGTGAAGATGAGCTCTTTGCCTAACACTGTAGGAATGGAGGTCCTGGGTGGCAGGGGACTAGGGATCTCCTTTGTGAAGATGAGCTCTTCGCCAAGGAAGGCAGGTCCTCGGTTGCAGGGGACTAGGGATCTCCTTTGTGAAGATGAGCTCTTTGCCCAATGCTGTAGGAAGGGAGCTCCTGTGTGGCAGGGGACTAGGCGTCTCCTTTGTGAAGATGAGCTCTTCGCCTAACGTAGTAGGAAGGGAGTTCCTGGGTAGCAGGGGACTAGGGCTCTCCTTTGTGAAGATGAGCTCTTCGCCTAACGCTGTAGGAAGGGAGGTCCTGGGTGGCAGGGGAATAGGGGTCTCCTTTGTGAAGATGACTCTTTGCCTAACGTTGTAGGAAGGGAGGTCCTGGGTGGCAGGGGACTAGGGATCTCCTTTGTGAAGATGAGCTCTTCGCCTAACGCTGTAACTAGACAGGTCCTGGGTGGCAGGGGACTAGGGATCTTCTTTGTGATGATGAGCTCTTCACCTAATGCTGTAGGAAGGGAGTTCCTGGGTGGCAGGGGACTAGGGCTCTCCTTTGTGAAGATGAGCGCTTCGCCTAACGCTGTAGGAAGGCAGGTCCTGGGTGGCAGAGGACTAGGGCTCTCCTTTGAGAAGATGAGCTCTTTGCCTAGGAAGGCAGGTCCTGGGTGGTAGGGGACTATGTGTCTCCTTTGTGAAGATGAGCTCTTTGCCTAACGCTGTAGGAAGGGAGGTCCTGGGTGGCAGGGGACTAGGGGTCTCCTTTGTGAAGTGAGCTCTTTGCCTAACTCTGTAGGAAGGGAGGTCCTGGGTGGCAGAGGACTAGGGATCTCCTTTGTGAAGATGAGCTCTTTGCCTAACGCTGTAGGAAGGGAGGTCCTGCGTGGCAGGGGACTAGGGCTCTCCTTTGTGAAGCTGAGCTCTTTGCCTAGGAAGGCAGGTCCTGGGTGGTAGGGGACTAGGTATCTCCTTTGTGAAGATGAGCTCTTTGCCGAACGCTGTAGGAAGGGAGGTCCTGGGTGGCAGGGGACTAGGGATCTCCTTTGTGAAGTGAGCTCTTTGCCAAACTCTGTAGGAAGGGAGGTCCTGGGTGGCAGGGGACTAGGGATCTCCTTTGTGAAGTGAGCTCTTTGCCTAACGCTGTAGGAAGGCAGGTCCTGGGTGGCAGGGGACTAGGGATCTCCTTTGTGAAGATGAGCTCTTCGCCTAGGAAGAGAGGTCCTGGGTGGCAGGGGACTAGGGACCTCCTTTGTGAAGATGAGCTCTTTGCCTAACGCTGTAGGAAGGGAGGTCCTGGGTGGCTGGGGACTAGGGATCTCCTTTGTGAAGATGAGCTCTTCTTCTAACGCTGTAACAAGGCAGGTCCTGGGTGGCAGAGGACCAGGGATCTCCTTTGTGAAGATGAGATCTTTGCCTAACGCTGTAGGAAGGGAGGTCCTGGGTGGTAGGGGACTAGGGATCTCCTTTGTGAAGATGAGCTCTTCGCCTAACGCTGTAACAAGGCAGGTCCTGGGTGGCAGGGGACTAGGGATCTCCTTTATGATGATGAGCTCTTCACCTAACGCTGTAGGAAGGGAGGTCCTGGGTGGCAGGGGAATAGGGGTCTCCTTTGTGAAGATGACTCTTTGCCTAACGTTGTAGGAAGGGAGGTCCTGGGTGGCAGGGGACTAGGGATCTCCTTTGTGAAGATGAGCTCTTCGCCAAGGAAGGCAGGTCCTCGGTTGCAGGGGACTAGGGATCTCCTTTGTGAAGATGAGCTCTTTGCCCAACGCTGTAGGAAGGGAGCTCCTGTGTGGCAGTTGACTAGGCGTCTCCTTTGTGATGATGAGCTCTTCGCCTAACGTAGTAGGAAGGGAGTTCCTGGGTAGCAGGGGACTAGGGCTCTCCTTTGTAAAGATGAGCTCTTCGCCTAACGCTGTAGGAAGGCTGGTCCTGGGTGGCAGAGGACAAGGGATCTCATTTGTGAAGAAGAGCTCTTTGCCTAACGCTGTAAGAAGGGAGGTCCTGGGTGGCAGGGGACTAGGGCTCTCCTTTGTGAAGATGAGCTCTTTGCCTAGGAATGGAGGTCCTGGGTGGCAGGCGACTAGGGCTCTCCTTTGTGAAGATGAGCTCTTCGCCTAACGCTGTAGGAAGGGAGGTCCTGGGTGGCAGGGGACTAGGGATCTCCTTTGTGAAGATGAGCTCTTCGCCTAACGCTGTAGAAAGGGAGGTCCTGGGTGGCAGGGGACTATGGATCTCCTTTGTGAAGATGAGCTCTTCTCCTAACACTGTAACAATTCAGGTCCTGGGTGGCAGGGGACTAGGGATCTCCTTTGTGATGATGAGCTCTTCACCTAACGCTGTAGGAAGGGAGGTCCTGCGTGGCAGGGGACTAGGGGTCTCCTTTGTGAAGATGACTCTTTGCCTAACGCTGTAGGAAGGGAGGTCCTGGTTGGCAGGGGACTAGGGATCTCCTTTGTGAAGATGAGCTCTTCGCCTAGGAAGGGAGGTCCTGTGTGGCAGGGGACTAGGGTCCCCTTTGTGAAGATGAGCTCTTTGCCTAGGAAGGGAGGTCCTGGGTGGCAGGGGACTAGGGGTCTCCTTTGTGAAGATGAGCTCTTTGCCTAGGAAGGCAGGACCTGGGTTGCAGGGGACTAGGGATCGCCTTTGTGAAGATGAGCTCTTTGCCTAACGCTGTAGGAAGGGAGGTCCTGAGTGGCAGGGGACTAGGCGTGTCCTTTGTGAAGATGAGCCTCTGCCTAACGCTTTAGGAAGGGTGTTCCTGGGTGGCAGGGGACTAGGGCTCTCCTTTGTGAAGATGAGCTCTTCGCCTAGGAAGGCAGGTCCTGGGTGGCAGAGGACTAGGGATCTCCTTTGTGAAGATGAGCTCTTTGCCTAACACTGTAGAAAGGGAGGTCCTGGGTGGCAGGGGACTAGGGATCTCCTTTGTGAAGATGAGCTCTTCGCAAGGAAGGCAGGTCCTCGGTTGCAGGGGACTAGGGATCTCCTTTGTGAAGATGAGCTCTTTGCCCAACGCTGTAGGAAGGGAGCTCCTGTGTGGCAGGGGACTAGGCGTCTCCTTTGTGAAGATGAGCTCTTCGCCTAACGTAGTAGGAAGGGAGTTCCTGGGTAGCAGGGGACTAGGGCTCTCCTTTGTGAAGATGAGCTCTTCGCCTAACGCTGTAGGAAGGGAGGTCCTGGGTGGCAGGGGAATAGGGGTCTCCTTTGTGAAGATGACTCTTTGCCTAACGTTGTAGGAAGGGAGGTCCTCGGTGGCAGGGGACTAGGCATCTCCTTTGTGAAGATGAGCTCTTCGCCTAACGCTGTAACTAGACAGGTCCTGGGTGGCAGGGGACTAGGGATCTTCTTTGTGATGATGAGCTCTTCACCTAATGCTGTAGGAAGGGAGGTCCTGGGTGGCAGGGGAATAGGGGTCTCCTTTGTGAAGATGACTCTTTGCCTAACGCTGTAGGAAGGGAGGTCCTGGGTGGCAGGGGACTAGGGCTCTCCTTTGTGAAGATGAGCTCTTTGCCTAGGAATGGAGGTCCTGGGTGGCAGGCGACTAGGGCTCTACTTTGTGAAGATGAGCTCTTCGCCTAACGCTGTAGGAAGGGAGGTCCTGGGTGGCAGGGGACTAGGGATCTCCTTTGTGAAGATGAGCTCTTCGCCTAGGATGGCAGGTCCTGGGTTGCAGGGGGCTAGGGATCTCCTTTGTGAAGATGAGCTCTTTGCCTAACGCTGTAGGAAGGGAGGTCCTGTGTGGCAGGGGACTAGGCGTCTCATTTGTGAAGATGAGCTCTTCGCCTAACGCTGTAGGAAGGGAGTTCCTGGGTGGCAGGGGACTAGGGCTCTCCTTTGTGAAGATGAGCTCTTCGCCCAACGCTGTAGGAAGGCTGGTCCTGGGTGGCAGAGGACAAGGGATCTCATTTGTGAAGAAGAGCTCTTTGCCTAACGCTGTAAGAAGGGAGGTCCTGGGTGGCAGGGGACTAGGGCTCTCCTTTGTGAAGATGAGCTCTTTGCCTAGGAATGGAGGTCCTGGGTGGCAGGCGACTAGGGCTCTCCTTTGTGAAGATGAGCTCTTCGCCTAATGCTGTAGGAAGGGAGGTCCTGGGTGGCAGGGGACTAGGGATCTCCTTTGTGAAAATGAGCTCTTCGCCTAATAAGGGAGGTCCTGTGTGGCAGGGGACTAGGGTCCCCTTTGTGAAGATGAGCTCTTTGCCTAGGAAGGGAGGTCCTGGGTGGCAGGGGACTAGGGGTCTCCTTTGTGAAGATGAGCTCTTTGCCTAGGAAGGCAGGACCTGGGTTGCAGGGGACTAGGGATCGCCTTTGTGAAGATGAGCTCTTTGCCTAACGCTGTAGGAAGGGAGGTCCTGGGTGGCAGGGGACTAGGCGTGTCCTTTGTGAAGATGAGCTCTCTGCCTAACGCTTTAGGAAGGGTGTTCCTGGGTGGCAGGGGACTAGGGCTCTCCTTTGTGAAGATGAGCTCTTCGCCTAGGAAGGCAGGTCCTGGGTGGCAGAGGACTAGGTATCTCCTTTGTGAAGATGAGCTCTTTGCCTAACACTGTAGGAAGGGAGGTCCTGGGTGGCAGGGGACTAGGGATCTCCTTTGTGAAGATGAGCTCTTCGCAAGGAAGGCAGGTCCTCGGTTGCAGGGGACTAGGGATCTCCTTTGTGAAGATGAGCTCTTTGCCCAACGCTGTAGGAAGGGAGCTCCTGTGGGGCAGGGGACTAGGCGTCTCCTTTGTGAAGATGAGCTCTTCGCCTAACGTAGTAGGAAGGGAGTTCCTGGGTAGCAGGGGACTAGGGCTCTCCTTTGTGAAGATGAGCTCTTCGCCTAACGCTGTAACTAGACAGGCCCTGGGTGGCAGGGGACTAGGGATCTTCTTTGTGATGATGAGCTCTTCACCTAATGCTGTAGGAAGGGAGGTCCTGGGTGGCAGGGGAATAGGGGTCTCCTTTGTGAAGATGACTCTTTGCCTAACGCTGTAGGAAGGGAGGTCCTGGGTGGCAGGGGACTAGGGCTCTCCTTTGTGAAGATGAGCTCTTTGCCTAGGAATGGAGGTCCTGGGTGGCAGGCGACTAGGGCTCTCCTTTGTGAAGATGAGCTCTTCGCCTAACGCTGTAGGAAGGGAGGTCCTGGGTGGCAGGGGACTAGGGATCTCCTTTGTGAAGATGAGCTCTTCGCCTAGGAAGGCAGGTCCTGGGTTGCAGGGGACTAGGGATCTCCTTTGTGAAGATGAGCTCTTTGCCTAACGCTGTAGGAAGGGAGGTCCTGTGTGGCAGGGGACTAGGCGTCTCATTTGTGAAGATGAGCTCTTCGCCTAACGCTGTAGGAAGGGAGTTCCTGGGTGGCAGGGGACTAGGGCTCTCCTTTGTGAAGATGAGCTCTTCGCCCAACGCTGTAGGAAGGCTGGTCCTGGGTGGAAGAGGACAAGGGATCTCATTTGTGAAGAAGAGCTCTTTGCCTAACGCTGTAAGAAGGGAGGTCCTGGGTGGCAGGGGACTAGGGCTCTCCTTTGTGAAGATGAGCTCTTTGCCTAGGAATGGAGGTCCTGGGTGGCAGGCGACTAGGGCTCTCCTTTGTGAAGATGAGCTCTTCGCCTAACGCTGTAGGAAGGGAGGTCCTGGGTGGCAGGGGACTAGGGATCTCCTTTGTGAAGATGAGCTCTTCGCCTAATAAGGGAGGTCCTGTGTGGCAGGGGACTAGGGTCCCCTTTGTGAAGATGAGCTCTTTGCCTAGGAAGGGAGGTCCTGGGTGGCAGGGGACTAGGGGTCTCCTTTGTGAAGATGAGCTCTTTGCCTAGGAAGGCAGGACCTGGGTTGCAGGGGACTAGGGATCGCCTTTGTGAAGATGAGCTCTTTGCCTAACGCTGCAGGAAGGGAGGTTCTGGGTGGCAGGGGACTAGGCGTGTCCTTTGTGAAGATGAGCTCTCTGCCTAACGCTTTAGGAAGGGTGTTCCTGGGTGGCAGGGGACTAGGGCTATCCTTTGTGAAGATGAGCTCTTCGCCTAGGAAGGCAGGTCCTGGGTGGCAGAGGACTAGGGATCTCCTTTGTGAAGATGAGCTCTTTGCCTAACACTGTAGGAAGGGAGGTCCTGGGTGGCAGGGGACTAGGGATCTCCTTTGTGAAGATGAGCTCTTCGCAAGGAAGGCAGGTCCTCGGTTGCAGGGGACTAGGGATCTCCTTTGTGAAGATGAGCTCTTTGCCCAACGCTGTAGGAAGGGAGCTCCTGTGTGGCAGGGGACTAGGCGTCTCCTTTGTGAAGATGAGCTCTTCGCCTAACGTAGTAGGAAGGGAGTTCCTGGGTAGCAGGGGACTAGGGCTCTCCTTTGTGAAGATGAGCTCTTCGCCTAACGCTGTAGGAAGGGAAGTCCTGGGTGGCAGGGGAATAGGGGTCTCCTTTGTGAAGATGACTCTTTGCCTAACGTTGTAGGAAGGGAGGTCCTGGGTGGCAGGGGACTAGGCATCTCCTTTGTGAAGATGAGCTCTTCGCCTAACGCTGTAACTAGACAGGTCCTGGGTGGCAGGGGACTAGGGATCTTCTTTGTGATGATGAGCTCTTCACCTAATGCTGTAGGAAGGGAGGTCCTGGGTGGCAGGGGAATAGGGGTCTCCTTTGTGAAGATGACTCTTTGCCTAACGCTGTAGGAAGGGAGGTCCTGGGTGGCAGGGGACTAGGGCTCTCCTTTGTGAAGATGAGCTCTTTGCCTAGGAATGGAGGTCCTGGGTGGCAGGCGACTAGGGCTCTCTTTGTGAAGAGGAGCTCTTCGCCTAACGCTGTAGGAAGGGAGGTCCTGGGTGGCAGGGGACTAGGGATCTCCTTTGTGAAGATGAGCTCTTCGCCTAGGAAGGCAGGTCCTGGGTTGCAGGGGACTAGGGATCTCCTTTGTGAAGATCAGCTCTTTGCCTAACGCTGTAGGAAGGGAGGTCCTGTGTGGCAGGGGACTAGGCGTCTCATTTGTGAAGATGAGCTCTTCGCCTAACGCTGTAGGAAGGGAGTTCCTGGGTGGCAGGGGACTAGGGCTCTCCTTTGTGAAGATGAGCTCTTCGCCCAACGCTGTAGGAAGGCAGGTCCTGGGTGGCAGAGGACTAGGGCTCTCCTTTGTGAAGATGAGCTCTTCGCCTAACGCTGTAGGAAGGCAGGTCCTGGGTGGCAGGGGACTAGGGCTCTCCTTTGTGAAGATGAGCTCTTCGCCTAACGCTGTAGGAAGGGAGCTCCTGGGTGGCTGGGGACTTGGGATCTCCTTTGTGAAGATGAGCTCTTTACCTAACACTGTAGGAAGGGAGGTCCTGGGTGGCAGGGGACTAGGGGTCTCCTTTGTGAAGATTACTCTTTGCCTAACGCTGTAGGAAGGGAGGTCCTGGGTGGCAGGGGGCTAGGTGTCTCCTTTGTGAAGATGAGCTCTTTGCCTAGGAAGGCAGGTCCTGGGTGGCAGGGGACTAGGTGTCTCCTTTGTGAAGAAGAGCTCTCGCCCAACGCTGTAGGAAAGGAGGTCCTGGGTGGCAGGGGACTAGGGTTCTCCTTTGTGAAGATGAGCTCTTTGCCTAATGCTGTAGGAAGGGAGGTCCTGGGTGGCAGGGGACTAGGCGTCTCCTTTGTGAAGATGAGCTCTTCACCTAACGCTGTAGGAAGGGAGGTCCTGGGTGGCAGGGGACTAGGTGTCTCCTTTGTGAAGATGAGCTCTTCGCCTAACGCTGTAAGAAGGGAGTTCCTGGGTGGCAGGGGACTAAGGCTCTCCTTTGTGAAGATGAGCGCTTCGCCTAACGCTGTAGGAAGGCAGGTCCTGGGTGGCAGAGGACTAGGGCTCTCCTTTGAGAAGATGAGCTCTTTGCCTAGGAAGGCAGGTCCTGGGTGGTAGGGGACTAGGTGTCTCCTTTGTGAAGATGAGCTCTTTGCCTAACGCTGTAGGAAGGGAGGTCCTGGGTGGCAGGGGACTAGGGATCTCCTTTGTGAAGTGAGCTCTTTGCCTAACTCTGTAGGAAGGGAGGTCCTGGGTGGCAGGGGACTAGGGATCTCCTTTGTGAAGTGAGCTCTTTGCCTAACGCTGTAGGAAGGGAATTCCTGGGTGGCAGGGGACTAGGGCTCTCCTTTGTGAAGATGAGCGCTTCACCTAACGCTGTAGGAAGGCAGGTCCTGGGTGGCAGAGGACTAGGGATCTCCTTTGTGAAGATGAGCTCTTTGCCTAACGCTGTAGGAAGGGAGGTCCTGCGTGGCAGGGGACTAGGGCTCTCCTTTGTGAAGCTGAGCTCTTTGCCTAGGAAGGCAGGTCCTGGGTGGTAGGGGTCTAGGTGTCTCCTTTGTGAAGATGAGCTCTTTGCCTAACGCTGTAGGAAGGGAGGTCCTGGGTGGCAGGGGACTAGGGATCTCCTTTGTGAAGTGAGCTCTTCGCCTAACTCTGTAGGAAGGGAGGACCTGGGTGGCAGGGGACTAGGGATCTCCTTTGTGAAGTGAGCTCTTTGCCTAACGCTGTAGGAAGGCAGGTCCTGGGTGGCAGGGGACTAGGGATCTCCTTTGTGAAGATGAGCTCTTCGCCTAGGAAGAGAGGTCCTGGGTGGCAGGGGACTAGGGACCTCCTTTGTGAAGATGAGCTCTTTGCCTAACGCTGTAGGAAGGGAGGTCCTGGGTGGCTGGGGACTAGGGATCTGCTTTGTGAAGATGAGCTCTTCTTCTAACGCTGTAACAAGGCAGGTCCTGGGTGGCAGAGGACTAGGGATCTCCTTTGTGAAGATGAGATCTTTGCCTAACGCTGTAACAAGGCAGGTCCTGGGTGGCAGGGGACTAGGGATCTCCTTTATGATGATGAGCTCTTCACCTAACGCTGTAGGAAGGGAGGTCCTGGGTGGCAGGGGACTAGGTGTCTCCTTTGTGAAGATGAGCTCTTCGCCTAACGCTGTAAGAAGGGAGGTCCTGGGTGGCAGGGGACTAGGTGTCTCCTTTGTGAAGATGAGCTCTTCGCCTAACGCTGTAACAAGGGAGTTCCTGGGTGGCAGGGGACTAAGGCTCTCCTTTGTGAAGATGAGCTCTTTGCCTAACGCTGTAGGAAGGGAGGTCCTGGGTGGCAGGGGACTAGGCGTCTCCTTTGTGAAGATGAGCTCTTCACCTAACGCTGTAGGAAGGGAGGTCCTGGGTGGCAGGGGACTAGGTGTCTCCTTTGTGAAGATGAGCTCTTCGCCTAACGCTGTAAGAAGGGAGTTCCTGGGTGGCAGGGGACTAAGGCTCTCCTTTGTGAAGATGAGCGCTTCGCCTAACGCTGTAGGAAGGCAGGTCCTGGGTGGCAGAGGACTAGGGCTCTCCTTTGAGAAGATGAGCTCTTTGCCTAGGAAGGCAGGTCCTGGGTGTTAGGGGACTAGTTGTCTCCTTTGTGAAGATGAGCTCTTTGCCTAACGCTGTAGGAAGGGAGGTCCTGGGTGGCAGGGGACTAGGGATCTCCTTTGTGAAGTGAGCTCTTTGCCTAACTCTGTAGGAAGGGAGGTCTTGGGTGGCAGGGGACTAGGGATCTCCTTTGTGAAGTGAGCTCTTTGCCTAACGCTGTAGGAAGGGAGTTCCTGGGTGGCAGGGGACTAGGGCTCTCCTTTGTGAAGATGAGCGCTTCGCCTAACGCTGTAGGAAGGCAGGTCCTGGGTGGCAGAGGACTAGGGATCTCCTTTGTGAAGATGAGCTCTTTGCCTAACGCTGTAGGAAGGGAGGTCCTTCGTGGCAGGGGACTAGGGCTCTCCTTTGTGAAGCTGAGCTCTTTGCCTAGGAAGGCAGGTCCTGGGTGGTAGGGGTCTAGGTGTCTCCTTTGTGAAGATGAGCTCTTTGCCTAACGCTGTAGGAAGGGAGGTCCTGGGTGGCAGGGGACTAGGGATCTCCTTTGTGAAGTGAGCTCTTTGCCTAACTCTGTAGGAAGGGAGGTCCTGGGTGGCAGGGGACTAGGGATCTCCTTTGTGAAGTGAGCTCTTTGCCTAACGCTGTAGGAAGGCAGGTCCTGGGTGGCAGGGGACTAGGGATCTCCTTTGTGAAGATGAGCTCTTCGCCTAGGAAGAGAGGTCCTGGGTGGCAGGGGACTAGGGACCTCCTTTGTGAAGATGAGCTCTTTGCCTAACGCTGTACAAAGGGAGGTCCTGGGTGGCTGGGGACTAGGGATCTCCTTTGTGAAGATGAGCTCTTCTTCTAACGCTGTAACAAGGCAGGTCCTGGGTGGCAGAGGACTAGGGATCTCCTTTGTGAAGATGAGATCTTTGCCTAACGCTGTAACAAGGCAGGTCCTGGGTGGCAGGGGACTAGGGATCTCCTTTATGATGATGAGCTGTTCACCTAACGCTGTAGGAAGGGAGGTCCTGGGTGGCAGGGGACTAGGTGTCTCCTTTGTGAAGATGAGCTCTTCGCCTAACGCTGTAAGAAGGGAGGTCCTGGGTGGCAGGGGACTAGGTGTCTCCTTTGTGAAGATGAGCTCTTCGCCTAACGCTGTAACAAGGGAGTTCCTGGGTGGCAGGGGACTAAGGCTCTCCTTTGTGAAGATGAGCTCTTCGCCTAACGCTGTAGGAAGGGAGGTCCTGGGTGGCAGGGGACTAGGTGTCTCCTTTGTGAAGATGAGCTCTTCGCCTAACGCTGTAAGAAGGGAGTTCCTGGGTGGCAGGGGACTAAGGCTCTCCTTTGTGAAGATGAGCGCTTCGCCTAACGCTGTAGGAAGGCAGGTCCTGGGTGGCAGAGGACTAGGGCTCTCCTTTGAGAAGATGAGCTCTTTGCCTAGGAAGGCAGGTCCTGGGTGGTAGGGGACTAGGTGTCTCCTTTGTGAAGATGAGCTCTTTGCCTAACGCTGTAGGAAGGGAGGTCCTGGGTGGCAGGGGACTAGGGATCTCCTTTGTGAAGTGAGCTCTTTGCCTAACTCTGTAGGAAGGGAGGTCCTGGGTGGCAGGGGACTAGGGATCTCCTTTGTGAAGTGAGCTCTTTGCCTAACGCTGTAGGAAGGGAGTTCCTGGGAGGCAGGGGACTAGGGCTCTCCTTTGTGAAGATGAGCGCTTCGCCTAACGCTGTAGGAAGGCAGATCCTGGGTGGCAGAGGACTAGGGATCTCCTTTGTGAAGATGAGCTCTTTGCCTAACACTGTAGGAAGGGAGGTCCTGCGTGGCAGGGGACTAGGGCTCTCCTTTGTGAAGCTGAGCTCTTTGCCTAGGAAGGCAGGTCCTGGGTGGTAGGGGTCTAGGTGTCTCCTTTGTGAAGATGAGCTCTTTGCCTAACGCTGTAGGAAGGGAGGTCCTGGGTGGCAGGGGACTAGGGATCTCCTTTGTGAAGTGAGCTCTTTGCCTAACTCTGTAGGAAGGGAGGTCCTGGGTGGCAGGGGACTAGGGATCTCCTTTGTGAAGTGAGCTCTTTGCCTAACGCTGTAGGAAGGCAGGTCCTGGGTGGCAGGGGACTAGGGATCTCCTTTGTGAAGATGAGCTCTTCGCCTAGGAAGAGAGGTCCTGGGTGGCAGGGGACTAGGGACCTCCTTTGTGAAGATGAGCTCTTTGCCTAACGCTGTAGGAAGGGAGGTCCTGGGTGGCTGGGGACTAGGGATCTCCTTTGTGAAGATGAGCTCTTCTTCTAACGCTGTAACAAGGCAGGTCCTGGGTGGCAGAGGACTAGGGATCTCCTTTGTGAAGATGAGATCTTTGCATAACGCTGTAGGAAGGGAGGTCCTGGGTGGTAGGGGACTAGGGATCTCCTTTGTGAAGATGAGCTCTTCGCCTAACGCTGTAACAAGGCAGGTCCTGGGTGGCAGGGGACTAGGGATCTCCTTTATGATGATGAGCTCTTCACCTAACGCTGTAGGAAGGGAGGTCCTGGGTGGCAGGGGAATAGGGGTCTCCTTTGTGAAGATGACTCTTTGCCTAACGTTGTAGGAAGGGAGGTCCTGGGTGGCAGGGGACTAGGGATCTCCTTTGTGAAGATGAGCTCTTCGCCAAGGAATGCAGGTCCTCGGTTGCAGGGGACTAGGGATCTCCTTTGTGAAGATGAGCTCTTTGCCCAACGCTGTAGGAAGGGAGCTCCTGTGTGGCAGGGGACTAGGCGTCTCCTTTGTGAAGATGAGCTCTTCGCCTAATGTAGTAGGAAGGGAGTTCCTGGGTAGCAGGGGACTAGGGCTCTCCTTTGTAAAGATGAGCTCTTCGCCTAACGCTGTAGGAAGGCTGGTCCTGGGTGGCAGAGGACAAGGGATCTCATTTGTGAAGATGAGCTCTTTGCCTAACGCTGTAGGAAGGGAGGTCCTGGGTGGCAGGGGACTAGGCCTCTCCTTTGTGAAGATGAGCTCTTTGCCTAGGAATGGAGGTCCTGGGTGGCAGGCGACTAGGGCTCTCCTTTGTGAAGATGAGCTCTTCACCTAACGCTGTAGGAAGGGAGGTCCTGGGTGGCAGGGGACTAGGGATCTCCTTTGTGAAGATGAGCTCTTCGCCTAACGCTGTAGGAAGGGAGGTCCTGGGTGGCAGGGGACTATGGATCTCCTTTGTGAAGATGAGCTCTTCTCCTAACGCTGTAACAAGGCAGGTCCTGGGTGGCAGGGGACTAGGGATCACCTTTGTGATGATGAGCTCTTCACCTAACGCTGTAGGAAGGGAGGTCCTGCGTGGCAGGGGACTAGGGGTCTCCTTTGTGAAGATGACTCTTTGCCTAACGCTGTAGGAAGGGAGGTCCTGGTTGGCAGGGGACTAGGGATCTCCTTTGTGAAGATGAGCTCTTCGCCTAGGAAGGGAGGTCCTGTGTGGCAGGGGACTAGGGGTCTCCTTTGTGAAGATGAGCTCTTTGCCTAGGAAGGCAGGACCTGGGTTGCAGGGGACTAGGGATCGCCTTTGTGAAGATGAGCTCTTTGCCTAACGCTGTAGGAAGGGAGGTCCTGGGTGGCAGGGGACTAGGCGTGTCCTTTGTGAAGATGAGCTCTCTGCCTAACGCTTTAGGAAGGGTGTTCCTGGGTGGCAGGGGACTAGGGCTCTCCTTTGTGAAGATGAGCTCTTCGCCTAGGAAGGCAGGTCCTGGGTGGCAGAGGACTAGGGATCTCCTTTGTGAAGATGAGCTCTTTGCCTAACACTGTAGGAAGGGAGGTCCTGGGTGGCAGGGGACTAGGCGTCTCCTTTGTGAAGATGAGCTCTTCGCCTAGGAAGGGAGGTCCTGGCTGGCAGGGGACTAGGGCTCTCCTTTGTGAAGATGAGCTCTTTGCCTAACGCTGTAGGAAGGGAGGTCCTGGGGGGAAGGGGACTAGGAATCTCCTTTGTGAAGATGAGCTCTTCTTCTAACGCTGTAACAAGGCAGGTCCTGGGTGGCAGAGGACTAGGGATCTCCTTTGTGAAGATGAGATCTTTGCCTAACGCTGTAGGAAGGTAGGTCCTGGGTGGTAGGGGACTATGGATCTCCTTTGTGAAGATGAGCTCTTCGCCTAACGCTTTTGTAACAAGGTAGGTCCTGGGTGGCAGGGGACTAGGGATCTCCTTTATGATGATGAGCTTTTCACCTAACGCTGTAGGAAGGCTGGTCCTGGGTGGCAGAGGACTAGGGATCTCATTTGTGAAGATGAGCTCTTTGCCTAACGCTGTAGGAAGGGAGGTCCTGGGTGGCAGGGGACTAGGGCTCTCCTTTGTGAAGATGAGCTCTTTGCCTAGGAATGGAGGTCCTGGGTGGCAGGCGACTAGGGATCTCCTTTGTGAAGATGAGCTCTTCGCCTAACGCTGTAGGAAGGGAGGTCCTGGGTGGCAGGGGACTAGGGATCTCCTTTGTGAAGATGAGCTCTTCGCCTAACGCTGTAGGAAGGGAGGTCCTGGGTGGCAGGGGACTAGGGATCTCCTTTGTGAAGATGAGCTCTTCTCCTAACGCTGTAACAAGGCAGGTCCTGGATGGCAGGGGACTAGGGATCTCCTTTGTGATGATGAGCTCTTCACCAAACGCTGTAGGAAGGGAGGTCCTGCGTGGCAGGGGACTAGGGGTCCCCTTTGTGAAGATGACTCTTTGCCTAACGCTGTAGGAAGGGAGGTCCTGGTTGGCAGGGGACTAGGGATCTCCTTTGTGAAGATGAGCTCTTCGCCTAGGAAGGGAGGTCCTGTGTGGCAGGGGACTAGGTTCCCCTTTGTGAAGATGAGCTCTTTACCTAGGAAGGGAGGTCCTGGGTGGCAGGGGACTAGGGGTCTCCTTTATGAAGATGAGCTCTTTGCCTAGGAATGCAGGACCTGGGTTGCAGGGGACTAGGGATCTCCTTTGTGAAGATGAGCTCTTTGCCTAACGCTGTAGGAAGGGAGGTCCTGGGTGTCAGGGGACTAGGCGTGTCCTTTGTGAAGATGAGCTCTCTGCCTAACGCTTTAGGAAGGGTGTTCCTGGGTGGCAGGGGACTAGGGCTCTCCTTTGTGAAGATGAGCTCTTCGCCTAGGAAGGCAGGTCCTGGGTGGCAGAGGACTAGGGATCTCCTTTGTGAAGATGAGCTCTTTGCCTAACACTGTAGGAAGGGAGGTCCTGCGTGGCAGGGGACTAGGCATCTCCTTTGTGAAGATGAGCTCTCCGCCTAACGCTGTAGGAAGGGAGTTCCTGGGTGGCAGGGGACTAGGGCTCTCCTTTGTGAAGATGAGCTCTTTGCCTAACGCTGTAGGAAGGGAGGTCCTGGGTGGCAGGGGACTAGGGCTCTCCTTTGTGAAGATGAGCTCTTCGCCTAACGCTGTAGGAAGGGAGGTCCTGGGTGGCAGGGGACTAGGGCTCTCCTTTGTGAAGGTGAGCTCTTTGCCTAACGCTGTAGGAAGTGAGGTCCTGGGTGGCAGAGGACTAGGGATCTCCTTTGTGAAGCTGAGCTGTTCGCCTAACGCTGTAGGAAGGGAGGTCCTGGGTGGCAGGGGACTAGGGCTCTCCTTTGTGAAGGTGAGCTCTTTGCCTAACGCTGTAGGAAGTGAGGTCCTGGGTGGCAGGGGACTAGGGCTCTCCTTTGTGAAGATGAGCTCTTCGCCTAGGAAGGATGGTCCTGGGCGGCAGGGGACTAGGGATCTCCTTTGTGAAGATGAGCTCTTCGCCTAGGAAAGGAGGTCCTGGGTGGCAGGGAACTAGGGATATCCTTTGTGAAGATGAGCTCTTTGCCTAACACTGTAGGAAGGGAGGTCCTGCGTGGCAGGGGACTAGGCATCTCCTTTGTGAAGATGAGCTCTCCGCCTAACGCTGTAGGAAGGGAGTTCCTGGGTGGCAGGGGACTAGGGCTCTCCTTTGTGAAGATGAGCTCTTTGCCTAACGCTGTAGGAAGGGAGGTCCTGGGTGGCAGGGGACTAGAGCTCTTCGCCTAACGCTGTAGGAAGGGAGGTCCTGGGTGGCAGGGGACTAGGGCTCTCCTTTGTGAAGGTGAGCTCTTTGCCTAACGCTGTAGGAAGTGAGGTCCTTGGTGGCAGAGGACTAGGGATCTCCTTTGTGAAGCTGAGCTGTTCGCCTAACGCTGTAGGAAGGTAGGTCCTGGGTGGCAGGGGACTAGGGCTCTCCTTTGTGAAGGTGAGCTCTTTGCCTAACGCTGTAGGAAGTGAGGTCCTGGGTGGCAGGGGACTAGGGCTCTCCTTTGTGAAGATGAGCTCTTCGCCTAGGAAGGATGGTCCTGGGTGGCAGGGGACTAGGGATCTCCTTTGTGAAGATGAGCTCTTCGCCTAGGAAAGGAGGTCCTGGGTGGCAGGGAACTAGGGATATCCTTTGTGAAGATGAGCTCTTCGCCTAGGAAGGGAGGTCCTGTGTGGCAGGGGACTAGGGGTCTCCTTTGTGAAGATGAGCTCTTCGCCTAGGAAGGGAGGTCCTGGGTGGCAGGGGACTAGGCCTCTCCTTTGTGTAGATGAACTCTTTGCCTAATGCTGTAGGAAGGGAGGTCCTGGGTGGCAGGGGACTAGGGATCCCTTTTGTGAAGATGAGCTCTTCTTCTAACGCTGTAACAAGGCAGGTCCTGGGTGGCAGAGGACTAGGGATCTCCTTTGTGAAGATGAGATCTTTGCCTAACGCTGTAGGAAGGGAGGTCCTGGGTGGTAGGGGACTAGGGATCTCCTTTGTGAAGATGAGCTCTTCGCCTAACACTGTAACAAGGCAGGTCCTGGGTGGCAGGGGACTAGGGATCTCCTTTATGATGATGAGCTCTTCACCTAACGCTGTAGGAAGGGAGGTCCTGGGTGGCAGGGGAATAGGGGTCTCCTTTGTGAAGATGACTCTTTGCCTAACGTTGTAGGAAGGGAGGTACTGGGTGGCATGGGACTAGGGATCTCCTTTGTGAAGATGAGCTCTTCGCCAAGGAAGGCAGGTCCTCGGTTGCAGGGGACTAGGGATCTCCTTTGTGAAGATGAGCTCTTTGCCCAACGCTGTAGGAAGGGAGCTCCTGTGTGGCAGGGGACTAGGCGTCTCCTTTGTGAAGATGAGCTCTTCGCCTAATGTAGTAGGAAGGGAGTTCCTGGGTAGCAGGGGACTAGGGCTCTCCTTTGTAAAGATGAGCTCTTCGCCTAACGCTGTAGGAAGGCTGGTCCTGGGTGGCAGAGGACAAGGGATCTCATTTGTGAAGATGAGCTCTTTGCCTAACGCTGTAGGAAGGGAGGTCCTGGGTGGCAGGGGACTAGGCCTCTCCTTTGTGAAGATGAGCTCTTTGCCTAGGAATGGAGGTCCTGGGTGGCAGGCGACTAGGGCTCTCCTTTGTGAAGATGAGCTATTCGCCTAACGCTGTAGGAAGGGAGGTCCTGGGTGGCAGGGGACTAGGGATCTCCTTTGTGAAGATGAGCTCTTCGCCTAACGCTGTAGGAAGGGAGGTCCTGGGTGGCAGGGGACTATGGATCTCCTTTGTGAAGATGAGCTCTTCTCCTAACGCTGTAACAAGGCAGGTCCTGGGTGGCAGGGGACTAGGGATCTCCTTTGTGATGATGAGCTCTTCACCTAACGCTGTAGGAAGGGAGGTCCTGCGTGGCAGGGGACTAGGGGTCTCCTTTGTGAAGATGACTCTTTGCCTAACGCTGTAGGAAGGGAGGTCCTGGTTGGCAGGGGACTAGGGATCTCCTTTGTGAAGATGAGCTCTTTGCCTAGGAAGGGAGGTCCTGGGTGGCAGGGGACTAGGGGTCTCCTTTGTGAAGATGAGCTCTTTGCCTAGGAAGGCAGGACCTGGGTTGCAGGGGACTAGGGATCGCCTTTGTGAAGATGAGCTCTTTGCCTAACTCTGTAGGAAGCTAGGTCCTGGGTGGCAGGGGACTAGGCGTGTCCTTTGTGAAGATGAGCTCTCTGCCTAACGCTTTAGGAAGGGTGTTCCTGGGTGGCAGGGGACTAGGGCTCTCCTTTGTGAAGATGAGCTCTTCGCCTAGGAAGGCAGGTCCTGGGTGGCAGAGGACTAGCGATCTCCTTTGTGAAGATGAGCTCTTTGCCTAACACTGTAGGAAGGGAGGTCCTGGGTGGCAGGGGACTAGGCGTCTCCTTTGTGAAGATGAGCTCTCCGCCTAACGCTGTAGGAAGGGAGTTCCTGGGTGGCAGGGGACTAGGGCTCTCCTTTGTGAAGATGAGCTCTTCGCCTAACGCTGTAGGAAGGCAGGTCCTGGGTGGCAGAGGACTATGGATCTCCTTTGCGAAGATGAGCTCTTTGCCTAACGCTGTAGGAAGGGAGGTCCTGGGTGGCAGGGGTCTAGGGCTCTCCTTTGTGAAGATGAGCTCTTCGCCTAACGCTGTAGGAAGTGAGGTCCTGGGTGGCAGAGGACTAGGGATCTCCTTTGTGAAGCTGAGCTGTTCGCCTAACGCTGTAGGAAGGGAGGTCCTAGGTGGCAGGGGACTAGGGCTCTCCTTTGTGAAGGTGAGCTCTTTGCCTAACGCTGTAGGAAGTGAGGTCCTGGGTGGCAGGGGACTAGGGATCTCCTTTGTGAAGTGAGCTCTTTGCCTAACTCTGTAGGAAGGGAGGTCCTGGGTGGCAGGGGACTAGGGATCTCCTTTGTGAAGTGAGCTCTTTGCCTAACGCTGTAGGAAGGGAGTTCCTGGGTGGCAGGGGACTAGGGCTCTCCTTTGTGAAGATGACCGCTTCGCCTAACGCTGTAGGAAGGCAGGTCCTGGGTGGCAGAGGACTAGGGATCTCCTTTGTGAAGATGAGCTCTTTGCCTAACGCTGTAGGAAGGGAGGTCCTGCGTGGCAGGGGACTAGGGCTCTCCTTTGTGAAGCTGAGCTCTTTGCCTAGGAAGGCAGGTCCTGGGTGGTAGGGGACTAGGTTTCCCATTTGTGAAGATGAGCTCTTTGCCTAACGCTGTAGGAAGGCAGGTCCTGGGTGGCAGGGGACTAGGGATCTCCTTTGTGAAGTGAGCTCTTTGCCTAACTCTGTAGGAAGGGAGGTCCTGGGTGGCAGGGGACTAGGGATCTCCTTTGTGAAGTGAGCTCTTTGCCTAACGCTGTAGGAAGGCAGGTCCTGGGTGGCAGGGGACTAGGGATCTCCTTTGTGAAGATGAGCTCTTCGCCTAGGAAGAGAGGTCCTGGGTGGCAGGGGACTAGGGACCTCCTTTGAGAAGATGAGCTCTTTGCCTAACGCTGTAGGAAGGGAGGTCCTGGGTGCAGGGGAATAGGGATCTCCTTTGTGAAGATGAGCTCTTTGCCTTACGCTGTACGAAGGGAGGTCCTGGGTGGCAGGGGACTAGGGGTCTCCTTTGTGAAGATGAGCTCTTCGCCTAGGAAGGGAGGTCCTGGCTGGCAGGGGACTAGGGCTCTCCTTTGTGAAGATGAGCTCTTTGCCTAACGCTGTAGGAAGGGAGGTCCTGGGTGGCAGGGGACTAGGGATCTCCTTTGTGAAGATGAGCTCTTTGCCTAGGAAGGCAGGTCCTGGGTGGCAGGGGACTAGGTGTCTCCTTTGTGAAGAAGAGCTCTCGCCCAACGCTGTAGGAAAGGAGGTCCTGGGTGGCAGGGGACTAGGGTTCTCCTTTGTGAAGATGAGCTCTTTGCCTAACGCTGTAGGAAGGGAGGTCCTGGGTGGCAGGGGACTAGGCGTCTCCTTTGTGAAGATGAGCTCTTCGCCTAACGCGGCAAGAAGGGAGTTCCTGGGTGGCAGGGGACTAGGGCTCTCCTTTGTGAAGATGAGCGCTTCGCCTAACGCTGTAGGAAGGCAGGTCCTGAGTGGCAGAGGACTAGGGCTCTCCTTTGAGAAGATGAGCTCTTTGCCTAGGAAGGCAGGTCCTGGGTGGTAGGGGACTAGGTGTCTCCTTTGTGAAGATGAGCTCTTTGCCTAACGCTGTAGGAAGGGAGGTCCTGGGTGGCAGGGGACTAGGGATCTCCTTTGTGAAGTGAGCTCTTTGAATAACTCTGTAGGAAGGGAGGTCCTGGGTGGCAGGGGACCAGGGATCTCCTTTGTGAAGTGAGCTCTTTGCCTAACGCTGTAGGAAGGGAGTTCCTGGGTGGCAGGGGACTAGGGCTCTCCTTTGTGAAGATGAGCGCTTCGCCTAACGCTGTAGGAAGGCAGGTCCTGGGTGGCAGAGGACTAGGGATCTCCTTTGTGAAGATGAGCTCTTTGCCTAACGCTGTAGGAATGGAGGTCCTGCGTGGCAGGGGACTAGGGCTCTCCTTTGTGAAGCTGAGCTCTTTGCCTAGGAAGGCAGGTCCTGGGTGGTAGGGGACTAGGTTTCTCCTTTGTGAAGATGAGCTCTTTGCCTAACGCTGTAGGAAGGGAGGTCCTGGGTGGCAGGGGACTAGGGATCTCCTTTGTGAAGTGAGCTCTTTGCCTAACTCTGTAGGAAGGGAGGTCCTGGGTGGCAGAGGACTAGGGATCTCCTTTGTGAAGTGAGCTCTTTGCCTAACGCTGTAGGAAGGCAGGTCCTGGGTGGCAGGGGACTAGGGATCTCCTTTGTGAAGATGAGCTCTTCGCCTAGGAAGAGAGGTCCTCGGTGGCAGGGGACTAGGGACCTCCTTTGTGAAGATGAGCTCTTTGCCTAACGCTGTAGGAAGGGAGGTCCTGGGTGGCTGGGGACTAGGGATCTCCTTTGGGAAGATGAGCTCTTCTTCTAACGCTGTAACAAGGCAGGTCCTGGGTGGCAGAGGACTAGGGATCTCCTTTGTGAAGATGAGATCTTTGCCTAACGCTGTAGGAAGGGAGGTCCTGGGTGGTAGGGGACTACGGATCTCCTTTGTGAAGATGAGCTCTTCGCCTAACGCTGTAACAAGGCAGGTCCTGGGTGGCAGGGGACTAGGGATCTCCTTTATGATGATGAGCTCTTCACCTAACGCTGTAGGAAGGGAGGTCCTGGGTGGCAGGGGAATAGGGGTCTCCTTTGTGAAGATGACTCTTTGCCTAACGTTGTAGGAAGGGAGGTCCTGGGTGGCAGGGGACTAGGGATCTCCTTTGTGAAGATGAGCTCTTCGCCAAGGAAGGCAGGTCCTCGGTTGCAGGGGACTAGGGATCTCCTTTGTGAAGATGAGCTCTTTGCCCAACGCTGTAGGAAGGGAGCTCCTGTGTGGCAGGGGACTAGGCGTCTCCTTTGTGAAGATGAGCTCTTCGCCTAACGTAGTAGGAAGGGAGTTCCTGGGTAGCAGGGGACTAGGGCTCTCCTTTGTGAAGATGAGCTCTTCGCCTAACGCTGTAGGAAGGCTGGTCCTGGGTGGCAGAGGACAAGGGATCTCATTTGTGAAGATGAGCTCTTTGCCTAACGCTGTAGGAAGGGAGGTCCTGGGTGGCAGGGGACTAGGGCTCTCCTTTGTGAAGATGAGCTCTTTGCCTAGGAATGGAGGTCCTGGGTGGCAGGTGACTAGGGCTCTCCTTTGTGAAGATGAGCTCTTCGCCTAACGCTGTAGGAAGGGAGGTCCTGGGTGGCAGGGGACTAGGGATCTCCTTTGTGAAGATGAGCTCTTCGCCTAACGCTGTAGGAAGGGAGGTCCTGGGTGGCAGGGGACTATGGATCTCCTTTGTGAAGATGAGCTCTTCTCCTAACGCTATAACAAGGCAGGTCCTGGGTGGCAGGGGACTAGAGATCTCCTTTGTGATGATGAGCTCTTCACCTAACGCTGTAGGAAGGGAGGTCCTGCGTGGCAGGGGACTAGGGGTCTCCTTTGTGAAGATGACTCTTTGCCTTACGCTGTAGTAAGGGAGGTCCTGGTTGGCAGGGGACTAGGGATCTCCTTTGTGAAGATGAGCTCTTCGCCTAGGAAGAGAGGTCCTGTGTGGCAGGGGACTAGGGTCCCCTTTGTGAAGATGAGCTCTTTGCCTAGGAAGGGAGGTCCTGGGTGGCAGGGGACTAGGGGTCTCCTTTGTGAAGATGAGCTCTTTGCCTAGGAAGGCAGGACCTGGGTTGCAGGGGACTAGGGATCGCCTTTGTGAAGATGAGCTCTTTGCCTAACGCTGTAGGAAGGGAGGTCCTGGGTGGCAGGGGACTAGGCGTGTCCTTTGTGAAGATGAGCTCTCTGCCTAACGCTTTAGAAAAGGTGTTCCTGGGTGGCAGGGGACTAGGGCTCTCCTTTGTGAAGATGAGCTCTTTGCCTAGGAAGGCAGGTCCTGGGTGGCAGACGACTAGGGATCTCCTTTGTGAAGATGAGCTCTTTGCCTAACACTGTAGGAAGGGAGGGAATGGGTGGCAGGGGACTAGGCGTCTCCTTTGTGAAGATGAGCTCTCCGCCTAACGCTGTAGGAAGGGAGTTCCTGGGTGGCAGGGGACTAGGGCTCTCCTTTGTGAAGATGAGCTCTTCGCCTAACGCTGTAGGAAGGCAGGTCCTGGGTGGCAGAGGACTAGGGATCTCCTTTGCGAAGATGAGCTCTTTGCCTAACGCTGTAGGAAGGGAGGTCCTGGGTGGCAGGGGACTAGGGCTCTCCTTTGTGAAGATGAGCTCTTCGCCTAACGCTGTTGGAAGTGAGGTCCTGGGTGGCAGAGGACTAGGGATCTCCTTTGTGAAGCTGAGCTGTTCGCCTAACGCTGTAGGAAGGGAGGTCCTGGGTGGCAGGGGACTAGGGCTCTCCTTTGTGAAGGTGAGCTCTTTGCCTAACACTGTAGGAAGTGAGGTCCTGGGTGGCAGGGGACTAGGGATCTCCTTTGTGAAGTGAGCTCTTTGCCTAACTCTGTAGGAAGGGAGGTCCTGGGTGGCAGGGGACTAGGGATCTCCTTTGTGAAGTGAGCTCTTTGCCTAACGCTGTAGGAAGGGAGTTCCTGGGTGGCAGGGGACTAGGGCTCTCCTTTGTGAAGATGAGAGCTTCGCCTAACGCTGTAGGAAGGCAGGTCCTGGGTGGCAGAGGACTAGGGATCTCCTTTGTGAAGATGAGCTCTTTGCCTAACGCTGTAGGAAGGGAGGTCCTGCGTGGCAGGGGACTAGGGCTCTCCTTTGTGAAGCTGAGCTCTTTGCCTAGGAAGGCAGGTCCTGGGTGGTAGGGGACTAGGTGTCTCCTTTGTGAAGATGAGCTCTTTGCCTAACGCTGTAGGAAGGGAGGTCCTGGGTGGCAGGGGACTAGGGATCTCCTTTGTGAAGTGAGCTCTTTGCCTAACTCTGTAGGAAGGGAGGTCCTGGGTGGCAGGCGACTAGGGATCTCCTTTGTGAAGTGAGCTCTTTGCCTAACGCTGTAGGAAGGCAGGTCCTGGGTGGCAGGGGACTAGGGATCTCCTTTGTGAAGATGAGCTCTTCGCCTAGGAAGAGAGGTCCTGGGTGGCAGGGGACTAGGGACCTCCTTTGAGAAGATGAGCTCTTTGCCTAACGCTGTAGGAAGGGAGGTCCTGGGTGCAGGGGAATAGGGATCTCCTTTGTGAAGATGAGCTCTTTGCCTAACGCTGTACGAAGGGAGGTCCTGGGTGGCAGGGTACTAGGGGTCTCCTTTGTGAAGATGAGCTCTTCGCCTAGGAAGGGAGGTCCTGGCTGGCAGGGGACTAGGGCTCTCCTTTGTGAAGATGAGTTCTTTGCCTAACGCTGTAGGAAGGGAGTTCCTGGGGGGAAGGGGACTAGGGATCTCCTTTGTGAAGATGAGCTCTTCTTCTAACGCTGTAACAAGGCAGGTCCTGGGTGGCAGAGGACTAGGGATCTCCTTTGTGAAGATGAGATCTTTGCCTAACGCTGTAGAAAGGGAGGTCCTGGGTGGTAGGGGACTAGGGATCTCCTTTGTGAAGATGAGCTCTTCGCCTAACGCTGTAACAAGGCAGGTCCTGGGTTGCAGGGGACTAGGGATCTCCTTTATGATGATGAGCTCTTCACCTAACGTTGTAGGAAGGCTGGTCCTGGGTGGCAGAGGACTAGGGATCTCATTTGTGAAGATGAGCTCTTTGCCTAACGCTGTAGGAAGGGAGGTCCTGGGTGGCAGGGGACTAGGGCTCTCCTTTGTGAAGATGAGCTCTTTGCCTAGGAATGGAGGTCCTGGGTGGCAGGCGACTAGGGATCTCCTTTGTGAAGATGAGCTCTTCGCCTAACGCTGTAGGAAGGGAGGTCCTGGGTGGCAGGGGACTAGGGATCTCCTTTGTGAAGATGAGCTCTTCTCCTGACGCTGTAACAAGGCAGGTCCTGGATGGCAGGGGACTAGAGATCTCCTTTGTGATGATGAGCTCTTCACCTAACGCTGTAGGAAGGGAGTTCCTGCGTGGCAGGGGACTAGGGGTCCCCTTTGTGAAGATGACTCTTTGCCTAACGCTGTAGGAAGGGAGGTCCTGGTTGGCAGGGGACTAGGGATTTCCTTTGTGAAGATGAGCTCTTCGCCTAGGAAGGGAGGTCCTGTGTGGCAGGGGACTAGGGTCCCCTTTGTGAAGATGAGCTCTTTACCTAGGAAGGGAGGTCCTGGGTGGCAGGGGACTAGGGGTCTCCTTTGTGAAGATGACCTCTTTGCCTAGGAATGCAGGACCTGGGTTGCAGGGGACTAGGGATCTCCTTTGTGAAGATGAGCTCTTTGCCTAACGCTGTAGGAAGGGAGGTCCTGGGTGGCAGGGGACTAGGCGTGTCCTTTGTGAAGATGAGCTCTCTGCCTAACGCTTTAGGAAGGGTGTTCCTGGGTGGCAGGGGACTAGGGCTCTCCTTTGTGAAGATGAGCTCTTCGCCTAGGAAGGCAGGTCCTGGGTGGCAGAGGACTAGGGATCTCCTTTGTGAAGATGAGCTCTTTGCCTAACACTGTAGGAAGGGAGGTCCTGCGTGGCAAGGGACTAGGCATCTCCTTTGTGAAGATGAGCTCTCCGCCTAACGCTGTAGGAAGGGAGTTCCTGGGTGGCAGGGGACTAGGGCTCTCCTTTGTGAAGATGAGCTCTTTGCCTAACGCTGTAGGAAGGGAGGTCCTGGGTGGCAGGGGACTAGGGCTCTCCTTTGTGAAGATGAGCTCTTCGCCTAACGCTGTAGGAAGGGAGGTCCTGGGTGGCAGAGGACTAGGGATCTCCTTTGTGAAGCTGAGCTGTTCGCCTAACGCTGTAGGAAGGGAGGTCCTGGGTGGCAGGGGACTAGGGCTCTCCTTTGTGAAGCTGAGCTGTTCGCCTAACGCTGTAGGAAGGGAGGTCCTGGGTGGCAGGGGACTAGGGCTCTCCTTTGTGAAGGTGAGCTCTTTGCCTAACGCTGTAGGAAGTGAGGTCCTGGGTGGCAGGGGACTAGGGCTCTCCTTTGTGAAGATGAGCTCTTCGCCTAGGAAGGATGGTCCTGGGTGGCAGGGGACTAGGGATCTCCTTTGTGAAGATGAGCTCTTCGCCTAGGAAAGGAGGTTCTGGGTGGCAGGGAACTAGGGATATCCTTTGTGAATATGAGCTCTTCGCCTAGGAAGGGAGGTCCTGTGTGGCAGGGGACTAGGGGTCTCCTTTGTGAAGATGAGCTCTTCGCCTAGGAAGGGAGGTCCTGGGTGGCAGGGGACTAGGCCTCTCCTTTGTGTAGATGAACTCTTTGCCTAATGCTGTACGAAGGGAGGTCCTGGGTGGCAGGGGACTAGGGCTCTCCTTTGTGAAGATGAGCTCTTTGCCTAACGCTGTAGGAAGGAGTTCCTGGGTGGCAGGGGACTAGGGCTCTCCTTTGTGAAGATGAGCTCTTCGCCTAAAGCTGTAGGAAGGGAGATCCTGGGTGGCAGGGGACCAGGCGTCTCCTTTGTGAAGATGAGCTCTTCGCCTAACGCTGTAAGAAGGGAGTTCCTTGGTGGCAGGGGACTAGGGCTCTCCTTTGTGAAGATGAGTGCTTCGCCTAACGCTGTAGGAAGGCAGGTCCTGGGTGGCAGAGGACTAGGGATCTCCTTTGTGAAGATGAGCTCTTTGCCTAACGCTGTAGGAAGGGAGGTCCTGGGTGGCAGGGGACTAGGGCTCTCCTTTGTGAAGATGAGCTCTTTGCCTAGGAAGGGAGGTCCTGGGTGGCAGGGGACTAGGGCTCTCCTTTGTGAAGATGAGCTCTTTTCCTAACGCTGTAGGAAGGGAGGTCCTGGGTGGCAGGGGACTTGGGATCTCCTTTGTGAAGATGAGCTCTTTGCCTAGGAAGGCAGGTCCTGGGTGGCAGGGGACTAGGTGTCTCCTTTGTGAAGATGAGCTCTTTGCCTAACGCTGTAACAAGGCAGGTCCTGGGTGGCAGGGGCAAGGGATCTCCTTTGTGAAGATGAGCTCTTTGCCTAGGAAGGCAGGTCCTGGGTGGCAGGGGACTAGGTGTCTCCTTTGTGAAGATGAGCTCTTTGCATAACGCTGTAGGAAGGGAGGTCCTGGGTGGCATGGGACTAGGGATCGCCTTTGTGAAGTGAGCTCTTTGCCTCACGCTGTAGGAAGGGAGGTCCTGGGTGGCAGGGGACTAGGGATCTCCTTTGTGAAGATGAGCTCTTTGCCTAATGCTGTAGGAAGGCAGGTCCTGGGTGGCAGGGGACTTGGGATCTCCTTTGTGAAGATGAACTCTTCGCCTAACGTTGTAGGAAGGAAGGTCCTGGGTGGCTGGGGAATAGGGATCTCCTTTGTGAAGATGAGCTCTTTGCCTAACGCTGTAGGAAGGAAGGTCCTGGGTGGCAGGGGACTTGGGATCTCCTTTGCGAAGATGAGCTCTTCGCCTAACGCTGTAGGAAGGGAGTTCCTGGGTGGCAGGGGACTAGGGCTCTCCTTTGTGAAGATGAGCTCTTCGCCTAACGCTGTAGGAAGGCAGGTCCTGGGTGGCAAAGGACTAGGGATCTCCTTTGTGAAGATGAGCTCTTTGCCTAACGCTGTAGGAAGGAAGGTCCTGGGTGGCAGGGGACTAGGGCTCTCCTTTGTGAAGATGAGCTCTGTGCCTAGGAAGGGAGGTCCTGGGTGGCAGGGGACTTGGGATCTCCTTTGTGAAGATGAACTCTTTGCCCAATGCAGTAACAAGGCAGGTCCTGGGTTGCAGGGGACTAGGGATCTCCTTTGTGAAGATGAGCTCTTCACCTAACGCTGTAGGAAGGGAGGTCCTGGGTGGCAGGGGACTAGGCGTCTCCTTTGTGAAGATGACTCTTTGCCTAACGCTGTAGGAAGGGAGGTCCTGGGTGGCAGGGGGCTAGGGGTCTCCTTTGTGAAGATGAGCTCTTTGCCTAGGAAGGCAGGTCCTGGGTGGCAGGGGACTAGGTGTCTCCTTTGTGAAGATGAGCTCTTTGCCTAACGCTGTAGGAAGGGAGGTCCTGGGTGGCAGGGGACTAGGGATCTCCTTTGTGAAGTGAGCTCTTTGCCTAACGCTGTAGGAAGTGAGGTCCTGGGTGGCAGGGGACTAGGCGTCTCCTTTGTGAAGATGAGCTCTTCGCCTAACGCTGTAGGAAGGGAGTTCCTGGGTGGCAGGGGACTAGGGGTCTCCTTTGTGAAGATGAGCTCTTCGCCTAACGCTGTAGGAAGGGAGGTCCTGGGTGGCGGGGGACTAGAGGTCTCCTTTGTGAAGATGAGCTCTTCGCCTAACGCTGTAGGAAGGCAGGTCCTGGGTGGCAGAGGACTAGGGCTCTCCTTTGTGAAGATGAGCTCTTCGCCTAACGCTGTAGGAAGGGAGTTCCTCGGTGGCAGGGGACTAGGGGTCTCCTTTGTGAAGATGACCTCTTCGCCTAACGCTGTAGGAAGGGAGTTCCTGGGTGGCAGGGGACTAGGGCTCTCCTTTGTGAAGATGAGCACTTCGCGTAACGCTGTAGGAAGGCAGGTCCTGGGTGGCAGAGGACTAGGGCTCTCCTTTGTGAAGATGAGCTCTTTGCCTAGGAAGGGAGGTCCTGGGTGGCAGGGGACTTGGGATCTCCTTTGTGAAGATTAGCTCTTTGCCTAACGCTGTAACAAGGCAGGTCCTAGGTGGCAGGGGCTAGTGATCTCCTTTGTGAAGATGAGCTCTTTGCATAACGCTGTAGGAAGGGAGGTCCTGGGTGGCAGGGGACTAGGGATCGCCTTTGTGAAGTGAGCTCTTTGCCTCACGCTGTAGGAAGTGAGGTCCTGGGTGGCAGGGGACTAGGGATCTCCTTTGTGAAGATGAGCTCTTTGCCTAATGCTGTAGGAAGGCAGGTCCTGGGTGGCACGGGACTTGGGATCTCCTTTGTGAAGATGAGCTCTTCGCCTAACGCTGTAGGAAGGAAGGTCCTGGGTGGCAGGGGAATAGGGATCTCCTTTGTGAAGATGAGCTCTTCGCCTAATGCTGAAGGAAGTGAGGTCCTGGGTGGCAGGGGACTAGGGATCTCCTTTGTGAAGATGAGCTCTTCGCCTAGGAAGGGAGGTCCTGAGTGGCAGGGGACTAGGGATCTCCTTTGTGAAGATGAGCTCTTCGCCTAGGAAGGGAGGTCCTGTGTGGCAGGGGACTAGGGGTCTCCTTTGTGAAGATGAGCTCTTCGCCTAGGAAGGGAGGTCCTGGGTGGCAGGGGACTAGGGCTCTCCTTTGTGTAGATGCGCTCTTTGCCTAACGCTGTACAAGGGAGGTCCTGGGTGGCAGGGGACTAGGCGTCTCCTTTGTGAAGATGAGCTCATCGCCTAGGAAGGGAGGTCCTGGGTGGCAGGGGACGAGGGCTCTCCTTTGTGTAGATGAGCTCTTTGCCTAATGCTGTAGGAAGGGAGGTCCTGGGTGGCAGGGGACTAGGGCTCTCCTTTGTGAAGATGAGCTCTTTGCCTAACGCTGTATGAAGGGAGGTCCTGGGTGGCAGGGTACTAGGGATCTCCTTTGGGAAGATGAGCTCTTTGCCTAGGAAGGGAGGTCTTGGGTGGCAGTGGACAAGGGATCTCCTTTGCGAAGATGCCTCTTTGCCCAACGCTGTAGGAAGGAAGGTCCTGGGTGGCAGGGGACTAGGGGTCTCCTTTGTGAAGGTGAGCTCTTTGCCTAACGCTGTAGGAAGTGAGGTCCTGGGTGGCAGGGGACTAGGGATCTCCTT
Source organism: Ambystoma mexicanum (assembly GCF_040938575.1). Taxonomy (NCBI): domain Eukaryota; kingdom Metazoa; phylum Chordata; class Amphibia; order Caudata; family Ambystomatidae; genus Ambystoma; species Ambystoma mexicanum. The sequence continues at coordinate 834,016,447 of NC_090938.1, read as the reverse complement.
TGTGAAGTGAGCTCTTTGCCTAACTCTGTAGGAAGGGAGGTCCTGGGTGGCAGGGGACTAGGGATCTCCTTTGTGAAGTGAGCTCTTTGAATAACGCTGTAGGAAGGGAGTTCCTGGGTGGCAGGGGACTAGGGCTCTCCTTTGTGAAGATGAGCGCTTCGCCTAATGCTGTAGGAAGGCAGGTCCTGGGTGGCAGAGGACTAGGGATCTCCTTTGTGAAGATGAGCTCTTTGCCTAACGCTGTAGGAAGGGAGGTCCTGCGTGGCAGGGGACTAGGGCTCTCCTTTGTGAAGCTGAGCTCTTTGCCTAGGAAGGCAGGTCCTGGGTGGTAGGGGACTAGGTGTCTCCTTTGTGAAGATGAGCTCTTTGCCTAACGCTGTAGGAAGGGAGGTCCTGGGTGGCAGGGGACTAGGGATCGCCTTTGTGAAGATGAGCTCTTTGCCTAACGCTGTAGGAAGGGAGGTCCTGGGTGGCAGGGGACTAGGCGTGTCCTTTGTGAAGATGAGCTCTCTGCCTAACGCTTTAGGAAGGGTGTTCCTGGGTGGCAGGAGACTAGGGCTCTCCTTTGTGAAGATGAGCTCTTCGCCTAGGAAGACAGGTCCTGGGTGGTAGGGGACTAGGTGTCTCCTTTGTGAAGATGAGCTCTTTGCCTAACGCTGTAGGAAGGGAGGTCCTGGGTGGCAGGGGACTAGGGATCGCCTTTGTGAAGATGAGCTCTTTGCCTAACACTGTAGGAAGGGAGGGAATGGGTTGCAGGGGACTAGGCGTCTCCTTTGTGAAGATGAGCTCTCCACCTAACGCTGTAGGAAGGGAGTTCCTGGGTGGCAGGGGACTAGGGCTCTCCTTTGTGAAGATGAGCTCTTCGCCTAACGCTGTAGGAAGGCAGGTCCTGGGTGGCAGAGGACTAGGGATCTCCTTTGCGAAGATGAGCTCTTTGCCTAACGCTCTAGGAAGGGAGGTCCTGGGTGGCAGGGGACTAGGGCTCTCCTTTGTGAAGCTGAGCTGTTCGCCTAACGCTGTAGGAAGGGAGGTCCTGGGTGGCAGGGGACTAGGGCTCTCCTTTGTGAAGGTGAGCTCTTTGCCTAACGCTGTAGGAAGTGAGGTCCTGGGTGGCAGGGGACTAGGGCTCTCCTTTGTGAAGATGAGCTCTTCGCCTAGGAAGGATGGTCCTGGGTGGCAGGGGACTAGGGATCTCCTTTGTGAAGATGAGCTCTTCGCCTAGGAAAGGAGGTCCTGGGTGGCAGGGAACTAGGGATATCCTTTGTGAAGATGAGCTCTTCGCCTAGGAAGGGAGGTCCTGTGTGGCAGGGGACTAGGGGTCTCCTTTGTGAAGATGAGCTCTTCGCCTAGGAAGGGAGGTCCTGGGTGGCAGGGGACTAGGCCTCTCCTTTGTGTAGATGAACTCTTTGCCTAATGCTGTACGAAGGGAGGTCCTGGGTGGCAGGGGACTAGGGCTCTCCTTTGTGAAGATGAGCTCTTTGCCTAACGCTGTAGGAAGGGAGTTCCTGGGTGGCAGGGGACTAGGGCTCTCCTTTGTGAAGATGAGCTCTTCGCCTAACGCTGTAGGAAGGGAGATCCTGGGTGGCAGGGGACCAGGCGTCTCCTTTGTGAAGATGAGCTCTTCGCCTAACGCTGTAAGAAGGGAGTTCCTGGGTGGCAGGGGACTAGGGCTCTCCTTTGTGAAGATGAGTGCTTCGCCTAACGCTGTAGGAAGGCAGGTCCTGGGTGGCAGAGGACTAGGGATCTCCTTTGTGAAGATGAGCTCTTTGCCTAATGCTGTAGGAATGGAGGTCCTGGGTGGCAGGGGACTAGGGCTCTCCTTTGTGAAGATGAGCTCTTTGCCTAGGAAGGGAGGTCCTGGGTGGCAGGGGACTAGGGCTCTCCTTTGTGAAGATGAGCTCTTTTCCTAACGCTGTAGGAAGGGAGGTCCTGGGTGGCAGGGGACTTGGGATCTCCTTTGTGAAGATGAGCTCTTTGCCTAGGAAGGCAGGTCCTGGGTGGCAGGGGACTAGGTGTCTCCTTTGTGAAGATGAGCTCTTTGCCTAATGTTGTAGGAAGGGAGGTCCTTGGTGGCAGGGGACTAGGGATCTCCTTTGTGAAGATGAGCTCTTCGCCTAGGAAGGGAGGTCCTGAGTGGCAGGGGACTAGGGATCTCCTTTGTGAAGATGAGCTCTTTGCCTAGGAAGGGAGGTCCTGTGTGGCAGGGGACTAGGGGCCTCCTTTGTGAAGATGAGCTCTTCGCCTAGGAAGGCAGGTCCTGGTGGCAGGGGACTAGGGCTCTCCTTTGTGTAGATGCGCTCTTTGCCTAACGCTGTACAAGAGAGGTCCTGGGTGGCAGGGGACTAGGCGTCTCCTTTGTGAAGATGAGCTCTTCGCCTAACGCTGTAGGAAGGGAGTTCTTGGGTGGCAGGGGACTAGGGCTCTCCTTTGTGAAGATGAGCTCTTTGCCTAACGCTGTAGGAAGGTTGGTCATGTGTGGCGGGGACTAGGGCTCTCCTTTGTGAAGATGAGCTCTTTGCCTAGGAAGGGAGGTCCTGGGGGCAGGGGACTTGGGATCTCCTTTGTGAAGATGAGCTCTTTGCCTAACGCTGTAACAAGGCAGGTCCTGGGTGGCAGGGGCAAGGGATCTCCTTTGTGAAGATGAGCTCTTTGCCTAGGAAGGCAGGTCCTGGGTGGCAGGGGACTAGGTGTCTCCTTTGTGAAGATGAGCTCTTTGCATAACGCTGTAGGAAGGGAGGTCCTGGGTGGCAGGGGACTAGGGATCGCCTTTGTGAAGTAAGCTCTTTGCCTCACGCTGTAGGAAGGGAGGTCCTGGGTGGCAGGGGACTAGGGATCTCCTTTGTGAAGATGAGCTCTTTGCCTAATGCTGTAGGAAGGCAGGTCCTGGGTGGCAGGGGACTTGGGATCTCCTTTGTGAAGATGAGCTCTTCGCCTAACGTTGTAGGAAGGAAGGTCCTGGGTGGCAGGGGAATAGGGATCTCCTTTGTGAAGATGAGCTCTTCGCCTAACGCTGTAGGAAGGGAGTTCCTGGGTGGCAGGGGACTAGGGCTCTCCTTTGTGAAGATGAGCTCTTCGCCTAACGCTGTAGGAAGGCAGGTCCTGGGTGGCAAAGGACTAGGGATCTCCTTTGTGAAGATGAGCTCTTTGCCTAACGCTGTAGGAAGGAAGGTCCTGGGTGGCAGGGGACTAGGGCTCTCCTTTGTGAAGATGAGCTCTGTGCCTAGGAAGGGAGGTCCTGGGTGGCAGGGGACTTGGGATCTCCTTTGTGAAGATGAGCTCTTTGCCCAATGCAGTAACAAGGCAGGTCCTGGGTTGCAGGGGACTAGGGATCTCCTTTGTGAAGATGAGCTCTTCACCTAACGCTGTAGGAAGGGAGGTCCTGGGTGGCAGGGGACTAGGCGTCTCCTTTGTGAAGATGACTCTTTGCCTAACGCTGTAGGAAGGGAGGTCCTGGGTGGCAGGGGGCTAGGGGTCTCCTTTGTGAAGATGAGCTCTTTGACTAGGAAGGCAGGTCCTGGGTGGCAGGGGACTAGGTGTCTCCTTTGTGAAGATGAGCTCTTTGCCTAACGCTGTAGGAAGGGAGGTCCTGGGTGGCAGGGGACTAGGGATCTCCTTTGTGAAGTGAGCTCTTTGCCTAACGCTGTAGGAAGTGAGGTCCTGGGTGGCAGAGGACTAGGGCTCTCCTTTGTGAAGATGAGCTCTTCGCCTAACGCTGTAGGAAGGGAGTTCCTGGGTGGCAGGGGACTAGGGGTCTCCTTTGTGAAGATGAGCTCTTCGCCTAACGCTGTAGGAAGGGAGTTCCTGGGTGGCAGGGGACTAGGGCTCTCCTTTGTGAAGATGAGCACTTCGCGTAACGCTGTAGGAAGGCAGGTCCTGGGTGGCAGAGGACTAGGGCTCTCCTTTGTGAAGATGAGCTCTTTGCCTAGGAAGGGAGGTCCTGGGTGGCAGGGGACTTGGGATCTCCTTTGTGAAGATGAGCTCTTTGCCTAACGCTGTAACAAGGCAGGTCCTAGGTGGCAGGGGCTAATGATCTCCTTTGTGAAGATGAGCTCTTTGCCTAGGAAGGCAGGTCCTGGGTGGCAGGGGACTAGGTGTCTCGTTTGTGAAGATGAGCTCTTTGCATAACGCTGTAGGAAGGGAGGTCCTGGGTGGCAGGGGACTAGGGATCGCCTTTGTGAAATGAGCTCTTTGCCTCACGCTGTAGGAAGTGAGGTCCTGGGTGGCAGGGGACTAGGGATCTCCTTTGTGAAGATGAGCTCTTTGCCTAATGCTGTAGAAAGGCAGGTCCTGGGTGGCAGGGGACTTGGGATCTCCTTTGTGAAGATGAGCTCTTCGCCTAACGCTGTAGGAAGGAAGGTCCTGGGTGGCAGGGGAATAGGGATCTCCTTTGTGAAGATGAGCTCTTCGCCTAATGCTGAAGGAAGGGAGGTCCTGGGTGGCAGGGGACTAGGGATCTCCTTTGTGAAGATGAGCTCTTCGCCTAGGAAGGGAGGTCCTGAGTGGCAGGGGACTAGGGATCTCCTTTGTGAAGATGAGCTCTTCGCCTAGTAAGGGAGGTCCTGTGTGGCAGGGGACTAGGGGCTCCTTTGTGAAGATGAGCTCTTCGCCTAGGAAGGGAGGTCCTGGGTGGCAGGGGACTAGGGCTCTCCTTTGTGTAGATGCGCTCTTTGCCTAACGCTGTACAAGGGAGGTCCTGGGTGGCAGGGGACTAGGCGTCTCCTTTGTGAAGATGAGCTCTTCGCCTAGGAAGGGAGGTCCTGGGTGGCAGGGGACGAGGGCTCTCCTTTGTGTAGATGAGCTCTTTGCCTAATGCTGTAGGAAGGGAGGTCCTGGGTGGCAGGGGACTAGGGCTCTCCTTTGTGAAGATGAGCTCTTTGCCTAACGCTGTATGAAGGGAGGTCCTGGGTGGCAGGGGCTAGGGCTCTCCTTTGTGAAGATGAGCTCTTCGCCTAACGCTGTAGGAAGGGAGGTCCTGGGTGACAGGGGACTAGGGCTCTCCTTTGTGAAGATGAGCTCTTTGCCCAACGCTGTAGGAATGGAGGTCCTGGGTGGCAGGAGACTGGGGATATCCTTTGTGAAGATGAGCTCTTTGCTAGGAAGGCAGGTCCTGGGTGGCAAGGGACTGGGGGTCTCCTTTGGGAAGATGAGCTCTTCGCCTAATGCTGTAGGAAGGGAGCTCCTTGGTGGCATGGTACTAGGGATCTCCTTTGGGAAGATGAGCTCTTTGCCTAGGAAGGGAGGTCTTGGGTGGCAGTGGACAAGGGATCTCCTTTGCGAAGATGCCTCTTTGCCCAACGCTGTAGGAAGGGAGGTCCTGGGTGGCAGGGGACTAGGGGTCTCCTTTGTGAAGGTGAGCTCTTTGCCTAACGCTGTAGGAAGTGAGGTCCTGGGTGGCAGGGGACTAGGGATCTCCTTTGTGAAGTGAGCTCTTTGCCTAACTCTGTAGGAAGGGAGGTCCTGGGTGGCAGGGGACTAGGGATCTCCATTGTGAAGTGAGCTCTTTGAATAACGCTGTAGGAAGGGAGTTCCTGGGTGGCAGGGGACTAGGGCTCTCCTTTGTGAAGATGAGCGCTTCGCCTAACGCTGTAGGAAGGCAGGTCCTGGGTGGCAGAGGACTAGGGATCTCCTTTGTGAAGATGAGCTCTTTGCCTAACGCTGTAGGAAGGGTGGTCCTGCGTGGCAGGGGACTAGGGCTCTCCTTTGTGAAGCTGAGCTCTTTGCCTAGGAAGGCAGGTCCTGGGTGGTAGGGGACTAGGTGTCTCCTTTGTGAAGATGAGCTCTTTGCCTAACGCTGTAGGAAGGGAGGTCCTGGGTGGCAGGGGACTGGGGATCGCCTTTGTGAAGATGAGCTCTTTGCCTAACGCTATAGGAAGGGAGGTCCTGGGTGGCAGGGGACTAGGCGTGTCCTTTGTGAAGATGAGCTCTCTGCCTAACGCTTTAGGAAGGGTGTTCCTGGGTGGCAGGAGACTAGGGCTCTCCTTTGTGAAGATGAGCTCTTCGCCTAGGAAGGCAGGTCCTGGGTGGCAGAGGACTAGGGATCTCCTTTGTGAAGATGAGCTCTTTGCCTAACACTGTAGGAAGGGAGGTCCTGGGTGGCAGGGGACTAGGGATCGCCTTTGTGAAGATGAGCTCTTTGCCTAACACTGTAGGAAGGGAGGGAATGGGTTGCAGGGGACTAGGCGTCTCCTTTGTGAAGATGAGCTCTCCACCTAACGCTGTAGGAAGGGAGTTCCTGGGTGGCAGGGGACTAGGGCTCTCCTTTGTGAAGATGAGCTCTTCGCCTAACGCTGTAGGAAGGCAGGTCCTGGGTGGTAGGGGACTAGGTGTCTCCTTTGTGAAGATGAGCTCTTTGCCTAACGCTGTAGGAAGGGAGGTCCTGGGTGGCAGGGGACTAGGGCTCTCCTTTGTGAAGCTGAGCTGTTCGCCTAACGCTGTAGGAAGGGAGGTCCTGGGTGGCAGGGGACTAGGGCTCTCCTTTGTGAAGGTGAGCTCTTTGCCTAACGCTGTAGGAAGTGAGGTCCTGGGTGGCAGGGGACTAGGGCTCTCCTTTGTGAAGATGAGCTCTTCGCCTAGGAAGGATGGTCCTGGGTGGCAGGGGACTAGGGATCTCCTTTGTGAAGATGAGCTCTTCGCCTAGGAAAGGAGGTCCTGGGTGGCAGGGAACTAGGGATATCCTTTGTGAAGATGAGCTCTTCGCCTAGGAAGGGAGGTCCTGTGTGGCAGGGGACTAGGGGTCTCCTTTGTGAAGATGAGCTCTTCGCCTAGGAAGGGAGGTCCTGGGTGGCAGGGGACTAGGCCTCTCCTTTGTGTAGATGAACTCTTTGCCTAATGCTGTACGAAGGGAGGTCCTGGGTGGCAGGGGACTAGGGCTCTCCTTTGTGAAGATGAGCTCTTTGCCTAGCGCTGTAGGAAGGGAGTTCCTGGGTGGCAGGGGACTAGGGCTCTCCTTTGTGAAGATGAGCTCTTCGCCTAACGCTGTAGGAAGGGAGATCCTGGGTGGCAGGGGACCAGGCGTCTCCTTTGTGAAGATGAGCTCTTCGCCTAACGCTGTAAGAAGGGAGTTCCTGGGTGGCAGGGGACTAGGGCTCTCCTTTGTGAAGATGAGTGCTTCGCCTAACGCTGTAGGAAGGCAGGTCCTGGGTGGCAGAGGACTAGGGATCTCCTTTGTGAAGATGAGCTCTTTGCCTAACGCTGTAGGAATGGAGGTCCTGGGTGGCAGGGGACTAGGGCTCTCCTTTGTGAAGATGAGCTCTTTGCCTAGGAAGGGAGGTCCTGGGTGGCAGGGGACTAGGGCTCTCCTTTGTGAAGATGAGCTCTTTTCCTAACGCTGTAGGAAGGGAGGTCCTGGGTGGCAGGGGACTTGGGATCTCCTTTGTGAAGATGAGCTCTTTGCCTAGGAAGGCAGGTCCTGGGTGGCAGGGGACTAGGTGTCTCCTTTGTGAAGATGAGCTCTTTGCCTAATGTTGTAGGAAGGGAGGTCCTGGGTGGCAGGGGACTAGGGATCTCCTTTGTGAAGATGAGCTCTTCGCCTAGGAAGGGAGGTCCTGAGTGGCAGGGGACTAGGGATCTCCTTTGTGAAGATGAGCTCTTTGCCTAGGAAGGGAGGTCCTGTGTGGCAGGGGACTAGGGGCCTCCTTTGTGAAGATGAGCTCTTCGCCTAGGAAGGCAGGTCCTGGTGGCAGGGGACTAGGGCTCTCCTTTGTGTAGATGCGCTCTTTGCCTAACGCTGTACAAGAGAGGTCCTGGGTGGCAGGGGACTAGGCGTCTCCTTTGTGAAGATGAGCTCTTCGCCTAACGCTGTAGGAAGGGAGTTCTTGGGTGGCAGGGGACTAGGGCTCTCCTTTGTGAAGATGAGCTCTTTGCCTAACGCTGTAGGAAGGTTGGTCATGTGTGGCGGGGACTAGGGCTCTCCTTTGTGAAGATGAGCTCTTTGCCTAGGAAGGGAGGTCCTGGGGGCAGGGGACTTGGGATCTCCTTTGTGAAGATGAGCTCTTTGCCTAACGCTGTAACAAGGCAGGTCCTGGGTGGCAGGGGCAAGGGATCTCCTTTGTGAAGATGAGCTCTTTGCCTAGGAAGGCAGGTCCTGGGTGGCAGGGGACTAGGTGTCTCCTTTGTGAAGATGAGCTCTTTGCATAACGCTGTAGGAAGGGAGGTCCTGGGTGGCAGGGGACTAGGGATCGCCTTTGTGAAGTAAGCTCTTTGCCTCACGCTGTAGGAAGGGAGGTCCTGGGTGGCAGGGGACTAGGGATCTCCTTTGTGAAGATGAGCTCTTTGCCTAATGCTGTAGGAAGGCAGGTCCTGGGTGGCAGGGGACTTGGGATCTCCTTTGTGAAGATGAGCTCTTCGCCTAACGTTGTAGGAAGGAAGGTCCTGGGTGGCAGGGGAATAGGGATCTCCTTTGTGAAGATGAGCTCTTCGCCTAACGCTGTAGGAAGGGAGTTCCTGGGTGGCAGGGGACTAGGGCTCTCCTTTGTGAAGATGAGCTCTTCGCCTAACGCTGTAGGAAGGCAGGTCCTGGGTGGCAAAGGACTAGGGATCTCCTTTGTGAAGATGAGCTCTTTGCCTAACGCTGTAGGAAGGAAGGTCCTGGGTGGCAGGGGACTAGGGCTCTCCTTTGTGAAGATGAGCTCTGTGCCTAGGAAGGGAGGTCCTGGGTGGCAGGGGACTTGGGATCTCCTTTGTGAAGATGAGCTCTTTGCCCAATGCAGTAACAAGGCAGGTCCTGGGTTGCAGGGGACTAGGGATCTCCTTTGTGAAGATGAGCTCTTCACCTAACGCTGTAGGAAGGGAGGTCCTGGGTGGCAGGGGACTAGGCGTCTCCTTTGTGAAGATGACTCTTTGCCTAACGCTGTAGGAAGGGAGGTCCTGGGTGGCAGGGGGCTAGGGGTCTCCTTTGTGAAGATGAGCTCTTTGACTAGGAAGGCAGGTCCTGGGTGGCAAGGGACTAGGTGTCTCCTTTGTGAAGATGAGCTCTTTGCCTAACGCTGTAGGAAGGGAGGTCCTGGGTGGCAGGGGACTAGGGATCTCCTTTGTGAAGTGAGCTCTTTGCCTAACGCTGTAGGAAGTGAGGTCCTGGGTGGCAGAGGACTAGGGCTCTCCTTTGTGAAGATGAGCTCTTCGCCTAACGCTGTAGGAAGGGAGTTCCTGGGTGGCAGGGGACTAGGGGTCTCCTTTGTGAAGATGAGCTCTTCGCCTAACGCTGTAGGAAGGGAGTTCCTGGGTGGCAGGGGACTAGGGCTCTCCTTTGTGAAGATGAGCACTTCGCGTAACGCTGTAGGAAGGCAGGTCCTGGGTGGCAGAGGACTAGGGCTCTCCTTTGTGAAGATGAGCTCTTTGCCTAGGAAGGGAGGTCCTGGGTGGCAGGGGACTTGGGATCTCCTTTGTGAAGATGAGCTCTTTGCCTAACGCTGTAACAAGGCAGGTCCTAGGTGGCAGGGGCTAATGATCTCCTTTGTGAAGATGAGCTCTTTGCCTAGGAAGGCAGGTCCTGGGTGGCAGGGGACTAGGTGTCTCGTTTGTGAAGATGAGCTCTTTGCATAACGCTGTAGGAAGGGAGGTCCTGGGTGGCAGGGGACTAGGGATCGCCTTTGTGAAATGAGCTCTTTGCCTCACGCTGTAGGAAGTGAGGTCCTGGGTGGCAGGGGACTAGGGATCTCCTTTGTGAAGATGAGCTCTTTGCCTAATGCTGTAGGAAGGCAGGTCCTGGGTGGCAGGGGACTTGGGATCTCCTTTGTGAAGATGAGCTCTTCGCCTAACGCTGTAGGAAGGAAGGTCCTGGGTGGCAGGGGAATAGGGATCTCCTTTGTGAAGATGAGCTCTTCGCCTAATGCTGAAGGAAGGGAGGTCCTGGGTGGCAGGGGACTAGGGATCTCCTTTGTGAAGATGAGCTCTTCGCCTAGGAAGGGAGGTCCTGAGTGGCAGGGGACTAGGGATCTCCTTTGTGAAGATGAGCTCTTCGCCTAGTAAGGGAGGTCCTGTGTGGCAGGGGACTAGGGGCTCCTTTGTGAAGATGAGCTCTTCGCCTAGGAAGGGAGGTCCTGGGTGGCAGGGGACTAGGGCTCTCCTTTGTGTAGATGCGCTCTTTGCCTAACGCTGTACAAGGGAGGTCCTGGGTGGCAGGGGACTAGGCGTCTCCTTTGTGAAGATGAGCTCTTCGCCTAGGAAGGGAGGTCCTGGGTGGCAGGGGACGAGGGCTCTCCTTTGTGTAGATGAGCTCTTTGCCTAATGCTGTAGGAAGGGAGGTCCTGGGTGGCAGGGGACTAGGGCTCTCCTTTGTGAAGATGAGCTCTTTGCCTAACGCTGTATGAAGGGAGGTCCTGGGTGGCAGGGGCTAGGGCTCTCCTTTGTGAAGATGAGCTCTTCGCCTAACGCTGTAGGAAGGGAGGTCCTGGGTGACAGGGGACTAGGGCTCTCCTTTGTGAAGATGAGCTCTTTGCCCAACGCTGTAGGAATGGAGGTCCTGGGTGGCAGGAGACTGGGGATATCCTTTGTGAAGATGAGCTCTTTGCTAGGAAGGCAGGTCCTGGGTGGCAAGGGACTGGGGGTCTCCTTTGGGAAGATGAGCTCTTCGCCTAATGCTGTAGGAAGGGAGCTCCTTGGTGGCATGGTACTAGGGATCTCCTTTGGGAAGATGAGCTCTTTGCCTAGGAAGGGAGGTCTTGGGTGGCAGTGGACAAGGGATCTCCTTTGCGAAGATGCCTCTTTGCCCAACGCTGTAGGAAGGGAGGTCCTGGGTGGCAGGGGACTAGGGGTCTCCTTTGTGAAGGTGAGCTCTTTGCCTAACGCTGTAGGAAGTGAGGTCCTGGGTGGCAGGGGACTAGGGATCTCCTTTGTGAAGTGAGCTCTTTGCCTAACTCTGTAGGAAGGGAGGTCCTGGGTGGCAGGGGACTAGGGATCTCCATTGTGAAGTGAGCTCTTTGAATAACGCTGTAGGAAGGGAGTTCCTGGGTGGCAGGGGACTAGGGCTCTCCTTTGTGAAGATGAGCGCTTCGCCTAACGCTGTAGGAAGGCAGGTCCTGGGTGGCAGAGGACTAGGGATCTCCTTTGTGAAGATGAGCTCTTTGCCTAACGCTGTAGGAAGGGTGGTCCTGCGTGGCAGGGGACTAGGGCTCTCCTTTGTGAAGCTGAGCTCTTTGCCTAGGAAGGCAGGTCCTGGGTGGTAGGGGACTAGGTGTCTCCTTTGTGAAGATGAGCTCTTTGCCTAACGCTGTAGGAAGGGAGGTCCTGGGTGGCAGGGGACTAGGGATCGCCTTTGTGAAGATGAGCTCTTTGCCTAACGCTATAGGAAGGGAGGTCCTGGGTGGCAGGGGACTAGGCGTGTCCTTTGTGAAGATGAGCTCTCTGCCTAACGCTTTAGGAAGGGTGTTCCTGGGTGGCAGGAGACTAGGGCTCTCCTTTGTGAAGATGAGCTCTTCGCCTAGGAAGGCAGGTCCTGGGTGGCAGAGGACTAGGGATCTCCTTTGTGAAGATGAGCTCTTTGCCTAACACTGTAGGAAGGGAGGGAATGGGTGGCAGGGGACTAGGCGTCTCCTTTGTGAAGATGAGCTCTCCGCCTAACGCTGTAGGAAGGGAGTTCCTGGGTGGCAGGGGACTAGGGCTCTCCTTTGTGAAGATGAGCTCTTCGCCTAACGCTGTAGGAAGGCAGGTCCTGGGTGGCAGAGGATTAGGGATCTCCTTTGCGAAGATGAGCTCTTTGCCTAACGCTGTAGGAAGGGAGGTCCTGGGTGGCAGGGGACTAGGGCTCTCCTTTGTGAAGATGAGCTCATCGCCTAACGCTGTAGGAAGTGAGGTCCTGGGTGGCAGAGGACTAGGGATCTCCTTTGTGAAGCTGAGCTGTTCGCCTAACACTGTAGGAAGGGAGGTCCTGGGTGGCAGGGGACTAGGGCTCTCCTTTGTGAAGGTGAGCTCTTTGCCTAACGCTGTAGGAAGTGAGGTCCTGGGTGGCAGGGGACTAGGGATCTCCTTTGTGAAGTGAGCTCTTTGCCTAACTATATAGGAAGGGAGGTCCTGGGTGTCAGGGGACTAGGGATCTCCTTTGTGAAGTGAGCTCTTTGCCTAACGCTGTAGGAAGGGAGTTCCTGGGTGGCAGGGTACTAGGGCTCTCCTTTGTGAAGATGAGCGCTTTGCCTGACGCTGTAGGAAGGCAGGTCCTGGGTGGCAGAGGACTAGGGATCTCCTTTGTGAAGATGAGCTCTTTGCCTAACGCTGTAGGAAGGGAGGTCCTGCGTGGCAGGGGACTAGGGCTCTCCTTTGTGAAGCTGAGCTCTTTGCCTAGGAAGGCAGGTCCTGGGTGGTAGGGGACTAGGTGTCCCCTTTGTGAAGATGAGCTCTTTGCCTAACGCTGTAGGAAGGGAGGTCCTGGGTGGCAGGGGACTAGGGATCTCCTTTGTGAAGTGAGCTCTTTGCCTAACTCTGTAGGAAGGGAGGTGCTGGGTGGCAGGGGACTAGGGATCTCCTTTGTGAAGTGAGCTCTTTGCCTAACGCTGTAGGAAGGCAGGTCCTGGGTGGCAGGGGACTAGGGATCTCCTTTGTGAAGATGAGCTCTTCGCCTAGGAAGAGAGGTCCTGGGTGGCAGGGGACTAGGGACCTCCTTTGAGAAGATGAGCTCTTTGCCTAACGCTGTAGGAAGGGAGGTCCTGGGTGCAGGGGAATAGGGATCTCCTTTGTGAAGATGAGCTCTTTGCCTTACGCTGTACGAAGGGAGGTCCTGGGTGGCAGGGGACTAGGGGTCTCCTTTGTGAAGATGAGCTCTTCGCCTAGGAAGGGAGGTCCTGGCTGGCAGGGGACTAGGGCTCTCCTTTGTGAAGATGAGCTCTTTGCCTAACGCTGTGGGAAGGGAGGTCCTGGGTGGCAGGGGACTAGGGATCTCCTTTGTGAAGATGAGCTCTTTGCCTAGGAAGGCATGTCCTGGGTGGCAGGGGACTAGGTGTCTCCTTTGTGAAGAAGAGCTCTCGCCCAACGCTGTAGGAAAGGAGGTCCTGGGTGGCAGGGGACTAGGGTTCTCCTTTGTGAAGATGAGCTCTTTGCCTAACGCTGTAGGAAGGGAGGTCCTGGGTGGCAGGGGACTAGGCGTCTCCTTTGTGAAGATGAGCTCTTCGCCTAACGCTGTAGGCAGGGAGTTCCTGGGTGGCAGGGGACTAGGGTTCTCCTTTGTGAAGATGAGCTCTTCGCCTAACGCTGTAGGAAGGGAGGTCTTGGGTGGCAGGGGACTAGGTGTCTCCTTTGTGAAGATGAGCTCTTCGCCTAACGCTGTAACAAGGCAGGTCCTGGATGGCAGGGGACTAGGGATCTCCTTTGTGATGATGAGCTCTTCACCTAACGCTGTAGGAAGAGAGGTCCTGCGTGGCAGGGGACTAGGGGTCCCCTTTGTGAAGATGACTCTTTGCCTAACGCTGTAGGAAGGGAGGTCCTGGTTGGCAGGGGACTAGGGATCTCCTTTGTGAAGATGAGCTCTTCGCCTAGGAAGGGAGGTCCTGTGTGGCAGGGGACTAGGGTCCCCTTTGTGAAGATGAGCTCTTTACCTAGGAAGGGAGGTCCTGGGTGGCAGGGGACTAGGGGTCTCCTTTGTGAAGATGAGCTCTTTGCCTAGGAATGCAGGACCTGGGTTGCAGGGGACTAGGGATCTCCTTTGTGAAGATGAGCTCTTTGCCTAACGCTGTAGGAAGGGAGGTCCTGGGTGGCAGGGGACTAGGCGTGTCCTTTGTGAAGATGAGCTCTCTGCCTAACGCTTTAGGAAGGGTGTTCCTGGGTGGCAGGGGACTAGGGCTCTCCTTTGTGAAGATGAGCTCTTCGCCTAGGAAGGCAGGTCCTGGGTGGCAGAGGACTAGGGATCTCCTTTGTGAAGATGAGCTCGTTGCCTAACACTGTAGGAAGGGAGGTCCTGCATGGCAGGGGACTAGGGATCTCCTTTATGATGATGAGCTCTTCACCTAACGCTGTAGGAAGGGAGGTCCTGGGTGGCAGGGGAATAGGGGTCTCCTTTGTGAAGATGACTCTTTGCCTAACGTTGTAGGAAGGGAGGTCCTGGGTGGCAGGGGACTAGGGATCTCCTTTGTGAAGATGAGCTCTTCGCCAAGGAAGGCAGGTCCTCGGTTGCAGGGGACTAGGGATCTCCTTTGTGAAGATGAGCTCTTTGCCCAACGCTGTAGGAAGGGAGTTCCTGGGTGGCAGGGGACTAGGGCTCTCCTTTGTGTAGATGAACTCTTTGCCTAATGCTGTACGAAGGTAGGTCCTGGGAGGCAGGGGACTAGGGCTCTCCTTTGTGAAGATGAGCTCTTTGCCTAACGCTGTAGGAAGGGAGTTCCTGGGTGGCAGGGGACTAGGGCTCTCCTTTGTGAAGATGAGCTCTTCGCCTAACGCTGTAGGAAGGGAGATCCTGGGTGGCAGGGGACTAGGCGTCTCCTTTGTGAAGATGAGCTCTTCGCCTAACGCTGTAAGAAGGGAGTTCCTCGGTGGCAGGGGACTAGGGCTCTCCTTTGTGAAGATGAGTGCTTCGCCTAACGCTGTAGGAAGGCAGGTCCTGGGTGGCAGAGGACTAGGGATCTCCTTTGTGAAGATGAGCTCTTTGCCTAACGCTGTAGGAAGGGAGGTCCTGGGTGGCAGGGGACTAGGGCTCTCCTTTGTGAAGATGAGCTCTTTGCCTAGGAAGGGAGGTCCTGGGTGGCAGGGGACTAGGGCTCTCCTTTGTGAAGATGAGCTCTTTTCCTAACGCTGTAGGAAGGGAGATCCTGGGTGGCAGGGGACTAGGCGTCTCCTTTGTGAAGATGACTCTTTGCCTAACGCTGTAGGAAGGGAGGTCCTGGGTGGCAGGGGGCTAGGGGTCTCCTTTGTGAAGATGAGCTCTTTGCCTAGGAAGGCAGGTCCTGGGTGGCAGGGGACTAGGTGTCTCCTTTGTGAAGATGAGCTCTTTGCCTAACGCTGTAGGAAGGGAGGTCCTGGGTGGCAGGGGACTAGGGATCTCCTTTGTGAAGTGAGCTCTTTGCCTAACGCTGTAGGAAGTGAGGTCCTGGGTGGCAGGGGACTAGGCGTCTCCTTTGTGAAGATGAGCTCTTCGCCTAACGCTGTAGGAAGGGAGTTCCTGGGTGGCAGGGGACTAGGGGTCTCCTTTGTGAAGATGAGCTCTTCGCCTAACGCTGTAGGAAGGGAGGTCCTGGGTGGCAGGGGACTAGAGGTCTCCTTTGTGAAGATGAGCTCTTCGCCTAACGCTGTAGGAAGGCAGGTCCTGGGTGGCAGAGGACTAGGGCTCTCCTTTGTGAAGATGAGCTCTTCGCCTAACGCTGTAGGAAGGGAGTTCCTGGGTGGCAGGGGACTAGGGGTCTCCTTTGTGAAGATGAGCTCTTCGCCTAACGCTGTAGGAAGGGAGTTCCTGGGTGGCAGGGGACTAGGGCTCTCCTTTGTGAAGATGAGCACTTCGCGTAACGCTGTAGGAAGGCAGGTCCTGGGTGGCAGTGGACTAGGGCTCTCCTTTGTGAAGATGAGCTCTTTGCCTAGGAAGGGAGGTCCTGGGTGGCAGGGGACTTGGGATCTCCTTTGTGAAGATGAGCTCTTTGCCTAACGCTGTAACAAGGCAGGTCCTAGGTGGCAGGGGCTAGTGATCTCCTTTGTGAAGATGAGCTCTTTGCCTAGGAAGGCAGGTCCTGGGTGGCAGGGGACTAGGTGTCTCGTTTGTGAAGATGAGCTCTTTGCATAACGCTGTAGGAAGGGAGGTCCTGGGTGGCAGGGGACTAGGGATCGCCTTTGTGAAGTGAGCTCTTTGCCTCACGCTGTAGGAAGTGAGGTCCTGGGTGGCAGGGGACTTGGGATCTCCTTTGTGAAGATGAGCTCTTTGCCTAATGCTGTAGGAAGGCAGGTCCTGGGTGGCAGGGGACTTGGGATCTCCTTTGTGAAGATGAGCTCTTCGCCTAACGCTGTAGGAAGGAAGGTCCTGGGTGGCAGGGGAATAGGGATCTCCTTTGTGAAGATGAGCTCTTCGCCTAATGCTGAAGGAAGGGAGGTCCTGGGTGGCAGGGGACTAGGGATCTCCTTTGTGAAGATGAGCTCTTCGCCTAGGAAGGGAGGTCCTGAGTGGCAGGGGACTAGGGATCTCCTTTGTGAAGATGAGCTCTTCGCCTAGGAAGGGAGGTCCTGTGTGGCAGGGGACTAGGGGCTCCTTTGTGAAGATGAGCTCTTCGCCTAGGAAGGGAGGTCCTGGGTGGCAGGGGACTAGGGCTCTCCTTTGTGTAGATGCGCTCTTTGCCTAACGCTGTACAAGGGAGGTCCTGGGTGGCAGGGGACTAGGCGTCTCCTTTGTGAAGATGAGCTCTTCGCCTAGGAAGGGAGGTCCTGGGTGGCAGGGGACGAGGGCTCTCCTTTGTGTAGATGAGCTCTTTGCCTAATGCTGTAGGAAGGGAGGTCCTGGGTGGCAGGGGACTAGGGCTCTCCTTTGTGAAGATGAGCTCTTTGCCTAAGGCTGTATGAAGGGAGGTCCTGGGTGGCAGGGGCTAGGGCTCTCCTTTGTGAAGATGAGCTCTTCGCCTAACGCTGTAGGAAGGGAGGTCCTGGGTGACAGGGGACTAGGGCTCTCCTTTGTGAAGATGAGCTCTTTGCCCAACGCTGTAGGAATGGAGGTCCTGGGTGGCAGGGGACTGGGGATATCCTTTGTGAAGATGAGCTCTTTGCCTAGGAAGGCAGGTCCTGGGTGGCAAGGGACTGGGGGTCTCCTTTGGGAAGATGAGCTCTTCGCCTAATGCTGTAGGAAGGGAGCTCCTTGGTGGCAGGGTACTAGGGATCTCCTTTGGGAAGATGAGCTCTTTGCCTAGGAAGGGAGGTCTTGGGTGGCAGTGGACAAGGGATCTCCTTTGCGAAGATGCCTCTTTGCCCAACGCTGTAGGAAGGGAGGTCCTGGGTGGCAGGGGACTAGGGGTCTCCTTTGTGAAGGTGAGCTCTTTGCCTAACGCTGTAGGAAGTGAGGTCCTGGGTGGCAGGGGACTAGGGATCTCCTTTGTGAAGTGAGCTCTTTGCCTAACTCTGTAGGACGGGAGGTCCTGGGTGGCAGGGGACTAGGGATCTCCTTTGTGAAGTGAGCTCTTTGAATAACGCTGTAGGAAGGGAGTTCCTGGCTGGCAGGGGACTAGGGCTCTCCTTTGTGAAGATGAGCGCTTCGCCTAACGCTGTAGGAAGGCAGGTCCTGGGTGGCAGAGGACTAGGGATCTCCTTTGTGAAGATGAGCTCTTTGCCTAACGCTGTAGGAAGGGAGGTCCTGCGTGGCAGGGGACTAGGGCTCTCCTTTGTGAAGCTGAGCTCTTTGCCTAGGAAGGCAGGTCCTGGGTGGTAGGGGACTAGGTGTCTCCTTTGTGAAGATGAGCTCTTTGCCTAACGCTGTAGGAAGGGAGGTCCTGGGTGGCAGGGGACTAGGGATCGCCTTTGTGAAGATGAGCTCTTTGCCTAACGCTGTAGGAAGGGAGGTCCTGGGTGGCAGGGGACTAGGCGTGTCCTTTGTGAAGATGAGCTCTCTGCCTAACGCTTTAGGAAGGGTGTTCCTGGGTGGCAGGAGACTAGGGCTCTCCTTTGTGAAGATGAGCTCTTCGCCTAGGAAGGCAGGTCCTGGGTGGCAGAGGACTAGGGATCTCCTTTGTGAAGATGAGCTCTTTGCCTAACACTGTAGGAAGGGAGGGAATGGGTGGCAGGGGACTAGGCGTCTCCTTTGTGAAGATGAGCTCTCCGCCTAACGCTGTAGGAAGGGAGTTCCTGGGTGGCAGGGGACTAGGGCTCTCCTTTGTGAAGATGAGCTCTTCTCCTAATGCTGTAGGAAGGCAGGTCCTGGGTGGCAGAGGACTAGGGATCTCCTTTGCGAAGATGAGCTCTTTGCCTAACGCTGTAGGAAGGGAGGTCCTGGGTGGCAGGGGACTAGGGCTCTCCTTTGTGAAGATGAGCTCTTCGCCTAACGCTGTAGGAAGTGAGGTCCTGGGTGGCAGGGGACTAGGGATCTCCTTTGTGAAGTGAGCTCTTTGCCTAACTATATAGGAAGGGAGGTCCTGGGTGTCAGGGGACTAGGGATCTCCTTTGTGAAGTGAGCTCTTTGCCTAACGCTGTAGGAAGGGAGTTCCTGGGTGGCAGGGGACTAGGGCTCTCCTTTGTGAAGATGAGCGCTTCGCCTGACGCTGTAGGAAGGCAGGTCCTGGGTGGCAGAGGACTAGGGATCTCCTTTGTGAAGATGAGCTCTTTGCCTAACGCTGTAGGAAGGGAGGTCCTGCGTGGCAGGGGACTAGGGCTCTCCTTTGTGAAGCTGAGCTCTTTGCCTAGGAAGGCAGGTCCTGGGTGGTAGGGGACTAGGTGTCCCCTTTGTGAAGATGAGCTATTCCCCTAATGCTGTAGGAAGGGAGCTCCTTGGTGGCAGGGTACTAGGGATCTCCTTTGGGAAGATGAGCTCTTTGCCTAGGAAGGGAGGTCTTGGGTGGCAGTGGACAAGGGATCTCCTTTGCGAAGATGCCTCTTTGCCCAACGCTGTAGGAAGGGAGGTCCTGGGTGGCAGGGGACTAGGGGTCTCCTTTGTGAAGGTGAGCTCTTTGCCTAACGCTGTAGGAAGTGAGGTCCTGGGTGGCAGGGGACTAGGGATCTCCTTTGTGAAGTGAGCTCTTTGCCTAACTCTGTAGGAAGGGAGGTCCTGGGTGGCAGGGGACTAGGGATCTCCTTTGTGAAGTGAGCTCTTTGAATAACGCTGTAGGAAGGGAGTTCCTGGGTGGCAGGGGACTAGGGCTCTCCTTTGTGAAGATGAGCGCTTCGCCTAACGCTGTAGGAAGGCAGGTCCTGGGTGGCAGAGGACTAGGGATCTCCTTTGTGAAGATGAGCTCTTTGCCTAACGCTGTAGGAAGGGAGGTCCTGCGTGGCAGGGGACTAGGGCTCTCCTTTGTGAACTGAGCTCTTTGCCTAGGAAGGCAGGTCCTGGGTGGTAGGGGACTAGGTGTCTCCTTTGTGAAGATGAGCTCTTTGCATAACGCTGTAGGAAGGGAGGTCCTGGGTGGCAGGGGACTAGGGATCGCATTTGTGAAGATGAGCTCTTTGCCTAACGCTGTAGGAAGGGAGGTCCTGGGTGGCAGGGGACTAGGCGTGTCGTTTGTGAAGATGAGGTCTCTGCCTAACGCTTTAGGAAGGGTGTTCCTGGGTGGCAGGAGACTAGGGCTCTCCTTTGTGAAGATGAGCTCTTCGCCTAACGCTGTAGGAAGGCAGGTCCTGGGTGGCAGAGGACTAGGGATCTCCTTTGTGAAGATGAGCTCTTTGCCTAACGCTGTAGGAAGGGAGGTCCTGGGTGGCAGGGGACTAGGGCTCTCCTTTGTGAAGATGAGCTCTTCGCCTAACGCTGTAGGAAGTGAGGTCCTGGGTGGCAGAGGACTAGGGATCTCCTTTGTGAAGCTGAGCTGTTCGCCTAACACTGTAGGAAGGGAGGTCCTGGGTGGCAGGGGACTAGGGCTCTCCTTTGTGAAGGTGAGCTCTTTGCCTAACGCTGTAGGAAGTGAGGTCCTGGGTGGCAGGGGACTAGGGATCTCCTTTGTGAAGTGAGCTCTTTGCCTAACTATATAGGAAGGGAGGTCCTGGGTGTCAGGGGACTAGGGATCTCCTTTGTGAAGATGAGCGCTTCGCCTGACGCTGTAGGAAGGCAGGTCCTGGGTGGCAGAGGACTAGGGATCTCCTTTGTGAAGATGAGCTCTTTGCCTAACGCTGTAGGAAGGGAGGTTCTGCGTGGCAGGGGACTAGGGCTCTCCTTTGTGAAGCTGAGCTCTTTGCCTAGGAAGGCAGGTCCTGGGTGGTAGGGGACTAGGTGTCCCCTTTGTGAAGATGAGCTCTTTGCCTAACGCTGTAGGAAGGGAGGTCCTGGGTGGCAGGGGACTAGGGATCTCCTTTGTGAAGTGAGCTCTTTGCCTAACTCTGTAGGAAGGGAGGTGCTGGGTGGCAGGGGACTAGGGATCTCCTTTGTGAAGTGAGCTCTTTGCCTAACGCTGTAGGAATGCAGGTCCTGGGTGGCAGGGGACTAGGGATCTCCTTTGTGAAGATGAGCTCTTCGCCTAGGAAGAGAGGTCCTGGGTGGCAGGGGACTAGGGACCTCCTTTGAGAAGATGAGCTCTTTGCCTAACGCTGTAGGAAGGGAGGTCCTGGGTGCAGGGGAATAGGGATCTCCTTTGTGAAGATGAGCTCTTTGCCTTACGCTGTACGAAGGGAGGTCCTGGGTGGCAGGGGACTAGGGGTCTCCTTTGTGAAGATGAGCTCTTCGCCTAGGAAGGGAGGTCCTGGCTGGCAGGGGACTAGGGCTCTCCTTTGTGAAGATGAGCTCTTTGCCTAACGCTGTAGGAAGGGAGGTCCTGGGTGGCAGGGGACTAGGGATCTCCTTTGTGAAGATGAGCTCTTTGCCTAGGAAGGCAGGTCCTGGGTGGCAGGGGACTAGGTGTCTCCTTTGTGAAGATGAGCTCTTTGCCTAACGCTGTAGGAAGGGAGGTCCTGGGTGGCAGGGGACTAGGCGTCTCCTTTGTGAAGATGAGCTCTTCGCCTAACGCTGTAGGCAGGGAGTTCCTGGGTGGCAGGGGACTAGGGTTCTCCTTTGTGAAGATGAGCTCTTCGCCTAACGCTGTAGGAAGGGAGGTCTTGGGTGGAAGGGGACTAGGTGTCTCCTTTGTGAAGATGAGCTCTTCGCCTAACGCTGTAACAAGGCAGGTCCTGGATGGCAGGGGACTAGGGATCTCCTTTGTGATGATGAGCTCTTCACCTAACGCTGTAGGAAGAGAGGTCCTGCGTGGCAGGGGACTAGGGGTCCCCTTTGTGAAGATGACTCTTTGCCTAACGCTGTAGGAAGGGAGGTCCTGGTTGGCAGGGGACTAGGGATCTCCTTTGTGAAGATGAGCTCTTCGCCTAGGAAGGGAGGTCCTGTGTGGCAGGGGACTAGGGTCCCCTTTGTGAAGATGAGCTCTTTACCTAGGAAGGGAGGTCCTGGGTTGCAGGGGACTAGGGATCTCCTTTGTGAAGATGAGCTCTTTGCCTAATGCTGTAGGAAGGGAGTTCCTGGGTGGCAGGGGACTAGGCGTGTCCTTTGTGAAGATGAGCTCTCTGCCTAACGCTTTAGGAAGGGTGTTCCTGGGTGGCAGGGGACTAGGGCTCTCCTTTGTGAAGATGAGCTCTTCGCCTAGGAAGGGAGGTCCTGTGTGGCAGGGGACTAGGGTCCCCTTTGTGAAGATGAGCTCTTTACCTAGGAAGGGAGGTCCTGGGTTGCAGGGGACTAGGGATCTCCTTTATGATGATGAGCTCTTCACCTGACGCTGTAGGAAGGGAGGTCCTGGGTGGCAGGGGAATAGGGGTCTCCTTTGTGAAGATGACTCTTTGCCTAACGTTGTAGGAAGGGAGGTCCTGGGTGGCAGGGGACTAGGGATCTCCTTTGTGAAGATGAGCTCTTCGCCAAGGAAGGCAGGTCCTCGGTTGCAGGGGACTAGGGATCTCCTTTGTGAAGATGAGCTCTTTGCCCAACGCTGTAGGAAGGGAGCTCCTGTGTGGCAGGGGACTAGGCGTCTCCTTTGTGAAGATGAGCTCTTCGCCTAACGTAGTAGGAAGGGAGTTCCTGGGTAGCAGGGGACTAGGGCTCCCCTTTGTGAAGATGAGCTCTTCGCCTAACGCTGTAGGAAGGCTGGTCCTGGGTGGCAGAGGACAAGGGATCTCATTTGTGAAGATGAGCTCTTTGCCTAACGCTGTAGGAAGGGAGGTCCTGGGTGGCAGGGGACTAGGGCTCTCCTTTGTGAAGATGAGCTCTTTGCCTAGGAATGGAGGTCCTGGGTGGCAGGCGACTAGGGCTCTCCTTTGTGAAGATGAGCTCTTCGCCTAACGCTGTAGGAAGGGAGGTCCTGGGTGGCAGGGGACTAGGGATCTCCTTTGTGAAGATGAGCTCTTCGCCTAACGCTGTAGGAAGGGAGGTCCTGGGTGGCAGGGGACTATGGATCTCCTTTGTGAAGATGAGCTCTTCTCCTAACGCTGTAACAAGGCAGGTCCTGGGTGGCAGGGGACTAGGGATCTCCTTTGTGATGATGAGCTCTTCACCTAACGCTGTAGGAAGAGAGGTCCTGCGTGGCAGGGGACTAGGGGTCTCCTTTGTGAAGATGACTCTTTGCCTAACGCTGTAGGAAGGGAGGTCCTGGTTGGCAGGGGACTAGGGATCTCCTTTGTGAAGATGAGCTCTTCGCCTAGGAAGGGAGATTCTGTGTGGCAGGGGACTAGGGTCCCCTTTGTGAAGATGAGCTCTTTGCCTAGGAAGGGAGGTCCTGGGTGGCAGGGGACTAGGGGTCTCCTTTGTGAAGATGAGCTCTTTGCCTAGGAAGGCAGGACCTGGGTTGCAGGGGACTAGGGATCGCCTTTGTGAAGATGAGCTCTTTGCCTAACGCTGTAGGAAGGGAGGTCCTGGGTGGCAGGGGACTAGGCGTGTCCTTTGTGAAGATGAGCTCTCTGCCTAACGCTTTAGGAAGGGTGTTCCTGGGTGGCAGGGGACTAGGGCTCTCCTTTGTGAAGATGAGCTCTTCGCCTAGGAAGGCAGGTCTTGGGTGGCAGAGGACTAGGGATCTCCTTTGTGAAGATGAGCTCTTTGCCTAACACTGTAGGAAGGGAGGGAATGGGTGGCAGGGACTAGGCGTCTCCTTTGTGAAGATGAGCTCTCCGCCTAACGCTGTAGGAAGGGAGTTCCTGGGTGGCAGGGGACTAGGGCTCTCCTTTGTGAAGATGAGCTCTTCGCCTAACGCTGTAGGAAGGCAGGTCCTGGGTGGCAGAGGACTAGGGATCTCCTTTGCGAAGATGAGCTCTTTGCCTAACGCTGTAGGAAGGGAGGTCCTGGGTGGCAGGGGACTAGGGCTCTCCTTTGTGAAGATGAGCTCTTCGCCTAACGCTGTAGGAAGTGAGGTCCTGGGTGGCAGAGGACTATGGATCTCCTTTGTGAAGCTGAGCTGTTCGCCTAACGCTGTAGGAAGGGAGGTCCTGGGTGGCAGGGGACTAGGGCTCTCCTTTGTGAAGGTGAGCTCTTTGCCTAACGCTGTAGGATGTGAGGTCCTGGGTGGCAGGGGACTAGGGATCTCCTTTGTGAAGTGAGCTCTTTGCCTAACTCTGTAGGAAGGGAGGTCCTGGGTGGCAGGGGACTAGGGATCTCCTTTGTGAAGTGAGCTCTTTGCCTAACGCTGTAGGAAGGGAGTTCCTGGGTGGCAGGGGACTAGGGCTCTCCTTTGTGAAGATGAGCGCTTCGCCTAACGCTGTAGGAAGGCAGGTCCTGGGTGGCAGAGGACTAGGGATCTCCTTTGTGAAGATGAGCTCTTTGCCTAACGCTGTAGGAAGGGAGGTCCTGCGTGGCAGGGGACTAGGGCTCTCCTTTGTGAAGCTGAGCTCTTTGCCTAGGAAGGCAGGTCCTGGGTGGTAGGGGACTAGGTGTCTCCTTTGTGAAGATGAGCTCTTTGCCTAACGCTGTAGGAAGGGAGGTCCTGGGTGGCAGGGGACTAGGGATCTCCTTTGTGAAGTGAGCTCTTTGCCTAACTCTGTAGGAAGGGAGGTCCTGGGTGGCAGGGGACTAGGGATCTCCTTTGTGAAGTGAGCTCTTTGCCTAACGCTGTAGGAAGGCAGGTCCTGGGTGGCAGGGGACTAGGGATCTCCTTTGTGAAGATGAGCTCTTCGCCTAGGAAGAGAGGTCCTGGGTGGCAGGGGACTAGGGACCTCCTTTGAGAAGATGAGCTCTTTGCCTAACGCTGTAGGAAGGGAGGTCCTGGGTGCAGGGGAATAGGGATCTCCTTTGTGAAGATGAGCTCTTTGCCTAACGCTGTACGAAGGGAGGTCCTGGGTGGCAGGGGACTAGGGATCTCCTTTGTGAAGATGAGCTCTTTGCCTAGGAAGGCAGGTCCTGGGTGGCAGGGGACTAGGTGTCTCCTTTGTGAAGAAGAGCTCTCGCCCAACGCTGTAGGAAAGGAGGTCCTGGGTGGCAGGGGACTAGGGTTCTCCTTTGTGAAGATGAGCTCTTTGCCTAACGCTGTAGGAAGGGAGGTCCTGGGTGGCAGGGGACTAGGCGTCTCCTTTGTGAAGATGAGCTCTTCGCCTAACGCTGTAGGCAGGGAGTTCCTGAGTGGCAGGGGACTAGGGTTCTCCTTTGTGAAGATGAGCTCTTCGCCTAACGCTGTAGGAAGGGAGGTCCTGGGTGGCAGGGGACTAGGTGTCTCCTTTGTGAAGATGAGCTCTTCGCCTAACGCTGTAAGAAGGGAGTTCCTGGGTGGCAGGGGACTAGGGCTCTCCTTTGTGAAGATGAGCGCTTCGCCTAACGCTGTAGGAAGGCAGGTCCTGGGTGGCAGGGGACTAGGGATCTCCTTTGTGAAGTGAGCTCTTTGAATAACTCTGTAGGAAGGGAGGTCCTGGGTGGCAGGGGACCAGGGATCTCCTTTGTGAAGTGAGCTCTTTGCCTAACGCTGTAGGAAGGGAGTTCCTGGGTGGCAGGGGACGAGGGCTCTCCTTTGTGAAGATGAGCTCTTTGCCTAGGAAGGCAGGTCCTGGGTGGTAGGGGACTAGGTGTCTCCTTTGTGAAGATGAGCTCTTTGCCTAACGCTGTAGGAAGGGAGGTCCTGGGTGGCAGGGGACTAGGGATCTCCTTTGTGAAGTGAGCTCTTTGCCTAACACTGTAGGAAGGCAGGTCCTGGGTGGCAGGGGACTAGGGATCTCCTTTGTGAAGATGAGCTCTTCGCCTAGGAAGAGAGGTCCTCGGTGGCAGAGGACTAGGGACCTCCTTTGTGAAGATGAGCTCTTTGCCTAACGCTGTAGGAAGGGAGGTCCTGGGTGGCTGGGGACTAGGGATCTCCTTTGTGAAGATGAGCTCTTCTTCTAACGCTGTAACAAGGCAGGTCCTGGGTGGCAGAGGACTAGGGATCTCCTTTGTGAAGATGAGATCTTTGCCTAACACTGTAGGAAGGGACGTCCTGGGTGGTAGGGGACTAGGGATCTCCTGTGTGAAGATGAGCTCTTTGCCTAACGCTGTAGGAAGGGAGGTCCTGGGTGGCTGGGGACTAGGGATCTCCTTTGTGAAGATGAGCTCTTCTTCTAACGCTGTAACAAGGCAGGTCCTGGGTGGCAGAGGACTAGGGATCTCCTTTGTGAAGATGAGATCTTTGCCTAACACTGTAGGAAGGGACGTCCTGGGTGGCAGGGGACGAGGGCTCTCCTTTGTGAAGATGAGCTCTTTGCCTAGGAAGGCAGGTCCTGGGTGGTAGGGGACTAGGTGTCTCCTTTGTGAAGATGAGCTCTTTGCCTAACGCTGTAGGAAGGGAGGTCCTGGGTGGCAGGGGACTAGGGATCTCCTTTGTGAAGTGAGCTCTTTGCCTAACACTGTAGGAAGGCAGGTCCTGGGTGGCAGGGGACTAGGGATCTCCTTTGTGAAGATGAGCTCTTCGCCTAGGAAGAGAGGTCCTCGGTGGCAGAGGACTAGGGACCTCCTTTGTGAAGATGAGCTCTTTGCCTAACGCTGTAGGAAGGGAGGTCCTGGGTGGCTGGGGACTAGGGATCTCCTTTGTGAAGATGAGCTCTTCTTCTAACGCTGTAACAAGGCAGGTCCTGGGTGGCAGAGGACTAGGGATCTCCTTTGTGAAGATGAGATCTTTGCCTAACACTGTAGGAAGACAGGTCCTGGGTGGCAGGGGACTAGGGATCTCCTTTGTGAAGATGAGCTCTTCGCCTAGGAAGAGAGGTCCTCGGTGGCAGAGGACTAGGGACCTCCTTTGTGAAGATGAGCTCTTTGCCTAACGCTGTAGGAAGGGAGGTCCTGGGTGGCTGGGGACTAGGGATCTCCTTTGTGAAGATGAGCTCTTCTTCTAACGCTGTAACAAGGCAGGTCCTGGGTGGCAGGGGACTAGGGATCTCCTTTGTGAAGTGAGCTCTTTGCCTAACTCTGTAGGAAGGGAGGTCCTGGGTGGCAGGGGACTAGGGATCTCCTTTGTGAAGTGAGCTCCTTGCCTAACGCTGTAGGAAGGCAGGTCCTGGGTGGCAGGGGACTAGGGATCTCCTTTGTGAAGATGAGCTCTTCGCCTAGGAAGAGAGGTCCTGGGTGGCAGGGGACTAAGGACCTCCTTTGAGAAGATGAGCTCTTTGCCTAACGCTGTAGGAAGGGAGGTCCTGGGTGCAGGGGAATAGGGATCTCCTTTGTGAAGATGAGCTCTTTGCCTAACGCTGTACGAAGGGAGGTCCTGGGTGGCAGGGGACTAGGGATCTCCTTTGTGAAGATGAGCTCTTTGCCTAGGAAGGCAGGTCCTGGGTGGCAGGGGACTAGGTGTCTCCTTTGTGAAGAAGAGCTCTCGCCCAACGCTGTAGGAAAGGAGGTCCTGGGTGGCAGGGGACTAGGGTTCTCCTTTGTGAAGATGAGCTCTTTGCCTAACGCTGTAGGAAGGGAGGTCCTGGGTGGCAGGGGACTAGGCGTCTCCTTTGTGAAGATGAGCTCTTCGCCTAACGCTGTAGGCAGGGAGTTCCTGAGTGGCAGGGGACTAGGGTTCTCCTTTGTGAAGATGAGCTCTTCGCCTAACGCTGTAGGAAGGGAGGTCCTGGGTGGCAGGGGACTAGGTGTCTCCTTTGTGAAGATGAGCTCTTCGCCTAACGCTGTAAGAAGGGAGTTCCTGGGTGGCAGGGGACTAGGGCTCTCCTTTGTGAAGATGAGCGCTTCGCCTAACGCTGTAGGAAGGCAGGTCCTGGGTGGCAGGGGACTAGGGATCTCCTTTGTGAAGTGAGCTCTTTGAATAACTCTGTAGGAAGGGAGGTCCTGGGTGGCAGGGGACCAGGGATCTCCTTTGTGAAGTGAGCTCTTTGCCTAACGCTGTAGGAAGGGAGTTCATGGGTGGCAGGGGACGAGGGCTCTCCTTTGTGAAGATGAGCTCTTTGCCTAGGAAGGCAGGTCCTGGGTGGTAGGGGACTAGGTGTCTCCTTTGTGAAGATGAGCTCTTTGCCTAACGCTGTAGGAAGGGAGGTCCTGGGTGGCAGGGGACTAGGGATCTCCTTTGTGAAGTGAGTTCTTTGAATAACTCTGTAGGAAGGGAGGTCCTGGGTGGCAGGGGACCAGGGATCTCCTTTGTAAAGTGAGCTCTTTGCCTAACGCTGTAGGAAGGGAGTTCCTGGGTGGCAGGGGACTAGGGCTCTCCTTTGTGAAGATGAGCGCTTCGCCTAACGCTGTAGGAAGGCAGGTCCTGGGTGGCAGAGGACTAGGGATCTCCTTTGTGAAGATAAGCTCTTTGCCTAATGCTGTAGGAAGGGAGGTCCTGCGTGGCAGGGGACTAGGGATCTCCTTTGTGAAGCTGAGCTCTTTGCCTAGGAAGGCAGGTCCTGGGTGGTAGGGGACTAGGTTTCTCCTTTGTGAAGATGAGCTCTTTGCCTAACGCTGTAGGAAGGGAGGTCCTGGGTGGCAGGGGACTAGGGATCTCCTTTGTGAAGTGAGCTCTTTGCCTAACACTGTAGGAAGGCAGGTCCTGGGTGGCAGGGGACTAGGGATCTCCTTTGTGAAGATGAGCTCTTCGCCTAGGAAGAGAGGTCCTCGGTGGCAGAGGACTAGGGACCTCCTTTGTGAAGATGAGCTCTTTGCCTAACGCTGTAGGAAGGGAGGTCCTGGGTGGCTGGGGACTAGGGATCTCCTTTGTGAAGATGAGCTCTTCTTCTAACGCTGTAACAAGGCAGGTCCTGGGTGGCAGAGGACTAGGGATCTCCTTTGTGAAGATGAGATCTTTGCCTAACACTGTAGGAAGGGACGTCCTGGGTGGTAGGGGACTAGGGATCTCCTGTGTGAAGATGAGCTCTTCGCCTAACGCTGTAACAAGGCAGGTCCTGGGTGGCAGGGGACTAGGGATCTCCTTTATGATGATGAGCTCTTCACCTAACGCTGTAGGAAGGGAGGTCCTGGGTGGCAGGGGAATAGGGGTCTCCTTTGTGAAGATGACTCTTTGCCTAACGTTGTAGGAAGGGAGGTCCTGGGTGGCAGGGGACTAGGGATCTCCTTTGTGAAGATGAGCTCTTCGCCAAGGAAGGCAGGTCCTCGGTTGCAGGGGACTAGGGATCTCCTTTGTGAAGATGAGCTCTTTGCCCAACGCTGTAGGAAGGGAGCTCCTGTGTGGCAGGGGACTAGGCGTCTCCTTTGTGAAGATGAGCTCTTCGCCTAACGTAGTAGGAAGGGAGTTCCTGGGTAGCAGGGGACTAGGGCTCTCCTTTGTGAAGATGAGCTCTTCGCCTAACGCTGTAGGAAGGCTGGTCCTGGGTGGCAGGGGACTAGGGCTCTCCTTTGTGAAGATGAGCTCTTTGCCTAGGAATGGAGGTCCTGGGTGGCAGGCGACTAGGGCTCTCCTTTGTGATGATGAGCTCTTCACCTTACGCTGTAGGAAGGGAGGTCCTGCGTGGCAGGGGACTAGGGGTCTCCTTTGTGAAGATGACTCTTTGCCTAACGCTGTAGGAAGGGAGGTCCTGGTTGGCAGGGGACTAGGGATCTCCTTTGTGAAGATGAGCTCTTCGCCTAGGAAGGGAGGTCCTGTGTGGCAGGGGACTAGGGTCCCCTTTGTGAAGATGAGCTCTTTGCCTAGGAAGGGAGGTCCTGGGTGGCAGGGGACTAGGGGTCTCCTTTGTGAAGATGAGCTCTTTGCCTAGGAAGGGAGGACCTGGGTTGCAGGGGACTAGGGATCGCCTTTGTGAAGATGAGCTCTTTGCCTAACACTGTAGGAAGGGAGGTCCTGGGTGGCAGGGGACTAGGCGTGTCCTTTGTGAAGATGAGCTCTTTGCCTAACGCTTTAGGAAGGGTGTTCCTGGGTGGCAGGGGACTAGGGCTCTCCTTTGTGAAGATGAGCTCTTCGCCTAGGAAGGCAGGTCCTGGGTGGCAGAGGACTAGGGATCTCCTTTGTGAAGATGAGCTCTTTGCCTAACACTGTAGGAAGGGAGGGAATGGGTGGCAGGGGACTAGGCGTCTCCTTTGTGAAGATGAGCTCTTCGCCTAACGCTGTAGGAAGGCAGGTCCTGGGTGGCAGAGGACTAGGGATCTCCTTTGCGAAGATGAGCTCTTTGCCTAACGCTGTAGGAAGGGAGGTCCTGGGTGGCAGGGGACTAAGGATCTCCTTTATGATGATGAGCTCTTCACCTAACGCTGTAGGAAGGGAGTTCCTGGGTGGCAGGGGACTAGGGCTCTCCTTTGTGAAGATGAGCTCTTCGCCTAACGCTGTAGGAAGGCAGGTCCTGGGTGGCTGAGGACTAGGGATCTCCTTTGCGAAGATGAGCTCTTTGCCTAACGCTGTAGGAAGGGAGGTCCTGGGTGGCAGGGGACTAGGGCTCTCCTTTGTGAAGATGAGCTCTTCGCCTAACGATGTAGGAAGTGAGGTCCTGGGTGGCAGAGGACTAGGGCTCTCCTTTGTGAAGCTGAGCTGTTCGCCTAACGCTGTAGGAAGGGAGGTCCTGGGTGGCAGGGGACTAGGGCTCTCCTTTGTGAAGGTGAGCTCTTTGCCTAACGCTGTAGGAAGTGAGGTCCTGGGTGGCAGGGGACTAGGGATCTCCTTTGTGAAGTGAGCTCTTTGCCTAACTCTGTAGGAAGGGAGGTCCTGGGTGGCAGGGGACTAGGGATCTCCTTTGTGAAGTGAGCTCTTTGCCTAACGCTGTAGGAAGGGAGTTCCTGGGTGGCAGGGGACTAGGGCTCTCCTTTGTGAAGATGAGCGCTTCGCCTAACGCTGTAGGAAGGCAGGTCCTGGGTGGCAGAGGACTAGGGATCTCCTTTGTGAAGATGAGCTCTTTGCCTAACGCTGTAGGAAGGGAGGTCCTGCGTGGCAGGGGACTAGGGCTCTCCTTTGTGAAGCTGAGCTCTTTGCCTAGGAAGGCAGATCCTGGGTGGTAGGGGACTAGGTGTCTCCTTTGTGAAGATGAGCTCTTTGCCTAACGCTGTAGGAAGGGAGGTCCTGGGTGGCAGGGGACTAGGGATCTCCTTTGTGAAGTGAGCTCTTTGCCTAACTCTGTAGGAAGGGAGGTCCTGGGTGGCAGGGGACTAGGGATCTCCTTTGTGAAGTGAGCTGTTCGCCTAACGCTGTAGGAAGGGAGGTCCTGGGTGGCAGGGGACTAGGGCTCTCCTTTGTGAAGGTGAGCTCTTTGCCTAACGCTGTAGGAAGTGAGGTCCTTGGTGGCAGGGGAATAGGGATCTCCTTTGTGAAGATGAGCTCTTTGCCTAACGCTGTACAAAGGGAGGTCCTGGGTGGCAGGGGACTAGGGGTCTCCTTTGTGAAGAGGAGCTCTTCGCCTAGGAAGGGAGGTCCTGGCTGGCAGGGGACTAGGGCTCTCCTTTGTGAAGATGAGCTCTTTGCCTAACGCTGTAGGAAGGGAGGTCCTGGGGGGCAGGGGACTAAGCATCTCCTTTGTGAAGATGAGCTCTTCTTCTAACGCTGTAACAAGGCAGGTCCTGGGTGGCAGAGGACTAGGGATCTCCTTTGTGAAGATGAGATCTTTGCCTAACGCTGTAGGAAGGGAGGTCCTGGGTGGTAGGGGACTAGGGATCTCCTTTGTGAAGATGAGCTCTTCGCCTAACGCTGTAACAAGGCAGGTCCTGGGTGGCAGGGGACTAGGGATCTCCTTTATGATGATGAGCTCTTCACCTAACGCTGTAGGAAGGCTGGTCCTGGGTGGCAGAGGACTAGGGATCTCATTTGTGAAGATGAGCTCTTTGCCTAACGCTGTAGGAAGGGAGGTCCTGGGTGGCAGGGGACTAGGGCTCTCCTTTGTGAAGATGAGCTCTTTGCCTAGGAATGGAGGTCCTGGGTGGCAGGGGACTAGGGATCTCCTTTGTGAAGATGAGCTCTTCGCCTAACGCTGTAGGAAGGGAGGTCCTGGGTGGCAGGGGACTAGGGATCTCCTTTGTGAAGATGAGCTCTTCTCCTAACGCTGTAACAAGGCAGGTCCTGGATGGCAGGGGACTAGGGATCTCCTTTGTGATGATGAGCTCTTCACCTAACGCTGTAGGAAGGGAGGTCCTGCGTGGCAGGGGACTAGGGGTCCCCTTTGTGAAGATGACTCTTTGCCTAACACTGTAGGAAGGGAGGTCCTGGTTGGCAGGGGACTAGGGATTTCCTTTGTGAAGATGAGCTCTTCGCCTAGGAAGGGAGGTCCTGTGTGGCAGGGGACTAGGGTCCCCTTTGTGAAGATGAGCTCTTTACCTAGGAAGGGAGGTCCTGGGTGGCAGGGGACTAGGGGTCTCCTTTGTGAAGATGAGCTCTTTGCCTAGGAATGCAGGACCTGGGTTGCAGGGGACTAGGGATCTCCTTTGTGAAGATGAGCTCTTTGCCTAACGCTGTAGGAAGGGAGGTCCTGGGTGGCAGGGGACTAGGCGTGTCCTTTGTGAAGATGAGCTCTCTGCCTAACGCTTTAGGAAGGGTGTTCCTGGGTGGCAGGGGACTAGGGCTCTCCTTTGTGAAGATGAGCTCTTCGCCTAGGAAGGCAGGTCCTGGGTGGCAGAGGACTAGGGATCTCCTTTGTGAAGATGAGCTCTTTGCCTAACACTGTAGGAAGGGAGGTCCTGCGTGGCAGGGGACTAGGCGTCTCCTTTGTGAAGATGAGCTCTCCGCCTAACGCTGTAGGAAGGGAGTTCCTGGGTGGCAGGGGACTAGGGCTCTCCTTTGTGAAGATGAGCTCTTTGCCTAACGCTGTAGGAAGGGAGGTCCTGGGTGGCAGGGGACTAGGGCTCAACTTTGTGAAGATGAGCTCTTCGCCTAACGCTGTAGGAAGGGAGGTCCTGGGTGGCAGGGGACTAGGGCTCTCCTTTGTGAAGGTGAGCTCTTTGCCTAACGCTGTAGGAAGTGAAGTCCTGGGTGGCAGAGGATTAGGGATCTCCTTTGTGAAGCTGAGCTGTTCGCCTAACGCTGTAGGAAGGGAGGTCCTGGGTGGCAGGGGACTAGGGCTCTCCTTTGTGAAGGTGAGCTCTTTGCCTAACGCTGTAGGAAGTGAGGTCCTGGGTGGCAGGGGACTAGGGCTCTCCTTTGTGAAGATGAGCTCTTCGCCTAGGAAGGATGGTCCTGGGTGGCAGGGGACTAGGGATCTCCTTTGTGAAGATGAGCTCTTCGCCTAGGAACGGAGGTCCTGGGTGCTAGGGAACTAGGGATATCCTTTGTGAAGATGAGCTCTTCGCCTAGGAAGGGAGGTCCTGTGTGGCAGGGGACTAGGGGTCTCCTTTGTGAAGATGAGCTCTTCGCCTAGGAAGGGAGGTCCTGGGTGGCAGGGGACTAGGGGTCTCCTTTGTGAAGATGAGCTCTTTGCCTAGGAAGGGAGGACCTGGGTTGCAGGGGACTAGGGATCGCCTTTGTGAAGATGAGCTCTTTGCCTAACACTGTAGGAAGGGAGGTCCTGGGTGGCAGGGGACTAGGCGTGTCCTTTGTGAAGATGAGCTCTTTGCCTAACGCTTTAGGAAGGGTGTTCCTGGGTGGCAGGGGACTAGGGCTCTCCTTTGTGAAGATGAGCTCTTCGCCTAGGAAGGCAGGTCCTGGGTGGCAGAGGACTAGGGATCTCCTTTGTGAAGATGAGCTCTTTGCCTAACACTGTAGGAAGGGAGGGAATGGGTGGCAGGGGACTATGCGTCTCCTTTGTGAAGATGAGCTCTTCGCCTAACGCTGTAGGAAGGCAGGTCCTGGGTGGCAGAGGACTAGGGATCTCCTTTGCGAAGATGAGCTCTTTGCCTAACGCTGTAGGAAGGGAGGTCCTGGGTGGCAGGGGACTAGGGATCTCCTTTATGATGATGAGCTCTTCACCTAACGCTGTAGGAAGGGAGTTCCTGGGTGGCAAGG
Organism: Ambystoma mexicanum; assembly: GCF_040938575.1. NCBI lineage: Eukaryota > Metazoa > Chordata > Amphibia > Caudata > Ambystomatidae > Ambystoma > Ambystoma mexicanum. The sequence goes on along the minus strand of NC_090938.1, from coordinate 833,983,667 downwards.
GACTAGGGCTCTCCTTTGTGAAGATGAGCTCTTCGCCTAACGCTGTAGGAAGGCAGGTCCTGGGTGGCTGAGGACTAGGGATCTCCTTTGCGAAGATGAGCTCTTTGCCTAACGCTGTAGGAAGGGAGGTCCTGGGTGGCAGGGGACTAGGGCTCTCCTTTGTGAAGATGAGCTCTTCGCCTAACGCTGTAGGAAGTGAGGTCCTGGGTGGCAGAGGACTAGGGCTCTCCTTTGTGAAGCTGAGCTGTTCGCCTAACGCTGTAGGAAGGGAGGTCCTGGGTGGCAGGGGACTAGGGCTCTCCTTTGTGAAGGTGAGCTCTTTGCCTAACGCTGTAGGAAGTGAGGTCCTGGGTGGCAGGGGACTAGGGATCTCCTTTGTGAAGTGAGCTCTTTGCCTAACTCTGTAGGAAGGGAGGTCCTGGGTGGCAGGGGACTAGGGATCTCCTTTGTGAAGTGAGCTCTTTGCCTAACGCTGTAGGAAGGGAGTTCCTGGGTGGCAGGGGACTAGGGCTCTCCTTTGTGAAGATGAGCGCTTCGCCTAACGCTGTAGGAAGGCAGGTCCTGGGTGGCAGAGGACTAGGGATCTCCTTTGTGAAGATGAGCTCTTTGCCTAACGCTGTAGGAAGGGAGGTCCTGCGTGGCAGGGGACTAGGGCTCTCCTTTGTGAAGCTGAGCTCTTTGCCTAGGAAGGCAGATCCTGGGTGGTAGGGGACTAGGTGTCTCCTTTGTGAAGATGAGCTCTTTGCCTAACGCTGTAGGAAGGGAGGTCCTGGGTGGCAGGGGACTAGGGATCTCCTTTGTGAAGTGAGCTCTTTGCCTAACTCTGTAGGAAGGGAGGTCCTGGGTGGCAGGGGACTAGGGATCTCCTTTGTGAAGTGAGCTGTTCGCCTAACGCTGTAGGAAGGGAGGTCCTGGGTGGCAGGGGACTAGGGCTCTCCTTTGTGAAGGTGAGCTCTTTGCCTAACGCTGTAGGAAGTGAGGTCCTGGGTGGCAGGGGAATAGGGATCTCCTTTGTGAAGATGAGCTCTTTGCCTAACGCTGTACGAAGGGAGGTCCTGGGTGGCAGGGGACTAGGGGTCTCCTTTGTGAAGATGAGCTCTTCGCCTAGGAAAGGAGGTCCTGGCTGGCAGGGGACTAGGGCTCTCCTTTGTGAAGATGAGCTCTTTGCCTAACGCTGTAGGAAGGGAGGTCCTGGGGGGCAGGGGACTAGGGATCTCCTTTGTGAAGATGAGCTCTTCTTCTAATGCTGTAACAAGGCAGGTCCTGGGTGGCAGAGGACTAGGGATCTCCTTTGTGAAGATGAGATCTTTGCCTAACGCTGTAGGAAGGGAGGTCCTGGGTGGTAGGGGACTAGGGATCTCCTTTGTGAAGATGAGCTCTTCGCCTAACGCTGTAATAAGGCAGGTCCTGGGTGGCAGGTGACTAGGGATCTCCTTTATGATGATGAGCTCTTCACCTAACGCTGTAGGAAGGCTGGTCCTGGGTGGCAGAGGACTAGGGATCTCATTTGTGAAGATGAGCTCTTTGCCTAACGCTGTAGGAAGGGAGGTCCTGGGTGGCAGGGGACTAGGGCTCTCCTTTGTGAAGATGAGCTCTTTGCCTAGGAATGGAGGTCCTGGGTGGCAGGGGACTAGGGATCTCCTTTGTGAAGATGAGCTCTTCGCCTAACGCTGTAGGAAGGGAGGTCCTGGGTGGCAGGGGACTAGGGATCTCCTTTGTGAAGATGAGCTCTTCTCCTAACGCTGTAACAAGGCAGGTCCTGGATGGCAGGGGACTAGGGATCTCCTTTGTGATGATGAGCTCTTCACCTAACGCTGTAGGAAGGGAGGTCCTGCGTGGCAGGGGACTAGGGGTCCCCTTTGTGAAGATGACTCTTTGCCTAACGCTGTAGGAAGGGAGGTCCTGGTTGGCAGGGGACTAGGGATCTCCTTTGTGAAGATGAGCTCTTCGCCTAGGAAGGGAGGTCCTGTGTGGCAGGGGACTAGGGTCCCCTTTGTGAAGATGAGCTCTTTACCTAGGAAGGGAGGTCCTGGGTGGCAGGGGACTAGGGGTCTCCTTTGTGAAGATGAGCTCTTTGCCTAGGAATGCAGGACCTGGGTTGCAGGGGACTAGGGATCTCCTTTGTGAAGATGAGCTCTTTGCCTAACGCTGTAGGAAGGGAGGTCCTGGGTGGCAGGGGACTAGGCGTGTCCTTTGTGAAGATGAGCTCTCTGCCTAACGCTTTAGGAAGGGTGTTCCTGGGTGGCAGGGGACTAGGGCTCTCCTTTGTGAAGATGAGCTCTTCGCCTAGGAAGGCAGGTCCTGGGTGGCAGAGGACTAGGGATCTCCTTTGTGAAGATGAGCTCTTTGCCTAACACTGTAGGAAGGGAGGTCCTGCGTGGCAGGGGACTAGGCGTCTCCTTTGTGAAGATGAGCTCTCCGCCTAACGCTGTAGGAAGGGAGTTCCTGGGTGGCAGGGGACTAGGGCTCTCCTTTGTGAAGATGAGCTCTTTGCCTAACGCTGTAGGAAGGGAGGTCCTGGGTGTCAGGGGACTATGGCTCAACTTTGTGAAGATGAGCTCTTCGCCTAACGCTGTAGGAAGGGAGGTCCTGGGTGGCAGGGGACTAGGGCTCTCCTTTGTGAAGGTGAGCTCTTTGCCTAACGCTGTAGGAAGTGAGGTCCTGGGTGGCAGAGGACTAGGGATCTCCTTTGTGAAGCTGAGCTGTTCGCCTAACGCTGTAGGAAGGGAGGTCCTGGGTGGCAGGGGACTAGGGCTCTCCTTTGTGAAGGTGAGCTCTTTGCCTAACGCTGTAGGAAGTGAGGTCCTGGGTGGCAGGGGACTAGGGCTCTCCTTTGTGAAGATGAGCTCTTCGCCTAGGAAGGATGGTCCTGGGTGGCAGGGGACTAGGGATCTCCTTTGTGAAGATGAGCTCTTCGCCTAGGAACGGAGGTCCTGGGTGCTAGGGAACTAGGGATATCCTTTGTGAAGATGAGCTCTTCGCCTAGGAAGGGAGGTCCTGTGTGGCAGGGGACTAGGGGTCTCCTTTGTGAAGATGAGCTCTTCGCCTAGGAAGGGAGGTCCTGGGTGGCAGGGGACTAGGCCTCTCCTTTGTGTAGATGAACTCTTTGCCTAATGCTGTAGGAAGGGAGGTCCTGGGTGGCAGGGGACTAGGGCTCTCCTTTGTGAAGATGAGCTCTTTGCCTAACACTGTAGGAAGGGAGTTCCTGGGTGGCAGGGGACTAGGGCTCTCCTTTGTGAAGATGAGCTCTTCGCCTAACGCTGTAGGAAGGGAGATCCTGGGTGGCAGGGGACCAGGCGTCTCCTTTGTGAAGATGAGCTCTTCGCCTAACGCTGTAAGAAGGGAGTTCCTGGGTGGCAGGGGACTAGGGCTCTCCTTTCTGAAGATGAGTGCTTCGCCTAACGCTGTAGGAAGGCAGGTCCTGGGTGGCAGAGGACTAGGGATCTCCTTTGTGAAGATGAGCTCTTTGCCTAACGCTGTAGGAAGGGAGGTCCTGGGTGGCAGGGGACTAGGGCTCTCCTTTGTGAAGATCAGCTCTTTGCCTAGGAAGGGAGGTCCTGGGTGGCAGGGGACTAGGGCTCTCCTTTGTGAAGATGAGCTCTTTTCCTAACGCTGTAGGAAGGGAGGTCCTGGGTGGCAGGGGACTTGGGATCTCCTTTGTGAAGATGAGCTCTTTGCCTAGGAAGGCAGGTCCTGGGTGGCAGGGGACTAGGTGTCTCCTTTGTGAAGATGAGCTCTTTGCCTAATGCTGTAGGAAGGGAGGTCCTGGGTGGCAGGGGACTAGGGATCTCCTTTGTGAAGATGAGCTCTTCGCCTAGGAAGGGAGGTCCTGAGTGGCAGGGGACTAGGGATCTCCTTTGTGAAGATGAGCTCTTTGCCTAGGAAGGGAGGTCCTGTGTGGCAGGGGACTAGGGGTCTCCTTTGTGAAGATGAGCTCTTCGCCTAGGAAGGGAGGTCCTGGGTGGCAGGGGACTAGGGCTCTCCTTTGTGTAGATGCGCTCTTTGCCTAACGCTGTACAAGAGAGGTCCTGGGTGGCAGGGGACTAGGCGTCTCCTTTGTGAAGATGAGCTCTTCGCCTAACGCTGTAGGAAGGGAGTTCCTGGGTGGCAGGGGACTAGGGCTCTCCTTTGTGAAGATGAGCTCTTTGCCTAACGCTGTAGGAAGGGAGGTCCTGTGTGGCAGGGGACTAGGGCTCTCCTTTGTGAAGATGAGCTCTTTGCCTAGGAAGGGAGGTCCTGGGGGCAGGGGACTTGGGATCTCCTTTGTGAAGATGAGCTCTTTGCCTAACGCTGTAACAAGGCAGGTCCTGGGTGGCAGGGGCAAGGGATCTCCTTTGTGAAGATGAGCTCTTTGCATAACGCTGTAGGAAGGGAGGTCCTGGGTGGCAGGGGACTAGGGATCGCCTTTGTGAAGTGAGCTCTTTGCCTCACGCTGTAGGAAGGGAGGTCCTGGGTGGCAGGGGACTAGGGATCTCCTTTGTGAAGATGAGCTCTTTGCCTAATGCTGTAGGAAGGCAGGTCCTGGGTGGCAGGGGACTTGGGATCTCCTTTGTGAAGATGAGCTCTTCGCCTAACGTTGTAGGAAGGAAGGTCCTGGGTGGCAGGGGAATAGGGATCTCCTTTGTGAAGATGAGCTCTTCGCCTAACGCTGTAGGAAGGGAGTTCCTGGGTGGCAGGGGACTAGGGCTCTCCTTTGTGAAGATGAGCTCTTCGCCTAACGCTGTAGGAAGGCAGGTCCTGGGTGGCAAAGGACTAGGGATCTCCTTTGTGAAGATGAGCTCTTTGCCTAACGCTGTAGGAAGGAAGGTCCTGGGTGGCAGGGGACTAGGGCTCTCCTTTGTGAAGATGAGCTCTGTGCCTAGCAAGGGAGGTCCTGGGTGGCAGGGGACTTGGGATCTCCTTTGTGAAGATGAGCTCTTTGCCCAATGCAGTAACAAGGCAGGTCCTGGGTTGCAGGGGACTAGGGATCTCCTTTGTGAAGATGAGCTCTTCACCTAACGCTGTAGGAAGGGAGGTCCTGGGTGGCAGGGGACTAGGCGTCTCCTTTGTGAAGATGACTCTTTGCCTAACGCTGTAGGAAGGGAGGTCCTGGGTGGCAGGGGGTTAGGGGTCTCCTTTGTGAAGATGAGCTCTTTGCCTAGGAAGGCATGTCCTAGGTGGCAGGGGACTAGGTGTCTCCTTTGTGAAGATGAGCTCTTTGCCTAACGCTGTAGGAAGGGAGGTCCTGGGTGGCAGGGGACTAGGGATCTCCTTTGTGAAGTGAGCTCTTTGCCTAACGCTGTAGGAAGTGAGGTCCTGGGTGGCAGGGGACTAGGCGTCTCCGTTGTGAAGATGAGCTCTTCGCCTAACGCTGTAGGAAGGGAGTTCCTGGGTGGCAGGGGACTAGGGGTCTCCTTTGTGAAGATGAGCTCTTCGCCTAACGCTGTAGGAAGGGAGGTCCTGGGTGGCAGGGGACTAGAGGTCTCCTTTGTGAAGATGAGCTCTTCACCTAACGCTGTAGGAAGGCAGGTCCTGGGTGGCAGAGGACTAGGGCTCTCCTTTGTGAAGATGAGCTCTTCGCCTAACGCTGTAGGAAGGGAGTTCCTGGGTGGCAGGGGACTAGGGGTCTCCTTTGTGAAGATGAGCTCTTCGCCTAACGCTGTAGGAAGGGAGTTCCTGGGTGGCAGGGGACTAGGGCTCTCCTTTGTGAAGATGAGCACTTCGCCTAACGCTGTAGGAAGGCAGGTCCTGGGTGGCAGAGGACTAGGGCTCTCCTTTGTGAAGATGAGCTCTTTGCCTAGGAAGGGAGGTCCTGGGTGGCAGGGGACTTGGGATCTCCTTTGTGAAGATGAGCTCTTTGCCTAACGCTGTAACAAGGCAGGTCCTAGGTGGCAGGGGCTAGGGATCTCCTTTGTGAAGATGAGCTCTATGCCTAGGAAGGCAGGTCCTGGGTGGCAGAGGACTAGGTGTCTCCTTTGTGAAGATGAGCTCTTTGCATAACGCTGTAGGAAGGGAGGTCCTGGGTGGCAGGGGACTAGGGATCGCCTTTGTGAAGTGAGCTCTTTGCCTCACGCTGTTGGAAGTGAGGTCCTGGGTGGCAGGGGACTAGGGATCTCCTTTGTGAAGATGAGCTCTTTGCCTAATGCTGTAGGAAGGGAAGTCCTGGGTGGCAGGGGACTTGGGATCTCCTTTGTGAAGATGAGCTCTTCGCCTAACGCTGTAGGAAGGAAGGTCCTGGGTGGCAGGGGAATAGGGATCTCCTTTGTGAAGATGAGCTCTTCGCCTAATGCTGAAGGAAGGGAGGTCCTGGGTGGCAGGGGACTAGGGATCTCCTTTGTGAAGATGAGCTCTTCGCCTAGGAAGGGAGGTCCTGAGTGGCAGGGGACTAGGGATCTCCTTTGTGAAGATGAGCTCTTCGCCTAGGAAGGGAGGTCCTGTGTGACAGGGGACTAGGGGTCTCCTTTGTGAAGATGAGCTCTTCGCCTAGGAAGGGAGGTCCTGGGTGGCAGGGGACTAGGGCTCTCCTTTGTGTAGATGCGCTCTTTGCCTAAGGCTGTACAAGGGAGGTCCTGGGTGGCAGGGGACTAGGCGTCTCCTTTGTGAAGATGAGCTGTTCGCCTAGGAAGGGAGGTCCTGGGTGGCAGGGGACGAGGGCTCTCCTTTGTGTAGATGAGCTCTTTGCCTAATGCTGTAGGAAGGGAGGTCCTGGGTGGCAGGGGACTAGGGCTCTCCTTTGTGAAGATGACCTCTTTGCCTAACGCTGTATGAAGGGAGGTCCTGGGTGGCAGGGGCTAGGGCTCTCCTTTGTGAAGATGAGCTCTTCGCCTAACGCTGTAGGAAGGGAGGTCCTGGGTGACAGGGGACTAGGGCTCTCCTTTGTGAAGATGAGCTCTTTGCCTAACGCTGTAGGAAGGGAGGTCCTGGGTGGCAGGGGACTAGGGCTTTCCTTTGTGAAGATGAGCTCTTTGCCTAGTAATGGAGGTCCTGGGTGGCAGGCGACTAGGGCTCTCCTTTGTGAAGATGAGCTCTTCGCCTAACGCTGTAGGAAGGGAGGTTCTGGGTGGCAGGGGACTAGGGATCTCCTTTGTGAAGATGAGCTCTTCGCCTAACGCTGTAGGAAGGGAGGTCCTGGGTGGCAGGGGACTATGGATCTCCTTTGTGAAGATGAGCTCTTCTCCTAACGCTGTAACAAGGCAGGTCCTGGGTGGCAGGGGACTAGGGATCTCCTTTGTGATGATGAGCTCTTCACCTAACGCTGTAGGAAGGGAGGTCCTGCGTGGCAGGGGACTAGGGGTCTCCTTTGTGAAGATGACTCTTTGCCTAACGCTGTAGGAAGGGAGGTCCTGGTTGGCAGGGGACTAGGGATCTCCTTTGTGAAGATGAGCTCTTCGCCTAGGAAGGGAGGTCCTGTGTGGCAGGGGACTAGGGTCCCCTTTGTGAAGATGAGCTCTTTGCCTAGGAAGGGAGGTCCTGGGTGGCAGGGGACTAGGGGTCTCCTTTGTGAAGATGAGCTCTTTGCCTAGGAAGGCAGGACCTGGGTTGCAGGGGACTAGGGATCGCCTTTGTGAAGATGAGCTCTTTGCCTAACGCTGTAGGAAGGGAGGTCCTGGGTGGCAGGGGACTAGGCGTGTCCTTTGTGAAGATGAGCTCTCTGCCTAACGCTTTAGGAAGGGTGTTCCTGGGTGGCAGGGGACTAGGGCTCTCCTTTGTGAAGATGAGCTCTTCGCCTAGGAAGGCAGGTCCTGGGTGGCAGAGGACTAGGGTTCTCCTTTGTGAAGATGAGCTCTTTGCCTAACACTGTAGGAAGGGAGGGAATGGGTGGCAGGGGACTAGGCGTCTCCTTTGTGAAGATGAGCTCTCCGCCTAACGCTGTAGGAAGGGAGTTCCTGGGTGGCAGGGGACTAGGGCTCTCCTTTGTGAAGATGAGCTCTTCGCCTAACGCTGCGGGAAGGCAGGTCCTGGGTGGCAGAGGACTAGGGATCTCCTTTGCGAAGATGAGCTCTTTGCCTAACGCTGTAGGAAGGGAGGTCCTGGGTGGCAGGGGACTAGGGCTCTCCTTTGTGAAGATGAGCTCTTCGCCTAACGCTGTAGGAAGTGAGGTCCTGGGTGGCAGAGGACTAGGGATCTCCTTTGTGAAGCTGAGCTGTTCGCCTAACGCTGTAGGAAGGGAGGTCCTGGGTGGCAGGGGAATAGGGCTCTCCTTTGTGAAGGTGAGCTCTTTGCCTAACGCTGTAGGAAGTGAGGTCCTGGGTGGCAGGGGACTAGGGATCTCCTTTGTGAAGTGAGCTCTTTGCCTAACTCTGTAGGAAGGGAGGTCCTGGGTGGCAGGGGACTAGGGATCTCCTTTGTGAAGTGAGCTCTTTGCCTAACGCTGTAGGAAGGGAGTTCCTGGGTGGCAGGGGACTAGGGCTCTCCTTTGTGAAGATGAGCGCTTCGCCTAACGCTGTAGGAAGGCAGGTCCTGGGTGGCAGAGGACTAGGGATCTCCTTTGTGAAGATGAGCTCTTTGCCTAACGCTGTAGGAAGGGAGATCCTGCGTGGCAGGGGACTAGGGCTCTCCTTTGTGAAGCTGAGCTCTTTGCCTAGGAAGGCAGGTCCTGGGTGGTAGGGGACTAGGTGTCTCCTTTGTGAAGATGAGCTCTTTGCCTAACGCTGTAGGAAGGGAGGTCCTGGGTGGCAGGGGACTAGGGATCTCCTTTGTGAAGTGAGCTCTTTGCCTAACTCTGTAGGAAGGGAGGTCCTGGGTGGCAGGGGACTAGGGATCTCCTTTGTGAAGTGAGCTGTTCGCCTAACGCTGTAGGAAGGGAGGTCCTGGGTGGCAGGGGACTAGGGCTCTCCTTTGTGAAGGTGAGCTCTTTGCCTAATGCTGTAGGAAGTGAGGTCCTGGGTGGCAGGGGAATAGGGATCTCCTTTGTGAAGATGAGCTCTTTGCCTAACGCTGTACGAAGGGAGATCCTGGGTGGCAGGGGACTAGGGGTCTCCTTTGTGAAGATGAGCTCTTCGCCTAGGAAGGGAGGTCCTGGCTGGCAGGGGACTAGGGCTCTCCTTTGTGAAGATGAGCTCTTTGCCTAACGCTGTAGGAAGGGAGGTCCTGGGGGGCAGGGGACTAGGGATCGCCTTTGTGAAGTGAGCTCTTTGCCTCACGCTGTAGGAAGGGAGGTCCTGGGTGGCAGGGGACTAGGGATCTCCTTTGTGAAGATGAGCTCTTTGCCTAATGCTGTAGGAAGGCAGGTCCTGGGTGGCAGGGGACTTGGGATCTCCTTTGTGAAGATGAGCTCTTCGCCTAACGTTGTAGGAAGGAAGGTCCTGGGTGGCAGGGGAATAGGGATCTCCTTTGTGAAGATGAGCTCTTCGCCTAACGCTGTAGGAAGGGAGTTCCTGGGTGGCAGGGGACTAGGGCTCTCCTTTGTGAAGATGAGCTCTTCGCCTAACGCTGTAGGAAGGCAGGTCCTGGGTGGCAAAGGACTAGGGATCTCCTTTGTGAAGATGAGCTCTTTGCCTAACGCTGTAGGAAGGAAGGTCCTGGGTGGCAGGGGACTAGGGCTCTCCTTTGTGAAGATGAGCTCTGTGCCTAGGAAGGGAGGTCCTGGGTGGCAGGGGACTTGGGATCTCCTTTGTGAAGATGAGCTCTTTGCCCAATGCAGTAACAAGGCAGGTCCTGGTTTGCAGGGGACTAGGGATCTCCTTTGTGAAGATGAGCTCTTCACCTAACGCTGTAGGAAGGGAGGTCCTGGGTGGCAGGGGACTAGGCGTCTCCTTTGTGAAGATGACTCTTTGCCTAACGCTGTAGGAAGGGAGGTCCTGGGTGGCAGGGGGCTAGGGGTCTCCTTTGTGAAGATGAGCTCTTTGCCTAGGAAGGCATGTCCTAGGTGGCAGGGGACTAGGTGTCTCCTTTGTGAAGATGAGCTCTTTGCCTAACGCTGTAGGAAGGGAGGTCCTGGGTGGCAGGGGACTAGGGATCTCCTTTGTGAAGTGAGCTCTTTGCCTAACGCTGTAGGAAGTGAGGTCCTGGGTGGCAGGGGACTAGGGGTCTCCTTTGTGAAGATGAGCTCTTCGCCTAACGCTGTAGGAAGGGAGTTCCTGGGTGGCAGGGGACTAGGGGTCTCCTTTGTGAAGATGAGCTCTTCGCCTAACGCTGTAGGAAGGGAGGTCCTGGGTGGCAGGGGACTAGAGGTCTCCTTTGTGAAGATGAGCTCTTCGCCTAACGCTGTAGGAAGGCAGGTCCTGGGTGGCAGAGGACTAGGGCTCTCCTTTGTGAAGATGAGCTCTTCGCCTAACGCTGTAGGAAGGGAGTTCCTGGGTGGCAGGGGACTAGGGGTCTCTTTTGTGAAGATGAGCTCTTCGCCTAACGCTGTAGGAAGGGAGTTCCTGGGTGGCAGGGGACTAGGGCTCTCCTTTGTGAAGATGAGCACTTCGCCTAACGCTGTAGGAAGGCAGGTCCTGGGTGGCAGAGGACTAGGGCTCTCCTTTGTGAAGATGAGCTCTTTGCCTAGGAAGGGAGGTCCTGGGTGGCAGGGGACTTGGGATCTCCTTTGTGAAGATGAGCTCTTTGCCTAACGCTGTAACAAGGCAGGTCCTAGGTGGCAGGGGCTAGGGATCTCCTTTGTGAAGATGAGCTCTTTGCCTAGGAAGGCAGGTCCTGGGTGGCAGAGGACTAGGTGTCTCCTTTGTGAAGATGAGCTCTTTGCATAACGCTGTAGGAAGGGAGGTCCTGGGTGGCAGGGGACTAGGGATCGCCTTTGTGAAGTGAGCTCTTTGCCTCACGCTGTAGGAAGTGAGGTCCTGGGTGGCAGGGGACTAGGGATCTCCTTTGTGAAGATGAGCTCTTTGCCTAATGCTGTAGGAAGGGAGGTCCTGGGTGGCAGGGGACTTGGGATCTCCTTTGTGAAGATGAGCTCTTCGCCTAACGCTGTAGGAAGGAAGGTCCTGGGTGGCAGGGGAATAGGGATCTCCTTTGTGAAGATGAGCTCTTCGCCTAATGCTGAAGGAAGGGAGGTCCTGGGTGGCAGGGGACTAGGGATCTCCTTTGTGAAGATGAGCTCTTCGCCTAGGAAGGGAGGTCCTGAGTGGCAGGGGACTAGGGATCTCCTTTGTGAAGATGAGCTCTTCGCCTAGGAAGGGAGGTCCTGTGTGACAGGGGACTAGGGGTCTCCTTTGTGAAGATGAGCTCTTTGCCTAACGCTGTAGGAAGGGAGTTCCTGGGTGGCAGGGGACTAGGGCTCTCCTTTGTGAAGATGAGCGCTTCGCCTAACGCTGTAGGAAGGCAGGTCCTGGGTGGCAGAGGACTAGGGATCTCCTTTGTGAAGATGAGCTCTTTGCCTAACGCTGTAGGAAGGGAGGTCCTGCGTGGCAGGGGACTAGGGCTCTCCTTTGTGAAGCTGAGCTCTTTGCCTAGGAAGGCAGGTCCTGGGTGGTAGGGGACTAGGTGTCTCCTTTGTGAAGATGAGCTCTTTGCCTAACGCTGTAGGAAAGGAGGTCCTGGGTGGCAGGGGACTAGGGATCTCCTTTGTGAAGTGAGCTCTTTGCCTAACTCTGTAGGAAGGGAGGTCCTGGGTGGCAGGGGACTAGGGATCTCCTTTGTGAAGTGAGCTGTTCGCCTAACGCTGTAGGAAGGGAGGTCCTGGGTGGCAGGGGACTAGGGCTCTCCTTTGTGAAGGCGAGCTCTTTGCCTAATGCTGTAGGAAGTGAGGTCCTGGGTGGCAGGGGAATAGGGATCTCCTTTGTGAAGATGAGCTCTTTGCCTAACGCTGTACGAAGGGAGGTCCTGGGTGGCAGGGGACTAGGGGTCTCCTTTGTGAAGATGAGCTCTTCGCCTAGGAAGGGAGGTCCTGGCTGGCAGGGGACTAGGGCTCTCCTTTGTGAAGATGAGCTCTTTGCCTAACGCTGTAGGAAGGGAGGTCCTGGGGGGCAGGGGACTAGGGATCGCCTTTGTGAAGTGAGCTCTTTGCCTCACGCTGTAGGAAGGGAGGTCCTGGGTGGCAGGGGACTAGGGATCTCCTTTGTGAAGATGAGCTCTTTGCCTAATGCTGTAGGAAGGCAGGTCCTGGGTGGCAGGGGACTTGGGATCTCCTTTGAGAAGATGAGCTCTTCGCCTAACGTTGTAGGAAGGAAGGTCCTGGGTGGCAGGGGAATAGGGATCTCCTTTGTGAAGATGAGCTCTTCGCCTAACGCTGTAGGAAGGGAGTTCCTGGGTGGCAGGGGACTAGGGCTCTCCTTTGTGAAGATGAGCTCTTCGCCTAACGCTGTAGGAAGGCAGGTCCTGGGTGGCAAAGGACTAGGGATCTCCTTTGTGAAGATGAGCTCTTTGCCTAACGCTGTAGGAAGGAAGGTCCTGGGTGGCAGGGGACTAGGGCTCTCCTTTGTGAAGATGAGCTCTGTGCCTAGGAAGGGAGGTCCTGGGTGGCAGGGGACTTGGGATCTCCTTTGTGAAGATGAGCTCTTTGCCCAATGCAGTAACAAGGCAGGTCCTGGTTTGCAGGGGACTAGGGATCTCCTTTGTGAAGATGAGCTCTTCACCTAACGCTGTAGGAAGGGAGGTCCTGGGTGGCAGGGGACTAGGCGTCTCCTTTGTGAAGATGACTCTTTGCCTAACGCTGTAGGAAGGGAGGTCCTGGGTGGCAGGGGGCTAGGGGTCTCCTTTGTGAAGATGAGCTCTTTGCCTAGGAAGGCATGTCCTAGGTGGCAGGGGACTAGGTGTCTCCTTTGTGAAGATGAGCTCTTTGCCTAACGCTGTAGGAAGGGAGATCCTGGGTGGCAGGGGACTAGGGATCTCCTTTGTGAAGTGAGCTCTTTGCCTAACGCTGTAGGAAGTGAGGTCCTGGGTGGCAGGGGACTAGGCGTCTCCTTTGTGAAGATGAGCTCTTCGCCTAACGCTGTAGGAAGGGAGTTCCTGGGTGGCAGGGGACTAGGGGTCTCCTTTGTGAAGATGAGCTCTTCGCCTAACGCTGTAGGAAGGGAGGTCCTGGGTGGCAGGGGACTAGAGTTCTCCTTTGTGAAGATGAGCTCTTCGCCTAACGCTGTAGGAAGGCAGGTCCTGGGTGGCAGAGGACGAGGGCTCTCCTTTGTGAAGATGAGCTCTTCGCCTAACGCTGTAGGAAGGGAGTTCCTGGGTGGCAGGGGACTAGGGGTCTCTTTTGTGAAGATGAGCTCTTCGCCTAATGCTGTAGGAAGGGAGTTCCTGGGTGGCAGGGGACTAGGGCTCTCCTTTGTGAAGATGAGCACTTCGCCTAACGCTGTAGGAAGGCAGGTCCTGGGTGGCAGAGGACTAGGGCTCTCCTTTGTGAAGATGAGCTCTTTGCCTAGGAAGGGAGGTCCTGGGTGGCAGGGGACTTGGGATCTCCTTTGTGAAGATGAGCTCTTTGCCTAACGCTGTAACAAGGCAGGTCCTAGGTGGCAGGGGCTAGGGATCTCCTTTGTGAAGATGAGCTCTTTGCCTAGGAAGGCAGGTCCTGGGTGGCAGAGGACTAGGTGTCTCCTTTGTGAAGATGAGTTCTTTGCATAACGCTGTAGGAAGGGAGGTCCTGGGTGGCAGGGGACTAGGGATCGCCTTTGTGAAGTGAGCTCTTTGCCTCACGCTGTAGGAAGTGAGGTCCTGGGTGGCAGGGGACTAGGGATCTCCTTTGTGAAGATGAGCTCTTTGCCTAATGCTGTAGGAAGGGAGGTCCTGGGTGGCAGGGGACTTGGGATCTCCTTTGTGAAGATGAGCTCTTCGCCTAACGCTGTAGGAAGGAAGGTCCTGGGTGGCAGGGGAATAGGGATCTCCTTTGTGAAGATGAGCTCTTCGCCTAATGCTGAAGGAAGGGAGGTCCTGGGTGGCAGGGGACTAGGGATCTCCTTTGTGAAGATGAGCTCTTCGCCTAGGAAGGGAGGTCCTGAGTGGCAGGGGACTAGGGATCTCCTTTGTGAAGATGAGCTCTTCGCCTAGGAAGGGAGGTCCTGTGTGACAGGGGACTAGGGGTCTCCTTTGTGAAGATGAGCTCTTTGCCTAGGAAGGGAGGTTCTGGGTGGCAGGGGACTAGGGATCTCCTTTGTGAAGATGAGCTCTTCGCCTAACGCTGTAGGAAGGGAGGTCCTGGGTGGCAGGGGACTAGGGCTTTCCTTTGTGAAGATGAGCTCTTTGCCTAGGAAGGGAGGTTCTGGGTGGCAGGGGACTAGGGATCTCCTTTGTGAAGATGAGCTCTTCGCCTAACACTGTAGGAAGGGAGGTCCTGGGTGGCAGGGGACTATGGATCTCCTTTGTGAAGATGAGCTCTTCTCCTAACGCTGTAACAAGGCAGGTCCTGGGTGGCAGGGGACTAGGGATCTCCTTTGTGATGATGAGCTCTTCACCTAACGCTGTAGGAAGGGAGGTCCTGCGTGGCAGGGGACTAGGGGTCTCCTTTGTGAAGATGACTCTTTGCCTAACGCTGTAGGAAGGGAGGTCCTGGTTGGCAGGGGACTAGGGATCTCCTTTGTGAAGATGAGCTCTTCGCCTAGGAAGGGAGGTCCTGTGTGGCAGGGGACTAGGGTCCCCTTTGTGAAGATGAGCTCTTTGCCTAGGAAGGGAGGTCCTGGGTGGCAGGGGACTAGGGGTCTCCTTTGTGAAGATGAGCTCTTTGCCTAGGAAGGCAGGACCTGGGTTGCAGGGGACTAGGGATCGCCTTTGTGAAGATGAGCTCTTTGCCTAACGCTGTAGGAAGGGAGGTCCTGGGTGGCAGGGGACTAGGCGTGTCCTTTGTGAAGATGAGCTCTCTGCCTAACGCTTTAGGAAGGGTGTTCCTGGGTGGCAGGGGACTAGGGCTCTCCTTTGTGAAGATGAGCTCTTCGCCTAGGAAGGCAGGTCCTGGGTGGCAGAGGACTAGGCATCTCCTTTGTGAAGATGAGCTCTTTGCCTAACACTGTAGGAAGGGAGGGAATGGGTGGCAGGGGACTAGGCGTCTCCTTTGTGAAGATGAGCTCTCCGCCTAACGCTGTAGGAAGGGAGTTCCTGGGTGGCAGGGGACTAGGGCTCTCCTTTGTGAAGATGAGCTCTTCGCCTAACGCTGCGGGAAGGCAGGTCCTGGGTGGCAGAGGACTAGGGATCTCCTTTGCGAAGATGAGCTCTTTGCCTAACGCTGTAGGAAGGGAGGTCCTGGGTGGCAGGGGACTAGGGCTCTCCTTTGTGAAGATGAGCTCTTCGCCTAACGCTGTAGGAAGTGAGGTCCTGGGTGGCAGAGGACTAGGGATCTCCTTTGTGGAGCTGAGCTGTTCGCCTAACGCTGTAGGAAGGGAGGTCCTGGGTGGCAGGGGACTAGGGCCCTCCTTTGTGAAGGTGAGCTCTTTGCCTAACGCTGTAGGAAGTGAGGTCCTGGGTGGCAGGGGACTAGGGATCTCCTTTGTGAAGTGAGCTCTTTGCCTAACTCTGTAGGAAGGGAGGTCCTGGGTGGCAGAGGACTAGGGATCTCCTTTGTGAAGTGATCTCTTTGCCTAACGCTGTAGGAAGGGAGTTCCTGGGTGGCAGGGGACTAGGGCTCTCCTTTGTGAAGATGAGCGCTTCGCCTAACGCTGTAGGAAGGCAGGTCCTGGGTGGCAGAGGACTAGGGATCTCCTTTGTGAAGATGAGCTCTTTGCCTAACGCTGTAGGAATGGAAATCCTGCGTGGCAGGGGACTAGGGCTCTCCTTTGTGAAGCTGAGCTCTTTGCCTAGGAAGGCAGGTCCTGGGTGGTAGGGGACTAGGTTTCTCCTTTGTGAAGATGAGCTCTTTGCCTAACGCTGTAGGAAGGGAGGTCCTGGGTGGCAGGGGACTAGGGCTCTCCTTTGTGAAGTGAGCTCTTTGCCTAACTCTGTAGGAAGGGAGGTCCTGGGTGGCAGGGGACTAGGGATCTCCTTTGTGAAGTGAGCTGTTCGCCTAACGCTGTAGGAAGGGAGGTCCTGGGTGGCAGGGGACTAGGGCTCTCCTTTGTGAAGGTGAGCTCTTTGCCTAACGCTGTAGGAAGTGAGGTCCTGGGTGGCAGGGGAATAGGGATCTCCTTTGTGAAGATGAGCTCTTTGCCTAACGCTGTACGAAGGGAGGTCCTGGGTGGCAGGGGACTAGGGGTCTCCTTTGTGAAGATGAGCTCTTCGCCTAGGAAGGGAGGTCCTGGCTGGCAGGGGACTAGGGCTCTCCTTTGTGAAGATGAGCTCTTTGCCTAACGCTGTAGGAAGGGAGGTCCTGGGGGGCAGGGGACTAGGGATCTCCTTTGTGAAGATGAGCTCTTCTTCTAACGCTGTAACAAGGCAGGTCCTGGGTGGCAGAGGACTAGGGATCTCCTTTGTGAAGATGAGATCTTTGCCTAACGCTGCAGGAAGGGAGGTCCTGGGTGGTAGGGGACTAGGGATCTCCTTTGTGAAGATGAGCTCTTCGCCTAACGCTGTAACAAGGCAGGTGCTGGGTGGCAGGGGACTAGGGCTCTCCTTTGTGAAGATGAGCTCTTTGCCTAGGAATGGAGATCCTGGATGGCAGGCGACTAGGGATCTCCTTTGTGAAGATGAGCTCTTCGTCCTAACGCTGTAGGAAGGGAGGTCCTGGGTGGCAGGGGACTAGGGATCTCCTTTGTGAAGATGAGCTCTTCGCCTAACGCTGTAGGAAGGGAGGTCCTGGGTGGCAGGGGACTAGGGATCTCCTTTGTGAAGATGAGCTCTTCTCCTAACGCTGTAACAAGGCAGGTCCTGGATGGCAGGGGACTAGGGATCTCCTTTGTGATGATGAGCTCTTCACCTAACGCTGTAGGAAGGGAGGTCCTGCGTGGCAGGGGACTAGGGGTCCCCTTTGTGAAGATGACTCTTTGCCTAACGCTGTAGGAAGGGAGGTCCTGGTTGGCAGGGGACTAGGGATCTCCTTTGTGAAGATAAGCTCTTCGCCTAGGAAGGGAGGTCCTGTGTGGCAGGGGACTAGGGTCCCCTTTGTGAAGATGAGCTCTTTACCTAGGAAGGGAGGTCCTGGGTGGCAGGGGACTAGGGGTCTCCTTTGTGAAGATGAGCTCTTTGCCTAGGAATGCAGGACCTGGGTTGCAGGGGACTAGGGATCTCCTTTGTGAAGATGAGCTCTTTGCCTAACGCTGTAGGAAGGGAGGTCCTGGGTGGCAGGGGACTAGGCGTGTCCTTTGTGAAGATGAGCTCTCTGCCTAACGCTTTAGGAAGGGTGTTCCTGGGTGGCAGGGGACTAGGGCTCTCCTTTGTGAAGATGAGCTCTTCGCCTAGGAAGGCAGGTCCTGGGTGGCAGAGGACTAGGGATCTCCTTTGTGAAGATGAGCTCTTTGCCTAACACTGTAGGAAGGGAGGTCCTGCGTGGCAGGGGACTAGGCGTCTCCTTTGTGAAGATGAGCTCTCTGCCTAACGCTGTAGGAAGGGAGTTCCTGGGTGGCAGGGGACTAGGGCTCTCCTTTGTGAAGATGAGCTCTTTGCCTAACGCTGTAGGAAGGGAGGTCCTGGGTGGCAGGGGACTAGGGCTCTCCTTTGTGAAGATGAGCTCTTCGCCTAACGCTGTAGGAAGGGAGGTCCTGGGTGGCAGGGGACTAGGGCTCTCCTTTGTGAAGGTGAGCTCTTTGCCTAACGCTGTAGGAAGTGAGGTCCTGGGTGGCAGAGGACTAGGGATCTCCTTTGTGAAGCTGAGCTGTTCACCTAACGATGTAGGAAGGGAGGTCCTGGGTGGCAGGGGACTAGGGCTCTCCTTTGTGAAGGTGAGCTCTTTGCCTAACGCTGTAGGAAGTGAGGTCCTGGGTGGCAGGGGACTAGGGCTCTCCTTTGTGAAGATGAGCTCTTCGCCTAGGAAGGATGGTCCTGGGTGGCAGGAGACTAGGGATCTCCTTTGTGAAGATGAGCTCTTCGCCTAGGAAAGGAGGTCCTGGGTGGCAGGGAACTAGGGATATCCTTTGTGAAGATGAGCTCTTCGCCTAGGAAGGGAGGTCCTGTGTGGCAGGGGACTAGGGGTCTCCTTTGTGAAGATGAGCTCTTCGCCTAGGAAGGGAGGTCCTGGGTGGCAGGGGACTAGGCCTCTCCTTTGTGTAGATGAACTCTTTGCCTAATGCTGTAGGAAGGGAGGTCCTGGGTGGCAGGGGACTAGGGCTCTCCTTTGTGAAGATGAGCTCTTTGCCTAGGAATGGAGATCCTGGATGGCAGGCGACTAGGGATCTCCTTTGTGAAGATGAGCTCTTCGTCCTAACGCTGTAGGAAGGGAGGTCCTGGGTGGCAGGGGACTAGGGATCTCCTTTGTGAAGATGAGCTCTTCGCCTAATGCTGTAGGAAGGGAGGTCCTGGGTGGCAGGGGACTAGGGATCTCCTTTGTGAAGATGAGCTCTTCTCCTAACGCTGTAACAAGGCAGGTCCTGGATGGCAGGGGACTAGGGATCTCCTTTGTGATGATGAGCTCTTCACCTAACGCTGTAGGAAGGGAGGTCCTGCGTGGCAGGGGACTAGGGGTCCCCTTTGTGAAGATGACTCTTTGCCTAACGCTGTAGGAAGGGAGGTCCTGGTTGGCAGGGGACTAGGGATCTCCTTTGTGAAGATGAGCTCTTCGCCTAGGAAGGGAGGTCCTGTGTGGCAGGGGACTAGGGTCCCCTTTGTGAAGATGAGCTCTTTACCTAGGAAGGGAGTTCCTGGGTGGCAGGGGACTAGGGGTCTCCTTTGTGAAGATGAGCTCTTTGCCTAGGAATGCAGGACCTGGGTTGCAGGGGACTAGGGATCTCCTTTGTGAAGATGAGCTCTTTGCCTAACGCTGTAGGAAGGGAGGTCCTGGGTGGCAGGGGACTAGGCGTGTCCTTTGTGAAGATGAGCTCTCTGCCTAACGCTTTAGGAAGGGTGTTCCTGGGTGGCAGGGGACTAGGGCTCTCCTTTGTGAAGATGAGCTCTTCGCCTAGGAAGGCAGGTCCTGGGTGGCAGAGGACTAGGGATCTCCTTTGTGAAGATGAGCTCTTTGCCTAACACTGTAGGAAGGGAGGTCCTGCGTGGCAGGGGACTAGGCGTCTCCTTTGTGAAGATGAGCTCTCTGCCTAACGCTGTAGGAAGGGAGTTCCTGGGTGGCAGGGGACTAGGGCTCTCCTTTGTGAAGATGAGCTCTTTGCCTAACGCTGTAGGAAGGGAGGTCCTGGGTGGCAGGGGACTAGGGCTCTCCTTTGTGAAGATGAGCTCTTCGCCTAACGCTGTAGGAAGGGAGGTCCTGGGTGGCAGGGGACTAGGGCTCTCCTTTGTGAAGGTGAGCTCTTTGCCTAACGCTGTAGGAAGTGAGGTCCTGGGTGGCAGAGGACTAGGGATCTCCTTTGTGAAGCTGAGCTGTTCACCTAACGATGTAGGAAGGGAGGTCCTGGGTGGCAGGGGACTAGGGCTCTCCTTTGTGAAGGTGAGCTCTTTGCCTAACGCTGTAGGAAGTGAGGTCCTGGGTGGCAGGGGACTAGGGCTCTCCTTTGTGAAGATGAGCTCTTCGCCTAGGAAGGATGGTCCTGGGTGGCAGGGGACTAGGGATCTCCTTTGTGAAGATGAGCTCTTCGCCTAGGAAAGGAGGTCCTGGGTGGCAGGGAACTAGGGATATCCTTTGTGAAGATGAGCTCTTCGCCTAGGAAGGGAGGTCCTGTGTGGCAGGGGACTAGGGGTCTCCTTTGTGAAGATGAGCTCTTCGCCTAGGAAGGGAGGTCCTGGGTGGCAGGTGACTAGGCCTCTCCTTTGTGTAGATGAACTCTTTGCCTAATGCTGTAGGAAGGGAGGTCCTGGGTGGCAGGGGACTAGGGCTCTCCTTTGTGAAGATGAGCTCTTTGCCTAACGCTGTAGGAAGGGAGTTCCTGGGTGGCAGGGGACTAGGGCTCTCCTTTGTGAAGATGAGCTCTTCGCCTAACGCTGTAGGAAGGGAGATCCTGGGTGGCAGGGGACCAGGCGTCTCCTTTGTGAAGATGAGCTCTTCGCCTAACGCTGTAAGAAGGGAGTTCCTGGGTGGCAGGGGACTAGGGCTCTCCTTTCTGAAGATGAGTGCTTCGCCTAACGCTGTAGGAAGGCAGGTCCTGGGTGGCAGAGGACTAGGGATCTCCTTTGTGAAGATGAGCTCTTTGCCTAACGCTGTAGGAAGGGAGGTCCTGGGTGGCAGGGGACTAGGGCTCTCCTTTGTGAAGATGAGCTCTTTGCCTAGGAAGGGAGGTCCTGGGTGGCAGGGGACTAGGGCTCTCCTTTGTGAAGATGAGCTCTTTTCCTAACGCTGTAGGAAGGGAGGTCCTGGGTGGCAGGGGACTTGGGATCTCCTTTGTGAAGATGAGCTCTTTGCCTAGGAAGGCAGGTCCTGGGTGGCAGGGGACTAGGTGTCTCCTTTGTGAAGATGAGCTCTTTGCCTAATGCTGTAGGAAGGGAGGTCCTGGGTGGCAGGGGACTAGGGATCTCCTTTGTGAAGATGAGCTCTTCGTCTAGGAAGGGAGGTCCTGAGTGGCAGGGGACTAGGGATCTCCTTTGTGAAGATGAGCTCTTTGCCTAGGAAGGGAGGTCCTGTGTGGCAGGGGACTAGGGGTCTCCTTTGTGAAGATGTACTCTTCGCCTAGTAAGGGAGGTCCTGGGTGGCAGGGGAATAGGGCTCTCCTTTGTGTAGATGCGCTCTTTGCCTAACGCTGTACAAGAGAGGTCCTGGGTGGCAGGGGACTAGGCGTCTCCTTTGTGAAGATGAGCTCTTTGCCTAACGCTGTAGGAAGGGAGGTCCTGTGTGGCAGGGGACTAGGGCTCTCCTTTGTGAAGATGAGCTCTTTGCCTAGGAAGGGAGGTCCTGGGTGGCAGGGGCAAGGGATCTCCTTTGTGAAGATGAGCTCTTTGCCTAGGAAGGCAGGTCCTGGGTGGCAGGGGACTAGGTGTCTCCTTTGTGAAGATGAGCTCTTTGCATAACGCTGTAGGAAGGGAGGTCCTGGGTGGCAGGGGACTAGGGATCGCCTTTGTGAAGTGAGCTCTTTGCCTCACGCTGTAGGAAGGGAGGTCCTGGGTGGCAGGGGACTAGGGATCTCCTTTGTGAAGATGAGCTCTTTGCCTAATGCTGTAGGAAGGCAGGTCCTGGGTGGCAGGGGACTTGGGATCTCCTTTGTGAAGATGAGCTCTTCGCCTAACGTTGTAGGAAGGAAGTTCCTGGGTGGCAGGGGAATAGGGATCTCCTTTGTGAAGATGAGCTCTTCGCCTAACGCTGTAGGAAGGGAGTTCCTGGGTGGCAGGGGACTAGGGCTCTCCTTTGTGAAGATGAGCTCTTCGCCTAATGCTGTAGGAAGGCAGGTCCTGGGTGGCAAAGGACTAGGGATCTCCTTTGTGAAGATGAGCTCTTTGCCTAACGCTGTAGGAAGGAAGGTCCTGGGTGGCAGGGGACTAGGGCTCTCCTTTGTGAAGATGAGCTCTGTGCCTAGGAAGGGAGGTCCTGGGTGGCAGGGGACTTGGGATCTCCTTTGTGAAGATGAGCTCTTTGCCCAATGCAGTAACAAGGCAGGTCCTGGGTTGCAGGGGACTAGGGATCTCCTTTGTGAAGATGAGCTCTTCACCTAACGCTGTAGGAAGGGAGGTCCTGGGTGGCAGGGGACTAGGCGTCTCCTTTGTGAAGATGACTCTTTGCCTAACGCTGTAGGAAGGGAGGTCCTGGGTGGCAGGGGGCTAGGGGTCTCCTTTGTGAAGATGAGCTCTTTGCCTAGGAAGGCAGGTCCTGGGTGGCAGGGGACTAGGTGTCTCCTTTGTGAAGATGAGCTCTTTGCCTAACGCTGTAGGAAGGGAGGTCCTGGGTGGCAGGGGACTAGGGATCTCCTTTGTGAAGTGAGCTCTTTGCCTAACGCTGTAGGAAGTGAGGTCCTGGGTGGCAGGGGACTAGGCGTCTCCTTTGTGAAGATGAGCTCTTCGCCTAACGCTGTAGGAAGGGAGTTCCTGGGTGGCAGGGGACTAGGGGTCTCCTTTGTGAAGATGAGCTCTTCGCCTAACGCTGTAGGAAGGGAGGTCCTGGGTGGCAGGGGACTAGAGGTCTCCTTTGTGAAGATGAGCTCTTCGCCTAACGCTGTAGGAAGGCAGGTCCTGGGTGGCAGAGGACTAGGGCTCTCCTTTGTGAAGATGAGCTCTTCGCCTAACGCTGTAGGAAGGGAGTTCCTGGGTGGCAGGCGACTAGGGGTCTCCTTTGTGAAGATGAGCTCTTCGCCTAACGCTGTAGGAAGGGAGTTCCTGGGTGGCAGGGGACTAGGGCTCTCCTTTGTGAAGATGAGCACTTCGCCTAACGCTGTAGGAAGGCAGGTCCTGGGTGGCAGAGGACTAGGGCTCTCCTTTGTGAAGATGAGCTCTTTGCCTAGGAAGGGAGGTCCTGGGTGGCAGGGGACTTGGGATCTCCTTTGTGAAGATGAGCTCTTTGCCTAACGCTGTAACAAGGCAGGTCCTAGGTGGCAGGGGCTAGGGATCTCCTTTGTGAAGATGAGCTCTTTGCCTAGGAAGGCAGGTCCTGGGTGGCAGGGGACTAGGTGTTTCCTTTGTGAAGATGAGCTCTTTGCATAACGCTGTAGGAAGGGAGGTCCTGGGTGGCAGGGGACTAGGGATCTCCTTTGTGAAGATGAGCTCTTTGCCTAACGCTGTAGGAAGTGAGGTCCTGGGTGGCAGGGGACTAGGGATCTCCTTTGTGAAGTGAGCTCTTTGCCTAAATCTGTAGGAAGGGAGGTCCTGGGTGGCAGGGGACTCGGGATCTCCTTTGTGAACTGAGCTCTTTGCCTAACGCTGTAGGAAGGGAGTTCCTGGGTGGCAGGGGACTAGGGCTCTCCTTTGTGAAGATGAGCTCTTTGCCTAACACTGTAGGAAGGCAGGTCCTGGGTGACAGAGGACTAGGGATCTCCTTTGTGAAGATGAGCTCTTTGCCTAACGCTGTAGGAAGGGAGGTCCTGCGTGGCAGGGGACTAGGGCTCTCCTTTGTGAAGCTGAGCTCTTTGCCTAGGAAGGCAGGTCCTGGGTGGTAGGGGACTAGGTGTCTCCTTTGTGAAGATGAGCTCTTTGCCTAACGCTGTAGGAAGGGAGGTCCTGGGTGGCAGGGGAGTAGGGAGCTCCTTTGTGAAGTGAGCTCTCTGCCTAACTCTGTAGGAAGGGAGGTCCTGGGTCGCAGGGGACTAGGGATCTCCTTTGTGAAGTGAGCTCTTTGCCTAACACTGTAGGAAGGCAGGTCCTGGGTGGCAGGGGACTAGGGATCTCCTTTGTGAAGATGAGCTCTTCGCCTAGGAAGAGAGGTCCTGGGTGGCAGGGGACTAGGGACCTCCTTTGAGAAGATGAGCTCTTTGCCTAACGCTGTAGGAAGGGAGGTCCTGGGTGCAGGGGAATAGGGATCTCCTTTGTGAAGATGAGCTCTTTGCCTAACGCTGTACGAAGGGAGGTCCTGGGTGGCAGGGGACTAGGGGTCTCCTTTGTGAAGATGAGCTCTTCGCCTAGGAAGGGAGGTCCTGGCTGGCAGGAGACTAGGGCTCTCCTTTGTGAAGATGAGCTCTTTGCCTAACGCTGTAGGAAGGGAGGTCCTGGGGGGCAGGGGACTAGGGATCTCCTTTGTGAAGATGAGCTCTTCTTCTAACGCTGTAACAAGGCAGGTCCTGGGTGGCAGAGGACTAGGGATCTCCTTTGTGAAGATGAGATCTTTGCCTAACGCTGTAGGAAGGGAGGTCCTGGGTGGTAGCGGACTAGGGATCTCCTTTGTGAAGATGAGCTCTTCGCCTAACGCTGTAACAAGGCAGGTCCTGGGTGGCAGGGGACTAGGGATCTCCTTTATGATGATGAGCTCTTCACCTAACGCTGTAGGACGGCTGGTCCTGGGTGGCAGAGGACTAGGAATCTCATTTGTGAAGATGAGCTCTTTGCCTAACGCTGTAGGAAGGGAGGTCCTGGGTGGCAGGGGACTAGGGCTCTCCTTTGTGAAGATGAGCTCTTTGCCTAGGAATGGAGGTCCTGGGTGGCAGGCGACTAGGGATCTCCTTTGTGAAGATGAGCTCTTCGCCTAACGCTGTAGGAAGGGAGGTCCTGGGTGGCAGGGGACTAGGGTTCTCCTTTGTGAAGATGGGCTCTTCGCCTAACGCTGTAGAAAGGGAGGTCCTGGGTGGCAGGGGACTAGGGATCTCCTTTGTGAAGATGAGCTCTTCTCCTAACGCTGTAACAAGGCAATTCCTGGATGGCAGGGGACTAGGGATCTCCTTTGTGATGATGAGCTCTTCACCTAACGCTGAAGGAAGGGAGGTCCTGCATGGCAGCGGACTAGGGGTCCCCTTTGTGAAGATGACTCTTTGCCTAATGCTGTAGGAAGGGAGGTCCTGGTTGGCAGGGGACTAGGGATCTCCTTTGTGAAGATGAGCTCTTCGCCTAGGAAGGGAGGTCCTGTGTGGCAGGGGACTAGGGTCCCCTTTGTGAAGATGAGCTGTTTACCTAGGAAGGGAGGTCCTGGGTGGCAGGGGACTAGGGGTCTCCTTTGTGAAGATGAGCTCTTTGCCTAGGAATGCAGGACCTGGGTTGCAGGGGACTAGGGATCTCCTTTGTGAAGATGAGCTCTTTGCCTAACGCTGTAGGAAGGGAGGTCCTGGGTGGCAGGGGACTAGGCGTGTCCTTTGTGAAGATGAACTCTCTGCCTAACGCTTTTGGAAGGGTGTTCCTGGGTGGCAGGGGACTAGGGCTCTCCTTTGTGAAGATGAGCTCTTCGCCTAGGAAGGCAGGTCCTGGGTGGCAGAGGACTAGGGATCTCCTTTGTGAAGATGAGCTCTTTGCCTAACACTGTAGGAAGGGAGGTCCTGCGTGGCAGGGGACTAGGCGTCTCCTTTGTGAAGATGAGCTCTCCGCCTAACGCTGTAGGAAGGGAGTTCCTGGGTGGCAGGGGACTAGGGCTCTCCTTTGTGAAGATGAGCTCTTTGCCTAACGCTGTAGGAAGGGAGGTCCTGGGTGGCAGGGGACTAGGGCTCTCCTTTGTGAAGATGAGCTCTTCGCCTAACGCTGTAGGAAGGGAGGTCCTGGGTGGCAGGGGACTAGGGCTCTCCTTTGTGAAGGTGAGCTCTTTGCCTAACGCTGTAGGAAGTGAGGTCCTGGGTGGCAGAGGACTAGGGATCTCCTTTGGGAAGCTGAGCTGTTCGCCTAATGCTGTAGGAACGGAGGTCCTGGGTGGCAGGGGACTAGGGCTCTCCTTTGTGAAGGTGAGCGCTTTGCCTAACGCTGTAGGAAGTGAGGTCCTGGGTGGCAGGGGACTAGGGCTCTCCTTTGTGAAGATGAGCTCTTCGCCTAGGAAGGATGGTCCTGGGTGGCAGGGGACTAGGGATCTCCTTTGTGAAGATGAGCTCTTCGCCTAGGAAAGGAGGTCCTGGGTGGCAGGGAACTAGGGATATCCTTTGTGAAGATGAGCTCTTCGCCTAGGAAGGGAGGTCCTGTGTGGCAGGGGATTAGGGATCTCCTTTGTGAAGATGAGCTCTTTGCCTAATGCTGTAGGAAGGCAGGTCCTGGGTGGCAGGGGACTTGGGATCTCCTTTGTGAAGATGAGCTCTTCGCCTAACGCTGTAGGAAGGAAGGTCCTGGGTGGCAGGGGAATAGGGATCTCCTTTGTGAAGATGAGCTCTTCGGCTAATGCTGAAGGAAGGGAGGTCCTGGGTGGCAGGGGCTAGGGATCTCCTTTGTGAAGATGAGCTCTTCGCCTAGGAAGGGAGGTCCTGAGTGGCAGGGGACTAGGGATCTCCTTTGTGAAGATGAGCTCTTCGCCTAGGAAGGGAGGTCCTGTGTGGCAGGGGACTAGGGGTCTCCTTTGTGAAGATGAGCTCTTCGCCTAGGAAGGGAGGTCCTGGGTGGCAGGGGACTAGGGCTCTCCTTTGTGTACATGCGCTCTTTGCCTAACGCTGTACAAGCGAGGTCCTGGGTGGCAGGGGACTAGGCGTCTCCTTTGTGAAGATGAGCTCTTCGCCTAGGAAGGGAGGTCCTGGGTGGCAGGGGACGAGGGCTCTCCTTTGTGTAGATGAGCTCTTTCCCTAATGCTGTAGGAAGGGAGGTCCTGGGTGGCAGGGGACTAGGGCTCTCCTTTGTGAAGATGAGCTCTTTGCCTAATGCTGTATGAAGGGAGGTCCTGGGTGGCAGGGGCTAGGGCTCTCCTTTGTGAAGATGAGCTCTTCGCCTAACGCTGTAGGAAGGGAGGTCCTGGGTGACAGGGGACTAGGGCTCTCCTTTGTGAAGATGAGCTCTTTGCCCAACGCTGTAGGAATGGAGGTCCTGGGTGGCAGGGGACTGGGGATATCCTTTGTGAAGATGAGCTCTTTGCCTAGGAAGGCAGGTCCTGGGTGGCAAGGGACTGGGGGTCTCCTTTGGGAAGATGAGCTCTTCGCCTAATGCTGTAGGAAGGGAGCTCCTTGGTGGCAGGGTACTAGGGATCTCCTTTGGGAAGATGAGCTCTTTGCCTAGGAAGGGAG
The DNA here is from genome assembly GCF_040938575.1 of Ambystoma mexicanum. Lineage (NCBI taxonomy): Eukaryota > Metazoa > Chordata > Amphibia > Caudata > Ambystomatidae > Ambystoma > Ambystoma mexicanum. The sequence continues at coordinate 833,957,325 of NC_090938.1, read as the reverse complement.
GTCTTGGGTGGCAGTGGACAAGGGATCTCCTTTGCGAAGATGCCTCTTTGCCCAACGCTGTAGGAAGGGAGGTCCTGGGTGGCAGGGGACTAGGGGTCTCCTTTGTGAAGGTGAGCTCTTTGCCTAACGCTGTAGGAAGTGAGGTCCTGGGTGGCAGGGGACTAGGGATCTCCTTTGTGAAGTGAGCTCTTTGCCTAACTCTGTAGGAAGGGAGGTCCTGGGTGGCAGGGGACTAGGGATCTCCTTTGTGAAGTGAGCTCTTTGCCTAACGCTGTAGGAAGGGAATTCCTGGGTGGCAGGGGACTAGGGCTCTCCTTTGTGAAGATGAGCGCTTCGCCTAACGCTGTAGGAAGGCAGGTCCTGGGTGGCAGAGGACTAGGGATCTCCTTTGCGAAGATGAGCTCTTTGCCTAACACTGTAGGAAGGGAGGTCCTGCGTGGCAGGGGACTAGGGCTCTCCTTTGTGAAGCTGAGCTCTTTTCCTAGGAAGGCAGGTCCTGGGTGGTAGGGGACTAGGTGTCTCCTTTGTGAAGATGAGCTCTTTGCCTAACGCTGTAGGAAGGGAGGTCCTGGGTGGCAGGGGACTAGGGATCGCCTTTGTGAAGATGAGCTCTTTGCCTAACGCTGTAGGAAGGGAGGTCCTGGGTGGCAGGGGACTAGGCGTGTCCTTTGTGAAGATGAGCTCTCTGCCTAACGCTTTAGGAAGGGTGTTCCTGGGTGGCAGGGGACTAGGGCTCTCCTTTGTGAAGATTAGCTCTTTGCCTAACACTGTAGGAAGGGAGGGAATGGGTGGCAGGGGACTAGGCGTCTCCTTTGTGAAGATGAGCTCTCCGCCTAACGCTGTAGGAAGGGAGTTCCTGGGTGGCAGGGGACTAGGGCTCTCCTTTGTGAAGATGAGCTCTTCGCCTAACGCTGTAGGAAGGCAGGTCCTGGGTGGCAGAGGACTAGGGATCTCCTTTGCGAAGATGAGCTCTTTGCCTAACGCTGTAGGAAGGGAGGTCCTGGGTGGCAGGGGACTAGGGCTCTCCTTTGTGAAGATGAGCTCTTCGCCTAACGCTGTAGGAAGTGAGGTCCTGGGTAGCAGAGGACTAGGGATCTCCTTTGTGAAGCTGAGCTGTTCGCCTAACGCTGTAGGAAGGGAGGTCCTGGGTGGCAGGGGACTAGGGCTCTCCTTTGTGAAGGTGAGCTCTTTGCCTAACGCTGTAGGAAGTGAGGTCCTGGGTGGCAGGGGACTAGGGATCTCCTTTGTGAAGTGAGCTCTTTGCCTAACTCTGTAGGAAGGGAGGTCCTGGGTGGCAGGGGACTAGGGATCTCCTTTGTGAAGTGAGCTCTTTGCCTAACGCTGTAGGAAGGGAGTTCCTGGGTGGCAGGGGACTAGGGCTCTCCTTTGTGAAGATGAGCGCTTTGCCTAACGCTGTAGGAAGGCAGGTCCTGGGTGGCAGAGGACTAGGGATCTCCTTTGTGAAGATGAGCTCTTTGCCTAACGCTGTAGGAAGGGAGGTCCTGCGTGGCAGGGGACTAGGGCTCTCCTTTGTGAAGCTGAGCTCTTTGCCTAGGAAGGCAGGTCCTGGGTGGTAGGGGACTAGGTGTCTCCTTTGTTAAGATGAGCTCTTTGCCTAACGCTGTAGGAAGGGAGGTCCTGGGTGGCAGGGGACTAGGGATCTCCTTTGTGAAGTGAGCTCTTTGCCTAACTCTGTAGGAAGGCAGGTCCTGGGTGGCAGGGGACTAGGGATCTCCTTTGTGAAGATGAGCTCTTCGCCTAGGAAGAGAGGTCCTGGGTGGCAGCGGACTAGGGACCTCCTTTGAGAAGATGAGCTCTTTGCCTAACGCTGTAGGAAGGGAGGTCCTGGGTGCAGGGGAATAGGGATCTCCTTTGTGAAGATGAGCTCTTTGCCTAACGCTGTACGAAGGGAGGTCCTGGGTGGCAGGGGACTAGGGGTCTCCTTTGTGAAGATGAGCTCTTCGCCTAGGAAGGGAGGTCCTGGCTGGCAGGGGACTAGGGCTCTCCTTTGTGAAGATGAGCTCTTTGCCTAACGCTGTAGGAAGGGAGGTCCTGGGGGGCAGGGGACTAGGGATCTCCTTTGTGAAGATGAGCTGTTCTTCTAACGCTGTAACAAGGCAGGTCCTGGGTGGCAGAGGACTAGGGATCTCCTTTGTGAAGATGAGATCTTTGCCTAACGCTGTAGGAAGGGAGGTCCTGGGTGGAAGGGGACTAGGGATCTCCTTTGTGAAGATGAGCTCTTAGCCTAACGCTGTAACAAGGCAGGTCCTGGGTGGCAGGGGACTAGGGATCTCCTTTATGATGATGAGCTCTTCACCTAACGCTGTAGGAAGGCTGGTCCTGGGTGGCAGAGGACTAGGGATCTCATTTGTGAAGATGAGCTCTTTGCCTAACGCTGTAGGAAGGGAGGTCCTGGGTGGCAGGGGACTAGGGCTCTCCTTTGTGAAGATGAGCTCTTTGCCTAGGAATGGAGGTCCTGGGTGGCAGGCGACTAGGGATCTCCTTTGTGAAGATGAGCTCTTCGCCTAACGCTGTAGGAAGGGAGGTCCTGGGTGGCAGGGGACTAGAGTTCTCCTTTGTGAAGATGAGCTCTTCGCCTAACGCTGTAGGAAGGGAGGTCCTGGGTGGCAGGGGACTAGGGATCTCCTTTGTGAAGATGAGCTCTTCTCCTAACGCTGTAACAAGGCAGGTCCTGGATGGCAGGGGACTAGGGATCTCCTTTGTGATGATGAGCTCTTCACCTAACGCTGTAGGAAGGGAGGTCCTGCGTGGCAGGGGACTAGGGGTCCCCTTTGTGAAGATGACTCTTTGCCTAACGCTGTAGGAAGGGAGGTCCTGGTTGGCAGGGGACTAGGGATCTCTTTTGTGAAGATGAGCTCTTCGCCTAGGAAGGGAGGTCCTGTGTGGCAGGGGACTAGGGTCCCCTTTGTGAAGATGAGCTCTTTACCTAGGAAGGGAGGTCCTGGGTGGCAGGGGACTAGGGGTCTCCTTTGTGAAGATGAGCTCTTTGCCTAGGAATGCAGGACCTGGGTTGCAGGGGACTAGGGATCTCCTTTGTGAAGATGAGCTCTTTGCCTAACGCTGTAGGAAGGGAGGTCCTGGGTGGCAGGGGACTAGGCGTGTCCTTTGTGAAGATGAGCTCTCTGCCTAACGCTTTAGGAAGGGTGTTCCTGGGTGGCAGGGGACTAGGGCTCTCCTTTGTGAAGATGAGCTCTTCGCCTAGGAAGGCAGGTCCTGGGTGGCAGAGGACTAGGGATCTCCTTTGTGAAGATGAGCTCTTTGCCTAACACTGTAGGAAGGGAGGTCCTGCGTGGCAGGGGACTAGGCGTCTCCTTTGTGAAGATGAGCTCTCCGCCTAACGCTGTAGGAAGGGAGTTCCTGGGTGGCTGGGGACTAGGGCTCTCCTTTGTGAAGATGAGCTCTTTGCCTAACGCTGTAGGAAGGGAGGTCCTGGGTGGCAGGGGACTAGGGCTCTCCTTTGTGAAGATGAGCTCTTCGCCTAACGCTGTAGGAAGGGAGGTCCTGGGTGGCAGGGGACTAGGGCTCTCCTTTGTGAAGGTGAGCTCTTTGCCTAACGCTGTAGGAAGTGAGGTCCTGGGTGGCAGAGGACTAGGGATCTCCTTTGTGAAGCTGAGCTGTTCGCCTAACGCTGTAGGAAGGGAGGTCCTGGGTGGCAGGGGACTAGGGCTCTCCTTTGTGAAGGTGAGCGCTTTGCCTAACGCTGTAGGAAGTGAGGTCCTGGGTGGCAGGGGACTAGGGCTCTCCTTTGTGAAGATGAGATCTTCGCCTAGGAAGGATGGTCCTGGGTGGCAGGGGACTAGGGATCTCCTTTGTGAAGATGAGCTCTTGGCCTAGGAAAGGAGGTCCTGGGTGGCAGGGAACTAGAGATATCCTTTGTGAAGATGAGCTCTTCGCCTAGGAAGGGAGGTCCTGTGTGGCAGGGGACTAGGGGTCTCCTTTGTGAAGATGAGCTCTTCGCCTAGGAAGGGAGGTCCTGGGTGGCAGGGGACTAGGCCTCTCCTTTGTGTAGATGAACTCTATGCCTAATGCTGTAGGAAGGGAGGTCCTGGGTGGCAGGGGACTAGGGCTCTCCTTTGTGAAGATGAGCTCTTTGCCTAACGCTGTAGGAAGGGAGTTCCTGGGTGGCAGGGGACTAGGGCTCTCCTTTGTGAAGATGAGCTCTTCGCCTAACGCTGTAGGATGGGAGATCCTGGGTGGCAGGGGACCAGGCGTCTCCTTTGTGAAGATGAGCTCTTCGCCTAACGCTGTAAGAAGGGAGTTCCTGGGTGGCAGGGGACTAGGCTCTCCTTTGTGAAGATGAGTGCTTCGCCTAACGCTGTAGGAAGGCAGGTCCTGGGTGGCAGAGGACTAGGGATCTCCTTTGTGAAGATGAGCTCTTTGCCTAACGCTGTAGGAAGGGAGGTCCTGGGTGGCAGGGGACTAGGGCTCTCCTTTGTGAAGATGAGCTCTTTGCCTAGGAAGGGAGGTCCTGGGTGGGAGGGGACTAGGGCTCTCCTTTGTGAAGATGAGCTCTTTTCCTAACGCTGTAGGAAGGGAGGTCCTGGGTGGCAGGGGACTTGGGATCTCCTTTGTGAAGATGAGCTCTTTGCCTAGGAAGGCAGGTCCTGGGTGGCAGGGGACTAGGTGTCTCCTTTGTGAAGATGAGCTCTTTGCCTAATGCTGTAGGAAGGGAGGTCCTGGGTGGCAGGGGACTAGGGATCTCCTTTGTGAAGATGAGCTCTTCGCCTAGGAAGGGAGGTCCTGAGTGGCAGGGGACTAGGGATCTCCTTTGTGAAGATGAGCTCTTTGCCTAGGAAGGGAGGTCCTGTGTGGCAGGGGACTAGGGGTCTCCTTTGTGAAGATGAGCTCTTTGCCTAGGAAGGGAGGTCCTGGGTGGCAGGGGACTAGGGCTCTCCTTTGTGTAGATGCGCTCTTTGCCTAACGCTGTACAAGAGAGGTCCTGGGTGGCAGGGGACTAGGCGTCTCCTTTGTGAAGATGAGCTCTTCGCCTAACGCTTTAGGAAGGGAGTTCCTGGGTGGCAGGGGACTAGGGCTCTCCTTTGTGAAGATGAGCTCTTTGCCTAACACTGTAGGAAGGGAGGTCCTGTGTGGCAGGGGACTAGGGCTCTCCTTTGTGAAGATGAGCTCTTTGCCTAGGAAGGGAGGTCCTGGGGGCAGGGGACTTGGGATCTCCTTTGTGAAGATGAGCTCTTTGCCTAACGCTGTAACAAGGCAGGTCCTGGGTGGCAGGGGCTAGGGATCTCCTTTGTGAAGATGAGCTCTTTGCCTAGGAAGGCAGCTCCTGGGTGGCAGGGGACTAGGTGTCTCCTTTGTGAAGATGAGCTCTTTGCATAACGCTGTAGGAAGGCAGGTCCTGGGTGGCAGGGGACTAGGGATCGCCTTTGTGAAGTGAGCTCTTTGCCTCACGCTGTAGGAAGGGAGGTCCTGGGTGGCAGGGGACTAGGGATCTCCTTTGTGAAGATGAGCTCTTTGCCTAATGCTGTAGGAAGGCAGGTCCTGGGTGGCAGGGGACTTGGGATCTCCTTTGTGAAGATGAGCTCTTCGCCTAACGTTGTAGGAAGGAAGGTCCTGGGTGGCAGGGGAATAGGGATCTCCTTTGTGAAGATGAACTCTTCGCCTAACGCTGTAGGAAGGGAGTTCCTGGGTGGCAGGGGACTAGGGCTCTCCTTTGTGAAGATGAGCTCTTCGCCTAACGCTGTAGGAAGGCAGGTCCTGGGTGGCAAAGGACTAGGGATCTCCTTTGTGAAGATGAGCTCTTTGCCTAACGCTGTAGGAAGGAAGGTCCTGGGTGGCAGGGGACTAGGGCTCTCCTTTGTGAAGATGAGCTCTGTGCCTAGGAAGGGAGGTCCTGGGTGGCAGGGGACTTGGGATCTCCTTTGTGAAGATGAGCTCTTTGCCCAATGCAGTAACAAGGCAGATCCTGGGTTGCAGGGGACTAGGGATCTCCTTTGTGAAGATGAGCTCTTCACCTAACGCTGTAGGAAGGGAGGTCCTGGGTGGCAGGGGATTAGGCGTCTCCTTTGTGAAGATGACTCTTTGCCTAACGCTGTAGGAAGGGAGGTCCTGGGTGGCAGGGGGCTAGGGGTCTCCTTTGTGAAGATGAGCTCTTTGCCTAGGAAGGCAGGTCCTGGGTGGCAGGGGACTAGGTGTCTCCTTTGTGAAGATGAGCTCTTTGCCTAACGCTGTAGGAAGGGAGGTCCTGGGTGGCAGGGGACTAGGGATCTCCTTTGTGAAGTGAGCTCTTTGCCTAACGCTGTAGGAAGTGAGGTCCTGGGTGGCAGGGGACTAGGCGTCTCCTTTGTGAAGATGAGCTCTTCGCCTAACGCTGTAGGAAGGGAGTTCCTGGGTGGCAGGGGACTAGGGGTCTCCTTTGTGAAGATGAGCTCTTCGCCTAACGCTGTAGGAAGGGAGGTCCTGGGTGGCAGGGGACTAGAGGTCTCCTTTGTGAAGATGAGCTCTTCGCCTAACGCTGTAGGAAGGCAGGTCCTGGGTGGCAGAGGACTAGGGCTCTCCTTTGTGAAGATGAGCTCTTCGCCTAACGCTGTAGGAAGGGAGTTCCTGGGTGGCAGGGGACTAGGGGTCTCCTTTGTGAAGATGAGCTCTTCGCCTAACGCTGTAGGAAGGGAATTCCTGGGTGGCAGGGGACTAGGGCTCTCCTTTGTGAAGATGAGCACTTCGCCTAACGCTGTAGGAAGGCAGGTCCTGGGTGGCAGAGGACTAGGGCTCTCCTTTGTGAAGATGAGCTCTTTGCCTAGGAAGGGAGGTCCTGGGTGGCAGGGGACTTGGGATCTCCTTTGTGAAGATGAGCTCTTTGCCTAACGCTGTAACAAGGCAGGTCCTAGGTGGCAGGGGCTAGGGATCTCCTTTGTGAAGATGAGCTCTTTGCCTAGGAAGGCAGGTCCTGGGTGGCAGGGGACTAGGTGTCTCCTTTGTGAAGATGAGCTCTTTGCATAACGCTGTAGGAAGGGAGGTCCTGGGTGGCAGGGGACTAGGGATCGCCTTTGTGAAGTGAGCTCTTTGCCTCACGCTGTAGGAAGTGAGGTCCTGGGTGGCAGGGGACTAGGGATCTCCTTTGTGAAGATGAGCTCTTTGCCTAATGCTGTAGGAAGGCAGGTCCTGGGTGGCAGGGGACTAGGGATCTCCTTTGTGAAGATGAGCTCTTCGCCTAACGCTGTAGGAAGGAAGGTCCTGGGTGGCAGGGGAATAGGGATCTCCTTTGTGAAGATGAGCTCTTCGCCTAATGCTGAAGGAAGGGAGGTCCTGGGTGGCAGGGGACTAGGGATCTCCTTTGTGAAGATGAGCTCTTCGCCTAGGAAGGGAGGTCCTGAGTGGCAGGGGACTAGGGATCTCCTTTGTGAAGATGAGCTCTTCGCCTAGGAAGGGAGGTCCTGTGTGGCAGGGGACTAGGGGTCTCCTTTGTGAAGATGAGCTCTTCGCCTAGGAAGGGAGGTCCTGGGTGGCAGGGGACTAGGGCTCTCCTTTGTGTAGATGCGGTCTTTGCCTAACGCTGTACAAGGGAGGTCCTGGGTGGCAGGGGACTAGGCGTCTCCTTTGTGAAGATGAGCTCTTCGCCTAGGAAGGGAGGTTCTGGGTGGCAGGGGACGAGGGCTCTCCTTTGTGTAGATGAGCTCTTTGCCTAATGCTGTAGGAAGGGAGGTCCTGGGTGGCAGGGGACTAGGGCTCTCCTTTGTGAAGTGAGCTCTTTGCCTAACGCTGTAGGAAGGGAGGTCCTGGGTGGCAGGGGACTAGGGGTCTCCTTTGTGAAGATGAGCTCTTCGCCTAGGAAGGGAGGTCCTGGGTGGCAGGGGACTAGGGCTCTCCTTTGTGTAGATGCGCTCTTTGCCTAACGCTGTACAAGGGAGGTCCTGGGTGGCAGGGGACGAGGGCTCTCCTTTGTGTAGATGAGCTCTTTGCCTAATGCTGTAGGAAGGGAGGTCCTGGGTGGCAGGGGACTAGGGCTCTCCTTTGTGAAGATGAGCTCTTTGCCTAACGCTGTATGAAGGGAGGTCCTGGGTGGCAGGGGCTAGGGCTCTCCTTTGTGAAGATGAGCTCTTCGCCTAACGCTGTAGGAAGGGAGGTCCTGGGTGACAGGGGACTAGGGCTCTCCTTTGTGAAGATGAGCTCTTTGCCCAACGCTGTAGGAATGGAGGTCCTGGGTGGCAGGGGACTGGGGATATCCTTTGTGAAGATGAGCTCTTTGCCTAGGAAGGCAGGTCCTGGGTGGCAAGGGACTGGGGGTCTCCTTTGGGAAGATGAGCTCTTCGCCTAATGCTGTAGGAAGGGAGCTCCTTGGTGGCAGGGTACTAGGGATCTCCTTTGGGAAGATGAGCTCTTTGCCTAGGAAGGGAGGTCTTGGGTGGCAGTGGACAAGGGATCTCCTTAGCGAAGATGCCTCTTTGCCCAACGCTGTAGGAAGGGAGGTCCTGGGTGGCAGGGGACTAGGGGTCTCCTTTGTGAAGATGAGCTCTTCACCTAACGCTGTAGGAAGGGAGGTCCTGGGTGGCAGGGGACTAGGGCTCTCCTTTGTGAAGATGAGCTGTTCGCCTAAGGCAGGTCCTGGGTGGCAGGGGACTAGGGATCTCCTTTGTGAAGATGACTGGCACAGAGGGTGCGACGCATCTGTCCTGGGACTGTCCCGCTCTGTATCAGTGGGGGTGAGGAGCCGCGAGTGAATTCCCAGGTGGTAGGGAGACGGCCATCCCTGTCCCCTCAGATAATGAGCAGGGTGGCATCCCGGGTGGTGTCTGCCCCTGGCCCTCTTGTGCAAACTCCCCACATAGATCTGTCATTGTGTAATATACTGCTGCATCCCACACACCTTCTCATGAGGGCTTCATGTAAGAGGGGGTTTGTGCAGTGTTGTTGCTGCAGTTGCTACTCTTGTCATGTTCCCTTTGCACCACCCCTCACCCTTCTATCTCTTACCTGTTCCTGCTGCATGGTGATGTCATTCCAGAATGTTGGGGTTCTGTCCTTCTGGCAGCTCATCCTGGTTGGCCCGGTGTTGACACCTTGCCAGGACTCTCCACTCAGTCCTAAATAAAGATGCCCCTTGTGTCAGAAATACACATATAATGTTTTTGCAATGCTGTTATGAGAGGGCTCGGAAGCTGCGGCTTTGATGCAATATAAGTACCATTAGAAGGGTCTGTCTGGAAATGGGGGGATTCTCCACAGACCACTCAGTCTTTATTCATTACTCTGGTTTTAGGGGAATAGAATTTTTACACCCTGGTGCCTGGGGGGAGTAGAGGCTCCAGAGTAGAGGGCTGGATGCGCCTAGTACCCCACTTCCTCATACAGTGATAGGTAGGTACGTGGGGAAATGAAGGGTAGTGGGATACACCCACCTCACCACCCACCTTTTCATCAGCTTGGACATATTGCAAAGATATATGTCCCAGAACCCCTTTATCACATCCCTCCTGTTCCATCTACAGGTTTCACATCTGGCCTCTCCTTGGTGGTCCACCAGAACCCAGTGCTTGCCGATGTCCACCAGTCCATTCTCCTGCCGGTCTCCTACCGCTTCAGCCGGGCAAAGTCACGCTTCTAGATCAGATGGAATTGTATATCAAGTGATGATTGCCTTGTCGCGGTGTCCAGGTACAACAACTGCACCTGGGACGATGGCGCAAGAGAACCCGTGTGCCGTGATCACGAGGAGCAGATCCATCCTGCATACCGTCACCGGGCCGTGCTCTTTGGCAACGCCTCCCTAATGCTCCAACATGTGGAACCAGAGGATGCTGGGAGCTATGAGGTGTCAATTCAGGGTTCTGTCTGCAAAAAAGGTGCTCAACCTCACCATGACCCAAGGTACAGCTATGCCATGAGGGAGGGGTGGGGAGGGGGGCTACAGCCATGTACAAAGTGCCACATAGATAGGCCCATGTCAGAGGTTTGGTAAAAGCCACTGTCAACTCATAAACCCTCCCATTATCATCACCTCATGGCAGCTCTATGTTAGCTCATTAGCCCTCCCATTATCATCACCTTGTGGCAGCACTGTGTTAGCGCATTAGCCCTCCCATTATCATCACCTCGTGACAACACTATGTTAGCTCATTGGCCCTCCCATTATCATCACCTCGTGGCAGCACTATGTTAGCTCATTAGCCCTCCCATTATCATCACCTCCTGGCAGCACTGTGTTAGCTCATTAGCCCTCCCATTATCATCACCTTCTGACAGCACTATGTTAGCTCAATAACACACCAATATCATCAGCTCGTAATAGCACAGTGCAAGTCTCTGTTATCATCAATTTCTTGATTAACCTATATCCGCTCATTAGTTCACATATATCATTAGGGACCAGCAGGGGAGTATCCAGCATTGCAAAAGTCAGGGGATGGGGGGCGTCCTTGCTCTCACCGAGACGTGGTTCAAGGCCAGCTCTGTCACTGCTTTTGACACTCTTCTCCCTGAGGGCTACAAGATCCTATCCAATCCCAGGCCCTCCTGGCTTGGTGACGGAGTGGCTCTGATCTTCCCTGAGTGGGTTCCTGCCATCATCACCCCCACTCAACCCTACTCATCCTTCGAAAGCCTCGTCTACAGGCTATCTGTCTCGCCTGCCTTCTCTCTTACTCTTGCTGCAATCTACAGGCCCCCGGACCCACCTTCCTCTCGGAATGGGCAGACCTTTCCTCCTCTCTTCTTGCCACCTCCCCCAAACATATCTTCCTTGGGGACTTTTAACATCCATATCGACTATCCGGATGGGGCTACTGTACTCTTTCGAAACCTCTGCAACTCTCTTTCCACCACTATCCTTCCCTCTGGCCCCACCCACTCTGCTGGGCACAACTTGGATGCTCTCATCTCAACAGACATCTCACTCTCCAACCCTTTAACTACCCCCCTCTCCTGGTTTGACCACTCTTTCCTCTCTTCCCACCTTGACCTCCCCTGCCCCTTGATGATGCCTCCACCCGCACTGCCAGTCTCCTTCTCCGTCATTCGTCTGATGAAGCGTGTAAGTTGCTGCATTTGCCTCTTCCTTCATACCTCCTCCATCCCCTTCCTTAGACTCTCCTTCTAACTCTGTTCTTGCTCACATCAATCTCTCTATCTCTAACACCTCGGACATCCTTGCCCCCATCATGAGGATCCGCATGAAGCCTGCCTCCAAATGCAACACTTGGTGTGACTCCGACTTGGCCGTTTTGAAACGCCAGTGCAAAGCTCTGAGTGGAAGTGGCAGTCATCTAGCTCATCCTCTGACAAACTGGCCTGCTGCCCACTCCAAAGGCAATATATATCATCTCACCATCTGCTCCAAGAAGAGGGCTCATATCCAGGCGCGCGTCACTGGAGCCACCAATAAAATGGCTGAACTCTTTAAAATCTGCAAGGAACTTGCCAATCCTACTGCAGTCTCCTCCTCTCCTCCTCCCTCGCAGGCCCTCTGCAGTGCACTGGCCACCCACTTCTCCAAAACTCTGGACATCCTGTCCTCACTGTCATCTGCTCCCCCCTTCTCTTGCCTCCCTTGGCTCTGCTCTATCCTCCATACTCTCCTCCTTCTCTCCCATAACACCAGATGCAATCTCTAGAGTTGTCCGCTCTATGAAAGTCTCCTCTAAACAGATGCTACCCTGATCCTCCAGAACCATCAAGGACACTCTCGCCCCTGCCTTGGCTGACCTCTGCAACTATTCCTTTGCCACAGGCTCCTTCCCACTTATTTTGGGCAAGATCATTGAGAAGCTGGTCATCCCCAAACTGACCCTCTACACCGAAATGGCTGGCTGCCTCCATGGCCACAAGTCCTCAACTTATGGTTCTTTAGTAACGTGCATGCAATGGATGGGGTTTACAGAATAACTCTGAGTCCAAATAATTGAACCAACTCAGGAAGATGGAAAAAGGTTGCTGTTTTATTAACAATTATCTAAAACAGGGAGGTTACAACGGACTTCAACAGACGTTCGCTCAGCTCTCGACAAATCTCCCATAAAACGTACACTTTATACTAAAGATACGTCAGATGTGACGTCATATTATGTGTCAAAATAAGAAAAACCTACAACCAGTATACTTTCTATAAGGACTGGGATTGTGATTGGCTGTCTACTGTCAGGTGGACAATTTATGCCTACCTCTAAAACCTGTCATCTTCAACAATGTTAGGTACATAGATTATTATTGGCTCTCAAACTATAAGGCCCTTCGTTATACGGCACTCTACAATTGGTTGGCACGCTCGTGCCATGTCTGGAACATTCGGTTCATTTAGCACCACGTAAGCTCATACCCAGTTGCCAGGAGGTGGGCTTGACTTTACCTCCCCACCAAATTAGCCCAGCATCTCTCATCACCGATGCCTTATGCCATGCAGATTGTCTTTGAACTTGGCTTTGCAAAGTATCCTCGTCTGTGGGAATATATGGGAGTACATGCTCTCACTATCGTTGTTCTAGGACTCCAAGCTCAACTCGATTTCGATCCTCAGCTTACGTGACAGGAGACGATGATTCTGGTCCATTCTGCAGCATTTAAATGTCTTAAATTAATAAAACTTGGCACACTTGGTGTTCTTTCTTTGCCCCTTAATAAGGGATGATTCATCCTTTGTACATTCACTGCTTTCAAGAATAGATAACCGACCTTGGCTACTTCTGTTTGGATGCCAGGCCAGACAGCCTCGCCAGGCTCTTCCACAATCTCAGCTTATTCTTGCTGCAACACAATTCTCAGCCTTTCCTCTCCATGGGTCCGAGCTTACTAAATTCATGACACTGATGTCCAGTTCCTATACACTGGCAGCTTCGCTTGCAGTCTATTCACTACGTATAGCCAGCTTCTATGATCACTTAGTCTACTTGCGTCTGTACAATTATTGAACAGTTGCATTTCTGTAGCACTTTGCATACGTGCAATCTTCTTTTCTGCATATGAAAGTTTACTCGATTCTTATCTTCATCATCAGTTTCCATAAAATCCATACACTCTCTTCAGCCAGTATTCTCAGTGTGTCACACTCATCTCTTGTGTAACTTCTCTTTTACTCCTTTTCATTTTCCTTCAGGGAGTTCCTCCCTCAGATTATCGTCTCTTCGGGGATACATTCGATAGGGTTTTCTCAGTGGATACCTTTTCTCAAATACTCGCTGTGGTATTGGCACAACTGCTGGTGTCATACATGGCACAGCCTCTGATTTCCAACATATAGGAGGCAGGGGGGCAGGATTTCCTGCAGAGGCATGCAGCTGCTCCTCTACATTCCCTCTCTGTCGAGTCCTCGACCACCTCTTCAATAGTCTCCACATCTTGGTATTTTCTTTTGAAGAAGTGCTTCTTCGGAGTCAAAATCTTCATCACCCCCCTCAGGGTGCCGGCTGATATAACATGTTCATCTACACTCCAGGTGTTATGCTCCGACAGCTCGGTTCTCGCCAGCCTCCCTCAGCAGTTACACCGGCTTACACCGTCCGGGGAAAGACATCGCTGTGGCAGCATTATCGGTGTCCATGGAGACTGTATGGACGTCGGTATCAGTATCGACCGCGTCAGCTGACACGCGCATTACGCACTACGCGTACACCGATGCCCCGCCCTTTGCCTTCTTAATCCGGTTCCGCTCGGGGCTCGGTGCTGCTAATTGTAGTCTACACGTACTCTTACATGTTTAGCCCTCGAGCTAATTCCTTCAAACCTTCCAGTTTAAGAATTCCTGGTTTTCGACCTTGCCTTCCACTTTGGACTGTTCACGGATTGCCCAGCTGATTTTGGTTCTGCACGCTGTTATGACTCGGAACGTTTCCTGGATTGCCGACGGCTGTTAGAAGTCGTTTTCCTATGCTTTGTAGCTTTTTGGTTCCTTCCACAAGGGCTATATTAAAACAATCATCGTCTGATACTAATTGCTTTCAGTATGTGTATTTTCATTGTCATCAATTCCTGTGATTTACTTCTTGGATAAAGACTGTCTACTCCCGCTGTGAAGAAATTACCCTCCTTGGACTTTGTGCTGGAATTGTATTTTTACATTGCAAGTGCAGTTCAGGACGCTTTCCAGTTACCTGCACCAACCCGTATCTAGTGCGTCCCTCGTGCCGTTCGGGTGTTCCTCCCTAACTAACCTTCCTGTTTATTATTTTCTCCTGTCGTTGTGTCCTTGGAACTGGATTTCCCTCTTGGCTCTTCAACCATCTCCTCCCAGGTCAGCTGTGCATTCCCTAGGGGTTCAAGGGGATTTGTTAACTCAGTAGTTAGTTCCTTATTGTCCTTTGCATTGTTCTTTTAGGCTCTGTATCTGCTCTGCTATTCCAACCAATTTATTAATCAGGGTAACTGAGGTCGAGACTGGTTGATCTGAGAGTTCCACCACTTCAGTCCTCTGAATCTTGGTGTGGTGAGTAACAGAATTAGCAGCCTTGAGATGTCTACAGAGACAACCGACACATTAGCGCAAATAGTGCAAATGGTCACTGAGTTACGTTCTGAATTAACCACAGCTCAGGAGGCCTTGCGTCAACGCATGGATGCAATCCAGTCTCTAGTAACCTCACCAGCATCCCAAGCAGGAGCTGGAGCTATGGCTTCAGGATCTGGTTTTCCTGTACCTAATTCAGAACCAGCTCCCGTGATGCTGACTACTCAGTTCCCTTTGGCCCCTCCAGAACTCTTTCTAGGCGATCCGAAACAGTATAGAACGTTTATAAATCAGTGTAAATTGCATTTTCTATGCCGTCCTACGTCCTTTCCTACCTCCACCACCAAGGCAGCCTTTGTCTTATCCCATTTAGGGGGTACGGCAGCAGCATGGGCTAATCCATTGCTTGAATCCAACAGCCATGTATTATATAATTGTGACGCTCTTCTTTTAATGATGAGCAAGGTGTTTGACACTAGATACACCACCCAAGCCACAGATCTTGAGCTCCTTAAACATAGACAGGGGAATGACTCTCTATTGGTTTATTTAGCAAAATTCAATCAATTGGCAGCGGAGACGGACTGGCCAGAAGAGAAAAAAGCCGCTGTATTTTATCAGGGCCTTTCTGAGGAACTGAAAGACATACTATCCATGGTTCCTGTGGTTCCTACCGCTTTTTCTGAGCTCCTCGACTTAGTCCTCCAAATAGACGCTCGAAAGGCTGAACGTCGTGGGGAAAAGAGGTCGCCTCCATTCATGTCGGTACCTTCCGATACCCCTGCACAACTGCCAACCCCTGAGCCTATGCAGATCGGCGCAGTGAGAAGCCCGCTAACTCCGGCTCAACGTGAACACCGCCGGTCCCACAATCTTTGTATGTATTGTGAAGCAGCCGATCATTTGTTGCCCGCGTGTCCCAAAAAGCCCAAAAAGAAGGCGGGAAACGCCAAATCCCAACAGTAGAAGGAGTCCCTACATCGGGAGATTCAAACAAGGGCTCTTGTAAACTTGGCCAATTCCAATTGGTTCATCTTCCCGTTACCTTTTCGGTAGCCCATGAACAAACATTTGAGGCAAATGCCATTATTGATTCCGGAGCCACAGGTAATTATATTGACCAGTCTTTTGCATCTGTATCTAGGGTTCCCTTAATACCCAAAAGACAACCTGAAATGGTGAATGCCATCGATGGATCTACCTTGATTTCAGGAATGGTTACTCACAGACAGTACCGTTGCTCATGTCTACTAAAGAAGGTCATACTGAGGAGATATCTTTTGATGTTATCAAGGCGCCTGCTTACAAAGTCATTTTGGGCATTCCGTGGCTGCAATACCACAATCCCGCCATCGATTGGTCTTCCCAACTGGTGCAGTTTCCATCATCTGTATGCAATACGTCATGCACTTCCTTGCATACTGTCAATCAGAATAGACCAACTCAAGCACTTGTCTCTTCTTTGCATATAGGAGCTATCTCTGCCACTGCGATACCTTCAGTTCCGCCTGAATATATGGATTACTCGGATGTTTTTGACAAGGGTATGGCAGAAACTCTTCCACCTCACCGGATCTATGATTGCCCAATAGATCTGATACCAGGGGCTAAGACACCTACCGGCAGGGTGTATTTGCTATAGCTCAAAGACGACCAAGGGCCTCATTCCAACCCAGGCGTTAAGGGGTTTACGGCGCCGTAAACGGCGCCGATACTTAACGCCTGATTACAAGGTCCCTTAGCGCCATGGTGAGTTTAACGCCTGCTTTTTGCAGGCGTTAAAATCCATGGCGCTAAGGGACCTTGGAGATAATTACGGCACCGTAATTTACGGTGGCGTAATTATCTCCTTCCCCACTCCCATTATGCCCTATGGGGCAAAAATGGGAATGGGGAAGGGTAAATGGGAAATGGGGATTTACCGCCCCACTCACCTTGGAATGGGGCGGTAAATCCGCCAACCACCATGGCGTAAACGTAGTTTACGCCATGGCGGTAAAGGTACGACCCAGGCGGTAACTTACCGCCTGGGTCGTAATGAGGCCCCAAGTGTTAAAGGAGTACATCGACAAAGCACTTGCAGTGGGTTTCATCCGTCCATCCAAATCGCCAGCGGCATCTCCACTCTTTTTCGTTCCCAAAAAAGAAGGAGATCTTCGTCCATGCATAGATTATCGTGCATTGAATGCTGTGACCATTAAAAATCAATATCCACTCCCGTTAATATCGGTCCTTCTCGACCAATTGGGTTCCTCACAAGTTTTTACGAAACTGGATCTCCGAGGAGCGTACAATTTGGTACGTATGAGAGCTGGAGATGAGTGGAAAACTGCATTCAAGACACGCTATGGTCTCTATGAATACCTTGTGATGCCGTTTGGTCTCTGCAATGCTCCAGCCACCTTTCAGGCTTTTATGAATGACCTTTTTCATGATATATTAGATCAGTATGTCGTTGTCTATTTGGATGACATTCTGATTTATTCCAGGACACTTCCAGAACATATCCAACATGTCAGAACTGTACTTCAGAGTTTGCGAGAAAATCACTTATATGTGAAAATTGAGAAATGTATTTTTCATACCCCAGAGGTTGAATTCTTGGGATTTGATTTGACCAATCAGGGAGTTTGCATGAGCAAATCCAAAGTGAAGGCTATTTTGGAATGGCCTAGCCCGAAAACAGTGAAATCACTCCAATCATTTTTGGGATTCAACAATTTTTATCGGCGTTTCATACATGGGTTTTCTAGGCTTTCTGCACCTCTCACTTCCTGGACCAGCGCTAAGGTTCCATTTGTCTGGTCTAAGTTGGCTCAAGATTCATTTGAACAACTAAAATTGGCCTTCACGTCAGCTCCTGTTCTAAAACATCCCGATCCGGAGTTACCATTCTATGTGGAAGCTGACGCCTCTGGTTTTGCTATTGGCGCGGTTCTATCGCAGAAGTGTCCGCTTACTGGTGAAATACATCCTACTGCTTTCTTTTCTCATAAACTTACAACATATGAAAAGAACTATTCCATCACTGAGCGTGAACTCGTGGCCATCCGAGATGCCTTTTCCGAGTGGAGGCATCATTTATTAGGGGCTTGTCATCCTGTCACAGTTTTTTCTGATCACAGGAGTTTACTCGCTTTTAAGACCATGAAATGCCTGACTGCCAGGGAGGCCCGTTGGCATCTGTTCTTTTCGCAGTACGATTTTCTTATTACTTATCGTCCTGCCAGAGCTCAGGTGTCTGCTGATGCTCTATCTCGCCTTCATGTTGAGGAGCGGCCGTCAAAGACAGAACCTTTTCCACTGCTACCTAATAAGGTTATCTGTGCGTGTGCTGTGCAACCCACTCTATGCTCTGTCATTGAGAAATGGGTTTCTTCCCATCCTACGGAAGTCACTGATCTGAACCTAGACATGGTTCAGGGTCTCCCTTTCATACAAGGACACATCTTCATACCACCGGGTCATGCTCGTACCTTGGCTTTACAGTGGTCTCATGATTCTGTTATCGCGGCACATCCCGGTCACAAGAAGACAGTAGAGGCCTTACGTCGCTGGGCTTGGTGGCCTAACATGTCTAGGGACATCAAAGATTATGTTTCCTCTTGTGCAATATGTGCACAATGCAAAACTTCCAGATCTAAACCTGTAGGACTATTACGGCCATTACCGGTCCCTTACAAACCTTGGCACATGGTCTCAATGGATTTCATAGTCGATCTACCTGAAGTGAGTGGATATGATACCATTTGAGTTTTGATTGACTATTTCACCAAATACGCCATTTTTGTGCCCTGTGCAGGTTTGCCTTCTGCTCCTCAGTTGGCCAGATTGTTTATGGCTAATGTTTTCAGGTTTTTTGGATTACATCCATCATCGTGTCTGATCGAGGAACGCAGTTCACATCTCGTTTCTGGAGGGCACTCACTGATTCTTTTGGCATCGATGACAGATACGCCTCGTCATATCATCCTCAGACGGACGGCCAAACTGAAAGGGCAAACGCTACCATAGAACAGTATTTACGTTGTTTGTGCCTTCAATTTCAACAATCTTGGTTTACTGCATTACCCCAAGCGGAATTTGCTTATAATAACTCTATGCATTCAGCCACAGGAGTGTCACCATTTTTTGCCCTTTATGGGTCTCATCCACGGTCTTTGCCTCTCGATCCATCCTTGCCTACAACATATCCAGCTGCTTCGGATTGTGTTCGTGATCTGGACCAGTTGCATCGGGACATCCGTTGCCATTTACTCCGGGCCCAAGAGCATGACAAAAGGACTGCGGATGCTCGCTGTGTGCCTGTCCCTGACTATCGGGTCGGTATGAAGGTCTGGTTGTCTTCACGGAACCTGCGAATGGCAGGTAAAAAATCTTTGTTGCCAAGATTCGTGGGTCCTTTTCCTATCATCTCTATGATCAATCCTGTCGCTGTGAAGTTGGCTTTGCCGAAGTCATGGCGTATCCATCCTGTCTTCCATGTTTCCTTACTGAAACCCTGTCCTCCTTCCACACGTTTATTGGCTCGACCACCTCCTGTTTTGGTGGATGGAGAGGAGGAGTATGAGGTATCAAGTATTCTGGATTGTCGGATAACTAGGGGTACTGCTTTCTACTTGGGTGACTGGAAAGGTTTTGGTCCCGAGGATCGGACTTGGGAACCCCTTGATAATTTGCATTGTCCTGATCTCCTTAGAGAATTCCATGCCTCCCGGGGGTTGCCGGCGTCTTTGGGGGCGGATGCTGTTACGCTCCGACAGCTCGGTTCTCGCCAGCCACCCTCGGCAGTTACACCGGCTTACACCATCCGGGGAAAGACATCGCTGTGGCAGCGTTATCGGTTTTCATGGAGACTGTATGGACGTCGGTATCAGTATCGACCGCGTCAGCTGACACGCGCATTACGCACTACGCGTACACCGATGCCCCGCCCTTTGCCTTCTTAATCTGGTTCCGCTCGGGGCTCGGTGCTGCTAATTGTAGTCTGCACGTACTCTTACGTGTTTAGCCCTCGAGCTAATTCCTTCTTCAAACCTTCCAGCTTAAGAATTCCTGGTTTTCGACCTTGCCTTCCACTTTGGACTGTTCACGGATTGCCCAGCTGATTTTGGTTCTACACGCTGTTACGACTCGGAAGGTTTCCTGGATTGCCGACGGCTGTTAGAAGTCCTTTTCCTATGCTTTGTAGCTTTTTGGTTCCTTCCACTAGGGCTACATTAAAACAATCATCGTCTGACACTAATTGCTTTCAGTACGTGTATTTTCATTGTCATAAATTCCTGTGATTTACTTCTTGGATAAAGACGGTCTACTCCCGCTGTGAAGAAATTACACTCCTTGGACTTTGTGCTGGAATTGTATTTTTACATTGCAAGTGCAGTTCAGGACGCTTTCCACATCAGGTCATGTAGTTGCACTGTCCATTTGGATTACAATAGACCCATCATCCCACGTACTTCTTGTGATATTTGGGATACAGGAACTTTGTTCCCTCAGATACTACAATACTGGCCTCTATGTATTTTCTGACATCTTTATCCATCAATTCCTTGGGTCCAAACCCTGATTCGACATCAATCATGATCTTCATTCCTACTGCCTTCTTTGCTGTCTTCTTGCATTGGGCAATTATTATCCTGATCACACAGAATCCAAACATCACCATGATCAATATTGCTCCAAGGATCAATATGTTTGCCAACCACTGCGGAATCCATGAGAATATGGAGGCAAACTAACTGTCATCCGTAATGTCCTCTGTCTCGTCTTCCATTTTGTTATGCAGGTTTGTTAACAACGTTATAGCCTCTGTCAAGATCCCATTCTCTGCATCATGAGAAGGTGTGAATGTGCAACATGAAGGCCCGATTTTGGCGCAAACTCCTCCTTCCATCCCTGTAATCATGTCAAGGACATATCTGTTTTGCAGTGTCATTAGTCGTATGGCCCTCAGCGTTGGCCATCATTTGGATGCCAGGCATGAAGATAGTCGTGAAGACTGAAGCAGTCTTGCTGAACAAACTGTGTTCATAAGGAATGGCATCATATGCTTCTATTGATTTGGCCGAGAAGTAATTCTCTCTTTTGGTCCGATTGAGAAACTCAAGCGATCTTCTCTTTCTCAAATGGGCATCTGCTTTTGGAAATTCTCCAATGTTCAGGTCACTCTGAGGAATCACCTATGCTGGAACATGAATGAGCACCAAGGAGTATGTTCCTCCCCAATCCTTGGGCAGCTTCATGTAGGCCCTAGACCCACAACCCCAATATAGATCCATCCGGATGCTTGTCCCTGCTCCCATCCTGGAAATGTCAACCTCTGAAATACCCCCAAACTCTTAATGAGGCCCAAAGTATTGAAACAAAATACTCACTAAAGATGGCCACCATGGATCAGAAAGGCATGGCTCCATACAGAGCCCCTCTTCCATTTCCATGGAGGCCAGCAGGGACAACACAGTGGAAGCAGCAGCAGGCATTACTGCATTAATCAGGTAAGTGGAACTGGTGATGGGAGGGACTGAAAATAAGGGAAGAGAGGATGGGGGAAGATGGTGGGGTTGGGGGAAGCAGCCATCAGGTTGCTTGGAATGCGGCCTTGGTTCAGTAGATTCAGCCCATGATCCAACAACCTGATTGGTTGTGTTCCCTCACTCGTTCCCAGGAGCTAACAGAGGTTAAAAAAGGGTTGAGGGTGGTTTTTCCAGAAAAGGCAGGATGACTGCAAAGTCAGAGGGACAAACAGCAGAGGAAAGAGAACAATAAAAGTTAGATCTTTGCGATGAGAGGAGAAGTAAGGGGGTCAAGAGAGGAGGCAGTGACGTGAGCTCTATAGAAGTTTAAGGAGGTGTCAGAGTCAGAAAGAGAGGTAAAGGAAGTCAGAGAGGACGACACAGTGGGAGAGAGCAAGAGGGAAGGGATTTAGAGTTATTCATGAAGTAATTAACAAAGTCAGTGCAGGTAAGAGAGGCAGAGAGAGAGGGATCAGGAGAAGGGGAGGAAATACAATTTAGAAGTTGAAAGAGATGATGAGGATGGGGAGAGTATTAAAGAATACGATCAGAAAAATATTGTTTTTGGCGCATAGCAAGTAGGAATCGTAAGTTGTAAGAACGGCAGAAAGAAATGCAAGATCAGTTGGGGAGCAGGTTTTTTCCCAATGGCGTTCAGCTCACCTTAGGATCGTACGTAGAGAGAGAAGATCAGGTGTGGGCCAGAGTTGAGGTGGTTTAAGGGAAGGACGGAAGGGGTGGGTAGGGTGAAGAGCCTATAGTGGCAGTGAGAGCAGAGTTTGAAGTTGAGAGAGCAGAGTCAACAGATATTGAGGCAAAGTCAGAGGGAGGAGGAAGGGATTAGACGAGTGTTGGAATAAAAACAAGTGTCAAAAGTTCTAAAATGACAACAAAAAAGGTTTGTGAGGGAATGAGAGGATCAGAAGATATGGGGAGAGCAAGAGAATGATAACAGAAAATGATCAGAGAAAGGGAATGGGTTAGACAAGACTGGGGAAATAGGAGGAATGGAGGAGACGAAGTCAAGAGAAGAACCTGAAGTGTGTGACAGAGGTGAAGGATATTGAAGGAGATGCTGAGAGTCGAGTTAGGAGAAACAGAGAGAAGGCATGGGCAGTAAGAAGATGAAGCTGAAAGTCACCCAGAAGGAAGAAAGATGATGGAGAGATGAGGGTAGTGAATCAAGGTCAGCGCAGAAAGAGGAGAGCGCACTTGAGGGGCAGTAGATGATAGTGAAAGGGTAAAGTTTAGAGAATGAAAGAAGATGGTATTGAAACTATGGAAATAGAGGAAGAGAAATGGGAGGTGGGAGCCCTAGTGTAGGAAGAATGATGGATGATGCCGGTACCACCCCCTCTACCAGATTGACATGAAGAGTGTGAGAAACTAGAAAAGGTGGTAGTAAGAGGAGCAGAAGGAACGGTATCCGAGGGAGTGATCCTTGTTTCAGTGATGCAAAGAAAGTCTAGGTTGAGACGAAAGAAGGTGTCCAGGATAGTATGGGATTTATGACAGACAGAACAAGCCTTTAGGAGTCCAGTGGAGACAAGAGGCGGAGAGGAATCAGAAAGAATAGAAATCAGTTTAGCAAGATTGTGACAGATCTGACACGCGTGGTTTGAGCAGTGTGCGGTCCAATGAACTGGGATGTCAGCGGATAGGGATATAAAAATAAGAAAGAAGGTTGCCGTAAAGTGAAAACAGGAAGACTTGCTAACAGCAGGAGAGTGGCATCATGAGAAAGAAAGAACAGGTAAAAAGAAAATAGGAATCATGGCTGTCAGTCACAAACAGCTTAAGTAGAAGATGCCCTCAGATGGACGCCCCTTGAGTGGGACACCCTGGAAGGACTGAAGAAAGAGGGTAGGAGCCAGTCACTTGACCGGGGGCTGCATGTCAGTGGTGGGCGGGGCAATGGAGCAGCCTGTGGCAGCGGCAGTAATCTCTGAGAAATTGGCACCCTTGAGGCTCTCCTATAGAGGCAGCACATGGACATTACACCGGGAAGAACTAAAGAGACCACCTTCCTTTGGGTGTAGAATACTATTTGTTTCTCCTTGCTTAGTTCCCCAGGTACAGCGATTCTCTTCCTAATTGGGTTAGTGCCGTTAATGGACTTCAAGTGACGGGAAGGATGGGAAGGACTGTTATGAGACAATGGTTGTTATAGTTCAAAGGTCCAGCTTTGCTTTTCTATCAAATAACTTACACCTACAATTTATCATGAAAGGGAAAAACGCTCTTTCCTTTTAGAATTGGAAATTTGAACCTTACCTTGCTGACCGCTGCCACAGTAAAATCCTCTGTTAATGAGCCAAAGACACACCAGCAAATTAGCTTAAGAGAGACCAGCAATGAGCCAAAGAGAGGCCCACAATGACCCAAAGAGAGGCTAGCAAATAAGCCAAAGACATGCCAGGAAATCAGTCAAAGACAGGACAGGAAATCAGCCAAAGACAGGCCAGAAAATCAGCCAAAGAGAGGCCAGGAAATCAGCCAAAGACAGCCCAGGAAATCAACCAAAGACAGACCAGGAAATCAGCCAAAGACAGACCAGGAAATCAGCCAAAGACAGACCAGGAAATCAGCCAAAGAGAGGCCAGGTAATCAGCCAAAGACAGACCAGGAAATCAGCTAAAGGAAGGACAGGAACTCACCCAAAGACAGACCATGGAATCAGCCAAAGACAGACCAGGGAATTAGCCAAAGACAGACCAGGGAATCAGCCAAAGACAGACCAGGGAATCAGCCAAAGACAGACCAGGGAATCAGCCTAAGACAGACCAGGGAATCAGCCAAAAGCAGACCAGGTTATTAGCCAAAAGCAGACCAGGGAATCAGCCAAATTCAGACCAGGAAATCAGCCAAAGACAGGCCAGGAAATCAGCCAAAGACAGACCAGGAAATCAGCCAGACAGGCCAGGAAATCAGTTAAGGCCAGCCAGGAACTCAGCCAAAGACAGACCAGGGAATCAGCCAAAGGCAGACCAGGGAATCAGTTAAGGACAGACGAGGAAATCAACGACCGGCAGACCAGCAAATGAGCTTAAGAGAGACCAGCAATTAGTCAAAGAGAGGCTCGAAATGAGCCGACGAGAGGCTAGGAAATCAGCCAAAGACCGACCAGGTAATTAGCCATAGACAAGCCAGGAAATCAGCCAAAGACAGGCCAGGAAACAAGCCAAAGACAGACCGGCAAATGAGCCAAAGATAGGCCTGGTAATCAGCCAAAGACAGGCCAGGAAATCAGCCAAGGAGAGGCCAGCAATGAGCCAAGGAGAGGCTAGCAAATCAGTGAAAGACAGACTAGCAAATGAGCCAAAGACAGGCCAGGTAATCAGTCAAAGATAGACCAGGGAATCAGCCAACAGCAGACCCGCAAATCAGTCAAAGACAGAGCAGCAAATGAGCCAAATACAGGCCAGGTAATTAGTCAAAGACAGACCAGGGACTCAGTCAAAGACAGACCAGGGACTCAGTCAAAGACAGACCAGGGACTCAGTCAAAGACAGACCAGGGACTCAGTCAAAGACAGACCAGGGACTCAGTCAAAGACAGACCAGGGAATCAGCCAAAGACAGACCAGCAAATCAGTCAAAGACATGTTCAGGAAATCAGCCAAAGACAGACCAAGGAATCAGCCAAAGGCAGACCAGGGAAATCAGCCAAAGACAGACTAGGGAATAAGCCAAAGACAGATCAGGGAATCAGTCAAAAACAGAGCAGGGAATCAGCTAAAGACAGACCAGGGAATCGGCCAAAGACAGACCAGGGAATCAACCAAAGACAGACCAGGGAATCAACCAAAGACAGGCCCTGCAAATGAGCCAAAGGCAGACCACGAAATAATACATTCAAATATTAAATGCAATACTCTGAGGCAATTCTTTCTCAGATTCTAGAAAATTGACAGTGTTAGCTCTACGTGTGTTATTCTCCATTTTATCCACAAAATATAAACTCATTTCGAACCATACTATAGGTTCATTATTAGCCTCAACTTGTATTGTCATCAAATCCCTCATATTACACACTCATTAACATCCACCTCTGATAAGTTCATTATTAACCCCCAGATCATTATTAACTCTGTAGCTCTCCACCTTTTACATGTGAATTGTCCTGATTTCATCCTAGACCCCTCAGTCTTGAGCACCGTTCCACCGCAGAGAGACTTTACTGCCATCAATGCTGTGCGGCTGGTGGGGGTTGTTCTGGTTCTCAGCTGTTTGGTTCTGCTACTGTGGAAGGGGAGAGACCAACGCATGGACATCCCCATGAACGGAGAATCACAGGTACAAAGCTGAAAAAGGAGATTGGGCTTTGGAGGGGGCAACACGTGCATTGCAGTAATTGTGTTTGCATGGAAAGTGTGAGCTGTGGTGGTGGAACTTGCACTTGTTTGTCTGTTTCTTCTGATTGGCGTTTCCCACCGTCACCCTCCCTCTGCCCTGTCTCGATTGAGATCTAGGTCAGGGGCGGTCTGTGGGCTCATCTCTCTTAAAGGGCAGTGGAGAGGATGCCCCCTGAGCACTTTTTCATGGCACAGTATTACCTTCTAGGAGGTTGTAAGTTATTCCTTTCCTTCCTATTGAAACATCCAGGAACTCTTTGCGTTGCCTGGGAACTCATGCACCACAAATACAGGCAGTTTCACTGCTATTATACAATTAAGACCCCAAGTTATTACTGATTAGTAGCTTAATTAAAAAATAACCAGATATCATTAGAACAGATATTTTCTCCAATTAATAATTCAGGTGTGCTATGTTAGTAATGGTGTCCCTAAAATGTCTTCAAAATGTGGAGGGTCATTTACTGCAAATAGCAATATTCTTAATGTCTGATCGGCAGCTTGTTGATATATATTTCTTCTGGAGAGAAGCAAGCACTAAAGTTATGACAGAATCACACACTGAACCACTAGGCTTATTATAGGCTGTTATTCCAAAGTGAATATGAAGACACACACTCTCACTTGCAGCCCTTTCATCTTAAAAGGTAATAACCACCATGTTTTATTTCCATAGGAAAACTCACATTGACACCTTGATGAAAAGATGGTGGATGGTGTGTCTTATCCGTAAAACCTGCTAATTCGAAGAATGTAAGGGCACACTCACCTGTCACACCTTATCCTTTGGCAAGTGATTTCATTTTCCGTGCTCGCAATCGTTTCTCAAAGTATCCAAAGCCAGGAGCACAAGGTGGTCGAGGTAAAGGTGACATCATGAAAAGTTGGAATCATTTGAGCCATTCGTTTGAAGCCTGGACACTTTTAATATTAATAAAACTACAAAAAGATAAGACACAGGACCTCCTCAAAAAGGAATTTATGACAAAATAAAAGCAAGTATATTTATGGTGCCGCGTCTATTTGTGATGCAGGAGATGGTTAAACGTCAACCAGTGTTGCACATATTGAGGGTGATCTTTAAATAACATGTGATCAGTGCATCTTGTCTCCTGTAGGAGAACCTTTGTTTTTGTGAACAGTAAAGCAGGTGATCTTTGACCTTGTATAGATTATTGGGGATCAAATACAATAATAACAAATATATACACATTACTGTTTGTCAGCGTATTTCTGGGCCATCCACAGAAAGCTACAGTGCTCACTAAAGGAGATAAACAGGGTACTTTCAATTTAGACGGAATCCTAAGGAGGGGGTGGGGGTTAATTAAAACGTAAGTCCATGTTTTATCATGTTTCAAATAAAGTGACCTTTGCCTTTCTACAGCTTCTTTCCAGAACTTTGTGGATTTCTTGACCTACTGCAAACATTGATCTTAACCTTTTTTCTGTGACACCTTTGTTTTTGGTCCAGAATGTAGGAGAACCCCAATAATGAGGGCAATCCCAGTGGTTCAATGGCTGCAGAACTAGAGACATGTGAATACCAAGGGAAGTTATTTGATATCTTAGGCAATAACCTGCTCCTGCAACCAGTGCAATGGATCCGTCTAAAGCTCTAGGAATTGTTGACGTCAACGGAGGTCGAGGAAATGCAAAGCTTCCCTGTATTTTACACTTACACCACAGATTCTTCTAACATTATTCCAAATGGGTTTCTCTGGGTAGGGATTCCTTTAGGAAAACTTAAGCATGATTCTGGTCTGGAACCTTGTTTCATCATAAATCAAGAAACTCAGTGTGGTGATGACTGCGTCTAATCTTGCACTTGCGGCACATTTGTCAGAAGGTGATGTGGATGGCAAAGTCTGTGCCGGTGCGCATCTCTCTAAAAGGTTAACGGTGTGCTAAGGTGACTATTCACTTTTGATGTATAGGTATCGGCTACTAGGAAAGCGTGTGAATATTAGAATCGTTATTTCAAGTCAAAGAACTACCATTCAAAATGGTCACAGATTTCAGAAATGTGTTTTATTTCTAAATTTCAATGGGGAGGGCATTTGGACATGGACTTGCAGTATGTTGCATTTTTCAAAGTTTATTTTCATTATCACTTTCAACCAGAATATAAGAATGGAAAGTCTTAACCAGTTAACTAGTCTACATTGGAGTGTGCGATTGCTATCCTATGTATGAATAAGAAATGCCAATAAACACATGTTACATTGGAATGTTTCCACCCAGTCTTTTGTTGTTCTGTTGGTGCTTATGTGATCATGTAAAGAAGCCAGTGGTCACGAGGGCCTATGGTAACAAAAATGCACCGAGGTTACCAGATTGTGCCAGCGAGGTATGGGAGCAGACAAGCACATCAGGGAAGAACCTTGCATTTTTAAATCACTTTTTTCCCATACAACAAATGCTCTACTTTCCTGTGTATAGGCCAGAATAGAGCAATGAGACTCGATGAAAGGGACTTGAAGTAAGACTTATAATACAGTTTTGTTTTCTGCAATGCCAAAATAGTCTTCATGGTTAAGCTGAAAAAGAATATACTACATAGTTAGACTCCCCAGTGACCAATATGGTGGCCAGGAAGGGTCTGAAAAGACTCTCTTTAAACCCCCATATCACAAAAGCCCCAAAAGGATGTTAAGGTTTAGTTGAAAGCTATCATCAAAGGATCTTTCATCTGTGTTTTTGAAAGAATTGTGGGAATCAGGATATATGTCTTTGAGTTACAGCCAGACTAGCTATCATGAAAACATTGGCAGCCTAGTCAAAAATACTTGGAAAGTAGGTATGGAGGCCCTCCCTGACAAAGTTCACTGTAAGATGTGTTCACTTTCTGTACAAAGGTTTGCCAGCTCAGGTAGGAAACAAAATGATAAAAGTGGATGCTGAAAGGGTGTCCCTAATTACGCGCACACCAGAATCAATACACCCCTCTAGGGAAATAAGGCAAAAGGCGGTCTTGTAAGGATAACAAGTTTAATCTTACAAATGAGGATGGTAGCAAAGGACTCTGCTGCCTGAACGGTCTTCTCCTGTCCCTCTGCCATTCCTTTTCTTGCCAGAGTGGTCCCAAGCAGGGGTTTATTTAGGTCCAGCTTGCCACTGGTAATGTCACTGGAGCTTTATCATGGCCTCATCCCAATCCGTCCTTTTTCCATAATAGCGATGCTCCAAAGCCTCCTTTCTTCCTTGTCAGCGGTTTTGTCCGGGCATGCTGTTCTACATTTTGCTAGCTATGCAAAAACACACTGTAGGTCATGCTTTCCTCCATTTTGCTAATGATGCAAAAACACACTGCGGCCCTGCAGACTTCTACAAACCTTGAGGCCTAGCCCAAAGAAAACTAAATATTGTTATCTATTTACAAACATTTTTAATTCATTCTATCCATATTTCACTCATCCTGCTCACGTTATCTGGGTCCTGTAGTTTCCTCCACAATTTAGACTTATAATTTTTATCTCTAAATGCATTTTGCCACACAAAACATGTGAGACCTATTTTTAACCTGCATGGACCCTTGATGGACAGTGGACACCTGGAGAGTCAGTTTGTGCTGAAGAACACTGCACACTTAAGCACCTGTGGTCTATTTAGATCCCACAGGCCGCATTCCTTCTGGGGAGGAGGGGGAGTTTTACTCCTCTACAGAACTAACTAAGCTTTTAAAATGCATGGGATCTGACATTACAAATCTATCAACTAATAGTTAATTGCGCCTTATATATAGACAGTGGGCATCATTACGAGTCTGCCGTGCTGGAATCCGGTGATTCCGTAACGACGGTGACTCTGCTTCCGCTTCCGCAAGGTTGCGGAAAGAAGGGCTGATTCAGTCATGTGGGTCACGCGAAACACAGTGAGGCGGAAACGGAGTCACCGCCGTCATGTAAACACCCACGCACACGGACTTTACGCCACAGAAAACGGTGCAAAACCGGTGTCCGCCCCCGCCGGCACAGAAACACCGGAAGCGGAAATAACATGACCGCGGGAAAAAAAACGGAAATAGAGAGGCGACCATTATATAAAGCACAATCCACTGCCATCCTCAGACACCACAGGTCAGATCCCCTCCCTGAGACTGACAACTCATCAAACATCATCATGGCATCCAGGATCCCAGCACGCAGAGAGCGAAAGCAGCGATTCAGTGAGGCTGAGCTCACAGTTCTGGTGGAGCACATTGTTGAGCATGCGGAAATGCTCTTTAGTGCAGAACAGCGGCGCGCTACTCAGCAACACCGCAAGGAGGTGTGGGCGGAGGCAGCACGCAAGTGCACAGCGGTCGGTGTGACCACACGCTCTGTGAAGGACTGCCATAAGAGGTGGGATGATCTCAGGCTCCGGGTGTGCAACCTCATCACTGCACACCGCCAACACAGCACTGGCACCGGTGGAGGCCCTGCATCCCCCTCAAGTTGCAATCGTGGGAGGAGCGCTGCAGCAGTGTCATGCACCTCAAAGGCATCCACGGCATAGGAGAGGCAGCAGTGAGCCCACCTGCAGATGCTGGTAAGTGCACAGAGTACAAAGCCATAAGTGTGTATGGGAGTGACCCAGTGGACCCACTCACAATGCCCCCCCCCCCAAACAGGGCAGGAGTGACCCAATGGACCCACTCACAATGCCCACCTCCCCAAACAGGGCAGGAGTGACCCAATGGACCCACTCACATTGCCCCCCTCAACCAGGGCAGGAGGGACCCAATGGACCCACTCACAATGCCCCCCCCAAACAGGGCAGGAGTGACCCAATGGACCCACTGACTGGCCAGATGACAAGTACCACATCCCCAAAGCAGAGACACACACACCCGAGTGCATCAATAGACACAAGTGTGTACATGCAAGTGGTCATGGATTGTTATGTTTGATGCATGTGATGGACACATTTAGTAACATCACACAACTAACAGCATGCCCTCTGTATCCCCACAGTCGTGACAAGTGACAGCGACGATGGCCAAGAGGCAACGCAGCGGCCACATGCACGCGCCCAACGCAGCACTCCTGCCCAGGAGGATGACGCTAGCTGCTCCGGCACACAACCACCGGCTGCATCAGGCACACCGGCTGCATCAGGCACACCAGCTGCATCAGGTACACCAGCAGATGCCACCATCCCCATGCAGGCACCCACCCTGGCCCCGGATGATGATTCGCAGCCCATCTGCACAGCTGAGGAGGCTGCATCGAGTGATGGAAGTGCCCCGGCCATGCAGGCCGAAGCTGTACAACAGGGTGAGGGGGACAACATGGATGAGCTGTCACCCATCCAAGGCCTACAGTTCCGCCCCCAAGAACTGCATAGCCCCATGTGCTCCCCAACTCCCTCCATGGTTGAGCTCAGTACACGCTTGCAGCACATCGAGCAACAACAGGCCACCCTGACGCAGCTGGTGGAAAGACAGCTGGAGGAGGCCAGGCTGCAGAGTGAGAGCAATGCTACGTCGGTGAGTCGGCTCTCCAGGTCGATTGGACGATTTGCAGCCACCATTGTCACCCTGGCACGCCATGTCAGGGAAGGGAACAGTGTGTAATCGAGCATTGCTGAGTCAATGTTGGTAGCCCAGCAGGCGTTTCAAGAACGCTTGCCCATAGTCACACCGACAGTCACCTCAGCCAGCACTACCCCATCCAGCTCTGCCACTGGCAGCACACGGAGGCGTTCTAGTCGGCTGACTGGACCCGCCAGCAAGGACACGCATGCACATAAGCGCCCCCGCAAATAGTGGCATGTGGGGAAGGTAGTCAACATGACATTTAGGGACACCATGGGTGTAGGGGGGTGGGTACTTTTGGGTGGTGGGGGAGGTCCATTAGGGGGTTATTTGTTTGGGGCCTGGTTGGGGGTGGGTACGTTTGGGTGGTGGGGGAGGTCCATTAGGGGGTTAGTTGTTTGGGGTCTGGTTGGGGGTGGGTACGTTTGGGTGGTGGGTGGGCACGGGTGTACAGCTTCCCTACCCAATGCACTTTCTTTACTGGTTTATTGATAATACAACACCTTTGAAAACTACCATAATGAGTGGACATCTGTCATTTCATTAGCAGACAAAATAAATTTATTCACCGGCATCGCCATGTCCATGCTTTGCTGTCAATGTGCAGTCTCTCAGAAGTAAATGCGAATGAGTGTATCCTATGCTTGTGGGCCATCTTGCGCACCCCCGGGAGGGTGTGGAGCCACCCCATCCCCATCTTCATCCTCTGCGTCTGGAGGCAGCGGAATGTTCCTGCGCAAGCATAGATTGTGCAGCATGGCACACACAAGCACAATTTTACCCGTCTTCACTGGGCTGTAGAGCAGTGATCCTCCAGATCGGCTCAAGCAGCGGAACCTGGCCTTCAGTAGGCCAAATGTCCTCTCAATCATGCCACGTGTGCGGAAATGTGCCCTGTTGTACGCCTCCTCATGCCTGTTCCTTGGCCTCCGTACAGGCGTCATCAGCCATGGCGTGAGTGCATATCCAGCATCACCTACATGGGATGGAAATGTGTGGGACATGTCAGTGTTTGTGGTATCATCTCTTGATCAGATGCAGTGCAATCTTGTGTCATCATTCATTCATCCATATGGGCCAAGCAGTGGTCGGACGGGTGGGTGATTGCCATTCATGGTTAATTGTTGTAGATGGTGGCATTTGGACGTTGCCCTATTACTTGCTGTGCATATGAAGTCGACCTTGTGGACAATAGTGGTTGGTAAGTAAGGCACTGTGCAATGACGTGCACACATGGAGGAGTCAATCTATGGGCTGTGATGATTTGGCTGTTGCAGGATATCTCATGTGCAGCCGTCATGTGCATTGGGGGGCAGTGGTGCTAAGTGTGGGTGGCTGGATTGAGTGGATAAACTTGTATGGCCTTGTGGTAACATTGGTCATATGTCTCATTTGGCAGGGTGTGTATGGGCAAACTTTGCCAATCTGTCATGTGTAGCTTTGTAATGTGTGGGTTATGCTGACCGTCCATTACATGGGCCAGGGGGTGATGCATGTGCAGTTGTAGCAGCCCACTTACACAGGTCATTGGCCTGGGCACACAACACACTTCCACAGGGCCTGTGCATTGGCAGTTGGATTCACCCAATAGCCATGTGCTTTGTCCAGAGTAGCGCTCCATGTAGCGTGGCAATGTGGAATTCCGCTGGACCATTGAGTCATGTGTTGACCCTGGGAAACGTGCGCAGCAATGTGTAATCACCAGTCCGGCATTACATACCATCTGTACATTCAGTGAGTGGTACTGTTTCCTATTGCGGTACACCATCTCCATTGCACGTGGTACTGTCAGCTCTATGTGGGTGCAGTCTACTGCACCTATGCAATTTGGCATGACTGCAATGGCATGGAAGGCTAACTCGGTGTCACGACTCGCTCCCTTCGCTCCCGTTCCCGCCACTTGGGGGCATGTTTTGGGGTTTATTCCCTACTGGACATTTCCTCCGAACCTAATGCTACAGTGCTGTGATGAATTGGGAGCGCTAAAACCTTATTTTCCAAGTTACTTCCCTTCCGGATCCATTCCAGGTTTTTGGCAGCCAGCATGCTACTTTGATCAAATGACTATGCTTCCCAGAATGCCTGGCTCACTGCTTCACCTCCTCCCTTGCAGGACAAGGTTGGGTGGAGGATAGGCAACACCTGTGGCTGCAGGTGCAGCAGGCGGCACACCTGAGGGGTGTGCTCGTTAAGCAGCTTTAGAAGCCTCAGTTTGCTTCAGTCCAGCGCTGGTCATCGTTGCAGTGTTCCTGTTGTGACTGGTCCCTTGTTCCTTGTTCCTAGCTTTTGTCCCTAGTTCCTAGTTCCTGTTCCTTGTTCCTCCGCCCTGGATTTCGGATTCATGTGCTTAATTGATTTCTGCTTTCTGGATTTCCCTTTCTGTCTTCCTCTGTCTGCAGGCAGCCTTTCTCTGTGCTTTACCCTTTGATGCAGCCCAATTTGCCTGTGTTTTCCGTTTCTTTGATGCTGTCCTTTGCTACTGAAAAACTTGATGCATTAGTCTTTCCATTTTTAGATTTAGCTTCCTGCCTTTTCTCCTTGGATGGGTGGGAAAGGTTTCCTTTTGTGATATCATTTTCCCTGCTCCTGATCCTTACTTTCTATTGGGATCCATTCCATGTTTTCCGTTGCACTTCTGCATTTATTTCCCATTTGATTATCTAGGTGGGGGGTGCTGTTGTTAACTAGTCCCTGTGTGAATGCCTTTTGTTTTCCTCACTATTTCTTTAATCACAATTCCTACTTGCTCCTTGACTTAGGTCTTAGGTATTTAGTTATCCTCCACCCATTGTTGTTATAGCCTTCTGGGTCCCTGTTTGATCAACTGGGTTCGTGGGTTTACTGACATTCAAGTGGTCTTTCCGGTTCTCGTGAGTACTGTTTTTAATTTCCTTATTCAGTATCATCCAGAGCGTCAGCACACAGATCCTGTCCTTGCTTGCCCTCTACGTGGGCTTAGCGCTGTCAGTATCTGTAATAGCATAGAGGGTAAGGAGTTTGCCGACTTTCCTTTCAGTCATAAGGAGGTTCTAAATGCTTACCCCACATCCCTTTTCATATATTGGTATTTTTGTTTCACTCTATCTGCACTCCTGGGTTTTAGTATATATGAGTCGTGGTTCTTGTGTGCACGTTGTTTGATTCAAAGTTATTCACTGTGCGAATTTGTGTACATTTCCCTTGCCATATTCGCTGCCTTTGTACTCACCTGATTAATCCTGATACTTGGTGGCAATGACCTCTGTAAGTGTACGGGGTAGGGCGATGTGTTCCGAAACATGGCGCAGCAGGGCATCCAGTACCTGTCCCAATATTTTTGAGAAACAGGGTTGTGAGAGTCCGTGCAGCTCACCAACTGTGTGCTGATAAGTTCCGGTGCCTAGAAAATGCAGTACTGACACCCCCTTCAAGGGGGGGGGGGGGATTGCGGTCGAGATGGCAATGTGGCTGCTGATGTCGTCCTCAATCATGGTGGTGATGTACATGATTGTTGGATGGTCCAGCCGGTATAATGTGTGGATCTGTCCTGGGGTCAGGTTCCAGGGTGAGGCCCTGATGCGGGGTATTGCAGGCTGCCTGCGGGGTCGTGCCAGCTGCACAATTGGGTTTGGCATGGGTGCAGGGTTTGCTAACTGCCGCCTGCGCCTCCTCCGCCTCCGCCTCATCCTCCTCTGCACCATTACTGCCACCATGTGCACTGCTGCCTGTAGGTTCAATAGTCCCAGTCCCAATGCTGCCGCTGCTACTGCCTGTATAGTTGTGTTTGGAGTTGGCCTGGGTGTGGGTGTGGCCCTTTTGTGGCTTCCCAGCGACCTGCTGGGTCCAGCTGGGCTCATTTGGGGCCCCTGTGGCCTGATTCGGCTCACCTGGTACTGTTTAACGTCATGTTCGCGGTGGCGCCGATACCGCCTCCGTGGCCACGGTTTTTCCACCATTTTATGGCGGAGTTTCCATGTCTGTGGCACTCGTGATGCCCATGGTGTTTCGCGTTTCTAGTAACTGGGGAGTTTTACCTCCGACGCATTTTACGGATCCCTTAACTCTGCAGCGGCGGTTTGTGGTGGTGGTTTGTCCGGGATCGTGGGTTGTGATTACACGATCAAGGAAACGGCGCCGGTATGGTTTTACCGGTGGTGTTAAGTCCGGGTCGGCGGACTCGTAATGAGGCCCAATAACTACCTTCTTCAGTGCTCACCTATGTCTATGTGTATGTGATTATGCTTGCATGAGAGAGCCTTTCTCGTGCCACTCCTCCCCTCTAGTCCATTATATTGCCTTAAAGATGTCTTGCCTAACTCTAAAGTGCTTGGGGGTTCAATAGGACCCTTGTTCCTTCCCAACATTCCCCCCTTTCGTTACTTCTACAATATCTAACTAATCCCCATCTGACATATCTACAACCCCAAAAGTATCAGTTTGAATTTCACTGTTTATTGTATGGCAAGGCGCATTAGAACCCCCACTTGATACCATCATCTTTGCACTACTAGGTACTACACGGACACAACATCGGAGACCCAATTGGCACATGCTTGTTTATTGTTTGTTTGTTTATTTATTTAATATAGTGCACAAAACCCAGAGGTAACCGGGTGCAACAGAGAACAGGAAGATAAGATTACATAAAACTTAGTTACAAGGTAAGTTACAGGATGTTGATCGGGCATATATACAAATATACATATAGTCAATTACATTTCAGGTCAGTTTATGTACATATATACAGTTAGAAAGGTTAAGGCTTGTTGGTGTGCGGAGGTATGGTTCAGTTAAGGGGGTCGTTGGATCGTAACCAGGTAAGAATATTTCGCCTAAAGTTGTAGTAGGATTGGTCAGTTCTGATGTTGAGTGGGTGGGCGTTCCAGTGTTGGGCTGCCATGACAGGGAAACTGCTGCCGCCCGTTTTCTTTTGTCTGAATTTGGGTACCTGTAGGCAGTAAGAGTTGGTCGTTCTGGTGGGTCGGATGGATGTTCTTTTTACTATTCTGGGTGTGAGGTATGGGGGGCTGCGTTGTTTAAGCATTTGAAGGTGAGTGATGCCGTTTTTAGTGAGATGCGGTCGCAGATTTTAAGCCATTTGTGTTCTCTTCTTTTGTTGGATATGTGTTCCTTGTATGGTATGTTAAGGGCTGTCCTGAGTGTGTTGTTCTGCAGTGTTTGTAGTTTGTCAGTGATGTATTTGTTGGCTCCTAGGTACATGGCATTGCAATAGTCGAGTCTGGAGAGTATTAGGGCATTGGCGATGATGATGCAGCTGGCTTGGGAGAGGAATGCTCTGCTTGCCCTGATGAGCTTGCACGTGTAGGCGGTGGAGGATGCTAAAGAGTTCACTTGTTTTTTTAGTGACAGGGCTGAGTCGAGGTGGAAGCCTAAGGTTTTCACTGATTTAGCAACTGTGATAGTGTTGCCATCAATGTTAAATGCCTTGTAGTCTGAGCTGAGTTTTTTTAGGTTGGCATTGGAGCTGAGGAGCAGGATTTCGGTTTTCTCATCATTCAGGCATAGGCCATGTGTGGCCATCCATGCCTGAATGATGAGGTATATTTTGTTTACCAAGGCCGTATCTGAGTTAAAGTTGCCCGAAAGGGGTATGAGGATCTGGGTGTCATCTGCATAATTAGTGTATGTGACACCCAGTCTATCCAACTTGTCAAATAAGGGCTTGGTAAAGATGTTGTAGAGGGTTGGGGAGACGCAGGAGCCTTGGGGGATACCGTAGGTTATTTTGATAGGGTCTGCTGAGGCTAATGAGGAGAATACTCTCATGGTTCGTTTGTCCAAGAATGATTGGATCCAGGCTATGGCTTCTTTGGAGAAATGGACTGCCGAGGCCAGGTATTCGCACAGGATTGTGTGATCTACCAGGTTGAAGGCCGCCGATAGGTCGAGGAGGAGAAGCATGGCGGTGTTTCCTTTATCATTAATCTCGTTGATCTGGGTTTTAAGATCGATTAAGGCGGTTTGTGTGCCGTGCTGCGGTCTGAATCCAGATTGGCGGGCACCTAGGAGTTTGTGAGTTTCTAGGTATTGCTGGATTTGCAGGTATGCTACTCTGTCTATTATTTTTAGCAGGAAAGGCACCGTGGTGATGGGCCTGTAGTTGGTGGGGATAGCGGGGTCTAGGGTTTGCTTCTTGAGGAGTGGCAGAACCCAGGATTGTTTGAGGTTGCTTGGTATGGTGTTGGAGGAGAAGGATGCGTTGATCAGTTTGGTTATAAAAGGGGGCTAAGTCCCTGGCTGCGTCCTTTATTATCTGGGGTGGGCAGTTGTCGCCTTTACAGTTGGATGGTTTGAGAGAGGCGATTACTTTTTCTGTTTCTGGAATGGAGATTTTAACAAATTTGAAGAGATTTGGGCAAGATGGGTTCGCTATTTTGGCCTGGTTGTTCGGAGATGGGGCGTTGGTGGCTAGGGCGTCTTTTTTTAGAGCGATTTTGGTTTGTAGAGTTTTAATTTTGTTAGTTAGGGCGTTTTGGACGCTGGTACACCATTGTTTGTCTTTTGTTATGTTGTCTGGTGGCGGTATGGGGGATTCCAGTTCCCTTAGAATGCAGAAGAGAACCAAGAAGAACACGAAGAAGAACACGAGAAGAGAACCAAGAAGAACACGATAACAGGCACCAGTATCTTTACTGCTGCCCGCAGCCATGACGGGACCCAATCAAAGGCAAGCGATAGCCAATCCATGTTCTGAACTCCACCTTCTTTCTTCATTTCAACACCTAGATTGTGCACCGCCTCAATGATGTGGGAGTGACCCATTCTCTGCATCCTACGGGGGAACAAATGTGCAGGAGCTGCTTCCCAACTTTTTACACACTACTCCTTCAATGGCTGTTAACAAATCCAGCATATAACGGTTCTCATCGTCATGAGTCACAATGCACGGAGCTCTACTTTGATGGCATTGAACCCATTCTCTGTATCATTGGCGAGCTGCTCTAGCTCCCATCGGACGATTTGAACCCACGTGGCGTTAGCAGCTGCTTGTACCCCTGGAGCCAAAAAAGATGAAAAGAAAGTCTCTGCTGTGCTAAAAAGTGGATACTCGTCAGGTATTCCCCTGAGCAGTGCAGAAGAGTCTTTTGAGATATAGTTCGATCTCTTCTTTCTTTTCAACTGTTGAAATCGTTCTTTTTCTAGCAGCATATGAAATTCTTGTGTGATCTGCAAGTCTCTTTCCTCTACCTTTCAAAGACTGCTTACCTGGGGAATTGTTACGATTTGTTCTCTCCGGATTCAACACGGAACAACAGTGCTTCTCCGCCCAGTGATTCTGGCTATCGGCTGGTACCTTGAAAGTAGTAACCGCATCGGAACACCTAATCATTGCGGTTCACTCCACGCAAGACCCAGGATCCGGTCATCGCAACCCATCAGGCAAAAGGATCTACTACAGGGTTTTTTCTGCCAGGAGGCTTTTTCCCTGTCTGGGGTCTGCTCCCGGGGAATCCACGATATTAGGTGGACTATGCCCGAGAACGTGGCCTCCAGAGGAGCTCGCCCTTATTTGCATGAAAAGAAGAAGGACCAGAAAGTAGGAGAAAGGGCAAAGAGCAGGAGAAGAAAGAAAGTAGACCCACAGGATAGCTCTACAGAAGACCCAGGTGAGGAGGAATGGAGGGAAGAGTCGTCTGAGTCGGATACTAAGGCACAGTCCCAATGCAGGGAACTTTTTAAAGTCCTAAAAGAGTTGGAAACTATTAAGCATAATAATGCTGATACGGTCGTCAGAGATGCCGAGTGGTGTAACTCAGTACAAGAGGCCATGGACTCTTAACTTAAGAAAATTAAAGACGGATTGCTTTATCTAACAAAACTATTACCCGGAAAGATCCCAATACCACAAATCCAATTCACATGGAGTGGAAATCGGAAGAACTATTTACCTTCAAGCCTATATGCAAAGCTGAACTAACATTGATTATTGAGAAACTTAAACCCTCAAATTGCAAGGGGGACATATGTCCCACCCTAGCTATTGAAGCTTGTTCTTCCGCTCTCTATAGGTTTGTGAATGCCTCATTCAGGGAATGCTGTGTGCCTACAGGTATCATAAATTCTTGGGTAACACCCTTATTGAAAAAACCAGGGCTACCACAAAGCGATCCTCTGAATTATCGACCCATCTCGATTTCTCCCTTCCTTTTGAAAATTCTGGACAGGGTCGCATATTTGCAAGTGCTCACCCATTTGAGATTGCATAATGTATTGAATTAGTGGCAATCCGGATTTAGAGAAAGTCATGGAACGGAGACAGCTTTGCTGGACTTGAAGTCCAGACTTCTCCGGCATATGGATCAGGGGGATGACAGCATGCTGATGCTTCTGAACCTGTCTGCCGCTTTCGACCTGGTAGACCATACAACCTTGGTCACCAGTTTGAAGAAGGTAGCAGGTTTTGCCACCTCAGTGGCACAGTGGGTTAAATTCTCTCTCTGTGGACGTCAGTGGAGGGTGAGTAGTGCTGTGACCGATGCTGATACTAAAAAGTTGGCCCATGGCGTACTGCATGGGGCTTGTCTTTCCTCCATGTTTTTACAATATTTTTACAGTGCTGTGCCTGGATTTCCTAGACATTAATGGCATCGAGTTTACCAACTACGCCGATGACACTCAATGTGTCATCCCTCTCCCAGGTGTCTTTGCAGAAGACGATGCCAACATTAATAGGATCTATGGCCTAATTCAAAATTGAATGTGTACTAATGGCCTTTCTCTCAATACTAGCAAGACAGAGCTGATGCTAGTGGGAACGATACCAAAACACGTAAGTTGGAAGAACAGTACGCCCAACTTCAGATTGATGGTTGTACTATCGAGATAAATAAGAAGGTTAAAACTCTTGGGGTTTACCTCGACGGCAACCTGAACATGAAAGCTCAGGTTAGCAGTCTGGTTGCCTCAGATGCATATTATATTAAGCTTCTGTCCCATGCGCGGCCCTTTCTCTCCAAAGCAAGTCGGGAAACCCTTGCACGTGCGTTAATGGGATCAAGAATTGATTACTGCAGTAGTCTACTGACTGGCCTACCTAAGTGTGAGGTTAATAGGCTACAGGTGATGCAAAATAATGCAGTCAGAGTTATTGTGGACCGTAGTAAAAGGGACCACATTTCAGATGCAAGCAGGGATCCACATTGGCTCCCAATCAAGGAGAGAATGTGTGTTTCCACTTATGCTAATCATGCATAAATACTTGAAAAGCACAGCGCCAGCATATCTCAAAGATAAGCTAGTACTAAAAACCAGTAAATACAATCTAAGATCCAATAACTGCTCTCAACTAAAAAATCCTGTATGTAGGCGGACACAGGTGAAAAATTGAGCCTTCTATACTGCTGCTCCAGCATTATGGAATGGATTACCTCTTAGTTTAAGAGCCGAAACCTCTGTCACGGTTTTCAGGAAAGGACTGAAGACCCTCCTGTTTAATTAGTGAGATGCCCCTCTGTGATCGGGTCAGTGACAGAGCTGTTAAGACGGATTGGTGGGCAGACGTTCAGAAGGCCAGCCTAGTTTCTTGGAACAGGGTAACCTTCTGGACAAGCCAGATGAATCATGGTAGCTATGGCGGCGGTCAAGACTAGGTCTCAGGAGGTGTGAGGGTGACTGAAAGACCTCAATGAGCACACAGACCAAAGGACACTTACAAATCACTCCCAGTCAGGTGTTTATATATATTACAAATACAAATACATTTATTTCAAGGCCTTTGAAGTTATACACACAGTAATAATCACAGTAATACTTTTAGATCAATACAATCCTATCCACATACATATATCCAAGACCAAGTGGCCTAAAGAGTTCATGCACAAAATGGGTCCACAACCTACAAAGGGAAGGAAGCAGGTAGTGCAAATAGTCTTTAGGCAATTCTGCAGTAATCACAGGCCTAATTGAGAGGCAGTCCAATCCCTAAGATGAGGGGAGCTTATTGCTAAAATGTACTTGCAATGCAGGCGCACGTGGTAGTGCAGATGGGCGAAACAGGTTATTTTGTATGGTCTGTAGCAGCTCTGGAAGGCAGGTGAGGTGATGCAGAATAAGTTCCCACTATTCGAGGAAGGTCTCCCCAACAGGGCAGAGCAGGTTCCATGACTTGGGAATAGCTCGATAGCACAGGCTATCTGTGAAAAGGAGAGGGGCCCTTAGGGGCCACTTGTACTTAAAATGGGTTGGATGTGCTAGTGGCCACTGGTAAGGGTTGCTAGTACTCACCGACTCCTGGCGCACTCCGGACCAAACTTCGGCAGTCGAGTCCAATTCTGCGGCTCTGCGGCTTTCAGCGACGAAGTTACAGTGTTGATTCCCAAATGGGACAGTGGCAATTTCTCCGCTCCTGGTGGATGGATCAGGCCAGTTTCACTGCAGCAAGAGGGGCACAAAAGCAGCGCACCTGCAAAGTTCGTCACCACGACTGGGCGACAAGGTAACCGTGTTCACTCCGGATCAGGCTCTCTCTCTTTACTCCAGACCTGGGAATGCCAAGTGTACGAAATTCGGTGTGGAAGTGCCGTGAATACAGAGCTAACGATGTACCAAGTTTCAAGGGTCTCCTAAAAACGGCGGTGTGTTTATGCTGTGGGGAGGTATCTCTGTGGAACTTGACTCGTTTCTTACTTGGGTCAACAACCAAAAACAATGTATTAATTCACTATGAGTTTTAGCGACAACAAGATCTCATTTTTAGATCTTGAGATCTACAAAGATGCTAATAACAAATTTGGCACGACTTTGTTTAGAAAAGCCACGGATAAAAACACATTACTATTGTTTGAAAGCTTTCATCCACAATCTCTGCGGCAAAATTTGCCGTTTGGACAGTTCCTACGCGTAAGAAGAAATTGTACCCATAAAGACGATTTTGAGAAGAACAGTAAAGATCTATCAACTAGACTTAAGGCTAGAGGTGTCAAGGATGGCACTCTATTAAGAGTGGCACAGGACACCCAGAAGAGTTTGGGTGCTGAAATAAAGTGGACAGACAAGTACACACACAGCAGAACGGAAATAGAACGAAGAGTAGGAAAGAGTAGCAAGGGAAAAGGTACAGAATGGATACCCTCTTGGGGTGTATGCAGAATAGGAAAAGAGTATTCCACGAACCTTGGAAATACTCTAGCCTTCTGCACAGTTTGCTATAACAGAGGCCCACGCTGTTTGCTCATGACTTGGAACAGCAGCTATGGGTGTCTGTAATGTAGAAACAAGACAAAGGAAAGGGCAGAGGTTGACTGATGGGGAACCAACAGACAAGCTCTGAACAAAAGGGTCGACAAACGGTACAAGAGATGTTACAACAGACAAATCCAGGAAAGGAGGTGATAGCAAACTAGCAGAAGGAATAGAAGGGAAAGTCGAGTAACAGGATAGGATAGCAGAGGACAGTAAGGTACAAGGTAGAGAGCTCAGAGGGGCAGAAAGTAGTGAGTAAGCCCACAGGAGTAGGACGGTAAGGTAGAAAGCCAGAGGAAAAGGGTTTAGGGCAGCCGGAGAGAGGTAGGCTGTAGAGCAGGGAGCCCAGAGTACAAGGGCTAAGGCAGCCGGAGTGAGGCAGGCTGTAGAGCAGGGAGCCCAGAGGACAAGGGCTAAGGCAGCCGGAGTGAGGTAGGCTGTAGAGCAGGGAGCCCAGAGTACAAGGGCTAAGGCAGCCGGAGTGAGGCAGGCTGTAGAGTAGGGAGCCCAGAGGACAA
This sequence comes from Ambystoma mexicanum, assembly GCF_040938575.1. Taxonomy (NCBI): domain Eukaryota; kingdom Metazoa; phylum Chordata; class Amphibia; order Caudata; family Ambystomatidae; genus Ambystoma; species Ambystoma mexicanum. The sequence continues at coordinate 833,914,835 of NC_090938.1, read as the reverse complement.
GGGCTAAGGCAGCCGGAGTGAAGCAGGCTGTAGAGCAGGGAGCCCAGAGGACAAGGGCTAAGGCTGGAAAGCAGCAGAGCGAGATCAGCTGCAATGTGGAGAGCCCGCAGGGCAAGGGCGGAAGCTGGAAGGCAGCAGAGCGAGATCCGCTGCAATGTGGAGAGCCCGGCAGGGCAAGGGCGGAGACTGGAAGGCAGCAGAGCGAGATCCGCTGCAATGTGGAGAGCCCGGCAGGGCAAGGGCGGAGACTGGAAGGTAGCAGAGCGTGATCCGCTGTAATGTGGAGAGCCCGGCAGGGCAAGGACGGAGACTGGAAGGCAGTAGAGCGTGATCCGCTGTAATGTGGAGAGCCCGGCAGAGCAAGGGCGGAGACTGGAAGGCAGCAGAGCGTGATCCGCTGCAAAGTGGAGAGGAAGGGAGCCTGGAAGGCTATGGCTGGAGGCAGCAGGGTGGAGCAAGCAACAAGGCAGGGAGCCCAAAAGGCTAGGGCTGTAGGCAGCAGGGTGTAGCAAACAACAAGGCAGGGAGCCCAAAAGGCTGGGGCTGTAGGCAGCAGGGTGTAGCAAGCTGCAAGGCAGGGTCCAAGCAGGAGTGATGATTAACAGCATACAAGGAACCGAAGTCAGAAGCGAAAGGTGGAGATAGGACTCTCAGATGCAAGAGGCTGAGCCACTGCAGGCAGCAGCCTTTATACTGCCTAGCCCAGCACAGAGGCAGGCTAATTGGTTGCACCTGGCGAATCACACCTGCAGGCAATCGGCCACCTCCCTTTCTGTTCCTGGGCTGGTGGAAGCAGGACCAGACTCTAAGGCTTCTGGGGGGTGTAGTTCCATAGAAAACCAATAGGAACGGCCAGGAAACAATGCTTGCGGCCAGGTGCATTATGGTATGCGTAGTTAGTTGACAATAATCATTAAGCAGCAAAGTCCAAATGGAGCATAAATGGATGTGCCCATGGCGCAGGCATGACAAGAGGTTACCCACCTTTTATCGTACGTAGGTCCATGAAAAGAGCGAAAAACACCCAAAGGCAAGATTGTCTTACACCACAACCAAGAGTTACAGAAGACAAGATTACGTGTGTATCCACATTTTCACCGGTTAGTAATGAGCTACGCCGGTGTATCCTGAAAAATTGGAACACTATCAATACCGATGATTTTTCCATCAGTAAACCACGTTTTGCATTTCGGCGTATGCCTAATCTGAGAGACAAACTGGTGCATACTTATACAGCTCCCACAGAAGAAAGGTCTATGACCCAACCAACATTGTGGAATTTACCACCGGTAGTGGGTCATTATACCTGTGGGCATTGCTCGGTTTGCAAGTTAACATCCAATATGAAAGCAGTCGACCTTAAAGGAAGAAAATGGGAATCACGAATTGTAATTCTAAGTGGGTAGTCTATGGTATCAGATGCCCATGTGGTTTACTGTACATTGGGAAAACCAAGAGACCGATTCATCAGAGGATCTGTGAGCACAGATCCTGTGTGAAGAATCAGGTACCGGAGAAACCATTGGTAGCACACTTTAAGAGCGCCCGACATGGTGTGGATGATATTCACTGGTTCATCATTGAGATGATACCCCCCCAACATAGAGGGGGTAACAGAGATTTGAAATTAAGACAGGCGGAACAGAAATGGATCTATTCCCTAGATAGTGTAAAAAATGGGCTAAACATTTCGATTGAATGGTCCCTATTCATTCACCATAAAAAATGAAAAACGTAAAATGGGTGTGATATGGATGTGTAGGAAGACACATATAGTCGTAGTCTGATTGGTTAAACCAAAGTTGGTCTAGGTTTCCTCAAAAGACAATGAATGAGGAGCTCATACAGTATAGAGTATCGACCCCGTCAGGAGGATACAACTCGAGGTTGGGTATAGATACCTAATGATATTCGACACAGACGTCTACATATCTGTCATAGATGTAGAATGATTTGTGGTGCAGATCGATACCATTCGATGTACATGGTGACTCCACACGTATACAAATACTAGTCTGAAGTAAGTACCGACCCAAGTTCCCAATCCCGCTCCATCATGGCGGACGAGGAAGCCAAAGCAAGATGGTTGTCGGTCACGTGAGCGATAAACTAATGGCTTGAGAATATAATGATATTTGACTACACACTTGGAAAATACATAGATAGTGGTGCAGATTGATACCCTATATCTTTTGTTTTCCATGGTTAATCTACATGCATACAAATATGTCTGAAGCAAGTACCGAGCTTATGCACCCGCTCCATCATGGCGGATGAGGGAACCTAAGCAAGATGGTGCAGGTCACGTGAGCGAGAAACGCACGCGATGACGTACGTCTCACGTGAGATAGATCTGCCAGTTATTTTAGATGGCAGCTGGGACGAACTATCCGCTCCAGCGTTCCGAGAGGAGACTAGCGTACGAGAGTTACAAGGGAGACCAGCACAGAGATTATTAGGTAAGAGGGATGCGGGTTGTGTGAAGATTTACTGATGCACCACCATAAGGGAAACCTAATAAGTGCCTTTGTTTGTGTTTGGCCATTTAGATTTCGTAGCAAGAATACAATGCCGAATGTGGTGGAAAACCACTAATCTTTCTCCAGAGAATAAGATCGTGGGGCGAAGTAAAATAGGTAAGCCGCACGAGGTAGAGAGGAAACACGTTTCATTTTTCAAAGAGTAAACTTTTTTACAACACGGATCTCTATTTTGTTATAGATCTTTGGTGTAGGTATCCAAACAGATTGTTGCGCCGCAGCGACCTGCAGTAAAAGTACAGTCCACACCTTTTGAAGCAAGGATAGCAGTGGGAAACTTGCCCTGCTTCTAATAGGTAAGCCCTCATATAGTGCAGATATGTGGAGGGTCAGTAGGTGTTATCTGGTTGGAAACAATAGAACCTACTTGTATAGACTGTAACATTGAGAAAGTAAATAAATGTATAGATCAGAGAGAATCTTAGAGAGACAGATAGAGGCAATCAAGCCCTACGATAGAATGAACATAAAGTGTGGTAAGAGGCGATAAAAAATGGGATAGCGCCTCCTTGAAATAAGTTTGTGGTAAAATAATGAGAATATGCAAAATGTGTAAATATTGAGTAAAGCTGGGAAAGTAATAAGACCAGGAAGAAATGAACCCTGCTGTTTGCATTGATAATGGAGGTGAAGTTGGTATAGATGTGATGTACGACGTGTTATGCACAAAAGAAAAGAAACCATGTTTTTAAGATTCAATGTTTGTTTGTTTTGTAGAAATGTTGAAATTGTGGCAAACTGACACGTGACGATACGCGTGAAAACCAGAACATGTATAAAGACTGAGTGCCCTGAAGATAGCACCAACAGGATATACAGAGCGGATGTATTTCTATGTATATTCGTATGTTTAAGATCTATGTTGGTTCTAGAAACACATTCTTGAAGTGTCGGCACAGCCTTTTTGCCCACAGAAATCAGGGAGGGCATTAGTAACAGTGGTGTTTGAAATATATAAATACCCCATATTTAGGCATAGACAAGGTTTTTGAAGTGTCAGCTTCTATGCCAATAGTGGAAAATGTATGCACAGATATATGTGGTTCACAATGAGTTTGGACCACAATGATGTGTTTTTTTAAAATGTATTGTGAATGTGATGTGTTTTTTGATAAACATTAAAATATGAGTATATTTTTGATAAGTACATGGTTTTTCGCCCCTTTTGTTTGGTTAAGAGGCGAGCATGAGCAAGTGTGTATGCATCTAGGGTGACTCACTCTGAGCAGCAAGGGAATGAAGCTGTATTGTGGGATCCTTTTGAATTTGTGTATTAGAAACAGACATTTCAGCCCACATCCTGGAAGCACACACACACAAGGCATGCAGAAGCCCGTGAAAGCTTGGTGTTTCACGGGAGAATGCATGCCCAAATAAGGACTGAGCCAGGTCGACTCGACCTGGGGAAGGTGAAGGGGCAAGATGGCCAAAGGACAGGACAAAGAACCTTGTGGCATGGCCATTTTGGAGCCAGGCCACCTATTCATGCCAAACGCGGTAAACACGGTTTAACTGGCAGAAAAGGGTTAAAATTACATGAGAAGATAAGCGGTCACAAGCCCTGTCCAAGGCACATCTGTGCTTATCCTAAAAAATCCTTAGAGAGTATCTAGGGCCTTTGGAAATGACTTGTTACATGTTGCAGAAAAGTTGCAACATGGACGAGGACTAAGGGTAACAAAGTCTCCAAGTACTGACTGTCTTTAAGGGCATGTCAGTTTCCCCCAGAGTAAAGTGAGCGAAAAGCCATGGGGAGTGCAGCAGAAGGCTGGGCACCTCTGGAAGTCAGACTATGGTGTTAAACAGCAGCAAAAGGTTGGGGGGTACACAACTGGAGGGAAAATTACACATAAATGGAAATCTTTCCTAACACTAGCCCCTCCCAGACCAAGGACAGGGGGGCATTAATCCACCCCTGGATGAGTCTCATGTTCAGGTCGGTTAAACATTCTGGACAACCCATCAGCATTGCTATGTTGGACACCTGGCCTATGCTCAATAGTGAAGTCGAAGCCTTGCAGACTTATGGACCACCTAAGCAACTTTGGATTCTCTCCCTTCATATTCATTAGCCACTTTAAGGGCTTATGGTCAGTTTGCACAGTGAAGTGGGTCCCATAGAGGTAGGGCCTAAGCTTCCTAAGGGCCCACACAACAGAGAAACATTCTTTCTCTACCGTGGACCATCTGAGCTCCCTGTCCTTAAACTAGCGACTAATGAAGCCAATAGGGTGTTCCTTACCCTTCTCATCTACTTGTGATAGTACAGCTCCTATCCCAGTGTCAAGGGCATCTGTCTACACAATAAAAGTTCTTTGGTAATCAGGGGCCCTGAGGACAGGGGCCTGGCACAAGGAATCGTTTAAGCCATTGATGGCGTTCTCACACTCTTCAGACCAAGTTACCTTCTTGGGTTTCTTAGGAGCTGTGAGAGCAGTCAGAGGGGCAGCTATGGTGCCGTAGTCTGCCATGAAATTTCTGTAGTACCGAGTGAGTCCTAAAAAGGCTCTCACTTCTGTCTGTGTAGTGGGGGTAGGCCAGTCTTGTACTTTACTGGGAAGAGGCTGTATCCTCCCTCCACCTACTTCATGCCCAAGGTAGACCACTGAACCTTAACCAATCTGGCACGTGCTGGCCTTTATGGTCAAGTGGGCCTTGTGAAGAGCCTGTAACACAATCCCAAGGTGTTTCACATGATCCTCCCAGGTGGCACTGAAAACTGCTATATCATCCAGATATGCTAAGCAGAATTCATCCAGCCAATTAAGGACATGATTCACAAGCCTCTGGAAAGTGGCAGGGGCATTCTTCAACCCAAAAGGCATTACCCTGAACTGGTAAAGACCCTCTGGTGTTGAGAAAGCTGTCTTCTACTTGGCATGTTCTGCAAGGGCTATTTGCCAATAGCCTGCGGTGAGGTCAAATGTGCTGAGGTATTTGGAAGCACCCAAAGTATCCACCAGCTCATCTGTTCTTGGCAAGGGGTGGGCATCTGTCTTGGTGACAGCATTTAGAGCCCTGTAATCCACACAGAACCTCAGCTCAGAGGTACCTGCTTTTGAAACCAAAACCACAGGGCTGGACCAAGGAATAGTAGAGGGTTCAATCACCCCAAGATCCAACATTTTGTTGATCTCTGTCTTAATGTAAGACCTTACTTTGTCTGACATCCTGTATCCCCTACTTTTGGTAGGCACACTATATCCTGTGTCAATGTCATGTTCATGCGCGCACCGAGCGGAAGTACCCGGAAGTACCTCTTTGCCTCGGCATGCTCTTTTCCTGCTGCTGGACTGCCTGGAAAACGTTTTGGACTATAATTCATTGCACTTGCCAATGGACTCTGTGAGGAAGGCATACTAACATCTATATGCTTTCCTTTCAATTTATTTAGAGCAATCTTATCCTTGTGGCTAAAGATATTGCTAAGAACTACTATGCCACACCAACCTTTGGGCAGAACCTTTAAAGTCAGCATTCCACGCGCACCAGCACGCGCGCACTGAGAGGAAGTACCCGGAAGTACCTCTTTGCCTCTTCGCCACGTCGCCACGGCGTAGAGGTGTTTGGTTCTCCCGGGTACTTCGTTGCAAGAGAGCTCACAGTGCTTCCTTGTTCACATCGCCCACAGAATAATGATGCTTCACACTTTGAAAACAGGTATGCCGGTCAGAAGCCCATTGGCGATCGTAAAAGAGAAATCTGCACTGCGGCAACGTCCTGCGAGCTATTCATGCTCCATGCCCCGTAGAGGAAAAGTGATCAGTGGGGCTCTTGGGAAATCTGATATCAGAATATGTTGTAACCGACTCAGTGAGTACTGGGCTTAATAGTTCAGAAGCAGGCAATGATGCCCTTCAAGCAGTGTTGCCTGCAATTAATGCTGTAGCGTGTCCTCCCTTAAATATTCCAAATCATTCTGAAAGGACTAATGTGTCTGTGTCGGATACGGCAATGCTAAATAGTTCACCATCTGTTGAGCAGTTCTCACACTCAAGGAAGCCTATATTAGACATTGTAATAAATGAGGCAGTCATTGATTTGGAGGCTAATGATTCTGTCTTTTCGAATAAATTACTCTCGGAAAACTTATCAGGTTCCCCTATTGGGCCTCATCACGAGTCTGGCGCTATTACCGCCGCATTTAAGGGTCTGCCAGATCATGGCCTTGGCAGATTTCCCCCCAGCTTGAGCTGGGGGGAAATCTGCGGCAAATTTGCTGATTTTCGGCGCGATTACCGCCGGCGGTAAATCCGCCAGCGGTAATAGTGCAAATTTTCCTCATTGGGCCCAATGGGGAATGAGGAATTCCCGAATGGGCCCAATGGGCCCAATGGGGAATGGGCACTAACCGCTCCGCCAAACCCGTGATCCGGCGCTAATAGCGCCGGGGGGTTTGGCGGTAGGGCTAATAACGCCACACTAATAGCGCCGACGTTACCGCCCAACTCGTGATGAGGCCCATAATGTTTTCCAAGGTAAGTAACAGCACTGTAGAATCTTGTTCCTCGTCGGTGCACCTCTCGCCAATCAGGCTGAAGACCAACACTCATAGCACGAACACATCTGTGACTATTCTTCATTCCAACAAACTCTTAGAAGTCACATTGCAAGCGATGAATCTCGCAATTCAGGCACTGGGGAATGTCGTTCTAACTTGTGATCAAAAATTACACACGCAAGGGGAAATGCTACAGAAGATTCTCATATGGCAAAACTCTATGGCCTCTCGTTGGGAATCTCAGATGTACATGCAACATCAAATTACAATCCCTAAAGTTGCTGGCACCTCAGTAGCATGTCAAACCAACTCAGAGTTGCCTCCGGGACAGTAAGTAAAATCTGCTATTCAATCCGAGGGGCCAAGAGAGACATTACGGTCACCACCATGCATAGAGGAAATTATTTATGATGGTTCACAAGATTCCTGTATGACATCTAACACTTAGCCGTCCCAGACAACAGCCCAAGAGAGAAGAACAAAATATATACTATCTTTACACCAGGGGATTTAAATAAAAATAAAAATAAAAATAAAATGGGCTTAACAAAACTATCTAAAAATCAGCAAGCTCCTAAGAGCATAGGGAAGGCCAGCTCAAAACAATTTTTCAAGGCAATCTCGATTCCTAAGAGAAATACCGTGATCGCCTCCCAAGCAATAAAGAAAAAATACTCACAACAAACACAGGCAAGGAAAAATGGGAGTGTCATCTTCAATCTAGCACAGGCCTTGAGTTATCCACCCTTAGATGATTTAATGAAAGAAATAAGCAATAACCACACTCCAAATCTGAATCCAACAAACAGTGATCCAATTTTGCCTGGTATGGTTCCTTTGACCACCAATCTTACTAGCGTTACAAATGACACATCTGACGATATCCATAGGTCTGAAATTCGTAGTGCAGTGGATGCCTACATGGCGGGACATGTACCTCCATGTCTGGCACTGCCTAAACATCACACTTCTCAGACAGACACAGGAAAGTCCCTCTGTGAGTCTGTAAACACACACAAGGAGCAAAATTATGAGCCGGAAGCCTGGCAAACCAGTGCAAAGCTAAATTTGCACAAGGTGTGGTTCAGGTATCGACGAGGCAGAATGACAGGACCATGAGCAAACCTTCAATGATAATACCTGTACACAATGATACTCATCCGTCCCTTGTCTTGCAGGCGCAATCCAACAATGGCGCAGTATCACTTGATGTATCTGGGGCCATTATGCACCTAATTGAGACCGCTCTGAGAAATCTAAATGTGCACAGTTCACAAAAGGGCCACTCTGAAATGATCAGCAATCTCAAAAGTGATAGCCCCAAGAAAGTAGTGCAAATGCCTAAGAAGCACCCAGCTTTGTATTCCTTAGTACTAGCGTGCAGGCCCCCTCCATCCACTCAATATGATCTGAATCGACGAGCAGTAATGACCATTTTCTCCGATGCACAACAGCTGGAGGACACTGTCTCCTCTGATCTGGCATTGGTGGAATACAACCAAGGAAAACTTAAACTCAGTAAGATTGTGGATGCACTCACGTGTAGCCCAGAATCTTATCTGGCAGGCAAAAGATGCCGTATTCAAATTGGGTTTCACAGTGTGTATAGAACCAGGAGCACGGGAAGCCCAACAGCACGACATTAAGCAAGTGTGTCCCCCAGGACTGAAATCCATTGGAACCATGATTGTGAAAAATTCCCAACAACTCAATACACAATGTAAATGCCAGCTCAACAATAATCATGATTAACTAGAACTAGAGTTAGGTCTTGGTAAAATGTCCCTATTAAGTTGGAATACAAGAGGATTCAAACATCTCCTCAATAATGATCAAAATAACATAGGCAAATGTGACATAGTCCTTTTACAAGGGACTTGGGTCACCCTTCCTCCAATATGGGACAATCATGAAATGTACTTAAACTCTGCTTCTAAGTCTCTGTTGGGTACACCGACCTCTGGATTATTGACGACTGTGAAATTGGGAAAGGGTATGTCATCTCAATTTTGGGCAGCTCCAGACAAGTATGTTGTTGGTGAAATTATTTATCTTGAAAGATCACTATGCCATCCTCAACATATACTGGAACCAGAAAGCGTTATCAGATGATGTTTTCTTAAAGACTTGACTGTTTTGTTGGACATGGTGGCTGAAGATCAAAATACCAAGTACCTTGTGTTAGCTGGCGATCTAAACAAATTGTATTGGTAATATAGAGTGGCGTCATAAAGAGATACGCTCAAGATGGAATTTCTTAATGGACGCTAGAGGTTGACATGTCCTTAATGATGCTTTTGCCTCGGACATACCCCCTTCGGTGACATGGCATAAAGGGGACAGCACATTGGTAATAGATTACATATATGTGAACACTGCATTGTGGCCCGCCATGCAGAGATTTTGTGTGGTGAAGTCTGAATTGAGTGATCATAACATCCTCCTAGCGGAGTGAGGAGCCAGGGTGGCAAAAAGGATCGCCAAGATTGAACCTTCACAGGGTTGTTTGGTGATGAATGGTGGAGGGAATCGTCTCTGATGGTCGGAGGACACTTTGGTGCATTTTAATCGACTCTTAACTCATGGGGGAACAATAATTGACACACAATCAGAAAATGTGGGGATCATATAAAGTGATGTGCTCCAGGCCTTTAAATAGGGTAAAACAAAAACCAAGCAAAAAATGAGGCATCTGCACAGTTATGATAATGTGTTAAGATCGCTCCGAGCTGAGAAAGCTTACATATTGTCCTTCCACTAGTAGAACGGAATTATCAAAACAAATAAAAACAGGCTCCAGAAACTGGATCAAGGGGCATAGAGCGACTCTTTATAAGCAAGATGGTGCTAATATGGTAAAGATCTTAGCAAATAAAAAATCTAAAAAATGTGGTCCGCAATAAATCACTCAATAGTAGGCACCCAAATAGTTATGCAGTCCACCTCTGTGACTACAGATCTCTGGGTATCACATTTCACGCAGTTGTATGCGGCCCCCAAGGGTAGTAAGACTCTTGAGGCACTAAAGATACCAATTAATTTCCATCTAGTAATAGACCAATCTGACATTTTACATCTCATTAAAACAGCCAGCAACTCGAAGGCAGTGGGGCCATATGGACTATCAAACCATATTTTGAAAGAGCATCCAGAGATTTGGGCTTCCATACTGTGTAAGATCTTTTCAGCTGTAAACCATACGCAGAGCCTTCCTAGGTCATGGACACAAGCAATCCCGGTTCCCATCTACAAAAAAGGAGATTGGCAATCCCCGGCTAGTTACCGACCTATTTCACGTCTCGATGTTCCGGGGAAAATCTTTTGTCGGTTAATTCTTAGAGAGCTAAATTCATGGGTGACAACTTATTGATCCTTTACAATCAGGTTTTGTTAAAGGATTGGGGACTATCCCAAATATATTGGCCCTAACTATGATTCAATCGCATTATGCAACTAAGGGACAGTCGCTTTACTTGGGATTCATTGACTTCCGAGCCACGTTTGACTCTGTAAACAGGGCACTATTATACATCAAGTTAAAACACCATGATTGCCCTATTGCTTTAATTTCTCTGATAATGCGAGTGCGAGTAACTCTTGATGGCAAATTATCTCCCATTACACCCACACACAGAGGTTTGAAGCAGGGTTGTGCATTGGCCTCCTTTTTGTTTAACTTTTTTATATTAGACATGGGGGCCTCATTGATAAACTGTGATGGAGATCCCCCCCCCCAGAGTAGGAGCACAAAAAAAACCTTTTTATTTTATGCGGATGATTTGGTCCTCCTATCGCAAACTCCAAGGGGTCTCCAAACATTTTTTACAACAATTGGGCTCATATGTCCAGTTGAACAACCTAGAGATTAACACAACCAAAACACAAATTGTAGTGTGTAACAATACTCGGAAGTTTACAAAACACAAGCATAAATGGTATTTGCAGGACTGTGAATTATCTAATGTCCCTCAATATAAATATCTGGGTGTAACGATTCAACATGAAAAATCTGCGCAGCAGTATCTGCTGGAAGTCAAAAATAAGCTTTAAGCATTAATGTCACAAACAAAAATGCATATTAAAAAATTCGGGATATTTTCCTTGCAGCAAATCGTGTTGTTTTATAAAATAAAGGTTACCCCCATCATATTGTATGGTGTAGAAGGCATTATACCAAAACAACGTGCATTTTGGGATCTGCTGGAGTCCAATTACTGGAAACAGATATTACGGCTACCTAGTAGCACCCTGATGGCCTTAATACATCACGAATTAGGCGTCCTGTCATTATATTCGCAGGTAACTTTGAAACAATGTGCTTTACTCCGAAAATGCCTTACAGGATTAGAAAAAACTAGCATGATGAAAGTAATAGCGCATTACCTCCTGACGTCGAAAAATTCTGTTTCCAGTAACTTGGCGTATTCACGTTTTGAACAGCTTAGCTGATGCTGCTGTAACCATAGATCTCCTGATCACAATCCAGATCGGGCAAAAACGAAAATCTTTCAGCAAGATTGGATGGTTAATGCAATAAAGTGTACTTCATATAAAGATTTTAATATCTGTTTGTTTGCTACCAAGAGATATGGTGTTATAGCTGAATATCTGGTGAAATGCCCCTCCCCTCATATACGTGCAAATTATTTGAGGTTTAGATTAAATCTATGGAGTACACGTGATGTTTTGTGCAAAAGGAAGATATTGTTGCTTGAACAAAATTACTGTCGGTATTGTTTGAATGTAAACCAAAAGGAAACTTTGCAGCATCTCATAGTGGAGTGCACTGCATTAAGAATGGTCCGAGAAATATGTTTTAAGAGAGTCCTTACCTTTCAAAGTCATGTAGATCGAGATCAAATATGGCAATTTTTATTTTCAAATCCACGAATTGCAGTAAAAATAGCAATAGTGCAATATTTAGAAATTATTTTACCTATGTGAGTAATGGAGGTCACTGAAACACTTAGTAGAAGATTTTGAATAATAATACTGGTACACATTTCATTTATGTTTGAGATACAAGTGAATGTTGATTTGTTTAACCTTTTGTTTGTTCTCTCCCTCTGTGACATATGTACTCACATTGTGAAACTCCCAAAAATCTAATTTTACCAATATGTGATGATAACTGATATGTAAAGTATTTGAAAAGTTGTTTTCAACTAAACAAATAAAAGAAATTAAAAAAAATGTCATGTTTGCACCAAGGTGTCAAACCAGGAGATTGTGAGAACAAGGGGGAAAACTGCCTTAGCAAACTTTTCACTTCTTCTTGTTGATCAGAAGTCAGGTGAGGGGCCACTTAGACACCCTCGGTGGAGCTGTCTGAAGTACTGCCCTGGAACAGGTCAGGAAGAGGTTCTGACTCCTCCTCCTCAACATCTGAAGCCAGTAGCAGTGCGGTGATTTCAACTCTTGGGATGAAAGCTTCAGTCTATTTACATGGAACACTTTTGGAGCCTGTCCAGCCCTTCCAAGGTCCACTAAATAGTTGACCTCACCCAGTGACTCCACCACTGTGTAAGGGCCTGACCATTCGTCCTGTAAGGCTCTAGGCCTTATGGGATTCATGATCAGGACTTTCTGACCTGGTGTGAAATTGATGAGGGCAACCTTCTGGTCATACCAATGTTTCACCAGTGCTTGCCCTGCCTTCAGTTTCTCACTAGCGAGACCCATCAGGAGTACCATCCTCTTTCTGAGCCCTAGCACATAGGGGGTCATCACGAGTTTGGCGGTAACCCTTAAATGCAGCGGTAACGCTATTACTGCCGCATTTAAGGGTCCGCCAAGTCACGGGCTTGGCAGGATTTACCCCCAGCTCTGAGCTGGGGGCAAATCTGCTGCGATTTTGCCAATTTCTGGCGCAATTACTGCACACTAATACCGCCGGCGGTAGTAGTGCTGAAAATTCCCCATTGGGCTCAATGGGGAATGAGAAATATTGAATGGGCCCAATGGGGATTGGGGACTTACCGTTCTGCCAAACCCATGATCCGGCGCTATTAGCGCCGGGAGGTTTGGCAATAACGCTAATAGCCCCGGCGGTATTACCCCTGGGGATACCGTCCAACTCGTGATGAGGCCCATAGTCTACTACATTGGTAGTTATAGGGGGAGTGGGCATCTCCCATCCCTCTTTGACTACTGCTAAGGGTCCCCTCATAGTGTGACCAAACAGAAGCTCAAAGGGGCTAAAGCCAACACCCTCCTGAGGTACCTCTCTGTAGGCAAACATTAAGCATTGTAACAGAACATCCCATGTTCTTCTTTGGGGTTCTTGCAGAGCCCCAATTATGCTTTTCAAGGTCCTGTTAACCCTTTCCACAAGACCATTGGTTTGTGGGTGATATGCGTATGAAAACTTATAGGTGACACCACATTCTTTCCACTTGGCCTGCATATACTTTGACATAAAGTAGCTGCCCCTATCAGACACAACTTCTTTAGGGAAGCCAACCCTAGCGAATATGCCAAGTAAAGCTTTTGCAACTGACTTGGCAGCCACAGTCTTCAATGGGATGGCCTCAGGATACCTGGTGGCATGGTTGACCAGCACCAAGATAAACCTATTGCCTGAGGATGTTCAGGGGTCAAGGGGACCAACAATGTCGATCCCTACCCTCTCAAATGGTGCTCCCACAACTGGGAGTGGTACCAATGGAGCTTGGATTGTTGTGCCACTTTTCCCAGATAACTGGCATGTGGCACAACTCCTGCAGTGACTTTCCACTTGCACGATCATCATGGGGCAGTAGAAATGCATGGATAACCTTGACTGGGTTCTCTTGATGCCAAGGTGACCAGCAAGGGGCACTTCATGAACCAACTGCAAGGGGAAGGGTCTTGTAGAAAGGGGAACCACCAACCTCCTATGGTCTCCTTCTGTAGACTCTGTAGGCTCACTGTAGAGGAGCCCACCTTCCCAATACATCCTATGCTTCCCAGGAGGTTCACCTCCAAGCTGGGAGCAGGCCTGTCTCCTTAGGCCTTCCAGGGATCGGTGTTAGGCAATGTTTGCATACAGTACCCTCTGGGACCACTACACACAACTAGGACTACAGGTGTAAGCAAAACCAACCTTTGGTATAAGTCTGTACCACACAGTTGTTGGTAGCGAGCTGATAAGCCAGGCTTATCTCAAGAGGGAATGTGAGCTTGTAATGAGGTTACACAGAGGTCTACAATCACAAGTATTCTGTCAAGGATGGCACTCTATTAAGAGTGGCACAGGACACCCAGAAAGGGTTTGGGTGGTTGTGCCAAATAAAGTGGACAGATAAGAACACACACAGCGGAAAGGAAAGAGAACGAAGAGTAGGCAAGAGTAGCAAGGGAAAAGATACAGAATGAATACCCTCTTGGGGTGTATGCAGATATAGGAAAAGAGTATTCCACGAACCTTGGAAATACTCTAGCCTTCTGCACAGTTTGCTATAACAGAGGCCCACGCTATTTGCTCATGACTTGGAACAGCAGCTATGGGTGTCTGTAATGTAGAAACGAGACAAGGGAAGGGGCAGAGGTTGACTGATGGGAACCAACAGACAAGCTCTGTACAAAAGGGTCTACAAACAGTACAAGAGAAGATACTACAGACAAATCCAGGAAAGGAGGTGATAGCAAACTAGCAGAAGGATATGAAGGGAAAGTCGAGTAACAGGATAGGATAGCAGAGGACAGTAAGGTACAAGGTTGAGAGCTCAGAGGAGCAGGAAAGCAGTGAGTAAGCCCACAGGAGTAGGACTGTAAGGTAGAAAGCCCAGAGGAAAAGGGCTTAGGGCAGCAGAGTAAAGCAGACTGCACGGCAAGGATCCCAGAAGGGCCGGCAGTAAGGAGTGAACTCTGAGGGGAAGGGTCGCTGAACGAAGAAGGTAGCAGAGGACTGTAGAGGGCTACTAGGCCGAGAACCCAGCGGAAAAGGTAGGTAGTAGGCAGCGGAGCGTGATAAGCTGCAAAGTAGGAAGGCCCAGAGGACAAGGGCTAAGGCAGCCGGAGTGAGGTAGGCTGCAGAGCAGGGACCCCAGAGTACAAGGGCTAAGGCAGCCGGAGTGAGGCAGGCTGTAGAGCAGGGAGCCCAGAGGACAAGGGCTAAGGCAGCCGGAGTGAGGCTGGCTGCAGAGCAGGGAGCCCAGAGGACAAGGGCTGAGGCTGGAAAGCAGCAGAGCGTGATCAGCGGCAATGTAGAGAGCCCGCAGGGCAAGGGCGGAGACTGGAAGGCAGCAGAGCGTGATCAGCTGCAATGTGGAGAGCCCGGCAAGGCAAGGGCGGAGGCTGGAAGGCAGCAGAGCGTGATCGGCTGCAATGTGGAGAGCCGGCAGGGTGAGGGCGGAGGCTGAAAGGCAGCAGAGCGTGATCGGCTGCAATGTGGAGAGCCCGGAGGAGCAGGGCTGTGAGGAAGGGAGCCTGGAAGGCAATGGCTGGAGGCAGCAGGGTGGAGCAAGCAACAAGGCAGGGAGCCCAGAGGAGCTGGACTGAGGCAGGGAGCCCAAAAGGCTAGGGCTATAGGCAGCAGGGTGTAGCAAGCTGCAAGGCAGGGTCCAAGCAGGAGTAATGGTAAACAGCATACAATGATCCGTAGACAGCCGCGAAAGGTGGAGGAAGGACTCTCAATGCAAGAGGCTGAGCCACTGCAGGCAGCAGCCTTTATACTGCCTAGCCCAGCACAGAGGCAGGCTAATTGGTTGCACCTGGCTAAGCACACCTGCAGGCAATCGGCCACCTCCCTTTCTGTTCCTGGGCTGGTGGAAGCAGGGCAAGTCTCTAGGGCTTCTGGGGGGTGTAGTTCCTTTGATGACCAATAGGAACAGCCAGGAATCGGTGCTTGTAGCCAGGTGCATTGTGGTATACGTAGTTTGTAGGAAAAAATAATAAAGCACCAAAGTCTCGAAAATGGCAAATAAAGTCCTCAAAGTAAATATAGATTGATCCAAGAGTCTGTTGTAAATAAATGATAAACAAATAGTCCATATTGAGCGTAAATGGATGCGCCCATGGCGCAAGCATGACATATTCAAACAGACTCTTTTACTGAAGGTTTCTTGGTAAAACACTTATTAATTTATTACACAGTCAGTTAGAAAACATCCACTAGAAGGAGGCAATCAATATTACACAAAAATATACTACAATACTTCACACTAACCGGTTCTGAGGCATTTAACCTACTTTAAAGGAGGAGCAAAATGGCATTAAGAGCATTTGAAGTAGGAGCAAAAAGGCATAAGTTAATAAAACAAATAGTAGCATTACTCTTAAACAGTGCAAATACTTTGAGTTCACCAGAGGAGTTGTTCCAATGCAATAGGTAGGCCAAAGTCAATGGGCTTGTGTCTTGTATAGGTAAAAACGGTTCTGGTAGTTAAACGGAAAAGTCTTTGCCACGGTTCTCAGAAGTAGGTCATAGAAGAAAGATTCATATGTCGGGTCACAAGCTGACTAGGCCTGCAAGTTGCCAAAGTTTCACGCACTTTCGCAGTGAGAGGTAAGTTCTCTTGGGCGGGTTTTCACAGTACCTTATATTGAAGAAAAAGATGCAGCTGAAGACTTCTGTTCCTGGAAGTTCCTGCAGATCTCTCTGTTCCTGAGCCTCAGTCATGGGGCCAAGAGGGAGGATGTCGGGGGACTCCTGAACTGCACGGGGACTGGTCGCAAAGTTGGCAAACTGGCAAACTTCAATTCCGGTAGCTGTCTTCAAGCACACAAACTGGTGTCCTTCTCCCTGCTTATTCGGTTTCCTGCAGCACTCCGAGGAAAAAACAACCAGCTCCGAGAATGGTTTCCAGGTGGCTTACGAGTTGATTGGTCCCACCAACTCAAAGGGAGAAGTCGTCCTTGAAGGGCTACCCTGTCGAGATGAACTTGGCGATTCGGACCTGCAGCAGGGCTTCACCCGGCAAACCAACGGTCCAGGAGTTGCAGCAGCCATCCTCTTCCAGCTCATCTTCAGTTTCGTTCCAGTGGTCGACTTTGCCTTCCAAGACAAGAGACTTGCCTTTTTTTTAGTTTTCTCCCTTTCATTCCAGCCTAGCTGCCACTCACCCAGCAGGGTGGCTGTCCTTGCCGGGCTGTCAGCCAGCCAATCACGCCAGAGTGCATTTGGGTCTCCTAGGAGACTAAGCACAGGGAGTTTCGGGCACCTCCCTCACTTCCTGCCCACGCCAGACACTCAGGCACCAGAGGTGGTCTTCAGTCCTGAAGCCTGCCAAAGGCGTAGGAACAAAGGGACCAAATCTAGTTTGGCGCGCAGAGACAAACTCTAGAAGGACCTTTCCAAAAAGAAATGGCGAAAAAAGAAGACCGGGACCTGTTTAAACAAAGGGTGGCCAGACACCATCTTGAAGAACAGGGCTCCCGCGATTTAACGCTATCGTTGTTCGCGGTCAGGAAATATCATGGTAGTTCATTGTAAAACCACTGCCACCAGCCATTTTGAGAGGAAAGGGTAGCATTTGACTGCTACATGAGTTTCTAGGCATAGGGGATAATACTAAGTAACCCCTCAAGCACTCTATTGTAAAATAGGGTGTGCTGGGTCTAGGAATTGGAAAAGACTAGTAAAGTCAATTTCACTTTACTCACTCTGGGAAACAGTAGTTTATCCCAGAGAAGGTATTTAAACCTTGGGAGAGCCTGAAAGGCTTCCCTGTGTCACTGCACTGAGGGTGCTGTGTGACACACATGAAAAGATGATGCCTATGGAGTTGTCTAAAACCCCATAATCAAAGAAAACAAGAGTAAAACAAACATCAAAATGTATGAGAGAGTGGGGAAAAAAGGCTCACACTCTCTCCAGGTAAAAAACTCAAGTCCTCAAAATCCAGCAAAGTTGCTGGGGGTCTCTAAAGTGGAGGGAATTAGCACATTTATGAGAATTCTTCCTAACACTGGGCACTCACGTTGGCCCTTACTGAACTCAACCCTGTCAGGACCACCTTCTACTAACAAACCTTGTAGTTCAGGATGGTCATTGGGATCAAATATTTCAGGTAACACCTCTTCCTCGTCAGGTTCAGGTGTTTGACCAACTACCTCCACCTCAGTGGTAGGTGAGTTAGGGGGAATATTCTCTTTCCCTTTTTTGTCTTTCATGACTACTTTAGCCTTGGGTTTCCCCGTTGGCTTGGGCTTGGCATTGGACTTGGCCAGTGCAGCCCTTGTTTGTGACCTTGTGCAGGGTCTCTCTGCTGCGTCTCCTACAAGCCCTAAAGCTCTGAGATCATTCCCCAGCAAGACCTTTCCTGGGACATCTCTCTGAATGCTCACTGGAATCCTGACCACGTACCATTTATAGTAAGATTTACAGGCATAACTGGGAACTTGAGAGGTGGGCCATCAGCCAACTTAGTGGGTAACAGAGGAGCTCTGGCAACTTCCTCTGGGTCTACCAAGGTAGAATCCACTACAGTTCTGCTGCACCCACTATCCCTAAGGGTAGGAGTATCTACTCCATTAATCAGCACACTGTCCTTAAAGTAGTGTTGGTATTATCAGGAATCCTAGCATAAGCCTCTGAGACTTTAGGCTCCCAGGGACCCAGGAAAACTAAAACTACCTCAGAATCTATCCCACTGGGGAAGGACTCTGAGGAGAATGAGGCCCCTGTAATCTCTTCTTCCTCATAGGAGGAGAAAGCCAGATTAGCAGAGTAGACCCCATGGTTTTGACCTTACATCTGGGGTCCCCCTTCACATGGTCACTTGCTCCACAAGCCACACAAGATCCACTGGGTCTTGGGACATAGGGAGGCTTACTGTAACCAGAGTTCTGTTTTGTGGAGGGTAACCTTCACTACCCTGTGTATTCTCTTGTGACTTACCCTTACATTTCTTTTTGTGGCTCTTTTGGGAGGAGGTTTTATCAGATCCCCCACCCTCCTTATCTTTGGACTTTTTCCCCTCCTCCTGCTTACCAGGAGTAGTCTTGTCCTTATGGGATGCTCTATGTGACACCCACAAATATGCTGCTATGGCCAGCTTCTTAGGATCTATCTCCTTTGAATCTGCCAAGTGCTGCTTAAGCTCAGGGGGACAAGCTGCAAAAATATGTTCAAGCATGACAAGACATATCATACCCTCAAAGGTGGAGACCTTATATCCTTCAACCCAGCCAGTCATGTTCTTTAAAGAATCAGTCACATATGACACCCAAGTACTTCCTTCTTTGTTTCTGTACTCTCTAAACCTCTTCAGATATTGGGCAGGAGTCTTCCCAAACTTTAAGATGAGAGTCTGCTTCAACATTGCAAAATCTACTCTTTCGGCTTTTGACATTTCCATAATAGCACTGCAGCCAGAATGGGGCAGTCTGCTGATTAACCCTGCAATCTTATCAGCATTTACAACCTCTTGAACTTCACATGCATACTCAAATGCATTCACCAGTCCATAATGTCATTCTTCTCATCATACACACTGAGCAGATCTTTAGGAAATCTTGGATGAGAGGAGGACCCAGATCCATTTTAAACTTGAAGCTTGGCCAGTTCCAACTGGTGATCCCTGTCTTTCTGTTTTTCTGCCTGCTCTACTTTCAGCTTAGCCATGTGAAATTCAAGCAGCTCCTTCTGCTTAAACAGCAGCTCTTGTTTCTTGAACTCCAGCATGTCTTCAGCATCAGAGCCTGCAGAGGAAACATTGGACATTGCATCCTCCCTGTCCTCATGGGCACCATGGATGAGGGCAGAGACAGGCCTGTCAGGTCTGTCAGTGGGAGCAGCCCTGCCTCCTTCTGCACTCTCATCTGTGGTTATGCCATCAAGTTGCAACTCTTGCCATTCCATGATTCTCCGAATCATTTCCACTTTTGTACCTTGAGCAAGTAAACCTCTCTCAGTACGCATCTCTCCCAATGTTTCTGATCTAGAAGCATTTAAGGTTATAAAGGTATTTGTTTCCATTATATTAGATAGGTCTATGGCCTTTACAGTTATCACTACAAAGTCACTATGTGTCCTGGGTAGGGGTAATCTGAAATGCCTTCACTAGTGTGCAACACTGGATACCTTCAGTCCTGTACCACCGCTGCCACTAACTTGTTAAGACGCATTTCTGAACTCTGACCTTGTGGGCAGAGGTTCAGAAGGCCAGCATAGTTTCTTGGAACAGGGTAACCTTCTGGACAAGCCAGATGACTCAAGGTAGCATTGGCAGCGGTCAAGACTAGGTCTCAGGAGGGGTGAGGGTGACTGAAAGACCTCAATGAGCACACAGAGCCAAGGACACTTACAAATCACTCCCAGTCAGGTGTATATATATTAAAAATTCAAAAACATTTATTTCAAGGCCTTTGAAGTTATACACACAGTAATAATCACAGTAATACGTTTAGATCAATGCAATCCTATCTACATACATATATACAAGACCAAGTGGCCTAAAGGGTTAATGCACGAAATGGGTCCACAACCTTGAACTGGAGAACTTCCAGTCCTTTAAGGCGAGGTAGCAATACTCTGAGATGAATGGGGATACAGAGATTACTCAAAACATCAATAATCAAAACGACTCAGGAAGTAGGCAAAAAGATGACTGTTTTAATGTCAAGTATCTAACACAGGTAGTACAACGAACGTCAATCGGACGTATCATGGCAAGGTCTCAACGAACTTCACAAAAACGCACTCTTTTATACTAAACTCTCGTCAAAGGTGACGTACAACCTGCGTATTACTAACGTCATCCTACGTGGCAAACTACAAAAACCTACTCGAAAGTGTGATTGGGTCTAAGGGAATATCTACGTATATGTTCCATACTAGTCTAAGAGGGTGTAAGAAATTAATAGGTTCTCAAATAACAGATGAGCAACTCCCTGTGAGTTGGGGCGGTTTTGGTGTGACTGCATGGCATGTGGTGTTTGGGTGCACATGCTAGGGCTAGGCATCGGGGAAGGCAACTGGGTGTATGCATGGTGTATTTCGTATGGGATCATGGTCGATCCTTGGGCAGGTCCCTGTGGACTGCCAGGGTGGGGATTCCCATATTGTTGTTGATTGTAGTGGGGTTGGTTATATTGGTAGTTCCCTCCCTGCCTGCTGTGACATTCCCTGGCAAAGTGCCCCCACCTCCTGCAGGACCAACACTGCCCTTGCCCACCCCCTCTCGGCCCTTGCCCTACGAATCCCTCTCCTCTTTGCCCTCGGAACCCACCTCGTCCTCTTGGTGGCCCTCCTTGCCATTGGGGTCCCGTATATTGCTGATTTCCTCCCGACTGTCCTTGCCCGTTGTCTGCCCACACAGCTGCCATCCTCGCCTGTGTGGCAACGGAGGCACACCCCTCTTCTCCCATCTGTTCTGAGGGCAGTACTGCTGTGACCGCGGCTACTTGCACTTTCTTGTTTGGAACTAGTTTCGCTTCCTCTGCTTGTCGTCTTTGGATAGTTTCTTTTTCTCTCTCTTTGATCCCCCTACAATGATGCACTATGATGCTTTGATTTGCGGGCCAGCCCTTCACTTCCACCCCCGCTATCTTATCTATGGACTTCTGTACTTCCTTTGGGAGTCCCCTTTTTATGATGAAATAAAACAAGGATGTTGATTGATCCCAAGCGGTGCCTGTTTCTGCCCTCCACATCTCTTGGACCCGAAGAATGAACTGAGCAGAATCTTCCTCATCTCCCACAGTGCATTGTATTATCGAGTGTAAATCGGGAGTATCTGGGAAGGCCTTCTGCAGTGCATCCCATACACGTGCTCTGATGTTGTTAAAGGACACTCCATCATGGGTATCATTACTTATAGTTACTCCTGAATATCCCACTTTCACCCACACAGATTCCGCTTGGTCTCCTACCGCAGACACTAGTAGGCTCTTGATATCTCCTATTGCTAGGGGCACCCCTGCAGTGTGTTTCTCAAATGCGTAAATCCATTTTCCTGCGCCCGCCGTGAGTGGGGGGAGGGATTTGAGGAGGTTATTCTTATCAATCTGTGCCATTGGAACATTAATGCGGGCGTCCTGCGACCTTTGTTTTTGCTCTCCCACCTTTTACTCCACTTCCCTTTTTCTTGGCTAGGGCCATTCTCCCAAACCGCTCCCTCAACCTTCCGTCCCACATCCCTTCCACCCTTGGTGCTGTCAGGTGTACTTGCTGTACTCCTCCCACTGCTCCTTCCTCCCCCTCATCAAAATCGCTCCATGTAAAGAAAAAGGGTTTGCAGGCTGTTAAGCAGCTCAGGAGAGGAAAAGGGTGTTATACTACAAATCCGATGAGCCTTTGCTGCAGTGGGGAAGGAGGAGAGCATGGATGTCGGCTCATGCACGTTACTTAAGATCCGCCCGGCCCATGCTGCCTGTTGGTGATTGTTGGCATGGCAGGCACGGGCTGGGTGGAGCAGGTGTGCGGGGGAGCGTTGGTCAGCTAATGAGGGACGGTGAGACTTACTAAGGACCCAGGAAAGGCGTGACTGTACGCGCGAAGGGCAATGCTCTATCCCTCATAGGGCATGGAGCAAGGAATACGGCAAGTGTCAGTTTCATCGTGGGGGAACGCATTGCCTAGGGTGGTGCCGGTGAACCCCCCCAGGCCTCAGTTAAGTGTACTAAGAGTTTGAATGTGAACTAAGGGTGCAATTCCTCATTTGCGTGAGTGCGGTTCACAACGTGTGTAATTCCCGGAGTCATTTCCTCCGCATACAATCTGGGTTGAACGTGCCGCAAAGGACAGCAGGAGTATTACGCAGCAAGGTCTCACCAACTCATATGGGGGTACGCCGCGGGACGTGGAACCAAGAGCGCTCAGAACAATAGAATGTGGGGAAGCACAATTTCATAAGAAGCAGAGTAACGCACTGTTTGTGGCTGCTTGCTGTTTGTTACGTTTCATGTCCGTACAAGTCCTTATGTTCAATGCAATGTGCTGACTTGGCCTACGCTGGGTGACATGGCAGGAGGGTGTGCGAGGCATTTCTAATGAAGATACCACACAGTGCAAAGATCCATATTTTTTGCTTATGCTCATTTTCATATGTGTATGTCGCTGCAGTTATCCATGGACATCAATAACGCTTTATGTGCTTATGTTTGTTGCTAATAGGGAGGTGAATAGTATACAGGAGTAGGAGGCTAGATCCTAATCAAGAAGGGTACTGGCTAGGCAGAGGAAGGTTCTTAGTGGTATTGGCTGCTCAGGTGTATGTTACATATGTTATATTTTTCCCCTATGTTCCCTATCCCTAGCCAAATACAATATTCATAAACCTCTTCCCGGTGACCCTAACACCCCCTACCTATCCACAACCTCTCCCTAACACTCTTCCCCCATTGGCTGCCTCGTGGTGCCTGTATATACTAAATCAGGAGCCTGTGCCAACCAAGGTGGGAGGGGTCAACTGCATTTGGCGTCCATGGCTAGGAAGGAGTTGACAGGTGTGTGACATAATCACCAATCCCCAAATTGGGATAGTTAAGCCACCCGAGTCAGATGGAGTCCCCTCCACCCTACACAGGGGTGCTAAAGGCATTACAGGATATACAGGCAGAATTGATTCAGTCTCGGCAGGAGACTAATATGTTGAAGATGCAGGTTAGTGGGTTAATGGGCAGCACCGTCATCGGCAGGGCCATCTAGTCGGTCAAATACAGTGGTAGTGCAACAGCATTTAGGTGTTCCGTTGGCAGACCCTGAGAGGTTTGGGGGGACCCCAGAAGGTTTGCCACCATTCGGACAGAATGCAAGTTACATTTTCTATGTAAACCTACAGCATATGTTCCATACTAGTCTAAGAGGGTGTAAGAAATTAATAGGTTCTCAAATAACAGATGAGCAACTCCCTGTGAGTTGGGGCGGTTTTGGTGTGACTGCATGGGCGATTCCCCTAGTACAAAAGTATTAGCCTATATTATATGACTGGGCTAGGTTTTCAGTAGAATTTGACAGGCGAAAAGTATCATTGGCCCAGGATAAAGAGTTATTGGCACTTAGAAAGGGTCCTAACGATTTGGTGACATATGTCACGCAATTTAATGGTTTGGTGGCAGAGACGGCGTGACCGGAACCTAAGCAATCAGTTTTATTTTATCAAGGGGTGAAGGAAGAGCTCAAGGATGCAATAGCTCATGTGGAACCCCAACCAGAGTCATGTAGTGCATTAATTGACTTGGCTCTGCGGTTGGATCATTGGCTGGGTGAACGCAGGGGTGCGAAAGGGAGGACAGATGGAGCACCCTTTATGCGTTTAGATAGGAGTAGGGAGGTAGGAGGACAGGCTGGGGGGGATCAGGGAGAGCCCGTGCAGATTGGTAGCATTAGTGGACCTTTGACAGCAGAGGAAAAGGAGAAGAGGAAGTCCAATAACTTGTGTTTATATTGTGGGAAAGAGGGGCATTACATCAGGAACTGCCCTAATACTCCTGCTTGAGTGGGGGAGAGAAGGAAGGTGGAGGCGAGAACAGAAGGGGATCGGTAAGTGGGGGAAAGACCGTACTGAGCCAGCGGGAGGCGGAGTTCCCTTTGCAGTGGCTAATACTATGCAGGTGAAGGCTCCCCATATCTATTTATTGGTGACTTTGATTAATGCAAATTGTAAGGAGATGGTATCGGCAATGGTGGATTCTGGGGCCACAGGTCATTTCATAGATATTGCCTTGGCAACCAAGCTGGGAATTCCCACTAGGATCAAGAAGGAGAGTGAGTTGGTGCAGGCAGTGGATGGCTCATGTCTGACATTGGGTCCAATTACCACACAGACTCAGGAGGTAAGAATGTGGTGCAGTGAGGGTCATGAGGAGGTGATCACGTTTGACTTGATTGCGGCTCCCCAATTCGGGGTGATTTTGGGAATGCCCGGGTTAGTGGCACACAATCGCTGCATAGACTGGCAAGGAAGGACATTGGGGGTCATTCCGAGGTTGGAGGTAAGGGATTACCGGCGCATGTAAGGGCACCGATGGCAGTAATCCCTTACCTCCGTATTCCGAGTTCCCTTTGCGGGTCCCTCTTTACCTCCTGCTTTTAGCAGGAGTAAATTACGGGACCCGCAAAGTGACCTTGGAGTAAATTACGGCACCGTAATTTACGGTGCCGTAATTACCTCCTTCCCCATTCCCATTGAGCCCTATGGGGGCAGAAATGGGGATGGGGAAGGGCTATGGTGAATGGGGAATTACCGGTCCATCCAACCTTGGAACGGACCGGTAATTACTCCATTCACCATGCCGGTATTCCATGGAGTAAATAGCTCCATGGTTGCCAACCATGGAGCTATTTACTCCATGGTGTAGTCCTAACTCGGAATGAGGTCCATTGACTTTTGGAAATGAGCAGTGTGCATCTCATTCGGCGGGCATTGGGAGCCCTACCACCTTTTTGGTAGCGGGAGTTCACCAGCAGGCTCAGATAGGGGTGGTGGTTACCACCCTGCCGGAAACATATCAGGAATTTTCTGAGGTTTTTGACAAGGGTGGCGCGTCTCAGTTACCGCCCTATAGGCCATTTGACTGTGTAATTGAGTTAGAACCGCAGACTAGGTTACCTTGCAGTCGAGTTTATGCTTTATCTGAAAAAGACACACAAAATTTATGGGAATACTTAGATGAAATGTTGGCTTGTGGGTTATATAACCTCCCAAATCTTCAGTTTCATCTCCTTTGTTTTTCGTGCCTAAGAAGGAGGGCACGTTAAGGACTTGCATCGACTACAGAGCACTGAATAGAGTGAACATCAAGAACTGGTTCCCATTACCATTCATTTCTGTATTACTAGACCAGGTCAAGATGGCTAAGATTTATACCAGTTGAATTTAAGGGGAGCGTACCATCTCATCAGAGTAAAAGAGGGTGATGAGTGGAAGACGGCTTTCCGTACTAAGTTTAGTTTATTTGAGTACTTGGTGATGCCTTTTGGTTTATGCAGCGCCCCTGTGGCCTTTCAACATTTTATGCAGGTGTTGCGAGAATACTTGGATTTGTTTGTGATTGTGTACATAGACGATATTTAGATTTATTCTGAGTCCCTGGAACAGTACGAACAGCATGTCAAGGCAGTGTTAGCCAGATTACAGGAGTATAATTTGTTTGCTAAGTTAGAAAAGTGTGAATTTCATACCACCGAGTAGAATCTTTGGGTTTCATTTTGACACCATCAGGAGTGGTTATGGATGACAAGAAGGTACAGGCAGTTACCAAATGGTCAACTCCCCAATGTGTTAAAGACATTCAATAATTTCTGGGTTTTGCTAATTTTCATAGAACATTCATTAACAATTGTTCTGCTATCATTACCACCATTACTCGATTATTAAAGATAACTACCAGGTTTCATTGGGATCAAAAGGGACAGTAAGCCTTTGAAAAACTAAAGACAGCATTTACGGAGGCCCCGATTCTATGTCATCCTAATCTGGAGAAACAGTTTCAGGTAGAGACTGATGCCTCTAATTTGGCCATAGGGGCAATTTTGTCTCAGGCAGACGGGTGTATGGGAGCGAGGGGCCCCCAGGCCCCTCGCGTCGTGCACTTCTCAGTACAAAGGCTTGGACTACCTGCCTCCAGTAGTGGGTTCGCCCCTTGCCCTTACGTAATGTTAACTATGGTTGATGTCTGCATAGATGGGACCACTGAGCAGAACACAGGGCATCCATCTGTGTGCCCCCTTTCGACTCGATCTTGGTGACTAGGCCTCACTGCGATAGTACAACAAGGCTCGGCTCCCTTCGTTCACAGCAGCCAGGCGCACGGGCACACAAGGCGCGCAGGCACATGACCCCCACCCTTGTTCTCACTCCACGAAGGAAAGCTCTGCGATCCCATTCTCACGCTGAAGCCGGAGGTATTTGCGACAACTAATAAATACGACACATTAGTCTTCCTCAGAGATCACTGCCCCGCATGTGAACCAGCATGAGCTAAGCACTTGGCTCGTTCGTCTCCATAAATGTACCCTTGCCCTGCACCCTCACCCAACCTAAGGTAACTTACTTCCATCTCGACCCTGTGTCCCCTCAAGGTATCCCTTTCATGTGCCAGACCACTGCCTTCGCTGCGACGCCCACCCAGTACATCCACGACTAACACTAGACCCCTACCGCAGTATATTTTTTACGAGTACTAACACATGTCACATACCTGAGATTCTTGTAAACACGGCCTAAACCTTCAATCATTACGTTACAGTGGTCAAGACCCCCAATCAAAGCCATGAATGACCCAAGTATATTGATAACAGAAACGAACGTGTGATGTGTGTAGAATTGTGATAAGCAGCATAAACCTTTCTTTTATACTTCGTTATTTAGTGCATGCAATGTATCATGTTAGCTTAGATAGTGACCACCTGACCTCACCCCGACCCGGCCTTCACATAGATGTCTGACATCCATCATCTCGTCAACCAACTGACCAACCAGAAAGAAGAGATGCGGCCCACACCTAAAGCACCACACCATCTGACCAATCGGGTCCAACGTAGTGTTTTTTGTTACATTTATTGTAACTCCTATAAATGTATACTGAAATGATAATGTGGCAGAGTACTCTCAGTGAATTTCTGACTTCAGAAGTAAAAGCCTTGCCTTGAACTCTCGCAACCTGCTCTCCTTGCCTCATTCCCCGTCAGGGGTGTGTCTGTTTTATTTTCTTGCATGTTGGAAGACGGGGAGGGCACTTACATTTGGTGACCCCCTGCGACGTGATCTGGAGAGGAACCTCGAGGCCTGCACCGTACGGCAGCGAGATCCAGGACGCCCCCAGCAAAACCATCGCCTCCACGGCCGACCAGTCTGTGCACACCATGAAGAAAGGGTCAAGGGTTCCCAGTTGACGAATACCCGATCGAATAAGCTGCTCGGTTGAGGGGTTTGGACCTGAGCGGGGTCCGGCCGTGAGCGGTGACCCTCGGAGCACCTGACGGAACACATGAAGTGCCGGTTGCGAAGGCCTCAAGGGAAGGTAAGAGGGAACATAGGGGAAGAAGGGAACTAGCAACGGGGGAGTGCAGCCAAGAGTAGGGCCTGTGTGAGTGACGACGAGGCTTTTCTGATCTATCCTTTATATGGCCATTAGGTTTTGTGAAAAGTGAGAAGAAGAAGAGAAGTGGTATCCTAGCCCGAACGGGGTAGAAGGCGGCGCCGCATAGCATTGTCCCGACCAGTGCAGAATAGAGATAAAGAGAAAATAGTAGGAATCTCGTATATTGAGTAGACTCAGAGTAGTTTTAGAACATTCTTATTCCGTGAAGGTAAAAAATCTTGAGACAAGAATAAGGGGAAGTAAGTGGTGGGGAGTGAATGAGAACAGTAGGTAGAACAGGTGAGGACAACCAAGGGGTGGTAACGGGAACAAAGAAAGAGCAAGCGCGCGAAGGCAGTGCATGTGCATGCTGCATGCTATATGTTTGGCAGTTCGCTTCATGTATATGTCTTGTTGAACACATCAAAGTATTTTAAAAGTCTTGTTGATTAACGAATTATATGCAAAGAAGTATATTGTAAAAGGTGACAGGGTAATATTTCTTGAGGGAACATTGAATGTGATATGCAATAACTACTGGTATTGGTAAGAACGTGATTATACATTGTGATTTGCATGTCAAGCGAGGGGCTGGGAAGAGATTCAGGGTACCAGAACATTTAAGTAAGAGGAGAACCATCGCCTTGGGGGAGTAACGCTGCTAGCCCATATCTGCCAGCACCTTCCATTATATATTATTATTATTATTATTATTAAATTATTATATAGCGATAAGATACAAAAGTACCACGATCAATGGCTTACAGAGATTAAGGGGGACAGTGTTACACCAATTTGGCCAGACGGAGGACCATTTGACAAGAGGGTATTAGATCTAGTGTCAACGCATTTGCTAGCAAGATATAAGGGGAAGCAGCTGCAGAACAGAAGGGAGGTACTAGATCTATGGCAAATGTTTGAGGAAATTACCCCCATGACAGAGGTAGGTAAAGGCCAAACTGTAGAAAGCCAAAAAACGTTGGAAGAGACAAGTGGGACACCGAAGGATGAATGTTCCACGACCACAACTGAAAATGACACAACCAAAATATACCCCTTGATGACAAGGCCAGCGGTAGGGTTCAGTGAGCCTTTATACATACCAGCCACCCCTACTCCTCCGCACGGGGCAACAGCCCCCACACCACTACCGTATCACAAAGGGGGCCTGTACGGCCCGACAAGCGCACCTCCTGTAAATTTGGCTCACTTCACAGGTAACTTAGATCGCCAGCTAGCACACGCACAGATAGAAATAACACGATTAAGAGCATTGTGCGATAGAGGGCAAATGCTGCCAGGGGGAGGAGAAGTATCCCCGCTGACCATGGCAGATCTCCCACCCCCGATAGGATCAGGACGAGACGTAGCCCCAACAACAGACATGGCCCCAGCAACTTCAGAGTCCGGACGATCTATATCGTCCCAAGGATCACAAGCACAGCAAGGGAAGGAAAAGGAATGGCAGTCAGGACAGTTTCTGTCCCATCTGAATGACAAACTGGTGAGAATGATATGCCCGGACACCCCAGAGAGTCAGCGAAGTGGAGGTCAGGAGAGTGAGCACGGGGAAGAGCGAAAAGAAAATAACGAGCAAAAAGCAGAAGTAGAAGAAGTATGGAGTGACTTAGATGAGTACGGAGAAGGGGCTGCAGCCACAGGGATACAGTTGCCCTTTCACTTTGACGATATGAATCCAAACTCGCCACCCCGATGGCAAGGTAGACAGCGAGCAGGGAATATGCTGGCAAGTAAAACAAAGAAAGGGACAAGGGGGCAAAGCAGGAAGGAAACAGAAGTTACAGATGCTACTGATACATAAAGGAGCAGGCAGGCCGCACTATATCCCGTGGGCACAGATGGACAAAAACAACTTGCTGAAAGTGCTCCCGCCAGTATCGGGAGGAGCCGGGAAGTGGATACACGCATTTGAGAAAAACACGGCGGGAGTGCCATTAGCAATAGGAGACGTGAAGAGTTTACTAGTGTCAGCAATCGGAGATCAAGCAGACTCAGTGTGGGAAAGGGCCAGATTCCCCAGAGTGACAATGAGTTGTGACCGCCATGACGGGTCACCATTCAACAATGTTTCCAGACATCCCTGATTTGCATTCAGTAATGCAATGTACGATGGACGAGAACGAGGATCCTGTGCAGTTCATATTGCGGGTGCAGGACCTGTGGAGAAGCGAAACTGGTATGGCGTGGAACCAATCAACCGCCTTGTTCTATTTCATTATCAAGAAAGGGTTGCCGAGAGAGGTACAGAAGGCCT
Organism: Ambystoma mexicanum; assembly: GCF_040938575.1. NCBI lineage: Eukaryota > Metazoa > Chordata > Amphibia > Caudata > Ambystomatidae > Ambystoma > Ambystoma mexicanum. The sequence goes on along the minus strand of NC_090938.1, from coordinate 833,884,570 downwards.
TGGACAAAATAGCTGGGATAGAAGCCAAGGGTTGGCCTGAGATTCAGAGCATAATTGTACACCACTGTAGGAGGATCAAAGAGAAGGAAAAGGAGATTACACAAAAAAGGTTGGCAGACGAGGCAAAGTTGATGCAGAACAAGTTAGTGAAGGTCGCAGCCATAAATGCCAACGTAACCGCAGACAGGGAGATCGAAGGTGAAGAAGACGCAGGAAACAGACCAGTTGGGATAGCAGCATTGTGGGCAGGAGGCGAGCAAGGACAGTGGAACGTAGAGGAGCAACAATATCGAGGACCACAGTGGCAAGACAGGCCGGTCCGAGGAAGAGGTGGGTACCGTGGGCAGAGAGGGGGTTCGGCAGGATGGGAAACAGAGGATATGGCGGGCAAGGACCAAGAGGGGGACAACAGGGGTCGTGTTGGAATTGTGGAAGGTGGGGACATTATTCCAGAGATTGCAGAGTACGACATTCAGGGTTTTTCCAGGGGCCACCGCCTATGGACAACGAACAGGGGTGGGGCTGCCCACACCCAGGCAGCTCTTACGGGTTGCCAATGGGGAGGGGAGGGCAGCAGGACAAGTGTTATAATGAACCCCAAATGCAACAGAGACAGCCAGCCCCACAACAACAACAGCAGCCACAACAACAACACAATGCACCACAGCCCATGGTAAGACAGAACTCTGTGGGAAATGCAAATCACAACCCTTTTGCAACAGCTGCGAACGGTGCCCCTGCACCATTCCGCGGCGTAACAGTAGTAGGTGACAACGTTTTCTCAATGCCAGGGCAACAAAGATATAACGATTAGGACAGCCCACAGGGAGCACTTGCGTGTCCAGCACTATCCACCACCCCACGTGCAGAAGAGGAACCACTGGTGGCGGCAGAGATAGGAAATAAGCAGTTTATCTTTATGGTAGACTCTGGAGCAGAAAAATCGTGTCTTATGGAAGGGCGGTTTCCGCTCTCGGGCAGGAATTTGGAAACACAGGGGTTCTCTAGGTCTATTTTAAAAGTTCCTTACACAAAAGATCTTGATATAACAGTGGGGGGAAAAACAGTGCGCGCACCCTTACTGTACCACAAAGACGCGCCGATCAACCTGTTGGGAAGGGACCTGCTAGGCAAATTGAACATGACCATATCTTTTACAGAACGGGGAATAGTGTGCTCGACACCAGGAGTATGCCCCGTACGAGCACTACTGATGATAAGTACCACCATGAACGAAGCAGTAGTGCGAGGAATCCCAATTGACATAGGGCCTCATTACGACCCTTGCGGAAATGGAAAAATGATGGCGGAAATGCAATACCGCCATCGAACACCGCTCGTTGCGATCATGACCCGTCACCGTAAAGTACGATGCCATTAGCGACACCGCAGTGAACGGCAACGCTAACTGCACCAAGTACGCGCACGCGCGCCTTGCAAAACCGGAATCACCGCCATGGCGCAACGGTACGCGAATTCTGACCCTAGCGGACATGTACTGAACGCCATCAAGCACGTCGTAAAGTACCATTCCGCCATGGCGAGAAATACGGCAACGCGAACCAACCGTAAATGGCCCACTGAGTGCCTGTACTCCACTCCCTGGCCTCATTGCACAACTCCTGGCAGGCGCAATGTACTCACACTATGCAACCAGTGAAATCCACAATTCACCCATGCATGCCAACGTAGAAAAGCATGCAGGGGCTCAAAGCGCCCCGTGAGTGGGCATCCATGTACGGCATGTCACCATAGCCGTACTGACGCAGCACAGGCATGTGAAGGTACAATACATCAAAATGAAAATCAAGAACACATGACACAAAACAACAGTAGTCCCCCATCGCTTGCCACCAGCGCAAGGCAACATCCAAAACAGCATCCTGAGGGGGATTGCACCAGCCCTGTACTCATGCCAGTAAACAAACCAACCATCAGCAGAAGCATGTACCACACAAGTCGGCAGAGTGACTGAGCAGCCAGGCTCATCCCAAGAGGGGCCGATGGGAGCTGCAGGGCACAGATGGCATCAATACAGAAGCTATTCCAATGGACATGACCCCAGTCCCCCTCCAACAAACGCACGCAAACACAGTCACCTGTGACCAGCCACATTCTGAACAACCCATCATTCCACCAATCGACCTGGCTGACAGGCACCAGTCGGCCAAAAGCCAATCCCCCGCCCCTGAACAGCACATCATGTAAACAGTCACAATGGCAGCCCCTATCCGTGACCATACTGTGCTACGTAGGCAAACGCGGCCAGTACTGTACCACACAACTCAACTCAGAAGGCGGAACACAATGCAGATCATCACGCAATACATACCGCCACAAAGCGAAATTCGCCACATCACCTGCAAAGAACAACGCAACACGACAAATATCGGAATACAATTTAAATGCACATCCAAATGACAAAGGCCCCACAGCAATTTGCAAAATACCACCAAAACAACCATCATCACCGAGGGCTGCATCTGCAATAATTGACCGGCTTCCACTTGTGTGACGCCCTGTACCATCATGGCACACAGGGCCTACATCAACGTTCCAAAAGGCACCATGGAAGCGGCAAGAACCGCAGGTCCGTCCCATGAGGCAGGCACTAGTCGAGCTGAAAGGCCGAAATGTTGCACCTAGCCACCAGTACAGCGTAAGGGCATGTGGCCCATTGGCGATCGTCCCATATGATCGAAATGGTGCTCCACTGATTCACCCGAAGCTGCAGGAGTCGAGAGTAAAAACCATCTGGAGGAGTGGCGTAGAGATGGCATCTGCAATAGGGCAGGAGATACCTGTCACCCAAAAGAAACACAAATCAACCGATTGCATTACGGGACTCATGATGCATTACAATCTTCATTCAACACACCAAATCCACACCCATATGCATGCTAGCCCACTCCAAAGGAATATACACACCCCTAAATCAGTATCGAATCATAACGAAACCAATCGAGCTAAATACACCATTGTCAACGTCGGTTACTGTGCATGCGTCCGTCAAGATAGAACCCATGACATGGGATTAGTAACGTGCCTAGACACAAGTGTATGAAGGCGCGTCGAGACAGGGAGGATCCGACAAGGGCAGATAGACGTATGTCCCACTATGGCAGCCTTGCATCACATAACGCAGGGGAAGGGGAGTGAATCAAAAAACCCATGTACATGGCAGACCCTAAACGGAATCATCAGTCCATGCATCCACACATCATTCCCTCATCCCGCAATGAAAACGCATGAATATTCACTCACATAATATGTGAAACTTCCATCGCGTCTGTGCGTAATGCAGTCCGCAAAAACCACTGTGCCCCTGGCCGGATCTGTAGTGTTGTGAAGCAAGATGGATTTGGGAACGTCCTGCCTTATCGTCCACTACGCTGTTGCGCATCCCATTCAATTCATATCATTCATTGCCTGCTCGTTATGGGCCATGTCCCAAGGACATACTACAATAGAACGTTACATTTCCAGCCAGACCTGTGGGCGTATCCTCGCCGCTACTTCAAAACCCAAAATGCTGGCCTTCGAATTCCTCACTTGCAACATTACGTCGAAAAGGCTTCTGTGAACGCTTGCATTCACAATTACATCAATGTAGTGCGGCTGTGTGTCATGATGCTAACTGGCTGCAATCACAAATGGCACGCCACGCCCGTCGGTGAAGTACGTTACTGTGCTGCATGAGGGTCGGCCATCGATCGAGCCCTACATACCACTGACTCTTCACAGGTATGGAAGCGGCTGCAATCATAGCATGTGTAACAATGGGAGCATAGCATGAAAATCAGTCAAAGTACATCACACTGCCATCGGGATTTGATACATGATTCAAATCCCAAGATGCCATGCGGCCAAATTCAGCCTTACGTGCGGGACGTGCTCGGCCAGAAGGGATTGCATCTGCCACAGATTCATTCAATCAGCACAGGTGGAGGCCATACAGGCCGACAGCACATATATTGCAGACCCAAACCCCTCCCACAACCACTCCCACTCCAAAATGCTACCGGCAGGACTAGCGATGTTGGGCCTGGGGTACCAGATAGCACTGCAAGTGCTACAACTACAAGAAGACGACGAACAACAACAGGTACAACAACCGGGCGCACAGGGGAGACGGAGGAGAAGGAGGAGGAGGAGGGCAAGGCAGGGTCAGCAAGGCCCACAAGCACTGCCACTACCACCACGCAGGCGGCCCGCAATCCCACGCCTCCGAGCCGATCCGTTCAACCTCACTGCTGAGCAGATCCACACCCTCTACCGTTTGGACCGGGACACCATAATCGCCATTGTGGACATGACACATGCTGACCTCGTGAGCATGATAGATAGCCCAACCGCCATCCCACCCCTACTGAAGGTGGTGTCTGCACTCCACTTCCTGGCCACAGGCACCTACCAGCACACAGTGGGACAGTTGCATGGCATTTCACAGCCACTGTTCTCACGGACACTCTTCCAAGTGCACGATGCCCTCCTGAAGCACGCCGACGACCACATCACACTACCACGCACGTACCAGGAGATTACCAACGCTAAAGTGGGATTCCATGCACTTGGCGGCATCCCGGGTTGCATTGGTGCCATCGACTGCACCCATGTTGAATTGGTTGTCCCACATGCCATGGAGGTCCAGTACCGCAACCGGAAACAATTTCATTCAATCAATGTGCAAATGGTGTGTGACTCCAACAAGATCTTTACGCATTGTTGTGCCAGATTTCCAGGATCTACCCATGATTCTATGGTCCTGAGGAACACAAGAATACCACGCTACATGGAGCGACACGCAGGGCACAGATCCTGGCTACTCGGTGAGTCTCATTCCATGCATGACATCGTGGCCCATTTGATGCGTCAATGACCTTGCAGGGGGGGGGGGGGCTACTTAGCACTATCATTCCACTGACACCCTTAATTCGTCTCATACAGGTGATGCCGGGTATCCACTGAAGAGATGGCTCCTTACACCAATCCGGAACCCACAGAACGAGCATGAGGAGGACTACAACCATGCCCACTCACGTACCCGTGTGGTCATTGAACAGGCATTCGGCCTACTGAAGGCTCGTTTCCGCAGCCTCAGCAGGTCTGGCGGGGCACTCATGTACAGCCATGAGAAGGTTTCTAAGATGGTCATGGCATGTGTCATGCTGCACAACATGTGCATACGTAGGAATGTGCCCATGCCCCCTGACGCTGTACTGCATGCACCTGAAGATGATGATGGTGATGAGGGTGGGGATGTGGAGGCACCTCAAGGAGTCCATGAGGCACAGGATGTACGTGCAATCCGACAGAGCATCATAGATGCATGCTTCTAGCAACCACGCATGGTGCCTATTACACGGAAAGGGGACCTGTGGCACTGTGTGTGTGTAGTACAGGCACATTGTGGACTGTACGCCTATGAAGGCCTCGTACGCAAATATCAATGTCCACACATGTCATTGGATGATAATGAGGTGCTGTATTGTTAATGTGATTTGATTTATACACCCTATGGACCCGCCACCCAGTGAAGCCCAACACACCCCCTCCACCCTACTACCTCCCCCCCCAACACCAGTGTCCAAATATGCATGCTGTCCGTGGGTAGACGCTATTGCAAGCCCCCTCTACGGGTATCAGGGGCACCCCTGCCCGTGGAGCGCAGGTTCCTGCCAGATCTGCGTTGGGGGCTGCCCTGGACGGAACTTGCCACGGATGATGTCTCTGCCTGCTCGCGTCCATGCATGTCTCTGAGGGTTTGTGAGAGCTCCGAGAGCACACGGCGCACAGCAGCAAGTTCAGCACAAACGTCTTTGGACGTCGCATGCAGTTCCCCCCTCAGGCTCTCGGTGCTTTTCTCCATTTGTGCTCTCAGGCTCTCGGTGCTTCTCTCCATTTCTCCCCTGAGGCTCTCACTACTTTTCTCTATTTGTGCCCTGAGTGTCTCGGTGGATGTTTCCATGGCTGCCCTGGAACCCCCGCATTCATTTGCATGGTCCTTGAGTAGCGTGGACGCTTCCTGCTGTTGCTCGATCAGCAGGTCGAGGGACTGTTGCCTCTGCTGGGCCATGGACATTTGCGGTGGTGTGACAGGGGGGCTGCTCAACACATGTTGCCTTGGCACAGGACTTGTGGGGGTTGGCCAGTCGTCGTCTTCAGGGTGCCCCTGCGTGGTTTCGTCATGGTGTAGGGGATGGAACATGCAGGGGGATTGGGAAAGGTCATGGATGGTACCTACGTCGCCAGCACTGTTTTCCGTGTCGGAGCATGCTGGCATGACAGCTGTGTCACCTATGGTGCTGCTACCACCAGAGGCAGTGCCATCAGATACGTTCTTTGGGGGGACCTGTGGTGCTGGGGTTGTGGACTTGCTGGCTGCTGGGGTGCCTGTTGCAGTCCCCTCCAGTGTGCTGCCACTTGATTCCTGCTGCTGCCGTGTCTTGATCCTTGCACCTGAGGTGGAGGCTCTTGGGACGTTGGTCCTGGCCCTCTTTGCAGGCGTGCTGGTAGGGGTGTCCTGCAGCTCGTCGTTGGTATCGGACCCTGTGGTGGAGTAAAGAGGGGCGAGCGTTAGTTATGGGTCTGTCGGATTTGGAATGGCAACGTATCAAATGCATTGGGGTGGTACATGTGGCTGATTTGGGACTGGGCCTTGGAGGTGGTCTCATTTTCGTGTGGATTGAGGATGCATTCATTTGGCTGCCTGCAGTTAGGGGGTGCATGCTGCACATGTAGGGGTTGTTTATGGCTTCTTGATTGATTTGTTTGTTCATTCTGACTTTTAGAGGGCGCTGTCAGGGCAAAGTATGTATTGCACTATGGGGTCACATGGTACTGCACATGTTCGTGGTTTGTGGATTTCGCATTGTTTCTCTTGGCCAACCTACCTGATTCTCCGGATGTCGGCACTCCTTTCTCCATCCCTCCGACTCCCTCTATGCTCTCCATTCCTATGGTGGAGGCGCAGATTTCCTCCCAGGGGGTCAACTTGATGGGCGACTCTGAACCCCCCCCGGTAGCTGTGGCGATGTTCCTGTTCGCAGAAAGTATGCTGCGTACGCGGATCCGCAGGTCGTCCCACCGCTTGCGACATTGCTGTGGCGTGCGGGGTGTTGTCCCCACCGCACTTACGCGCTGTGCCACCAGGGCCCATATGGCCTTCTTGTTGGCAAGGGCCGTCCTGGTCATTTGACTGGAGAAGACGACGGCGGAATTTTCCTGGAGGGTCTCGGTGAGCACGGTCAGTTCCTCTCGGGAGAAGTGTACCTGCCGCTTGCGGTCACACGCTTTCTTGGCTACCTTTCCCATATTTATTTTTTTAACTGGGGTTGCTAACGGGTTGGGATGTGTGTCAGGGTCGGATTTTTTATGGTTGTGTTGGGATTCGGATTTTATAGTTGTGCGGCGTGCTGTTTCCCGTTCCGGCCACATGCTTTTACTTCCGTTTCCGTATATTTACGGTGGCCGTAATTTGCGGTGCACGCTCGTTACGGTGACCGCTCATTACGGTGACCGCTAAGATGGGTGGCGGTATTGCACCTGGTGCAGCGTACGGCGGCGGTAAGGGCCGTTTTGGGGTCATTTCCGCCATCGCAGCCTTTCGGATTCCGCCATGGCGTAATGCTCGTGCCCGATGGGTCGTGATTGGCCGCACTTTGCTCCTTCGTGCAATGGCGGAAACGCTATTTACGCTGTTGCGGTCCGGTCAGTCACTTTCCGCCAGGGTCGTAATGAGGCCCATAGACATGTTTGTTTATGGAATACAGGTGTTAGCCCGAGTAATACCTGAAATAACACGAAAAGAGTGGGGGATACCATCAAACTTTATATTCCGCCCAATTTCAGCAATAGATGTTGTGCCCAGCACGATCATGTCCATAGACATCGAGGCAATTCAAGTATCAGGCAAACGTATTGTGCTCATAGGACTGGACGCGCACGGGTGTGAGTGGAGAACTGTGTTATGCATAGACCCAAACATAATGCTAAGAGACATGACAGACAAGGAATTATTCTCTGACAATGAAGATGACGGAGAAATAATAATGGAAATAAGTATACCATGTGACATCATGATCCAGTACAGAGAAGTACACAACCCCCTCATGGCTAGTGTAAATGCCCCACCGATAATATTTGAGGAAGACATGGCAAAGGTAGCACCTGAAATTTCGACTACAGGGCCCCACGATGTAGGGTTATTACATGAAGTGACTCCGATTAAGATAAAACTCAAACCAGGTGCCATACCTCCCAGAGTGAAACAGTATCCCATATCTAAAGAAGCAGAGGAAAGTATCAGAGAAACAATAAAAGCACTTCTGAGCCAAGGTATTATAGTACCATCAAATTCCCTGTGTAATACGGCTATTTTCCCGATCAAAAAAGCGAAAGTAGGGGTGTGGAGGATGATCCAAGATCTCCGCCCACTCAATGACGTCATCCAAAAAGAGTTCCCATTAGTGCCTAACCCGGCATCAATATTGTGCAGCATACCCAAAGAGGCGACCTGTTTCATGGTGATAGATTTAAAGAACGCTTTTTTCTCCGTACCGCTTGACCCAGAGTCGCAGTACCTTACAGCCTTCACATTAGGAAACAACAGATACGAACATCGCAGACTCCCACAAGGGTATTGCGAGAGCCCAAGCATTTTCAACAGAGTGTTACGAGAAGACATTGGTAACATAGATGTAGGGAGCACCATTATACAATACGTTGACGATTAACTCGTCTGCAGTAAAACAGAGGAAGAGTGCAGGGAAGATTCGATAGCACTGCTTAATGTATTGGCTGCCAAGGGATACAAGGTAGATAAAGGAAAATTGCAATATTGCCTTGCAGACGTTGTATACCTCGGCCAGCTAATCTCCAAAGATGGAAGAAGAGTACTCCCGGACAGGGCAGCCGCCATTCGACACATTATCATTCCAAAAACAGTAAAGGACATGCAAGAATTTCTTGGCATATGTAACTACTGCCGAGCATGGATCCTTGATTACGCGGCATACACACTACCATTGCTCCAGGCACTGAAAGAAGCACAAAAGGCCAGGACCCCAATAAAATGGACACAAGACATGATGACCCAGTACTCCCGATTAAAAGACCTCATTGCAGACGCCCCAGTCCTTGCAAATCCAGACTATGAGAGGGAATTTTTCTTGTTTACACACTGCAACGGAACCCTGATGACAGCAGTATTGACACAAAAAACATCGCTAGGCCACAAGCCATTAGCATACTACAGTGGAACACTAGATCCAGTGATGCAAGGGCACTTCGCTTGCGAACAGGCCCTCGCTGCAGCGGCCTTCGCCATTTTGAAAAGTGCCACAATTGTGATGGGGTGTTCATTAACACTATATGCAGAACACTCATTATTTGCAATAATTGAACGATCAAAATCAACCCTCACAACACAGAGAGCAACTGCTTATGAAATTATAATATCCAGCCCCAACGTACATGTGGTCAGATGTAAGACAGTGAACCCAGCCACATTCATTACAGAACCATGCACAACAGAAGACATGCAGGAACACGACTGTAGCACATATGAGGGGGAGGGCGATGACATCCCCAAAGCAAGTGAAAATGCCGTGACAGAAGGAGAGATCTACTTTATAGATGGGTCAGCATCAATAAACGCAGAGACAGGAGAGAAACATGTAGGGATGGCGGTAGTACGCATGGAGGAGGATATTTATGAAACAATTGTCCAAAAGCGCCTCCCCTCCCATTACTCTGCACAGGCAGCCGAACTGACTGCACTAATTGAAGCATTGCACACAGCGAGAGGGTGCACAGTAACAATATATTCAGACTCAGTTTATGCAACCACCACAGTTCATTCAGGGCTATCACGATGGCGTAGGAGGGGGTTCAGGAGAGCAGACGGGTCCCCAGTACAACATGCCACATTATTGAACGAACTAATAGATGCCTTAGCAGAATCATCGGTAGTGGCAGTAGTGAAATGCCAAGCCCATACCAATAACACAGATGCAATCTCATTGGGGAACGCGGCAGCCGACGCAGCAGCGAAGGAGGCCTTGTATTTCAATAAGGTGCCAACACCAGAATGCATTGTAAAAACAGCCACGGCAGAACAACCTATAGAAGCATACAGTAACACGCCCATAGCGCAGTTAATAGAACTCCAGATACGAGCACCACCAGAAGATCAAGAGCTGTGGGACAAACAGAGATGTAAGCAATCCGCCACAGACCTCATTTGGAGACAGGAAACGAACAGGTAACGTGGTGATGCCCGTGGAGCTGCTAGAAGTGGCATTCCAGCAACTGCACTTCCCAGCTCATGTTGCAAAGCAGCACATCGCCTCAGATATCCAGGAACACTGGTTTGACCCCAATTTGCAAGAGTATCTGTCTAAATTTGTAATAGAATGCACAACGTGCCAAATGTACAATTCAGGGATGACATTAAGAACCCTGCGTGGCACTTTGCCACACCCTGCAGGCCCATTCAGAGAACTACACATCGATTACGCCGATATGGGAGAGAGGTGTAATGGGGCAAGATATTTGATTGTGGTAGTATGCCCCTTTTCGCAGTGGGTGGAAGCTGGCCCATGCCCCATCCAGACGCGAAATGTGCAGCAAAATTCCTTTTAAGAGAGGTGTTCTCCCGGTGGGGAATCTGTGATGTCATACGCTCAGATAATGGCACACATTTTGTGAATTATCTCTTCAAGGAGGTGACAGCACTCTTGGGGGTGAAACACAAACTATGTTCCATTTATCATCCAATGGCCAATGGGGTCATGGAGAGGATCAACGGCCTGCTTAAAAGCAAATTGTCAAAGCTGTGCAACACCCTCAAGAAAAACTGGGTGTATTGTCTGCCCCTAGCACTGTTCCAACTCAGGACGCAACCATGCAAGGATCACCATTTGAGCCCCCACTAAATCGTGACGGGGAGGAGAATACACACAGCACTCTCCCCAGTTAGGAGAGCTTCTGACGCACATAGAGCTGCCACAGTGCTGGGGGAAGAATTTAAGGAGTACCTGACACAGCTAACGCGCGCAGTACGCAGCATAGTGAAACAAATAGCGCCGCCATTTACAGAAAATGTGGAAACAGACACTTCTATGCCAGCAGCCAAGGCCACTCATGCCAGGGGCGCACGTTTATGTGCGCAGTTTTGTAAAAAGGTGGAATTCACCAAGGTTTCACGGCCCATACGAGGTTGTGTACAGCACACCGACAGCGGTAAAGGTCAAAGGATTGAAATATTGGGTGCACCTCTCAGATGTAAGAAGGGCACGTGGTAGTGCAATCACCCAGAACGACCAAGAGTGTGCAAACGGTACCGCAGCTGGGACACAGAGTGAATAAAAATTACATGAGAAAAGAGAACAAATGCCTTCAGCTATGCCTCTCTATCTTTCTGTACTATATTCCTTTCACAAAGACTATCCTCTCTCCTATCTTCTTGTGTTCCTTCCTCGACTAAAATGAATGAGCCAAAAATGAAGCAAAAAGGTTGGCAAAAAATGAAGAAAGTAACCTGCAAATGTGCAATGTGAATATGTAAATATGTAAATATATATATATAACATGATGACTTAACGAAATTATATCGCCCCTATAGGTACACATGGCTCAACACGACGAAATGTCAGAACACGATTTAATGTTAGATAGAAATAGGGACGCCACTAAGGCAAAAAGATTTAGCAATGTTGAATGTGTTTTAAAATGTGCAGCGATATTGTTTTCAGTTATGTTGTTCTTTATGGCATGGTACTATAGGCTACTATCGCTGGTGAATGACATGCACAGAGGAGGGAGCGGGGCTAATTTAATACGACAAGGGTCACACCTAATATGGACTGGGGTGAAAACAATATGGAGTGAAACGTACAAAATTGACCCCAATAGTACAAGTGCACCCGAGCATCCTACAACCATTACCTCCTTGATATATCTTGGCATAAATGAAAGCAATGTACACGAATGGAATGAATATGATGGTGATTATTATTGGCCAACTAACCCCGCCAACACAAGTATGCATACACACACAGCACTAAAAGCTACCTCATTTCCTGTCTTAACCACTGCTGAATACACACACGTTACTATCAATGCCAGTGATGCCACTTGGGTTGGGATATTCCCCATACGTTACCAGCGAGCAAACAACAAAATGCGGGGAGGGAGAAGAAGGAGAAAAAGGGGGGCGAGGAGGAGCAATTACGATATCTACCATGACCTAAGGTTAGACGAGATAGAAGACCCCCGTCACCCTGACCAATCCAATAAGTGGTATTCAGACATGAGCGCCACGGCAAAGCAAGCAACGAATGAAAGTTGCTATGTCTGTTCCCTCATACCTCATGCATCTGGGACACCAAAAATGTTGATACCACAAGAAGTACCCTTGTCAGAGGCCCAATGTTTGGTTCATCTGGTTCTGTGTAGAATAAGAAGCACCTTCCAGGAACACACTGTCACTATGGAAAAACTGGAAAACGAAAAAACATGCACCAGCAAGCGACAAGGAGTAATATGCCTCAAAGAGCCATTTTTTGTCATCAAAGGGACAAGCTATTCAGAGAACAAGTGGCATGATGAGACAATCGAATGCAAAGCAGAGGGACTCCGAGGTCTACCTGAAGACACGTTTCAATGGATCAAAGGAACTTGTGCCCCCGTTTGGTCGCAACGCGTCGCTAAACTAACATGGGTCACTGCACTGGAGAAGCCCATCAAAATACAAAAGGAAGTACCGCACGAACTATGTTTCCACGGGGAGGGGAGGGTGAACATGGGGAATGCTAAAAGGTGCAATAAAACAGTAATTATCCCAGATATGAAGAAGGGAACAGCTGCACTTATGGACATTACTGGATCTGTGGTAAACAAGCTTACCTGCACCTCCCTGCATCATGGAAGGGCACTTGTGCCCTAGCCACCCTCCACACAGCACTAATGGTGATACCGGAAAGCAGTGTTCAACATACAACAGGGCTTCCGGCTGGCAGTTCGGCAGCATGGCAATTGGCTGACATTTCGGCAGCAGGACGATTGGATGGCACATCGGCAGCAGGGCAATCGGCTGAACCATCGACAGCGCCCCAACTAGTGGTGACAGAGGCCCCAGTTTATGAACTTTTGTCAGAATATGAACTGAAAGAAAAACTATCGCGAAGTAAAAGGTTGTCCAATTATATCTCATCCGAATCCTCAAAACTGCTTGATGAGATACCACAGAAATACAAGCTCTTCTCATCTGCAGAGACATTTTTCGCATCACTTCTTGCCCCGGGCTCCAAGCAAGAGCAAACGCCAGATGGTTGCAGATTGTGCGCTGGGAGCTCATCCAACTGGCTAACGACACAGAAGAGGGGTTCAACGTTATAAAAATAGAGCTCCGTGCACTGCGCCTGATGACAATGCAGAACAGATATGTCCTGGATCTCCTCACGGCGATGGACGGTGGTGTTTGCCGAATAATTGGGGGGGCCTGTTGCACATTCGCGCCAACGGAAGATGCTGATAACGGGACACTTTCACATGTAATAACAGCAGTGCATAACCTAGGGGAGAGGATGAAAACAGAAGGTGGAGCGGACGACAGCACATGGTTCGACAATATGTTCAGCTGGGTGCCATCTTGGGTGAACATGGCAACGAAAATACTTATTCCCATCATTGTCTTTTTGCTCCTATTTTTCTGTGTGTGCCAACTGGGACTAAGGTGCTGTGAGAATAGCATGCCTACATCAGCGATGATGATGGTAACAATGGGCCGACCGGCAACGGTAGCTACAATGACAGATGCACAAATGCAAACTGGAGAATATACCACACCACAATATAGAATGACCGCCATCTACAGGCAATATGGGGACAGGGTTGATAATTTACACCACACCACAATCAAGGAACCACAGGAGCTGCAATGGTATAGAGAAGTGTGGGTAGACCTAGATCGGGACAGTGGAATTTATATGATGTGTACACCAGACAAATATGCAAGAAGGGGAAACAGCTTGAGAAGTGTGTGCAGAGCATGGATGCCAATAAAAGGCACCCCAGCTTGGGATGAAGATGTTGCTGAAGCCGAGTACTACCGAAGGGAGAACGAAAAGAATAAGGTAAAATAGTTTGTTACTTTAGATGTAACGAAAGGGGGGAATGTATGGGAGCGAGGGGCCCCCAGGCCCCTCACGTCATACACATCTCAATACAAAGGCTTGGACCACGTGCGTCCAGTAGTGGGTTTGCCCCTTGCCCTTATGTAATGTAAACTACGGTTGATGTCTGCATAGATGGGACCACTGAGCAGGACACAGGGCATCCATCTTTGTGCCCCCTTTCGACTCCATCTTGGTGACTAGGCCTCACTGCGATAGTACAACAAGGCTCGGCTCCCTTCGTTCACAGCAGCCAGGCGCACGGGCACACAAGGCGCGCAGGCACATGACCCCCACCCTTGTTCTCACTCCACGAAGGAAAGCTCTGCGATCCCATTCTCACGCTGAAGCCGGAGGTATTTGCGACAACTAATAAATACGACACATTAGTCTTCCTCAGAGATCACTGCCCCGCATGTGAACCAGCATGAGCTAAGCACTTGGCTCGTTCGTCTCCATAAATGTACCCTTGCCCTGCACCCTCACCCAACCTAAGGTAACTTACTGCCATCTCGACCCTGTGTCCCCTCAAGGTATCCCTTTCATGTGCCAGACCACTGCCTTCGCTGCGACGCCCACCCAGTACATCCACGACTAACACTAGACCCCTACCGCAGTATATTTTTTACGAGTACTAACACATGTCACATACCTGAGATTCTTGTAAACACGGCCTAAACCTTCAATCATTACGTTACAGTGGTCAAGACCCCCAATCAAAGCCATGAATGACCCAAGTATATTGATAACAGAAACGAACGTGTGATTTGTGTAGAATTGTGATAAGCAGCATAAACCTTTCTTTTATACTTTGTTATTTAGTGCATGCAATGTATCATGTTAGCTTAGATAGAGACCACCTGACCTCACCCCGACCCGGCCTTCACATAGATGTCTGACATCCATCATCTCGTCAACCAACTGACCAACCAGAAAGAAGAGATGCGGCCCACACCTAAAGCACCACACCATCTGACCAATCGGGTCCAACGTAGTGTGTTTTGTTAGATTTATTGTAACTCCTATAAATGTGTACTGAAATGATAATGTGGCAGAGTACTCTCAGTGAATTTCTGACTTCAGAAGTAAAAGCCTTGCCTTGAACTCTCGCAACCTGCTCTCCTTGCCTCATTCCCCGTCAGGGGTGTGTCTGTTTTATTTTCTTGCACGTTGGAAGACGGGGCGGGCACTTACATGGGGAAGGCATTCTACATCCAGTAGCCTATTTTTCTCATAAACTGACAACATGTGAACAATATTACGCCATCATGGATAAGGAACTTTTGCCAATCAGGGACCTGGGAGGCACTGGAACGGGGTGCCAGGGAAAGTGGAAGAGTAAAATACAGTCATGCTGACCCATGCATCCAGGACTTCATTAAGACTGCAGTTCCTGCATCCAAGGTCTCTCCCCTGGGGATTGATCAGTGATTTACCCTTCCCGGTACCTTATGTTACAGGAGACATGTGCAGATGTAAAAGATAAATACACTTGTGTAGGTTTTAGATCCATGGTGGGTCCCTTGGAGAGGTTAAGATCTGGGGGTCGGATATTTATCACTACAGCAAAAGGCATCAGTGTGGGTGGAGATGGATGGATGCAGTGCAGAGTCTGGTACTCTCTTGCGTTATTCGCAGGGCACATTTCTAAAGGTGATACTAAATGTTTGCAACATTGGAGGGATGAGAGGGTGATGGATTTCCGTGGGAACAGGGTTCGAGCGGAGCCAGCCTGTTACATAGGATGTGGGCTTTTACGAGTCTTCATTAACCTGGGGTGTGGGGCAGCGTGATTCTGCACCTTGTCCCTCTGGGGCCTAATACAAAATGGAGTTGCAGAACAGGGATATTGTTAGTGCTATTCACCTATTTCTATGTGCTGCAGGGTCTTTATAGGGGAGCTAGGGGGGCACCGTTTCCCCCTTTTACATTACATGGCTTTGTATGGGGGTTGCCTTATTTGGAAGCTCCTAGGGGGATGGGATGGACTCATTTGCATCCTAATCGAAGTGATAAAGGTAATTACCAGAGATGATATGAAGATTATGGGACTCATTACGACCCTGGCGGAATGGGTTTAACGGAGCTGGTAGAGCTGCTGGTGCCGTTAAGCACATTCCGCCCTATTACAAGGTTCCTTTGCGGGTCCTGCTCTGGACGTCTGGTCAGACCAGACGCCCTTTGTGGGTCTCGCGAGGGGACCAGCATGCTAACAACAGGCCTGCTGTTAGCATCATCCCCATTCCCATTGAGCACTATGGGGCTCAAATGGGAATGGGGATTCATTTTTACCAGGTCCATGGAATGGGCAATTATTGGGTCCGGCAAGGTCGGCATGATCCGGTAATTGCCCATTCCATGGACCTGGTAAAAATGCATTACCGGCGGCAGCTGTGCCCTTAATAAGGGTACGGCAGCTGTGCCCTTAATAAGGGTACGGCTACCGCCATGGTCCCAATGAGGCCCTATATATTAATAAGTGGCTGAAGGAGTAGTTGACAAATCTTAGGAGAAGGGAGATTCTGCTGAGTTTGAGTTGTTATGAATAGTGGTAGGGTTAGTTAGGTTACAGTTGGACGGTGGATGATTTCTTTTTTGGATATTCATTGATGACTAAGAAGCACCTTAGCTAGCTTGGGTAGGTAGGGACGCCTTGTAGAATAGGGAAAGACAGATATTACACTTTCCCTTTAATAAAACATATCTGTGAAATGTCTAGCTTTCTGATTTACCAAAGCTGTTTTGCAGAAGTTGCTGTAGGAGAGTGTAGTGCAGGGGGGCGATGATTTGTAGGTAATTCATGCTATGTTTGACAAGTTTGTCTTGAGCCTAGCAGTGGCAGTGCCTGCTTCATCTGCTCAATTTGAGGAGGGGGTAGATGTAAGGTTAGTATTTGCTCTCTCTTGAAATTCAGAAGTGATGAGGAGAGACAAGAAAACAATTTGTCGTGTCGATGTTCTTGGTTTGTGCTTGAAGTGCAGGTACTCACTGCTCCATAGTATGTTCTTACATATAGGCACTTCTCCTTTAAAAGTATTGGTTTTTTGCTGAAAATTAGTGGTTTGGAGGGGTATGGCTCTCTTTATGAGTTTTACTTTGAATTATCAGTTAAATTCGGGTTGTGTGGAAATGGGTAGTAATTCTGCAGGCGCAGTTAGGTCTGGTGGTATTACCTCTGGAGGCTTTTCTGTTTTAAGAGTATGATTCCCTCAAAAAGCGGATTATTCTGTGACGCCTCATGCGAGACTTGTCCTTGGCCTCAAGCCCAGGGATCCTCTGTCTTCACACCTGAAATCTCTCACTTGGCTCCCAGTGGCGGCCAGGATGAACTTCAAGACCCTCTGCCAGGGGTGTTGCTAGATCTGGCAAAGTCCCGGGGCTAGGCCCGAGTCCCAAGCTAGAGACTAGCTGGCCCAGTCCCAAGCTAAAGACTAGCTGGCCCAGTCCCAAGCTAAAGACTAGCTGGCCCTGAGTCCTGACAGTCCCAAGCTAAAGACTAGCTGGCCCAGTCCCAAGCTAAAGACTAGCTGGCCCAGTCCCAAGCTAAAGACTAGCTGGCCCTGAGTCCTGACAGTCCCAAGCTAAAGACTAGCTGGCCCAGTCCCAAGCTAAAGACTAGCTGGCCCAGTCCCAAGCTAAAGACTAGCTGGCCCTGAGTCCTGACAGTCCCAAGCTAAAGACTAGCTGGCCCAGTCCCAAGCTAAAGACTAGCTGGCCCAGTCCCAAGCTAAAGACTAGCTGGCCCTGAGTCCTGACAGTCCCAAGCTAAAGGCTAGCTGGCCCGAGTCCTGACAGTCCCAAGCTAAAGGCTAGCTGGCCCTGAGTCCTGACAGTCCCAAGCTAAAGGCTAGCTGGCCCTGAGTCCTGACAGTCCCAAGCTAAAGACTAGCTGGCACGGGTCCTGACAGTCCCAAGCTAAAGGCTAGCTGGCCCGAGTGCTGACAGTCCCAAGCTAAAGGCTAGCTGGCCCGAGTCCTGACAGTCCCAAGCTAAAGGCTAGCTGGCCCTGAGTCCTGACAGTCCCAAGCTAAAGACTAGCTGGCCCGAGTCCTGACAGTCCCAAGCTAAAGGCTAGCTGGCCCTGAGTCCTGACAGTCCCAAGCTAAAGGCTAGCTGGCCCTGAGTCCTGACAGTCCCAAGCTAAAGGCTAGCTGGCCCGAGTCCTGACAGTCCCAAGCTAAAGACTAGCTGGCCCGAGTGCTGACAGTCCCAAGCTAAAGGCTGGCTGGCCCTGAGTCCTGACAGTCCCAAGCTAAAGGCTAGCTGGCCCTGAGTCCTGACAGTCCCAAGCTAAAGGCTAGCTGGCCCTGAGTCCTGACAGTCCCAAGCTAAAGGCTAGCTGGCCCTGAGTCCTGACAGTCCCAAGCTAAAGGCTAGCTGGCCCTGAGTCCTGACAGTCCCAAGCTAAAGGCTAGCTGGCCCTGAGTCCTGACAGTCCCAAGCTAAAGGCTACTTGGCCCAGTCCCAAGCTAAAGGCTGGCTAGCCCTGAGCCCTGACAGTCCCAAGCTAAAGGCTACTTGGCCCAGTCCCAAGCTAAAGGCTGGCTAGCCCTGAGCCCTGACAGTCCCAAGCTAAAGGCTACTTGGCCCAGTCCCAAGCTAAAGGCTGGCTAGCCCTGAGCCCTGACAGTCCCAAGCTAAAGGCTAGCTGGCCCTGAGTCCTGACAGTCCCAAGCTAAAGACTAGCTGGCCCGAGTCCTGACAGTCCCAAGCTAAAGGCTAGCTGGCCCTGAGTCCTGACAGTCCCAAGCTAAAGGCTAGCTGGCCCTGAGTCCTGACAGTCCCAAGCTAAAGACTAGCTGGCCCGAGTGCTGACAGTCCCAAGCTAAAGGCTAGCTGGCCCGAGTCCTGACAGTCCCAAGCTAAAGACTAGCTGGCCCGAGTGCTGACAGTCCCAAGCTAAAGGCTGGCTGGCCCTGAGTCCTGACAGTCCCAAGCTAAAGGCTAGCTGGCCCTGAGTCCTGACAGTCCCAAGCTAAAGGCTAGCTGGCCCTGAGTCCTGACAGTCCCAAGCTAAAGGCTAGCTGGCCCTGAGTCCTGACAGTCCCAAGCTAAAGGCTAGCTGGCCCTGAGTCCTGACAGTCCCAAGCTAAAGGCTAGCTGGCCCTGAGTCCTGACAGTCCCAAGCTAAAGGCTACTTGGCCCAGTCCCAAGCTAAAGGCTGGCTAGCCCTGAGCCCTGACAGTCCCAAGCTAAAGGCTACTTGGCCCAGTCCCAAGCTAAAGGCTGGCTAGCCCTGAGCCCTGACAGTCCCAAGCTAAAGGCTACTTGGCCCAGTCCCAAGCTAAAGGCTGGCTAGCCCTGAGCCCTGACAGTCCCAAGCTAAAGACTAGCTGGCCCAGTCCCAAGCTAAAGGCTAGCTGGCCCAGTCCCAAGCTAAAGGCTAGCTGGCCCAGTCCCAAGCTAAAGGCTAGCTGGCCCAGTCCCAAGCTAAAGGCTAAAGGCTAGCTGGCCCGAGTCCTGACAGTCCCAAGCTAAAGGCTACTTGGCCCAGTCCCAAGCTAAAGGCTGGCTAGCCCTGAGCCCTGACAGTCCCAAGCTAAAGACTAGCTGGCCCGAGTGCTGACAGTCCCAAGCTAAAGGCTGGCTGGCCCTGAGTCCTGACAGTCCCAAGCTAAAGGCTACTTGGCCCAGTCCCAAGCTAAAGGCTGGCTAGCCCTGAGCCCTGACAGTCCCAAGCTAAAGGCTACTTGGCCCAGTCCCAAGCTAAAGGCTGGCTAGCCCTGAGCCCTGACAGTCCCAAGCTAAAGGCTACTTGGCCCAGTCCCAAGCTAAAGGCTGGCTAGCCCTGAGCCCTGACAGTCCCAAGCTAAAGACTAGCTGGCCCAGTCCCAAGCTAAAGGCTAGCTGGCCCAGTCCCAAGCTAAAGGCTAGCTGGCCCAGTCCCAAGCTAAAGGCTAGCTGGCCCAGTCCCAAGCTAAAGGCTAAAGGCTAGCTGGCCCGAGTCCTGACAGTCCCAAGCTAAAGGCTACTTGGCCCAGTCCCAAGCTAAAGGCTGGCTAGCCCTGAGCCCTGACAGTCCCAAGCTAAAGGCTACTTGGCCCAGTCCCAAGCTAAAGGCTGGCTAGCCCTGAGCCCTGACAGTCCCAAGCTAAAGACTAGCTGGCCCAGTCCCAAGCTAAAGGCTAGCTGGCCCAGTCCCAGGCTAAAGGCTAGCTGGCCCAGTCCCAAGCTAAAGGCTAGCTGGCCCAGTCCCAAGCTAAAGGCTAAAGGCTAGCTGGCCCGAGTCCTGACAGTCCCAAGCTAAAGACTAGCTGGCCCAGTCCCAAGCTAAAGGCTGGCTAGCCCGAGTCCTGACAGTCCCAAGCTAAAGACTAGCTGGCCCAGTCCCAAGCTAAAGGCTGGCTAGCAAGAGTCCTGACAGTCCCAAGCTAAAGGCTAGCTGGCCCAGTCCCAAGCTAAAGGCTAGCTGGCCCAGTCCCAAGCTAAAGACTAGCTGGCCCAGTCCCAAGCTAAAGGCTAGCTGGCCCGAGTCCTGACAGTCCCAAGCTAAAGACTAGCTGGCCCAGTCCCAAGCTAAAGGCTGGCTAGCCCGAGTCATGACAGTCCCAAGCTAAAGACTAGCTGGCCCAGTCCCAAGCTAAAGGCTGGCTAGCCCGAGTCCTGACAGTCCCAAGCTAAAGACTAGCTGGCCCAGTCCCAAGCTAAAGGCTGGCTAGCCCGAGTCCTGACAGTCCCAAGCTAAAGACTAGCTGGCCCAGTCCCAAGCTAAAGGCTAGCTGGCCCAGTCCCAAGCTAAAGGCTAGCTGGCCCAGTCCCAAGCTAAAGGCTGGCTAGCCCGAGTCCTGACAGTCCCAAGCTAAAGACTAGCTTGCCCGAGTGCTGACAGTCCCAAGCTAAAGACTAGCTGGCCCTGAGTCCTGACAGTCCCAAGATAAAGACTAGCTGACCCTGAGTCCTGACAGTCCCAAGCTAAAGACTAGCTGGCCCTGAGTCCTGACAGTCCCAAGCTAAAGGCTGGCTAGCCCTGAGCCCTGACAGTCCCAAGCTAAAGACTAGCTGGCCCAGTCCCAAGCTAAAGGCTAGCTGGCCCGAGTGCTGACAGTCCCAAGCTAAAGGCTGGCTAGCCCGAGTCCTGACAGTCCCAAGCTAAAGGCTAGCTGGCCCAGTCCCAAGCTAAAGGCTGGCTAGCCCTGAGCCCTGACAGTCCCAAGCTAAAGACTAGCTGGCCCAGTCCCAAGCTAAAGGCTAGCTGGCCCAGTCCCAAGCTAAAGGCTGGCTAGCCCTGAGCCCTGACAGTCCCAAGCTAAAGACTAGCTGGCCCAGTCCCAAGCTAAAGGCTAGCTGGCCCAGTCCCAAGCTAAAGGCTAGCTGGCCCAGTCCCAAGCTAAAGGCTAGCTGGCCCAGTCCCAAGCTAAAGGCTAGCTGGCCCGAGTCCTGACAGTCCCAAGCTAAAGACTAGCTGGCCCAGTCCCAAGCTAAAGGCTGGCTAGCCCGAGTCCTGACAGTCCCAAGCTAAAGACTAGCTGGCCCAGTCCCAAGCTAAAGGCTGGCTAGCCCGAGTCATGACAGTCCCAAGCTAAAGACTAGCTGGCCCAGTCCCAAGCTAAAGGCTGGCTAGCCCGAGTCCTGACAGTCCCAAGCTAAAGACTAGCTGGCCCAGTCCCAAGCTAAAGGCTGGCTAGCCCGAGTCCTGACAGTCCCAAGCTAAAGACTAGCTGGCCCAGTCCCAAGCTAAAGGCTAGCTGGCCCAGTCCCAAGCTAAAGGCTAGCTGGCCCAGTCCCAAGCTAAAGGCTGGCTAGCCCGAGTCCTGACAGTCCCAAGCTAAAGACTAGCTTGCCCGAGTGCTGACAGTCCCAAGCTAAAGACTAGCTGGCCCTGAGTCCTGACAGTCCCAAGATAAAGACTAGCTGACCCTGAGTCCTGACAGTCCCAAGCTAAAGACTAGCTGGCCCTGAGTCCTGACAGTCCCAAGCTAAAGGCTGGCTAGCCCTGAGCCCTGACAGTCCCAAGCTAAAGACTAGCTGGCCCAGTCCCAAGCTAAAGGCTAGCTGGCCCGAGTGCTGACAGTCCCAAGCTAAAGGCTGGCTAGCCCGAGTCCTGACAGTCCCAAGCTAAAGGCTAGCTGGCCCAGTCCCAAGCTAAAGGCTGGCTAGCCCTGAGCCCTGACAGTCCCAAGCTAAAGACTAGCTGGCCCAGTCCCAAGCTAAAGGCTAGCTGGCCCAGTCCCAAGCTAAAGGCTGGCTAGCCCTGAGCCCTGACAGTCCCAAGCTAAAGACTAGCTGGCCCAGTCCCAAGCTAAAGGCTAGCTGGCCCAGTCCCAAGCTAAAGGCTAGCTGGCCCAGTCCCAAGCTAAAGGCTAGCTGGCCCAGTCCCAAGCTAAAGGCTAGCTGGCCCGAGTCCTGACAGTCCCAAGCTAAAGACTAGCTGGCCCAGTCCCAAGCTAAAGGCTGGCTAGCCCGAGTCCTGACAGTCCCAAGCTAAAGACTAGCTGGCCCAGTCCCAAGCTAAAGGCTAGCTGGCCCAGTCCCAAGCTAAAGGCTAGCTGGCCCAGTCCCAAGCTAAAGGCTGGCTAGCCCGAGTCCTGACAGTCCCAAGCTAAAGACTAGCTGGCCCGAGTGCTGACAGTCCCAAGCTAAAGACTAGCTGGCCCTGAGTCCTGACAGTCCCAAGCTAAAGACTAGCTGACCCCGAGTCCTGACAGTCCCAAGCTAAAGACTAGCTGGCCCAGTCCCAAGCTAAAGGCTGGCTAGCCCGAGTCATGACAGTCCCAAGCTAAAGACTAGCTGGCCCAGTCCCAAGCTAAAGGCTGGCTAGCCCGAGTCCTGACAGTCCCAAGCTAAAGACTAGCTGGCCCAGTCCCAAGCTAAAGGCTGGCTAGCCCGAGTCCTGACAGTCCCAAGCTAAAGACTAGCTGGCCCAGTCCCAAGCTAAAGGCTAGCTGGCCCAGTCCCAAGCTAAAGGCTAGCTGGCCCAGTCCCAAGCTAAAGGCTGGCTAGCCCGAGTCCTGACAGTCCCAAGCTAAAGACTAGCTTGCCCGAGTGCTGACAGTCCCAAGCTAAAGACTAGCTGGCCCTGAGTCCTGACAGTCCCAAGATAAAGACTAGCTGACCCTGAGTCCTGACAGTCCCAAGCTAAAGACTAGCTGGCCCTGAGTCCTGACAGTCCCAAGCTAAAGGCTGGCTAGCCCTGAGCCCTGACAGTCCCAAGCTAAAGACTAGCTGGCCCAGTCCCAAGCTAAAGGCTAGCTGGCCCAGTCCCAAGCTAAAGGCTAGCTGGCCCAGTCCCAAGCTAAAGGCTAGCTGGCCCAGTCCCAAGCTAAAGGCTAGCTGGCCCGAGTCCTGACAGTCCCAAGCTAAAGACTAGCTGGCCCAGTCCCAAGCTAAAGGCTAGCTGGCCCGAGTGCTGACAGTCCCAAGCTAAAGGCTGGCTAGCCCGAGTCCTGACAGTCCCAAGCTAAAGGCTAGCTGGCCCAGTCCCAAGCTAAAGGCTGGCTAGCCCTGAGCCCTGACAGTCCCAAGCTAAAGACTAGCTGGCCCAGTCCCAAGCTAAAGGCTAGCTGGCCCAGTCCCAAGCTAAAGGCTAGCTGGCCCAGTCCCAAGCTAAAGGCTAGCTGGCCCAGTCCCAAGCTAAAGGCTAGCTGGCCCGAGTCCTGACAGTCCCAAGCTAAAGACTAGCTGGCCCAGTCCCAAGCTAAAGGCTGGCTAGCCCGAGTCCTGACAGTCCCAAGCTAAAGACTAGCTGGCCCAGTCCCAAGCTAAAGGCTAGCTGGCCCAGTCCCAAGCTCAAGGCTAGCTGGCCCAGTCCCAAGCTAAAGGCTGGCTAGCCCGAGTCCTGACAGTCCCAAGCTAAAGACTAGCTGGCCCGAGTGCTGACAGTCCCAAGCTAAAGACTAGCTGGCCCTGAGTCCTGACAGTCCCAAGCTAAAGACTAGCTGACCCTGAGTCCTGACAGTCCCAAGCTAAAGACTAGCTGGCCCTGAGTCCTGACAGTCCCAAGCTAAAGGCTGGCTAGCCCTGAGCCCTGACAGTCCCAAGCTAAAGACTAGCTGGCCCAGTCCCAAGCTAAAGGCTAGCTGGCCCAGTCCCAAGCTAAAGGCTAGCTGGCCCAGTCCCAAGCTAAAGGCTAGCTGGCCCAGTCCCAAGCTAAAGGCTAGCTGGCCCGAGTCCTGACAGTCCCAAGCTAAAGACTAGCTGGCCCAGTCCCAAGCTAAAGGCTAGCTGGCCCGAGTGCTGACAGTCCCAAGCTAAAGGCTGGCTAGCCCGAGTCCTGACAGTCCCAAGCTAAAGGCTAGCTGGCCCAGTCCCAAGCTAAAGGCTGGCTAGCCCTGAGCCCTGACAGTCCCAAGCTAAAGACTAGCTGGCCCAGTCCCAAGCTAAAGGCTAGCTGGCCCAGTCCCAAGCTAAAGGCTAGCTGGCCCAGTCCCAAGCTAAAGGCTAGCTGGCCCGAGTCCTGACAGTCCCAAGCTAAAGACTAGCTGGCCCAGTCCCAAGCTAAAGGCTGGCTAGCCCGAGTCCTGACAGTCCCAAGCTAAAGACTAGCTGGCCCAGTCCCAAGCTAAAGGCTAGCTGGCCCAGTCCCAAGCTAAAGGCTAGCTGGCCCAGTCCCAAGCTAAAGGCTGGCTAGCCCGAGTCCTGACAGTCCCAAGCTAAAGACTAGCTGGCCCGAGTGCTGACAGTCCCAAGCTAAAGACTAGCTGGCCCTGAGTCCTGACAGTCCCAAGCTAAAGACTAGCTGACCCTGAGTCCTGACAGTCCCAAGCTAAAGACTAGCTGGCCCTGAGTCCTGACAGTCCCAAGCTAAAGGCTGGCTAGCCCTGAGCCCTGACAGTCCCAAGCTAAAGACTAGCTGGCCCAGTCCCAAGCTAAAGGCTAGCTGGCCCAGTCCCAAGCTAAAGGCTAGCTGGCCCAGTCCCAAGCTAAAGGCTAGCTGGCCCGAGTCCTGACAGTCCCAAGCTAAAGACTAGCTGGCCCAGTCCCAAGCTAAAGGCTAGCTGGCCCAGTCCCAAGCTAAAGGCTAGCTGGCCCAGTCCCAAGCTAAAGGCTAGCTGGCCCGAGTCCTGACAGTCCCAAGCTAAAGGCTAGCTGGCCCGAGTCCTGACAGTCCCAAGCTAAAGACTAGCTGGCCCTGAGTCCTGACAGTCCCAAGCTAAAGACTAGCTGGCCCTGAGTCCTGACAGTCCCAAGCTAAAGGCTGGCTAGCCCTGAGCCCTGACAGTCCCAAGCTAAAGACTAGCTGGCCCAGTCCCAAGCTAAAGGCTAGCTGGCCCAGTCCCAAGCTAAAGGCTAGCTGGCCCAGTCCCAAGCTAAAGGCTAGCTGGCCCGAGTCCTGACAGTCCCAAGCTAAAGACTAGCTGGCCCAGTCCCAAGCTAAAGGCTGGCTAGTCCGAGTCCTGACAGTCCCAAGCTAAAGGCTAGCTGGCCCGAGTCCTGACAGTCCCAAGCTAAAGGCTGGCTAGCCCGAGTCCTGACAGTCCCAAGCTAAAGGCTAGCTGGCCCAGTCCCAAGCTAAAGGCTAGCTGGCCCGAGTCCTGACAGTCCCAAGCTAAAGACTAGCTGGCCCGAGTCCTGACAGTCCCAAGCTAAAGACTAGCTGGCCCAGTCCCAAGCTAAAGGCTAGCTGGCCCAGTCCCAAGCTAAAGGCTAGCTGGCCCAGTCCCAAGCTAAAGGCTAGCTGGCCCAGTCCCAAGCTAAAGGCTAGCTGGCCCGAGTCCTGACAGTCCCAAGCTAAAGACTAGCTGGCCCAGTCCCAAGCTAAAGGCTGGCTAGCCCGAGTCCTGACAGTCCCAAGCTAAAGACTAGCTGGCCCAGTCCCAAGCTAAAGGCTGGCTAGCCCGAGTCCTGACAGTCCCAAGCTAAAGACTAGCTGGCCCAGTCCCAAGCTAAAGGCTGGCTAGCCCGAGTCCTGACAGTCCCAAGCTAAAGACTAGCTGGCCCAGTCCCAAGCTAAAGACTAGCTGGCCCAGTCCCAAGCTAAACACTAGCTGGCCCAGTCCCAAGCTAAACACTAGCTGGCCCTGAGTCCTGACAGTCCCAAGCTAAACACTAGCTGGCCATGAGTCCTGACAGTCCCAAGCTAAAGGCTAGCTGGCCCGAGTCCTGACAGTCCCAAGCTAAAGACTAGCTGGCCCAGTCCCAAGCTAAAGGCTAGCTGGCCCGAGTCCTGACAGTCCCAAGCTAAAGACTAGCTGGCCCGAGTCCTGACAGTCCCAAGCTAAAGACTAGCTGGCCCCGTCCCAAGCTAAAGGCTAGCTGGCCCGAGTCCTGACAGTCCCAAGCTAAAGACTAGCTGGCCCGAGTCCTGACAGTCCCAAGCTAAAGGCTAGCTGGCCCAGTCCCAAGCTAAAGGCTAGCTGGCCCAGTCCCAAGCTAAAGGCTAGCTGGCCCAGTCCCAAGCTAAAGGCTAGCTGGCACTGAGTCCTGACAGTCCCAAGCTAAAGACTAGCTGGTCCGAGTCCTGACAGTCCCAAGCTAAAGACTAGCTGGCCCTGAGTCCTGACAGTCCCAAGCTAAAGGCTGGCTAGCCCTGAGCCCTGACAGTCCCAAGCTAAAGACTAGCTGGCCCAGTCCCAAGCTAAAGGCTAGCTGGCCCAGTCCCAAGCTAAAGGCTAGCTGGCCCAGTCCCAAGCTAAAGGCTAGCTGGCCCAGTCCCAAGCTAAAGGCTAGCTGGCCCGAGTCCTGACAGTCCCAAGCTAAAGACTAGCTGGCCCAGTCCCAAGCTAAAGGCTGGCTAGCCCGAGTCCTGACAGTCCCAAGCTAAAGACTAGCTGGCCCAGTCCCAAGCTAAAGGCTGGCTAGCCCGAGTCCTGACAGTCCCAAGCTAAAGACTAGCTGGCCCAGTCCCAAGCTAAAGGCTGGCTAGCCCGAGTCCTGACAGTCCCAAGCTAAAGACTAGCTGGCCCGAGTGCTGACAGTCCCAAGCTAAAGACTAGCTGGCCCTGAGTCCTGACAGTCCCAAGCTAAAGACTAGCTGACCCTGAGTCCCGACAGTCCCAAGCTAAAGACTAGCTGGCCCTGAGTCCTGACAGTCCCAAGCTAAAGGCTGGCTAGCCCTGAGCCCTGACAGTCCAGAGCTAAAGACTAGCTGGCCCAGTCCCAAGCTAAAGGCTAGCTGGCCCAGTCCCAAGCTAAAGGCTAGCTGGCCCAGTCCCAAGCTAAAGGCTAGCTGGCCCAGTCCCAAGCTAAAGGCTAGCTGGCCCGAGTCCTGACAGTCCCAAGCTAAAGACTAGCTGGCCCAGTCCCAAGCTAAAGGCTAGCTGGCCCAGTCCCAAGCTAAAGGCTAGCTGGCCCAGTCCCAAGCTAAAGGCTAGCTGGCCCGAGTCCTGACAGTCCCAAGCTAAAGACTAGCTGGCCCTGAGTCCTGACAGTCCCAAGCTAAAGACTAGCTGGCCCTGAGTCCTGCCAGTCCCAAGCTAAAGGCTGGCTAGCCCTGAGCCCTGACAGTCCCAAGCTAAAGACTAGCTGGCCCAGTCCCAAGCTAAAGGCTAGCTGGCCCAGTCCCAAGCTAAAGGCTAGCTGGCCCAGTCCCAAGCTAAAGGCTAGCTGGCCCAGTCCCAAGCTAAAGGCTAGCTGGCCCGAGTCCTGACAGTCCCAAGCTAAAGACTAGCTGGCCCAGTCCCAAGCTAAAGGCTGGCTAGCCCGAGTCCTGACAGTCCCAAGCTAAAGGCTAGCTGGCCCGAGTCCTGACAGTCCCAAGCTAAAGGCTGGCTAGCCCGAGTCCTGACAGTCCCAAGCTAAAGGCTAGCTGGCCCAGTCCCAAGCTAAAGGCTAGCTGGCCCGAGTCCTGACAGTCCCAAGCTAAAGACTAGCTGGCCCGAGTCCTGACAGTCCCAAGCTAAAGACTAGCTGGCCCAGTCCCAAGCTAAAGGCTAGCTGGCCCAGTCCCAAGCTAAAGGCTAGCTGGCCCAGTCCCAAGCTAAAGGCTAGCTGGCCCAGTCACAAGCTAAAGGCTAGCTGGCCCGAGTCCTGACAGTCCCAAGCTAAAGACTAGCTGGCCCAGTCCCAAGCTAAAGGCTGGCTAGCCCGAGTCCTGACAGTCCCAAGCTAAAGACTAGCTGGCCCAGTCCCAAGCTAAAGGCTGGCTAGCCCGAGTCCTGACAGTCCCAAGCTAAAGACTAGCTGGCCCAGTCCCAAGCTAAAGGCTGGCTAGCCCGAGTCCTGACAGTCCCAAGCTAAAGACTAGCTGGCCCAGTCCCAAGCTAAAGACTAGCTGGCCCAGTCCCAAGCTAAACACTAGCTGGCCCAGTCCCAAGCTAAACACTAGCTGGCCCTGAGTCCTGACAGTCCCAAGCTAAACACTAGCTGGCCATGAGTCCTGACAGTCCCAAGCTAAAGGCTAGCTGGCCCGAGTCCTGACAGTCCCAAGCTAAAGACTAGCTGGCCCAGTCCCAAGCTAAAGGCTAGCTGGCCCGAGTCCTGACAGTCCCAAGCTAAAGACTAGCTGGCCCGAGTCCTGACAGTCCCAAGCTAAAGACTAGCTGGCCCAGTCCCAAGCTAAAGGCTAGCTGGCCCGAGTCCTGACAGTCCCAAGCTAAAGACTAGCTGGCCCGAGTCCTGACAGTCCCAAGCTAAAGGCTAGCTGGCCCAGTCCCAAGCTAAAGGCTAGCTGGCCCAGTCCCAAGCTAAAGGCTAGCTGGCCCAGTCCCAAGCTAAAGGCTAGCTGGCCCGAGTCCTGACAGTCCCAAGCTAAAGACTAGCTGGCCCAGTCCCAAGCTAAAGGCTGGCTAGCCCGAGTCCTGACAGTCCCAAGCTAAAGACTAGCTGGCCCAGTCCCAAGCTAAAGGCTGGCTAGCCCGAGTCCTGACAGTCCCAAGCTAAAGACTAGCTGGCCCAGTCCCAAGCTAAAGGCTGGCTAGCCCGAGTCCTGACAGTCCCAAGATAAAGACTAGCTGGCCCAGTCCCAAGCTAAAGGCTGGCTAGCCCGAGTCCTGACAGTCCCAAGCTAAAGGCTAGCTGGCCCAGTCCCAAGCTAAAGGCTGGCTAGCCCGAGTCCTGACAGTCCCAAGCTAAAGGCTAGCTGGCCCAGTCCCAAGCTAAAGGCTAGCTGGCCCAGTCCCAAGCTAAAGGCTAGCTGGCCCAGTCCCAAGCTAAAGGCTAGCTGGCCCAGTCCCAAGCTAAAGGCTAGCTGGCCCGAGTCCTGACAGTCCCAAGCTAAAGACTAGCTGGCCCAGTCCCAAGCTAAAGGCTGGCTAGCCCGAGTCCTGACAGTCCCAAGCTAAAGACTAGCTGGCCCAGTCCCAAGCTAAAGGCTGGCTAGCCCGAGCCCTGACAGTCCCAAGCTAAAGGCTAGCTGGCCCAGTCCCAAGCTAAAGGCTGGCTAGCCCGAGTCCTGACAGTCCCAAGCTAAAGACTAGCTGGCCCAGTCCCAAGCTAAAGGCTAGCTGGCCCAGTCCCAAGCTAAAGGCTAGCTGGCCCAGTCCCAAGCTAAAGGCTAGCTGGCCCAGTCCCAAGCTAAAGGCTAGCTGGCCCGAGTCCTGACAGTCCCAAGCTAAAGACTAGCTGGCCCAGTCCCAAGCTAAAGGCTGGCTAGCCCGAGTCCTGACAGTCCCAAGCTAAAGACTAGCTGGCCCAGTCCCAAGCTAAAGGCTGGCTAGCCCGAGTCCTGACAGTCCCAAGCTAAAGACTAGCTGGCCCAGTCCCAAGCTAAAGGCTGGCTAGCCCGAGTCCTGACAGTCCCAAGCTAAAGGCTAGCTGGCCCAGTCCCAAGCTAAAGGCTAGCTGGCCCAGTCCCAAGCTAAAGACTAGCTGGCCCAGTCCCAAGCTAAAGGCTAGCTGGCCCGAGTCCTGACAGTCCCAAGCTAAAGACTAGCTGGCCCAGTCCCAAGCTAAAGGCTGGCTAGCCCGAGTCATGACAGTCCCAAGCTAAAGACTAGCTGGCCCAGTCCCAAGCTAAAGGCTGGCTAGCCCGAGTCCTGACAGTCCCAAGCTAAAGACTAGCTGGCCCAGTCCCAAGCTAAAGGCTGGCTAGCCTGAGTCCTGACAGTCCCAAGCTAAAGACTAGCTGGCCCAGTCCCAAGCTAAAGGCTAGCTGGCCCAGTCCCAAGCTAAAGGCTAGCTGGCCCAGTCCCAAGCTAAAGGCTAGCTGGCCCAGTCCCAAGGTAAAGGCTAGCTGGCCCGAGTCCTGACAGTCCCAAGCTAAAGACTAGCTGGCCCGAGTCCTGACAGTCCCAAGCTAAAGACTAGCTGGCCCAGTCCCAAGCTAAAGGCTGGCTAGCCCGAGTCCTGACAGTCCCAAGCTAAAGACTAGCTGGCCCAGTCCCAAGCTAAAGGCTAGCTGGCCCAGTCCCAAGCTAAAGGCTAGCTGGCCCAGTCCCAAGCTAAAGGCTAGCTGGCCCGAGTCCTGACAGTCCCAAGCTAAAGACTAGCTGGCCCAGTCCCAAGCTAAAGGCTGGCTAGCCCGAGTCCTGACAGTCCCAAGCTAAAGACTAGCTGGCCCAGTCCCAAGCTAAAGGCTGGCTAGCCCGAGTCCTGACAGTCCCAAGCTAAAGACTAGCTGGCCCAGTCCCAAGCTAAAGGCTGGCTAGCCCGAGTCCTGACAGTCCCAAGCTAAAGGCTAGCTGGCCCAGTCCCAAGCTAAAGGCTGGCTAGCCCGAGTCCTGACAGTCCCAAGCTAAAGACTAGCTGGCCCAGTCCCAAGCTAAAGGCTAGCTGGCCCAGTCCCAAGCTAAAGGCTAGCTGGCCCAGTCCCAAGCTAAAGGCTAGCTGGCCCAGTCCCAAGCTAAAGGCTAGCTGGCCCGAGTCCTGACAGTCCCAAGCTAAAGACTAGCTGGCCCAGTCCCAAGCTAAAGGCTGGCTAGCCCGAGTCCTGACAGTCCCAAGCTAAAGACTAGCTGGCCCAGTCCCAAGCTAAAGGCTGGCTAGCCCGAGTCCTGACAGTCCCAAGCTAAAGACTAGCTGGCCCAGTCCCAAGCTAAAGGCTGGCTAGCCCGAGTCCTGACAGTCCCAAGCTAAAGGCTAGCTGGCCCAGTCCCAAGCTAAAGGCTAGCTGGCCCAGTCCCAAGCTAAAGACTAGCTGGCCCAGTCCCAAGCTAAAGGCTAGCTGGCCCGAGTCCTGACAGTCCCAAGCTAAAGACTAGCTGGCCCAGTCCCAAGCTAAAGGCTGGCTAGCCTGAGTCCTGACAGTCCCAAGCTAAAGACTAGCTGGCCCAGTCCCAAGCTAAAGGCTGGCTAGCCCGAGTCCTGACAGTCCCAAGCTAAAGACTAGCTGGCCCAGTCCCAAGCTAAAGGCTGGCTAGCCCGAGTCCTGACAGTCCCAAGCTAAAGACTAGCTGGCCCAGTCCCAAGCTAAAGGCTAGCTGGCCCAGTCCCAAGCTAAAGGCTAGCTGGCCCAGTCCCAAGCTAAAGGCTAGCTGGCCCGAGTCCTGACAGTCCCAAGCTAAAGACTAGCTGGCCCTGTCCAAAGCTAAAGGCTGGCTAGCCCGAGTCCTGACAGTCCCAAGCTAAAGGCTAGCTGGCCCAGTCCCAAGCTAAAGGCTAGCTGGCCCAGTCCCAAGCTAAAGGCTAGCTGGCCCAGTCCCAAGCTAAAGGCTAGCTGGCCCAGTCCCAAGCTAAAGGCTAGCTGGCCTGAGTCCTGACAGTCCCAAGCTAAAGACTAGCTGGCCCGAGTCCTGACAGTCCCAAGCTAAAGACTAGCTGGCCCAGTCCCAAGCTAAAGGCTGGCTAGCCCGAGTCCTGACAGTCCCAAGCTAAAGACTAGCTGGCCCAGTCCCAAGCTAAAGGCTGGCTAGCCCGAGTCCTGACAGTCCCAAGCTAAAGACTAGCTGGCCCAGTCCCAAGCTAAAGGCTGGCTAGCCCGAGTCCTGACAGTCCCAAGCTAAAGGCTAGCTGGCCCAGTCCCAAGCTAAAGGCTAGCTGGCCCAGTCCCAAGCTAAAGGCTAGCTGGCCCAGTCCCAAGCTAAAGGCTAGCTGGCCCAGTCCCAAGCTAAAGGCTAGCTGGCCCGAGTCCTGACAGTCCCAAGCTAAAGACTAGCTGGCCCGAGTCCTGACAGTCCCAAGCTAAAGACTAGCTGGCCCAGTCCCAAGCTAAACACTAGCTGGCCCAGTCCCAAGCTAAAGACTAGCTGGCCCGAGTCCTGACAGTCCCAAGCTAAAGGCCAGCTAGCCCCGAGTCCTGACAGTCCCAAGCTAAAGACTAGCTGGCCCAGTCCCAAGCTAAAGGCTGGCTAGCCCGAGTCCTGACAGTCCCAAGCTAAAGGCTAGCTGGCCCAGTCCCAAGCTAAAGGCTAGCTGGCCCAGTCCCAAGCTAAAGGCTAGCTGGCCCAGTCCCAAGCTAAAGGCTAGCTGGCCCAGTCCCAAGCTAAAGGCTAGCTGGCCCGAGTCCTGACAGTCCCAAGCTAAAGACTAGCTGGCCCAGTCCCAAGCTAAAGGTTGGCTAGCCCTGAGTCCTGACAGTCCCAAGCTAAAGACTAGCTGGCCCAGTCCCAAGCTAAAGGCTGGCTAGCCCGAGTCCTGACAGTCCCAAGCTAAAGACTAGCTGGCCCAGTCCCAAGCTAAAGGCTGGCTAGCCCGAGTCCTGACAGTCCCAAGCTAAAGACTAGCTGGCCCAGTCCCAAGCTAAAGGCTGGCTAGCCCGAGTCCTGACAGTCCCAAGCTAAAGACTAGCTGGCCCAGTCCCAAGCTAAAGGCTGGCTAGCCCGAGTCCTGACAGTCCCAAGCTAAAGACTAGCTGGCCCAGTCCCAAGCTAAAGGCTGGCTAGCCCGAGTCCTGACAGTCCCAAGCTAAAGACTAGCTGGCCCAGTCCCAAGCTAAAGGCTGGCTAGCCCGAGTCCTGACAGTCCCAAGCTAAAGACTAGCTGGCCCAGTCCCAAGCTAAAGGCTGGCTAGCCCGAGTCCTGACAGTCCCAAGCTAAAGACTAGCTGGCCCAGTCCCAAGCTAAAGGCTGGCTAGCCCGAGTCCTGACAGTCCCAAGCTAAAGACTAGCTGGCCCAGTCCCAAGCTAAAGGCTAGCTGGCCCGAGTCCTGACAGTCCCAAGCTAAAGACTAGCTGGCCCTGAGTCCTGACAGTGCCAAGCTAAAGACTAGCTGGCCCAGTCCCAAGCTAAAGGCTGGCTAGCCCGAGTCCTGACAGTCCCAAGCTAAAGACTAGCTGGCCCGAGTCCTGACAGTCCTAAGCTAAAGACTAGCTGGCCCAGTCCCAAGCTAAAGGCTGGCTAGCCCGAGTCCTGACAGTCCCAAGCTAAAGACTAGCTGGCCCAGTCCCAAGCTAAAGGCTGGCTAGCCCGAGTCCTGACAGTCCCAAGCTAAAGACTAGCTGGCCCAGTCCCAAGCTAAAGGCTGGCTAGCCCGAGTCCCAAGCTAAAGGCTGGCTAGCCCGAGTCCCAAGCTAAAGGCTGGCTAGCCCGAGTCCTGACAGTCCCAAGCTAAAGACTAGCTGGCCCAGTCCCAAGCTAAAGGCTGGCTGGCCCAGTACCAAGGTAAAGGCTGGCTAGCCCGAGTCCTGACAGTCCCAAGCTAAAGGCTAGCTGGCCCAGTCCCAAGCTAAAGGCTGGCTAGCCCGAGTCCCAAGCTAAAGGCTGGCTAGCCCGAGTCCTGACAGTCCCAAGCTAAAGACTAGCTGGCTCAGTCCCAAGCTAAAGGCTGGCTAGCCCGAGTCCTGACAGTCCCAAGCTAAAGACTAGCTGGCCCAGTCCCAAGCTAAAGGCTGGCTAGCCCGAGTCCCAAGCTAAAGGCTGGCTAGCCCGAGTCCTGACAGTCCCAAGCTAAAGACTAGCTGGCTCAGTCCCAAGCTAAAGGCTGGCTAGCCCGAGTCCTGACAGTCCCAAGCTAAAGACTAGCTGGCCCTGAGTCCTGACAGTGCCAAGCTAAAGACTAGCTGGCCCAGTCCCAAGCTAAAGGCTGGCTAGCCCGAGTCCTGACAGTCCCAAGCTAAAGACTAGCTGGCCCGAGTCCTGACAGTCCCAAGCTAAAGACTAGCTGGCCCAGTCCCAAGCTAAAGGCTGGCTAGCCCGAGTCCTGACAGTCCCAAGCTAAAGACTAGCTGGCCCAGTCCCAAGCTAAAGGCTGGCTAGCCCGAGTCCTGACAGTCCCAAGCTAAAGACTAGCTGGCCCAGTCCCAAGCTAAAGGCTGGCTAGCCCGAGTCCCAAGCTAAAGGCTGGCTAGCCCGAGTCCTGACAGTCCCAAGCTAAAGACTAGCTGGCCCAGTCCCAAGCTAAAGGCTGGCTGGCCCAGTACCAAGGTAAAGGCTGGCTAGCCCGAGTCCTGACAGTCCCAAGCTAAAGGCTAGCTGGCCCAGTCCCAAGCTAAAGGCTGGCTAGCCCGAGTCCCAAGCTAAAGGCTGGCTAGCCCGAGTCCTGACAGTCCCAAGCTAAAGACTAGCTGGCTCAGTCCCAAGCTAAAGGCTGGCTAGCCCGAGTCCTGACAGTCCCAAGCTAAAGACTAGCTGGCCCAGTCCCAAGCTAAAGGCTGGCTAGCCCGAGTCCCAAGCTAAAGGCTGGCTAGCCCGAGTCCTGACAGTCCCAAGCTAAAGACTAGCTGGCCCAGTCCCAAGCTAAAGGCTGGCTGGCCCAGTACCAAGGTAAAGGCTGGCTAGCCCGAGTCCTGACAGTCCCAAGCTAAAGGCTAGCTGGCCCAGTCCCAAGCTAAAGGCTGGCTAGCCCGAGTCCCAAGCTAAAGGCTGGCTAGCCCGAGTCCTGACAGTCCCAAGTTAAAGACTAGCTGGCCCAGTCCCAAGCTAAAGGCTGGCTAGCCCGAGTCCTGACAGTCCCAAGCTAAAGACTAGCTGGCCCAGTCCCAAGCTAAAGGCTGGCTAGCCCGAGTCCTGACAGTCCCAAGCTAAAGACTAGCTGGCCCAGTCCCAAGCTAAAGGCTGGCTGGCCCAGTACCAAGGTAAAGGCTGGCTAGCCTGAGTCCTGACAGTCCCAAGCTAAAGGCTAGCTGGCCCAGTCCCAAGCTAAAGGCTGGCTAGCCCGAGTCCCAAGCTAAAGGCTGGCTAGCCCGAGTCCTGACAGTCCCAAGCTAAAGACTAGCTGGCTCAGTCCCAAGCTAAAGGCTGGCTAGCCCGAGTCCTGACAGTCCCAAGCTAAAGACTAGCTGGCCCAGTCCCAAGCTAAAGTCTGGCTAGCCCGAGTCCCAAGCTAAAGGCTGGCTAGCCCGAGTCCTGACAGTCCCAAGCTAAAGACTAGCTGGCCCAGTCCCAAGCTAAAGGCTGGCTGGCCCAGTACCAAGGTAAAGGCTGGCTAGCCCGAGTCCTGACAGTCCCAAGCTAAAGGCTAGCTGGCCCAGTCCCAAGCTAAAGGCTGGCTAGCCCGAGTCCCAAGCTAAAGGCTGGCTAGCCTGAGTCCTGACAGTCCCAAGCTAAAGACTAGCTGGCCCAGTCCCAAGCTAAAGGCTGGCTAGCCCGAGTCCTGACAGTCCCAAGCTAAAGACTAGCTGGCCCAGTCCCAAGCTAAAGGCTGGCTAGCCCGAGTCCCAAGCTAAAGGCTGGCTAGCCCGAGTCCTGACAGTCCCAAGCTAAAGACTAGCTGGCCCAGTCCCAAGCTAAAGGCTGGCTAGCCCGAGTCCCAAGCTAAAGGCTGGCTAGCCCGAGTCCTGACAGTCCCAAGCTAAAGACTAGCTGGCCTGTCCCAAGCTAAAGGCTGGCTAGCCCGAGTCCCAAGCTAAAGGCTGGCTAGCCCGAGTCCTGACAGTCCCAAGTTAAAGACTAGCTGGCCTGTCCCAAGCTAAAGACTAGCTAGCCCCGAGTCCTGACAGTCCCAAGCTAAAGACTAGCTGGCCCTAGTGCTGACAGTCCCAAGCTAAAGGCTAGCTGGCCCGAGTGCTGACAGTCCCAAGCTAAAGACTAGCTGGCCCGAGTCCTGACAGTCCCAAGTTAAAGACTAGCTGGCCTGTCCCAAGCTAAAGACTAGCTAGCCCCGAGTCCTGACAGTCCCAAGCTAAAGACTAGCTGGCCCTAGTGCTGACAGTCCCAAGCTAAAGGCTAGCTGGCCCGAGTGCTGACAGTCCCAAGCTAAAAGCTAGCTGGCCCAGTCCCAAGCTAAAAGCTAGCTGGCCCAGTCCCAAGCTAAAGACTAGCTGGCCCAGTCCCAAGCTAAAGACTAGCTGGCCCGAGTCCTGACAGTCCCAAGCTAAAGACTAGCTGGCCCGAGTCCTGACAGTCCCAAGCTAAAGGCTAGCTGGCCCAGTCCCAAGCTAAAGGCTAGCTGGCCCGAGTCCTGACAGTCCCAAGCTAAAGACTAGCTGGCCCTGAGTCCTGACAGTGCCAAGCTAAAGACTAGCTGGCCCGAGTCCTGACAGTCCCAAGCTAAAGACTAGCTGGCCCGAGTCCTGACAGTCCCAAGCTAAAGACTAGCTGGCCCGAGTCCTGACAGTCCCAAGCTAAAGACTAGCTGGCCCAGTCCCAAGCTAAACACTAGCTGGCCCAGTCCCAAGCTAAAGACTAGCTGGCCCGAGTCCTGACAGTCCCAAGCTAAATGCTAGCTGGCCCAGTCCCAAGCTAAAGGCTAGCTGGCCCGAGTCCTGACAGTCCCAAGCTAAAGACTAGCTGGCCCTGAGTCCTGACAGTCCCAAGCTAAAGACTAGCTGGCCCTGAGTCCTGACAGTGCCAAGCTAAAGACTAGCTGGCCCGAGTCCTGACAGTCCCAAGCTAAAGGCTAGCTGGCCCAGTCCCAAGCTAAAGACTAGCTGGCCCGAGTCCTGACAGTCCCAAGCTAAAGGCTAGCTGGCCCAGTCCCAAGCTAAAGGCTAGCTGGCCCGAGTCCTGACAGTCCCAAGCTAAAGACTAGCTGGCCCTGAGTCCTGACAGTGCCAAGCTAAAGACTAGCTGGCCCGAGTCCTGACAGTCCCAAGCTAAAGGCTAGCTGGCCCTAGTGCTGACAGTCCCAAGCTAAAGGCTAGCTGGCCCAGACCCAAGCTA
Organism: Ambystoma mexicanum; assembly: GCF_040938575.1. Classification (NCBI taxonomy): domain Eukaryota; kingdom Metazoa; phylum Chordata; class Amphibia; order Caudata; family Ambystomatidae; genus Ambystoma; species Ambystoma mexicanum. Next base: position 833,847,601 of record NC_090938.1, on the reverse strand, counting down.
AAGACTAGCTGGCCCAGTCCCAAGCTAAAGACTAGCTGGCCCAGTCCCAAGCTAAAGGCTGGCTAGCCCGAGTCCTGACAGTCCCAAGCTAAAGACTAGCTGGCCTGTCCCAAGCTAAAGGCTGGCTAGCCCGAGTCCCAAGCTAAAGGCTGGCTAGCCCGAGTCCCAAGCTAAAGGCTAGCTGGCCCAGTCCCAAGCTAAAGACTAGCTGGCCTGAGTCCTGACAGTCCCAAGCTAAAGGCTAGCTGGCCCAGTCCCAAGCTAAAGGCTAGCTGGCCTGAGTCCTGACAGTCCCAAGCTAAAGACTAGCTGGCCCTGAGTCCTGACAGTGCCAAGCTAAAGACTAGCTGGCCCGAGTCCTGACAGTCCCAAGCTAAAGACTAGCTGGCCCTGAGTCCTGACAGTGCCAAGCTAAAGACTAGCTGGCCCGAGCCCTGACAGTCCCAAGCTAAAGACTAGCTGGCCCGAGTCCTGACAGTGCCAAGCTAAAGGCTAGCTGGCCCGAGTCCTGACAGTGCCAAGCTAAAGGCTAGCTGGCCCGAGTCCTGACAGTGCCAAGCTAAAGACTAGCTGGCCCGAGCCCTGACAGTCCCAAGCTAAAGACTAGCTGGCCCGATTCCTGACAGTCCCAAGCTAAAGACTAGCCTCACAGTCCCAAGCTAAAGACTAGCTGGCCCGAGTCCTGACAGTCCCAAGCTAAAGGCCAGCTAGCCCCGAGTCCTGACAGTCCCAAGCTAAAGACTAGCTGGCCCGAGTGCTGACAGTCCCAAGCTAAAGACTAGCTGGCACGAGTCCTGACAGTCCCAAGCTAAAGGCTAGCTGGCCCGAGTCCTGACAGTGCCAAGCTAAAGACTAGCTGGCCCGAGCCCTGACAGTCCCAAGCTAAAGACTAGCTGGCCCGAGCCCTGACAGTGCCAAGCTAAAGACTAGCTGGCCCGAGCCCTGACAGTCCCAAGCTAAAGACTAGCTGGCCCGATTCCTGACAGTCCCAAGCTAAAGACTAGCCTCACAGTCCCAAGCTAAAGACTAGCTGGCCCGAGTCCTGACAGTCCCAAGCTAAAGGCCAGCTAGCCCCGAGTCCTGACAGTCCCAAGCTAAAGACTAGCTGGCCCGAGTGCTGACAGTCCCAAGCTAAAGACTAGCTGGCACGGGTCCTGACAGTCCCAAGCTAAAGGCTAGCTGGCCCGAGTGCTGACAGTCCCAAGCTACAGACTAGCTGGCCCGAGTGCTGACAGTCCCAAGCTAAAGACTAGCTGGCACCGAGTCCTGACAGTCCCAAGCTAAAGACTAGCTGGCCCGAGTGCTGACAGTCCCAAGCTAAAGACTAGCTGGCACGGGTCCTGACAGTCCCAAGCTAAAGACTAGCTGGCCCGAGTGCTGACAGTCCCAAGCTAAAGACTAGCTGGCCCGAGTGCTGACAGTCCCAAGCTAAAGACTAGCTGGCACCGAGTCCTGACAGTCCCAAGCTAAAGGCTAGCTGGCCCAGTCCCAAGCTAAAGACTAGCTAGCCCAGTCCCAAGCTAAAGGCTAGCTGGCCCAGTCCCAAGCTAAAGGCTAGCTGGCCCGAGTGCTGACAGTCCCAAGCTAAAGGCTAGCTGGCCCAGTCCCAAGCTAAAGGCTAGCTGGCCCAGTCCCAAGCTAAAGGCTAGCTGGCCCGAGTGCTGACAGTCCCAAGCTAAAGGCTAGCTGGCCCGAGTCCTGACAGTCCCAAGCTAAAGACTAGCTGGCCCTGAGTCCTGACAGTGCCAAGCTAAAGACTAGCTGGCCCGAGCCCTGACAGTCCCAAGCTAAAGACTAGCTGGCCCGAGTCCTGACAGTCCCAAGCTAAAGGCCAGCTAGCCCCGAGTCCTGACAGTCCCAAGCTAAAGACTAGCTGGCCCGAGTCCTGACAGTCCCAAGCTAAAGACTAGCTGGCCCGAGTCCTGACAGTGCCAAGCTAAAGACTAGCTAGCCCCGAGTCCTCACAGTCCCAAGCTAAAGACTAGCTGGCCCGAGTCCTGACAGTCCCAAGCTAAAGGCCAGCTAGCCCCGAGTCCTAACAGTCCCAAGCTAAAGACTAACCTGACAGTCCCAAGCTAAAGACTAGCTGACCCGAGTCCTGACAGTCCCAAGCTAAAGACTAGCTATCCCTGAGTCCTGACAGTCCCAAGCTAAAGACTAGCTGGCCCGAGTGCTGACAGTCCCAAGCTAAAGACTAGCTGGCACGAGTCCTGACAGTCCCAAGCTAAAGGCTAGCTGGCCCGAGTCCTGACAGTGCCAAGCTAAAGACTAGCTGGCCCGAGCCCTGACAGTCCCAAGCTAAAGACTAGCTGGCCCGAGCCCTGACAGTGCCAAGCTAAAGACTAGCTGGCCCGAGCCCTGACAGTCCCAAGCTAAAGACTAGCTGGCCCGATTCCTGACAGTCCCAAGCTAAAGACTAGCCTCACAGTCCCAAGCTAAAGACTAGCTGGCCCGAGTCCTGACAGTCCCAAGCTAAAGGCCAGCTAGCCCCGAGTCCTGACAGTCCCAAGCTAAAGACTAGCTGGCCCGAGTGCTGACAGTCCCAAGCTAAAGACTAGCTGGCACGGGTCCTGACAGTCCCAAGCTAAAGGCTAGCTGGCCCGAGTGCTGACAGTCCCAAGCTACAGACTAGCTGGCCCGAGTGCTGACAGTCCCAAGCTAAAGACTAGCTGGCACCGAGTCCTGACAGTCCCAAGCTAAAGACTAGCTGGCCCGAGTGCTGACAGTCCCAAGCTAAAGACTAGCTGGCACGGGTCCTGACAGTCCCAAGCTAAAGACTAGCTGGCCCGAGTGCTGACAGTCCCAAGCTAAAGACTAGCTGGCCCAAGTGCTGACAGTCCCAAGCTAAAGGCTAGCTGGCCCAGTCCCAAGCTAAAGACTAGCTAGCCCAGTCCCAAGCTAAAGGCTAGCTGGCCCAGTCCCAAGCTAAAGGCTAGCTGGCCCGAGTGCTGACAGTCCCAAGCTAAAGGCTAGCTGGCCCAGTCCCAAGCTAAAGGCTAGCTGGCCCAGTCCCAAGCTAAAGGCTAGCTGGCCCAGTCCCAAGCTAAAGGCTAGCTGGCCCGAGTGCTGACAGTCCCAAGCTAAAGGCTAGCTGGCCCGAGTCCTGACAGTGCCAAGCTAAAGACTAGCTGGCCCGAGCCCTGACAGTCCCAAGCTAAAGACTAGCTGGCCCGAGCCCTGACAGTGCCAAGCTAAAGACTAGCTGGCCCGAGCCCTGACAGTCCCAAGCTAAAGACTAGCTGGCCCGATTCCTGACAGTCCCAAGCAAAAGACTAGCCTCACAGTCCCAAGCTAAAGACTAGCTGGCCCGAGTCCTGACAGTCCCAAGCTAAAGGCCAGCTAGCCCCGAGTCCTGACAGTCCCAAGCTAAAGACTAGCTGGCCCGAGTGCTGACAGTCCCAAGCTAAAGACTAGCTGGCACGGGTCCTGACAGTCCCAAGCTAAAGGCTAGCTGGCCCGAGTGCTGACAGTCCCAAGCTACAGACTAGCTGGCCCGAGTGCTGACAGTCCCAAGCTAAAGACTAGCTGGCACCGAGTCCTGACAGTCCCAAGCTAAAGACTAGCTGGCCCGAGTGCTGACAGTCCCAAGCTAAAGACTAGCTGGCACGGGTCCTGACAGTCCCAAGCTAAAGACTAGCTGGCCCGAGTGCTGACAGTCCCAAGCTAAAGACTAGCTGGCCCAAGTGCTGACAGTCCCAAGCTAAAGGCTAGCTGGCCCAGTCCCAAGCTAAAGACTAGCTAGCCCAGTCCCAAGCTAAAGGCTAGCTGGCCCAGTCCCAAGCTAAAGGCTAGCTGGCCCGAGTGCTGACAGTCCCAAGCTAAAGGCTAGCTGGCCCAGTCCCAAGCTAAAGGCTAGCTGGCCCAGTCCCAAGCTAAAGGCTAGCTGGCCCAGTCCCAAGCTAAAGGCTAGCTGGCCCGAGTGCTGACAGTCCCAAGCTAAAGGCTAGCTGGCCCGAGTGCTGACAGTCCCAAGCTAAAGACTAGCTGGCACGAGTCCTGACAGTCCCAAGCTAAAGGCTAGCTGGCCCGAGTCCTGACAGTGCCAAGCTAAAGACTAGCTGGCCCGAGCCCTGACAGTCCCAAGCTAAAGACTAGCTGGCCCGAGCCCTGACAGTGCCAAGCTAAAGACTAGCTGGCCCGAGCCCTGACAGTCCCAAGCTAAAGACTAGCTGGCCCGATTCCTGACAGTCCCAAGCTAAAGACTAGCCTCACAGTCCCAAGCTAAAGACTAGCTGGCCCGAGTCCTGACAGTCCCAAGCTAAAGGCCAGCTAGCCCCGAGTCCTGACAGTCCCAAGCTAAAGACTAGCTGGCCCGAGTGCTGACAGTCCCAAGCTAAAGACTAGCTGGCACGGGTCCTGACAGTCCCAAGCTAAAGGCTAGCTGGCCCGAGTGCTGACAGTCCCAAGCTAAAGGCTAGCTGGCCCGAGTGCTGACAGTCCCAAGCTACAGACTAGCTGGCCCGAGTGCTGACAGTCCCAAGCTAAAGACTAGCTGGCACTGAGTCCTGACAGTCCCAAGCTAAAGACTAGCTGGCCCGAGTGCTGACAGTCCCAAGCTAAAGACTAGCTGGCACGGGTCCTGACAGTCCCAAGCTAAAGACTAGCTGGCCCGAGTGCTGACAGTCCCAAGCTAAAGACTAGCTGGCCCGAGTGCTGACAGTCCCAAGCTAAAGACTAGCTGGCACCGAGTCCTGACAGTCCCAAGCTAAAGGCTAGCTGGCCCAGTCCCAAGCTAAAGACTAGCTAGCCCAGTCCCAAGCTAAAGGCTAGCTGGCCCAGTCCCAAGCTAAAGGCTAGCTGGCCCGAGTGCTGACAGTCCCAAGCTAAAGGCTAGCTGGCCCAGTCCCAAGCTAAAGGCTAGCTGGCCCAGTCCCAAGCTAAAGGCTAGCTGGCCCGAGTGCTGACAGTCCCAAGCTAAAGGCTAGCTGGCCCGAGTCCTGACAGTCCCAAGCTAAAGACTAGCTGGCCCTGAGTCCTGACAGTGCCAAGCTAAAGACTAGCTGGCCCGAGCCCTGACAGTCCCAAGCTAAAGACTAGCTGGCCCGAGTCCTGACAGTCCCAAGCTAAAGGCCAGCTAGCCCCGAGTCCTGACAGTCCCAAGCTAAAGACTAGCTGGCCCGAGTCCTGACAGTCCCAAGCTAAAGACTAGCTGGCCCGAGTCCTGACAGTGCCAAGCTAAAGACTAGCTAGCCCCGAGTCCTGACAGTCCCAAGCTAAAGACTAGCTGGCCCGAGTCCTGACAGTCCCAAGCTAAAGGCCAGCTAGCCCCGAGTCCTAACAGTCCCAAGCTAAAGACTAACCTGACAGTCCCAAGCTAAAGACTAGCTGACCCGAGTCCTGACAGTCCCAAGCTAAAGACTAGCTAGCCCTGAGTCCTGACAGTCCCAAGCTAAAGACTAGCTGGCCCGAGTGCTGACAGTCCCAAGCTAAAGACTAGCTGGCACGAGTCCTGACAGTCCCAAGCTAAAGGCTAGCTGGCCCGAGTCCTGACAGTGCCAAGCTAAAGACTAGCTGGCCCGAGCCCTGACAGTCCCAAGCTAAAGACTAGCTGGCCCGAGCCCTGACAGTGCCAAGCTAAAGACTAGCTGGCCCGAGCCCTGACAGTCCCAAGCTAAAGACTAGCTGGCCCGATTCCTGACAGTCCCAAGCTAAAGACTAGCCTCACAGTCCCAAGCTAAAGACTAGCTGGCCCGAGTCCTGACAGTCCCAAGCTAAAGGCCAGCTAGCCCCGAGTCCTGACAGTCCCAAGCTAAAGACTAGCTGGCCCGAGTGCTGACAGTCCCAAGCTAAAGACTAGCTGGCACGGGTCCTGACAGTCCCAAGCTAAAGGCTAGCTGGCCCGAGTGCTGACAGTCCCAAGCTACAGACTAGCTGGCCCGAGTGCTGACAGTCCCAAGCTAAAGACTAGCTGGCACCGAGTCCTGACAGTCCCAAGCTAAAGACTAGCTGGCCCGAGTGCTGACAGTCCCAAGCTAAAGACTAGCTGGCCCAGTCCCAAGCTAAAGGCTGGCTAGCCCGAGCCCTGACAGTCCCAAGCTAAAGGCTAGCTGGCCCAGTCCCAAGCTAAAGGCTGGCTAGCCCGAGTCCTGACAGTCCCAAGCTAAAGACTAGCTGGCCCAGTCCCAAGCTAAAGGCTAGCTGGCCCAGTCCCAAGCTAAAGGCTAGCTGGCCCAGTCCCAAGCTAAAGGCTAGCTGGCCCGAGTCCTGACAGTCCCAAGCTAAAGACTAGCTGGCCCAGTCCCAAGCTAAAGGCTGGCTAGCCCGAGTCCTGACAGTCCCAAGCTAAAGACTAGCTGGCCCAGTCCCAAGCTAAAGGCTGGCTAGCCCGAGTCCTGACAGTCCCAAGCTAAAGACTAGCTGGCCCAGTCCCAAGCTAAAGGCTGGCTAGCCCAGTCCCAAGCTAAAGACTAGCTGGCCCAGTCCCAAGCTAAAGGCTAGCTGGCCCGAGTCCTGACAGTCCCAAGCTAAAGACTAGCTGGCCCAGTCCCAAGCTAAAGGCTGGCTAGCCCGAGTCATGACAGTCCCAAGCTAAAGACTAGCTGGCCCAGTCCCAAGCTAAAGGCTGGCTAGCCCGAGTCCTGACAGTCCCAAGCTAAAGACTAGCTGGCCCAGTCCCAAGCTAAAGGCTGGCTAGCCCGAGTCCTGACAGTCCCAAGCTAAAGACTAGCTGGCCCAGTCCCAAGCTAAAGGCTAGCTGGCCCAGTCCCAAGCTAAAGGCTAGCTGGCCCAGTCCCAAGCTAAAGGCTAGCTGGCCCAGTCCCAAGCTAAAGGCTAGCTGGCCCGAGTCCTGACAGTCCCAAGCTAAAGACTAGCTGGCCCAGTCCAAAGCTAAAGGCTGGCTAGCCCGAGTCCTGACAGTCCCAAGCTAAAGGCTAGCTGGCCCAGTCCCAAGCTAAAGGCTAGCTGGCCCAGTCCCAAGCTAAAGGCTAGCTGGCCCAGTCCCAAGCTAAAGGCTAGCTGGCCCGAGTCCTGACAGTCCCAAGCTAAAGACTAGCTGGCCCGAGTCCTGACAGTCCCAAGCTAAAGACTAGCTGGCCCAGTCCCAAGCTAAAGGCTGGCTAGCCCGAGTCCTGACAGTCCCAAGCTAAAGACTAGCTGGCCCAGTCCCAAGCTAAAGGCTAGCTGGCCCAGTCCCAAGCTAAAGGCTAGCTGGCCCAGTCCCAAGCTAAAGGCTAGCTGGCCCGAGTCCTGACAGTCCCAAGCTAAAGACTAGCTGGCCCAGTCCCAAGCTAAAGGCTGGCTAGCCCGAGTCCTGACAGTCCCAAGCTAAAGACTAGCTGGCCCAGTCCCAAGCTAAAGGCTGGCTAGCCCGAGTCCTGACAGTCCCAAGCTAAAGACTAGCTGGCCCAGTCCCAAGCTAAAGGCTGGCTAGCCCGAGTCCTGACAGTCCCAAGCTAAAGGCTAGCTGGCCCAGTCCCAAGCTAAAGGCTGGCTAGCCCGAGTCCTGACAGTCCCAAGCTAAAGACTAGCTGGCCCAGTCCCAAGCTAAAGGCTAGCTGGCCCAGTCCCAAGCTAAAGGCTAGCTGGCCCAGTCCCAAGCTAAAGGCTAGCTGGCCCAGTCCCAAGCTAAAGGCTAGCTGGCCCGAGTCCTGACAGTCCCAAGCTAAAGACTAGCTGGCCCAGTCCCAAGCTAAAGGCTGGCTAGCCCGAGTCCTGACAGTCCCAAGCTAAAGACTAGCTGGCCCAGTCCCAAGCTAAAGGCTGGCTAGCCCGAGTCCTGACAGTCCCAAGCTAAAGACTAGCTGGCCCAGTCCCAAGCTAAAGGCTGGCTAGCCCGAGTCCTGACAGTCCCAAGCTAAAGGCTAGCTGGCCCAGTCCCAAGCTAAAGGCTAGCTGGCCCAGTCCCAAGCTAAAGACTAGCTGGCCCAGTCCCAAGCTAAAGGCTAGCTGGCCCGAGTCCTGACAGTCCCAAGCTAAAGACTAGCTGGCCCAGTCCCAAGCTAAAGGCTGGCTAGCCTGAGTCCTGACAGTCCCAAGCTAAAGACTAGCTGGCCCAGTCCCAAGCTAAAGGCTGGCTAGCCCGAGTCCTGACAGTCCCAAGCTAAAGACTAGCTGGCCCAGTCCCAAGCTAAAGGCTGGCTAGCCCGAGTCCTGACAGTCCCAAGCTAAAGACTAGCTGGCCCAGTCCCAAGCTAAAGGCTAGCTGGCCCAGTCCCAAGCTAAAGGCTAGCTGGCCCGAGTCCTGACAGTCCCAAGCTAAAGACTAGCTGGCCCTGTCCAAAGCTAAAGGCTGGCTAGCCCGAGTCCTGACAGTCCCAAGCTAAAGGCTAGCTGGCCCAGTCCCAAGCTAAAGGCTAGCTGGCCCAGTCCCAAGCTAAAGGCTAGCTGGCCCAGTCCCAAGCTAAAGGCTAGCTGGCCCAAGTCCTGACAGTCCCAAGCTAAAGACTAGCTGGCCCGAGTCCTGACAGTCCCAAGCTAAAGACTAGCTGGCCCAGTCCCAAGCTAAAGGCTGGCTAGCCCGAGTCCTGACAGTCCCAAGCTAAAGACTAGCTGGCCCAGTCCCAAGCTAAAGGCTGGCTAGCCCGAGTCCTGACAGTCCCAAGCTAAAGACTAGCTGGCCCAGTCCCAAGCTAAAGGCTGGCTAGCCCGAGTCCTGACAGTCCCAAGCTAAAGGCTAGCTGGCCCAGTCCCAAGCTAAAGGCTAGCTGGCCCAGTCCCAAGCTAAAGGCTAGCTGGCCCAGTCCCAAGCTAAAGGCTAGCTGGCCCAGTCCCAAGCTAAAGGCTAGCTGGCCCGAGTCCTGACAGTCCCAAGCTAAAGACTAGCTGGCCCGAGTCCTGACAGTCCCAAGCTAAAGACTAGCTGGCCCAGTCCCAAGCTAAACACTAGCTGGCCCAGTCCCAAGCTAAAGACTAGCTGGCCCGAGTCCTGACAGTCCCAAGCTAAAGGCCAGCTAGCCCCGAGTCCTGACAGTCCCAAGCTAAAGACTAGCTGGCCCAGTCCCAAGCTAAAGGCTGGCTAGCCCGAGTCCTGACAGTCCCAAGCTAAAGGCTAGCTGGCCCAGTCCCAAGCTAAAGGCTAGCTGGCCCAGTCCCAAGCTAAAGGCTAGCTGGCCCAGTCCCAAGCTAAAGGCTAGCTGGCCCAGTCCCAAGCTAAAGGCTAGCTGGCCCGAGTCCTGACAGTCCCAAGCTAAAGACTAGCTGGCCCAGTCCCAAGCTAAAGGTTGGCTAGCCCTGAGTCCTGACAGTCCCAAGCTAAAGACTAGCTGGCCCAGTCCCAAGCTAAAGGCTGGCTAGCCCGAGTCCTGACAGTCCCAAGCTAAAGACTAGCTGGCCCAGTCCCAAGCTAAAGGCTGGCTAGCCCGAGTCCTGACAGTCCCAAGCTAAAGACTAGCTGGCCCAGTCCCAAGCTAAAGGCTGGCTAGCCCGAGTCCTGACAGTCCCAAGCTAAAGACTAGCTGGCCCAGTCCCAAGCTAAAGGCTGGCTAGCCCGAGTCCTGACAGTCCCAAGCTAAAGACTAGCTGGCCCAGTCCCAAGCTAAAGGCTGGCTAGCCCGGGTCCTGACAGTCCCAAGCTAAAGACTAGCTGGCCCAGTCCCAAGCTAAAGGCTGGCTAGCCCGAGTCCTGACAGTCCCAAGCTAAAGACTAGCTGGCCCAGTCCCAAGCTAAAGGCTGGCTAGCCCGAGTCCTGACAGTCCCAAGCTAAAGACTAGCTGGCCCAGTCCCAAGCTAAAGGCTGGCTAGCCCGAGTCCTGACAGTCCCAAGCTAAAGACTAGCTGGCCCAGTCCCAAGCTAAAGGCTGGCTAGCCCGAGTCCTGACAGTCCCAAGCTAAAGACTAGCTGGCCCAGTCCCAAGCTAAAGGCTAGCTGGCCCGAGTCCTGACCGTCCCAAGCTAAAGACTAGCTGGCCCTGAGTCCTGACAGTGCCAAGCTAAAGACTAGCTGGCCCAGTCCCAAGCTAAAGGCTGGCTAGCCCGAGTCCTGACAGTCCCAAGCTAAAGACTAGCTGGCCCGAGTCCTGACAGTCCTAAGCTAAAGACTAGCTGGCCCAGTCCCAAGCTAAAGGCTGGCTAGCCCGAGTCCTGACAGTCCCAAGCTAAAGACTAGCTGGCCCAGTCCCAAGCTAAAGGCTGGCTAGCCCGAGTCCTGACAGTCCCAAGCTAAAGACTAGCTGGCCCAGTCCCAAGCTAAAGGCTGGCTAGCCCGAGTCCCAAGCTAAAGGCTGGCTAGCCCGAGTCCCAAGCTAAAGGCTGGCTAGCCCGAGTCCTGACAGTCCCAAGCTAAAGACTAGCTGGCCCAGTCCCAAGCTAAAGGCTGGCTGGCCCAGTACCAAGGTAAAGGCTGGCTAGCCCGAGTCCTGACAGTCCCAAGCTAAAGGCTAGCTGGCCCAGTCCCAAGCTAAAGGCTGGCTAGCCCGAGTCCCAAGCTAAAGGCTGGCTAGCCCGAGTCCTGACAGTCCCAAGCTAAAGACTAGCTGGCTCAGTCCCAAGCTAAAGGCTGGCTAGCCCGAGTCCTGACAGTCCCAAGCTAAAGACTAGCTGGCCCAGTCCCAAGCTAAAGGCTGGCTAGCCCGAGTCCCAAGCTAAAGGCTGGCTAGCCCGAGTCCTGACAGTCCCAAGCTAAAGACTAGCTGGCTCAGTCCCAAGCTAAAGGCTGGCTAGCCCGAGTCCTGACAGTCCCAAGCTAAAGACTAGCTGGCCCTGAGTCCTGACAGTGCCAAGCTAAAGACTAGCTGGCCCAGTCCCAAGCTAAAGGCTGGCTAGCCCGAGTCCTGACAGTCCCAAGCTAAAGACTAGCTGGCCCGAGTCCTGACAGTCCCAAGCTAAAGACTAGCTGGCCCAGTCCCAAGCTAAAGGCTGGCTAGCCCGAGTCCTGACAGTCCCAAGCTAAAGACTAGCTGGCCCAGTCCCAAGCTAAAGGCTGGCTAGCCCGAGTCCTGACAGTCCCAAGCTAAAGACTAGCTGGCCCAGTCCCAAGCTAAAGGCTGGCTAGCCCGAGTCCCAAGCTAAAGGCTGGCTAGCCCGAGTCCTGACAGTCCCAAGCTAAAGACTAGCTGGCCCAGTCCCAAGCTAAAGGCTGGCTGGCCCAGTACCAAGGTAAAGGCTGGCTAGCCCGAGTCCTGACAGTCCCAAGCTAAAGGCTAGCTGGCCCAGTCCCAAGCTAAAGGCTGGCTAGCCCGAGTCCCAAGCTAAAGGCTGGCTAGCCCGAGTCCTGACAGTCCCAAGCTAAAGACTAGCTGGCTCAGTCCCAAGCTAAAGGCTGGCTAGCCCGAGTCCTGACAGTCCCAAGCTAAAGACTAGCTGGCCCAGTCCCAAGCTAAAGGCTGGCTAGCCCGAGTCCCAAGCTAAAGGCTGGCTAGCCCGAGTCCTGACAGTCCCAAGCTAAAGACTAGCTGGCCCAGTCCCAAGCTAAAGGCTGGCTGGCCCAGTACCAAGGTAAAGGCTGGCTAGCCCGAGTCCTGACAGTCCCAAGCTAAAGGCTAGCTGGCCCAGTCCCAAGCTAAAGGCTGGCTAGCCCGAGTCCCAAGCTAAAGGCTGGCTAGCCCGAGTCCTGACAGTCCCAAGTTAAAGACTAGCTGGCCCAGTCCCAAGCTAAAGGCTGGCTAGCCCGAGTCCTGACAGTCCCAAGCTAAAGACTAGCTGGCCCAGTCCCAAGCTAAAGGCTGGCTAGCCCGAGTCCTGACAGTCCCAAGCTAAAGACTAGCTGGCCCAGTCCCAAGCTAAAGGCTGGCTGGCCCAGTACCAAGGTAAAGGCTGGCTAGCCCGAGTCCTGACAGTCCCAAGCTAAAGGCTAGCTGGCCCAGTCCCAAGCTAAAGGCTGGCTAGCCCGAGTCCCAAGCTAAAGGCTGGCTAGCCCGAGTCCTGACAGTCCCAAGCTAAAGACTAGCTGGCTCAGTCCCAAGCTAAAGGCTGGCTAGCCCGAGTCCTGACAGTCCCAAGCTAAAGACTAGCTGGCCCAGTCCCAAGCTAAAGTCTGGCTAGCCCGAGTCCCAAGCTAAAGGCTGGCTAGCCCGAGTCCTGACAGTCCCAAGCTAAAGACTAGCTGGCCCAGTCCCAAGCTAAAGGCTGGCTGGCCCAGTACCAAGGTAAAGGCTGGCTAGCCCGAGTCCTGACAGTCCCAAGCTAAAGGCTAGCTGGCCCAGTCCCAAGCTAAAGGCTGGCTAGCCCGAGTCCCAAGCTAAAGGCTGGCTAGCCTGAGTCCTGACAGTCCCAAGCTAAAGACTAGCTGGCCCAGTCCCAAGCTAAAGGCTGGCTAGCCCGAGTCCTGACAGTCCCAAGCTAAAGACTAGCTGGCCCAGTCCCAAGCTAAAGGCTGGCTAGCCCGAGTCCCAAGCTAAAGGCTGGCTAGCCCGAGTCCTGACAGTCCCAAGCTAAAGACTAGCTGGCCCAGTCCCAAGCTAAAGGCTGGCTAGCCCGAGTCCCAAGCTAAAGGCTGGCTAGCCCGAGTCCTGACAGTCCCAAGCTAAAGACTAGCTGGCCTGTCCCAAGCTAAAGGCTGGCTAGCCCGAGTCCCAAGCTAAAGGCTGGCTAGCCCGAGTCCTGACAGTCCCAAGCTAAAGACTAGCTGGCCCAGTCCTGACAGTCCCAAGCTAAAGACTAGCTGGCCCGAGTCCTGACAGTCCCAAGTTAAAGACTAGCTGGCCTGTCCCAAGCTAAAGACTAGCTAGCCCCGAGTCCTGACAGTCCCAAGCTAAAGACTAGTTGGCCCTAGTGCTGACAGTCCCAAGCTAAAGGCTAGCTGGCCCGAGTGCTGACAGTCCCAAGCTAAAAGCTAGCTGGCCCAGTCCCAAGCTAAAAGCTAGCTGGCCCAGTCCCAAGCTAAAAGCTAGCTGGCCCAGTCCCAAGCTAAAGACTAGCTGGCCCGAGTCCTGACAGTCCCAAGCTAAAGACTAGCTGGCCCGAGTCCTGACAGTCCCAAGCTAAAGGCTAGCTGGCCCAGTCCCAAGCTAAAGGCTAGCTGGCCCGAGTCCTGACAGTCCCAAGCTAAAGACTAGCTGTCCCTGAGTCCTGACAGTGCCAAGCTAAAGACTAGCTGGCCCGAGTCCTGACAGTCCCAAGCTAAAGACTAGCTGGCCCGAGTCCTGACAGTCCCAAGCTAAAGACTAGCTGGCCCGAGTCCTGACAGTCCCAAGCTAAAGACTAGCTGGCCCAGTCCCAAGCTAAACACTAGCTGGCCCAGTCCCAAGCTAAAGACTAGCTGGCCCGAGTCCTGACAGTCCCAAGCTAAAGGCTAGCTGGCCCAGTCCCAAGCTAAAGGCTAGTTGGCCCGAGTCCTGACAGTCCCAAGCTAAAGACTAGCTGGCCCTGAGTCCTGACAGTCCCAAGCTAAAGACTAGCTGGCCCTGAGTCCTGACAGTGCCAAGCTAAAGACTAGCTGGCCCGAGTCCTGACAGTCCCAAGCTAAAGGCTAGCTGGCCCAGTCCCAAGCTAAAGACTAGCTGGCCCGAGTCCTGACAGTCCCAAGCTAAAGGCTAGCTGGCCCAGTCCCAAGCTAAAGGCTAGCTGGCCCGAGTCCTGACAGTCCCAAGCTAAAGACTAGCTGGCCCTGAGTCCTGACAGTGCCAAGCTAAAGACTAGCTGGCCCGAGTCCTGACAGTCCCAAGCTAAAGGCTAGCTGGCCCTAGTGCTGACAGTCCCAAGCTAAAGGCTAGCTGGCCCAGACCCAAGCTAAAGACTAGCTGGCCCAGTCCCAAGCTAAAGACTAGCTGGCCCAGTCCCAAGCTAAAGGCTGGCTAGCCCGAGTCCTGACAGTCCCAAGCTAAAGACTAGCTGGCCTGTCCCAAGCTAAAGGCTGGCTAGCCCGAGTCCCAAGCTAAAGGCTGGCTAGCCCGAGTCCCAAGCTAAAGGCTAGCTGGCCCAGTCCCAAGCTAAAGACTAGCTGGCCTGAGTCCTGACAGTCCCAAGCTAAAGGCTAGCTGGCCCAGTCCCAAGCTAAAGGCTAGCTGGCCCGAGTCCTGACAGTCCCAAGCTAAAGACTAGCTGGCCCTGAGTCCTGACAGTGCCAAGCTAAAGACTAGCTGGCCCGAGTCCTGACAGTCCCAAGCTAAAGACTAGCTGGCCCTGAGTCCTGACAGTGCCAAGCTAAAGACTAGCTGGCCCGAGCCCTGACAGTCCCAAGCTAAAGACTAGCTGGCCCGAGTCCTGACAGTGCCAAGCTAAAGGCTAGCTGGCCCAGTCCCAAGCTAAAGGCTAGCTGGCCCGAGTCCTGACAGTGCCAAGCTAAAGGCTAGCTGGCCCGAGTCCTGACAGTGCCAAGCTAAAGGCTAGCTGGCCCGAGTCCTGACAGTGCCAAGCTAAAGACTAGCTGGCCCGAGCCCTGACAGTCCCAAGCTAAAGACTAGCTGGCCCGAGTCCTGACAGTCCCAAGCTAAAGGCCAGCTAGCCCCGAGTCCTGACAGTCCCAAGCTAAAGACTAGCTGGCCCGAGTGCTGACAGTCCCAAGCTAAAGACTAGCTGGCACGAGTCCTGACAGTCCCAAGCTAAAGGCTAGCTGGCCCGAGTCCTGACAGTGCCAAGCTAAAGACTAGCTGGCCCGAGCCCTGACAGTCCCAAGCTAAAGACTAGCTGGCCCGAGCCCTGACAGTGCCAAGCTAAAGACTAGCTGGCCCGAGCCCTGACAGTCCCAAGCTAAAGACTAGCTGGCCCGATTCCTGACAGTCCCAAGCTAAAGACTAGCCTCACAGTCCCAAGCTAAAGACTAGCTGGCCCGAGTCCTGACAGTCCCAAGCTAAAGGCCAGCTAGCCCCGAGTCCTGACAGTCCCAAGCTAAAGACTAGCTGGCCCGAGTGCTGACAGTCCCAAGCTAAAGACTAGCTGGCACGGGTCCTGACAGTCCCAAGCTAAAGGCTAGCTGGCCCGAGTGCTGACAGTCCCAAGCTACAGACTAGCTGGCCCGAGTGCTGACAGTCCCAAGCTAAAGACTAGCTGGCACCGAGTCCTGACAGTCCCAAGCTAAAGACTAGCTGGCCCGAGTGCTGACAGTCCCAAGCTAAAGACTAGCTGGCACGGGTCCTGACAGTCCCAAGCTAAAGACTAGCTGGCCCGAGTGCTGACAGTCCCAAGCTAAAGACTAGCTGGCCCGAGTGCTGACAGTCCCAAGCTAAAGACTAGCTGGCACCGAGTCCTGACAGTCCCAAGCTAAAGGCTAGCTGGCCCAGTCCCAAGCTAAAGACTAGCTAGCCCAGTCCCAAGCTAAAGGCTAGCTGGCCCAGTCCCAAGCTAAAGGCTAGCTGGCCCGAGTGCTGACAGTCCCAAGCTAAAGGCTAGCTGGCCCAGTCCCAAGCTAAAGGCTAGCTGGCCCAGTCCCAAGCTAAAGGCTAGCTGGCCCGAGTGCTGACAGTCCCAAGCTAAAGGCTAGCTGGCCCGAGTCCTGACAGTCCCAAGCTAAAGACTAGCTGGCCCTGAGTCCTGACAGTGCCAAGCTAAAGACTAGCTGGCCCGAGCCCTGACAGTCCCAAGCTAAAGACTAGCTGGCCCGAGTCCTGACAGTCCCAAGCTAAAGGCCAGCTAGCCCCGAGTCCTGACAGTCCCAAGCTAAAGACTAGCTGGCCCGAGTCCTGACAGTCCCAAGCTAAAGACTAGCTGGCCCGAGTCCTGACAGTGCCAAGCTAAAGACTAGCTAGCCCCGAGTCCTGACAGTCCCAAGCTAAAGACTAGCTGGCCCGAGTCCTGACAGTCCCAAGCTAAAGGCCAGCTAGCCCCGAGTCCTAACAGTCCCAAGCTAAAGACTAACCTGACAGTCCCAAGCTAAAGACTAGCTGACCCGAGTCCTGACAGTCCCAAGCTAAAGACTAGCTAGCCCTGAGTCCTGACAGTCCCAAGCTAAAGACTAGCTGGCCCGAGTGCTGACAGTCCCAAGCTAAAGACTAGCTGGCACGAGTCCTGACAGTCCCAAGCTAAAGGCTAGCTGGCCCGAGTCCTGACAGTGCCAAGCTAAAGACTAGCTGGCCCGAGCCCTGACAGTCCCAAGCTAAAGACTAGCTGGCCCGAGCCCTGACAGTGCCAAGCTAAAGACTAGCTGGCCCGAGCCCTGACAGTCCCAAGCTAAAGACTAGCTGGCCCGATTCCTGACAGTCCCAAGCTAAAGACTAGCCTCACAGTCCCAAGCTAAAGACTAGCTGGCCCGAGTCCTGACAGTCCCAAGCTAAAGGCCAGCTAGCCCCGAGTCCTGACAGTCCCAAGCTAAAGACTAGCTGGCCCGAGTGCTGACAGTCCCAAGCTAAAGACTAGCTGGCACGGGTCCTGACAGTCCCAAGCTAAAGGCTAGCTGGCCCGAGTGCTGACAGTCCCAAGCTACAGACTAGCTGGCCCGAGTGCTGACAGTCCCAAGCTAAAGACTAGCTGGCACCGAGTCCTGACAGTCCCAAGCTAAAGACTAGCTGGCCCGAGTGCTGACAGTCCCAAGCTAAAGACTAGCTGGCACGGGTCCTGACAGTCCCAAGCTAAAGACTAGCTGGCCCGAGTGCTGACAGTCCCAAGCTAAAGACTAGCTGGCCCAAGTGCTGACAGTCCCAAGCTAAAGACTAGCTGGCACCGAGTCCTGACAGTCCCAAGCTAAAGGCTAGCTGGCCCAGTCCCAAGCTAAAGACTAGCTAGCCCAGTCCCAAGCTAAAGGCTAGCTGGCCCAGTCCCAAGCTAAAGGCTAGCTGGCCCGAGTGCTGACAGTCCCAAGCTAAAGGCTAGCTGGCCCAGTCCCAAGCTAAAGGCTAGCTGGCCCAGTCCCAAGCTAAAGGCTAGCTGGCCCAGTCCCAAGCTAAAGGCTAGCTTGCCCGAGTGCTGACAGTCCCAAGCTAAAGGCTAGCTGGCCCGAGTGCTGACAGTCCCAAGCTAAAGACTAGCTGGCACGAGTCCTGACAGTCCCAAGCTAAAGGCTAGCTGGCCCGAGTCCTGACAGTGCCAAGCTAAAGACTAGCTGGCCCGAGCCCTGACAGTCCCAAGCTAAAGACTAGCTGGCCCGAGCCCTGACAGTGCCAAGCTAAAGACTAGCTGGCCCGAGCCCTGACAGTCCCAAGCTAAAGACTAGCTGGCCCGATTCCTGACAGTCCCAAGCTAAAGACTAGCCTCACAGTCCCAAGCTAAAGACTAGCTGGCCCGAGTCCTGACAGTCCCAAGCTAAAGGCCAGCTAGCCCCGAGTCCTGACAGTCCCAAGCTAAAGACTAGCTGGCCCGAGTGCTGACAGTCCCAAGCTAAAGACTAGCTGGCACGGGTCCTGACAGTCCCAAGCTAAAGGCTAGCTGGCCCGAGTGCTGACAGTCCCAAGCTACAGACTAGCTGGCCCGAGTGCTGACAGTCCCAAGCTAAAGACTAGCTGGCACCGAGTCCTGACAGTCCCAAGCTAAAGACTAGCTGGCCCGAGTGCTGACAGTCCCAAGCTAAAGACTAGCTGGCACGGGTCCTGACAGTCCCAAGCTAAAGACTAGCTGGCCCGAGTGCTGACAGTCCCAAGCTAAAGACTAGCTGGCCCGAGTGCTGACAGTCCCAAGCTAAAGACTAGCTGGCACCGAGTCCTGACAGTCCCAAGCTAAAGGCTAGCTGGCCCAGTCCCAAGCTAAAGACTAGCTAGCCCAGTCCCAAGCTAAAGGCTAGCTGGCCCAGTCCCAAGCTAAAGGCTAGCTGGCCCGAGTGCTGACAGTCCCAAGCTAAAGGCTAGCTGGCCCAGTCCCAAGCTAAAGGCTAGCTGGCCCAGTCCCAAGCTAAAGGCTAGCTGGCCCGAGTGCTGACAGTCCCAAGCTAAAGGCTAGCTGGCCCGAGTCCTGACAGTCCCAAGCTAAAGACTAGCTGGCCCTGAGTCCTGACAGTGCCAAGCTAAAGACTAGCTGGCCCGAGCCCTGACAGTCCCAAGCTAAAGACTAGCTGGCCCGAGTCCTGACAGTCCCAAGCTAAAGGCCAGCTAGCCCCGAGTCCTGACAGTCCCAAGCTAAAGACTAGCTGGCCCGAGTCCTGACAGTCCCAAGCTAAAGACTAGCTGGCCCGAGTCCTGACAGTGCCAAGCTAAAGACTAGCTAGCCCCGAGTCCTGACAGTCCCAAGCTAAAGACTAGCTGGCCCGAGTCCTGACAGTCCCAAGCTAAAGGCCAGCTAGCCCCGAGTCCTAACAGTCCCAAGCTAAAGACTAACCTGACAGTCCCAAGCTAAAGACTAGCTGACCCGAGTCCTGACAGTCCCAAGCTAAAGACTAGCTAGCCCTGAGTCCTGACAGTCCCAAGCTAAAGACTAGCTGGCCCGAGTGCTGACAGTCCCAAGCTAAAGACTAGCTGGCACGAGTCCTGACAGTCCCAAGCTAAAGGCTAGCTGGCCCAAGTCCTGACAGTGCCAAGCTAAAGACTAGCTGGCCCGAGCCCTGACAGTCCCAAGCTAAAGACTAGCTGGCCCGAGCCCTGACAGTGCCAAGCTAAAGACTAGCTGGCCCGAGCCCTGACAGTCCCAAGCTAAAGACTAGCTGGCCCGATTCCTGACAGTCCCAAGCTAAAGACTAGCCTCACAGTCCCAAGCTAAAGACTAGCTGGCCCGAGTCCTGACAGTCCCAAGCTAAAGGCCAGCTAGCCCCGAGTCCTGACAGTCCCAAGCTAAAGACTAGCTGGCCCGAGTGCTGACAGTCCCAAGCTAAAGACTAGCTGGCACGGGTCCTGACAGTCCCAAGCTAAAGGCTAGCTGGCCCGAGTGCTGACAGTCCCAAGCTACAGACTAGCTGGCCCGAGTGCTGACAGTCCCAAGCTAAAGACTAGCTGGCACCGAGTCCTGACAGTCCCAAGCTAAAGACTAGCTGGCCCGAGTGCTGACAGTCCCAAGCTAAAGACTAGCTGGCACGGGTCCTGACAGTCCCAAGCTAAAGACTAGCTGGCCCGAGTGCTGACAGTCCCAAGCTAAAGACTAGCTGGCCCAAGTGCTGACAGTCCCAAGCTAAAGACTAGCTGGCACCGAGTCCTGACAGTCCCAAGCTAAAGGCTAGCTGGCCCAGTCCCAAGCTAAAGACTAGCTAGCCCAGTCCCAAGCTAAAGGCTAGCTGGCCCAGTCCCAAGCTAAAGGCTAGCTGGCCCGAGTGCTGACAGTCCCAAGCTAAAGGCTAGCTGGCCCAGTCCCAAGCTAAAGGCTAGCTGGCCCAGTCCCAAGCTAAAGGCTAGCTGGCCCAGTCCCAAGCTAAAGGCTAGCTGGCCCGAGTGCTGACAGTCCCAAGCTAAAGGCTAGCTGGCCCGAGTCCTGACAGTCCCAAGCTAAAGACTAGCTGGCCCTGAGTCCTGACAGTGCCAAGCTAAAGACTAGCTGGCCCGAGCCCTGACAGTCCCAAGCTAAAGACTAGCTGGCCCGAGTCCTGACAGTCCCAAGCTAAAGGCTAGCTAGCCCCGAGTCCTGACAGTCCCAAGCTAAAGACTAGCTGGCCCGAGTCCTGACAGTCCCAAGCTAAAGACTAGCTTGCCCGAGTCCTGACAGTGCCAAGCTAAAGACTAGCTAGCCCCGAGTCCTGACAGTCCCAAGCTAAAGACTAGCTGGCCCGAGTCCTGACAGTCCCAAGCTAAAGGCCAGCTAGCCCCGAGTCCTAACAGTCCCAAGCTAAAGACTAACCTGACAGTCCCAAGCTAAAGACTAGCTGACCCGAGTCCTGACAGTCCCAAGCTAAAGACTAGCTAGCCCTGAGTCCTGACAGTCCCAAGCTAAAGACTAGCTAGCCCTGAGTCCTGACAGTCTCAAGCTAAAGACTAGCTGGCCCAAGTCCTGACAGTTCCAAGCTAAAGACTAGCTGGCCCGAGTCCTGACAGTCCCAAGATAAAGACTAGCTGGCCCGAGTCCTGACAGTCCCAAGCTAAAGGCTAGCTGGCCTGTCCCAAGCTAAAGGCTGGCTAGCCCGAGTCCTGACAGTCCCAAGCTAAAGACTAGCTGGCCTGTCCCAAGCTAAAGGCTAGCTGGCCCGAGTCCTGACAGTCCCAAGCAAAAGGCTAGCTGGCCCGAGTCCTGACAGTCCCAAGCTAAAGGCTAGCTGGCCCGAGTCCTGACAGTCCCAAGCTAAAGACTAGCTGGCCCGAGTCCTGACAGTCCCAAGCTAAAGGCTAGCTGGCCCGAGTCCTGACAGTTCCAAGCTAAAGGCTAGCTGGCCTGTCCCAAGCTAAAGGCTGGCTAGCCCGAGTCCTGACAGTCCCAAGCTAAAGACTAGCTGGCCTGTCCCAAGCTAAAGACTAGCTGGCCCGAGTCCTGACAGTCCCAAGCTAAAGACTAGCTGGCCCGAGTGCTGACAGTTCCAAGCTAAAGGCTAGCTGGCCCGAGTCCTGACAGTCCCAAGCTAAAGGCTAGCTGGCCCGAGTCCTGACAGTCCCAAGCTAAAGGCTAGCTGGCCCGAGTCCTGACAGTCCCAAGCTAAAGGCTAGCTGGTCCGAGTCCTGACAGTCCCAAGCTAAAGGCTAGCTGGTCCGAGTCCTGACAGTCCCAAGCTAAAGGCTAGCTGGCCCGAGTCCTGACAGTCCCAAGCTAAAGGCTAGCTGGCCCGAGTCCTGACAGTCCCAAGCTAAAGGCTAGCTGGCCCGAGTCCTGACAGTCCCAAGCTAAAGGCTAGCTGGCCCGAGTCCTGACAGTCCCAAGCTAAAGGCTAGCTGGCCCGAGTGCTGACAGTCCCAAGCTAAAGACTAGCTGGCCCGAGTGCTGACAGTCCCAAGCTAAAGACTAGCTGGCCCGAGTGCTGACAGTCCCAAGCTAAAGGCTAGCTGGCCTGAGTCCTGACAGTCCCAAGCTAAAGGCTAGCTGGTCCGAGTCCTGACAGTCCCAAGCTAAAGACTAGCTGGCCCGAGTGCTGACAGTCCCGACATTAGCTCAGCCCACGATCTTTCCCAGACCTAGCCACAGCCCTTCTGTTCGGCGTGCTTTGTCTTGCACCCCTTTTCTTGCACCCCCTCCTCTTGCGTTTATTAGGGATTGCCTCCCATTCTCACCTGTACTTCCACTAACCCCTCCCCCTCCCCTGACGCCCAGGTATTTCTTGGCGCCTTGAATTGAACGTCGTAATCCAGTATCACTGTACAGGGCTTTTTTTTCTTTTTTTCATTCTGGCCCGCTCGCTAAAACGACACGAGATGCCCCAGAATAAAACCATCGCAGAAATGCGGAAGGTGGAGGAAACCGCGTGAAGTCCTTCCGGATTTTAAGGATTTTAAGCACCGCATCAATCTCCATTCTTTGCTGGCAGGGGAGTTGCTAGGCTTGGGAAAGACCCGGGGCTACGCTAATGTCAGAACTGTCAGGACTGGGGGCTAGCTAGCCGTTTGGCTATAGCGCCTGAGATTCTATCCGGGGGCTACAACCAAAAGACCAGGGGCTATAGCCCACTTAGCCCCCCTCCCTAGCAACGCCCCTGCCCTCTGCATTCTCCACTCGCCCCCTTCCATGCACTTTCTCCTTTTCCCTTTCTCATGCCTTCTCCTACTTTGCTTTGTTGCATCCTGATGCACTCGTGTGTGGGCGCGCTATAAATAGAATATATGTGCGATGAGGGGGTGCGGCCTGGGGGGGGGGGGTGTAAGTTGAGGCCTGGGAGCGTCCCTCCTCCTCTTGCTCACTCGAGACGATATGAAAATGACGCTTGGACTCTGAGAGGGAGGCTCATTTACACTTCATTGATGATAGCCATCACATGGCAGAACATGATGTAAGAACTTTCTGCACTGTTCCATTAAAAGTGATGACTTTTTATTTTATTTTAAAAGGTTACTGATGGGAAATATGGGAGATTTTGATTTCGTGAAGTCCCAGTAACAATGTATAATTTGTGAGTTTATTTCACTTGTGGACCTGCAGAGCTATATTTTTTTTTTAAATGAAGAGCAAAACATGAAATGGCAATGGTAATTCAATGCATTTGAATCAACTGAGGAATTTCAGTGACAAAGACAGTAATGTTTGATGTAATAAGGTGTTCCAATTAAATTTGCAATACGTGATGTTCACGTTTTTGGTTATGGGGATTTATGTGTGGCCCTTATCAAAGCACCATATTGCGGATGATGGAAAAGGACATTTGCACAAGAATGCAGTACCAGTCCTTGGACTTTCAAAAAGTCACTTTTTTTTTTTTTTAAATGATTCGAAGGACATTTAAGTGCCATTTCGGTATGTAGGGTCATTTTAAAAGCTCAATTGTACTCAAAGGGACACACTATATGTAATGTATTGTGCAGGTTGTATGTACTGATAATTTTGGGACTTATGGGCCGTTGTCTTGTAGAATGTTGTTTTATGTTGTGGCCCAAGAGTTCTTAATGGTGCAAACTATATTTATAGTGACAAAGTAACTTTGTCAAAATATTGTATACTCGGAAAAGTAAATACAGAAATGGTGAAGTTAAATTATATACGGAAAAGGAAAAATGTTATATATTGTCAACTGGAAATGGTTGATTTCTTTTTTTTAATTACATGACTTTTTGTTTAGCGGCCACACTGCATGTTTGTGAGGTTGGTGTCATTATATGAGAGGACATCCTCCAAGTTTTTTTTTGTTGTTGGATGGGCGACAATTTTCATTAATTGCACACTTATATGAAATGTGTGAAGTTTATGCAAAATGAAAATGCAAAGTTGCATGGGGACATCCACAAAAGTTTGGATGGTGCGGCAATCTTCAGTAGATGCGCTTATTGAGTAAAAATATAAAAGGTGTGAGGTTTATAAATGTGATAATGCAAATGCTGTTAAGGTGCAGTGAGTAAAGAATATAGAGTAAAAGAAGAAAAGGCCTCAGGATTTATGGCAAATGGGAAATTCAAATGTAAATAAAGTGTATTAAGTAGAGTGAAGAATGTATAGGTTATTAGGGTACCCAACTGTTTTGAGTTGTTATGGTTTTTAGTTATTATGTTACAAAAAAGTTAATTCTACCAGGAGCATTTCATTTGTTCTTTGGTGTCTTAGCATGGGTCTGGTAGTGTCTGGTTTGGATGATGATTGTGATGAGTGATGTGTGCATATGTTCACCATGACTGGTTGGAGTTTGACTGTAGTTCTGGTGGTAGCTATTTTTTTTTTTTTTGTACTGTGATTCTGTGGAATGTCTGAGGGAGTCAAGTGGGAGCGATTTGTGTTTGGATGAGACGTGAGGGTGTAGAGAGGAAGAGGTGTGATCTAAGCTATCCCCTCTGAAATTGTTGACCTGTCATGGCAACACCTCTTTTTGTTTTTTAGATGGTTGGACTTGGACTATGTTCCCTTGGGGGTCATGGTTGTGGTGATACCGGGTCTGTGGCAGGGACAAATGCGTGGTCCCCCCCCCTGTTCTTACCCACCCGGATGTATGATTGTTTTCTCTTTGTTGTGTATGGTTGGTGCCAGAGTGTGGCAAGCTCTGTGTCTGGATGTGGCAGGTCCACATGGGAGGTGTTTGTTGTGGTTAGATGGTTTTGGTGAAAGGGAGATGTTGTGTAGTCTTGTCTTGCCACTGGCCTGGGTGACTGCTGTAGAATGTTGGTGCAGGAATGCAGCTCAGGAGAATGTTGGGTGGATCTGTGTGCAAATGTTCTGTGAGTGTCAATTGGGGGCCTGAGCTGGGTTGAATGGATGGCCCGTGGGTCAGCTCCTTTATAAGTTAATGTTATACCTTCCCATGTTCCTGTCCTTGTCTACACGTGCTGTAAATACTCATAAGAGAAACTGGAGTATTGTACAGATTGTACATATGTGAATAAAGCCTACCTGGAACCAAACCTAGACTACAGCTGGTCTGTGATTCAGAAGTGCACTCTAAATGTCTAGCATTAAGGCTTTACAACAGTCAGTCAGTCACTGAGGCAGGTAGTCGGTCACGTCAGCCTGGCGGGCGCGGGGGAGACTGTAGAGGCGCCGGAAGCCCCGAGGCCGGACAAACGCACGGGGCAGCGGTCCCTGTCAGTGCGTCTCCTCCGAGGACTTTACAGCAGCTCCTCTCTACTCCCCCTTGTGAGGCAGATTCTTCTGCACCACATCGTGTGCCGCAGTGTCCGTCTGTTTTTGGGGCACCCCCTTTCCTGAGTAGAGGTGGCGAGCACCCACGCGCTTTCTCGCTTCTTTATCTCTCAGGGACGCCCCAAAGTCCAGGACTTGCTATTGGGGGGCGTTGGTGGGGGGGGGGGGGTGAATGCAGTTGGGTACTCGCCATCTCTACTCGGGGGGAAAAAAAGAGTTCCAAAAGCCCATTGGAGAGCGCTTTCCAATGGGCTTTTGCAACTCTGAAACACTTCTAAGAAGTAAACCTAGAATGTATGCTTTATGAGGGGGCGTGCACTGCTCCGGTTGATGGGGCCGGGCAGAGAGGCCGCGTATAGAGGCTAAGAACCCGGGCACCAGCTCAGCCTCTTCCGCTGCCGCCGCCTTCATTTTCACACTTCACTGCAGGCACCACCTCCTAGTTAATAACAGCTGAACGTATCCACTCCCACTTTGCATCCCCCCCCCCCCGTTTCTACTTCACAGGTGCGGCCATTTATTCTTCCTGCTCTTTTTACACCCGAAGAAGCGGATGATTCTGTGCTCTTTCATAGGCCGCAGTATCTCTTTATTTTTATTTTCATATAGTTTATTACAAACTTTTGAAAAGCAAAAAAAAAAAATGATAACCCAATTACTTAAAATTAGACAAATTAAGACTCCTTTTCCGTCTGCGGTTCATAGTTCTTGGTCACATTCCTTCATCTTCTTTTGAAGCTGCTCAAGAAAGTGGCAATATCACATTTTTACACTCACTACTGAGCATTCTCGCCCGACACTCTTCACGACTCTAGGTCGGGCCTTGCTCAGCTCCTGTCCCAAGTACTTGGCTCTTGGAGTTCTTAAATCATATCCTTATTTTTTTGGGCAATTTTTTTTTTTTCTTCTCTTGAAATTATTTTTTTGTTTGTCTATTACTCAGGGGCTTGCAATAGAGAAATGTAAAGGCTTTAGCCCCCTCAACCCCCTAATATCATACTACAGATCGGAAGATAGAGGAAAGTGCCACACCTTTCTCTTTGCAGAGGCACTTCAGCCCAAAAAGCATTAATGTAAATATTAACCCTATAACTGCCATGAGCCCCCCCGCCCCCAATGCCAAGGCCCTTTTTGGTGATTTTAGTATGACGCCATTCAATGCCTTGTAACTTTTTTGTTACATGAGATATCTGGGACGAATTTTGCCCCTTTTTTCCCCCACATGTACACGGTCATAACGCCACCCAGGAATCCAAGGTTGTTGCAGGGGGGGATTAAGAGACAATAACCAAAAAGGGCAAAATTTTTTTTTTTTTTCAAAAAATGCTAATAAAATGATGTACAAAGAAGACTATGGTTTTTATAACAACTAGGAACAAATAATTTGCTGTGCTGAATTCCCCATTCCTGGCTTTCACAAACAAGTTGAGTGGAAACAAAAAAAAATACTTTGATGTAGTTATCCAGTTTTGTGAGAGGTAGGAGATTTTTGCTAATTGGACATGCGTGGACGGAATGGAAGAAAAGGGTAGGAAAGCCAAATTGGAAGACAGACAGACATGCGTTTTAGAAAAGTAGACAAAATTACAAGTTTAGGAAGAGGTGATTTGTGCAGGTCGGGCCACAACTAGCTAGGGAAAAATGCCATAGTTTGAGGAAAAAACGGAAAAATAACCCAAAAAAACAGTTATGTGGTGGACATGGTTAACTTGATACGGCAATGACTTCTATGAATTTTGAGAAAAACAATGCTCCGCTATATTCCCCCGACTCTTGCAGTTAGGAAAGCACACACAGGCGCGCGACGAAAAGGAGGCTTCACACAGAAGCACCGCGTCACCAGCGGCCTCCTCCTCCTCCTCCTCAGGGGCGCCAGCAACGGCCACCTCTGTGCTCCAGTCCACTGCATCTTTCCACTCGCACACACTTTATCTGTTAAATAGGATGTGGAGAATGTAATTACATACATTTGAGTCTATGGGGGTTAAATGTATCCACACTTCTGATGACTTTGCATCAACCGTTTTCTATTTCAATAGCACAGTGACTTATTCTTATGTTGTTTTTACACCCCACAAAACAGATGCTTCTGTGATATTTCATAAGCCTGGAAGTGTTTTTTAGTGTGAGGAAGCCATGCAGGGTGTGACAGGTGAGAGTAATGAAAGTGCCATAAGGATGAGGCCAAACAAGAGGATGAGGTGGAAAAACTTGGGCCACATTGAAACTTTATATCATGAGCTATAGTGGAAAGAAATCCAACCAACAAAACATAATAATATAACACAATTATTTTGGCAAACAAGGGATCAGGTGAACGAGGACCCTACTCCCACGTAGGGCCAACTCGAGGCTGACCCATGCCACCCTTCACAACAAAAGCTTTTAATGTTTGGATAGATCCAGTGTGTGAGCTGTGTCTGGTGTATTTGGTGGACCCAGCGTGTGAGCTGTGTCTCGAGTCTGGTGTATCTAGTGGACCCAGCGTGTGACCTATGTCTCGTGTGTCTGATAGACCCTGCGTGCGAGCTGTGTCTGGTGTATTTGGTGCACCCAGCGTGTGACCTGTGTGTCATGTTTCTTCTTTGACTTTGCAGTTGACCGTTCTCTGCTTTCTTTTTGTTTTTTCATGCAAACTGGAGAGGCCTATTCCTTTCATCCATTGTTGTGCGCTTTTCAACGCTTTTAGGCATGTGCATACCTTCTTATCGCTCTGGTGACCCACTTGTGATGTGGCCCCCTGAGGAGCATTAGTCATTTTTTATCCTCCAAGGTGGATTCTGAAGCTTGGCTTGCCTTCCACTTGTCTTCAGTTTTTGTCCTTCCCTTGTACCCTTTATGGTGCAGCATGTGAGCCTGTTCCGCTGTGTTTTAGGCATCATTTTAGCTCACTCTGATCCACTTGTGATATGGCCCCTGGTGAGGCACTATTACTCTTCATCCTCAGAGGTGGGTTCTTGAGCTTCCATTATTTGCATCCACCATAATCTGTTTTTTGGGCATTGCCCTTCCCATGTCCTTTCGGAGAGGCATTCTGCCTTTCTCCCACTGCCAAGTGCCCTTCTTTTGCTTTTAGGGCATGTGTCCGCATTCATTCCATTTGCTCTATGATCCACCTGGGATATGGCCCCTTGTGAGGCATTCTTAATTTTGTATCCCCAGCGGTGGTCTCTTGAGCTTTATCTTGGCATTCCTTTTGCTCTATGATCCACTTGGGGTTTGGCTCCCTGCAAGTGTTATTCATTATTTATTCTCTGAAGTGCATTCTTGAGCTTCTGCTTTCATGAGGCTTAATTTGATTATTTTTTTTGGGGCCTTCCTATTTTTGCCCTATGATCCATTTGGGATTAGGCCCCTTGTGAGGTGTTATTAATTTTCCGTCCACAGTGGTGGGTTCACAAACTTCTCCTGGAGAGGCATCTTGTCTTCTCCTGCTGTCATGTGCCTTTTCTCTTTGTTTTGAGGCATATAGCTGCATTCCATTTGCTCTTTCGTGAAACTTGCATTCAAGTTTGGCGACCGGTCCTAGGACTTTGGAGTCCTAGGACTCCATTGCAGCCTTTCCTGGGCTTCCGCTTTCCTCAACTTGGTCACCCGCCCCTGTGGGTTTGTTATTTAGTTAATTCCCGTGAAGCATTTACTGGACTTATGCTTACATCGCACCTTACCAAAGGTTTGGCAACCCGCCACTTTGGTTTGGTTACTTTAATTAAAACCAGTGAGGCATTTACTGGGCTTCGGCATTCATCAAACTTTACCTCAAGATTGGCAACCTGCCAAAGTGGTTTGGTTATTAGATTGATTCCCTTGATGCATATGACTGTGTTGCTGTGAAAACTTGGTCTCTGACTAATCTTATTATTTTTTAGCTTGTAAAGCGTTTGCCATGTTCATTTTGTGCTTTTAACCTCCTTGTATGTGGATTGCTGGGCTTTCGCTTTCCTCAAACTCAGTAGTTTGAGGAAAATCAAACTACTGAGTAGCTATAGGCACCCCTTTTTCTAGTCAGGAACTACTATTGCCTTGTTCATATAATTTTGTGGTTTTCTCTACATTGTTAAATCTGGCCATAGGCTCTGACCACCAGCCGGGTGATCTCCTTCAGCCGACTTGAGGTTCAGACAGCTTGGCAACATGAAGTTAGTATTGACTGAATTTTCAGCCTTGTTTTATATTAGCACTTTGTTTTACTATGCACTTTATTCAACAATAATATGCTGTTATTTAGAGATGAGCTCGTAACAAAATTGAATATGTATGTTTTAAACAAATGAAATTTAAATAAAATATTCATGTTTTTCAATTATTGTTTGGTTCATATGGCGTGATCTGTGATTCCGAATCCGGGGGCCCCCTCTCCCCAACTCATTGCCGGACACACTCTCTGTTCACTACATTTGCTATTTCCTCTTTGTCAGCGAAGTAGAGGTTTACCCATCTTTTGTTTTGCTTTCCTCAAACTCGCCTCAAGTTAGGCAGCCTGCTCCCGTGGTTTTGGTTATGTCGCGCCTTGAAACACTTGTGTATAGGCGCGTTACAAATGCCGTATCATATCCCGCGAGGCATATGATACTTAGTGCTATTTGGTACTTACCATATACATTAAAACCAGTAAGGCCTGTGACACCTTATTTCTTGGAGCATTCTTGTGCACTAATACCTTTAATTGTTGCCAGCTCTCAGTTATTGGTGCCTGTCCTGTTTATCCACTATTCATCATTAGGTAGTGTCTACCAGCGGGTGGGAGGGAGGTTGTTTTTTTTAATTCATAGCACCCATCTCTTATGTGCTGCAGCAATGGCACTGCACGTGCTGCTGATGGGGGGAATGAAGACAGGGGGGCAGATATAGGCCAGAATTGACCCGAGGGTAGACGGCCCTCTTGGGAGCATCAAAAGGCTTTTTGTCCCCCATCCGCCCGGGTGGGAGTGGTGCCTTCGATGTGGGTGTCGGGGGCAGGGACTGCCTGTCATCACCTGTCACCTCCTCGCAGGGTAGGGCGTCCTGAGGTCTGGTCCTCATTGTGCTGGGGTCTGGTGACCCGCCCCAACGCCCGCATGGTAAGTGGGCAGCACCAGTGCTGCCCACGTCCGGGCCCACTGTAAAGACCACCTGCCAGCGTATGCCCCTGGGCCCTCTGGGGAGGGGCCCATGTCTATGTGCCACAGTATTAGTTCATTTTTTGGGCAACCATTTATTGCGCATCGAACAGGTTGTTTCTTTATTGCTCGGAGGCGCTTCAAACTTCAAGGACTTGCGATGGGGGGGGGGGGTTGAATGCTTTCCTCCTCCTTCTCCTCCTCCTTCTCCTCCTCCTTCTCCTCCTTCTTCTCCTCCTTCTCCTCCTCCTCCTTAATGGCACAGGGCGGATCTCGGTTTCCCTTTTTTCCAGGGCGGTGAGGAGGGGTGTTGGCCCGGGCTTCTTTGCGGGGGGCACTGAGGCCGGGCAATCATTCATGTCCTCTATTCAAGTTTCAACTACTAATAAATACCCCCGTCCCTGGATCTCACAGTACACGTATTCTAGGGTGCGATCTTTGCGCATCTTAAGCTTTGAGCCGGGCTTCCCGGTGATGCCGGTGCCGGGCTTCCCGGTGATGCCGGTGCCAGGCTTCCCGGTGATGCTGGTGCCAGGCTTCCCGGTGGTGCCGGTGCCGGGCTTCCCGGTGGTGCCAGACTTCCCGGTGCCGGGCTTCCCATCTACTCCGTGTCTTTTTTACTGGGCTCCTTACGTGACCCCTCTGTAGAGGGGCGGGGCTCACACTTAATGCAGCCAATCAGCGATGATAAGGCGGGGCTCCGGCACCAAACCAGAAGCATAACACCGGTTCACGTCCCCTGGAGTTCTGGGACTTGATGTTCGGAGCGGAGAAGAATTCTAAGAAAGCCCATATATGCGGCACGTAGATAAACGGGGGCCGATCTCTGGGGGGGGGCGAGTACGTTATTGAGTTGCTTTTCTCGCGGGCACTCGGTGCACACTGATTCTGCACCTTTTCTACTTCCGGGATCTCTTCTTGCCAGCACGGAAGGAAAAAACAAGCGTGCACCGTGGAAAGGTCTCAAAAGTAGGAAACGTAACACAACACGAAAAACAGCCTAGGACCCACTGTCCACACTGCGTACGCATTTGCGCACGCGTCACTCCTCGCACCCGATTGGCCCCCGGGTCATCACGTGGGCGGAAGACTTGCAAACATGCTCTACGCAACCCCCCTACTGCTCCTCATCCTCCTGGGAGGCCCCCCCGCGTGGGCAGGTGAGTTCAATGCAAGCCCCGCTTTTGCTCGCAATAGACAATGGTCTAATCTCTGCAACATTCATGCTTACTGAGTTAATACATGATTTGTTTATTTATAGGCTATTTATAATGCGCCGATGCTCAAGTCTTTCAAGGCGCAACAAGGCGGTAGGGTGGGGGGCAGAGGGGGGCAGAGAGGACAAACAGTAAAAGATCTTACTTACTAGGCCTTGTGATATTCAGATCTTGAGTGCGTGGGCCCGAGAGAAAGAGTGCATGAGGGAGGCCAGGTGCACAGGGCGGGGGAAGTAGAGTGTGCAGGAGAGAGCAAGAATCCACAAAGAGCAAGGTAAGGGGCTGAGATGGCACAAGGTGCAGGCCCAGCCAGGGAAGTGCACGCAAAGGGGCCCAAGGGGCAAGTACAGGAAAGTGCAGGGGTGGACTGAACAAGGTTGAGCCTGGTGCCCTTTAAGGCTCTGAGGGAACCAGGCTGTTAGTCTACGGCAGACGGGAACATTAGCAGAGGAGGAGGGGGGGGGTGGAAGTTAAAAAAGAAAAGGACGGTCTTGAGGAGCTTCGGAAACTTGAAACGATCTGGTTTACGACTGATGGAGGCAGGGGGCACCGTTCCATAGAGTAGCAACCACAGAGGAGACAGATCTCTTGCCCCCCACGCCCCAACACTCTGCTTGGGAAAACGTCGGGTCTGTACAGAGTTGGACTTGAAAGACCAAAGGGTTCTAGAGGGGAGGTATTTAGGGAGAGCAAGTTGGATGTAACTGGTGCCAGGCCTCAGTGCCTTGTGCATGATGCAGAGAGTCTTGAACTTGATAAAGCAAAAGTCTGGGCAAAGATTAAAGGGCTGGAGAAGATGCTATCCCTGGCCTTGAGGCCAATGATAAAGTCTTGCAGTCCTTTTACGGATTAGTTGAATTAGGCGTAGCAGGGGAGTTGGGCAGATTGAGGAAGAGGCTGTCATAGTACAGCCTAGAGAGCACCAGACCTCAGAGACCGAGTTTCTGGGGAAGGTGAGGAAAGGGTAAATGCCTCTGAGGAGGTGCAGCTGAGAGTGCGCCTTCTTGGAAAGATCTGTGATGTAAGGAGAAAGAGAGGAGTCAATGATGCACCAAGTTTTTTGCCTCACAGGATAGAAGGGGAGGGAGCCCGTGGAGGGCAGCCAAAGTGTGGGAACAAAGGAGAGAACAGGGATCCCAATGAGAAGCATCTGTCATCATTGGTAGTGCACCATGCCTAAATAGCAGATGGGCAGCTCAGGAATGAGAGAGGAGGAAGAAGAGAAGGCAGAGGAGGGTAGCTTAAAGGAGTGCTGGGTTTCATCAGCATAACATTAGAATGTAGGAGAGATGGTGATGGTCAAGTGGGCTAGAGACGTTGAACAGCCAAGGTGAGAGGTTGGAGCCCTGGGGGACAACTCGGGTGGAGTGAGATGATGGAGAAAAAAGGGCCCAATGGAACCTGGGAAGATCTAGCTGAGAGGAAGGAGGTCAACCAGTCCAGAGCCAGATCTGTAATGGCAAAGGTGTTATGGAGCCGATTAATCAGGGTGGCATGATTAACCGTATTTAAAAAAAATAATAAAAATAATTTGTTTTGGTTTCTTAAGAAAAACATTTAGATTTAAAATATATACATAATCTTCCATACAAGTACACCATAAAAATGTTTTTCCATTTCATTAAACTCGTTCATTTTCGAGTGCTGGATTTCCCTTTTGTTTCACCCAGTGGACTTTGGTATACCATTTTTTTATTTACAGAGATGTAGTGTCTATCAAGCCGCATACTGTTAAATTTTTATTGGTATCGCGCTCGTACACAAGTGTTTCAGAGTGCGACTAGGCAAGGGAGGGGAACAGGGGGGGAACACAAAAAGAACCATCATCTTACTAGGCCCAGTAACATTGAGAACGCGCAAGTGCATGGGAAAGGCAAAGTGCTTGGAGGGGAAGAGTGGAAGTGCAGAAAAGATAAATAATAAATAAAAATAGTGGTAGTGCAGCCAGCAAGTGGCATGTGCTGTGTTTATGGCAGCAGACTGGGTGAGTCAGACAAGTGCAGAAAAAGAGAAAGGGGGGGGGGCTGTATGGGTACAGATACAGTCCACCAGTGCAAGGGGTGGCCAGGATGGTGGCAGGGTGAGCAGGTACCTGGGCCCAGGGGAAAGAGGGTGGCCAGGTGCACAGTGCCAGGAGAGAGCTTGTCAGCAGGGGAGAGTGGGAGCGAAGGCAGAAGCAAAGAGGAAGGTCTTGAGGTGCTTCCGGAGGTAGTTTTAGAGTGTCGGGGAGGCTGTTCCAGAGGGAGGCCCCAGATGAAGATGGAGATCTACCCCCAGCTCGTTTCTTTGAAAAACGATTGACCCGGAGGAAGTTGGAGGTAGAGGAGGGAAGAGCTCAAGAGGGGAGGTACTTGCGGAGGGATAGCTGTAGGTATTTTGGACCCAGGCCCCAGAAAGCCTTGTGGACAATGCAGAGGGTTTTGAATTTAATCCTTGCATCCGCTGGGAGCCAATGGAGAGATTTCAGGGCTGGAGAGATACGATCCCAGGGCTTGAGGCCAAGGACGAGTCTCGCAGTCCTGTTCTGGAAAAGTTGTAGAGGCAGGTAGATTTAGAAAGGGGCTGTTGCAATATTCCAACCTAGTGAGTACCGGAGTTTGGGAGACAGTGAGCTTATGAGGGAAGGAGAAGAAAGGCAAGGCAGAGTACCTCTGAGGAGGTGCAGTAGGAAGTTTGACTTTTTAGAGACCTCAGATATGGGCGGAGAAGGAAAGTGTGGAGTCAAAGATGACCCCAAGGTTCTTAGCCTCGCAGGTGGGGGGCCAAGGGAGGACGGCCAGAGAGTGAGGGGAAAGGATGGTGAAGGTGTGCCGATGAGTAGGATCTCAGTCTTGCTGGCATTCAGACAAAGATCATTGGCGGCACACCAATCTTGAATGGCAGTTAGGCAGTCGGGGATGAGAGGAGATGGGCGAGGGCAGCCTGAAAATGAGTTGAGTGATCAGCGTAGCACTGGAAATTTGAGCAGAAAATGGCAATGCAGTGGGCAAGAGATACTGTTGACAAAAATCATACAACTGCCAATTTTAAAGAGATCGATTTTCTGCAAAGCATATTCCACCAAATTACCTCTGGGTACACTATAACTTGGTGTTAGCCACACATGTTATGAAATATTGAGTTTTTTTTTTTTTTCGGAGAGAGACTTGCATTCCAAAAGCAAGTGTCTAAAGGAATTCCTTAACTGTTTTACTCTTGCAAAAGCGACAAGGCACATGTTCTCCGCCCCCCACACCCCGAGAGCGATTTTCTATTTCCCCTGTTTGCAGCGCATTAAAACAAAATCTCATAACGGAATGCCTCCTCTGTCGGGGAATCTGTTGGTATGGTTCCAGGCATCCCAGACACATCCAGATTGATATCAGGTGCCCATATAATGATGTATTCATTACTTTCTGCTTTGTTTCCGCCCATTCAGAATATTGAAGTAAGCATTTCACTTTCTTTGGGTTTGAAACCAGAAGTTCAATGTCTACTCCAATTTTATCTGAGTTTCTACAGCATTCATACATGGAAAACAAGAGCTGCGAGTTCAAGTTGGCAGCCCTTAATTTCAAACCTAAGATTGTATATAGATTGTTACCAGTTGACTGAATCAGCTTTCTGAATAGTGCAATTTTCTTCCATTCAACTATGCTTGACAAGCCCCAACTCATACCTGAAAGCGGAATTTTTTACTCCATCCTAGAAAACTTGTGTTATATGCTTACTGGAAAAAATTAAAGACCATAACTTAATTATCATCTTAAGTTATAAAACCGAATCTACAAAACTTTGTATTAACCCTTCTCGTTTGTGCAATCAAATGGCCCGTACGTTCTTCCAAGCAATTCAGGTAGGCACATTTTTTAAAATTTGTAAAGACAGGGTAACCCCAATACTTGTATTCCTGCTTGCCAGTTTATAATGGTTTAGATACCAACCAAACGATGGTAGACTTTTCCGGTTACCTAAACATAGAACCATGGACTTCTCATTTATACTAAGACCATTTAGGTCGATGCATTTTTCAAAGCCGTTTATTAGGCGCTGCAGACATATTGGTGTATTTATCTGATGTCGTCGGCATAGGCGCCCCAATTAACCCCCCCCCCTTCTATTTTTGGTGTAATAAAAGATGCAGGGTCTAAAGATTTTCCTGCGTCGGATACAAATGGGTTGAAGAGGGTAGGGCTGAAAATACACCCGTGGCGTGAGCCATTCATGGTTCTAATTGGAATTGACACTTTACCCCCATTATTCAAATGTACCTGAATCATAGAGCCTTCATGTAGATGAATTACGATTGATAAAATGTCCCGACGCATCCCCAATAGTAGTAATTTTGACCATAACAGAACCCGGTCTACCTGGTCAAATGCTTGCGACAAGTCTATTGCCGCCACGTAAATGGGGCAGGCCTCTTTTTTTTCTATGCTTTTTCTTGGAGTAAAGAAAACAACAAACCACCTAGTTCTGTGCCCATTAACTTTCTAAGTCCAAATGGCTTGTATGAAAATAGAGTTTTGTTCTGACCAATCATCCATGAGCTTTAAGACCAACCCCGAGAAAATGTTTGAATCAGCGTCCATTATCGCAATAGGTCGGTCGTTTTTTTTGAGTCACTTCTCTCCCCTTTCTTGTATACCCGGATTATATAGGAGATTCTCCAGGAACTAGGGATATGACCAGCTCAGTGAAGGGTGTGGGGGAGGGAGAGATCAGACCAGCTCAGTGAAGGGTGTGGGGGGGAGAGGTCAGACCAGCTCAGTGAAGGGTGTGGGGGAGGGGGAGATCAGACCAGCTCAGTGAATGGTGTGGGGGAGGGAGAGATCAGACCAGCTCATTGAAGGGTGTGGGGGGAGAGGTCAGACCAGCTCAGTGAAGGGTGTGGGGGAGGGGGAGATCAGACCAGCTCAGTGTATGGTGTGGGGGAGGGAGAGATCAGACCAGCTCATTGAAGGGAGAGATCAGACCAGCTCAGTGAAGGGTGTGGGGGAAGGAGAGATCAGACCAGCTCAGTGAAGGGTGTGGGGGAGGGAGAGATCAGACCAGCTCATTGAAGGGTGTGCGGAGGGGGAGATCAGACCAGCACATTGAAGGGTGTGGGGTACGGGGAGATCAGACCAGCTCATTGAAGGGTGTGGGGGAGATCAGATCAGCTCAGTGAATGGTTTTGGGGGAGCGAGAGATCAGACCAGCTCAGTGAAGGGTGTGGGGGAGGGAGAGATCAGACCAGCTCATTGAAGGGCGTGGTAGAGATCAGACCAGCTCTTTGAAGGGCGGGGGGGGGGGGGGTGAGACCAGCTCATTGAAGGGGGGGCGGGATCAGACCAGTTTATTGAAGGGTGTGGGGGGGTTGCATTTCTTAAGCTGTGAACTCTCTTCATTGCTTCCCTCCTAGAGCCTCGTCCTGCTGCAGCGACGACAGAGCCAGCGTTGAAATGCACAACCCGCAACAGTAAGCTATTGCCCCTCTCCCCCCGGCCCCCTCCTGAGGAGAAGGTTTGTGAGCGTGCTGGGTGGATGCTGGGTGTCAGAGTGGAACTGCTGTATCGTAGCACCAGTAGTTGTGGGCTCCCTTCTACCTCACACTTGACTTGCAAGAACCACTAAATGCTTCTCCTCCTGGGTTGTTGTGCAAACTTCATATCCCTGTGGTTTAAGAGAATGGCAGAGTTGGAGGGAGTGGCCCATGCAGCCGGTAGCGTTTCCACCAGTAGGGAGTGTGGCAGAGGCTCCCAGTCCTCCCCTCTAACAGCTGACATTGGTGGTGGGGTTGCATGCTATCCTGCCTCCCGCCTGAAGCCTTTATAAAGGGCTGCAGAGCGCTGCGTGCAGTACGTGCTGCCGGACGGCGATGCGCTGCAGAGCCCAGTCCCTGATGCCGCTGCTCCTCGCGGCCCTCCTCCTCAGCACCTGCGCCAGGAGCGGCCCGGGACACCCCCGTGCACCTGGTGAGAGCCTCCTCTCCGCCCCCCACGGCCACCCCGCGGGTACAGATCGAGAGCTGGGCAGGGGGGCTTTGCGTCACAAGTGGGGGCCTTAACTAATCTTTAACCGTGCCCCCCTACTTTCTGGCAAGTGAAGTGGTAAATGAAATGATATTTCATTTATATCGCGCCCGTACACAGGTGTTTCAGAGCGCGAGTGATGTTTAACGCCCCCCTCTTTCTGGCAGGTGCACTGTTATAATCTATGCTGGTCATGATTATGGCAATGAATGTTGTGTTGGTTGAAGAGAGGGACATATGTTATAATCTGTGTGGGATTGTTTATGGCTATGAGTGTTGTGATGGTAGTGATGTCACTAACATTCTAGGTGGAGTGTTGGTGTGGTGATGTCACTGGGACTCTGGTGGAATGTTGAGGTATGGTTGGTGTGCAGGGTTCTACTGGTGTCAGTTGGACCTAAGCTGCTGGGCTAGATGGATGTCCCAGTGCTTTCTCGACTTACTAACTAAGAGAATAAAACCTACATGTGAACTACTTACCTTCTGGTCTTGGTCTTATGGAGAAGGAGCTTCAGTTTATATCATGCACTCAGCCTCCCCATATACTCAGTCCTATATACATTACATACACAGTCCTTGCATAAATGTGTAGATTATGAAGTAAAGCACAGCACCCCTTCACACCGCTACTTTCAGGAAAGGCCTCCCTCACGTCTCCGTATAGAAGTGTGACATGCCACCTCCCCCCCCTTAAGATGTGAGAGAACATGTGACGCTGTTATATGTCCGCTCACATCCGTGGGGAGGGGCTGGTCCGTGCATGTGATGTTTCTTAGGCACAGACATGATGGCACCCTTTCGTGTAAGTATCGGCGTGTGTGCAAAGACATTTATCTGCACCAAACACTCACTCAAAGGCTTCTGAGCCCCCCCACTGACACCAGTGAGTGCCTCGGGGCACAGACCGGCCCGAGTGCCTGTAAACCCAGATGCCACCTGTGGAGGCAGATTTGGAGAGGCCTGATTGGTTGCTGTGGCACCTGCGCTATTTTGTGGTGGCTGAAGTGTTTTCCAGGGCTTGGGGGCATCTGGCGCGGCCGCCGGAGGGCGTCAAGGGCACAGTCTGGAGGCCTCTGTGGGCCCTGCAGAGTAGAGGGTCGCGGCCAGTGGTCGAGGTGTACGAAAACAAGAAGTGGAACTGTGTTCCCTGCTGGCCTGCCCCCCACTCCCCACAAACCCCATCACCATACCCCTTCCCACACCCAATTCCAACCCCCAAAAACATGCACCTGCTGTTTAAGGGAATGTCCAGTGCAGTCCCTTAAAGTGCAGGTTTCAGCTTCTTCCTACACTTTTATTTTAAAACGAAACCATTTCAGAACGATTTCTTTTTAAAATAAGAGTGTAGGAGCTGTAAAACTTGATTTTAAAAAAGTAGAGGAGCACCGCTCCCGCCCACTTCGACCACTGGTCGCGGCCAGGAATGAACCGGGTTCCTGCTCCAGGACCACCCCTTCCTCTGCAGCAGCTGCACCAGGTGTGGGCCGAGAGATCCCCGCGTCCCAGGCGAGTCCAGCCGCTCCTGCGGGTGCAGCGCAAGAGCTGGGCCGGGAGGCCTTGCCCCCTCAAACTTGGCAGTGCTGTAATCTGCAAGGGCAGTTGGCGGGCGGGTGTGACAGTGGGTGAGGGACTGGACTCTCGCCTTCCCGTGGTGGCCCCGGATTACGAATTATGCCCCCCCCTTTCTTTCTAGCAGGTGGGGTCACTTAGTGATGTTTAACCATACCCCCTTCTCTCTGGCAGGTGGGGGCACTTAGCAATTTTTAACCATACCCCCCCCTTCTTTCTGGCAGGTGCAGTCACTTAGTGATGGTCGCCAGGAATATGTGTGTCGCGAAGGGATCTTTTAAATCTCTAAAAATTCCCGTGACATGTGGTGTCCCTCAGGGATCTTGCTTATCCCCACTACTTTTTAATATCTACATCAAATGCCTATGTATCTGCTAAAATCAATGGGCATACAATTTGCTAATTACGCCGACGACACGCAGATAGTGATTAAACTATCTGGGGTCTACAAGGATGATTTGGCTACTGTAAATGAAATCTGATACCATTCAAAAATGGATGGCTCTTAACTCTCTTGCCCTGAATGATAAAAAAAAACAGAGCTGCTGGTTATCAGTACACCGTTTAGGCATAAAAACATGGACCCAAATTACACAGCTTTCGTAATTGGCGGTAACAACATTCATGTATCAGATTCCGTAAAGACGCTGGGAGTTTACTTTGATACTCATCTTACATTTCAGAAGCATGTATCTTACCTCATGTCATCATGCAGCTTCTTTACACATCTCCTATGGCAAATAAGACCATATCTGTCCGACGCCAATAGAGCATCCATTGCAGCAGCCATAGTTCCTACCAAGTTGGACTACTGCAAAAGCCTCCTGCTAGGCACTTCTAATAGAAACATTAGGAGTCTCCAAACTATACAGAACGGAGCTGTTCGAGCTGTATGTGGCCTAGGTCGTCAAACTCACATTACAGAGCATCGAAATAAGTTACACTGGCTCTCTATTGAGCAGCGGCTTAAATTCAAAGGATTAGTAATAGTTTTTAAATGCCTCTCAGGCAAAGCCCCGGATTATCTAAAAACTAGGCTCCAGATAGCGCTTCCTAAGCGTACGCTATGCTCAAACAGTCTTCTGCAATTGGCACAACCACGTACCCTCCTGAAGAAAATGGGTGAAGCAAGTTTTGTGGCCTGGGGTCCAAAGAACTGGAACACAATCCCTCTTCATCTCACAGTCCACCACACTGCAACAATTCAGAAAACGTCTTAAGACCTTTCTTTTTGATGTCTAATCTCCACTTGGTGCTTTAAGATCACTGGCTACCCCTCAGGACTTGTTAGTCGCCATGACTCACAGCGGCTACTTCTCTCCTTTCTGGCTTTTTTACTGTTATGTGTCTGTATATGTTCATGTAAGCGCCCTGAGACCTTTGGGTGAGTGATTGCGCTATATAAGAAACTCCTTAGTTAGTAGTGATGTTTAACCATAGCCCCCTTGTTTCTGGCAGGTGGGGTCACTTAGTGATGTTTAACCATAGCCCCTCCTTTCCGACAGGTGGGGTTGCTTGATAATGTTTAACCATAACCCCTCTTCTTTCTGGCAGGCGGGGGTCGCTTAGTAATGTTTAACCGTACCCCCTTCTTTCTGGCGGGTGGGGTTGCTTAGTGATGTTTAACCAAACCCCCCCTCCCTACTTCCTGCAGGTGAGGTCGCTTAGTGATGTTTAACCATACCCCCTCCCTTCCGACAGGTGGGGTTGCTTGATAATGTTTAACCATAACACCTCTTCTTTCTGGCAGGTGGGGTCGCTTAGTGGTGTTTAAAAATACCCCCTTCTTTCTGGCAGGTGGGATTGCTTAATAATGTTTAACCATACCCCCCTTCTTCCTGGCAGGTGGGGTCGCTTAGTGATGTTTAACCATACCCCCCTTCTTTCCAGCAGGTGGGCCGCCGGTGCCCGTGGCCCTCCCCGAGGGCTCCCGACTCTGCCTCGCCGCCTCTGCCGCTGCCCAGGTCTTCATCAATGGCTCAAGATCCCACTCGTCCATTGGTGTCCTGAGAGGCGCCGTGACTTGCTACGACTCCCGGCTCACGGGCCGCGTCCAGCCGAGGCTCTGCAACGGATCCATCGTGATCACCGCCATCGGCCTCAGCGACGCCGGCACCTACGAGGTGATGGAGGAATCTAGGGGTGCCATCATCTCCGCCATCCAGCTGACGGTCACCCCAGGTGAGAGAGCACCTCCTCTCCCCCTACCCGCTTCCTAGCGCTGCTCGCTTTATGCACCTAAAAAGGGGGAAGATGGGCTGCGGGGGCAAGGAGTTACCCGAGCATTCAGGGCTCGCAACCAGAACTACTAGCCATGGAGAACCCCCCCCCCCCCCCCCCCCCGAGATGTAACTTCACTAAAATACCTGGGGTAATGGACGTCACATCACATGACCCATGAGAAACTCCTCCCCCCACATGACATCACATGAAGTGATCTCATTTGATCCCAGCCCAAGTGACCTCACAAGAAGTTCAGAGTGCTTACTTTAATAATATGTAACCCCAACAAGGCATTATCTATATCACCCCCTCTGGGATTTATTAACCAGTGCTTAAAGTGGGCCGGGGCCAGCCAAGACCAGCACGTCTGTCTCCTAAAAGTGGGGTTGAGCCGGGGGCCCAGTCCCACCACAACATTCGCGGGACACATTATCCCGCCGCAGCTGCACTGGGAGAGGTGCCCACACTGAGTCAAGCAAGCTCACAGCCAGCCGCAACTGTGGCTGGCTGGCACGTCCGACAGTCACTGTAACTTACTCTGGTGACCCCTTGCGCAAGAGGCCACCAGAGTAAGTTACTGTCCTTTAGTTTCCGCTCCCCAGGTCACCGGGGCGTCTTTAACCCTCGGCGAACCCGGAGACTCTGTGACATATTTCGAGGTTTATGAAAGAAGGCTTGAAAAGTACACATTCAAGCCATCTTTTTTATAAAGCTATGCTGACGGAAGCTTTATAAAAGATGGATTGAATTGTTACTTTTCAAGCCGTCTTTCCTAAACATAGAAATCTTTAAAAAAGATGGCTTGAAAAGTACGCAAACCATAAAATAAGCACACAAATATACAAATGTTATATATTTGTGTGCGTACTTTTCAAGCCATCTTTTATAAACATAGGAATATGTTACATATTTCTATGTTTATAAAAGATGGCTTGCATACTACACACACCATACTAAGGTACTCATCCAAATATATAAATACTTACATTTATATATTTGTTTGCATACCTTACTGTGGTTTGTGTACTTTTTTAGGCCACGTCCATCCCACAAGCCACGTCCCCAAATGAGGGCCCCCTTGATTTCTTACCCCCACTTAAAGCCCTGATTAAGGTTACCCTTCTCTACTTGTTACCAAATGGTGTTCATGATTTCACGTGATCACTCCGCTTTCTCCTTCACTCTCTCCTCTCCCTGATGTCTCCTTATTCTGCTCTCCCCTTCCTCCCGTCCTCAGACCATATCCCCTACTCTATATCTCCCACTACTGTCTGTGCCCTCCAATCTGTCCCTCCTGCGCCCCCCCCTCTCTCCCTTTCACCACTGGTCTCCTCCTACTGCCCACAGCTTGCTTTCCCGTCTCCACCCTTCTCTTACACTCTGACCACCATCCATGTACCTGTATGCGGATCTCGTACCGTCCGTGGAAGCTGCTCTTTCATGGGCCCAGCTGCCTTCCGAACAGTAGATCTGCCTTTCATGGAACTAACTGGCTCTATCCTGCCTGCCACTTCCCAGCTAAAGGCTAGCGGCACTTGTTCTGTACCGACCTGATGAGCGCTTCTGCACAGCCTTTAGCAAGACCCTAGTCACTGAGGCCACTGCCACCACGAGACTCCACTATCTGCCATGAAACGTCATTCTGCCTGCGCTAGCCTGCCGTTTCTACCTTGGAGCATGACCTTATGTTCGCCCTAGTTTCCCCTCAGTCCCATCATTAAATGACTGTCCTTTTACAGTTCTACTGGGGGATCTAAATATCTACTACTAGGTCTGGTTTAGCCAGACTCGAGGTATAGACTTGACATATATGTATGCATGCTAGCACCTATCATAATGCCAATTACCAATGCCCACTATTTTATTATCCGCCTGGGGATGTTTGCTACGGTTGCCAATTGCTGACAGTTGCATCCCATATTAACTACCATATATGTGCCTCAGTATTTGACCATGATCCCTCAGATCGGGGAAGCCCAGCGTGACCCCCTTGCATTAAAAGCCTGTGGAGTGCTTTATCACCTGTCTGCTAACTACTATGCATGCCACCATTATCATCTGCTTAAACGCTATTACCGTCCTGTCAGGTGTAGACCCAGCATTTACTCACTAAGATTCCCTCCCAATCACATAGAGGACCTCTCACTATGTCAACTCAGGCCGTCGGCGTGAACTGGATGAAACCTATGAGCACTCCTACAACTATCGGAGCTACTAAAACCCTGCAAGAAACTAACGCATTCAACATGTCAGCCTACTAGGACATATTCCCAGTAGGCCAGCCAACACCCCAGTGACTCAGTGTCTCCCCTACACTGCTGCCTAATTTTCCCATGCCCCACTTCAGTCAGGAACGCCAGACCTGGCTCTAGAGTAGGCAAAACGTACTCTCTACCTTCTGAGTCTTAGAATTTCCACACACTCCCCCGTTGCGTCATGCGAATTGCTGACGGTTAAACATCCTCTCACCAACTCCCGCACTATTTCATTCATATACCACTACGAACCCTTGGGCATCTGAGCGCTGCTTATTACCCACGGTGTGTGGTGCTCATTTATCGACCTCGGAAGGATGAAAGGCTGAGTTTGGCCCTGCCGGGATTCGAACCTGCGTCAGCAGACTCTGCACCGATGTCAAAGCGAGCGCTCTACTCGCTGTGCTATCTGACCGGCTACTTGATTTACAGACCGACTGGACCTATCGGCTCCTTTGAGAAACATGTAATTACACTTCTATGTACTACTACTAAGCCATCCTCGCAAATCCTAATATTAGTAGACTTTAATCTTGGATTTAATGACCCTAACAACCTGCCTTTGCACTGGCGAACTCCCTGGCTAAACTTGGCCTGACACAGAGTTCTTCACCCTACACAAGATAGAACCCTAGACTGGGCAGCTGATTGTAAATGTGTAACTACTATAACATATATTGAAACGTACCCTTGGACTGATCCTCTTCTACTCACCTTCACGATCCAAGATTGTGCAGTCCTAATAAAAACAACCTTCCAATCCGGCAGCACTAGTGGAACTGTACAACAATACTTTCACCCTAGACAAAATCGCACCTCTAAAATTGCGCAAAGGGAAACCTAAAGCACACCTAAACACCTGAAAATGGGAAACCACTTGGAAAAATAACCTTACCCCAGCCAACAACGATAACATACGCAAAATCATAGCTTACTACAAAGCAGAAATTCTGCTAGCCAAACACAACACCTATAACGATAGGATTGATAAAGCCAGTTCTAGAGAACTCTGTCATCTTAAGGAATCTCCTACCCCCCTAACAGATAACTGCAATAAGGACAAAACTTGGTGCACGAAGATAACAGAGACATTAGTTAACAAAATCTCTCTTCTCCAAACTAAGATAGCTACTAAAAAACAAAACCTTCCAACTCCAGTAAACACCTTGAAATCCCACGCTATCCCCCCCCTAAACCTATTCAGCGATGTACATTTTCCCAAGTATCTCCCCTAGAAGTGGAAAATATAGCTTTACCCAAACCCTCCAGATGCCAGGGAGATATCTGCCCAGCTTCTACAATCAAAGAAGCTGCCAGAGAACTAGCCTACGTAATCACCACCTTAATCAATTTGTCTTTCCGCACATGCACTGTCCCCACTAATTTGAAGAACTCATGGGCACTCCCCATTATTAAAGAAACCATCCCTGGATCCTAGCATCCCCACCAACTATAGACCTATCACTACAGTCCCCTTTCTATTGAAGATCATTGATAAAGCAGCCTACATCCAGATACAGGCGTATCTGGAGACCAACAACCTACTAGGACTTCGACAATCTGGCCTCAGACCCAAACATAGCACAGAAACAGCTCTGATTGACCTGAAGAACCAGATCCATGACCTGAAAGACAAAAGGAAATCTGCCCTCTTACCCCTATTAGATCTGTCAGCCGTTTTTCATCTGGTTGATCACAAGGTGCTCTGTAAACACTTAACAGCGGCCCACCTCTCCACAGAAGCAACGGCCTGGATCCAATCCTTCTAGAATAACAGATCTATGAGAGTTTGCAGCTGCAGATCCTATCCCCATAACATGCGTAGTACCGCAACGGTCTTGTGGATCTCCTACGATGTATATTGTGTTTACCAAACCATTGTTTGATGACTTGCACCATCTGGGTGTCACCTACACTAACTATGCAGATGACACCCAGCTCCTCATACCTTTGACAGGCAACTACGACCAGGATCTGGCTCTGGTTAACGAAATGTATCTCATCATTCAGGCCTGGATGGCCTCACATGGTCTATGTCTGAATGATGAGAAGACCGAGCTACTGCTCTTAGGTACACCAGCCAATCAGAAGAAATTTAGCAATCACTACCTCTCTTTCAACATCAATGGCAATGACATCCAGGTAGCCAAGGAGGTAAAAACCTTGGGTTTCTACTTGGCCTCTGCCTTCAGCTTGTGCAAACAAGTCAGTGCCACGGCGTCGGCGACAGCTTACACTTGCAAGCTGATCCACGCCTGTTAACCCTTTCTTTCCACAGAAAGCTGCATTACGCTGGCTAGAGCTCTAATACTTTCAAAACTTGATTATTGCAATGCACTGTACCTAGGTGCCAGCAAATATATTGTCAATAAACTCCAAATACTTCAGAATAACGCACGTAGAACAGCCTTAAGCGTCTCCAGAAGACAACATATTTCAGAGGTCAGACAGAGTAATAACTGGCTTTCCATTAAAGACAGAATACAACTCAAAATGGTACATACAAATGTCTCAACAACTCGGCCCCTCAATACCTTATAGAAACATTCATGAAAAATAATTCCACACAACCCATGAGGACTGCAAATTCTTTCT
Organism: Ambystoma mexicanum; assembly: GCF_040938575.1. Lineage (NCBI taxonomy): Eukaryota > Metazoa > Chordata > Amphibia > Caudata > Ambystomatidae > Ambystoma > Ambystoma mexicanum. The sequence continues at coordinate 833,802,796 of NC_090938.1, read as the reverse complement.
GCCTGAGTCCCCAGGTTCAAATTGAAAAAAGCAGGCGGTAGCAGCTTTCCCGTCATGGCGGGCCAACTTTGGAACCCCCTACCCACTGCCTTAAGGGCTGACCAATCCTATTAGAACTTCAGAAAAAATACCAAACTCTGGCTCACCTCCAAAGATTCACCACAACCATAGCTGTCGGCAACTAGGACCTTGTCAACAACACCTGCCCTGCTGTCTGCCTGTATTACTGTAAATTACCTTACTTTGTATATATTCTATGTTTTTATTATGTCACATGGAAGTATTATATGGCCCAGTCCCATTATGTAACCCTGTCCCTAATGTAAACTCAAAATTATATGTAAATGTAACTAAGAAACTGAAAATTCTTGTAATGCGCCCAGATACCCTTGAGTTTGGAGCGCTTTATAAATAAATAAACTCTCTAATCTCACTCTCTACATCCTTCCCCTATTCCTCTTCAATCTTTTAAACTGCCGCAAGTGTAGCTTCGTGCCACTGTCACATAGTACCTCTCCTACACTCGCATGCAACTTCTCCAGTGTCTCCATAGCCCCGCTCCACCTTCCATCCATCATCCAGGTCTTAGTCCACCTCCACACCCACTGACCTCATCCACACACCCTTCGCTCTCTGTAGCATCCACCTCCACACCCACTGACCTCACCACACACCCTTCGCTCTCTGTAGCATCCATGGATCTGTTATACCTGTAAATTCCTGACTGCCTTAAGCCCCCACCTCACTCCTCTTTGTGGTGTGTTCCACCTCATCTCGGGGCCCAATATAATGCTACCTTTTCCCCCCTCAGGCTCGGCTATTAAGGTGTAAAGCTATATAAGCCCTCCTAGCCCCGCCCCCCTGTGGTGTGCAGCAAATTGAACAGTCTGGTTATTTTCTTTGCTTGATCCTGGCACAGCCGCTGCTCAGTTCAAGCTGTTCTGAGTAATGCTTCTTGCATAGCACAGACGGCAGAAGCTGTTGGCAAGTTGCCGGCACACTAGCAGTACGTGATGGTCCTAGTAGTTCTGCACTAAAAAGCTAGCTTGGGCCAGAATGCAGAGCTTTCAGTGATTGAAAATGGTACCAGTCTTTCCATTCATGGCACGTTCAGGGGGTCAGCAATGGAGGCCGTCCCAGCTGCCCCACCCCCGGCCCTCACCTCTGGGGTATAACGTGTCTCTCCCATATGCCCAGGTCTCCTACCCAGGGGTGGGGGTGGTCCACCATCCCCATCCCACTAACCGTATCAAGTTCCTTTACATAGACCTGTTACTACTTTTTAGTTGGGGCTCTCTATTGCCCTGTCATACAGCCTAGGTAGAAGGGGCTTTACATACACCTGTTACTACCTTCTCCTTTCTAGTTGTGCTCTCTATTAAACTGTTAAGGGTACTTGCTGAGACATAGTGTGTGAAAAACCAGCAGGTATTTCGCAACCTAGGTGCTTGCAATGGCTCTGTCCCTTTAATGAAACCAGGCCGATTCAGGCACGTAATCCTAACTGCACACACGTGCCACTTGTTAACACTCCCCGTCAGGATGAAAGGTGTTGCGCACAGACACGCTGCGAACAAGGCTGGATACGAGAAGGAGCAGCTCTTCTGGGGCTGATGCGAACCACGCTATCTAAGTTGGAAGGCCACGGGGCTGATCGGCAGTTGCGGAGAACAAGAGTCAGGTGAGCATTCCAAGACTAAAACCGAGTGAGAAGAAAGGATATATCTTCAAACTGCTTCAATGCGGCCCGCTCCCTTCCCGGGTTAACAACCAAGTCTGCAGGAGAAGTGAAGGTATTAGTAAAGGCCTTGACTGCTGCTACATGAAAGGCGTTGAAAGAAATTCAGTTAACACGACTGATGAGTTATCAAAGGCAACAAAGGACCAGATTGTGTTAAAAGCAAATGAAACTATAACAAGAGTTGAAGGTTGAGCATGTGCCGATAAAACGAGTAATGGAAAAGCAATTGCTGAATTGTGATAAAACTATGAAACTACACAAAGTAACAAGTGGTCCTGCAAGGTGGAATCTTCCATTCAAAAGTCTCTGTGAAATGTTTGTAGTTGTGATGGAACGGAAGGCAAGAAAGTAACTGCGATCCCCAATGAAAGTTCATTGAGTGAAACTTGAAGTATATGAACTTTAAATAAGCCAATAGGGCAAATAAAGAAATAATAATTCCAAGAAACTACAAGTACCAAGAAGCATTGGTGTTGCAAGTTGATGAAGATTGTCAAATTGTTTACAGACCAGTGGAAGTGGTCATGCAGAGGTCTCCGTAAAATCCTTGCACTTTCGAAAGTCTTCGACAGGTAAAGGTTGTATGAAATGAAATGTGGGGAAGGGAACCCCACAAATAGAAGAGGGTTTGAGCCCGGCACAGGGAGACCCATGTGAGAAGTGAAATTACAAAAGTTTGTGAAAAGAAAGACTGGTTCGAGCCCGGCAGAGGAACCCTGTGTTGAATTGTTGTAAAGTAAGAGTTGAACTGTGCATTTGTGGCAAGGCGGACGAAGCCTAAAGAATTTGTTGAACTGTCAAAAGCTTGAAACCGAAGCCTGAACTGTTGACTTGTAACAGTAAGACAAACTGTGCCAGATTGATAGAACTGTGCCATGCACTTATCCTGTGCTTCTGGGCGTGGGTAAGGGAGTTGTTACCTATGCCATTCTGACATTTCTTTTAAGACACCATTTTTTTGTATTGTATGCCCTTTACACCTTTGTCATTTGAGGAGGAGGGCATGGTTAGTTTTGTTTTTTTAGTATAGGTCTTTTTATTTTGACTAGACTGACTTGGACTTGTTTGTTATTTTTTATCGTCGAGGCGACTCCCATTCTAGAGTTAGGGCCAGTTAGGAATTCTCCCAACCGTATCAAATATAAAATCATGTTTAAAAAAAAAATGTGGCTCTATTGTGTCTGCTGTTGATAACATGCCTTCCTTACAAGTGTAATAAACCCACACCTGGAACAGTCGCCCCAGGAGATTTTGGAAAGTCTTCCTGTGAGAATATATGTTCTGAAATGGAATCCCCCACCCCCATTTCAATGAATTTGCCCCCTCTATAAACTTGCATAGTTCAATAGCTCCTTCCATTCCAGAAGTTGCCTTTGGGCCCCGGTCAGGGAGTTCATTTAGTAAGTTGGGCTCCTATCCAAAAGCCGGACACACCCTTTTCATGCTACCTTGAACCAACTCAGCCTTTCATCTTCAAATTTGCATAAAGTAAAATACCATTCATTTGGACGAGTTGAGCACCACTAAGACTATGTTCTGCTGTATGGTGTAGTAGAATCTGTTCTGCTGTGTGGTGTAGTAGAATCTGTTCTGCTGTGTGGTGTAGTAGAATCTGTTCTGCTGTGTGGTGTAGTAGAATCTGTTCTGCTGTATGGTGTAGTAGAATCTGTTCTGCTGTATGGTGTAGTAGAATCTTTTCTGCTGTATGGTGTAGTAGAATCTGTTCTGCTGTATGGTGTAGTAGAATCTGTTCTGCTGTATGGTGTAGAAGAATCTGTTCTGCTGTATGGTGTAGTAGAATCTGTTCTGCTGTGTAGTGTAGTAGAATCTGTTCTTCTGTTCTGCTGCATGGTGTAGTAGTCTGTTCTGCTGTATGGTGTAGTAGAATCTGTAATGCTGTATGGTTTAGTAGAATGTTATGCTCCATGGTTTAGTAGAATCTGTTCTGCTGTGTAGTGTAGTAGAATCTGTTCTTCTGTTCTGCTGTATGGTGTAGTAGAATCTGTTCTTCTGTTCTGCTGTATGGTGTAGTAGTCTGTTCTGCTGTATGGTGTAGTAGAATCTGTTCTGCTGTATGGCGTAGTAGAATCTGTAAATCTGTATGGTTTTGTAGAATATGTTATGCTCCATGGTTTAGTAGAATCTGTTATGCTCCATGGTTTAGAAGATCTACTGTATGGTTTAGTAGAATCTGTTCTGCTGTTATGGTGTAGTAGAATCTGTTCTGCTGTATGGTGTAGTAGAATCTGTTCTGCTGTATGGTTTAGTAATTCTTTGTAACCTCCTTTCTAGCGGCAGCAACAGTTCCACCTGGAAGTAGTAGCAGTGTGGTGCAACCCTCTCCCGGAACAGGTACAGCATGAGAAGTAGTGTGATGCGTGAGAAGTAGTTTGATGTTTCAGTGCTAGGGTGCAGAGCCTTCTGTATATTCATAGACTGACCTAGAAAATAAACGCATCAGTTTGCATTCCTGCCCTCCCTTGCAGACCCCCCAAGTGCAGGTAGGCGGTATGGCCAGCCGTGCTCTGGACATGACCACGATGGATGAAGTGATTGAGTGGAGGCAGAGGTAGTGAGGGCTAGAGGTGAGGGAACATTTTTAGCTAGCAGGCAGATGAGAGGTAGGTTAAGAGGGTAACTCAGTTTGGTTTTGAACAAATCTGTGTGGACTGTTTATCGGATGTCCGGGGGATGAGAATTCCATGTAAGTGCAGCAAGAATAGAGAAGCAGCAGGAGGGAGCACAGGGCGGACGAGTAGCCACAAGGATAGTCTAGGAGGCAGAGCGCAGATTACAAAAAGACTTGTAGAGTTGGATAGGTACAGTGGTGCCTTGACGTGGATGGATGCAGTGGTGCCTTGCCGTGGATGGATGCAGCGGTGCCTTGCCCTGGATAGCTGCAGCGGTGCCTTGCCCTGGATAGCTGCAGCGGTGCCTTGCCCTGGATAGCTGCAGCAGTGCCCTACTGTGGATAGATTTGTGAACCAGGCAAAGCAATGTAAACCTGTCCCTGTTTTCCATAGTCGCCCATCCAGCCTGCTGACTGTGCGAGGAAGTAGGTGTGAAGTGAGGGAGTTCAAAGAGAGTCCTGGTAGCCAAGTTAATGATCTTGTCGAGAGGACAAACGGCATAGTTGGGGAAAGCAAAGAGAGTGCTGGCACAGTAGTCCAGTTTAGAGATGACCAGAGTGGTTAAGAGATGAGTGGTAGTGTTGAAAGGGAGGAGGTGCCTGATTTTCCTAATATTTAGGAGGTTGAGGCGAGCTGCTGTTCCAGTTTTGGAGATGATAGTTAAGAAGGGTCATAGATAACAGAGGTTTCTAGCTAAAGTACAGAAGGGGAGAGTGTCGGTGGGAACTGGATAGGTAGAGGAAGAGATGGGCGAGAGATTTGCATATCGTCTGTGAAGTGCTGGGAGGAGAATCCAAAGGAGGAGAAGATTGCCCCAAGAGCAGAGATGCAGCGTGTAATGAGGAGCGGACCCAAGACAGAGCCTTGTGAAACACCAACAGTTGGAGTGAGTTGAGGTGTTAATGCTCCGGAGACACAGAATTGGCGAGGTGCAAGGTAGGATTCAATCCAGGCAAGGGCTCTAATGTGAATCCCAAGAAGAGTATTAAGGAGACCAGAGTGATCGACCGTGCCAAAGGCAGCAGTCCGGTTAAGGAGGATTGGGGTAGAGGATAAGTTGGAGTGCTAATGAGAGCAGTTTCCGTGAATTGACTGGAGGGCAAACCTGCTTTTAGGGGGGTCACAATGGTTGTGGATATCTAAGAAATTGGTTGGATGGTTGAACGCAACCCTTTGGAGCACTAGTGCAGACGGAGAGGCACATGGTGAAAGTTAGCTGGTATGTTCGGCTCAGCCCCTTGCTTTTTTAGGAGAGGGATTCCCCCTTCGGCAGGGGTAACCCAAAGGTAGCTTAACCATCACAGCGGGTATCCTCTCCGTTAGTCATGTGGCTCGGCTGGTTGTGGCTTTCAGTGGTGTTAACCGGCTCTGCATGTTCGAATCAATTTTACCAGACTGGGACCCTTCCTCCCCCCAACCCCGCAGATGGAGGTTGTAGTCGTTTGCCTCAAAGACCTGAGAAGTCGCGTGACAAACCCTTGCCCCTCTGTGAATGGGAGAGGGTGACATTTTTGGCTACTAGGTCTCACAGAACTGTAGTCTGCCTGAAACCAGGCCTGGGTTGCTATGTGACAACTGACCAGTGTAGAGCTTCAGGGTACCGAGTCAGTCTAATAGACCGGAGGACCCTGAACCACAGGGCCTTAAGGGAAACCTCCCTCCAAGGACATGCCATTTCCTAGGTCTTTAATCTCCTGAAATGCAGAGCGCAATATAAAGAATGGCATTCTCCCTTTCCATGCACGCAGCCTCTGTGCACATGCACACTAAATGCTCCCCGCGTCTGCCACATGCCTCCAGTCGTTCATACAGAACCTTTGCGCTGGCAAGCTGCAGTGTTTAAATAATTAGATCCACCGCAAAGCTTCGGTGATTAAAGACCTAAAGAAATAGAGACTGGCATGTCCATGGGCAATCAACACTGGGTTGGTACAAGTGCCACATCTTCCACGTGGTTAAAGGGTGTAAGTACATTGGCTAGAGTGAGCCTGTAACTGGAGCAGCATGGCCCACCTCAGCTGCAGTGTATCTTTTTAACTTTCTTATTTCCTCCTTTCCAGAGCAGTCTCTCGCTGTGAAATCAATCGACCCGAGTGGACTCAAGGTGAGCGTAAACTTTAGCAAACTATCTTTGAGCCATTGTAAGAATAAAGGATTGTGGACATTGGCACTTACAAGGGTGCAGCCCCATCTGTTTGTTAAATGTACCTTATACGAGGGAGTGGACTTCCCTGATGGTAAACCCTCACCCATGTCACTTCATTCTAGTCATACACCAAAGGACTAGGCTACGACCCCTGCGGCTCCATAAGGTTTTCTCTTGGGACAGTTTTTCTAAAGTCCTACTGAGGGCTTCATAAAACCATATTTCTGAGGCAGTACAAGACTCTACTCTTAATATAAGGCTGTGCCACCTGAGAACGTTTGGTAGCGTAGAAAGAGCAGCCAGGCTTATTTTGGAGGGAGAGAGGGCTGCAGCTTGGTACAAAGAAATTGTAGCATACATATGGTCCAAAGAAACACTGAAACACTATGTATTGTAAACAAATAAATGGTTTATTAATACAAGTAGGCCCTGATAAATCTTGGGCAAATAAATATAATCAGTAGTCGAGGTAAGTCCAACCTATTACACATTCAGAATGCAATTGACTATTCTTGGGGAGTTAAACCAGGTTAGATATACTTTTAAATTACAAACAGTAATTCAAGGGTAGTAGACCCCGTCAGTCATGCAGTGACATTCAGTTACAGAAATCGGTTAATAAACCAACTCTGCTACAAGTATACTCCTTGCAAAATTACTTTTTAAAACTAAGTTCAGAGTTAGTAAAAAAACCACTCTTCTTTCTGGTCAAGCCTTAACCGTGTAAATGCTGAGCTTTAATACAGTCTATACGAAAATGACGAGCATACTCATCCATGGCACTTAAGGGGTTAAGCTACTCAATGACGAGTATTAACATACAATAACTATTTCTGAATGCACTTAGCAATTCAAGGAAAGTAAAACCCAATTACACTTTAAGAAAGACCCAAGGTATTTCAAGGTAAGTAATGGACCTTATGCCTATTTTGGAAATCTCTAAGCACAATCAGGGGAGGCACGACCCAGTGTTACAAGTTTAGAAGAGCTGCAACTGTTCAAGGTAAGTAAGGAACCATATACATTTAAGAGGGGCTTCAAGCAACTCAAGACCAGTATTAACCCAAGGACTGTGTTAGGTCTGTATGAAGCAGATCAGGGAAAGTAACACCCTATGGGACACGTTAAGAAGAATGCACTCTTATTCAAGGTAGGTAAACCCTATTGGTAAGCGTTTGCACTCACTCAGTTAAGCAACGATAAAACAGTACCAACACTTCTTTCTTTTCAGAAGGGGGAAACGCCACTCAAAGTAAGTAAAGCAACTCATTTACTTTTTAGAGGGCAGACTGCAACTCAAGGGAAGTATAACTTAAGGACACTTTAACTTTTTCTTTCACAGAGATCGGTACTACACTAATTCTTTCAGCAAGTATGTACATTTACACGTGTTATACTCTTCAAGACAGAAGCATTTCCTTATCCCCTCCTTCCCTGGTCTATTGCATGAGTTCTCTCAGAGGAAGGAGAGGGACCCTAGTGGGAGCGCGCCCTCGTCCCAACAAACTGGGGGACACAGGAGGTTACATGTTACAGGTGAGGGGCCACCAGGGCCAATGCCCCCATATTCACCCCTCAGGACTAGGACCCCTCGGGGGAGTGCTACTTGAGAAGGCTTGGCTGCGAGGGGTATCATAGAGGACACTATTCACGTCTGACCCCCCGCTCAACCATCCGGGGTGCGCCCCACACCCGAGGGCTTTGGGCTGTGCTGCTGCCACCGCCTCGAACCCAGGGCCCTCTCGCCGAGGAACCCAGAGATCACCACCATGGGGGCACCCGTCTACTCCGGGCGCATTTGATCCACCCCCGGGGCCAATAGCTACGAACAACGCACTTCCACCTTCACGCCTGCAGGCTAAACAGTGGACGCCAACAATAGCCTACCAGAATGAGCGCCCCATGAGCTGGAAAGAGACCCTTGCCAAATATCAATTTGTGGCCACCGAGGGCAGCATGGCTGCCGGGGGCCTATCTGCCCCCCGACCTAGGTGCCATCCAAAATAACATTCAGATGATCCTGGAAGAGATCCGTGGGATAAGGACCGACGTGGGCGCCAAGCTGGCCGATCTCACAACCAAAGTCACTACTTTAGAGGACTGAATGGAGGGAGTCGAAAACAACCAGCTATCCACAGCACTCCTCGAGACCCCAATGGAAGCCAGATTCCAAGACATGCAACGACGTGAAGAGGAACTCCGGTTTAAGGTAGACGATATGGAAAACAGGGAGAGGAGGAATAACCTGCGCATCTTCGGACTGGTGGAGACTGAGAGCGAAACCACACAAGGCCTTGAGGGCAAAGTACATGACATCGTAAGGATCGTCTTGGGGGAGGATGCCGAGGGCGAGATCAAATTCGACAGGGTCCACCGGGCAGGTGAAGGGGGCAGAGGTCCGCGCTCGGTGCTGGCTCGGCTACACCATTACAAGGACAGAGCTAAAATTCTGGAGAAAGTGAAGAACCTTGGCAACATTCAATATGGAGACTCTAGGGTGTCCATCTTTCAGGACTTATCAGCCCTCACCCTGTTAATGAGGAAAAAGTGTGGCAGGGAAAGGGGGTCAGATACCGTTGGGGCCACCCCTTCTATCTGTCATTTGAATGGCAGGGGGAGACACCACCTGGTGTCAGAGGAGGACATCCAGCGGGCCACAGATGATCTGTTGGGTGACCGAGCGGGCCACTCTGGCGGCCGAGAAGGAGGAACCCGGGACCCCCTGAGGGGAAGCTCAGCGGCAAGTCTAAGGTCAAGGGGACCCGCAAGTTCCAAAAAACCAGACACCCATCCACGACCTCCGAGGACCATCCAAAATCATGACTGCACCACCCTTAATTCCAGGTTTCTACAGTGTTGGAACTTGGGGCCGGGGCCCGGAAGGCCATGGCCGGGCGCCAAGTTGGCGCAACGATTGGCCCGCCAGGTTGGCGGGCGGAAGTTTGTTAAATGTTAATGGTTTTGCTGAGTTGACCCACACATGAGGTCCGAGTTTGAAGTTACAGGTTGACGCAGGGGCTCATAGTTCTAAAACTCCACCCCGGACACTCGCACCGAGGAGCGGGTGGGGTCGACTCACATGGAATCTAAGAGATGGGAATCCCTAACACAAGAAATACCCAGGGCTGGGGTTAGAGTCCTCCTGGGTTCGTTGACCAACCCCGACACTCGTTGGGGGGCGTGGACGAACTCCTTACAATGCAAGGGAATGGGGGGAGGGGGTGGGGGGGGGAGGGCCTGTGTTAAGGGGGGTGGGCGGGGAAAGACCAGCGAGAGGGAGAGGGGGGGGGATGACCAACGTCAATGTTAAAATGGAGTCAATACGAAGGGTTCACGGGGGGAGTGAGGGGGGAATAGCCGAAACGAACTGGAGTTTCTTACTCTGCAGCAGACCACACATCAGCATTATACCACGGGGCAGAAAGAGGAGGCCGCTCCAATCGACAATGGTTGAAGGCAAGATAGGCACACTTAATGTCAAGGGCCTGAACTCTCAAAACAAGAGATCCCTGACTAGCAACATGTTCCGCAAACAACAACTAATGGTGCTTTCCCTCCAAGAAACCCACTATAGATAAGGCGAGGAATCACCCATAAGGGGGAGGGAAATCGGATCCAACTTCTGGGCCTCCCATAGAAGCTCAAAGAAGGAGGTGGTGGGGATCCTCCTGAGTAAAACATTCCACCTCTCAAACAGTGAAACCAAGAGGGGCTTCGGGGGGAGGTTCCTGGCGATCAAGGGCACCCATGAAGGCGAGCGCATCACTTTGGCCACCCTCTACGCACCCAACTCAGGCCAGATAAGGTTCCTGACCCAAATCATGGGGGTGATGGATGAATGGGCAGAAGGGGCCATGATACTGGGGGGCGATTTTTAATCTCATAATGGATCCCAAACTAGATTGGTGGACGGCCCGAGGGGTTGAGCCCAAGGTGATGTCTAAAGACAACCTGTCGCTGCAAACCCTCCTTAGAGAACACTATTGGGAGGACGTCTGGCGGGAGGCACACCCGGAACCCGGGGGATACACATTCTCCCCCCCCCACACCACACCAACAGCAGAATCGATCTGCTTCTAACTTCAAAGGAGGGGGGTGGGGTGGCCACAGCCCCAAGGGTCGAGGCAATAACTTGGTCCGACCACGAGCTCCTGGTGGCGGGTTGGTCGCTACCCGCGTCTCCCCGATCAACCCACTGGCGGTGCAATGACATACTACTTGGGGATCCAGTCTTTAGGGACTTCCTGAGAAGCGAAATGGTGGCGTACTTTGGGACAAATGACAACGGGGAAACCGACATGGTGACAGTGTGGGAGGCGGCAAAGGCCACCTTTCGTGGCCTCCTCATAGCAGAGGGAGCCAGGCGCAAACATGAAAGAGGGCTCATTGAGGCCAAGATACGAGCGGACCTCAAGACCCTGCGGGGTAGGCTCAACCAGGAGGGGGCCGACAGGGAGTCCCTCCTGCGGAAATGCGCGAGAAACGACAGGCCCTACATACAGTCCTTATAGGGGAGGTGGTTAAGAAACTGAGATATACACGACAGAGGTACTATGAGAGGGGAGACAGGGTGGGAAGTTACTGGCGCGTAGAGCGAGGGGATGCCGATTGGAGAGGAGGGTTGGCCCTATTAGAGGCGGGGAGGGCACCATGCTCAACAACAAGGCAGAAGTAGTAGGCTCCTTTGCAGATTTTTACAGGGACCTTTACGCAAAACAGGGGGGGGAATCGCTAGAGGAGATCCGGGCATATCTGTAGGAGCACCCCCTACCCCGCCTAACAGAGGTTGAATTGCAGGAACTTGAGGGAGACGTAACTGTTGAGGAGGTTGAGGCAGCCATCAAGAGATTGAGGGTGGGTAAGGCCCCGGGGGGAGATGGGTATATGGCGGATTTCTACAAACAATTTCAGCCCACATTGATGGAGCCCCTAGCCAAACCTTTCAATCGAATCCGAAACAAGGAAACTGTCCCCCCCACTTTCCTGCAGGCCCTCATTATGGTAATCCCTAAGCCAGGAAAAGATCCAAGGGAGTGCAGCTCCTACAGACCCATTTCCCTCTTAAACCTCAACGCTAAGATCTTCACCAGAATCCTGGCCCCCCGCCTGGAATCGTGCCTCCCTCCGCTGGTTCACCCGGACCAGGCAGGCTTCATACTAAACAGGCAGGCCTCAGATAGCATGCGTAAAACCCTCCACGTGCTATATTCAAGGAGAAACCCGGGACGAGGGGCTCTATTCCTATCCCTCGACGCAGAGAAGGCCTTCGATATGGTGAGCTGGGCGTTCATGGGGGAGGTCTTGTCTGCGGTGGGGATGGGCCAGAGGTGGTTGGGATGGATGGCGGCATTGTACTCACTCCCACAGCTAGGGAGGCTGCCAATGGGACGGCGTCGGAGTCCTTCCCCCTAGGGCGAGGTACAAGACAGGGATGCCCACTATCCCCCCTGATATATGCCCTAGTTATGGAACCCTGGGCAATCTCGGTGCGCAACAATGAAGCTATCACAGGAGTTCAGTTGGGCGACTCCCATTGCAAGATCAGCCTGTTTGCCGATGACGCTCTCCTGTATATCACCAAACCGTTGCAAACGATCCCCCATGTATTACGGGCTCTCGCGCGCTATGGTGACCTCTCCGGGTACAAGGTCAACCTAGGGAAGTCTGTGGCTTTCATGTGGGGTCAACTGCTGGAAACTGAGGTAAAATACGTGGAAGATCTCCCCTTCCAGTTGCAGAGAGGTGGGTTCCGACACCTGGGAATCCAAATCCCAGCCATTCCGCATGACCTCTTCTCGTGTAACTTCACCCCATTATGGACAGCAGTTAGAAAGACATGGAGAGGTGGGCGGCAGCAGGGTTCTCATGGATGGCACGACTCAACCTGATCAAAATAATAGTACTCCCCAAATTCCTCTTCCTCTTTCAGATGCTCTCCACCCAGGTGCCTAAAGTCTTCTTTGATTCAATGAAGCGTACCTTGCTCAGGTTTCTCTGGGCGGGAAAGAAACCTAGAATCTCCCACGATGTCCTAACGAGACTGAAGGAGGATGGAGGGGTAGGGTTCCCGGATTTCGACACATACTATAGGGCATCCCAGTTGAGGATCCTCGTTGATCATTTTAACCCCGGGACGGAGAAGCAGTGGGTGGCCCTGGACAATAGACTTCTTGCCCCAGTCACACTTGATGAAAAGCTATGGGTCCCAAGAGCACGCATCCCCAGGCGGGCACTCGACCACCCGGTGCTGGGAGTCCTCTGGTCTGTCTGGAAGGAAGGGAGTTACTTCAGATGGCTCACAACCTGTCCCTCCCCGTTGAGCTGCATTTGGGCTTCGCTGTTCCTGGCTAAAATAGCAGAACCAACCGCCTACCAGAGTTGGTACGAAGCGGGCCTTGTTAGAGCTTGCCATTTGTGGGTGGGGGGGGGTCCTTCATGCCCCTTCTAGATCTCGAGGAGGCCATGGGTTTGGGTAAACTGTCGCCATTCCGCTACCTCCAACTCGAGGGAGTTCTCAGAACCCTCATGGGGAGATACCCTTAGGAGGGACCTAACAGACTTTGAGAAAATGATCATCTCCACTCGGGGCTCCAGGGGGGTGATATCCCGCTTATATAAACTCCTCTTGTTCTCGATACCAAGGGATCCCCCCCGGCACGGACACAATGGGAAAAGGACCTGGGTGTGGCAATAGATGACAAGAGGTGGACCAAGATGTGCATCCGAGCCCACCGCTCAACTACCTCCCCCCCAGTATAGACATCAAGCGCTAAAGGTCCTACACAGATGGCACTACTCCCCACAGAGAATATCTAGAATGATCCCGGGCTACGACCCTCACTGTTGGAAATGCCGAAACGCAATGGTTGATTACATGCACATGTGGTGGTCCTGCCCTGATGTATTAGGGAGAGGTCCTGTCCTGGATTAGGGGGGTGGATGGAATCAACAGACCCCAATGCCCTTGGTTGCTCCTCTTTGGGATCGAGGTGGGGGACGATCAGGAGGACACTCAGGGTCACATGCTCCAGGTCATGCTTGTGGCGGCCAGAAGCTGCCTGGCCCAAAAATGGAAGAACCCAAATATGCCTGAGGAGAGGGAATGGGTTACTAAGGTTCGGGGGATATATAATATGGAGTTGGATCCAATATTGAGGAACTCTGGCTCCCCTTTTTTGAAAAATACGAGCGCTCGGTCTGAGGGGTGAAACCCTAACCTGTGGCCTTGCCCGAGCCTCTGGACACGATGAGGTTGGGGACACCAAAGGTACTCACCTAACAGGGCATGTCTTCTCAACCCCCCCAGGGGGTGCCACCAAGTTGAGCCCAAGACCAAGTGTGCACAGAACTATTCGACAGCCCGAATCTGTAAATGCTCCTTGTGGACCTGCAAGACAATTCTGGAATTGACTTTCGATTATCGGCTATGGGAGAGGTGGGGGGGGGAGGGTTATTGTTGAAATGTTCATTATGCATTTGATTTGCAGTGAAATGTTTGTTGTAATAACCTAAAAATGACAATAAAAATCATATTTTAAAAAAAAACTTGCATCAGTCATCAGAGGAGGCTTCCATTAAAGGTTTCTTCCTGGATACACGGCTGCCATAGCATGCATCCATATGGATTTACAAAGGTACACCATAATGCAATGGGTACTGTGAAGGCATCATGAAGCAAGACACAAACAACGTATTCACTTTCTTATCGAAAAGGACTTTATTTTATGTCAGAATGGATCGAGGCTTTATTTTCCCTATGCTAAGGTGGGATTTCCCTACCTAAAGAAACTAAGGACAGTCTAGTTTGTGTCAGTAAGTTCAACTTAAAAGTCTGTGTCCAAAACCTATGCTTGTCCTCACAACTGGGATGGCAGGGCAGCACCAAAAGAAACCATGTTCAAAATAAAGTTCTGAGGTTCTTCCAGCTCAGGCTTTTTTCAGCTCCCCATTCCTCAAGTTCAAATACTTCTACAAAGAGGACGTGGGGTTCTCTTCCTCAAGAGTAACTCAATTCCAGGATATCTCAGGGGGGGAACATTGCCTTCCCCAAGTTCAACAGTTTTCAAGTCTCTTGATCTTTGCCCAATATTGTCAGCTTCACTTTGAATTGATACAAGTCAAAAGGAATATAAACCGCCTTTGTCTTTGGGCTTCTCTTGTTGGGCTACTCGGTCTAGGTGCAGTTGTTGGACCACACGATCCACCCTTTACAGATCACGCAACCGATAACCCTTGACAATTTGTGAGGCTCTTAGTTCTTCTTGATTACCACCGTTTTCCATCTGGCACCAGTATCCGTACAACATGTGCTGTGGTTTCTTTTTTCCAGCCTTTTGGCTTTGCCGCGTCTTACATTCATTTTATTCTGTGGTGTATGTCTTCTTCCACCACCTTGCTTGCACCTTGCCCCTCTTAGTTCAACAACTCGTCTTTCACATTTGCTTTTCATTTAGTTCATAAATAGTCATGACCACTTTCACTTTACCTCTCAATGCTTCTTAGCAAGTTTCACTCCTTTCACAATAGCACATAATACTTTCCACTTGTGCTATAATGTCACATGATTTCCATATCTTCTCTTTAGTTCGGTATTCAATATATGCCGCTGTATTTCCCCAAAATACAACTTGTTCATGACTTCATCATTCGGGTTCCAAACCCCATTCTTATAAGCTTTTCGTTCATTCGCAAACATTAACTGTCCAAAATCTCCACCCAGAGCACCCCAGTACGAGTATTCACTGTCTCGCACTGACCAGGGCTGCTCTGCTTCGCTGGGCGTCTTCTTGCCGTTCTTCGTCCTTCTCTCAACTCCTGGGTATGCGTCGGAAGCTGATGCGAGCAAAGCTCGCTGTCGGCAAACTTTTGCACAACGTCCTGCGGCAGTTAGGTTTCCATGCCCCTTCCCCTGCCCCCCAGCTGGGAACACCCGTCTCAGGTAATTGCTGGGTCCTCTTGCGGCCCTCTCGGGTTGTGCCACCTCTCTTCCCCTGGCAACACACAGCGTCCTCTCTGCCGGTGCTGCTCCATCCTGCTCTTCTCCACACAGCTGCCACCTTCTCTCCAGGAAGGTTCTCCCTGCTTTGCTGCTTGGCCTCCTTTTAAGCACCTGTAGCCTTCCAATAGGTTGCAGGTGGGAGTAGTTTGCCTGACCCTCATTACACCAATTAACTGGACATGCCTGATCCTCCATAGGCCTCTTCCTCGTCTCAGTACTGCAGTGGTGAAACTGACTAGAAGTGTGCATTACTCCAGTCACCTCTTCCCAGTCTTAAAGGTATCCGATTGAGGGTCATAGTGTGTGTGTAGGGAAGACATAGGGACTGACAACCCTATGAAGGAAGGGGGAGGGTAGGATTCATTCTCATAGGGTAAAGGGAATACCATGTCTCACCTGCTGACACTCTCCCCACTCCCCAAGGTCCCTCCACCCAGGTGATCCTCCCTCACCTATCCACCCCCAGGGTCAGGATCCAAAAGCTATGGCCTTTCCCTGGCCCCCTGAGAGGAAGTTCCAATGGGAGTAGATAGGATGATGCCCTCCGGTGCCTCACATACCCTTCCCCTAATGCGGGCTGGACCTGGGGTTTTCACATGGAAAACAGTAGAGGAAGTTGACACTGCCTTGATCTTGACCCTTCCTGTGTTGCACTGTGAAATAAGGTTGTAGGTCCAGGAACCACTGCATAACCCTTGGGTTGGATTCCTTCCGCGGACTTATCCAAACTAACAGGGAATGGTCTGTAATCGATCTGAACGTACGGCCTAGCAAATAGTACTTCAAATGGAGTACTGCCCACTTGATACCTTATGCCTCCAGCTCGATGACTATCATTTCTTTCCCCAGGGAAGAGCTTTCGGCTAATGTACAAAATTGGATGATCTAAGCCATCATTGTGATAAAACAGCCCCTAAACAACATTGACTCTTGCTCCACCCTTGGTCGACCTCTGCAACCTCTCCTTCGCCACTGGAGTTTTCCCTACTGCTCTTAAGCACTCCCTTATGCACCCTCTCCTCACAAAAAACCTGCTGGCCCTTCCATCCCGGCAAACTATCGTCCGATCTTTATCACTCTTCCTGAGCAAACTCCTGGAGAAGTTGGCTATCTCTCAGCTGACCCTCTACACTGAATCTTCTGGTTGTCTCCATGGCCATCAGTCTAGGTTTAGAGCATCCAGAGGCACGGAAACTGCTCTTCTGAACACCTGTGAAGATCTGCTCTCAAATCTTGATTCTAACTCTCCCACTGTCCTCATTCTACTGGACATCTCCTCTGCCTTCGATACAGTGAACCACAACACCCTGATCGCACATCTCTGTGACACCCTGGGCATCACTGGTCAGGCCCTGGCGTGGCTAACCTCCTTTCTCTCTGACCACCCATCGCAGGTGGAATTGGGGTCCTTTCTCTCAGGTTCCTGCTTTGCCTTCCATGGGAGCTGCTGAACCCCACAGTCCCTCTCCAGCTGTTCTGTGCCCCACCTTTGAGTTAAAGTGTGGATCAGATCAGGTGGTGGGGGGGAAGGGGGAATGGGACAAAATAACAAACGACACAGGAGCTCTTCACTCGTCTTTTCCGACACCCTGCATGGGAATCAAAAGTATGTTAACTATAGTTGCACATTAATTACTAAATATACGCTTGTAAATCAACTCGGTAATAAACATGTGACTCCCCCGCCACAAGCTTGGAGGAAATGGTTATCAAAAAGTTTATCTTCTTCTAAAATTCGGTATTTCTTCAACTTTTACTTTTTCTCTACTTTCTCTTGTCAACCTTTAATGCGCTTGTATTTTCAAAAATGTAGTTTGTGCCTCAGAACCACTTCTATGGTTCCTAATGATATTTACTTTGCAGAATAATGTGTGCACCTCAAGGTTTCTTCAGTTGCTTCTCCCTAACCTTAATCTTTCTACTAGTAGTCTTGTGTTTTAAAACAGGAATAAGAGGAAAGAATTTTTCATTTGCTTGCTAAAACTACAAACTACCTAAGATGCGCATCTCTTAACTACATTTGCCAGAATTCCTACAAAATGGCTGCCGGCACCTCTGATGCATGTACTGCGTCACTAGAAAGTCTTATATGATGAAACCTTTTCAGGTTACAACCTTCCAGAGCGCAAGCAAAGTCTCTTCCAAATGAACTCCACACACTTGGTATGAAAGGTATTTGCTTCCCTCGCTTGCTGTTCACTACGTTTCTCCATAGAGTGCGTTCAAGAAGCAAGCTGCGAGTCTTGCGCAGCACTGCAGTTACTTTAAAAACAAAAAGTGACCGGGGTCGGCATTTCCACTCCCAGCTCAATGCGCAAACATATGCGGCTGAAAACGAAAGTAAAATAAAACGCGATGGTCACGTTTAAAGCAGATTTCATTTTAGCCCAATCAGAACAGTTCGAAGACGAATCTTGTAACGTGCAATACCAGGAAATAACACAGAATGGTTAATCCCCCTCACTAACGTGACAGGGGGTTTAGATTCTATTAAAGTCAGGAGGCGAATATTATGCATTCAATCTTTACTTCTGAAACCACAGCAGATAAGAAAAAAACGTTTTCAAACAAAAATGTTTCAATAACAGAACTAAATAGAGTTCAAAGTCAATGCAAGGTGAGGGTGAGGGAAACCAACTTTGGAAACAAGTTGCCTTGATGATGACCGTAGGTTGAAACGCATGTCGGCTGTGCAAGACCAAATTATTAAAAAAAAGTGTTTGAGCACACATCTTTGGCGACTCTTAGGAACTTTACTATACAGAAAGACTTTACAAACTTTGTTCATGGTCAAAGCGCTGTTTGTCGGCATACAATTTTTCTGTAACTGTTCATTGGAGAGGATCGGGGGTACCTCATTTTGAAGATACTGCTGCAAGTGTCCTATGTCCATTAATTGGAGAACTGAGCATCTATGCTAGGTTACACCCCACCATTACCTCACTTGCAGTTGAGAATTGATTTGCTAAAACAATTAGCCCTTAAGATTCTGAATTGCATCACTGCTGAGATAATCCACCATCTTAGCCTGTTTTCGAGCCCAATCCACCATCTTGAGTGCTCAACTCAGTAGATCTGAGAAAAGGCAGTAAGGAAAAAGGATAACCATTTAGCTTTGCACACAAAACCACACCGATCCAGCCTTTGTACCCTGCGGATTCTGTGTATCCTAGTTCTTAACTCTTCCCGTATGACCCCTGATGTCCTGACACTTTCTCTCCCATCACTCTCTCTACATGCAGTGTTCCCCAGGGATGTAACCTATGCTCCTAGTTTTTCAATGGCTACATGGCCCTCCTGGCCCGTATGATAGACACCTTCACTGCCAACTTTCACTGTTACACAGATGACCCGCAGCTGTGCTGCTTCAGGCTACCCTCAGCCTCTATCTCTTCCTCACTCATATCTTTCTGTCTGCAATTCAGTCGTAGTGTGCTGCAAACAACCTCTGCCTCAACGCCAGTACCCCTACTCCCACCTTCCCTCTTTCCCTCTGGCCGGCCTCCCTTGGCCCTGCGCCACCACCTACCAACCAGGCAAAAAATCTGGGGGTCATCTTTGACTCCACTCTCTCCTTCCCGTCTCACATCACGGACATCTCCAAAAAGTCCCACTACCAACTGCACCATCTCAGAGGTATTCTACCTTTTCTCACTCGTACACAAACTATTCAACATTGTCAAATTCCCCTCCAAACCAACACCAGACCCCTATCCACTGCAGTATGCAACTCCCTCAAGGACTACTACTTAAATTCAAGTGCACAACATCAGGCAACCCCTCCCTTCTACTCTTCCTCCGCTCCCAAACCTGTGCATTTCCTGGATGATGCATGTCCACCTCAAAGCGCATTAAATTGCATCACGCCTGTCTCTAGAGGACACAGAAATATACTTCCAAATCTCAACCGCCTTCAACTCTACACCCTCAAAAGCTGTCTCTCCATCACCAGCACCTTGATGGCCACCCACTTCCTCAAGCTCAACCCTTTGAAATTCTGATGCCCCCCTCATCTGCCCCCTAGATGCACCCCAAACTCACTCCCTGGATCAAAGAACTTGCTGCAGAAAACCCACACAACACTCTCCACACCTCACCTGTCAAATCCCTAGACTTCACCATCAACTGCCGCCCCTTCCCCTTTTTAACTTCACATACCATAGATGCTGTCACCAAAATATGCACAACTACACCAGAAGTTGGTGCCCTTTGTTGCCCAGAACTTTAAACTCTGTGCCAACTGAACAAGGTTCTCCATCTAAAGATATCAAGCAAGTGCCCTGGTTTCATCTTTCCCATTTGGAAGCTTCAGGTGCCTGTGACGCAACTAATCTGAAACTCTTCCCCCTCCCACCCCCCTCGTACTTCAGTGGCCCCTCTCCTGTGTGACTACCTGAGCAAATCTTAATTATTTGGCCTTCCCTGTGCTCATCTCAAGCTGGCCCAATCCTGAACCAGAGGCCAACAGGGGAACCCTGACTACTACCAGCCACACCGGGTGATGCTACTAGCTGGACCCTTCAGGTGCTAAATCCTGGATAATTGTTCTTTGGAAGGGAGGGTAGGAGGAGGAATCCTCCTCCCGGTTTCACCAAAGGTCATCTTCGGTCTGAATGCCTCGTTCTCCAGCAACTGCTCCTTTGGAAAGATTGCAAAAGTTCTTCTGCAATACATGCTAAAATGCATACAACGGGCTGCTCTTTTGGCCTCTTTGCTACCCTAGGTAGGAAGAGCGTTGCCTGCAACTGCATTTTCTCCTCTCTGAAACATTCTCTGTGACTGGGGAGAAAGTTTAGTTAGTAGGCAAGTAAAGGTTTTATTTATTTCCCCCCTTTATGTTCTTTGAAAAGAATGGAAGAGTCCGTGAGATGCAGGCTTGTGGAAAATGTTTTTGGCACAGAAAGGTCCCGACTTTGCAAGAAGGACAGTAGGTACAGTCTCAGTTTTCTGGGCGATCAGAAGAATGGCTGACCCTTCGATCTGAGGAGGACCCCCCCTGATGAGAATCATTCTGAAGCCCTGCTGTAACGCCGGGGTGAAGGAAGAGGACCTCCAGACGAGGATCATTCTGAAGCCCTGCTGTAACGCCGGGGTGAAGGAAGAGGAATCCCAGATGAGGATAATTCTGAAGTCCTGCTGTAACGCCGGGGTGAAGGAAGAGGACCTCCAGACGAGGATCATTCTGAAGCCCTGCTGTAATGCCAGGGAGAAGTATCGGGGGAAATTCTCCCAGGGTCTGCTGTGCCGTCCGCGGACCCCCGGCAGGGAGGCCCCAACTCCTCCCGCGTGTCCCAAAAATGAGTATGAGGCACACGCAAGAAGCAAGGTGGTTCTGCTGTTTATTAAACAACGGCAGGGATGGGTCAAGGATCGTACGCGTCCGTCCTGACTCTCGAAATTCGTGGGGCTCGCAGGCCCTTTTTAACTCAGTATGACGCGCTACTTGCGTCACCTGGGAAAGTTAGCAAAAAACCTATCGTCACTCTGGATTGGTTCCTCGAGTGGTAGGGTTAGTATAGCATACGTATAGAGAACGCTGTTAGTGGTTAAGGGTCAGTCAGGTGGTATACTTGGGTTGTCCCTTCTATTAGATACATGAAAATTGTTACAGGAAGACCCCTGATGATTGGCTAATGTTAATGGCGTCAGTGATGAGTGCCCCATGTTCTGATTGGTCCACTCGCGAGCCCCCCAACCTGGGATCATCGTTGTTTCCAGCTTGCGGTGCACCTGTCATTTGCAACAATATGTAACTGTGTTTGTGCAGACAATGCGTGGATTTGTTCATATGCTTGAGAGCAGACTACTCCCACCGCTGCAGGTGTCCATTGAGTCGCTTCATTGTTGCTGCCTGTGTCTCAAAACGTGGGACCCAGGCGCCTCCTCCCTCCTGGGTCTGGCACCCTGTCAGGTTCGGCTTGGTCACGTGAGGAGAGACCGTGGTTGAGGCAGAATTCTGCACATTTAATGTTGCATTTTCCACTGTGGTCTGGCTTAGTTTGCAGGTGTGACCTTGGCTTCGGCTTGTGGCATACGAGTTTGCAACATTGTTCCCTTGGCTGTCCGTTCTCGCCGGGCTCATTCTGCAGGGTCAGCAATTGTACTCTTGCTCGTTCAATGTTCGTAGAGGCTCTTGCTTGCGGCCTACTTGGGCATGGTGCATAGGTGGGGATGTTTGATGCACGGCGCTTTAAGTTACGGTATCATATTGCTTTATCCCCAGTATCATGTCTTCGTTATATTTCTCATTGCAATGCATGGGTTAGGAGAAGCGTCAGCAAGCATTTTAGATGAGTTCGTTGTGCGTCTTGCGTTTCTGCATTTTGCAAAACCTATGTGAAAAATAATAAAGATGCGCGTCAGTGGGTGTGTCCGTCACCTACGTCATAGCACTGAATATGTTCTTCGTGTGGATTGGTGTGGGAGTGTCCAGTGTGCATGTTTGCACGGGTGTTCTGAACGTTGGCTAGGTCGTCATGGCATCTCTAACGATGTGTTTATTTACTGTTGAATGGTTCAGTCGAGTTCATCCATGCCGCAGGTGTCGGCTTGGGCAGGGCAGGCTGGTGGGCAGGCTGGTGGGCACATCCGTATGTTCCTGTACCAGGGTATTTGGTCGTCTGGTAGATGGGCAAACTCCTCTCGTGGCGGGTGTCTGGGCCGCGATCCTCTAGGCCAGGGGCGTGAGGGGATTGGTGGGACTCTTTTGTCCCATTCTCCCACTTCAGTCCCCCCTCTGGTCGACTTGTCGACCACAAACATATCTTTTTCCTTATCTCCTCTTACTCTCCATATTTTAGTTACTCCCCCCAAGTGTCCATAGTGGTTGACATGGTCTTCAAATGACCAATACATATATACACAGGTTCCTCCAGGTGTGCAGTATACCCATTTCCCTATGTAGCTCCTTGGGTTTCTTGGGTTTTCGAGCTTCACAGATGGTGGGTCCAGGTGGTTGGTGATGATCTGTTTGCGCAGTTTTTCTCTTTCTTTTATTATTGTGTCTGTGTGCTGGCCATCATCTGTCGGCATCAAGGGGTGCATACCAACCATTTCGATCATTTCGTCTGTAGTGCGTGTCTTCCGGGCCTTCCAAAATCTTATTATGATCAGTGCAGCTCCAGCCAGTATTATGCATCCAACTATAATCTTCAGTCCGTCCGACAGCCAAGATGGCATCCATGACCATAACATTGAGAACTAGCTGTCATCCTTCTTCACTCCTTTACTTTCTTCCATCATTTTGGAGTGCATCTGGGCCAGTTGTGATACTGCTTCTGTCAGTTTACCATTGTCAGCATTGTTAGCAGGAATAAATGTGCAGCATGATTGTCCTATCTTTGCGCAAACTCCTCCTTCCATTGCTGTAAGGAGATCTAATACATATCTGTTCTGTAGTGCTACCATCCTCACTGCTCGCAGTTCCTCTTTTATTGCGTTGAATCCATTTACTGTAGAATTAATTGTCATCATTAGCTCCCATCGAGTTATCTGGAGCCATTTTGCGTTTGCGTAAGCTTGTAGTCCCGGATGTATTATTGACGAGAAGAACATTGCTGCTCTGCTGAATAGTCTGTGTTCTGGTGGGATTGAAGTAAGTGCTGTTTCCGACCTTCCCCATAGGTAATTTCCTGTCCGAGGTTCTCCTTGTCTCTTCTTTCTATTCAGGACATTGTTGTTGTTTTCGTTCTCTGACCCCTTCTGAGGTTTTACAGATCTCTTCTTCCTCTTGTTTCCTTCATCCATTTTAGGGAAGTTCGCCATGTTCACATGTTTCTGGGGCACCACTAGTGATGGTACATTAATGTGTACCATTGTGCATATACCATTCCACAGAGGGGGCAGTGTGTGGTATGCCTTGTTTCCGTAGGCCCAGTAATGGTCCATTAATACTGCTGTTCCTGCTCCCCCCTCAGGTAATTCTATCACGCTTGCACAGTTGGTGTTGTATCCCACGTCCACTTCTCCTCTATGTTGGTAGCATATCTTAGGTGCAGACAGCGTCAGTATGCTCATTGGGTCTTCATCCTTCTCCATCCACGTCATCATGGGTACGTACTTGCCCCAAATCGTCCAACATCTGTTATTGTGTTCATCAATAGTTGTAATATTTTCTCTTGTTACCATGTTGCTGCCAATCACTCCTATGTCCCATTTGTTGTCCATGTACACCTTCCCTGTTATTGTTACCAGTGGTCTTTCCCAACATCCTTGTGTACCAGGAACTTCAGTTTTGGTTTTTAAATGTTTTTATTGGCATTTAGACATTTACTGTTATATACAGAACCATTACGGTTATGATATGGGTCATGTCTTGCGTTACATACATCTTATGCCATGTAGGTTATGTTTAACATTAAACAGGAAACAAGTAAACAAGTAACAGTGGTAAGATTGACTGTCCTTTTACCCTCTGACTGTTATAGTCTCTAGATCTTGATCGAACCCTGGCATTCACTTTGTTGGGCCCCGTCTGGGCTTCGTGGAATGAGGTGGGGGGGCTCGTGTGGCATTGATGGTTACAGTTCACGTGTTGAGCTGTCGTACAGAGTGAGAGAAGTGGGTTCAGGGAGGTTTGTAGCTTGTTGAGGAGATCATTTCTCTCAGGATGGATTTCCAGGCCTCTAGTGTGGCACACGAGTCTTCTCCGCCCCGGTTGATCCCCTCCTCCCAGGCTCTGGTTTCAGCCGCCGTCCACCTTTCCAATTCCTTGATCCAGGGTTTGTACCTGGGGCCTGCTGGCGATTTCCAGGCCTTGGCAATCGCTCTTTTCACAAGGATACATGCCATGTCCATGAGCTTCACTAGATGTTTGATTTTGCTCAGTCTCGGGTGGGTGCCCAAGAGGCATTCTTTAGGTGTCCATTCGTATATCTTTAGGCCAGCTTTTCTGCAAGTCTGTTCGGCGGCGTACCAGAGTTTCTGGGATTTGGGGCATGTCCAGAACATATGGATCATGTCCGCACGGTCGGAGGGGCACCATGGGCATGTTGAGCTGGCTTTGTCACTGAATGTGGATATTCTGTGTGGGGTCATGTAAGTCCTGTAGAGGATATTGAGCTGAATTAGCCTGAATCTGGCATTCCTGGATGCCTCTTTCGGGTACGATAGCGCTCTAGCCCATTCTGCCTCTGTGATTTCAGACCCCAGGTCGGACTCCCATTTCTCCTTCAGGCGTGCGCTCCTTGGGTTGGGTCTGTCATTTATTTGGGTGTATAGTCTTGATGTCGGTTTCCAGCCATCGCTAACAGCGTAGATCTCCTGTACAAGGGGGCGTGTCCCAGGTTCTTCGGGCCATACGTTCCATTTCTCCTTGGCAATAAGCTTCACCCTTTGGTACCATAAAAATTGCCCCGGGGCGAGTCCGTCTTTCGCCTGGAGAGATTCAAAGTCTTTGAATAGCCCGTCTTCGAACATGTCTCCCCATGTGTATAGGCCAAGGTTCTCCCACCTCCTTATTACCGGTAGGTCAAGGGGGGTTTTGCATGCGTCTGCTAGGATGGGAATCTCGGGTGAGTACGGGTTTTGTAGCCCAGTCAGGGAGGTGACCTTCTTCCATATTTGCCGCCCCAGTTGTACTATCATAGGTGGGTCAGGGGGGCCTATTCTAGTGTTCCAGACCAGTCCCTTAGGATGCATGGGTGGGGTTAGTCGGCGGAGGAGATTCGTCTCAGCTGTGGGTTCGTCGGATAGCCAGTTGGCGACATGAGACAGTTGGGCCGCCAAGTAGTATCTTTGAAAGTCGGGTAGCTGAATTCCACCTGAGGCATAGGGAAGTGTCAGGATGTTCAGTGTAAATCTGTGCCTGGTTCGCCCCCATAGAAAGTCTCTGATTAAGGATTCTAGCTTCCTGAAGAAGGCTGGGGGAATGTAGTATGTGATGTTGGTGAAGTAGTAGAGGAATCTGGGTAATATCATTTTAGATATTGCAGCTCTGCCCATCACCGAGAGCGGGAGTTTCGACCAAAATTTGATGGATCTTCTTACTCTAGACATCGCGGCCTCCGTGTTGCACTCGTGGGTGGAGATTGATGCGTGTTTGATGGTGAGGCCCAGGTATCGAAAGGCCTCCGTTTGCCACTGTATCCCGATCTCGGGGAGTTCTTCTGTGCTCTTTCCTCTGAGTCCAGCAAGAGGAAAGGCGTATGATTTCTTGCGACTGAATTTTATCCCTGAGTATTTCGCGAAATTATCCAGGATTTCTAGGGCTATGGGGGCATTGATCTGGGGGTCTCGCAGGTATAAGAGAACGTTGTCTGCGTAGAGGGAGATTATGTTGTCCGTCCCACCAATGGTAATGCCCGCGTCGAAATGTTGTTTCCTGAAATAAATCGCAAGTGGTTCTAAGCCCAGAATGTATAGCATTGGGGAAAGCGGGCATCCCTGCCTAGTTCCTCTCTGGAGAGGCCAGGCCCCTGATATCCAGCCCCCAGTCTTCACTCTTGCCACTGGGTTGGAGTAGAGTACCTTGACCCATCGGATGAATTGTTCACCGAGTCCAAATTCCCTCAGGGTCTCGATCAGCCATTCCCAAAAGATCGAATCGAATGCCTTAATGGCGTCCAGCGAGAGTACCGCCAAATCTTCTTTGCATCCTTCTGATTGTGCCATTATTTGCTGAAGCCTTCTCAGGTTGGCTGTGGTGTTGCGTCCTGGGATAAAGCCACTTTGGTCCTCGTGTACCAGGGAGCCTATCACCCTTGAAAGTCTTTTGGCCAATATGGTTGTTAGTATTTTGCTATCGTAGTTCAGGAGTGCAATTGGGCGATATGAGTCACATTTTTCGGGTGGTTTGCCGGGCTTGAGCATTGGGACTATTAGGGTTTCTCTCATGGTGCCAGGTAATGTTCCAGTCTCGAATGACTCTTCGAAGACTTCGTGCAGTATAGGGGATAAAATCTCCTCATAGGCCTTGAAAAACTCTGGGGTGAGGCCGTCAGTTCCGGGGGTTTTACTTGTGGAGAGGGATCTAATCGCCTCGGTGATGTCTTCGATCGTGATGGGCGCTCCCAGCGTGTTTCTCTGTTCCAAGTCCAGTTTGGGTAGGCCTACTTCTGACAAGGTATCTCGGATGTCCACCTCGGGGATTTGGACTTTGTGGGCATATAGTTCTGCATAGAAGTCTGAGAAAACATTGTTTATTGCCTGTTGTGTTCTGTGGACTATGCCATTGTCATCTTCAATCGTGGTGAGGGTCGGTCTGGGATGTTCTTTCTTACATAGCCAGGCTAGTATCCTGCCTGGTTTATCTGCCTCTTTATGAGCCTTTGTTGTGCGGGTAGAGAAGTCAAACTTTGAGAGCCTCTCCCATGAGGTTTTGCAGGCGTCTCTGATCTCCCTCAATTTGATTTCCGTCTCGATTGTGGGGGAAGGGTCATTGTCGAGTTGCCTGATCTTTTCCTCCTCGGCTTCCAGTTCCCTTTGCAGTTGCCTCCTGATCCCGCCTGCCTCGGCAATCACCTCTCCCCTTGTCGTCACCTTCATTGCTTCCCAGACGGTGCTCCATTTATCGACTGACCCCTTATTGATCTCTATGAACTCTATTAATTTCTCGGCCAAGGTCTCCTTGAATGTGGGGTCGGTTAATGCCTCGATTGGCATGCGCCACATCAGGATAGGGGCTCGGGGAGGTCGCAGGCAGAGTTGTATTAATAGTGGGGAGTGGTCCGATATTGATCTGCCCAGGTAATTCGCAGATTCGACTTGGGGGATCAAGTCGTCGTTTACAAAGAGGTAGTCTATTCTGGTGTGCAGGTTGTGGGGGGCTGAGTAAAATGAGTAGGATCTGTCGGTGGGGTGGAGGTCTCGCC
Organism: Ambystoma mexicanum; assembly: GCF_040938575.1. Lineage (NCBI taxonomy): Eukaryota > Metazoa > Chordata > Amphibia > Caudata > Ambystomatidae > Ambystoma > Ambystoma mexicanum. Next base: position 833,775,471 of record NC_090938.1, on the reverse strand, counting down.
AAGCGTCGACCATGTGAAAGTCTTCGACCGCTCTGTGTAAAGCCTGAGCGGGGGGATCGTTGTGTGATCGTGGGGCGATAGATCTGTCCATTTCGACATTTAAGACACAATTGAAGTCGCCTCCCCATAGCAGGGTGCAGTCTCGGTGTAGCATAACTTTGGCACATAGTTTCTTGAGGTAAGAGAGTATGCCGTGTTGAGGGAAGTATGAATTTATTATGCATATTCGAGTGTTCTCCAGCATGCCCCACATCAGCAGGTATCTGCCTTCGTTATCTGATTCTACTCCCATCTGTTGGAATGGAGTGTTTGGGCTCACCCATGTGTACACTCCTCTTGCATACTTTGAGTAGGATGACCCGTTGCCTTGGCCTCCCCAGTAGTTTGATAACTTATTTGCGGAGTCGGCAGAGAGGTGTGTTTCCTGTAGGAGGGCAAATGATACCTTTTTCCTCTTCAAATAGGAGTGTATACGATATCTCCGGAGGTAGGATCCCATCCCCCTGACGTTCCACGTGATCACCCTGAGTTTTGAGGCCATTGCGTGGTAATGGTAATTGTCAAGAGGAAGTTGCTGTTTTTTCTGCAGCTTGATCGCCTCTTGTTGTATGCCATGTCCAGTTCTGTTTGTACGGGGTGGTCATGTCTGGTGTTCAGTTTTGGGTTCTTTCCAGTTTGATTGCAGGCCTTCAAGGTTAGGGCAGTCGAAACAGTAACAACTTGTATAAAAGGTTTATAACTGGTGCACCCAGCTGCAGACACAAGGGTGGAGTGCTCGGGTGCTCTCGCGATGTCTGTCCCAGTCCGGGTGTCTGTCGCAAGTAGGTGCGTGCTGGCAACTGGCCTGCACTGATTTTTCGCGGGAGCGTGGTCTGTGTCCATGTGCGGGAGGTCGGGTGGGCCCCGCAGCCTTTTAGCGTTCTTATGTTGTAGTTTTGCTTCGTTGATGATGGTGGTTTCTTGTGTTCTTAGGTATATTGTGTGGGTGCAGGTGGTTGGGTAAAAGCATTCGGTCTTTATCCTTGGCTGTCTAGGTTAGGTTTCCCTTGAGAGGGTTCCATGGGCACCTCGGCCAGGTTATTGTGTTCCATCCACATGGTGGCTGCGGCTGGTGTCTCGAGGAATATAGCTCTTCCTTTGTAGATTACTTTCAGTCTGGAGGGATATAGTAGCATGTATTTTAGGTTTAGCTTCCTTAGCCTGGCCTTGACTGGGACAAAGGAGTTCCTTGCTCTTTGAACCGCTTGGGTGTAATCGGGGTATATGGTGATTTTTTTAATTGCCTCGCTCTATTACTCCTCCTTCTCTTGAGAATTTCAGGATCACTTCACGATCTCGGAAGTTGAGGACCTTCGCTATGATGGGGCGAGGATAGGAGCCTGGGGGGGTTTCTTCTGGAGGGACCTATGGGCTCTCTCTATGGCGAAGCCTTGTGATAGGTTTGTGGCCCCGATCTCTTGTTGTAGTAGTGATTCGATAAAGGCCGTTGGGTCTGCCGTCTCTGTCCCTTCCGGAATACCCAGTATTCTGATGTTACTGCGCCTGGAGCGGCCCTCTGCCTCCTCGGACCTTGCTTCAAGGAAGGACACCTTGTTCTTGAGCTCTGCTACTTCATTCTTCAGGGCCGTTGTATCGCTTACTATGTCGGTCTGGGACGCCTCAATGGTGGTGACACGTTCCGTTACGAGCGTCTTGCCTTATCAATTGGATGTCGGCCTTAACTTCACCAATCTTCGTATCTATGAATGATCTCAGGGCCTCGATTGCCCCTATCACCTGATTGTGTCTGGTGTCTGCCTCCGGGCCGGCTCGCGTTGTTGAATCATCTGGCGTAGATTGGGGGGTGGAGCTGGGTTTTGGTGTGACAAAGGGATCCAGGGTGGCATTTTTGGTTTTATTCCTTGAAGTGGCCATAGTAGAGCGTTTCTGACCTGGATGGAGGCCAGGGGGGTGTAGGTTTCCTGACCAGGCAAGTGATTGTGCGAGCTTTTTTGGCTCAGTTGTGGTACCCTGTTGAAGTGAGGGGTTCACATCGGTTATGTGGTACAGGGACCGGGCGTTCGGTGGATGAGGTCTCCCTCTTTTGTGATGTTGAGGAGGTTTTTGCCCCTGCTGTTTCGACTAGGTTTGTTGGCTGCTCTATGAGTCTGGTTCTTTTGTATCCTGAGAGGAGCCGGGAAGATGGAGGGTAGTATGAGACCGAAAGGGCACCAGGAGCGATGGAGTGTGGGGTATCGGATTTGTTGGTAGTGGGTAGGGACCCTCCGGAGGACAGCGAGTGGTTGGTTGGGCTCAGTCCGGGGGTTATGATGGAGTTGTTTGTGGTGTGCTGCTTCTGTCAATGTGTGCGCCAGACAGGCGTTTCTGGTGGGCGCACGGTATCGGAGGATCTGGAAGGGCCCAGTGCGCTATCCCTGCACATGGGGCGTGGGGTGTTGAGCCGTGCCTAGGTGAACGGTGGGGCGAGGAGTAAAGAATTAGTTCCAGGCGCTCTGGTGTTTAGTGTCCGGGGCTGTAGTCTCCGCTACGATGCTGCGCAGTGGCGCCCGACTCTCAGCTGGTGAGTCGGTGTGGATGTCGGTGCGCAGCGTTGGGTGCACCGTTGTTTCGGGGAGAGGAGAGCAGCGGGGGGGGTGTGTGGGCACCGTGGGTCTGGACTCGTTGGGTTGCGACTTCATCGGTGACAACCCGAGATGGTCGCCATTTGAAGTGCCTTCCGCCAGGAGTGAGGGGCGCCCGGGGCAGGATGTCAGAGCGGGTCCCTGGGCTTCGTGACACGGCGGTATGTATCGCAGAGTGCAGCAAATCGCCTGGCGCGTTCAAACGCCTCGGTACCTTCGGGTTGCTGGGTCCGCAGTGCCCAGGGCGGAGTATGGGCGATCCGCTCCGTCGGATTTTGGCGGCCCTCCTCGGGGGGGCAGGGGGATCCACGTCGGGGTGCCTGGGCGGGTCCGCCGCCTCCGATTTTCGCCAGGAGCAGTTGCCGAGTGCCGCCAATCGCCTGATGTACGGCGGCACTCAGGGGTGGGTGGTGTAGGTGGGTCCCCGGCTCCCGCAGCGGGGTCCGACTGTGTGGTTCAGCTCAGGTGCAGGCGTTTCACGCATGGGGTAGGGGGAGTCGGGTCGGAGCGTCTCGGCGGGTCCCTGATCAGCGCTTTTCGTCGGGTAAAGCGCTGGATGTAGCTAATCGCCTGATTTACAGCTACAGCCAAGGATGGGTGGAATAGTTGGGTTTATTGCACCCAAAACAGGATCTGGCTGCGTGGCTCGGCCGGAGCTCAGGGGGTCGACGTCTTCACTCCATGAACCTTAGGCCACGCCCCCGTACCAGGAACTTCAGTGGCGTACCAGTCACATGGTAGGTATTGTAGTGTTACCTTCTTTGTTTCTCCCTTTTCAGGACCATTTGTCATGTATCTGAATGCTTCAGCATGCAAACTGCTTTTGTGGTAACTCAAATAAGTCTTGAGGAAGTTGTTTTCGTATGGATACGTGTCTCGCGTTTTCCACACCAGTCTCACCACCATCCCTTGAAATCTCCCTCTCGTTTGGAACAGTGCCAGGTATATTCTACATCGTGCTGTCTTCATCTATTTCCGTGGCAACGAATGTTCGAGAAGCGCTCATGGCGTATGGGATCAATGAGCAGACGTAGCAGCTGTCTTCTGTTGTCTGCTTACCTATTTGGGTCATGTGTTGGTACCACATGTTGTTCGAGACGTATGCTGAATCTGTTATTTAATTATCAATACCTTTATTATCTGAGTATGTGCTACGTTTAACTCTATTTCCCTTATGTGGAGGCTTGCTAGTACCACCTGACGTAACACCTGTTGCAGCCGTGGGTGGGGGTACATTAGGTTTGGGTACAGCCAAAATATTAATAGCATAACTGTTCTGCCATACAGAGCCAGCCAAAAACCCAGTGATCATCAAAATCCCTATCATCTTTATTACAGAAGCTAGTCTCACCGGCATTTTGCTCTTACCTTGCTGCAGTCCGGCAGCTTATTCTTGCGACGTTAAAGTTGCCCGCCTGAAAATTCTCAATAGGCTTATTATTAGTGTTAGGGAGAGCTTGAAAACAACAACTATCTAGTGGTCGTTCAGTGCCCAGGCGAAGAGCTGTTCCCACGCCAATCTAAGAGATCTGTCTCTTAGGGCAGGCAAGTGTTGGTGAAGATGGGGCATTGATTGTTCTATGGCCAAGATAAATGCTGTGTAGTAGACACGTACCCTCCTTATTTTTAGGTACTTTGGCCTTTTTATGTGATAGACAAATTGGTGTGATAGGGCTTCAGGGTAGTTATCGTCCGAGGGTAGCTTCTACTCCTGGGCAATGGACTTTATTAGTTATCTGTTTTCTTAGCAATACAATAATACGCGGTATCTGCATGTGCGAGAAAGAAAAAAGAGAACATTCAAGTGTTTACATGTGTATATGTGCAAGACAATGTCCTTCAATTGGGTGGTTACTGTTGTGGGTAGGAGGTCGATGGGCAGAGGGTTTGGGGTTCAACTGGCGGAAGTCACTTTACTCTTTGATCGTGTGACCATGGGGTGGGCGGTATGGGAATTACCAGTTTCTATTTCAGTGGTTGTCTCTGGGGAATCTGGGGGGTGGCAGGGTATGGAGACACTTATGTCGTCAGCTGTGGTAGAAGTCTCTTCCTCCGTGGGTGACGCTGTTGCTGTTCTTCCAATGGCCCTGTCGGTGACGCTAGGGCGGGTCTGGAGTTTGCATATCTTTATGTCGTGTAGGTGATTCCAAGCACGCTTATCCTGCAACTTTACTGCTCTCGTAGATACCTCCTCTACAAGGTGGGGACCAGTGAAGCGTGGGCTGTTCCACTTTCTATTGAAATTGCGGAGTAGCACGTGGTCACCTTTAGCAATTTTGCACAGTTTTTCCTTTTCCGATCCTTGGTCCTCGTCTTCTTGTTGATAACTCTTAGACCCGCCCCACGTGCGCTCAAGCTGTTGAGACACAAACACTACACTAGTAATCAAAGAAGACACATATTGGTACATTTCATCACCAAGAACAGTTGCAGTGTTTTCATAGCCTGTGAATGCCCTTGATGTTGGCGTTGGAGGAAGGCGCATTTGACGTCCGGTCACCACCTCATGAGGAGTGAGGTGGTGGTCGGAGCCTGGTCTATTCCTCAGCTCAAATAGAGCTAGCGGAAGGCAATACAACCAACTCTTCTTTGTTGTTTGCTGTATCTTTGCAATTGCCTCCTTCAGTAGGCCATTCAGGCTTTCGCATATACCGTTGGCCTGCGGGTGATATGCACATGCAAATTTATGCTTGATGTTCAGTAAGGATGTGATGTGCTGGAACATTTCATTAGCGAAATGCGGGCCGTTATCCGACCGCAGTACCTCGCACACTCCCCACCTGGGGAAAACCTCCCTCACTAGAAATTTAGCTGCTCTAAATGCATCTGGATGTGAGCAGGGTCCTGCCTCAATCCACCTGGAGAATGGGCATAGTACTACAATCATATACCTATTTCCTTGACATACGTTGATCATATCAACGTAGTCAATATGGATGTGCAGGAAGGGTCCCTCTGGCCGGGGTATAGTACCTTTTATCACTTTCAGCATGTGACCGGCCGTAAACTGTTGACATGTGAGACAATTGCTGATAAAATTTGTCACATGGGTATTTAACTCGGGACAGAACCAATCTTCCCTAATTCGTGCTGCAATAACTTCCTTGCCTGTGTGGGCTGGGTGGTGGAGTTGGCTCAGGGCGGTGTTCAATAGTGCCAAGGCATTACCATCTTTCCAGTGTTACCCTGGCGCCATAGTGCGTCAGTTGGCGACATTGTACATCCTCTTTTTACCCATATTTCTTTTTCTGCCATTGGTGCAGCCGCTTGTAACTCCATTATCTGTGTGGCTGGGAGATGGGTGTACCGTTCTCTCATCAACATCTCTTTAGATATCCCCCTCCCTCTCCCTGACTCAGGGGGGTTCCATATCTCACCAAAATATGCGGCATACTTCGCATGTGCGTCTGCTGCTGCATTTCCTTTTGAGATATGATCTTCTCCGTTAGTGTGTGCGAGACATTTGACCAAAGCTAGTTCTTGGGGATCATTTATTACTTCAATTAACTCAGCTAACAAGAGAGCATGTTGCACTGGGGTGCCGTCAGCTCTCCTAAACCCTCTTCTCCTCCATTTGGACAATCCTGAGTGGACAGTAGACCTGACATATGCGCTGTCAGAATATATAGTCACTTTTTTGTCAAAGCTTTCCTTCAACGCCAAGATCAGTGCTTGAGCAGAGTAATGTTGTGGTAATTGTACGCATTTCACCGCCACACACACCAATTCCTCTGTCATTTTTACCACTGCTGCCCCAGTTCTCCTTATCCCATCACTTTGGTCTATTGTTGATGACCCATCAATGAACAAGAGCTCTCCTCCATTTAGCGCGTCCTCTTCAACTTTTCTAGTACATGAGTACATTTCGGTAGTCTGCGTACAATCATGTGCATAGTCGCCTTCCTCAATCACTTCCGCTATAAACCTTGCAGGATTAACTGTGCTGCATCTAACAATTGATAATTCTGGTCTAGATAAGATGATCTCATAACCTGACGCCCTCTGCGTGGTTAGTGTGGACTTAGGCTTGTTCAATATTGCAAATAGTGCATGTTCCACAAATAGTGTGGTTGGGCACCCCATTGTAATTGATGATGCTTTCTCTACCGCAAAGGCAGCTGCGGCGAGACCTTGTTCGCAAGGGAAATGTCCTAACATTACAGGATCCAAGTGACCGCTGTAAAATGCTACTGGTTTGTAACCCATGCTTGTTTTTTGAGCCAACACTGCTTTCATTACTGCTGAGTCGCAATGTGAAAATATAAAGAATTGTCGTTCATAATCTGGGGTGGCCAGTACCGGAGCAGTTGATATTGCATCTTTCAGTTCATCAAAGGCCTCTTTCATTTCCATTGTCCACCCCAATTTTTTCTTCCCTTTGTTAGCTTCTCTTAATGCCTCAAGTAGGGGTCCTATGTATGAGCTTAATCAAATACCCATGCTCTACAGTAGTTGCACAGTCCCAGGAACTGCTGCAGTTCCCTCACTGTTTGTGGCAATGGCGTTTTTGATATGGCCTGTGCTCTTTGTGGTGCAATCTTTCTTCCGTATTGGGATATGAGCTGACCAATGTATAGTACCTGTTCCTGACAGTACTGTAACTTTTCTTTGTCTACCTTGTAACCCTTTTCAGCCAATATTGTCAGCAACTTCAATGAGTCCTCTCTGCATTTTTTTTCGCTTGTTCTGCAAATTATTATATCGTCAACATACTGCAACACTGTGCTTTCCAATTCAATGTTTCCCAAGTCCATCTGTATTACTCTGTTGAAAATTGAGGGTGACTCGCAGTACCCTTGTGGCAATCTGGTGTGTTTCCATTTTGTGTTTCTGTACGTGAAGCTTGTTAGATCTTGTGAGTCTGGATGCAGGGGTATTGAGAAAAAGGCATTTTTGAGGTCAATCACTGTAAATCGTGATGCCTCTGCTGGAATGCCACACAATATTGTGGCCGGGTTTGCTGCTATGGGGTATTCTGCTTCCACTATGTTGTTCAAGGGCCTGAGGTCCTGGATGAAACGCCAAGACCCTCCTTTAGCTTTGCGCACTGGATATACGGCTGTGTTACATGGTGATTCTGATGGTACCAATATGCCATTATTTATAAGGGCCGTTATTGTTTCATATATGCCCTCATCTGCCTCTTTTGATAGTGGATATTGCTTCACTCTAGGGAGTATTGCACCTTTTTTCAATTTTATTCTTACTCCCCCCTATACTCTTTATGCACCCCACGTCATAGGGACTAGTAGTCCATAATGATGTTGGGACTTTTGCCATATCCTCCTCAAAGAAGGGAACTGGGGTGGATGTGGGTGCTTCAAGTACCATTGCAATTTTCTGTGCCACTTGTTTGTATGTCACTCTTAGCCATATGTCTAAACTCATCATGAATACCATTTCACCTTCTTCCTTTTCTTCTGAAAAGAGCTCCTCGTCTGACACCTGGGTGAGCCTGCATCCCTCAGCTAGGGCTATCACTGCCCTCCATGCTCTTCCTTCCCTGTCTTGGGCATGTACTGCGATATAATCAGCAGTTGCTATAATGCTCTTCATGCTCACTGAAATCACCTTTCCTTCTGGTTCATTGGCTGGTGTTTCTGGTCTAAACAAATAGGCTGTTGGCCTCCTCCAGATCTTTCCTTCTATTCCTGGCATCCATGCGAATGCCATGTCTGTTCCGTACTGGAACAGTTTGCCATCTACTGGCTCAGCCCTAATCACTGTCTGTCCACAATATGCTTGCATAATTTGCCGTGCAGTGAGCATGTTTATTCCAGGAGTGGAGCAAATTATGCCGTCCTCCGTAAAGGAGATTGTCATATTCAACCTGCTCATTATGTCTCTCCCGAGTATGTTTACTGGTGAGTCCCTAGAATATAAAAGCGGGACGGACATGTCATAATCCCCTATCGATAAGGGAATGCTATCAGTAAAGGGAACCAACCCCCTAGCCCCAGAGAATCCTTGGGTGTTCATGGCCTCACCTGACATCTTAAATTTACCTTCCCTTATGCAAGACCGGGTCGCCCCGGTGTCAACAAGGAATGATAATTTTTTGTCACCTATCGTTACCTCTATTCGTGGTTCCTCCGCACTATTAGGTGTTACCGACAGGATGGGACACACCAAGGCCGTCTGTGGGCTGTCCTACTGTGGGTATAATGATTGACCACTTCCTGTGTAAGGGTTGTGTCCCAGGACAGTCACCCTTCCCGGTTGTGTTTGCTGTAGTTGTGTATTGGTAGAGGTTATTTTATGGTCTTGAATTTGGGCAGGTTGCTGTACTTGCTGCACTTGACGTTGTTGTGTTATCGCTACCTGTTGTTGTGGTAGTGAATATGTCTTTGGCTGTTGTTGTGTTACTAGTTGTTGCTGCACATTTCCCGGTTGCAGTGCCTGCTGTTGTTGGATGTCCTGCTGTTCCCTTGTAGGCCCTTGTTGTCCCTGTTCTCCCCATGATGGTGTGCCGGGTCTCATTCTACATGTGCGTGACATGTGCCCTAGTAATCCACAAATCCAACATACCGGTGGTTCCCTGTTCTGCCATGGAAAGCTCCCTGAATTGTCCTGGTATACTGGTTGCCCGGTGGGGTAGAAATTTCTGAATCCTCCCCCTTGCTGTTGTGTGTTTATAGCCGTATCCCCTCCCCCTCATCATTCCTCCCCTTCCCCTGTTATAATTATAATATCCGGCTCCTGGCATTGAGTATCCTCCTCCCATGTTAGTCGTGTATGGTTGGGGTGGTGGCAGCTGTTGTGCCACAATCTGTGATGATTGCATTTGGGAGGGATCTTGTGCAGCCACTACTTGTGTGGGGTTTTGAGTCATTGTTGTAGGTGTAGTTATTAGTGCACCTTCCATCGTGTATTCAGTAAGTTTGTTCTGTACCAATTTAGCCTCTTCCGCTTTTCTATCCTCTTCCTTTTGTTTCATCTTTTCTTGCCATGTCCTACAATGATGTACTATCGTCAGTTGTATTTCTGGCCATGCTTTTGCTTCCATCCCCACTACCTTCTTCAGTTGTTTCTGAACTGCTTCTGGGAGCCCTTGTATTAGTATATGATAGAATATTGCTGGTGTTTTGTCCCATTGTTCTCTAGTTTCCATACGCCACTTCTCTTGAATTTCCTGGATATAATCAACAGGATCTTCGTTCTCACGCATCTTGCGTGATGTAATTGCTCCTATGTCTGATGTGTCTGGGTACTGTACCCTCAGCGCTTGCCATAATGCATGTCTGTAGTTTGCGAATGGTGCCCCATCGTGTGAAGTGTTTGTTATTGTGACCCCGGGGAAGCCTGCTCTCTTCCAGATGTCGTCTGCTGCATCCCCCAATATTGATATTAGAAGGCCCTTTACATCCCCCACTGCCAGTTTCTGTCCTGCGGTGTGTTTTTCCATTTCATATATCCATTTTCCCGCACCTCCACTTAATGATGGGAGCCTGCACTTTATATTTTCCTTGTCTGCATGCTTCCAAGGGACGTATTGTGGTCTAACCCCTCCCCTCTCCAGAAGTGGCATTAAGTTGTGTCCTGTTTGACCCCCTGGGTTCCCCAAGTCGAGTCCGTGTACCCCTCCTCTTCTTCCGTGTCGTCTACATCGTCAATTGTGTCCATATTTCCCCTGCTCGTAACTGTTTCTCCTCCATCTCTTCCCCTTCTTTTATCATTTCCTTTATTTGATGTGGGCGTGTGTATTCGTTCTTCCTGCCTTCGTCCAGGGAGATCTCTAAGCCTTCCTGCATAGGGTGTCAGTTCGTGAGGGGCGGGTGCGGGTGGGCATGTTGCACGGGATGAGTGTGGGGTGTTGGAGCATGTTGGACGGGATGATGAGGGTGTAGCTGCACGTGTCTGCCTTCCCGCCATTCCTCGCTCTTCCCCCTCACTTCCCTCCAGTTCTTCCTTTCTCCTGCAGGCCCATGGTGATTCTCTATTTGTCCGGGTGATGTATAATTTATCTAGGCTTTCCCTTTCACTATTTCTTCCTTCCTTCGCCATTCCTTCTTCTTCCTCACTACAAAAGTCATCCAGGAGTGACAACCCCCAATCTGTCTTTTTCCCCCTAATCGTTACTGTTTTTAAGTCTATTAGATCCGTTCCTCCCGTTTCTTCTTTACCAATTGCTCCCCTTTGTGCTGATGTTGTGGCTACTTCTGTGTTCCTGCGTACATACCTCCTTACTTCACTCTCCCCTCTCCTAACTTCTTTCCCCTTCTTTTTTCTCCGCTATTTCTCTACCAATTTCCTCTGTTCTTTATTAATTCCTCCATTACTTCACTACTCGTCTTTTCCAATATCCTTTCTTCTCTCTTCCTTTCCCATCTCGCTCTTTCCCGCTCTAATATACTCTCTATCATCCTCCCTTCTTCGTATTTCTTTGTTGTGTCTGATATTATTCTCTTCTTTTTCTTTTTCTTTCTCTTCTTCCTCTCTTTTTTTGTCACGCAGTGCTGCTTTGGATACCCTTTCTGCTACTGCCTTTACCCTTTCGGCTTCTCTATTTTGCTCCTCAGTTCGTTCCCTCATTTTTTCCAACTCATTCTTACTTTCTTTCCTTTCCCGTGCTCTCTCTCTTTCCTCTCTCTCAAGCTGCTTGATCAGTGCATTCTGCTCATCCCTTAATTCTGCTAATCGTTCCTCCAAAATCTCTTCCTTTTGTCGTAACCGCTCTTCCTCCTTTCTTTTCCCCTCTTCCCCTTTCATTTCACTCTTTCTGGTATTATCCTCGTCCATTTTCCTTACTACCTCCTTCTCTTCTCCTGTTAATGAACCTTGTAATTTTAATAATACCTGCGCAGCTACCCACTCATCATGTCCTATTGCCGCGATCTGTTCTTCGCCAGTCCTCCCCTCCCCTGCGGGCATCTTCGTACGAGCTGATCCCGTCGTACTAGTCTGCTCCCCTCCCGTGTGGCCACCTGTAGCTGTATATGGTGGCGGGCTGTATGCCGGGTTCGAGTACCCCTCAGCCGCCCTTAATTGTTCTCTTACTATTTCTCGTAGTTCTGTTAAAGGATATAACCCCCCCTTCCTCCTTTTTCACTACCTTTGCTAGGGGCATATCGTCGCTCTGTTCCTTTTTTGTTTCCTTTTCGTTTAGGTTGTTACTCTTTTCTCCTCCCTCTTGTCCGTTCCCTGTGTTTTGTGTGCCTTCACTCTCTTTTTCCCCATTCTCTCCTTGCTCCTTAATCTTCTTCGCTTCCGTTGTTTCCCCCATAGTGAACATTACGTTTGGTCTTGGTCGGGACCCTTGGAACATCCTCCATAAGTTAAACACCTCCACGTGGTGTGTCAACTTCTTCCCCTTGTATGTGTTATGCAGATGGGTTAATAGTGAATGTTGGGTATATGGATCGAAACTGCCATTAGGCGGCCATGGTGTCGTCATTTTGTTGTCCGTCCCCTGTGTCCATTCTATGCTGTATTTGATCAGTTTCTCCCTATGGGGTGACAGTGTTTTACATATATGCTGTAGCGGGGTAGTGAGGGTGCTCCCCCACCCTCCCGATCCTGTCCCGTATGACATAGTAGCACTTCACTTGTTATCCTACCCCTTTTTGGTAGAGGTTATCTTGCTAACAGTGTACGCTATACAGTCTTAGATCTTTACCTGGCCCCGTAATTTTGGGGACTTGCGATTGTCCGCTAAGGAAAAATAGTAAAATATAGCATTTGCATTTGTATATTCTTTTCTTTCTTCTCTTCCTTTACCGAACACCTTTACGGCCCCCTACGGCCGAGGCGCACGTAGCCCCCTGCGGCTGCGTGCCCTGTGTGACGTTCTTATACAGCCGTCCCACTTTGTTTTACCCCTCCTCCTCTTTCTTCACTTGTCATGGTCGGCGTTCTCTGTGCGCGGCCACGTCCCCCTTTTCACCTTGCCCCGATCTACTCATTACCGTTTATCTCCGTCTCCACTCCCTTACCATTATTCTCTTCCCCACCACTCTCCGAAAAAAATGCCTTGTGTTCGAGATATCCTATGAAAGCCCTACTGGTGACGTCACCGATCTCTTCCAAAACTACTGGTAAGTTCTTTACATGTTTTTAAAAGTTCGAAATACGCTTGCAATCTACCCCCGTTAACCCCACAGCTGTCCTCTTGTCACGCCTGGAACAAGGTAATCAACAATATAATCAGACTGCGCACGCTGCGTCGCCTCGCGTGCGATACGCCCCTCGACAAGAGGGCTTAACCAGCCAATTATCTTCCGTATTAGGCAACCAGCTAGCTACCACCTACAGGGAAATGTCATCTATCTATCGAGTTTTCTGCTCGATCAATAGGGATCCTCATCTACTCATTGATCAATAATCACCAAATCGTAGGAAACCACACACACACACACACACACTTACAGGTGGTCGCGACCTAGGCCAATCAGTGTCTACGAGCGGCCGCACGTGATGTTTTCGTGCTCCGCCCCCTCCTCTTCCGTAACGTAGCGGACTGCTCTCGCACTTGTCCAGCTACCATTCACTTCACCCTCAACACTAATTTATCAAACCTTCGCCGCGCACCTGTGTAACACCTCCCACCTCCCGTATTCTATTCCCTCCCCCTCCCTTACAATTTCACATTGCTTGTTGGGCGTGGCATACTCACCAAGTTCTCTTGATGCGGGGCCGCTCGACTGCGTGCACCCCTCAAAGCGGCTCGCCACCTCCCCTCGTCTGGACCACGTCTGGACACTCGCCAACTGCGGGCGGGATACTTCTCAACCGGCTCCCGAAGGCCAATATCCGGATTGCGCTGTCCGGTCTTCTCGCAGTTCCGCGATGGTCCTGTAGTCCTCAAAAAGGGGGCAGCGGCAGAGGGGGCCGCGCCGCCGGGCCTCCTCGCAACGAGAGCACTCAGAAAAATAAAATAAAAGCAGATCTTAAACAGATCTCAGAAGTGCCTCCAACTTGTCGGGGGGAAATTCTCCCGGGGTCTGCTGTGCCGTCCGCGGACCCCTGGGCAGGGAGGCCCCAACTCCTCCCGCGTGTCCCAAAAATGAGTATGAGGCACACGCAAGAAGCAAGGTGGTTCTGCTGTTTATTAAACAACGGCAGGGATGGGTCAAGGATCGTACGCTTCCGTCCTGACTCGAAATTCGTGGGGCTCGCAGGCCCTTTTTACCTCCGTATGATGCGCTACTTGCGTCACCTGGGAAAGTTAGCAAAAAACCTATTGTCACTCTGGATTGGTTCCTCGAGTGGTAGGGTTAGTATAGCATACGTATAGAGAACGCTGTTAGTGGTTAAGGGTCAGTCAGGTGGTATACTTGGGTTGTCCCTTCTATTAGATACATGAAAATTGTTACACGAAGACCCCTGATGATTGGCTAATGTTAATGGCGTCAGTGATGAGTGCCCCATGTTCTGATTGGTCCACTTGCGAGCCCCTCAGCCTGGGACCATCGTTGTTCCCAGCTCGCGGTGCACCTGTCATTTGCAACAATATGTAACTGTGTTTGTGCAGACAATGCGTGGATTTGTTCATATGCTTGAGAGCAGACTACTCCCACCGCCGCAGGTGTCCATTGAGTCGCTTCATTGTTGCTGCCTGTGTCTCAAAACGTGGGACCCAGGCGCCTCCTCCCTCCTGGGTCTGGCACCCTGTCAGGTTCGGCTTGGTCACGTGAGGAGAGACCGTGGTTGAGGCAGAATTCTGCACATTTAATGTTGCATTTTCCACTGTGTGTCTGGCTTAGTTTGCAGGTGTGACCTTGGCTTCGGCTTGTGGCATGCGAGTTTGCAACATTGTTCCCTTGGCTGTCCGTTCTCGCCGGGCTCATTCTGCAGGGTCAGCAATTGTACTCTTGCTCGTTCAATGTTCGTGGAGGCTCTTGCTTGCGGCCTACTTGGGCCTGGTGCATAGGTGGGGATGTTTGATGCACGGCGCTTTAAGTTACGGTATCATATTGCTTTATCCCCAGTATCATGTCTTTGTTATATTTCTCATTGCAATGCATGGGTTAGGAGAAGCGTCAGCAAGCATTTTAGATGAGTTTGTTGTGCGTCTTGCGTTTCTGCATTTTGAAAAACCTATGTGAAAAATAATAAAGATGCGCGTCAGTGGGTGTGTCCGTCACCTACGTCATAGGACTGAATATGTTCTTCGTGTGGATTGGTGTGGGAGTGTCCAGTGTGCATGTTTGCACGGGTGTTCTGACCGTTGGCTAGGTCGTCATGGCATCTCTAACGAAGTGTTTATTTAATGTTGAATGGTTCAGTCGAGTTCATCCATGCCGCAGGTGTCGGCTTGGGCAGGGCAGGCTGGTGGGCACATCCGTATGTTCCTGTATCAGGGTATTTGGTAGTCTGGTAGATAGGCAAACTCCTCTCGTGGCGGGTGTCTGGGCCGCAATCCTCTAGGCCAGGGGCGTGAGGGGATTGGTGGGACTCTTTTGTCCCATTCTCCGACTTCAGAAGGAAGAGGGGACCTCCAGATGAGGATCGTTCTGAAGCCCTGCTGTAATGCCAGGGTGAAGGAAGAGGACCCCCAGGTGAAGGAAGAGGACCCCCACATGAGGATCATTCTGAAGCCCTGCTGTAAGGCCAGGGAGAAGGAAGAGGAATCCCAGAGTGCAGTAGAAAGTCCCAGAGCTGTTGCAGTGCTCTCCAGAGACCCTTGCCCTGAAGGCTTCCACACCTGTAAAGAAGGCACCAGCAGACCTCTAGGATGATAGATTCTGTGGCAACTCTGTCACGTTTCTGCGCCAGGAGTGTTGGTCTGTGTCCAGTTCTCAGACTACGGGCGATGCTCATTCTTTCTAGACTGTGATCTGTAGATGCCTGGTGGCACGCTCGCACACCTCACCCCTCCCTCCCTCTCCCCCCTCTCCCCCCCCACTTCCATTTTGGGTACCTGGGAATAGTCCACATTTCTGGATGCTGGAAAGGAGTTGCATGTAAGTAGCTTTGGAATTCACACCTGTTGCTTCATGATGCTGCATTGCTGATGCTTTGTCATTGTGCCAAGGTAGCAGCACTGGTGTGTGGAGTGCCATGTTATTGGGTTTTACACAGCACCTCTTCTGAGCAGGAAGAACAGTGTAGATGGTTTGCTGTTGTGTTGATGTGTGCAGTTCGCAAGCACCCAGGCTGTGTGTGCTGGGGGGGTGGGGGGGTGGGTGTGGGGTTTAAGTGCATCCAGAAGGAAGGAAGGGAGGTCCAGGTGTCAGTATCCTGCTTTGTAGTGCCCCCTTAAGATCTACCCTGACAGTGAAGTTGGTTGAGGTTGCTGGAGGGTGGTGTGGGAGAGCTGCAGAGGTGGGACAGTGTAAGTGTGTGCAGAGAGCGGTACTAGCTAGCGGCACCCGCAGTGTGTACATGAGATCTTTATAGTATATGGTGGGGAGCAGGCTAGTGAGGGGTGCAGACAATGAAGATGCCACGTAAACCCACACGCCTGCCTCCTCCACACACTCCTGCCACTGGCCATCACATCTCTTCTGTGTCTGCCTGGGTCTTGCTGCTGTTACTCGGCTCCTAAGGTAATTACCCACTTTGTGTCATTTCAGCTGTTGATTCCTCTGCCGCTGCTGTTGCTTTTGCTGTGGACCATAAAAGAAATGTATGTCCTCCGAACAGGCATGAACCCTGGCTTTCCCCCACGCGGAAGATGACCTGCTGCCGGGGCAAAGTAACAGACCTGTGGAACCTCCTGCCCCAAAGCCTGGTTTGAAGCCATTGGGTTTTTTCCTTCAACAGTAGACAGTAGAAGTGGCGCAGTGTTTTCGTTTTAGAAAACCTCCCGTTCTGAGCTTGAAGGGAAGATGGGAATATCTGGACACTATCCCTTGAGTATTTATTACTGGATAAGGCTGCACAAAGTAAACAGGTTTTTATCCAAAATGTACAAGAAGTCAGAGCTGACATGGTGCATGAGACCAGTGCCTTCACGTATTGGATGTCAAACTCCCTTTGAGGAAAAAATACAATCTCCCTCAAAACTATATAAGGAAGTTTCCATGTCCATCTTTTGGAAAATGTCTAAGCGCCTCAGGTAGAACCTGGGGCCCTGAGAACATGTAATCTGCGGAGGGGGGGCTGCTACAACTGAGACATTTGTTTTTAGTGTGTGAAGACACATTAAATTTTAGGATGAAACCTCTTTATAGCTGGTTTCAGTTATCAAGTCTGGTGCCTGATTTTTACAAGGGGATTAAATCCCACTGATTGCCGCTATTCTGGACTGTATTCATGGAGTTCTTACTGAATCATGGATTTATATGATCCGGCAAGTTTTATGTAGTATATTTCTCTTTTACACTGTTTAACAGAAGGTTTTGATGAACTAAAACACATTTAAAAAATCATTATTTATTAAATGCATATTTTAGTTTTGTTTCTACAGGCAGCATTGTTTTTATTTGTATCATGAGAGTTGTACTAAGTGCCAAATAAATTAATCCATTCTAAACCTTTTGTGTTTCTGTGTGTGTTGCTAGGGAGACGCTGTGGATCCCTGCCATCTTGACCCCACCAGTAGTGTTTAAACTGAACTGCCCTTACATTGTGTGCCACAGAACTGGCCCGCCCAAGACTGGCCATTGGGGAGCATTGTCTGATAGTTTTGCTGTTTTTTAATTGTGTGTGTGTGTGTGTGTAGTATACATGATACCTTACACAAAAATCGAAAATGTGAAATATTAAGTTAAATCATTCAAATGCACATTTTAGTACATCACGTTGTCAAATATTTCATTAATTTTTACAATGGCACACTTTAAAATGCTAAAACCTAATAAAAACTCATTATTTCGTTTTAAAAAATATTTACAACATGCAACCTCCGACTGTCTCAATTTGCTACATTGTGTCAGATTCTGAAGTAATTGTTCGCCAAGATCAACAACGCGTTGTAATTCTTTGAAGATTTTGATCAAATCCCTTACCAACGCCAATGTAAAGGCAACATGAGTGCCAGTCATTGATCTCTTCCGCAGCCCGTCGATATCGAATGTACACATGGCCCCAGTAATCTTAACCTTGAAGCAGTTTCTGGACATTCAATGACGTGATAAACTGTCTCTTGGAAAATCCATTTGACAAAGTCTGCACTTTCGAAGTTCTTTAAGGACTCCCCTATGTGGAGCGGATGACGAGTGTGGAGCGGATGAAGTGAGTACATGCGATGGATGGAATGCATGGAAGAAATAGAGGGCCTGGAATGGACATTGTGCAAGAATGGCTGGAGCGCATGGAACGGTTGGAGCGCATGGAACGGTTGGAGCGCATGGAACGGGTTGGAGTGCATGGAATACATGGAGCATGAAGGCGCTCGATCTCGCACCTACTGAAAACTATCATTTCACATCACCACGCTTACTCTCTTCTATACACATACCCGCCAGCATAGGCGTTCTCCTCAGGCCTAACGCAGCCAGAATCGGTCTGGGTAACACCATGCCAGAACAAACACCTACTCCTGATCTCCCAACCACCACATCTACCGCTAAGAAGCAGCTATCATACGAGTGCCTCACCTGCTGCTCACCTATCTGGTGCACACACGCACCTTATGACTCTCTCTCTACTTACTTGAACTACGGTTCCCGAGGGCGTTCAACCTACCAGCGCCTTGAGATCATACCAATGGTACATAAGGCGCTATATAAATGCAAAGTAACATAACATACCCAGTCTCGGACCCGTGGCCTCCAATGTTTGGAGATAATCACGATACTGCTGCGAGGGGAAACTTACGAAGGTAATGGTCTGTCTTTCGTTGGTGTTTTGAGAGAAAAAACGTTTCTTTTAGTTTTAACCTCTCAAGATCATCTGTCAATGATCCTGTCCGAGCGTTTAATTTTATTTTTCATAACCCACTACTGAGTCTGTACATTCTATATCCGCCATTGTCATAAAGCTGACACACCGTTTTTTAAACTTGCAGAGAAAAGGATTGTAACCTCTAATTGGCACTTCTCCCAAGTACGAGCCCAAACTGGGTTTGACCATCTTCGCAACCTTCGTATACAATAAAATACTTTCCTTCCTGTATTGTAACCCTAGGTGAAGTCGAATTACACTTATGGCAAACCCAAAACCTGCTTCAAGATCTTGCCCTCAATCGACTTCATTAGATATGCATGATCTAACTTCTTCCATTTTTATTTATTTGTCTCCACTTTTATTTGTAGAAATGACAAAGCCCAAATACACGATTCATCCTGTGCCACTTTTGCCTTCTTTCCCACACATAACTTTCCCTCTTTCTGCTTCCAGTCATGGTCATGAGGTGCGATTTAACAGGGTTGATTGCCAATTTATTATCGCGTAGATAATACGCGGCGCCATTCAAGGTTCGCTGCAACCCCGATGGTGTGTAGTCAAACGAAGTGAGAAATGGGTATAAGCGATGAAGTTTGTTCTCAATTATGCACATTTTGGAGGTACTGCACCCCAGCCCCTGCTTACATCCCATAGATCTGCCATATATAAATTACAGCGGGTCGGGGCAAGTAAACCGCCCTGCCGAACCCCTTTTCCATTGGTATGCAGCGTGATAGATCAGCATCAGTATTTAGCCTGACCCTGCCTGGCTACACTGTTGCAGTGGAATAGCTGTTGCATTCGTAAGAGACCTTGATCTATACCCCGCCCTATCAACTAACTCCACAACACTGCTATATCACATTATCAAAAGGGGAGTATCCACTGTACAGCTCCTGTGATGGGGCAACCTATTCCCCCAAAAAGCCTGCAATGTTAGAGGCTGAGGGCACAAGGTGCCATTTAACAGTTGTGCCTTCCCTTCGCTGTTCTGCAAGGGTCCAAAGAATAACACATTGTTGGGGGGCCATGAGTCACCACTGTCTTTTCAAATGCCAACAACGGGTGAAATCACACACCTTGAACGGCCCCATATTGGTGTCATGTCCAGTCTCCGGACCTGGGATACTCGCTGACGTCACCCCTCCCCGTCTATTCTCTTGTTACCCAGTGGCTGCTGCGTAACTGATGAGGGTGGCTGAATGTTTAAATATTGAACATTTGGGTCATTGGCTTCCCAAACGGAGTCCATTTTCATCAAATCACTGTCACGTAGGTGACTGGGATCACCAGACCAAAGATAAGGTTTAGCTAATGTGTTCCTAGGGATCTAATTTGTCCCAAAGGTTAAGGATGGTAGCAACAACTCTCCACATACAGGATGAGCCCAAAGTCATGTTCCAAGAGTTGAAGATACAGTCTGTCCTTTGGCGATGGAACCCTTTCTGGAGGTGCCAATGAGCGTCTGCCCTTTTGGTCTTTCCTTGGGAGGCTCATGGTATTCTGGATTCCAGTTCTGGTCTTCTCCTTTAACTGGTCATTCTGTTTTTGAGTCTCTTATAGACGTTTGAGAGGGAGGAGTAGCTTCTGGTTGGGCAGGTGCTGGGTGGGGTGACCTCTACCCCCAACTCCATCCTCCTGATTTTTTACAGATGCTGTCAAGTGTACCCTTTCAGGCCCCCGTTTTAATATTTAGGCTTCCCTCACCTACATCTGCCATACATGTCCCTGCAAGTTGTAATGCCACCATCTCTTTGCTCCCACCGCTAATATCTGCCTATGGCAAAACCTTTTCAAATGTGTACTCAATCTCTTATCTGCAACTGATGGGCTCTGACCCTCTTCTCGCACCCCATCGTGATATTTTCCCTAACTGCCTCCCCTCAAAATATTCCTCAATCTCTTCACTTGGATGTTTACAACGCACTCTCTAATCTCTTCAACTTCCTGTCTCCCAATGCTGCTTCCAGATCTATGCCCACCTCCTTAGGATGTGCACTCATCACCTCTTTAACTTCACTGTCTGTCCCCTCCCCCCCCACTTCCCTCCTCTCCCCAAAAAGACTCTTTCAGCGGGCCCTCGCCTGCCTCTTTAATCATAAACACCTTCTCCAATTCTCCAACTTGCCCACACCCTCCAACAGCCTCCTGACCATCTACGTGACTCTGATGGCCTCTTCTGACAAGGTCACTGCTACCTTTAAACTCTCCAACCACACACTAATCGCGTCCTTAACTTTGCCCTGACAGTCTCCTGATCTTGCGCCCCACTATCCTCTGTGATGCCAACCAGCTCCTTAAACTCGCCAACCCTCTCCAGGGAAGTGCCCCCTTTAGCCTCCAAACTCCTACTTGCTCTCAACACAGCTCCATCACAGTTGCCAGCTGCAAACGACAACCTCCTCCCAAACACCCACACCAAGTGGCTGAGCGCTTGTAGCTTTTATAAGGCGTTGGACCTGACTTGCTGCCTCTTTCAAAGAAGGGAACTTGGTTGTGCAGTCTTGCTATCAGGAACTTTGGTGTTGTAGTTCTCTGGGGCGGCCTGGCTGGGTTCTCTAAACTGCTACTTGGGGTAACTGGTAAAGGAGTTGGCTGGTATGGCCTTCT
Organism: Ambystoma mexicanum; assembly: GCF_040938575.1. Taxonomy (NCBI): domain Eukaryota; kingdom Metazoa; phylum Chordata; class Amphibia; order Caudata; family Ambystomatidae; genus Ambystoma; species Ambystoma mexicanum. The sequence goes on along the minus strand of NC_090938.1, from coordinate 833,754,469 downwards.
CCTGACGGTGGCTTCCGTTTAGGAAGTGGGAGTTGGGGGCTCTCTTTTGTAGGTTTATGAGCACTTTCTGCAATGGCGTGAGGGAAGCCGAATGTGCAGCCTCTCTAGCGCTATGGGGCCACTGCTCAAGTCCCCTAGGGGACCCTACCTCTTCGATTGGTTCTACTTTGGTACCACAGAGGGATAGCTCCATGGCTGATGAGGGAATACCTTCTCTTCAGGAAAGTCTCCTGCTTTGGTGCCCTATGACTATCCCATTCTCTGATCACCTGGCAGGGACTTCATCACAGCTGGAATGAGTAGGATGTCACGTAGGTGAGGGAGCGTGGGGGGGGGGGGAGTGGGATCCCGCCGCCAGAGCGGTGAGATCCAGTTCCACCAGTGCACAGACAAGCACCTCTTGAGTGGATGAAGGGCTCAGAGGTGCGCCACAGGGGAGCTACTGATGCTGGGACTCAGTGCCCATAGAGTAGATTATTCACTGACCAGCACCCGTGACCATGCCCCGCAGGCAGCCCACACCACAGTGGAGCCCCCAGCGCCCATGACCATACCCCACAGGCAGCCCATACAACAGGGGAGCCCCCAACACCCGTGACCATGCCCCACAGGCAGCCCACACCACAGGGGACCCCCCCAGCACCCGTCACCATGACTCGCAGGCAGCCCACACCACAGGTACCCCCAGCACCCATGACCATGCCCCGCAGGCAACTGTCACTAGGATCAGATATATCATCTTCTTCTAATGAAGACTGTCTCCCCTTCCTCCTCACCTGTAGGTTTCCACTTACGGTTCGGCTTCTTCCTCCCTCTCGGGACAGGTGGTTTCTCCTTTTTTTATGGAGATGGGGACTGCCACGGAAGGAAGCCACAGTGGCCACTAGTCAGTGGGACTGTGGCCTATCCTCCGTGACCGCCTGGAGAGAGGGGAAAAAGCCTTAGGCACAAAAAACCCCAACGAACGGTAGAACCGTTTAGTGGCTGAAGAATTCTCCGAATGAAGCTGGTAAACTCTTCAGAAAGGATGAGTGGTCACAAGTAAGTATCTGCAAGGTATGATTAGGCAATGAGGGAGTAACAAAGAATTGGCAATGGCGCCTGAACAACAACGGAGAGGAATGGAAACAGAAAGGAAACGTAACGAAAGAAACAAAGGCAGGATAACTGGCAACAGAGAAAGCGTAGAGAAAGAAAATAGAGAGGCAAACTCTGGCAGGCGAGAGGAAGACAAAAGAGGGAGGAGCTGAAGACGGGAGGTGCGTTCCAAGCAAAAGTCCGGAACAACAACAAGGAAGGAAAGAGACACAAGGACGTAGCAGAGAAACAAGAGTGAAGGAAACAAGAGTGAAAGCGAGCGGATCACCGCTAAGGAGAAATAATTGGGAGCGAAACAACACAGGAGAAATCCAAGCAGTTGCAACGCGTCCGCCGTCAGGAAGGAACTGATGAAATACTTCCGGCAGTGGTCGTGTAGCAGAAAACAACTAGACCAGCAAAATGTAGTGGGGAACTTCAATGGAGGCACCTCTTCCATCTGTCCCAGACTTGCCACCTACCTAAGGGCATGACAGTATGCCCCTCCTGAGGCTCACCAACCCCACCGGCTTGCCTGGATGACATCGGTGAAATTTCTGCACCAAGAGAGGGGCGTGTATATTAGATTTAGGCTCAAATGAGTTCTCCGACCAAGGGTAACCTTTCCAATTAACTAGATACTCCAACCTCCCCTGATGGTACCTGGATTCACATATTTGGCCCACCTCATACTCTCCTAAAGGGTCCGAAGGTACCTTTACCTTCTTAGAGGTGCGCCCCCACATATCGGGCTGGAAAGTTCGTAGCTGAGAGGAGTGAAACACAGGATGAACAAGCCACAGGCAATTTGAAAGCTTAAGTCGGAAAGCTACAGGATTTATCTTGTGTGTTATTTCATAGGGCCCTATGTATCTAGGGGACAGCTTAGATGGGTGTATCCATCTGGGCAAATATTTGGTGGAGAGCATCACTTTGGAACCAGCTTCCTAATCGGGTACTGGCCTGCGGCGTTTGTCGGCCTGGAATTTATTACGATCACAGGGCTCTTGGAGACTTATCTTGGACTTACCATGAGCTTCCTGAATGAGAGCCAGGGAGGATTCGACAGATGGGACCTCAGAAGCTTACTTGGTGAGAGGTAAGAGAGCGTGGGTGGTAACCATATGTGCAGAAGAATGGACTGATCCCCAGTGCTGTGTGAATAGTTATTATAAGAAAATTCTGCAGTAGGTAAAAGCGCCACCCAGTTGTCTTGTTGGTTTATAAAACAACGGAGGTATTGTTCTAGAGTGCCATTGAGGTGCTCCGTCTGCCCATTGGTCTGGGTATGGAAGCCCGGTGACAGAGCCCTCTCGATACCCAGCTTTCCACAGAAAGCCTTCCAGAAACGAGAAGTGTATTGGCTCCCACGGTCTGAGATTATTTTTGTAGGGATACCGTGGAGACGAAACACCTCTTTGAAAAAGACTTCTGCCATTTCAGCTGCGGTGGGAACCCCGGGTGAAGGGGAAAAGTGAGCCAATTTAGACGCTGCACTTGACGTTGTTGTGTTATTGCTACCTGTTGTTGTGGTAGTGAATATGTCTTTGGCTGTTGTTGTGTTACTAGTTGTTGCTGCACATTTCCCGGTTGCAGTGCCTGCTGTTGTTGGATGTCCTGCTGTTCCCTTGTAGGCCCTTGTTGTCCCTGTTCTCCCCATGATGGTGTGCCGGTTCTCATTCTACATGTGCGTGACATGTGCCCTAGTAATCCACAAATCCAACATACCGGTGGTTCCCTGTTCTGCCATGGAAAGCTCCCTGAATTGTCCTGGTATACTGGTTGCCCGGTGGGGTAGAAATTTCTGAATCCTCCCCCTTGCTGTTGTGTGTTTATAGCCGTATCCCCTCCCCCTCATCATTCCTCCCCTTCCCCTGTTATAATTATAATATCCGGCTCCTGCCATTGAGTATCCTCCTCCCATGTTAGTCGTGTATGGTTGGGGTGGTGGCAGCTGTTGTGCCACAATCTGTGATGATTGCATTTGGGAGGGATCTTGTGCAGCCACTACTTGTGTGGGGTTTTGAGTCATTGTTGTAGGTGTAGTTATTTAGTAAGTTTGTTCTGTACCAATTTAGCCTCTTCCGCTTTTCTATCCTCTTCCTTTTGTTTCATCTTTTCTTGCCATGTCCTACAATGATGTACTATCGTCAGTTGTATTTCTGGCCATGCTTTTGCTTCCATCCCCACTACCTTCTTCAGTTGTTTCTGAACTGCTTCTGGGAGACCTTGTATTAGTATATGATAGAATATTGCTGGTGTTTTGTCCCATTGTTCTCTAGTTTCCATACGCCACTTCTCTTGAATTTCCTGGATATAATCAACAGGATCTTCGTTCTCACGCATCTTGCGTGATGTAATTGCTCCTATGTCTGATGTGTCTGGGTACTGTACCCTCAGCGCTTGCCATAATGCATGTCTGTAGTTTGCGAATGGTGCCCCATCGTGTGAAGTGTTTGTTATTGTGACCCCGGGGAAGCCTGCTCTCTTCCAGATGTCGTCTGCTGCATCCCCCAATATTGATATTAGAAGGCCCTTTACATCCCCCACTGCCAGTTTCTGTCCTGCGGTGTTTTTCCATTTCATATATCCATTTTCCCGCACCTCCACTTAATGATGGGAGCCTGCACTTTATATTTTCCTTGTCTGCATGCTTCCAAGGGACGTATTGTGGTCTAACCCCCCCCCCCCCTCTCCAGAAGTGGCATTAAGTTGTGTCCTGTTTGACCCCCTGGGTTCCCCAAAGTCGAGTCCGTGTACCCCTCCTCTTCTTCCGTGTCGTCTACATCGTCAATTGTGTCCATATTTCCCCTGCTCGTAACTGTTTCTCCTCCATCTCTTCCCCTTCTTTTATCATTTCCTTTATTTGATGTGGGCGTGTGTATTCGTTCTTCCTGCCTTCGTCCAGGGAGATCTCTAAGCCTTCCTGCATAGGGTGTCAGTTCGTGAGGGGCGGGTGCGGGTGGGCATGTTGCACGGGATGAGTGTGGGGTGTTGGAGCATGTTGGACGGGATGATGAGGGTGTAGCTGCACGTGTCTGCCTTCCCGCCATTCCTCGCTCTTCCCCCTCACTTCCCTCCAGTTCTTCCTTTCTCCTGCAGGCCCATGGTGATTCTCTATTTGTCCGGGTGATGTATAATTTATCTAGGCTTTCCCTTTCACTATTTCTTCCTTCCTTCGCCATTCCTTCTTCTTCCTCACTACAAAAGTCATCCAGGAGTGACAACCCCCAATCTGTCTTTTTCCCCCTAATCGTTACTGTTTTTAAGTCTATTAGATCCGTTCCTCCCGTTTCTTCTTTACCAATTGCTCCCCTTTGTGCTGATGTTGTGGCTACTTCTGTGTTCCTGCGTACATACCTCCTTACTTCACTCTCCCCTCTCCTAACTTCTTTCCCCTTCTTTTTTCTCCGCTATTTCTCTACCAATTTCCTCTGTTCTTTATTAATTCCTCCATTACTTCACTACTCGTCTTTTCCAATATCCTTTCTTCTCTCTTCCTTTCCCATCTCGCTCTTTCCCGCTCTAATATACTCTCTATCATCCTCCCTTCTTAGTATTTCTTTGTTGTGTCTGATATTATTCTCTTCTTCCATATTTCCATTTCTTTTTCTTTCTCTTCTTACTCTCTTTTTTTGTCACGCAGTGCTGCTCTGGATACCCTTTCTGCTACTGCCTTTACCCTTTCGGCTTCTCTATTTTGCTCCTCAGTTCGTTCCCTCATTTTTTCCAACTCATTCTTACTTTCTTTCCTTTCCCGTGCTCTCTCTCTTTCCTCTCTCTCAAGCTGCTTGATCAGTGCATTCTGCTCATCCCTTAATTCTGCTAATCGTTCCTCCAAAATCTCTTCCTTTTGTCGTAACAGCTCTTCCTCCTTTCTTTTCCCCTCTTCCCCTTTCATTTCACTCTTTCTGGTATTATCCTCGTCCATTTTCCTTACTACCTCCTTCTCTTCTCCTGTTAATGAACCTTGTAATTTTAATAATACCTGCGCAGCTACCCACTCATCATGTCCTATTGCCGCGATCTGTTCTTCGCCAGTCCTCCCCTCCCCTGCGGGCATCTTCGTACGAGCTGATCCCGTCGTACTAGTCTGCTCCCCTCCCGTGTGGCCACCTGTAGCTGTATATGGTGGCGGGCTGTATGCCGGGTTCGAGTACCCCTCAGCCGCCCTTAATTGTTCTCTTACTATTTCTCGTAGTTCTGTTAAAGGATATAACCCCCCCTTCCTCCTTTTTCACTACCTTTGCTAGGGGCATATCGTCGCTCTGTTCCTTTTTTGTTTCCTTTTCGTTTAGGTTGTTACTCTTTTCTCCTCCCTCTTGTCCGTTCCCTGTGTTTTGTGTGCCTTCACTCTCTTTTTCCCCATTCTCTCCTTGCTCCTTAATCTTCTTCGCTTCCGTTGTTTCCCCCATAGTGAACATTACGTTTGGTCTTGGTCGGGACCCTTGGAACATCCTCCATAAGTTAAACACCTCCACGTGGTGTGTCAACTTCTTCCCCTTGTATGTGTTATGCAGATGGGTTAATAGTGAATGTTGGGTATATGGATCGAAACTGCCATTAGGCGGCCATGGTGTCGTCATTTTGTTGTCCGTCCCCTGTGTCCATTCTATGCTGTATTTGATCAGTTTCTCCCTATGGGGTGACAGTGTTTTACATATATGCTGTAGCGGGGTAGTGAGGGTGCTCCCCCACCCTCCCGATCCTGTCCCGTATGACATAGTAGCACTTCACTTGTTATCCTACCCCTTTTTGGTAGAGGTTATCTTGCTAACAGTGTACGCTATACAGTCTTAGATCTTTACCTGGCCCCGTAATTTTGGGGACTTGCGATTGTCCGCTAAGGAAAAATAGTAAAATATAGCATTTGCATTTGTATATTCTTTTCTTTCTTCTCTTCCTTTACCGAACACCTTTACGGCCCCCTACGGCCGAGGCGCACGTAGCCCCCTGCGGCTGCGTGCCCTGTGTGACGTTCTTATACAGCCGTCCCACTTTGTTTTACCCCTCCTCCTCTTTCTTCACTTGTCATGGTCGGCGTTCTCCGTGCGCGGCCACGTCCCCCTTTTCACCTTGCCCCGATCTACTCATTACCGTTTATCTCCGTCTCCACTCCCTTACCATTATTCTCTTCCCCACAACTCTCCGAAAAAAATGCCTTGTGTTCGAGATATCCTATGAAAGCCCTACTGGTGACGTCACCGATCTCTTCCAAAACTACTGGTAAGTTCTTTACATGTTTTTAAAAGTTCGAAATACGCTTGCAATCTACCCCCGTTAACCCCACAGCTGTCCTCTTGTCACGCCTGGAACAAGGTAATCAACAATATAATCAGACTGCGCACGCTGCGTCGCCTCGCGTGTGATACGCCCCTCGACAAGAGGGCTTAACCAGCCAATTATCTTCCGTATTAGGCAACCAGCTAGCTACCACCTACAGGGAAATGTCATCTATCTATCGAGTTTTCTGCTCGATCAATAGGGATCCTCATCTACTCATTGACCAATAATCACCAAATCTTAGGAAACCGCACACACACACTTACAGGTGGTCGCGACCTAGGCCAATCAGTGTCTACGAGCGGCCGCACGTGATGTTTTCGTGCTCCGCCCCCTCCTCTTCCGTAACGTAGCGGACTGCTCTCGCACTTGTCCAGCTACCATTCACTTCACCCTCAACACTAATTTATCAAACCTTCGCCGCGCACCTGTGTAACACCTCCCACCTCCCGTATTCTATTCCCTCCCCCTCCCTCACAATTTCACATTGCTTGTTGGGCGTGGCATACTCACCAAGTTCTCTTGATGCGGGGCCGCTCGACTGCGTGCACCCCTCAAAGCGGCTCGCCACCTCCCCTCGTCTGGACCACGTCTGGACACTCGCCAACTGCGGGCGGGATACTTCTCAACCGGCTCCCGAAGGCCAATATCCGGATTGCGCTGTCTGGTCTTCTCGCAGTTCCGCGATGGTCCTGTAGTCCTCAAAAAGGGGGCAGCGGCAGAGGGGGCCGGGCCTCCTCGCAACGAGAGCACTCAGAAAAATAAAATAAAAGCAGATCTTAAACAGATCTCAGAAGTGCCTCCAACTTGTCGGGGGGAAATTCTCCCGGGGTCTGCTGTGCCGTCCGCGGACCCCTGGGCTGGGAGGCCCCAACTCCTCCCGCGTGTCCCAAAAATGAGTATGAGGCACACGCAAGAAGCAAAGTGGTTCTGCTGTTTATTAAACAACGGCAGGGATGGGTCAAGGATCGTACGCGTCCGTCCTGACTCGAAATTCGTGGGGCTCGCAGGCCCTTTTTACCTCCGTATGATGCGCTACTTGCGTCACCTGGGAAAGTTAGCAAAAAACCTATCGTCACTCTGGATTGGTTCCTCGAGTGGTAGGGTTAGTATAGCATACGTATAGAGAACGCTGTTAGTGGTTAAGGGTCAGTCAGGTGGTATACTTGGGTTGTCCCTTCTATTAGATACATGAAAATTGTTACACGAAGACCCCTGATGATTGGCTAATGTTAATGGCGTCAGTGATGAGTGCCCCATGTTCTGATTGGTCCACTTGCGAGCCCCTCAGCCTGGAACCATCGTTGTTCCCAGCTCGCGGTGCACCTGTCATTTGCAAATATGTAACTGTGTTTGTGCAGACAATGCGTGGATTTGTTCATATGCTTGAGAGCAGACTACTCCCACCGCCGCAGGTGTCCATTGAGTCGCTTCATTGTTGCTGCCTGTGTCTCAAAACGTGGGACCCAGGCGCCTCCTCCCTCCTGGGTCTGGCACCCTGTCAGGTTCGGCTTGGTCACGTGAGGAGAGACCGTGGTTGAGGCAGAATTCTGCACATTTAATGTTGCATTTTCCACTGTGTGTCTGGCTTAGTTTGCAGGTGTGACCTTGGCTTCGGCTTGTGGCATGCGAGTTTGCAACATTGTTCCCTTGGCTGTCCGTTCTCGCCGGGCTCATTCTGCAGGGTCAGCAATTGTACTCTTGCTCGTTCAATGTTCGTGGAGGCTCTTGCTTGCGGCCTACTTGGGCCTGGTGCATAGGTGGGGATGTTTGATGCACGGCGCTTTAAGTTACGGTATCATATTGCTTTATCCCCAGTATCATGTCTTTGTTATATTTCTCATTGCAATGCATGGGTTAGGAGAAGCGTCAGCAAGCATTTTAGATGAGTTTGTTGTGCGTCTTGCGTTTCTGCATTTTGAAAAACCTATGTGAAAAATAATAAAGATGCGCGTCAGCGGGTGTGTCCGTCACCTACGTCATAGGACTGAATATGTTCTTCGTGTGGATTGGTGTGGGAGTGTGCATGTTTGCACGGGTGTTCTGACCGTTGGCTAGGTCGTCATGGCATCTCTAACGAAGTGTTTATTTAATGTTGAATGGTTCAGTCGAGTTCATCCATGCCGCAGGTGTCGGCTTGGGCAGGGCAGGCTGGTGGGCACATCCGTATGTTCCTGTATCAGGGTATTTGGTAGTCTGGTAGATAGGCAAACTCCTCTCGTGGCGGGTGTCTGGGCCGCAATCCTCTAGGCCAGGGGCGTGAGGGGATTGGTGGGACTCTTTTGTCCCATTCTCCGACTTCAGAAGGAAGAGGGGACCTCCAGATGAGGAACATTCTGAAGCCCTGCTGTAATGCCAGGGTGAAGGAAGAGGACCCCCAGGTGAAGGAAGAGGACCCCCACATGAGGATCATTCTGAAGCCCTGCTGTAAGGCCAGGGAGAAGGAAGAGGAATCCCAGAGTGCAGTAGAAAGTCCCAGAGCTGTTGCAGTGCTCTCCAGAGACCCTTGCCCTGAAGGCTTCCACACCTGTAAAGAAGGCACCAGCAGACCTCTAGGATGATAGATTCTGTGGCAACTCTGTCACGTTTCTGCGCCAGGAGTGTTGGTCTGTGTCCAGTTCTCAGACTACGGTCGATGCTCATTCTTTCTAGACTGTGATCTGTAGATGCCTGGTGGCACGCTCGCACACCTCACCCCTCCCTCCCTCTCCCCTCCCCCCTCTCCCCCCCACTTCCATTTTGGGTACCTGGGAATAGTCCACATTTCTGGATGCTGGAAAGGAGTTGCAGGTAAGTAGCTTTGGAATTCACACCTGTTGCTTCATGATGCTGCATTGCTGATGCTTTGTCATTGTGCCAAGGTAGCAGCACTGGTGTGTGGAGTGCCATGTTATTGGGTTTTACACAGCACCTCTTCTGAGCAGGAAGAACAGTGTAGGTGGTTTGCTGTTGTGTTGATGTGTGCAGTTCGCAAGCACCCAGGCTGTGTGTGCTGGGGGGGTGGGGGGGGGGGTGGGTGTGGGGTTTAAGTGCATCCAGAAGGAAGGAAGGGAGGTCCAGGTGTCAGTATCCTGCTTTGTAGTGGCCCCTTAAGATCTACCCTGACAGTGAAGTTGGTTGAGGTTGCTGGAGGGTGGTGTGGGAGAGCTGCAGAGGTGGGACAGTGTAAGTGTGTGCAGAGAGCGGTACTAGCTAGCGGCACCCGCAGTGTGTACATGAGATCTTTATAGTATATGGTGGGGAGCAGGCTAGTGAGGGGTGCAGACAATGAAGATGCCACGTAAACCCACACGCCTGCCTCCTCCACACACTCCTGCCACTGGCCATCACATCTCTTCTGTGTCTGCCTGGGTCTTGCTGCTGTTACTCGGCTCCTAAGGTAATTACCCACTTTGTGTCATTTCAGCTGTTGATTCCTCTGCCGCTGCTGTTGCTTTTGCTGTGGACCATAAAAGAAATGTATGTCCTCCGAACAGGCATGAACCCTGGCTTTCCCCCACGCGGAAGATGACCTGCTGCCGGGGCAAAGTAACAGACCTGTGGAACCTCCTGCCCCAAAGCCTGGTTTGAAGCCATTGGGTTTTTTCCTTCAACAGTAGACAGTAGAAGTGGCGCAGTGTTTTCGTTTTAGAAAACCTCCCGTTCTGAGCTTGAAGGGAAGATGGGAATATCTGGACACTATCCCTTGAGTATTTATTACTGGATAAGGCTGCACAAAGTAAACAGGTTTTTATCCAAAATGTACAAGAAGTCAGAGCTGACATGGTGCATGAGACCAGTGCCTTCACGTATTGGATGTCAAACTCCCTTCGAGGAAAAAATACAATCTCCCTCAAAACTATATAAGGAAGTTTCCATGTCCATCTTTTGGAAAATGTCTAAGCGCCTCAGGTAGAACCTGGGGCCCTGAGAACATGTAATCTGCGGAGGGGGGGCTGCTACAACTGAGAAATTTGTTTTTAGTGTGTGAAGACACATTAAATTTTAGGATGAAACCTCTTTATAGCTGGTTTCAGTTATCAAGTCTGGTGCCTGATTTTTACAAGGGGATTAAATCCCACTGATTGCCGCTATTCTGGACTGTATTCATGGAGTTCTTACTGAATCATGGATTTATATGATCCGGCAAGTTTTATGTAGTATATTTCTCTTTTACACTGTTTAACAGAAGGTTTTGATGAACTAAAACACATTTAAAAAATCATTATTTATTAAATGCATATTTTAGTTTTGTTTCTACAGACAGCATTGTTTTTATTTGTATCATGAGAGTTGTACTAAGTGCCAAATAAATTAATCCATTCTAAACCTTTTGTGTTTCTGTGTGTGTTGCTAGGGAGACGCTGTGGATCCCTGCCATCTTGACCCCACCAGTAGTGTTTAAACTGAACTGCCCTTACATTGTGTGCCACAGAACTGGCCCGCCCAAGACTGGCCATTGGGGAGCATTGTCTGATAGTTTTGCTGTTTTTTAATTGTGTGTGTGTGTGTGTGTAGTATACATGATACCTTACACAAAAATCGAAAATGTGAAATATTAAGTTAAATCATTCAAATGCACATTTTAGTACATCACGTTGTCAAATATTTCATTAATTTTTACAATGGCACACTTTAAAATGCTAAAACCTAATAAAAACTCATTATTTCGTTTTAAAAAATATTTACAACATGCAACCTCCGACTGTCTCAATTTGCTACATTGTGTCAGATTCTGAAGTAATTGTTCGCCAAGATCAACAACGCGTTGTAATTCTTTGAAGATTTTGATCAAATCCCTTACCAACGCCAATGTAAAGGCAACATGAGTGCCAGTCATTGATCTCTTCCGCAGCCCGTCGATATCGAATGTACACATGGCCCCAGTAATCTTAACCTTGAAGCAGTTTCTGGACATTCAATGACGTGATAAACTGTCTCTTGGAAAATCCATTTGACAAAGTCTGCACTTTCGAAGTTCTTTAAGGACTCCCCTATGTGGAGCGGATGACGAGTGTGGAGCGGATGAAGTGAGTACATGCGATGGATGGAATGCATGGAAGAAATAGAGGGCCTGGAATGGACATTGTGCAAGAATGGCTGGAGCGCATGGAACGGTTGGAGCGCATGGAACGGTTGGAGCGCATGGAACGGGTTGGAGTGCATGGAATACATGGAGCATGAAGGCGCTCGATCTCGCACCTACTGAAAACTATCATTTCACATCACCACGCTTACTCTCTTCTATACACATACCCGCCAGCATAGGCGTTCTCCTCAGGCCTAACGCAGCCAGAATCGGTCTGGGTAACACCATGCCAGAACAAACACCTACTCCTGATCTCCCAACCACCACATCTACCGCTAAGAAGCAGCTATCATACGAGTGCCTCACCTGCTGCTCACCTATCTGGTGCACACACGCACCTTATGACTCTCTCTCTACTTACTTGAACTACGGTTCCCGAGGGCGTTCAACCTACCAGCGCCTTGAGATCATACCAATGGTACATAAGGCGCTATATAAATGCAAAGTAACATAACATACCCAGTCTCGGACCCGTGGCCTCCAATGTTTGGAGATAATCACGATACTGCTGCGAGGGGAAACTTACGAAGGTAATGGTCTGTCTTTCGTTGGTGTTTTGAGAGAAAAAACGTTTCTTTTAGTTTTAACCTCTCAAGATCATCTGTCAATGATCCTGTCCGAGCGTTTAATTTTATTTTTCATAACCCACTACTGAGTCTGTACATTCTATATCATAAAGCTGACACACCGTTTTTTAAACTTGCAGAGAAAAGGATTGTAACCTCTAATTGGCACTTCTCCCAAGTACGAGCCCAAACTGGGTTTGACCATCTTCGCAACCTTCGTATACAATAAAATACTTTACTTCCTGTATTGTAACCCTAGGTGAAGTCGAATTACACTTATGGCAAACCCAAAACCTGCTTCAAGATCTTGCCCTCAATCGACTTCATTAGATATGCATGATCTAACTTCTTCCATTTTTATTTATTTGTCTCCACTTTTATTTGTAGAAATGACAAAGCCCAAATACACGATTCATCCTGTGCCACTTTTGCCTTATTTCCCACACATAACTTTCCCTCTTTCTGCTTCCAGTCATGGTCATGAGGTGCGATTTAACAGGGTTGATTGCCAATTTATTATCGCGTAGATAATACGCGGCGCCATTCAAGGTTCGCTGCAACCCCGATGGTGTGTAGTCAAACGAAGTGAGAAATGGGTATAAGCGATGAAGTTTGTTCTCAATTATGCACATTTTGGAGGTACTGCACCCCAGCCCCTGCTTACATCCCATAGATCTGCCATATATAAATTACAGCGGGTCGGGGCAAGTAAACCGCCCTGCCGAACCCCTTTTCCATTGGTATGCAGCGTGATAGATCAGCATCAGTATTTAGCCTGACCCTGCCTGGCTACACTGTTGCAGTGGAATAGCTGTTGCATTCGTAAGAGACCTTGATCTATACCCCGCCCTATCAACTAACTCCACAACACTGCTATATCACATTATCAAAAGGGGAGTATCCACTGTACAGCTCCTGTGATGGGGCAACCTATTCCCCCAAAAAGCCTGCAATGTTAGAGGCTGAGGGCACAAGGTGCCATTTAACAGTTGTGCCTTCCCTTCGCTGTTCTGCAAGGGTCCAAAGAATAACACATTGTTGGGGGGCCATGAGTCACCACTGTCTTTTCAAATGCCAACAACGGGTGAAATCACACACCTTGAACGGCCCCATATTGGTGTCATGTCCAGTCTCCGGACCTTGGATACTCGCTGACGTCACCCCTCCCCGTCTATTCTCTTGTTACCCAGTGGCTGCTGCGTAACTGATGAGGGTGGCTGAATGTTTAAATATTGAACATTTGGGTCATTGGCTTCCCAAACGGAGTCCATTTTCATCAAATCACTGTCACGTAGGTGACTGGGATCACCAGACCAAAGATAAGGTTTAGCTAATGTGTTTCTAGGGATCTAATTTGTCCCAAAGGTTAAGGATGGTAGCAACAACTCTCCACATACAGGATGAGCCCAAAGTCATGTTCCAAGAGTTGAAGATACAGTCTGTCCTTTGGCGATGGAACCCTTTCTGGAGGTGCCAATGAGCGTCTCCCCTTTTGGTCTTTCCTTGGGAGGCTCATGGTATTCTGGATTCCAGTTCTGGTCTTCCCCTTTAACTGATCATTCTGTTTTTGAGTCTCTTATAGACGTTTGAGAGGGAGGAGTAGCTTCTGGTTGGGCAGGTGCTGGGTGGGGTGACCTCTACCCCCAACTCCATCCTCCTGATTTTTTACAGATGCTGTCAAGTGTACCCTTTCAGGCCCCCGTTTTAATATTTAGGCTTCCCTCACCTACATCTGCCATACATGTCCCTGCAAGTTGTAATGCCACCATCTCTTTGCTCCCACCGCTAATATCTGCCTATGGCAAAACCTTTTCAAATGTGTACTCAATCTCTTATCTGCAACTGATGGGCTCTGACCCTCTTCTCGCACCCCATCGTGATATTTTCCCTAACTGCCTCCCCTCAAAATATTCCTCAACCTCTTCACTTGGATGTTTACAACGCACTCTCTAATCTCTTCAACTTCCTGTCTCCCAATGCTGCTTCCAGATCTATGCCCACCTCCTTAGGATGTGCACTCATCACCTCTTTAACTTCACTGTCTGTCCCCTCCCCCCCACTTCCCTCCTCTCCCCAAAAAGACTCTTTCAGCGGGCCCTCGCCTGCCTCTTTAATCATAAACACCTTCTCCAATTCTCCAACTTGCCCACACCCTCCAACAGCCTCCTGACCATCTACGTGACTCTGATGGCCTCTTCTGACAAGGTCACTGCTACCTTTAAACTCTCCAACCACACACTAATCGCGTCCTTAACTTTGCCCTGACAGTCTCCTGATCTTGCGCCCCACTATCCTCTGTGATGCCAACCAGCTCCTTAAACTCGCCAACCCTCTCCAGGGAAGTGCCCCCTTCAGCCTCCAAACTCCTACTTGCTCTCAACACAGCTCCATCACAGTTGCCAGCTGCAAACGACAACCTCCTCCCAAACACCCACACCAAGTGGCTGAGCGCTTGTAGCTTTTATAAGGCGTTGGACCTGACTTGCTGCCTCTTTCAAAGAAGGGAACTTGGTTGTGCAGTCTTGCTATCAGGAACTTTGGTGTTGTAGTTCTCTGGGGCGGCCTGGCTGGGTTCTCTAAACTGCTACTTGGGGTAACTGGTAAAGGAGTTGGCTGGTATGGCCTTCTCCTGACGGTGGCTTCCGTTTAGGAAGTGGGAGTTGGGGGCTCTCTTTTGTAGGTTTATGAGCACTTTCTGCAATGGCGTGAGGGAAGCCGAATGTGCAGCCTCTCTAGCGCTATGGGGCCACTGCTCAAGTCCCCTAGGGGACCCTACCTCTTCGATTGGTTCTACTTTGGTACCACAGAGGGATAGCTCCATGGCTGATGAGGGAATACCTTCTCTTCAGGAAAGTCTCTTGCTTTGGTGCCCTATGACTATCCCATTCTCTGATCACCTGGCAGGGACTTCATCACAGCTGGAATGAGTAGGATGTCACGTAGGTGAGGGAGCGTGGGGGGGGGGAGTGGGATCCCGCCGCCAGAGCGGTGAGATCCAGTTCCACCAGTGCACAGACAAGCACCTCTTGAGTGGATGAAGGGCTCAGAGGTGCGCCACAGGGGAGCTACTGATGCTGGGACTCAGTGCCCATAGAGTAGATTATTCACTGACCAGCACCCGTGACCATGCCCCGCAGGCAGCCCACACCACAGTGGAGCCCCCAGCGCCCATGACCATACCCCACAGGCAGCCCATACAACAGGGGAGCCCCCAACACCCGTGACCATGCCCCACAGGCAGCCCACACCACAGGGGACCCCCCCAGCACCCGTCACCATGACTCGCAGGCAGCCCACACCACAGGTACCCCCAGCACCCATGACCATGCCCCGCAGGCAACTGTCACTAGGATCAGATATATCATCTTCTTCTAATGAAGACTGTCTCCCCTTCCTCCTCACCTGTAGGTTTCCACTTACGGTTCGGCTTCTTCCTCCCTCTCGGGACAGGTGGTTTCTCCTTTTTTTATGGAGATGGGGACTGCCACGGAAGGAAGCCACAGTGGCCACTAGTCAGTGGGACTGTGGCCTATCCTCCGTGACCGCCTGGAGAGAGGGGAAAAAGCCTTAGGCACAAAAAACCCCAACGAACGGTAGAACCGTTTAGTGGCTGAAGAATTCTCCGAATGAAGCTGGTAAACTCTTCAGAAAGGATGAGTGGTCACAAGTAAGTATCTGCAAGGTATGATTAGGCAATGAGGGGGTAACAAAGAATTGGCAATGGCGCCTGAACAACAACGGAGAGGAATGGAAACAGAAAGAAAACGTAACGAAAGAAACAAAGGCAGGATAACTGGCAACAGAGAAAGCGTAGAGAAAGAAAATAGAGAGGCAAACTCTGGCAGGCGAGAGGAAGACAAAAGAGGGAGGAGCTGAAGACGGGAGGTGCGTTCCAAGCAAAAGTCCGGAACAACAACAAGGAAGGAAAGAGACACAAGGACGTAGCAGAGAAACGAGAGTGAAGGAAACAAGAGTGAAAGCGAGCGGATCACCGCTAAGGAGAAATAATTGGGAGCGAAACAACACAGGAGAAATCCAAGCAGTTGCAACGCGTCCGCCGTCAGGAAGGAACTGATGAAATACTTCCGGCAGTGGTCGTGTAGCAGAAAACAACTAGACCAGCAAAATGTAGTGGGGAACTTCAATGGAGGCACCTCTTCCATCTGTCCCAGACTTGCCACCTACCTAAGGGCATGACAGTATGCCCCTCCTGAGGCTCACCAACCCCACCGGCTTGCCTGGATGACATCGGTGAAATTTCTGCACCAAGAGAGGGGCGTGTATATTAGATTTAGGCTCAAATGAGTTCTCCGACCAAGGGTAACCTTTCCAATTAACTAGATACTCCAACCTCCCCTGATGGTACCTGGATTCACATATTTGGCCCACCTCATACTCTCCTAAAGGGTCCGAAGGTACCTTTACCTTCTTAGAGGTGCGCCCCCACATATCGGGCTGGAAAGTTCGTAGCTGAGAGGAGTGAAACACAGGATGAACAAGCCACAGGCAATTTGAAAGCTTAAGTCGGAAAGCTACAGGATTTATCTTGTGTGTTATTTCATAGGGCCCTATGTATCTAGGGGACAGCTTAGATGGGTGTATCCATCTGGGCAAATATTTGGTGGAGAGCATCACTTTGGAACCAGCTTCCTAATCGGGTACTGGCCTGCGGCGTTTGTCGGCCTGGAATTTATTACGATCACAGGGCTCTTGGAGACTTATCTTGGACTTACCATGAGCTTCCTGAATGAGAGCCAGGGAGGATTCGACAGATGGGACCTCAGAAGCTTACTTGGTGAGAGGTAAGAGAGCGTGGGTGGTAACCATATGTGCAGAAGAATGGACTGATCCCCAGTGCTGTGTGAATAGTTATTATAAGAAAATTCTGCAGTAGGTAAAAGCGCCACCCAGTTGTCTTGTTGGTTTATAAAACAACGGAGGTATTGTTCTAGAGTGCCATTGAGGCGCTCCGTCTGCCCATTGGTCTGGGTATGGAAGCCCGGTGACAGAGCCCTCTCGATACCCAGCTTTCCACAGAAAGCCTTCCAGAAACGAGAAGTGTATTGGCTCCCACGGTCTGAGATTATTTTTGTAGGGATACCGTGGAGACGAAACACCTCTTTGAAAAAGACTTCTGCCATTTCAGCTGCGGTGGGAACCCCGGGTGAAGGGGAAAAGTGAGCCAATTTAGACGCTGCACTTGACGTTGTTGTGTTATTGCTACCTGTTGTTGTGGTAGTGAATATGTCTTTGGCTGTTGTTGTGTTACTAGTTGTTGCTGCACATTTCCCGGTTGCAGTGCCTGCTGTTGTTGGATGTCCTGCTGTTCCCTTGTAGGCCCTTGTTGCCCCTGTTCTCCCCATGATGGTGTGCCGGGTCTCATTCTACATGTGCGTGACATGTGCCCTAGTAATCCACAAATCCAACATACCGGTGGTTCCCTGTTCTGCCATGGAAAGCTCCCTGAATTGTCCTGGTATACTGGTTGCCCGGTGGGGTAGAAATTTCTGAATCCTCCCCCTTGCTGTTGTGTGTTTATAGCCGTATCCCCTCCCCCTCATCATTCCTCCCCTTCCCCTGTTATAATTATAATATCCGGCTCCTGGCATTGAGTATCCTCCTCCCATGTTAGTCGTGTATGGTTGGGGTGGTGGCAGCTGTTGTGCCACAATCTGTGATGATTGCATTTGGGAGGGATCTTGTGCAGCCACTACTTGTGTGGGGTTTTGAGTCATTGTTGTAGGTGTAGTTATTAGTGCACCTTCCATCGTGTATTTAGTAAGTTTGTTCTGTACCAATTTAGCCTCTTCCGCTTTTCTATCCTCTTCCTTTTGTTTCATCTTTTCTTGCCATGTCCTACAATGATGTACTATCGTCAGTTGTATTTCTGGCCATGCTTTTGCTTCCATCCCCACTACCTTCTTCAGTTGTTTCTGAACTGCTTCTGGGAGCCCTTGTATTAGTATATGATAGAATATTGCTGGTGTTTTGTCCCATTGTTCTCTAGTTTCCATACGCCACTTCTCTTGAATTTCCTGGATATAATCAACAGGATCTTCGTTCTCACGCATCTTGCGTGATGTAATTGCTCCTATGTCTGATGTGTCTGGGTACTGTACCCTCAGCGCTTGCCATAATGCATGTCTGTAGTTTGCGAATGGTGCCCCATCGTGTGAAGTGTTTGTTATTGTGACCCCGGGGAAGCCTGCTCTCTTCCAGATGTCGTCTGCTGCATCCCCCAATATTGATATTAGAAGGCCCTTTACATCCCCCACTGCCAGTTTCTGTCCTGCGGTGTTTTTCCATTTCATATATCCATTTTCCCGCACCTCCACTTAATGATGGGAGCCTGCACTTTATATTTTCCTTGTCTGCATGCTTCCAAGGGACGTATTGTGGTCTAACCCCTCCCCTCTCCAGAAGTGGCATTAAGTTGTGTCCTGTTTGACCCCCTGGGTTCCCCAAAGTCGAGTCCGTGTACCCCTCCTCTTCTTCCGTGTCGTCTACATCGTCAATTGTGTCCATATTTCCCCTGCTCGTAACTGTTTCTCCTCCATCTCTTCCCCTTCTTTTATCATTTCCTTTATTTGATGTGGGCGTGTGTATTCGTTCTTCCTGCCTTCGTCCAGGGAGATCTCTAAGCCTTCCTGCATAGGGTGTCAGTTCGTGAGGGGCGGGTGCGGGTGGGCATGTTGCACGGGATGAGTGTGGGGTGTTGGAGCATGTTGGACGGGATGATGAGGGTGTAGCTGCACGTGTCTGCCTTCCCGCCATTCCTCGCTCTTCCCCCTCACTTCCCTCCAGTTCTTCCTTTCTCCTGCAGGCCCATGGTGATTCTCTATTTGTCCGGGTGATGTATAATTTATCTAGGCTTTCCCTTTCACTATTTCTTCCTTCCTTCGCCATTCCTTCTTCTTCCTCACTACAAAAGTCATCCAGGAGTGACAACCCCCAATCTGTCTTTTTCCCCCTAATCGTTACTGTTTTTAAGTCTATTAGATCCGTTCCTCCCGTTTCTTCTTTACCAATTGCTCCCCTTTGTGCTGATGTTGTGGCTACTTCTGTGTTCCTGCGTACATACCTCCTTACTTCACTCTCCCCTCTCCTATCTTCTTTCCCCTTCTTTTTTCTCCGCTATTTCTCTACCAATTTCCTCTGTTCTTTATTAATTCCTCCATTACTTCACTACTCGTCTTTTCCAATATCCTTTCTTCTCTCTTCCTTTCCCATCTCGCTCTTTCCCGCTCTAATATACTCTCTATCATCCTCCCTTCTTCGTATTTCTTTGTTGTGTCTGATATTATTCTCTTCTTCCATATTTCCATTTCTTTTTCTTTCTCTTCTTCCTCTCTTTTTTTGTCACGCAGTGCTGCTCTGGATACCCTTTCTGCTACTGCCTTTACCCTTTCGGCTTCTCTATTTTGCTCCTCAGTTCGTTCCCTCATTTTTTCCAACTCATTCTTACTTTCTTTCCTTTCCCGTGCTCTCTCTCTTTCCTCTCTCTCAAGCTGCTTGATCAGTGCATTCTGCTCATCCCTTAATTCTGCTAATCATTCCTCCAAAATCTCTTCCTTTTGTCGTAACAGCTCTTCCTCCTTTCTTTTCCCCTCTTCCCCTTTCATTTCACTCTTTCTGGTATTATCCTCGTCCATTTTCCTTACTACCTCCTTCTCTTCTCCTGTTAATGAACCTTGTAATTTTAATAATACCTGCGCAGCTACCCACTCATCATGTCCTATTGCCGCGATCTGTTCTTCGCCAGTCCTCCCCTCCCCTGCGGGCATCTTCGTACGAGCTGATCCCGTCGTACTAGTCTGCTCCCCTCCCGAGTGGCCACCTGTAGCTGTATATGGTGGCGGGCTGTATGCCGGGTTCGAGTACCCCTCAGCCGCCCTTAATTGTTCTCTTACTATTTCTCGTAGTTCTGTTAAAGGATATAACCCCCCCTTCCTCCTTTTTCACTACCTTTGCTAGGGGCATATCGTCGCTCTGTTCCTTTTTTGTTTCCTTTTCGTTTAGGTTGTTACTCTTTTCTCCTCCCTCTTGTCCGTTCCCTGTGTTTTGTGTGCCTTCACTCTTTTTCCCCATTCTCTCCTTGCTCCTTAATCTTCTTCGCTTCCGTTGTTTCCCCCATAGTGAACATTACGTTTGGTCTTGGTCGGGACCCTTGGAACATCCTCCATAAGTTAAACACCTCCACGTGGTGTGTCAACTTCTTCCCCTTGTATGTGTTATGCAGATGGGTTAATAGTGAATGTTGGGTATATGGATCGAAACTGCCATTAGGCGGCCATGGTGTCGTCATTTTGTTGTCCGTCCCCTGTGTCCATTCTATGCTGTATTTGATCAGTTTCTCCCTATGGGGTGACAGTGTTTTACATATATGCTGTAGCGGGGTAGTGAGGGTGCTCCCCCACCCTCCCGATCCTGTCCCGTATGACATAGTAGCACTTCACTTGTTATCCTACCCCTTTTTGGTAGAGGTTATCTTGCTAACAGTGTACGCTATACAGTCTTAGATCTTTACCTGGCCCCGTAATTTTGGGGACTTGCGATTGTCCGCTAAGGAAAAATAGTAAAATATAGCATTTGCATTTGTATATTCTTTTCTTTCTTCTCTTCCTTTATCGAACACCTTTACGGCCCCCTACGGCCGAGGCGCACGTAGCCCCCTGCGGCTGCGTGCCCTGTGTGACGTTCTTATACAGCCGTCCCACTTTGTTTTACCCCTCCTCCTCTTTCTTCACTTGTCATGGTCGGCGTTCTCCGTGCGCGGCCACGTCCCCCTTTTCACCTTGCCCCGATCTACTCATTACCGTTTATCTCCGTCTCCACTCCCTGACCATTATTCTCTTCCCCACCACTCTCCGAAAAAAATGCCTTGTGTTCGAGATATCCTATGAAAGCCCTACTGGTGACGTCACTGATCTCTTCCAAAACTACTGGTAAGTTCTTTACATGTTTTTAAAAGTTCGAAATACGCTTGCAATCTACCCCCGTTAACCCCACAGCTGTCCTCTTGTCACGCCTGGAACAAGGTAATCAACAATATAATCAGACTGCGCACGCTGCCTCGCCTCGCGTGTGATACGCCCCTCGACAAGAGGGCTTAACCAGCCAATTATCTTCCGTATTAGGCAACCAGCTAGCTACCACCTACAGGGAAATGTCATCTATCTATCGAGTTTTCTGCTCGATCAATAGGGATCCTCATCTACTCATTGATCAATAATCACCAAATCGTAGGAAACCGCACACACACACACACACACACTTACAGGTGGTCGCGACCTAGGCCAATCAGTGTCTACGAGCGGCCGCACGTGATGTTTTCGTGCTCCGCCCCCTCCTCTTCCGTAACGTAGCGGACTGCTCTCGCACTTGTCCAGCTACCATTCACTTCACCCTCAACACTAATTTATCAAACCTTCGCCGCGCACCTGTGTAACACCTCCCACCTCCCGTATTCTATTCCCTCCCCCTCCCTTACAATTTCACATTGCTTGTTGGGCGTGGCATACTCACCAAGTTCTCTTGATGCGGGGCCGCTCGACTGCGTGCACCCCTCAAAGCGGCTCGCCACCTCCCCTCGTCTGGACCACGTCTGGACACTCGCCAACTGCGGGCGGGATACTTCTCAACCGGCTCCCGAAGGCCAATATCCGGATTGCGCTGTCTGGTCTTCTCGCAGTTCCGCGATGGTCCTGTAGTCCTCAAAAAGGGGGCAGCGGCAGAGGGGGCCGCGCCGCCGGGCCTCCTCGCAACGAGAGCACTCAGAAAAATAAAATAAAAGCAGATCTTAAACAGATCTCAGAAGTGCCTCCAACTTGTCGGGGGGAAATTCTCCCGGGGTCTGCTGTGCCGTCCGCGGACCCCTGGGCTGGGAGGCCCCAACTCCTCCCGTGTGTCCCAAAAATGAGTATGAGGCACACGCAAGAAGCAAGGTGGTTCTGCTGTTTATTAAACAACGGCAGGTATGGGTCAAGGATCGTACGCCTCCGTCCTGACTCGAAATTCGTGGGGCTCGCAGGCCCTTTTTACCTCCGTATGATGCGCTACTTGCGTCACCTGGGAAAGTTAGCAAAAAACCTATCGTCACTCTGGATTGGTTCCTCGAGTGGTAGGGTTAGTATAGCATACGTATAGAGAACGCTGTTGGTGGTTAAGGGTCAGTCAGGTGGTATACTTGGGTTGTCCCTTCTATTAGATACATGAAAATTGTTACACGAAGACCCCTGATGATTGGCTAATGTTAATGGCGTCAGTGATGAGTGCCCCATGTTCTGATTGGTCCACTTGCGAGCCCCTCAGCCTGGGACCATCGTTGTTCCCAGCTCGCGGTGCACCTGTCATTTGCAACAATATGTAACTGTGTTTGTGCAGACAATGCGTGGATTTGTTCATATGCTTGAGAGCAGACTACTCCCACCGCCGCAGGTGTCCATTGAGTCGCTTCATTGTTGCTGCCTGTGTCTCAAAACGTGGGACCCAGGCGCCTCCTCCCTCCTGGGTCTGGCACCCTGTCAGGTTCGGCTTGGTCACGTGAGGAGAGACCGTGGTTGAGGCAGAATTCTGCACATTTAATGTTGCATTTTCCACTGTGTGTCTGGCTTAGTTTGCAGGTGTGACCTTGGCTTCGGCTTGTGGCATGCGAGTTTGCAACATTGTTCCCTTGGCTGTCCGTTCTCGCCGGGCTCATTCTGCAGGGTCAGCAATTGTACTCTTGCTCGTTCAATGTTCGTGGAGGCTCTTGCTTGCGGCCTACTTGGGCCTGGTGCATAGGTGGGGATGTTTGATGCACGGCGCTTTAAGTTACGGTATCATATTGCTTTATCCCCAGTATCATGTCTTTGTTATATTTCTCATTGCAATGCATGGGTTAGGAGAAGCGTCAGCAAGCATTTTAGATGAGTTTGTTGTGCGTCTTGCGTTTCTGCATTTTGAAAAACCTATGTGAAAAATAATAAAGATGCGCGTCAGTGGGTGTGTCCGTCACCTACGTCATAGGACTGAATATGTTCTTCGTGTGGATTGGTGTGGGAGTGTCCAGTGTGCATGTTTGCACGGGTGTTCTGACCGTTGGCTAGGTCGTCATGGCATCTCTAACGAAGTGTTTATTTAATGTTGAATGGTTCAGTCGAGTTCATCCATGCCGCAGGTGTCGGCTTGGGCAGGGCAGGCTGGTGGGCACATCCGTATGTTCCTGTATCAGGGTATTTGGTAGTCTGGTAGATAGGCAAACTCCTCTCGTGGCGGGTGTCTGGGCCGCAATCCTCTAGGCCAGGGGCGTGAGGGGATTGGTGGGACTCTTTTGTCCCATTCTCCGACTTCAGAAGGAAGAGGGGACCTCCAGATGAGGATCATTCTGAAGCCCTGCTGTAATGCCAGGGTGAAGGAAGAGGACCCCCAGGTGAAGGAAGAGGACCCCCACATGAGGATCATTCTGAAGCCCTGCTGTAAGGCCAGGGAGAAGGAAGAGGAATCCCAGAGTGCAGTAGAAAGTCCCAGAGCTGTTGCAGTGCTCTCCAGAGACCCTTGCCCTGAAGGCTTCCACACCTGTAAAGAAGGCACCAGCAGACCTCTAGGATGATAGATTCTGTGGCAACTCTGTCACGTTTCTGCGCCAGGAGTGTTGGTCTGTGTCCAGTTCTCAGACTACGGGCGATGCTCATTCTTTCTAGACTGTGATCTGTAGATGCCTGGTGGCACGCTCGCACACCTCACCCCTCCCTCCCTCTCCCCCCTCTCCCCCCCCCACTTCCATTTTGGGTACCTGGGAATAGTCCACATTTCTGGATGCTGGAAAGGAGTTGCATGTAAGTAGCTTTGGAATTCACACCTGTTGCTTCATGATGCTGCATTGCTGATGCTTTGTCATTGTGCCAAGGTAGCAGCACTGGTGTGTGGAGTGCCATGTTATTGGGTTTTACACAGCACCTCTTCTGAGCAGGAAGAACAGTGTAGATGGTTTGCTGTTGTGTTGATGTGTGCAGTTCGCAAGCACCCAGGCTGTGTGTGCTGGGGGGGTGGGGGGGGTGGGTGTGGGGTTTAAGTGCATCCAGAAGGAAGGAAGGGAGGTCCAGGTGTCAGTATCCTGCTTTGTAGTGCCCCCTTAAGATCTACCCTGACAGTGAAGTTGGTTGAGGTTGCTGGAGGGTGGTGTGGGAGAGCTGCAGAGGTGGGACAGTGTAAGTGTGTGCAGAGAGCGGTACTAGCTAGCGGCACCCGCAGTGTGTACATGAGATCTTTATAGTATATGGTGGGGAGCAGGCTAGTGAGGGGTGCAGACAATGAAGATGCCACGTAAACCCACACGCCTGCCTCCTCCACACACTCCTGCCACTGGCCATCACATCTCTTCTGTGTCTGCCTGGGTCTTGCTGCTGTTACTCGGCTCCTAAGGTAATTACCCACTTTGTGTCATTTCAGCTGTTGATTCCTCTGCCGCTGCTGTTGCTTTTGCTGTGGACCATAAAAGAAATGTATGTCCTCCGAACAGGCATGAACCCTGGCTTTCCCCCACGCGGAAGATGACCTGCTGCCGGGGCAAAGTAACAGACCTGTGGAACCTCCTGCCCCAAAGCCTGGTTTGAAGCCATTGGGTTTTTTCCTTCAACAGTAGACAGTAGAAGTGGCGCAGTGTTTTCGTTTTAGAAAACCTCCCGTTCTGAGCTTGAAGGGAAGATGGGAATATCTGGACACTATCCCTTGAGTATTTATTACTGGATAAGGCTGCACAAAGTAAACAGGTTTTTATCCAAAATGTACAAGAAGTCAGAGCTGACATGGTGCATGAGACCAGTGCCTTCACGTATTGGATGTCAAACTCCCTTTGAGGAAAAAATACAATCTCCCTCAAAACTATATAAGGAAGTTTCCATGTCCATCTTTTGGAAAATGTCTAAGCGCCTCAGGTAGAACCTGGGGCCCTGAGAACATGTAATCTGCGGAGGGGGGGCTGCTACAACTGAGACATTTGTTTTTAGTGTGTGAAGACACATTAAATTTTAGGATGAAACCTCTTTATAGCTGGTTTCAGTTATCAAGTCTGGTGCCTGATTTTTACAAGGGGATTAAATCCCACTGATTGCCGCTATTCTGGACTGTATTCATGGAGTTCTTACTGAATCATGGATTTATATGATCCGGCAAGTTTTATGTAGTATATTTCTCTTTTACACTGTTTAACAGAAGGTTTTGATGAACTAAAACACATTTAAAAAATCATTATTTATTAAATGCATATTTTAGTTTTGTTTCTACAGACAGCATTGTTTTTATTTGTATCATGAGAGTTGTACTAAGTGCCAAATAAATTAATCCATTCTAAACCTTTTGTGTTTCTGTGTGTGTTGCTAGGGAGACGCTGTGGATCCCTGCCATCTTGACCCCACCAGTAGTGTTTAAACTGAACTGCCCTTACATTGTGTGCCACAGAACTGGCCCGCCCAAGACTGGCCATTGGGGAGCATTGTCTGATAGTTTTGCTGTTTTTTAATTGTGTGTGTGTGTGTGTGTAGTATACATGATACCTTACACAAAAATCGAAAATGTGAAATATTAAGTTAAATCATTCAAATGCACATTTTAGTACATCACGTTGTCAAATATTTCATTAATTTTTACAATGGCACACTTTAAAATGCTAAAACCTAATAAAAACTCATTATTTCGTTTTAAAAAATATTTACAATATGCAACCTCCGACTGTCTCAATTTGCTACATTGTGTCAGATTCTGAAGTAATTGTTCGCCAAGATCAACAACGCGTTGTAATTCTTTGAAGATTTTGATCAAATCCCTTACCAACGCCAATGTAAAGGCAACATGAGTGCCAGTCATTGATCTCTTTCGCAGCCCGTCGATATCGAATGTACACATGGCCCCAGTAATCTTAACCTTGAAGCAGTTTCTGGACATTCAATGACGTGATAAACTGTCTCTTGGAAAATCCATTTGACAAAGTCTGCACTTTCGAAGTTCTTTAAGGACTCCCCTATGTGGAGCGGATGACGAGTGTGGAGCGGATGAAGTGAGTACATGCGATGGATGGAATGCATGGAAGAAATAGAGGGCCTGGAATGGACATTGTGCAAGAATGGCTGGAGCGCATGGAACGGTTGGAGCGCATGGAACGGTTGGAGCGCATGGAACGGGTTGGAGTGCATGGAATACATGGAGCATGAAGGCGCTCGATCTCGCACCTACTGAAAACTATCATTTCACATCACCACGCTTACTCTCTTCTATACACATACCCGCCAGCATAGGCGTTCTCAGGCCTAACGCAGCCAGAATCGGTCTGGGTAACACCATGCCAGAACAAACACCTACTCCTGATCTCCCAACCACCACATCTACCGCTAAGAAGAAGCCATCATACGAGTGCCTCACCTGCTGCTCACCTATCTGGTGCACACACGCACCTTATGGCTCTCTCTACTGACTTGAACTACGGTTCCCGAGGGCGTTCAACCTACCAGCGCCTTGAGATCATACCAATGGTACATAAGGCGCTATATAAATGCAAAGTAACATAACATACCCAGTCTCGGACCCGTGGCCTCCAATGTTTGGAGATAATCACGATACTGCTGCGAGGGGAAACTTACGAAGGTAATGGTCTAATGTCTTTCGTTGGTGTTTTGAGAGAAAAAACGTTTCTTTTAGTTTTAACCTCTCAAGATCATCTGTCAATGATCCTGTCCGAGCGTTTAATTTTATTTTTCATAACCCACTACTGAGTCTGTACATTCTATATCCGCCATTGTCATAAAGCTGACACACCGTTTTTTAAACTTGCAGAGAAAAGGATTGTAACCTCTAATTGGCACTTCTCCCAAGTACGAGCCCAAACTGGGTTTGACCATCTTCGCAACCTTCGTGTACAATAAAATACTTTCCTTCCTGTATTGTAACCCTAGGTGAAGTCGAATTACACTTATGGCAAACCCAAAACCTGCTTCAAGATCTTGCCCTCACGACTTCATTAGTTATGCATGATCTAACTTCTTCCATTTTTATTTGTAGAAATGACAAAGCCCAAATACACGATTCATCCTGTGCCACTTTTGCCTTCTTTCCCACACATAACTTTCCCTCTTTCTGCTTCCAGTCATGGTCATGAGGTGCGATTTAACAGGGTTGATTGCCAATTTATTATCGCGTAGATAATACGCGGCGCCATTCAAGGTTCGCTGCAACCCCGATGGTGTGTAGTCAAACGAAGTGAGAAATGGGTATAAGCGATGAAGTTTGTTCTCAATTATGCACATTTTGGAGGTACTGCACCCCAGCCCCTGCTTACATCCCATAGATCTGCCATATATAAATTACAGCGGGTCGGGGCAAGTAAACCGCCCTGCCGAACCCCTTTTCCATTGGTATGCAGCATGATAGATCAGCAGCAGTATTTAGCCTGACCCTGCCTGGCTACACTGTTGCAGTGGAATAGCTGTTGCATTCGTAAGAGACCTTGATCTATACCCCGCCCTATCAACTAACTCCACAACACTGCTATATCACATTATCAAAAGGGGAGTATCCACTGTACAGCTCCTGTGATGGGGCAACCTATTCCCCCAAAAAGCCTGCGATGTTAGAGGCTGAGGGCACAAGGTGCCATTTAACAGTTGTGCCTTCCCTTCGCTGTTCTGCAAGGGTCCAAAGAATAACACATTGTTGGGGGGCCATGAGTCACCACTGTCTTTTCAAATGCCAACAATGGGTGAAATCACACACCTTGAAGGGCCCCATATTGGTGTCATGTCCAGTCTCCGGACCTGGGATACTCACTGACGTCACCCCTCCCCGTCTATTCTCTTGTTACCCAGTGGCTGCTGCGTAACTGATGAGGGTGGCTGAATGTTTAAATATTGAACATTTGGGTCATTGGCTTCCCAAACGGAGTCCATTTTCATCAAATCACTGTCACGTAGGTGGCTGGGATCACCAGACCAAAGATAAGGTTTAGCTAATGTGTTTCTAGGGATCTAATTTGTCCCAAAGGTTAAGGATGGTAGCAACAACTCTCCACATACAGGATGAGCCCAAAGTCATGTTCCAAGAGTTGAAGATACAGTCTGTCCTTTGGAGATGGAACCCTTTCTGGAGGTGCCAATGAGTGTCTCCCCTTTTGGTCTTTCCTTGGGAGGCTCATGGTATTCTGGATTCCAGTTCTGGTCTTCTCCTTTAACTGGTCATTCTGTTTTTGAGTCTCTCATAGACGTTTGAGAGGGAGGAGTAGCTTCTGGTTGGGCAGGTGCTGGGTGGGGTGACCTCTACCCCAACTCCATCCTCCTGATTTTTTACAGATGCTATCAAGTGGACCCTTTCAGGCCCCCGTTTTAATATTTAGGCTTCCCTCACCTACATCTGCCATACATGTCCCTGCAAGTTGTAATGCCACCAGCTCTTTGCTCCCACCGCTAATATCTGCCTATGGCAAAACCTTTTCAAATGTGTACTCAATCTCTTATCTGCAACTGATGGGCTCTGACCCTCTTCTCGCACCCCATAGTGATATTTTCCCTAACTGCCTCCCCTCAAAATATTCCTCAACCTCTTCACTTGGATGTTTACAACGCACTCTCTAATCTCTTCAACTTCCTGTCTCCCAATGCTGCTTCCAGATCTATGCCCACCTCCTTAGGATGTGCACTCATAACCTCTTTAACTTCACTGTCTGTCCCCTCCTCCCCCCCCCACTTCCCTCCTCTCCCCAAAAAGACTCTTTCAGCGGGCCCTCGCCTGCCTCTGTAATCATAAACACCTTCTCCAATTCTCCAACTTGCCCACACCCTCCAACAGCCTCCTGACCATCTACGTGACTCTGATGGCCTCTTCTGACAAGGTCACTGCTACCTTTAAACTCTCCAACCACACACTAATCGCGTCCTTAACTTTGCCCTGACAGTCTCCTGATCTTGCGCCCCACTATCCTCTGTGATGCCAACCAGCTCCTTAAACTCGCCAACCCTCTCCAGGGAAGTGCCCCCTTTAGCCTCCAAACTCCTACTTGCTCTCAACACAGCTCCATCACAGTTGCCAGCTGCAAACGACAACCTCCTCCCAAACACCCACACCAAGTGGCTGAGCGCTTGATGCTTTTATAAGGCGTTGGACCCGACTTGCTGCC
Source organism: Ambystoma mexicanum (assembly GCF_040938575.1). Lineage (NCBI taxonomy): Eukaryota > Metazoa > Chordata > Amphibia > Caudata > Ambystomatidae > Ambystoma > Ambystoma mexicanum. The sequence goes on along the minus strand of NC_090938.1, from coordinate 833,725,338 downwards.
TCTTTCAAAGAAGGGAACTTGGGTGTGCAGTCTTGCTATCGGGAACTTTGGTGTTGTAGTTCTCTGGGGCGGCCTGGCTGGGTTCTCTAAACTGCTACTTGGGGTAACTGGTAAAGGAGTTGGCTGGTATGGCCTTCTCCTGACAGTGGCTTCCGTTTAGGAAGTGGGAGTTGGGGGCTCTCTTTTGTAGGTTTATGAGCACTTTCTGCAATGGCGTGAGGGAAGCCGAATGTGCAGCCTCTCTAGCGCTATGGGGCCACTGCTCAAGTCCCCTAGGGGACCCTACCTCTTACTTCGATTGGTTCTACTTTGGTACCACAGAGGGGTAGCTCCATGGCTGATGAGGGAATACCTTCTCTTCAGGAAAGTCTCCTGCTTTGGTGCCCTATGACTATCTCATGCTCTGATTACCTGGCAGGGACTTCATCACAGCTGGAATGAGTAGGATGTCACGTAGGTGAGGGAGCGGGGGGGAGTGGGATCCCGCCACCAGAGCGGTGAGATCCAGTTCCACCAGTGCACAGTCGAGCACCTCTTGAGTGGATGAAGGGCTCAGAGGTGCGCCACAGGGGAGCTACTGATGCTGGGACTCAGTGCCCATAGAGTAGATTATTCACTGACCAGCACCCATGACCATACCCCACAGGCAGCCGATACCACAGGGGAGCCCCCAACACCTGTGACCATGCCCCACAGGCAGCCCACACCACAGGGGACCCCCCCAGCACCCGTCACCATGACTCGCAGGCAGCCCACACCACAGGTACCCCCAGCACCCATGACCATGCCCCGCAGGCAACTGTCACTAGGATCATATATATCCTCTTCTTCTAAAGAAGACTCTGTCTCCCCTTCCTCCTCACCTGTAGGTTTCCACTTAGGGTTCGGCTTCTTCCTCCCTCTCGGGACCGGTGGTTTCTCCTTTTTTTATGGAGATGGGGACTGCCACGGAAGGAAGCCACAGTGGCCACTAGTCAGTGGGACTGTGGCCTATCCTCCGTGACCGCCTGGAGAGAGGGGAAAAAGCCTTAGGCACAAAAAACCCCAATGAACGGTAGAACCGTTTAGTGGCTGAAGAATTCTCCGAATGAAGCTGGTAAACTCTTCAGAAAGGATGACTGGTCACAAGTAAGTATCTGCATGGTATGATTAGGCAATGAGGGAGTAACAAAGAATTGGCAATGGCGCCTGAACAACAACGGAGAGGAATGGAAACAGAAAGGAAACGTAACGAAGGAAACAAAGGCAGGATAACTGGCAACAGAGAAAGCGTAGAGAAAGAAAATAGGGAGGCAAACTCTGGCAGGCGAGAGGAAGACAAAAGAGGGAGGAGCTGAAGACGGGAGGTACGTTCCAAGCAAAAGTCCGGAACAACAACAAGGAAGGAAAGAGACACAAGGACGTAGCAGAGAAACGAGAGTGAAAGAAACAAGAGGGAAAGCGAGCGGATCACCGCTAAGGAGAAATAATTGGGAGCGAAACAACACAGGAGAAATCCAAGCAGTTGCAACGCGTCCGCCGTCAGGAAGGAACTGATGAAATACTTCCGGCGGTGGTCGTGTAGCAGAAAACAACTAGACCGGCAAAATGTAGTGGGGAACTTCAATGGAGGCACCTCTTCCATCTGTCCCAGACTTGCCACCTACCTAAGGGCATGACAGTATGCCCCTCCTGAGGCTCACCCCCACCCCCCCTTTCCCCCACCGGCTTGCCTGGATGACATCGGTGAACTTTCTGCACCAAGAGAGGGGCGTGTATATTAGATTTAGGCTCAAATGAGTTCTCCGACCAAGGATAACCTTTCCAATTAACTAGATATTCCAACCTCCCCTGATGGTACCTGGAATCACATATTTGGCCCACCTCATACTCTCCTAAAGGGTCTGAAGGTACCTTTACCTTCTTAGAGGTGCGCCCCCACATATCGGGCTGGAAAGTTCGTAGCTGAGAGGAGTGAAACACAGGATGAACAAGCCACAGGCAATTTGAAAGCTTAAGTCGGAAAGCTACAGGATTTATCTTGTGTGTTATTTCATAGGGCCCTATGTATCTAGGGGACAGCTTAGATGGGTGTATCCATCTGGGCAAATATTTGGTGGAGAGCATCACTTTGGAACCAGCTTCCCAATCGGGTACTGGCCTGCGGCGTTTGTCGGCCTGGAATTTATTACGATCACAGGCCTCTTGGAGACTTATTTTGGATTTACCATGAGCTTCCTGAATGAGAGCCAGGGAGGATTCGACAGATGGGACCTCAGAAGCTTACTTGGTGAGAGGTAAGAGAGCGTGGGTGGTAACCATAAGTGCAGAAGAATGGACTGATCCCCAGTGCTGTGTGAATAGTTATTATAAGAAAATTCTGCAGTAGGTAAAAGCGCCACCCAGTTGTCTTGTTGGTTTATAAAACAACGGAGGTATTGTTCTAGAGTGCCATTGAGGCGCTCCGTCTGCCCATTGGTCTGGGTATGGAAGCCCGGTGACAGAGCCCTCTCGATACCCAGCTTTCCACAGAAAGCCTTCCAAAAACGAGAAGTGTATTGGCTCCCACGGTCTGAGATTATTTTTGTAGGGATACCGTGGAGACGAAACACCTCTTTGAAAAAGACTTCTGCCATTTCAGCTGCGGTGGGAACCCCGGGTAAAGGGGAAAAGTGAGCCAATTTAGAAAAGGAATCTACTGTCACCATTATACAGGTGCACCCCTGAGACACTGGTAGGTCGACGATAAAGTCTGTAGAGATTGTGTTCCAAGGGCTAGATGCTATTGAGCTGGGCTCCAGCAGTCCCAAAGGTCTTTGTGTTTGATACTTGTTACGAAGACAAGTTGTACAGGACTGCAGATATTGAGAGGTATCTTTCTTCATGTTAGGCCAGTAGAAAGATCTTTGGAGAAGATCCATCGTTCCCTTGAGACCACGATGTCCGGCGATTCTGGAATCGTGACACCAGGTAAATGCCAATTTTCCCAAGGACCGAGTGGGTAAGTACAGCTTCCCTTCCACCACGTAGAGTCCATCCTTGCCGTCATAATGAGTGTTCTTGGGAAGTTTTTCTACCTCCAAAAGCGTTGCACGAAGCTTCTTTTACTTGTTGTAGAACAGAAGAGAGTAAACGGATCTTCTTGGTATGGGGAAACAAGTTCCTTTAATGGATCTGTACTGGAAATGTAGTCACTGCGCCGAGAGAGGGCGTCGGCCAATAGATTCTGAGATCCGGGTATGTAGGTGATACTGAAGTCAAATTGGGCAAAGAAATGTGCCCATCTTGCCTGCCGGGTGTTATAGCACTCAAATTGCCTCAGGACTTGCAGATTTTTGTGGTCAGTGCGGATAGTAAATGGATGCTCCCCTCCTTGGAGTAAATGTCACCATTCCAAGCAAGCCATCTTCATAGCTAAAAGTTCTCGTTCGATTACTGAATAGTTCTTTTGACTAGCATTAAGCGTCTTCAAGAAATAGGCTATGGGATGTTCCTTGTCTTGATACTTCTGCAGAAGGGCAGCTCCTACAGCAGCAGAGGAGGCATCCGTTTCCAAAATAAAGGGTAGACCTTGGTCTGGCTGATGTAACACAGGCGCCGAACAAAAAGAACGCTTGAGATGATTGAAACTGTCTTCGGCGGCTTGGGACCATCTGAAGGGAGCTGAGGCCTTTTTGAGAAGAGAAGTGATTGGCAAAACTGTCTGAGAAAATCCGGGTATGAACTTTTGGTAAAAATTCGCGAGACCAAGAAATCTCTGAACCTCTTTCTTTTTTTTTCTTTAAACTTTGTTTTATTAGCATTTTCATAATAGAACAAACGGGCATGAAACCTTTTCAGCATAGATAAAAAATTATACTTGTAACAGGCCCGGTGACCCCCCCCCCCAAACAAACTTAGTCCCCTTTACGCCTGCTTCTTTTAAGGAGACGCATAGAGAGCTCAATGTATCCGGAGCTTGAGAAAGAGCCTGAGCGTTGACCATGTGTGGCTGTGTAATGTCCGCCGTCTCCCGGGGCGTGGGCGCCCGTTCCTTCCGTGACTCTACCCTGTGGATCAGTGAACGTCCCATCCCCTTTTCTGCTGTACCCCGTACCAGTTGGCTTGGAATGTGCCCAGGCTATTGTTGATCATTGCCGTGAGTTTATCCATCAGGAACATGTTTTTAACTTTTTTTAACCAGTCCTCCTTTGAGGGGGTCTCCGGGCTCTTCCATTTCTGGGCCAGGGCCACCCTTCCCGCCCTGAGCATTGTTTCCCACATTCTTGGGTATCTGGCTATGTCTGCGTCCTCAGGGGGGAGGCCCAGTAGCATTGTTAGAGGGTTTAGGGGGAGCAGTTCCTCCGAGACTTAGCGATCCAGCCTCTAACCTCCACCCAGTACGCCTGTGCTTTCGGGCAGTGCCACCACATGTGCCCTCTTGTACCGACCTGGTCGCAACCCCAAGGGCATGCGGGGGACACTCCCGTAAACATCTTCGACAATTCTGCGGGATCTCTATGCCACCCCTGAAGGATCTTGAGGTTGTGTTCCATGTCCGCTGTGAATAAGCTCCCATGGAAGGCTATTTTAAATATCCTTGCCCAGGCGTCTTCAGAGATCTCCTCCCCCTCCAAGTCATTCCAAAAAGCACGGAATCTCCTCCTTTCCCCCAGGTTAACAGTGTTCAGTATTCTGTACATCCCTGAGACCGCCCCCTTCCTGGTGGTCGCTGTATCCAGGAATTTCTCAAAGGTGGTCAGCGGTCTTTTCAAATTCTGTCCCCAGGATTGGTCGCATAGGATTCCCTTCAAGCGGAGATATTCAAATATGGTGAGGGACCCCTGCCCCAGGGCCTCTCTCAAATCCTCATAGGGCAGAAACTCTCCTTCCCTAAACACTTGCCCCGCCCACTCCAACCCCGAGTCGGACCAGGACTGCGTTGCGGAACCCCCTGCTTCCCAGTTTGAGGGGATGACCCCAGAGCGAGGACATCGGTGACGGCCATGTCGTTAAGTGGGCCGTCTGGGGGCCTTCCTTCCAGATCGCCCAGAGGACTCCCAAAGTTGGGTGTGATTTGAGTCTATTTGGGATGAATATGCTTGGGGCCCAAAGGAGGTCCCGAACCTTAAGCGGGTGAGCATCCATGTCCTCTAGGTACGACCAGTATGTGCCCATCCCCTCTTTCATATGTTCCAAAAGTACGCGCAGCTGGGCAGCACGGAAGTAGAGTTGAAAGTCTGGCAGCCCAAACCCTTCCTCCTCCATCGGCAAGGTCAGGACGGCCTTTGCGGTTCTCGGGGTCCTACCCTGCCATATAAATTCCCGCACTGCGTTCTGGAGGACCCTGAAGGTTTGGTCGGGGACTTTAGTTGGGAGGGCGGTAAAGAGGTATAGTAAGCGCGGAAGTATGTTCATCTTCACTGCCGTCATCCAACCGTACCATGACAGAATCATTGCCCCCCACCTCCTAAACTCTGCAGTGACCCTTGATACAACGGGATCATAATTGGCCTGGGCGAGGTTGGACAGGTCCCGGGTGAGAAGGACTCCCAGGTATCGAATGGAGACCTTCCCTATTGTTATCCCTTCCAGGATGGCCAGCGGATCCAAGACCGGGTACAGGGATCTCATGGGGAGCAGAACTGATTTAGAGGCATTCATTTTAAGGCCTGAGAGGCGACCAAAGGCTACCATCAGGGACAGGAGGGGGGGAAGCGAGGACACCGGGTCCACCAGGTAGGCCAGGATATCGTCCGCGAACAGGGAGAGTTTGAATTCCACTTCGCCTCGCCTTAGCCTCGGTGAGCTCTGACCGCAATGACCAGGGGTTTCATGGAGAGGACGTAGATCAAAGGGGACAATGGGCAACCCTGCCTTGTTCCCCGCGAGAGGGGGAATGGTTCTGACAACTTGCCGTTCACTTGGACCCTAGCCCTTGGGGCCCTATATAACGCCGCCACCCATTCTCTAATGTGTGACCCAAAGCCCATTTTCCGGACGGTGAGTTCCATGAATCTCCACTCCACCCTGTCGAACACCTTTTCCGAATCGAGAGACAGGACATTTGCGTCTAGGTCCGACACCTGGGCATAGTGGAGTAGATCAATAGTTTTACGGATGTTATCTGAGCCCTGTCTTCCCCCTGATGAATCCCACCTGGTCACCATGTATCAGTTTCAGCAGGATCCCCTCCACCCGCCCCCCTATCACCTTGGCCAGGATTTTTACGTCAATATTCAACAAAGAAATTGGGCGGTAAGAGGAACACTCCGCGGGGTCCCTGCCCTCCTTGGTGAGAACCACTATGATTGCCTCCATCATGGAGTCCGGGAGGGAGCCCCCCTCCAGCACCGCGTTGAACACCTTCACCAAGTGGGGGGAAAGGGTCAAGCGGAACCTCTTATAGAAGTAGACCGAATAACCATCTTCCCCCGGGGAAGTGCCCACTTTCATACCTCGGATCGCCCGTTTCACCTCGTCCTCTGTCACCGGACCCTCCAACCCCTCCACCATCTCTCTGAACAGGGCCGGGACCTGTAAAGAGTTTAGGAACCCCTCAGTCTCCGCCTCACCCCCATTGTATTCCGAAGAGTATAACTTCTCGTAGTATCGGCGGAAGGCCTCGCCAATGTGGGGCGTATCGTGGCCCACCACACCCGCCTCGTTCTTCACTGCCTTCACCAATCTACTTCTCTGAACCTCCCTCAGTTTCCAAGCCAGGATCCTGTCCGCCCTGTCCCCCTTTTCGTAATACTTTTGTTTGACCAGTTCGAGACTTCTCTCCGTCTTGTGGAGGAGGAGATCCCTCAGCTGGAGCTTGTAGTAGGCCAGAGCGGCCACCTGAGCACGGTCCAAGGGGGCCGTGGGAGGGCCACCCGGTTGGAGTTGGGCAATCTTCGCCCTCAAAACCCTTTCCTGGGTCTCCCTTTCCCTTTTTTTTCTGGGCTTCCATTTTGATCAGGACTCTTGAAGGCGTCCCATAAGGTATGCAAACCTACCTCCCCATTATCGTTGATTTCGAAAAAGTCAGTGATGACCTCGAACCTCCTGGGCTAGGACCTCGTCTTTCAACAAGGAGTCATTGCACTTCCACCTCCCCCTGCGATCGCTTAGCCCTCCCCTCGCTATAGTGATGCGGACCAGATCATGGTCGGACCAGGGGACCGGGTCAACCCTGTGGCCCGAAATGAATGGGTGCAGGATCTCGTCTGCCAGAATGTAGTCTATCCTGGAAAAAGACATGTGGACCGCTGAATAATATGTGAAAGAGGGTGCGTCTGTTCTGGGGGTCGGAATCGTGTCCATCAGGCCCAGTTCTGAGTTGACCCTTTGGAAGTTACGAGCCATGATCTCGTCTGCTGCTCTGGAGGGCTGGGGTCCCGCACGTTTCCTATCTCGGACAGGGTCCAGGACCATGTTGAAGTCTTTTCCACCCCCCACCACTACCGTGCCCTGGACAAAATGCTTGAGTTTATCGCTCACCTCCTCCCAGAATTGCGCTTGGCCCTCGTTGGGGCCGTAAATAACGGCAAGGGTGAGTGGGTCCCCCTGCAGGGATCCTCGCACTAGCAGATAGCGGCCCCCTGGGTCTTTCAGCGTGGCCTCGTTCTCGAAACCCACGTTCCTCGCTACTAAGATGGCGACCCCCCTCTTTTTGCATTTGTGGGAAGCGCTGAAGACCTCCCCGATCCCTCCTCCCCGCATCTTGGGCTCCTTCCCCCGTGGCCAGTGAGTCTCTTGAACGAAGAGAAAATCGAGATTTGCCCGTCTAAATTCCCTGCAAACCAGGGATCTTTTCGTAGGGGTGTTCAAGCCTCGTACGTTAAGGGAGCCCACCCCCAGGGCGGGCAGACTATCAGCCATGATCTAGAATTTCCCCTCTCTCGGTCAACTCCTTCCCATAGCTCTTGCCTGCATGCTCCCATTGGATAGTATTTTGTTCCCCTGCGCCCCCTTCCCCTACCCCTCGGGTGGGCCTAGAACGAAACCCCAACTGCCCCCCTTCCCCAAACCCTAACTGAACAACCCCAACTTTTGTGTACCCCCCCACCCCGGCGTCCAGCCAATTAGTTCTGCCATCACTGGCTTTTGGCCGAACCACCAGCCTGCCCACCTCGGCCAGGAAATCCACGTAAGATGCTCATCCCCTTGAGCCCCCCAGAACCCCCCCTCAGCTGCGTCCCGCGTGTGAACCCATCATTCTTGCTGTTCAGTAGGACGATGTAAATAGTGAAATCTCAGGATCTGCGCACATCTGTCAAGGACCCGATCGGTCGTCCCCGGTTCAGTCCTCTGAGTCATTCCGTTCTCCGTCTTTCGCTGGGGAAGGGGTGTTCATGTATTTCCTCGCGCCGGTGCGCTTTCTTCTTTCACTGGACGGATCAGGGCCATTAGGTCTGCCATGCTCCGGCCCCGTTGGGCCCCTCCTGGGGTTCGAGTCCACTGTGTACTCCTGAATAGCCCCCCTTATATCCTTTTCCGTGGTCAGGGTCGAGCGTTGGCCCATGTATTCAAAAGTTAGGGAGAACGGATAGCCCCATCTATAGCGTATGCCCTTTTCCTTGAGCAGTTGCGGGAGGGGACGGCACATTCTACGCTTAGCCAGCGTGTAGGCCGAGAGGTCCTGGTATATGGAGACCTGGGCGTTATTGTAGGTGATTTCTCTAGCCTTTCTGGCCTCCTCCAGCACTTTCATTTTCTCTGTGTAGTAGTGGAACCGGACCAAAATCGATCTGGGGGCTCCCGCTCTGTGTACCCTGTCGAAGGTGGGTTTGGTTGTCATCTCTTCTGCGAACAAGAGGGTGATGATCTCGCGCACCACTCGGGTGATGTCCCTCTCCGTTTCCCCTTCTGTCTTGGGCACACCGAAAATTCTGTTCTCGAAATCGTCCATTTGCCGAGCTCTTTTCTCGTCCCTCTTCTCCAGGGCCGCCAGCCTCATGTATGTTTGTACGTCCTGGGCTGCTGAAGACGATTGGTTGGTCTCGACCTGCAGCAGTCTGTCCTCGACCTTGTCCACCCTTTGGTCCATTTTCTGAAATTTCTGGGCTATGTCGGACCGCATGTCCCTGATTTCCTTTAAAACGAGGCAAAGCCCCTTTCCATTGCAGCCGAGGATGGGGCTGCACCCTCCGAATGGGCCATGGTCCTCTTGAGGCTCGTGCCCCAGCTGCCCCTTGCGGTGTCCTGGAAGCGGTATCCCTGTAGGGCTTCCCTCCAGCTCATCTGACGCTTCCCTGTGCTCTGCAGGCCAAAGCTCCACGGTCCCAAGCGGGGGTGGGGGGGTCCCCCCCGGCCCAGTCCTTGGTCGCCCACTCGGGCTGTCTCGGGGGGTTAGGGGGGCGTGCTGGGGAAGAGGAGGCGCGGTCCGGTCACCCCTCGCCCAGTTGGGGTCTTCACCGATGCCCCCTGGGGAGTCTTGTAGTCCGGGAGGGCGGGCACACGCCCCGCCTGTCCGCCGGCGGGGGCCTCACACCCTGGTCAAGTTCGTCGTGCCCGATTTGGGCCTCCTCTGGTCTCCCTGAGAAGGGGTGATGGCCCCTGGAGGGCCCCCGTGGCCTGGTCAGGTGGATTTTTCTCGTTGGGTGCGGGGAGAGGGTCCGAGGCCCCCACCCTCAGCCAGTGGACACTAGATATGAAGATGGGGGGTGGGAGGGTCCACCCCCGGGCGGGCGCACGCCCCACCTGCGGCCGGCGGGGGCCTCACACCCGGGTATCCCCCACGTTGAGGTGCGCTGGCTTCGTGTCTCCAGGAAAAAGGGGGGGGCGGCAGGGGCGTCCAAGCAGACAGGGGGGGAAAGGTGCCTCAACTCCCGCACCCGGCCCGCGGGGGGCCAGCAACCCGGCCGAACCCTGTTCTCCAGAAAGTAGGAGGGTGGGGGGGCCACCTCCGGGTGGGCACACGCCCCACCCTCTGCAGGTGGGGGCCTCGCTCCCAGGTAATTCCAGGGGCCTGTGCCCCAGTTTCCGTGTCCGGGGGGGGGGGGGGCAGCGCGTTCTGCTGATGTTCTGCGGCCCACACCAAAGCCCTCCAGGGGTCTCGGGCACCCCGTGACCCAGCCGCCACATCACTCCACAGGGCCGCGCCGGCCTGCGATCGAGGTCCCCGTGGGGGGGGGGGGCAGATCTGCGCTGCCCACGTGGATCGAGGGGGGCACCGGGCCCTGGACCCGCCGTGTCGGGCCTTCAGGTGCTAAGGGAGTCCCCGTCCTCCAACTCGCTGGGGGATCCTTGTGTGGTGCTTTCCGGGTCGGGAGGAGGGGCGGAGGGCAGGGGGGTACCATCCCCCTGGCCGCCGCGGTGTCTCCTGGCCTTCAGGGGGCCGGTCTCTGTCCAGGCCGGTCCTCCGCTCCCGTCGAGGTTGGCTGCGGGGTGGGGGCAGGCCAAGTCAAGGGACCAGAAGGTCGCGAGAGGGGACCGCCTCTCCTCCGGGTCCGCGGCCGCCCTGCAAATCGCTCAGAAGGCCCGCGTCCCGATCTACGGTTCTCCGGGGACCCCGAGCGCCGCTCTTTCGCCTGGCTGGTGCCCGGGGGAGTCCCAGGCGGATCCATCGAGGTGGGCCTGCTGGGGGGGTCAGGGGGTGGGCTCAATCCCCTGCGATAACCCAGTCAAGACAGGAGCTGTGCACTCAGGCAGCCATTGCCTGTGCGCCCCCTGGTGGCCTCCTCTGAACCTCTTTCACCGTAGTTGGAGAAGGCCATTCGAGAATGGCGGCCACTTTCTGAGGATCCATCGAGATGCCATGATCGGAAAGGATAAAGCCCAAGTAAGCAATGGATGTGGCTGAAAAGTTACACTTTTCCAATTTGACAGAGAGATGATTGAATTGTAGTCTGCTAAAGACCTCCTTGACGTGTTCCTCATGTTCACTTCGTGTGCGAGAAAAAATCAATATGTCATCTAGGTAGTCAATGGTTGTTTGGCAAAGCAGGTCAGAAAATAGACGATCCATGAATCTTTGAAATTTGGATCGGGCGTTTACGAGTCCGAGGGGCATTACTTGGTATTCAAAAAGCCCAAAAGGGGTGCGGAAGGCCGTCTTCCACTCGTCACCCTTCTTGACTCGGAGCAGATGGTATGCATTCCGTAGCTCTAATTTGGTGAAGATTGTGGATCCCTGGACGGCCTGGATTATCTCGGTTATGAGTGGCATGGGGTACCAATCTTTAATGGTTACTTTATTTAAGCCTCGGTAGTCTATGCAGGGTCTCGACTCTTTTGAATCTCTTTTAGGTATGAAGAATAGGGATGCCCCTGCAGGGGACTTGGAAGGTCTGATTCATTTGTTGGTAAGATTACTATCCAGGTAATCTTTAAGGAACTTCCTTTCAATGACCGGGGAAACATTCTGCCAAAGGGTACTAAAGCTCCAGGTGTGAGATCAATGCAACAATCTTCAGCCCTATGTGGGGGGCAATTCCAACAGGCTCTTTTCCATGACTACTCTGGAATATTCCCTCAGATAACTTGGTAAGCAATGGATAGTACTGGACTCAGCACTACAGACTGTCTTTATGGTTTCAAACCTCGGTTCAAGAAGACAGTTAGTTTGTTTTACAGTAGGAAGAATAGAAACTTAAGGTGTTCTTGGTCCAGTTGATGGTGGGGTTATGCTTCCGAAGCCAGCTGATGCCGAGAATAAGAGGGAAATGAGCAGCACGGATTATGTCAAAGGGTGAGTCTTTCTGAATGTTGTTGGATGTACATCGCGAGTTCCTCAGTAGTATGAGTAATTGAACCGGAGCTTAGAAGTTCACCGTCCACGCCTTCTATTTTATGATCTTCCTTCTTGGCGACTCTGGGTAAACCCATCTTGTCAGCCCATTGAGTATCAATAAAATTCCCGGCGGCTCCACAATCTAACAGTGCTTGTGACTCTATTTTGGTATCTCCTACCTTCAATTTTACAAGCACTACCATAAGACTGGAATCTTCAGCCGTCATAGAGGAGGTCACAGAAAGTGTGATATAAGGACTTGCATGAGCCCCTCGGAAGTTTGTCCTAACACTTACTGAGGGCGCTCGTTTCCCGATCGTCAGGGCTGTATATCCGGACAGTCTCTTAGCAAATGTGTTGAGGCTCCACAATACATGCAGAGGCTCCCTTCTCTTCATCTCTTAGGTTCCTCTGGAGTAAGAGGAGCACAAGTGGTTCCTATTTGCATTGGTTCCTCTTTGGATTGCCGTGTAGTAGGTGAGGAAGGTGGAGGTATGGCATCTGAGAGAGATCCAAAGCTCTTTGTCTTCTTCCTTTTTGTGCGACGTTCCGTCATTTCGGAAATCTATACGGAGTACCGCTGTTAAGAGGTCTTCGAAGGTCGGGCTATGCGGGCAAGCTAGTCTTTGAGATCTTCTCTTAAGACTCTGCGAAAGATCGTGTATTGAACCTGTTCCTGCCATCCTGCTTCCGAAGCCAATTGTTTGAATGTCGTTATATATGACAGTAGATCGGAGTTCCCTTGTCGGATATCCAAAAGATCTTCTGATGCTAGATGTGTGCTTTCGGTTCTCAGGAAGGTCTGTTGCAAAAGAGTTTTAAAGGCACTGTAGTCCTGAAGTACCGGGTCAGACTGGTTCCCCAAAGGTGTGGCCCATCCCAGGGCATTGCCTGTCACGTGGGTGATCATAAATCCCTCCTTGGCATGGTCGGAGGGGAAAGTACCTGCTCGAAAGGCAAAGTGAAGGTTACAGGCATCCAGTAATTTTTTGACCCTGTTGGGTGAACCATCAAATTTGCCCGACACGAACGGTAAGGGGGGGAAGGTCTGTAGTGGGTTGTTCTCTCATGGTCATTCTCTGTTGAAGAGCTGAATTGGCATTTTTAAGGTTTTGTACTTCTAGATTCAGATTCTGAACTGCAGCTACCAATTCTTGTACCTGCTGGGGTGTTGCTAAACTGGTTTCTTGGCGTTGCAAGCTGTCACTAGGGTCAGATATATCCTCTTCTTCTAATGAAGAGTCCGTCTCCCCTTCCTCCTCACCTGTAGGTTTCCACTTAGGGTTCGGCTTCTTCCTCCCTCTCGGGACCGGTTTCTCCTTTTTTTATATAGATAGGGCCTGCCACGGAAGGAAGCCACAGTGGCCACTAGAGTCAGTGGGACTATGGCCTATCCTCCGTGACCGCCTGGAGAGAGGGGAAAAAGCCTTAGGCACAAAAAACCCCAATGAACGGTAGAACCGTTTAGTGGCTGAAGTATTCTCGGAATGAAGCTGGTAAACTCTTCAGAAAGGATGAGTGGTCACAAGTAAGTATCTGCAAGGTATGATTAGGCAATGAGGGAGTAACAAAGAATTGGCAATGGCGCCTGAACAACAATGGAGAGGAATGGAAACCGAAAGGAAACGTAACAAAGGAAACGAAGGCAGGATAACCGGCAACAGAGAAAGCGTAGAGAAAGAAAATAGGGAGGCAAACTCTGGCAGGCGAGAGGAAGACAAAAGAGGGAGGAACTGAAGACAGGAGGTGCGTTCCAAACAAAAGTCCGGAACAACAACGAGGAAGGAAAGAGACACAAGGACGTAGCAGAGAAACAAGAGTGAAAGCGAGCGGATCACCGCTAAGGAGAAATAATCGGGAGCGATACAACACAGGAGAAATCCAAGCAGTTGCAACGCGTCCGCTGTCAGGAAGGAACTGGTGAAATACTTCTGGCGGCGGTCACGTAGCAGAAAACAACTAGACCGGCACAATGAATGTAGTGGGGAACTTCAATGGAGGCACCTCTTCCATCATTCCCAGACTTTCCACCTACCTAAGGGCATGACAGCAGCCCACACCACAGGGGACCCCCGCCCCAGCACCCATGACCATGCCCCACAGGCAGCCCACACCACAGGGGACCCCCTCAACACCTGTCACAACACGCACAGCCCTTTCCACGTGATTTGGCTGACGAGAGCGGGTTATGAGGCCCTTTTCACGTGGTTTGACTGGCGCAAGCGGGGTACGGTATTTTGCGGGTGTATGCAAGGCTGCCGTCAATGGATGTACATAATGACTCCAACTCCTGGCAATTTCAAGTGAGGTTTTTGTCGTTCATATTTCGTTTTTTTACATAGTTATTTTTGATAAAAGGTTTTTTCAAAAACTTTTTTAAAGGGAACCCCGATACCACTTCAGAGCCCAGAGCCATCATGCAGTACTGCCCTGCCAAAAAATTAAGTTTGACTTTTGCTTTACATTTCTTTGTCACCAGTACGAGCTTCTGATTTACCTAAAGGCCCACAAGCAAGAGCTAGGAGACGTGCCCAGCAGAAACCCTATCCCTCGCCCAGAGCTGCAGAACCCCCTTTGTTGTCGGCATGAGTAGCACCAAGGAGAAAACCAGCCCTGTGTGGGATTACTTTACCATTAAAATGGATGATAACTCCAAGGCAGTGTGTTCTGTGTGCCTTGCGGTTTTGTCTTGTGGATCTGCAAACTCGAGACAGTGCAGCACATCAGCACTGACCAACCATCTGCGGTCCAAACATCACAATGAATATGTCCAATATGAAAGGAAAAAAGAGGCAGTTGTTGGGAGAATCAATAGCAATGTGTCTCTCGCAAAGTGCAAGAGGGCATTGTCACAGCTGTCCATTAAAGATTGTCTGGACAAAAAACAAGCGTGGCCTCTGGACAGCCCTTCCGCACATGCAGTGCATCGCAGTATTGGCGAAATGATAGCGCTAGCCTTGCAACCATTTTCTGTTGTTGAGGATGTCGGTTTTGTGCGTTTACTCCATAAATTGGAGCCTAGGTACAAGGTACCATCACGTAAATATTTTTCAACACGCATCATCCCCGACCTGTATGAGAAAGTGAGCCAGTTTATTGCTTCAGAGGGCAGAGAAAATTGCATTTACTGTGGACATTTGGACATCTGATAACACTGTGAAATCTTTTATGAGCTTAACAAGGCATTGGCTGGCCAGCAACATGAAAAGGCATGGAGTTTTGTTGCAGTGCGAGGCTTTTGACGGAAGCCATACTGGTGCCAAAATAGGATTAGCATTTCAAGAAATGCTAGAAAGGTGGCAAATTAGCCATTCCAAAGTGCACGTCATTCTTCGGGATAATGCCGCTAACATGTGCAAGGCCTTCAGAGAAGCAGACTTAGCTAGTGTGGGGTGTTTTGCTCACACCCTACAGCTTTGCATCCATGATGGCCTTTATGTGCAAAGATCTGTGTCGGACATGATGGCACATGCAAGAAAACTTGTAGGTCACTTCAAACATTCTAGTTAGGCCACGTCCCGCCTGCACGCACTGAAAAAAGATCTAGGGTTGCCTGAATTGCAGTTGATTCAAGATGTATCTACACTGTGGAACTTGTCCTTTTTGATGCTAGGGCGACTGGTAGGGCAGAGGCGGCCAGTAAGTTTGTACTGTGCGGAGGACGATAAAGTGTCAAATCTTTTTGCCTGCCAGTGGCTTTTGGCAGAAAATGTTTTATCTTTGTTGGCACCCTTTGCAGAGCTCACAAAGGAGATTTGGTCTCATGCATCAAGCATCTCCTTGGTGGTTCCTGCTGTGAAAGCTTTAAGGGCCTACCTGAGCTCTGGCGAGGTTAGGGACACTGGTGTGAAGCTAGGGAAAGCAGAGTTATTGAAGGCTGTAGAGGCAAGATTCAAAGACATTGAGGCTATATCTATCTACTGTGTGGCAACAGGCATCGATCCGCGGTTCAAATTAACATTTTTCAGCAATGATGTTGTGGCCAACAATGTGAAATGTTCTATGCACTCTACTGCCTTAGCCCCCTGTGAGCAGTCCTCCCCTCCTGAGGGGCAACCTGCAGACCCTGACCCACAAGAGGATGAGCCACCACCCAAGAAGAGCGTTCCACCATGTGGCATATGGGCATTCTGGGACAGTAGTCCACGGCTGGTGTGAGTCAGTCCATAAGTTCCCTGGACACTGAGCTCACTGTCTTTTTGAGAGAGCCGCTGCTCCCTAAAACTGCAAACCCGCTGGAGTGGTGGGACATGAACAGTGTTCGGTTTCCAGGGTTGGCAAAAGTTGCGCGTGTGTACTTGGCACCTCCTCCTACCAGTGTGGACAGCGAGAGAGTGTTCAGTTCAGCTGGAGATATTTATTCCGAACACAGAAGTAGCCTCTTAGCTGAAAATGTTGAAAGGCTTGTTTTCCTAAAATACAACCTTCCCCTTACAGGTTACTCTTACTAAGAGTGAGGGCTTTTCCCGTAACTTTTGTTTTTTTTTCTTTGTCTTTTGTCATAAGCTTGCAGAGATGTGTCCAATTAATAAATATGTACCCATGCAATAGAATGCCTCCTTAGTTTATTCATTGAAATGCTGATTTTTTATGCCCTAGAATATGTTTGCCTAAAAAAAAAACTATTCGGCTCACTATTCGGCTCCGGCCGAATAGTTGACAAACTATTCGGTATCCGGCCGAATACTAAATATGCTATTCGGTACAGCCCTACTATAAACATTGCATCTTCCAGCATTAGCGCCTTGAGAAGATGGCGGGGTCTTCGTCTAACGTGTCCAGGCTCCACGGCTTTCTCAGAGCGACAGTCACCCCAGCTTCCGCACGGGCCCCCCGAGGAGTTGCTGCTGCTTACGAGGCAGATTCACAGAAATACTAAACGTGCCGCTATTCCAGTGTAATGTCTCAGGAGGATAGCTCAGGTGCAACGCGCTCATCTTGGAAGCAAAACGAAGTGGACCAACATGAGTTCGTTCCCCGGGTCCGCGCTTTGAAACCTCTGGGTATTGAGCCTGTTATGGATAACCTATTACAATATTACAACGAAATTGGCAGTATGGGGTCGTGCGCTTAAACCCACCAGGCTGCCACTTGCGCGGTGAAAGGCAGGTGCAACGAGACTGACTGTACAGTGGAGGGGTGAGAAGGCAAGGGGAAAAGGAGGACAGCTCAGCCCCCTCCTCGGTGCTTATTCAGTAAAATGCATTGTGCGGCAGCGTCCCCCGCCCCCCTGCACAGCACTCAGGCTCATGGACTCACAGGCTCTCGGGGTCTTGACCCTGAACCCACACCGCTGCACCTTCAAAAGTCTCTGCACACGGCGCGGCTCAAGTGCACTTCGTGCCGAGAAGCCGCCAGAGGAGCGTAAGAGGTGAGGAGCCGCAGCGTCCTGATGCACCAACAGCCGCTTCCCACACGGCCTGTAGGCCTGTAGGGATTTTCCCGCATAACGTTCTTTGCCACTTGGCTTTATTATGGCAACTTATTGTAAAGTCGCTTCCATGGCGCCTCCAAGTATCACAGACTGATGATGCGCCTTGCGGTGTCCGTTTCTGGGAAGTCCCTTCTGATGGTGCATGGATGTTGCCCCATAGCGTGGGCATCCCAGTGCCTTGTCCTCCCCCCTCCTCCATGCTCTGCCCCCCCTCCTACCCCCCCTCTCCACCCCTCTTGCGACCCGGCATACATATGTCATACATCGTACGTTGGAAAGAACCACTCGAACACGTTTGTAAAGTTGGAAGATTAAAATGCCACAGCAGAGTGGCCACCAGGGGGCGCGCGGATGCAGACCCTGTCCGCGTGAGCTCCCGTCACACGGTCCCCTAAATCGGATTGAGCCCCCGTTTCTAGGGACCCCCCCGGACTCAAAGTTGGCGCTGAGGTGTCGGAAGGTCCCCCCCGCAACACAGCGAAATCCCGTCCAAAATCGGACAAGAATTCCGGGAGAAAGAGGCTTAGGCGCTTCGCGCCGAAAACAAAACCAACCCTGCCCAGAACGGGCACCACGCTGCGGTGCCTAGAGACCCCGGCAATCTTCGCGCGCTTCGGCCCGCGGCGAGGGGGCAGCGCTCAGACCACCTCCACCAGCCTCCATTACGGCCCCGCCTTGCCCAACAAGAAACAAAAAGAGCATCACCAGAGACAAAGTGATCCCAGCCATTCTACCTACACTCAACGGATTAGCAGATCATCTAGATCCAGAAACACTTGTCAACGAGTACAACAAAATTATGCTAACCACCCTTGACAACATCGCACCCTTGAAACTCAGAAAAAGTAAACCCAAATCTCACCTAAATAAATGGTTTACCCCCGAA
The DNA here is from genome assembly GCF_040938575.1 of Ambystoma mexicanum. Classification (NCBI taxonomy): domain Eukaryota; kingdom Metazoa; phylum Chordata; class Amphibia; order Caudata; family Ambystomatidae; genus Ambystoma; species Ambystoma mexicanum. Next base: position 833,707,341 of record NC_090938.1, on the reverse strand, counting down.
CTAAAGGATTTGCGACTACTTAAGAGGAGCTGCGAAACAGCATGGAGACTCACCCCCTCAGCAGACCATAAAAGGAAACTAACAGAAATCTCCTCCCAATATAAAAAAGAAATTCATCTGGCCAAACAGAACTCCTTTAATAAGCGGATCTCCAGCGCCAATTCAAGCATGAGGGAACTATTCACCATCCTCAAAGAACTAGAGTCACCTATCCCCATTCCGGATACATGCACCAAAGATAAAACTTGGTGCTCCAACATTCAGCTAGCCCTATCCAATAAAATCTCCCTACTCCAAACGAAAATAACCAAAAAGAAAGCTTCCCTTACTCATCACTCCAAGACTCACAACCTCATCACAGTCACTACCCCAAAGACCCAGGACACAGCCACACGGTTCATGTTTTCCAAAACATCGATTCTTGAGGTGGAGAAAGTCATCCTCTCCCTTAAGCCGTCTAACTGCCAGGGCGATTCTTGCCCTGCCCAGCTTATAAAAGACGCAGCTAGAGATCTCTCCCCGTTTATTGCCAAACTCGTCAACTCCTCATTCTCGTCCGGCACAGTACCCACCAATTTAAAACAATCCTGGGTACTACCATTGCTCAAAAAGCAAACATTAGACCCCCTTATACCCACTAACTACCGCCCCATTACAACAGTCCCCTTCCTGCTCAAAATCCTGGATAAGATCGCCTACAATCAAATCCAAAGTTTCCTGGAACAACATAAACTCTTAGGAGAGCGCCAATCAGGATTCCGCCCACAACATGGTACTGAGACTGCCCTTATCGACCTAAAGGCACAAATAGATGAAATAAGAGACAAAGGCAAAATGGCTCTCCTCTTGCTGCTGGACCTCTCGGCGGCATTCGACCTTGTAGACCATGGGGTACTTTGCAGCCATTTAGACTCAGCCGCACATTTCTCCAAGGAGGCCATATCTTGGATTGAATCCTTCCTTAGTGACAGGACCATGAGGGTGTTCTCCCCTTCAGCAGCGGCGGACCCAATCCCCATCCGATGTGGAGTCCCTCAGGGCTCATGCGTCTCCCCGACTCTCTACAACATATTCACTAAGCCCCTTTTTGATGATCTGGACCATCTTGGTATCACCTACACCAACTATGCAGATGATACCCAGATTCTCCTCCCACTTTCCGGGGACTACAACAAGGATTTGGCCTTGGTGAATAGGGTGTACATCATCGTCCAGGCATGGATGGCAACCCACGGACTATGCCTGAACGATGACAAAACAGAGTTGCTCATCCTAGGGACACATTCTAATATGAAGAAACTCAGTCAGGACTATACTTCATTTGAAATTGACGGGAACATTATCAAGGTTTCCAAAGATGTGAAGACACTTGGCTTCTATCTGGATGCCACCCTCTCTTTTGACAAGCAGGTGAAGTCATTGGCATCTGCCACCGCCTACACATGCAAGCTCATTAGAGCAGGCAAGCATTTTCTCTCCGATAACAACTGCCTTATCTTAGCGAGAGCATTAATCCTTTCGAGGCTTGATTATTGTAATGCCCTCTACATCGGAGCAAACAAATCCATCACCCACCAACTCCAAATTCTTCAAAACAATGCCTTACGAGCCGCCCTTGGTGTACCCAAAAGATCACATATCTCAAACATCAGGCGCCAAAACAATTGGTTGTCCTCCCAAAACAAAATCCACCTTAAAGTAGCATCCCTGGTTCATAAAGCCCTGAACAATGCAGCACCAAGCTATCTCTGCAATAAACTCACTAAAAGAAATCATTTACGCCCTGCCAGATCTGCTAATGCCAACAGCCTCAATATTCCCAGATTCAGGTTATCTAAGGCGGGGGCCAGTAGCTTCTCGGTGCAAGCAGCTCAATTATGGAACTCATTGCCTAATCCTCTACGCGAGGCACAGCCCTTCCATAAATTCAGAATTAACTACATCAATCTGCTAAGGACTACCAATGAATAGCCTATCGGCGCCCACTTATCCCCCACCCCACCCTAGAATATACACTTCATCATGATCCCATGGTCCCACTCACTTTGCCCACCTGACCAATGAGCTTTCGCCCATACAGTACCTGTACATAGACTGTCCTGATCATATTTTGTATTTATTCTGCATGTAAATCGCAACTGCTGCCTTCCTGTAATATTTTGCAGTCTATATTTTGTATTTTGTATTTGTACAGTGTATATATCCCATGACCCCTCCCTGCAACTTAAGCTTCGCATTTTCTGTACTGCTGCGCCCGGCTACCTGCGGGTTTGGTGCGCATTATAAGTGAATAAAACAAACAAACAAACAAACAAACAAACACCCATGCACCCCACCCTCACAGGAACGACCCACTGGTGGAATCCGTGATCTGCAGCACCCAACGAAGCCAGTCGTGCCCTGCGCTGTGAACACTGCCGAGGACCGCGCGGCGCTGGGAGCGTTGGCCTCCCTCCCCCAGCTGCAAGGCAGCCCTCCTCACGACGCGGCTGCAGCGGACCCCGCTGAGGCACCAAGTAAGTGCGCTTACTAGCACTCCCCGCCTGCTCTCGCCTGACTCCACACGGACACTTGCAATCCGCCCCCCCACCGAGGAACGAACCAGCCCAATGCTGTGGGTTGGGGCCCCACACGAGGCAGCGTAGACCCCGGGAACCCTGCTGCGCCCGACTCCACCGGAACCCCCAACCACATAGACCTCCACAGGCTTGGCCCTGCTCTCCCAGGCCTACGGGTGGCAGTTTCGTCGCGGGGTACCCGCGGCTTCCCTACGCCGCACGTGGTGGACGGACCGTGGCCCCCGGTGCACCCGGACAACACGAAGAACACGGCCTCATAGATTGGACACAACCTATCGCTCCTGTTAGGACCCCACTGCCCCGGGCCCCGCGGAAAGCTCTATCCACGCACCCAAAGCCAAAGAATATAGGCTCTGACCACAGAGTCACAGGGAGAGGGACCCAGGAAGAGAAGCGGGTAAAGCCCAAACAGTTCACCCACCATCAAGTGCCCCCTGGGAGGTCGGACGGAGTGCGGGTTGCCGAGGGTGACCGGAAAGGCCCGCACGGTCCGTTGGGACTATCCAAGCACTGCGGGGCCCGCAAGAAGAGGGTGATCCCGAGACACACATGCTGCACAGATCCACTGAACGTTGCGACTCCAAGGCACTATAGAAGAGGAGTAGAACCCTCAACGCTTCACATTGGGAGTGCTTTCCAGACTCAACTCTCCCCAAACATACTGGAGAACTGCTTTGTCACACACCGCTGGGGGAATGGCCCCCTGACTCACCATTGTCCTCTCGGACACACCAACGATACCAAGAAAGATACAGGGGCGTGTGCCTCCTCAGTGGTGTCCGCAGTCCTAACGAGCGAAATCACCTAAAAGTTTAGGACAGATCCTCACAAGCGCATGAACCCCCGACAGAAGCTCGCCATTTACGCCTACAACGCAAATCCCAATCCCAGCGACGACCTGAAGATGGCGTCTCCGATAAACCCGACCCCGGATGGGGACACAGCGGCAACGAAAGGCGATATTGCAGGCTTGCTCGCAGAGATCAGGAACATGGGTGCCAGCATTGGCGGAAAAATTGATAAACTTACACAGCGGATTGACAACATTGAGGACAGGGTCGAAGGGATAGAAAATAACCAGGCCTCAATTGATACGCTTGAAACCCAGCTGACTCTAAGGATAAGCGAGATAGAGAAGAAGGAACAAGAGTGCAAGTTGAAGATGGATGATTTGGAGAATCGAGAAAGAAGAAATAACTTGCGATTTTTCGGCATCCCAGAAAAAGAGGGGGAAACTGAAGAGGACCTGAAAACGACCCTACATGATATCATAAAGCGCCTCGTTGCTGACGACAATATTGATGAACCCAAAACGGAACGCATCCACAGGGCTGGGGGACCACCCGGGGGACCCCGGTCCGTCCTCGCCCGATTCCACCATTACCAGGATAGATCGAGGGTACTAGAAAAGGCGAGGAGCGGAAGCACCATCACCCTGAGCGGGGCACAAATAACGATCTATCAGGATCTCTCCTCTTTAACCCTCGCATTGAGGAAAATGTGCAAACCGCTCACCACATGGCTTAAATCTCGTGACATAAGATACAGATGGGGATACCCCTTCTCCCTCTCCTTCGATCACGAAGGATCGAGAATCAGACTGAACTCGGAGAGAGAAATTAAGGCCTGCATCCTTGACCTATTAGGTCACCAATCTCAAGAAGAATCGACCGATCATGCCCCCCGCGAAGACAGGGAATGGCGAATACAAGGCCCGAAGAGGAGGAGAGTTAAAGGCTCAAGAAAATACCGTAGAGGAAATGGCTCACCAGAAGGATTGAGTTGACCATATCTCCTCGCAGCTCTACTCAGCTAATTTACATGCCGAGAAAATAAGATTGAAGGACATCTCACATGGAGGGTGTCTCGACCCTACCCGCGCACAGTTAACATGTACACCTGGAGGGGGGGTTCCAGGGGGCTCTAAAGTTTATATTGATGTATATACTGCAAGGGGACTGTGAAGTAACGGTCTCCACTGGTGGTTCGGTTATGAGCCAGTGCTTTCAATTCGGCTCAATCGAACGCCACCGAACACACGGGGGGAGGGGGAGGGAAGGAAGGGGAAAGGGAATGGAGGCTGACTTCGCGTCAGCGATTTGGATGAATAGCTCATATGGGGAGATGGGCTTGTGGTCCCCCGGTCATCATGGGGAAACAATGGAAAGGTCAGGGCGTCCTTATGACCTAAGACACCACCGTCGTGATGACGGCTGAGGCATGCTCCAAGGGCACCATGAGGGTGGGCACATTGAATGTGAAAGGCCTGAACTCGCCAACGAAAAGGTCCCTTGTCTATAGAGAGTTCCGGAGGTCGAGATTTGATATCCTTCTCCTACAGGAGACTAAATATGTGAGAGGCGAAGAAAGAGTAATCTTGGGGAAGCGAACAGGGCTGGAGTTCTGGGGATCGGGCCCACTGCGCAAAGGTGGGGTGGGGATCCTGGTCAGAAAAGGAATAAACCTGATGGTCACGAAGGTTTGGGCGGACGTAGAGGGCCAAGCGCTACTTGTCACAGGTACCATAGGTAAACTAGCTATCACGGTGGCCACGATTTACTCCCCAAATGTAGGTCAGATCCGATACCTCTCCAAAACAATACCCAAAATCATGCTAGAAGCGACCGGCCATGTAATACTAGGCGGGGACTTCAACATTTGGGCGGACCCCGATATGGATTGGCAATCCGCAAACAAGGGACAAACCCACTGGGGACTACACCCAATTTAATAGGATGATGGAATTGTATGGCTTGATGGACGTGTGGCGTTGTATGCACCCCACAGATAGGCGGTACACCTTCTTTTCAGCCCCACACAACACACACACCCGCATTGATTACCTCTTCTCCTCGAGAGATCTATGTGATACAGCCTCCTGCTCAGATATCGTTACAATCTCATGGTCAGACCACGATATGGTACGAGCCGATTTGGTATGGGTTCCCTCCCAATAGGGAGGGGTAGATGGCGGTGTAATGAATCGCTCTGGAAAGATGCAGTTTTTAAACAAGAAATGCAAACCGCAATTGAGGACTACTTCCAACTGAACGATAATGGTGAGGTTTCCAAACAGGGTGTCTGGGAGGCGGCCAAAGCCACATGGAGAGGGGTCTTAATGAGAGAAGGGGCCAGTAAAAAAAGGGAGAGAGCTTTGATTGAAAACAGACTCCGCAGGGAAATTACCCAACTAGAGACGGGAACAATCAAAAGTGGGGTTACTGACTCTGAACAGGTCTTAGAAGCCAGGAAAAAAAGGGAGGAACTCCGTCTCCTAGAACATGACCTAATAGTCCGCAAACTTCTCCTCTTGAAGCAGAAGTTTTACGAGAAAGGGGACAAAGCGGACGCGTTATTGGCAGCCAGACTACGGGCGCAGCAAGCCGACAGAAGGGTTCACGAACTATCTGATTCAGAAAACACCCCGGAAGGGGCCCAAACCACCATCCCTGAAAAATTTGCCGATTTCTTTGAAGCCTTATATACCCCCGACGGAGAACCCGACACACCAGGTATCCAAACATATTTAAACGATATTGACATGCCCAAAATTACAGTCACAGAGGTGGAATCCCTTGACAGCCCCATAACGAGTGAGGAGATCCATGAAGCCATAAAGAGACTTACACCAGGTAAATCCCCGGGGGAGGATGGGTATTCGGCAGGATTTTATAAAACATTCGCAACGCAACTCACTCCCTTCCTCACCGATCTCTTCAATCAGATCTTGGAGACAGGGAAACCCCCCCCCCGATTCATTTACGAAGGCGATCATTGTGGTCATTCCAAAAGAAGGGAGAGACCCCGCGAGATGTGGTTCATATCGCCCTATTTCCCTACTAAACTTGGACGCGAAAATATACGCCAGGGTCTTAGCCGCTAGGATCGAATCGTTCCTCCCCCGTCTCATTCACGCTGACCAAGTAGGATTCATATTAGGCCGTCAAGGCGCAGACACTATGCGCAAAACCCTCCACTTGTTACACACCTCCCATACTCTCCACACCAACCCTGCACTGCTTTCTATTGACGCGGAAAAGGCGTTTGATAGGGTAGAGTGGGACTTCCTAATAAAGGTCCTTCAGAAAATAGGACTCGGCCCCAACTTGAGAAAGGGAATACAAGCAATTTATTCAGCTCCCTCGGCATCGGTCCATGTGAATGGAGAATATTCTAGGTGGTTCCGATTAACGCGTGGTACCAGGCAGGGATGCCCCCTCTCAGCCATTTTGTTCGCCCTATCGCTGGAACCAGTGGCATGCAAAATCAGAAAAGACCTTGGTGTAGAGGGCATATGTTTGGGAGGCGTAGAGTACAAGTTAGCGATATATGCTGACGACATACTACTACACGTAGTCAACCCAGAGACCTCCATCCCTCAAGCCATCTTCCTACTCGAGGAATACGGCCGCCTGTCAGGGTTCAAGATCAACCGTGCCAAGTCTGTCCTCTTCCCCCTACAAGGTGACCCATCTACGAATGTGGTAAGATACTCCTCCCTGGGGCTAACGATCGAACACCACACATTACAATACCTAGGAATACGAATCACCAAAAATATTGACTCTCTCTACGAAGCAAATTTTCCCCAGCTCCTAACGAAACTCCGATCAGACCTCGCCAGGTGGGATAAACTCACGATTTCGTGGTTGGGCAGGCTCAATGCGATAAAAATGACTTGCCTCCCGAGGTTCCTTTACCCATTCCAGATGCTCCCAATCCGGATCCCACAGCGGTACTACATAGATGTCAAGAGGGAAATTCTAAAATTTCTCTGGCAAGGAAAGAAGCCCCGAATAGCATATACCACCCTCACACTGCCCAAAGATAAGGGAGGGGTAGGACTACCTGACTTGAGAAAATACCATGCAGCCGCCCAGCTCCGTCTACGTGTCCCACACCTACGCAACTACAGTGAACCACAATGGGTAGCAATGGACAACCACTATCTAGCGCCTGCAACACTTGGAGAATGGATGTGGGCACCACGGAAATGGGTGATGAGAAGAACGAGAGACCACCCACTATTTGCAGCCCTGTGGGAAATCTGGAGAGCGGGAACAGAAATGATACGCATTACAACGTGGCCGTCCCCACTAAGCCACTTATGGTCACCAGGTATTAACAACCATATCCCCAACGTAGAAAGATTCCAGACCTGGTACGAGGCGGGACTTGAGCGGGTAGGCCAACTTGTACGCACCGACTCCTTCATTACCTTGCCAGCCCTAACGGAGACCTTAAACATAGGAACTCTTTCAGCTTTTCACTACCTCCAAATCAAAGGAGTCCTGACGAGAGCAATGTGGAAGGATAAATTGAGCAGAGAACTCACCCCATTTGAAAAAATGCTAGATTCCAAAACTGATAGGAAGGGATTGATCTCTATAATGTATAAGTTGCTGTTGGAGGGCGGTATTGGGTCGACACACACTCTCCGAACACGATGGGAAAACGATATGGGGATTGAAATTGTAGACGAACTGTGGGACAAAATGTGCACCATGGCCACACGCACCTCAATATCAAGCCAATACAAACTACACTCCATCAAACTCCTCCACCGCTGGCAATACGATCCACATAGACTGTCAAAGATGTATCAATCATCATCCCCCCACTGCTGGCGCGATTGTGGTCAAATAGCTGATTATTGGCATATGTGGTGGGACTGCCCTAAGGTCCAGATTTTTTGGGATGAGGTGCTTGGCTGGATAAGGCACACGGATGGGATCCATAGAACTCTGACCCCGCAACTGGTGTTGTTTAGTCTTGAGGCGGAGGACGGCGAATGGACGAAGGTCCAAGGAGTAGTCCCCCACCTATTACTTGCGGCAAGGGCACTAATAGCGACCAAATGGAAATCATTGTTGACCCCAAATAAGAAAGAATGGATCAATGTCGCCCTAAATCTCTGCACGATGGAAAAGATAACTGCATCACTCCATGGTAGAGCGTCACAATGTGAACTGTTATGGTCCGACTTTCTGAGCGCATATACGTCCACTGCAGAACCAACCCAGAGCGAAGATGGGTCTCTGCCCTGAAGAGGGCCGGACCGGAGCACCCCCCCTTCCAGGGCCTAACCTCCCATCATTCTACCATACATCTCCCCCCACTCCGCTAGACGAAGCCACCTCAGGCACACAACTACACCCTCCTCATGGGAGTGCCCATAACTGAACTCCATTGACCTAACCCTGATCCACAACTTATACCTTGACCACGACGCCAAAAATCTCCAAATGACCAGTCTTCCATTCCCGGGGGGAGGGGGTATCAATTCTAAACTTGTTGGGGGAAAAGGGAGGACATAGTTGTTTATATTGTTGGTCACTCTACGTTCTTCTGATCATGTATGCTCTTTAGTTGTACCTTCCAAACAATAGGAAGAACTTGACCTGAACAGGTACTCGTTGTTATTCCAAACGATAATCTCATTCTGTACTTCCTTGTTCATGTGAATGTTTATTTTGAAAACTCAATAAAAACAAATTAAAAAAAAAAAAATGCCACAGCAGCTTTATTTTGCATAAAGTCTTGGAGTTATCTTACAGGCAATCCGTAATTCACCACCACAGGTACGCTACTCTGTGTGCGGCTACCTAGGTATCCCTTGCCCTCCCCCCCTCTCCCTTACCGTCTTTGTCCGATGGACGCCTCGGGTTGAGCCCGGCCCTTGCTAATAACCTCTCTCTACCCCCGGCCGTTTGTAAAGTTCCCATGACCGTGTTGTCAATGTCCCCCCGATTTTCACTAGGTCTTGGTTGGGAATGCCCTACCCCCCCTTCCCCCTGACACTTCCCCTGTGTCCTAGATAAAACCGGCAGCCACGCGGTGCCTCGCTAGTGTTCAGGTTCCTATACCGGCACCACCACAAGTGCCCCAACGTTACACATATCGCACATCCGTTGTTGAGGCCGACACCGACCTCCGATGTCGGCCCCCCTTTCTGCCTGCCTATATGGTCGTCGCTTTGCGACGCCCGTCTATTATTTTGTCCTTTCTACTCTCCTCTGCCCCCCCCGGCGTCCCCCAATTGCCGCTTGTACTGGAAGCCCACTCCTATCTATGCTATGCCGCCCCCTATGTCTCCATTCTGTCTTGCCGAGCCCCTAAGAACTTCCCCAGTTCCCTCTCCCCCAGGGCCTCCCTGTGAAGCCTGGCCCAGTGCCCCCCTGCCCGCGTAATGTCTCTAACGGGTGCCCTATCCCTTCTCCATCCTTCCTATCCCAAGCTTGCTCCTCCGCTCCCCAGGTCCTTCATTCCCCCCCATAGGCCGCCTTCCCAGCACAGTTCTTCCGTACCCCGTCTCCAGTCCCCCCAGTTTTGGTCCTTGCCCCCCTCCCTTGCCTTGGAACTGGCTTCCTCCCCCCTGTTCCCTCTATTCACCTTGCCGCCCCTGTCTTGGATCCCCCACCTCCCTCCCCTGTCTTGGATCCCCCACCTCCCTCCCCTTCCTGCCCTCCTCCTTCTGTGAAGACTTCCCCTTGCTGTTATTTAGTCACCGTTACCTGCCCCCCCATAGTCTCCTCTTGTCCCCCCCCGACCGACTTCCCTTGATGGTCTTGTTTGTGAGTTTGTTATTCACCCCCCCCCACAATTTTGGGCTTGGAATTGGCTCCCAAGTCCCCTACATCCCTCCCCTTTTTCCCAGGGCATCCCCCGAGCCTATTACTCTTGAGGCGCCATACAACTAATCTGTTGGCTGATCATTCCCCTATGGGTCTGCCAGTGCTTCGTTCTGGGATTGGCCTGTGACACCTCCAAGACTCTCTGCTGGCTGCCGGCGGCAGAGAGTTCCCCCCAGCCGGCACAGGGCACTTCCCCTTTAGTATTGGTTTTGCCCTAGCATGGCCCCCCATCTCCCCTTTTGTTCATTCGTGTGGCTGTTTGGGAGAGATGAGAGGTGGGAGGGGGGCAACAACAGATCATGCTCGGTAGTGTTATTTGTGCCCTAACCCTTGCCCCCCCCTCCACTTCGCTGTGTCAGGATCTGTACCCCTTAATATTATGGCCCCCTTACTCCCTGTTTCCCCAGACCGAGCACCCCCATCCCCAGCCACTTTCTGCTCGGGGTGAGGGGACTAGAAGCGAATGTGTGGTGCTCCGTGTGGTCTTGCCCCCCGGCCACGGTGGCTTGTAGCCCCCCGGCGCGTGCACACTATTATGTGCCCCCGGCTTGGCCCCCCGAGCACCCCACTCCCCAGCGACTCTCTGCTCAGGGTGAGGGGGCTCGTAGTGTGTGGTCTTTGCTTCGAACAGGGGCAAAGCGCCCGCCAGCCGTGGTCTAAACGGCGCTCGCCATTCCGTTAACATCCCTCCTCCTCGTTCCTTCCCACGGTTTGTTGCTAACATTGAGCGTTCCGTACCACGCAACCTGAACCATCGGCTTCCACACTAAACATACTGCCACTTGTGTATACGCGTGTTATAAATTCCCTATTGCATAGACTCATGTGGCGTTTACTAGCGAACCTTGCCTCACAAAATAAATGCCTGGACGATGCCCGTCCACACCACGCCGCGCATTCTTACCTTGCCACAGCGTACCACTTATAACCATACCCCGAATGACCTCTCCCTTAGTTGACCGTTACCCGAATTACCACTCCCTTAATTGACCTCACATGGTTATAAACTTACCAAAACTCTGCCTAATGTCATACCGTTCTCTTCCTGCCAAGCAGGCACAATCTAGTGTAGTGCCGTCCACTGTCTAAAGCGTGCAGTACATTCAACCTACAGTATTGTAGTTCACCACCGGCAACACAGGCACACTCTACTGAACATATGCATAGACGAACACACTTCTCTCTACAGGCTCAATCAATTATGCTATTGATGCAATGAAGGCCTGATCTATTTGTGATCGTGCTACATGCAGACACCCCCCCCAGTACTCCTTTACCATAGGCACGATCTGCTGCATTTCTGCATGAATTGAAGGCATGTTAACCTACTGTTCTCCATGATGCGAACACACCAGACGCAGCATGCACGGTGCGGTGGGTTCCAAGCTTGCCCATTGCAACAACTTATGTAAGAGTGCCCGACCATGCGCTGCCCATACAAAGCTGTCCTCTTTCAACCGCGCGTTCCCAACCACTTTCGCGTTCTAAAATATTAACATTGGGCCTCACCGCAGCAAGAGCGAGTGAAAGGAATCCCGAATTTCTAACATATTAACCTTTCTCACCGTTCCCGTGACCTGTCCTTCTCTGCCGCCCTTTTGATTCCAGCAATAGGAAGTAGCCACTAGGAAACTACGGCTCCCATAATGCGGTTCAAACAGTTTCCGCTCTAAAGAGTAGTATTATATCTTAATACACAACACACATTGACTTTATACTGTGAACACCGGTGGACTTGGTACCAAAAGAGGCCCTGGAACTAATGTTCAAAGTGGCCCATATTACACATTTTCAGTAAGCCCCAACCTTATCCAATGAGAAAATGTGAAATTAAAATAAGTGACCACACAAAAGCCCGGGGCGCAGAGGCCTCCCCATAGGCCAGTTCACCCGACTGTGAAAAGACCAATCAATTGACTATGTCATGGCATGTTTAGGGGCATTCCCTGCAAGCCATCTTCACCATGCCATGAGTTTATGGGAACACCCTACTGTCTTCCAGCGCAATTCTCAGTTGCGCGGCGGCCCCAACCATCACGTTCCCCCCGAACCACAGCCAGCATTGTGACCAACAAACCGTACTTCCCTAAGACGGCGCGACGACCACCAACATCACGACCCACATCTCCCTGCACCTGGCACGGCGGCCTCCTAACCCTTCACCCTATGTCTGTGCCACAAAACCACATTACTGCAACGCAAAATTATACCGGTTTGCCCAACTCTCCCTGTGCATCCATTCACCCATTCTTTTCATTGGCCCCTCTGCTGGGTTATTTAAATTTAGTAACTTTTACACCGCAACCTTCCGTCTCCAATGGTCGAAAGCAACCCAACATCAACTGTCGCCCCCATGGCGCCACCCCCATCCCACCTTTCCAACCCCTACATGACACTAGACGCCCGCACCTGGCGATTTAAGTGTGTGATCCCCACTACCCCCTTCTCCTTCCAACGCGCAAATGAAGGCCCCCTGGCCGCACATAACAGAAACTTTCCATGCAACTTTCCATGGCCTCCTGACCCCACGTGGTTAATGGCGGAGGGGGTGAGGGAGATGGACTGAAAACGGCAAGGCCGGAGTTTGGGTCAATGGCTTAAAGTCTGAACTGTTTTTAGTTTCCTGATTTTTTTATTTTTTTTTAGTTCGCCAGCAGCTTCTCTCTATCAGAATAAAAGACTATCGGAAAAGCTTCATTGAAAGTAACAGACTGATCATTTTGCTTGCCGACAGCTGAGCGCCATTTTTGCGTCATCGACAAGTGTTGCCGATGCGGATGCCCAAACTACGCCGTATTGTTGCTGTACTCTGCAAATTATTCCCTAAAATGCATAGAACTCATGTGGTAATTAAGGAAACGTCACCGGCACGCATTCTTTACCCCATGAAAAGTGTCGCAAAAAAAAATAAATAATAACGCACTCACATAACATAAAATCGGGTCAAGTACCATTGGAAAAGGGGTTCGCAACACACCATGACAAAAGGCAGGTCATTATAATTCATCCCAGATTGTTAAGGTAATAGGCAAGGGGGCTGCTGGTAGAATAAGTTCCAAATAGTGGACTTGAAACCATATTTGGTCGTTAACCTTGGTCACATCTACAACACTACACCTCAAACGCGCCTAACATGACCCAGACAAATTGGCCCACACTAACACGTTAGGGGGTGGGGGGGGGCATTTTGTCCATTGCTCTAGCTCCATTTTGTATTAGTCGGTGATGCCTGGCCCCAATGTAGCAAAGGCCATGGCATTTCCTGCCGTGCAATGTCTGGTGCACGCGGGCCGTTTCTCGTGCACGGACATTTTTTATTCTTAAAAGTGCGGAAAACTTAGGCAGGGAGCAAGACAGTAACCTCTAAATATCTGACTAAGACCTCGGGGAACAGGTGGCGCCGCCACAGACATGGCCCCTTCTTCAGGTGGCCCCATTAGCTGCTGCTTTTGAAGCCATCTGTATGGAAGTTACACGAGGGAGGAGACGGCTGACAAGGTGGGAGGGAGGCAGTGCTTTAAGTGGGGTAAGAAATTGAGGGGGGGCCCTCGTTTGGGGGCGTGGCTTTCATTGTGGGCGTGGCCTAAAGTGCACAAATCATAGTAAGGTGTGCAAACAAATATATAAATGTATGTGAGCATTTATATGTTTGTATGCGTACTACTATGGTGTGTGTACTTTTCAAACCATATTTTATAAACGTAGCAATGTTAAATATTTCTATGTTTATAAAAGGTGGCTTGAAAAGTGCACAAACCATAGTATTTTACGCGCACTTGTGTGCTTACCTTACTATGGTTTGTGTACATTTCAAGCCACCTTTTATAAACATAGATATTTGTAACATGTTTCTATGTTTCTAAAATATGGCTTGACACGTAAACAATTCAAGGCATCTTTTATAAAGCAAAAGCTTTATAAAAGATGCCTTGAATTGTGCACGTTTCAAGCCGTCTTTTATAAACATAGAAATATGTCTACCTTTCTAAAAGATGGCTTGAAACGTACACAGTTCAAGGCATCTTTTATAAAGCTTTGCCGACGGAGAAAGGCACCTCTGGCTCTGTGATCTCTGCTCAGAGCACATAGATCACTGAGCCCGAGGCGTCTTTCACCCTCTGCGAACCCGCGGGCTCCGTGATCTAATCTGCATATTAGATCACGGAGCCAGCGGGGGTCAGTGACCTGGGGAGGGAAAACAAAGGGACAGTAACTTCCTCTGATGACGTCATCAGAGGGAGTTACACTAACTGACAGAAGTGCCGCCAGCCTCAGCGTCGCTGTGGCTGGCTGGCACTTCTGTCAGCTTGGCCTACATAATGACGGGCGCATCTCCCGTCGCGGCTGCGGCCGCGGCGGGATAATGCATCCCGCCAATGTTGTGTGGGAGGGGGGCCCCGGCTGGGCCCCGGCTCAGCCCCACTTTCTGGAGACTGCCGGGGCCCGGCCCTGCCAGGCCCCGGCCCACTTTAAGCACGGGAGGGAGGGCTTTTCAAACAAGGCTTTACTGTAATGTATGCCTCACGCCCAGAGTCCTCGTGGGCCCCCTTTTAACCCCACTGTGCACACCTGTGAAGTGGTTCCAGCTTTTGGCCAGTAAATCAGGGACTTTTGTAGCTTGACAGAATTTCATTTTCATTAACATAAAAAAGTAGCTGCATTCAAGTGTATTTCAGGGCCCGACGCCAACGACGCTCCTTCTCCCGACGCTACCTACCGCCACCTACCGCCGCTCTCCCAGAACAAAGACACACCACCCCTTCAACTCCCACTCCCGAGATCACAATCCCTCCTTTCTGCACGTTCCTCAGGAACCCCGCTACTCCTCCCTGCTTCTTCCTCCTCCACACGGCAAGAAAAATACTACCTTTCCTTTCCTTCACACACAAAACACTCACCATCGTCGGCCTCATCATGTCAACTATCGACTATGCAAACAGCCTCTACCTCGGTATACCGGAATACCTACTGAAGAAGCTGCAACGGATCCAAAACACTGCAGCCAGACTACTCCTCAAACTATCCAGAAGAGACCGCATCACCCCGGCCCTAAAAACACTACACTGGCTCCCAGTAAAACAGCGTATCATCTTCAAAACAATGTGCATAACGCACAGGGCAATCAGCGGACAAGGAGCAGAATTCCTACAAAAAAAAATAACAATCTACAAGCCAACGAGACCGCTCAGGTCAACCAACGAAATCCGACTGGAACAAAAACCTTATATCAAGAAGAAACTCGGAGGCACCGCTTTCTACCACTTAGCCGCGAAAACCTGGAACAACATCCCAAAATTAATAAGGAACACCAAAGACCACCTTAAATTCAGAAAATTACTAAAAACCTACCTCTTCAACACCGGAGACTAAAACCGAAACAACAATAAGACAAACGAATCATCAAAAAAGGACATTGACAAACCGCTAGAACCGACAGAAGTACCCTGGGCACCAGTAGGGCTGACACTGGACACAGGGGTCCACCCGCGATACCCAGAGAAATGAATACAACTACTCCAGCCAACCATTACCATCCCCCACCGCCCGTACAGCCACAACTAGGTCCCTCGAGGCAGTGGAACGGACATGATACCACCAATCACCACACAACCGGGTGTATGGACACTAGCAACGGTGCTAGTCATGTGGAGGGGTTGAGGAGCATGCAAAATGTAGGGGAGGACTGGCCTTGGAGGCCCCCCTCACCTGCATCATTCTCCCCAGGTGAGGATCATGACTCGGTGGGCGCCCCCTCATGCCACCCGGGCCCAGGTGGAGGAGGGTTCACCCGCCGACGACATTGCCCACACGTATCCATTGCCCACATGTACTAAAGTTTAGACAGGCCTAGAAGCCATCTTGTCTAGCAAAGATGGCGTGAGTTTAGCGCACTGTAGCGCGGCCCCCACCTTTGGAGGGCTCTCAAGCATCCCTGCCGCCGCAGCACCATGGCAGATCCGCTGCGAGCGCGTTCCCATGAGAAAGTTGGGTATGAACTAACATGAAATGTTAACACTGTAACACTTCACCGTTCACAATGTAATACTGCGCCCCGCGTGACCTGGTCAGCAAGGCCGGGGCGACGGGGAAAACTGTAGCATAGCTATCTGAAGAAAGCAGAAAAGAATTCAAGTATTGGTGTTAAAGAATTACTTCTCTTAAACAGAACCAGCATACTGTGAATTAACCATGAAAAGTGTAACGTTTATATGACCTCACCCCGTAACTGGACTAATGCTGCTATATCACAGAGAAGGATGTACACAGTTATACAACGAAACTTATAACTCATATATGTATAAGTGTCCTTAGTCTTATGTAGAAATCTTAACCCCTATATGTCCTCTTAGTCACCCGTAGTGGCGAGCATCAATCTCTGTGTTCCATAAACTAGTACTACCTCACGCAAGGCCAAATGTACATAAATAATCAAATACTGTAATGAATAGAATGCTCTACAATGAAAAGGTACTCAGATTGAATGTATTAAAGAAATGTTAATGAAGTTGAAATATATGTGTGTTCAAGTAGGTTAAAATGAGGCAGACGTTATAAAAGTTCTGCACCCAAAAGTCGACAACGCACGAGGAAAATACCTTTGTGAATATGCGCAAGGACATTCTCCCTCCCACCCTGCGAAGCCCGCCAGACAAGAAAGCTAAGGCCTGTGCCGCGCTCCCCCACCTCCCCCAACCAAGCTGGAGCCGCTTCAGAGATTTGTAAGCCCCGTTACAGCATCCAAGGCCACAGCCCGCCACCTGCGTTATTTACAGCACGGTAATAAACCCACGTTCGAATCCACAGATCTACCAGCACCCTCTCATAAATCCCACAACCCCCTCCAGACCACCCCAAGAATCATGGCCCCGTGCAAGGGCGACCCCCAACACTGGGACAAGACATAGCGGCCCATTTATAACAACTTCTAACGCAAGCAGACAGACATGTACCACCCGTCCCAGGCCCCAGAGCCCAGGCCCTCGACCTGAAATGCCGGTCACTAGGACACAGGTAAATCTCACCCCGACAGACGACCACCAGACCCCTCACAAGGTGCATTCCTCATGTGTTGTAGTTATTCGTAAGATAACCTACTGAAAGATTTACTGTAGAAGTTAAATGTCGTTTTTTAAGTAACTGCAATGTGCATGGCCTAGGGCAAACAAGTCAGGGAAGGTATTCATCTGTCATGCCTGCTAGGCCTTCTCGTCCCCGAGTCCAGCATTATACATCTACAGCACGGAGATCTGCCAGACCATTCTATACTCGGTGGCGACTTTGGGGAAGAATTCCTGGTAAACGCCTTCATTTCCGCTAAATCATGGCGGATTTAACACACTGAATACATTATCGTTCCACTCGACAAGTATGCGTGAGTATCACATGACTGGACGTCACAGCGCTACTCACGCTTGTTACGTCACAGCGTCACTCACGCATTGTCAGCTGATACCTATTTAAACAGAAGTCTCCCGCTATTCGGCGCTTCTGATCGTTGTTCTTTTGATCCACGTCCTGGAGCCTGTTCCTGCTCTTCTTCTAGAAGTTCAACCAACCTACCCTCTACTAGTCGGATCAGCTTGCTAATTTTGGTGGTTCCCAGACTACCTCCCTGTCTGCCATCTGATCTGCACCAATTGTCTTTTTGGTCTCCTGTTCTTTCCAAGGTCCCAACCAGTCTCAAGTATTTGGACATTCATGTTCCAGGTTATCTCTTCATCCAATTCTTCATTCCATTTACACCTTAAGGAACTGTGCACTGAACTTTATGGACGCTATCCGGTGTGCACCGACTCGTCCCTAGTGCGGCCCTCGTTCCGTTCGGGTTAGTTCCCTTACTAACTACTCCTTTCCTTTTCGTTGTTTTGTTAATTGGAACTTACCTGGAACTTATCTGGAACTCCATTTATTCCTCCTGTCCACACAAACACAGGTTAGTGTTTATTCTTAGCTCCAAATTACATTTCCTTAGTTTATTTGAATAGTGTCTAAAACTTATCATTCTTATTCTACAGACTGGTATCTATCAACACGGACCTTTCCACTAATTACTCTCTCAGGCTGTGTTTTTGCTACAGTCTGAGAGTGACATTGGTTGGAAGGTTTTCAATCATCAAACCCATTTAGAAGATACTTGAATAGGAATAGGAAGATATCCCGGAAATTCGACTTGTATCCTTTTACATCAGTATCCTTTTATTTGGTGTCATTAAAAGTCTATTACAGTCTATAATCAAACCTTAACAGAATCAGAAGCCAATAAATAAAAATGGAGAGTACCGATCCTTTACAAGTCCTTACGCAACTCATAGCCGATTTAAGACATGAGTTGATATCCGCTCAGGATACTCTCCGTCATCGCATGGACGTAATGCAGGACGCCATACGATCCGCACCACAGGGAGCAACAAGCGGTGAACCAGTGGCTTCCGGTTCGGGCTTTCCACCTCCCTCCAGGGAAGTGCAAGTCTTGATGCCTACACAGTTTCCTTTGGCTCCACCTGAAAGATTCATGGGAGATCCTAAATGCTATCGTACATTTATTAATCAATGTCGGTTGCATTTTCTCTGTAGACCCAGTTCTTTTCCGGATTTAACTACTAAAGCAGCTTTTGTACTGTCTCATTTAGGTGGCTCTGCTGCAGCCTGGGCAAATCCGTTATTAGAGTCAAACAGTCCTCTACTATATGACTGTGATGCACTGCTATCTGCCATGAGTAAAGTTTTTGATATGCGATATGCTCATCAGGCGACGGATTTGGAAATTCTGAATTTACAACAGGGTAGTCAGACACTCTTGTCATACCTTGCCCGTTTCAATCAATTAGCAGCAGAGACCCAATGGCCGGAAGATAAGAAAACGGCAGTGTTTTATAAAGGACTATCAGAAGAACTAAAGGACGCCTTGTCAACAGTTCCTGTGGTTCCTGCCGGTTTTTCAGAGTTTTTGGATTTAGTCCTCCAGATCGATGCACGACGATCTGCAAGAAAAGGGGAAAAAAGAACCTTTACGTCAATACCCAGTCAATCTGGTGTGACTCAAAACATTTCAAGTGAACCTGAACCCATGCAGATTGGCGTTATACGTGGACGTTTGTCATCCACGGAACGTGAAAACCGCCGTAAGAATAACTTATGTATGTATTGTGGTTCAGCCGAGCATTTATTGGCTTCTTGTCCTAAAAAACCACTCAAGAAATCGGGAAACGCCAGAGCTCGGCAATAGCAGGGGTTCCTTTGCCGAGTACTAAACAGAACCCCGCTGTAAACGTTGCTTCCTCCATTGAGGTAGCAGTCTCCTTGGAATTCAACGGAAACGTTATTAGCTCTAAAGCAATGTTAGACTCAGGTGCTTCCAACAGATACATTGACAACACGTTCGCCACACAATCAGGCATTCCCATTGTTATTAAAAAAGTACCTGAAGCTGTTAATACAGTTGACGGCTCAGCGTTGTCTTCTGGGCTGGTTACGGAAGAAACAATTCCCATTAAAGTAACATTGCCTAATGGTCACACTGAACATTTGGTCTTCGATGTGATAGCTGCTCCTCAGTTTCCATTGATTTTGGGTTTATCCTGGCTCAGATTACATAATCCCCATGTGGACTGGGTAACCGGTCACATTCAGTATCCATCGGCCTATTGCAATAAGAATTATTTTTTGGAGTCGGATGTGATGTCCACTCCTGTGTTGGCTTTTCTTGACAATCCTCCCAGTATTGGGGCACTCCGACCTACCACAGTCCTTGTGCCTTCTGAATACAATGCGTATTCTGATGTTTTCGATAAGGGAAAAGCTGAGATATTACCACCGCATCGTCAATACGACTGCCCCATTGATTTAGTGGAGGGAGCCAAGATACCAACTGGACGAGTTTATTCACTCACTCCAAAGGAAGATGCAGTCCTGAAAGAATACATTGACCAGGCTCTCGCCAATGGATTCATCCGCCCTTCTCAATCTCCAGCGGCCTCCCCTTTGTTCTTTGTTCCAAAGAAAGAGGGGGACCTCAGGCCTTGCATTGATTACAGGGCCCTCAATGCTATAACCATTAAAAACCAGT
Organism: Ambystoma mexicanum; assembly: GCF_040938575.1. Classification (NCBI taxonomy): domain Eukaryota; kingdom Metazoa; phylum Chordata; class Amphibia; order Caudata; family Ambystomatidae; genus Ambystoma; species Ambystoma mexicanum. Next base: position 833,687,062 of record NC_090938.1, on the reverse strand, counting down.
ACCCTTTGCCTCTAATCAATGTCCTTCTGGACCAATTGGGTGCTTCCGTTATCTTTACCAAGTTGGATTTGCGGGGGGCATACAATCTCGTGCGTATTCGACAAGGCGATGAATGGAAGACCGCCTTTAAGACTCGGTACGGTCTTTTCGAATACCTCGTTATGCCATTTGGTCTATGCAACGCCCCCGCAACATTTCAATATTTTATGAATGACATTTTCAGTGATTATATCGATCAGTTTGTAGTTATTTATCTTGACGACATACTGATATATTCAACCTCTATCCAGGATCACATTTCACATGTCATCAAGGTTCTTCAAAGACTGAGAGAAAATCATCTGTTTGTAAAAACTGAAAAATGCATTTTTCACACTTCTGAGGTTGAGTTCCTGGGTTACGATATCACCAGCCAGGGAGTCAGAATGAGCAAATCCAAAGTCAGGGCTATTTTGGACTGGCCGGTACCCGCCTCTGTCAAATCCTTACAATCATTTTTGGGTTTTGCGAATTTCTATAGGCGGTTTATACATGGTTTTTCCAAAACTGTAGCACCGCTCACTGCTCTAACTAGTTCCAAGGTGGAGTTTCGTTGGACAAAAGAGGCTCAAAAGGCTTTTGACATGCTAAAAGAATCCTTCACCACTGCACCGGTTTTACTTCATCCAGATCCTGACTTGCCTTTTATAGTAGAAGCAGATGCCTCTAACTTGGCCATTGGTGCTATTCTTTCTCAAGTTTGTGAATCCACTGGAGCAGAACATCCGGTAGCTTTCTTCTCCCGTAAATTGGCTCCTTATGAACGAAACTATACAGTCACAGAGAAAGAACTTTTGGCCATCAAAGATGCTTTCCTGACATGGCGGCATCATCTACTCGGGGCTAAATATCCGGTTTGTGTTTATTCAGATCACAGGAACCTTCAAGCCATTAAAACAATGAAGTGTTTGACTGCACGGCAGGCCCGATGGCATTCATTCTTTGCTCAATTCGATTTTCGGATCTCATATCGTCCTGCCAGAGAACACACTAAAGCCGATGCTTTATCCCGACTCCATACTGTTGTAACCACAGAATCAAGCAAACCAACTTTATTGGCTGATAAAGTGATATGTAGTTGCTTCGTTCAACCCTCTCTGAAACAAGAAATTATAGATTGGGTATCTCAGAATCCTCAAGAGGTACAACGTCTGAATCTAGTTATTCGGGGCGGACTCCCATACTATAATGGTCTTTTGTATCTACCTTCAGAAAAGACTCGGGCCAAGGCATTAAACTGGGGTCATGATTCTTTGATCGCTGCCCATCCTGGTCAGAAGAAAACACTGGAATCAATACGGAGGTGGGCTTGGTGGCCGGACATGTCCAAGAATGTCATTGATTATGTCAATACATGCTCAATTTGTATCCAAAGTAAGGGATCGCTTCAGAAACCTATGGGGCTCTTACATCCTTTACCAGTACCCCATAAACCCTGGTTCATGATATCCATGGATTTTGTGGTAGAATTGCCTCCTATCCAGGGGTTTGACACGATATGGGTCGTGGTGGACTATTTCACGAAAATGGCCTTGTTTTTGCCTTGTCAGGGTATACCTTCTGCGGCCATTCTAGCAGATCTATTCTTGAAACATGTGTTCCGGTTTTTTGGTTTACCCTCTGTGGTTATCACCGATAGAGGATCACAGTTTGCGTCTCGCTTCTGGAAAGCATTGTCAACAGCTCTTCTAATGGATGAGCGCATGTCTAGTTCCTACCACCCTCAGACAGATGGTCAGACGGAACGGGTTAATGGTACTATGGAACAGTTTCTACGGTGTTTGACCTTACAGTACCAATCTTCATGGCTGGAAGTCCTGCCAGCAGCCGAATTTGCCTATAATAATTCGGTACATTCCTCAACAGGGTCTTCTCCATTCTACACATTATACGGTCAGCATCCCAGGTCCATTCCTGTGGAAATAGAGTCTTTCGGCCTTGTTCCTAAAGCTGACGATAAATTGAAGGAGTTGTCGTCTTTACATTCTTCCATTAAAAAGAATCTGGAGAAGGCACAGGCTCGTTCCAAACTGTATGCTGACCAAAACAGGCGTCCATCCCCACTGTACAAAGTGGGTATGTTGGTGTGGTTATCCACCAAGAACCTGAGAATGCCGGGAAAAAGAAAGCTATTGCCACGTTTTGTCGGGCCTTATGAAATCATCAAAGTATTGAATCCGGTGGCACTCCGTTTGAAATTACCCTCACATTGGAGAGTACACCCTGTGTTTCATGTGTCCTTAGTGAAACCTTTCGTGGCCGGTACTCGGTTACCTGTTAGGCCTGTTGCTCTTTCTGTAAAGGGTTCTGAGGAGTACGAAGTACAGGCTATTTTGGACATGAAGATGCGTGCGGGGGTTCCACATTACCTCATTGATTGGAAGGGCTACGGCCCGGAGGACCGTTCTTGGGAACCTATTGGTAATATCCATGCACCCGCTCTTCTACGCCGGTTCCACGCTTCCAGGGGGGTGGCGTGCCCTTTGGGGGATGGCACTGTCATGCCTGCTAGGCCTTCTCGTCCCCGAGTCCAGCATTATACATCTACAGCACGGAGATCTGCCAGACCATTCTATACTCGGTGGCGACTTTGGGGAAGAATTCCTGGTAAACGCCTTCATTTCCGCTAAATCATGGCGGATTTAACACACTGAATACATTATCGTTCCACTCGACAAGTATGCGTGAGTATCACATGACTGGACGTCACAGCGCTACTCACGCTTGTTACGTCACAGCGTCACTCACGCATTGTCAGCTGATACCTATTTAAACAGAAGTCTCCCGCTATTCGGCGCTTCTGATCGTTGTTCTTTTGATCCACGTCCTGGAGCCTGTTCCTGCTCTTCTTCTAGAAGTTCAACCAACCTACCCTCTACTAGTCGGATCAGCTTGCTAATTTTGGTGGTTCCCAGACTACCTCCCTGTCTGCCATCTGATCTGCACCAATTGTCTTTTTGGTCTCCTGTTCTTTCCAAGGTCCCAACCAGTCTCAAGTATTTGGACATTCATGTTGCAGGTTATCTCTTCATCCAATTCTTCATTCCATTTACACCTTAAGGAACTGTGCACTGAACTTTATGGACGCTATCCGGTGTGCACCGACTCGTCCCTAGTGCGGCCCTCGTTCCGTTCGGGTTAGTTCCCTTACTAACTACTCCTTTCCTTTTCGTTGTTTTGTTAATTGGAACTTACCTGGAACTTATCTGGAACTCCATTTATTCCTCCTGTCCACACAAACACAGGTTAGTGTTTATTCTTAGTTCCAAATTACATTTCCTTAGTTTATTTGAATAGTGTCTAAAACTTATCATTCTTATTCTACAGACTGGTATCTATCAACACGGACCTTTCCACTAATTACTCTCTCAGGCTGTGTTTTTGCTACAGTCTGAGAGTGACATTGGTTGGAAGGTTTTCAATCATCAAACCCATTTAGAAGATACTTGAATAGGAATAGGAAGATATCCCGGAAATTCGACTTGTATCCTTTTACATCAGTATCCTTTTATTTGGTGTCATTAAAAGTCTATTACAGTCTATAATCAAACCTTAACATCATCTTTGTCACAGGCTGCCCCAGCATACCAACACCGCCCGGATGACCTCAAGCCGGCCTACCAGGCCCAGCCCAACCCACGAGGCTGACCAGTGACGTCCTCCCGCCAAGACCAACCACGCTGCAGCAACACCTATAGTTAGTCGACGCCACCCAATCCCAATTAACTTGTGCCCCCTATAGTGTGTAGGTTCTGATGACGTTTTTTGTATTAGAAATACGCCTGTCTTTGCTATTGTCAGACAGAGCGCTCTCGGAGGTTGCAGAGTTCTTTGCATGCCATATTCTGATTGATAAACTCCCACTTACGCTCACCCGCACTCTGTCTTGGCCTTATTCCCATTACGGGAGAGTCCTTCATTGTCTCTCATTGCGGGGAGGATCGTGCTATATTGGGGGCGCTTCCTTTCAGTGGTGACCCCGATAGCGTGATTTCTCTAAGTTATTTCTTCCCAACTCCTTATAACGGTCCCCTTTTGGCACAAGAATCTCCGGTCGAAAAGGGAAACGCACGGTGGACCGGCTCCGGGAAGCCACCCGCCAACGGCGACCGGTACACTTAGAAGTGCGCACTCAAACGAAAGGGGGTACGGGATCCCCGTTGAAAAATCCCCTTTGAGTACCGCTCGCCGGAGCCGGGGCTGACTGTTGAGCAGACGGCAACACCGCCTGGACGGACCCAGTTTCGGAGACTATCGGTTCAAGACGGGCACGTGAGTACCGAGTGCGAGCGATCATAAAGGGAGTGGGAGAGGAAATTGTGGGTAGGAGAACGTGGACAGATAGAAGAGGGAACTACGGGGGTCTACTAAAGACAGGTCTTAAAACTTTCCTTATCTTTTCTTTGCATATGGCCATTAGGAGTAAGAAGTGAATAAAGAGATAAAAGTGACGGGAACCTAGCTCCGAAAGGGGGTGGAAGGCGGCGCCGCATAGTGCTATCTTGGCTAGTACTGGGAACATATGAAGAGGTGAAAAATAAGTTAAAGGTGTCTGGCAAAGGGAGACACGGAGAACATTTTTAGTAACTGCTACTCTTTCTATTCTTTTCTTCAAGGGGCAGGGGTCGGAACTAAGAGGGAGTATAAGATAAATTTGCGAATAGAGAAAAATAAAATAGGGAACACAACTGTAGGAGTGGGGATCAAATAGTGACGCATACAGATGTGAACATAGTAATTTGAGTAGAACGACAGGGACAGCTGGACAGGGAGGAAAGGGAGAAAAGAGTGAGGTGTGAGTGGAAAGGCATTGTGAGGTGTGCGCACATCGTGTGAGTGCTGGAGAAGGAGGACTGGCCGTGAGGGTGTGCAAGAGAGTGTTGGGTATAACTAGTGGATGGCCATTGTGAGTGTGATTGTATGAGATCGCACAGAAATAAGAGGAAAACGAGGTGTGGTGAGTGAGAAAGTATTTGATTAGTGAATTAATTTGGACAATATCGTTGATAGTCCGCTCTTGTCTGTGCCAGAGAATATACATATATATATAGATTTGTATCTATCCAAACTAAAGGAATTGTGCGCAATCATTGTTATTGATTTAGAGTATGGGGGCAGAAACTCCCTTGTCGCATATTTGTAAGAGCTTACCAGGGTACGCTGAGCGAATTAAGAAATATCACGACCAATGGGTAACAGAATTGAAAGGGGAGGGATTGCCCCAGATCTGGCCCGAGGGGGGGTCATTTGACAAAAGCATTCTAGATATGGTATTAACATGCATTCGTATCAAATATAAAGGAAAACAGTGGCACAACAGGAAGGAGATACTAGATCTTTGGAGACTGTTTGAGGAAATACCCCCACCCAAAGCTCCGGTAGCGAACACTGATCTACCATCCACCACAGACAACCCGCTCATGATCCCAAGAGAGGAAAAGGAACAGCCAAATACAGAACAACCTGCGGAGGTGATTAGTTTGTATCCGATATTGAATAAGCCAGCCCCCGCAGCAGGGTATAGTGATCCTACTTATGTGCCTCCCCCTACAACCACTACCCCCCAAAGACCAACGGCCCCCCCACCATACGAGAGTACTAGGGAGCGTGCCCAGGCAGGTACGCAAAGAGTGGACATAGAAAAACTAACGAATGATTTAGAATCAAGGCTTTCAATAGCAAAAGATGAACTTTCAAGAATAAAGGACATATGCGAGCGCACAGCATAAACTCCAGCACGATCAGGACGCGTGTCTAGAGCATCAAGCGAAAGTAGACAAATTGAGGAGGGATGGAAAAAGGGTGAAATATTGTTCAGAATTGAAGAAGAACCAACACGAATCATAGAGGTGGGAGCATTGGAGGGGAGTACTGGTGATGTAGCGCGGCAAACAGGGATCAGAGAGGACCTGCTATGTGATATCAGGGGCGATATGGAAGAGAGCGATAGGTTGAGTATGGCAGTAGGAGGGGAAAGTGAGGAGCTAGACGGTGCATGCTCACTAGGAACAGTAGATGACGAATGGATGGGACGATTAAGAAATAGGGTGGGGAAGATGGCATCATTGGGGTCAGCAACGACTAGAGTGGACGAGGGTGTAACTTCGAAAGGGAAGTTACAACTTCCGCTGATACACAGGGGAGGAGGGAGACCAAACTACATACCATGGGCTCAGATGGATAAGGCCAATTTATTGAAGTTATTGCCCCCGTTGTCAGGAGGGGCGAGCAAGTGGATATATGCATTCGAGAAACATACTGCCGGCATACCTCTGGCAATAGGCGATGTGAAAAGCCTACTGGTGTCAGCAGTGGGAGACCAAGCAGACAGAGTATGGGCTAAGGCTGGTTTCCCGGGAGTGACATTAGATTGTGATCGTCATGATGGGGCTTCCTTTAACACAGTGCGGGCAAGGGTGTGGGACGCTCTGCGGGAGACGTTCCCAGATACTCCAGATTTACAGTCAGTAATGCAATGTACAATGAATGATGGGGAGGAAGCTATGGATTACATTTTCAGGGTGCAGGAGATGTGGAGAGCGGAAACGGGTACGCCCTGGTACCAGTCAACATCTTTATTTTATTTCATCATCAAGAGAGGGCTCCCAAAAGAGGTGCAGAAGGCACTTGATAAAATAGCAGGCATTGAGGCAAAGGGGTGGCCAGAGATCCAAAGTATAATAGTGCACCATTGCAAGAGGATAAAAGAAAGAGAGAAGGAAGTAGCCCAGAAAAGGTTGGCAGAAGCTAGTGCAGTCCAAACTGGTGAAGGTCGCAGCAGCGGTAGCCGGGCTCCCACTCATTAGGGAGGGAGATGAAGGAGAGGAGGGGCAGATAGCAATACAAGGGAGAATAGCAGCAAACTGGGCAGGACAAGGACAGCGACAGTGGAACGAACAGGAGCAGAACGGAGGTCCAATGTGGCAAGAGTGGGCCCCACGAGGGGGAAGAGGTGGGTACAGGGGCCGAAGAGGCGGACAAGGGTATGGGGGAATGGGAGGAAATGGGTGGCAGGGTCCCAGAGGTCCACAGGGGAGCTGCTGGAATTGTGGGAAGTGGGGACATTACTCAAGGGAGTGCAGAAACAGACCAAACAATGGGTTTCAGGAGGTAGAACAGTATGGTCATCCCCACCCAGGGAGCCCATATGGCCTCCCCATGGGACAGCACCAACAACAAGGGAACGCAGGGCAAAGAGGTAATGCACAACTACAAGGACATCAGTACAGAACACAGAACCACCCACAGAATAATGACACTATACAGTACACGCCAGGTAACCCCTTCGCCACGGTAGCAAACGGAGCTCCCGCCCCCGCGCCCTATGGCGGCGTGTCAGTGGTTTCGGGGAGCGTTTTCAATCAGGGGGGGACAATGAGACACCCCGCATAGGACAGCCCACAGAGAACACTTGCGTGTCCAGTTCTTTCTACGACCCACAATGCATCAGAGGAACCATTGATAGGGGCGCAGATAGGAGACAAGCAATTCATATTCATGGTGGATTCGGGAGCGGAGAAATCATGTATTAAAGAGGGCCGGTTCCCGTTATCTAACAGGACGTTAGAGACGCAGGGGTTCTCTGGGGCTGTAATTGAAGTTCCTTACACAGAAGAATTGGATGTAACTGTGGGGGGTAAAACAGTGAAGGCACCCTTACTGTACTATGAACGCTCTCCAATTAATTTACTGGGGAGGGATCTCTTAAGCAAACTAAATATGACAATATCATTCACAGGAAGTGGTATAGTGTGTTCAACACCCGGAATATGCCCACTACGCGTAATGGCAGTAATACAGGCCCATACACTTATGCAAGAGATTAGAGGGTTGCCAGAAAACGAGGAGCTGTTTATTGAGGGCATACGAACACTGGCTCTCATAATCCCAGAATTGAAAAGAATGGATTGGAGAATTCCAGCAGAATTCCTCTTTCGCCCCATAGTGTGCCCCGACACGGCTCCAGGGTCAAGACTATCATTGGATTTGCACGCAGTACATGTATCAGCAAAAAGGATATGTGTAATCGGGATTGACATGGAAGGATGCGAATGGCGTACAGTACTGTGTACAAATGCAAACATCCCACTGCGGGAACTGACAGATGAAGAGCTCTTTTCAGACGCCGAAGCAGACGGCGAGATAGTAATGGAGCTAGCAATGCCATGCGACATCATAATTACAGCAAGAGAAATTCCAGTACAACTAATGGCAGTGGTAGGAGCACCACAGCCATTTTTCGATGATGACATGAGGCTTGTACCCAATAACTTATGGACGAACGGCCCCCATGATGTAGGGCTACTACATGGAGTTCAACCTGTGGTAATAAAATTAAAACAAGGAGCAATTTTACCCCGTGTAAAGCAATATCCATTGTCGCGCGAGGCAGAAGAAGGCATAAAAGAAACGATCGACGCACTGCTAGCACAAGGAATAATAGTGCCCTCAAACTCCCCATGTAACACATGTATTTACCCAATCAAAAAGGCAAAGGGAGGTTCATGGAGGATGATACAAGATTTACGCCCACTCAATGATGTGATTCAGAAAGAGTTCCCTTTAGTGCCGAACCCGGCGACAATATTATGCAACATCCCAAAAACAGCATCTTACTTCACAGTTGTTGACTTGAAAAATGCATTTTTCTCAATTCCCTTAGCAGAGGAGAGCAGGTACTTAACAGCATTCACACTAGGGGGGAAGAGATTTGAACACTGCAGATTACCACAAGGATATTGCGAAAGCCCAAGCATCTTCAACAGGATACTACATGAAGATCTGGGGAACTTATCTGTAGAAAGTACAGTGATTCAGTACGTTGACGATTTATTGGTCTGTGCACAAAACGAGGAAGAGTGTAGACAAGATTCAATAACACTCCTGACATTACTGGCCAATAAAGGGTACAAAGTAGACAAGGGTAAGCTACAATACTGCCTAACGGAGGTCTTATACTTGGGGCAGCTAATATCAAAGGACGGAAAACGGATCATACCAGACAGAGCAGAGGCAATAAGAGCAGTAGGAGAGCCCAAAACAGTAAAAGAGATGCAGAAATTCCTGGGAATGTGCAACTACTGCCGAGCATGGATATTAGACTATGCAGCATACACAAGGCCCTTATTGCAGGCACTAAAAGAGGCCCAACAGGAAAACAGACACATAGAATGGACAGATGAAATGAGCACATCATTTAATTCACTAAAAGAGCTAATATCAAGCGCTCCAGTCTTGGCAAATCCAGATTATGGACGCGAATTTTACCTATTTTCTCACTGCAAAGGAACACTGATGACAGCGGTGCTGACACAAAAGACATTGTTGGGCCACAAGCCCCTGGCTTACTATAGCGGCACTCTGGACGCGGTGATGCAAGGACATTTCGCGTGCGAGCAATCACTCGCTGCAGCAGCGTTCGCCATTGAAAAGAGTGCCACAATAGTAATGGGATGTCCAGTAACATTGTTTGTGGAACACTCACTATTTGCAATATTGGAGCGATCAAAGAGCACGCTGACAACACAACGCGCCACAGCGTATGAAATAATACTGTCCAGCGCAAACATCCATATAGTGAGATGTAGAACAGTGAACCCAGCCACATTTATCACAGAAGCGTGCACGGTAGAGGACATGCAGAACCATAATTGTGCAACATACACGGGTTACAAAGGTGAGGATCAGGTGGTTTTTGAGAATGCCCTAAACGAGGGGGAGGTGTATTTTGTGGACGGATCAGCATCAATTGACATGGAAACAGGAGAGAAACATGTGGGAATGGCAGTGGTGAGATTAGAGGACGGCGAATATGAAACACTAGTGCAACACCGCCTCCCATCACACTATTCAGCCCAAGCAGCAGAACTAATCGCACTAATAGAAACATTGCATGCAGCTAAGGGATGCGCAGTAACAATATACACGGACCCAGCCTACATGACGACAACGGTACACGGAGGTCTGGCACGATGGGGGCGGAGAGGGTTCCGACGAGCAGATGGAACCCCTGTTCAACATGCAGAATTGTTGAAAGAATTAATTGAGGCACTGCAAGACCCTACAGCAGTGGCAATTGTAAAATGCCAGGCCCATACTTCAAATACAGATGTCGTGTCTTTGGGAAACGCGGCAGGAGACGCCGCCGCCAAGGAAGCTTCATATTTTCAGAAAGGTGAGGTAGGGGAGTACGTGTTACACCATACGGCAAGCCAAGAGGTCCCCACAGGATACAATATGATGCTTACACAAGAAATAATAGAGTTACAAGAGGGAGCTAGTGCAGAAGAAAAATTGCTATGGACTAAGAGAGGATGCAGCAAATCACCAACAGATTTATTATGGCGACAGGAAAGTTCAGGAAAAGTGGTAATGCCAGTCAAATTGTTAGAAATTGCATTTCAACAACTACACTTCCCTGCACACAATGCAAAGCAACACATAGTGGCAGAGATACAAGAAGATTGGTTTGCACCTTGCCTCCAGGAACACATCACTAGGCTGGCATTGGACTGCACAACATGTCAAATTTACAACTCAGGAATGACATTACGCACACTGAGAGGTACAATACCGAAACCCACTGGCCCATTTAAAGAGCTCCACATCGATTATGTCGATATGGGAGAAAGGTGCAATGGGGCACGCTACATGATTGTGGTTGTGTGTCCCTTCTCGAGGTGGGTGGAGGCAGGCCCCTGTGCGCGTCCTGATGCGAAAAGCGCCGCGAAGTTCTTAGTGAGGGAAGTATTCCCGCGCTGGGGAATTTGCGACGTGATTCGCTCAGACAACGGCACTCATTTTGTTAATGAACTATTCAAGGAAGTGACTACGTTATTGGGTATAAAACACAAATTATGTTCGATTTATCATCCTCAAAGTAATGGCGTAGTGGAGAAGATGAACGGCCTGTTGAAAGGCAGGTTGTCAAAACTATGTTTTTCACTAAAAAAGAACTGGATATACTGCCTACCTCTGGCCCTGTTCGAATTACGCAATCAGCCAAGCAAAGACCACCATTTGTCCCCACATGAGATTGTCACGGGGAGGAGAATGCACACAACACATTCGCCTCTCCGTGAACGTTCTGATGCACACAGAAGTGCTGCGGTATTGGGTGAGGAGTTCACAGACTATTTGAAAAAATTAACACAGGCAGCGCGCGTAATAGGGAAACAGCTTGCCCCGCCCTTCACAAGAGAGGAAGGAAATACAACAGAGAGAATGACACAGCCAGGCGAACAGTCACAGCTAATGCCAGGCGACTTTATATATGTCAGAAGTTTTGTGCGAAGGTGGAATGCACCACGTTTCCATGGCCCTTATGAAGTAGTGTTTTGCACGCCCACGGCAGTAAAGGTAAAGGGCCTTAGATACTGGGTGCATTTGACAGATGTACGCAGGGCATATAGCACAGTGGAAGGCGAAGTGCAGGACGAGGCACAGACAACAGCGAACAGTGAAGTTGAGCAGAATGAATGAACACGAATTTGTGTATGTACAGTGAATGATGATGAATATTACTGACGACATGGCGATTATATTGATACATTAAAAAAAAAATGTGTTTTTGTTTTCGTGTTTTGAAGGAGTTCTCTATATATGAGATGATGCACTGATGTTATTGACTATAAATACCCTTGTCTGTGGATACAACCCCTTCCCCCACCCACTTCCATACCATGTCAAAATAACGTTGACACTGCTGGAAATGTTTACATGCCTGCACTTAATGCACTTTTGTATCTCAAACAGGAGCTACCATGGCATCTAATGGGCAGCCTGCAACGGATAGATTTGTTGGAATTAGACAAATGATAATAGATAGATGTAGGTACTCATACGAATGTGGACTATCAATGTGTGTTATAGTGTTTTTTATATCAATGTTCTGCCTGGTGACATATTGGTTTATAGCGTTCATCTCTATCGAGATGAACGAGGGGGGAGGGGGGAGTAACATCACCCTAGCCCCTGGGATCAATTCAACTACAAGTGTGTATACCAAAGAAGGTGATTTTTTGGTGTGGGATGGATCAAACCTTGTATGGGGTTACTATACCACACTGCCCACTGCTGCCCTGTCAAAATCAAAACGTTTACAAAAAGAAATGGAAAATGACACGATGTCCCTACCTGAAATGTATAACAGCCCCACTACCCAACCCGCCCCCATGGAAAACAATGATCTGTTATTTATTGAAAAAGATGGGAAGGTAATAACGATGACTGAACATAAGGAGTTATATGAGGAATTGGAAAAGGGGGGTGGAAAGGAGGAAGGGGGGCCTACTTTTCCATCTATTGAAAGCAAAAGAAATACAAGGAGCAAGAATAGTAGGCGAAGAAGGGAGACAAGCAGGAGGGGGTATGATGAGTACTATGGGTTGGGACTAGATAAGATGGAAGACCCACGACACCCCCACCAAGCCAATAAATGGTATGCAGATATGAGTGCAACAGCTAAACAAACAACAAATGAGAGCTGTTATGTCTGCTCCCTCATCCCCCATGCATCAGGCACACCCAAAGTGTTGTTACCTAAAGAATTGCCCATTGTAGATGCCCAGTGTCTCCTTCATCTCACACTATGCAGAATAAAGAACACCTTCCAGGCACATGACGTCACTTTTAAAATGATACAGAATGAGAAAACCTGCTACCCAAAAGCAGCTGGAGTGGTATGCCTTAAAGAACCATTTTTCGCTATACAAGGGACACTGTTTTTTGAAAACAAATGGAAAGATGAAGAAGTACTGTGTAAAGCGGAAGCACTGAGAGGTGTCCAACCAGACAAGCTGCAACGGATAGAAGAAACGTGCACATCAGTATGGAAGGAACACATCTCCAAACTGACTTGGGTAACAGCGATGGAGAAACCCTTCAAGCTACAGAGTGAAATAAACAACAAACTATGTTTCAAGGGAGAAGGGAAGGTGGCAATGGGAACTAACAAGAACTGTAACAAAACTCTCACCATCCCAGACATGAAGAAAGGAACAGCCGCACTAATGGACACATACTGGGTATGTGGGAATCAGGCCTACCTGCACCTTCCCCAGGCATGGAGTGGCAGCTGCTCAATGGCCACTTTGCACTCGGCCCTAATGGTGATCCCAGAAAGCCACGTCGACGAAAATAAACAAACACCAGGGAACGTGCACCAGGGTGCGCCCTCTCCAACTGCAAAATCACACCTCTATGTCCTGTCCTCCGGAGGAAAGGGAGAAGAGCTATCCCGGAACAGACGAGCATCGAACTACATATCAAAAGCATCATCCGATTTATTGGCACAGATCCCAGACAGGTATCGACTGTTCAGCTCCGTAGAAACATTCTTTGCTTCACTAGTCTCAAGTGTCCAAGCAAGGGCAAATGCAAAATGGCTCCAGATAACACGGTGGGAACTGATTCAGCTAGCCAATGACACTGAAGAAGGGTTCAGCATAATAAAAGTGGAACTGCGAGCTCTGCGACTAATGACCATGCAGAACAGGTATGTCTTGGACCTGTTAACAGCAATGGACGGAGGTGTTTGCCGAAAAATAGGAAGTGCCTGCTGCACTTTCGTACCTTCTGAAGACGCGGAAAATGGATCCTTGTCGCACGTGATCGAAGCAGTGCACAACCTGGGAGAGAAGATGAAGATGGAGGGTGGAGCAGAAGACAGCACGTGGTTCGACAATATCTTCTCCTGGGTTCCCTCATGGCTTGGAATGGCAATGAAATTTTTGGTTCCAGCTGTGGTGTTCCTCCTCGTAGTCTTCTGCCTGTGCCAGGTGGGCCTCCGATGTTGTGCTAACGCAGTCCCTAACGGTGCAATGATGATGGTGACAATGGGCAACTCTGGTGGTACAATTAGAGCAACACAAGAAGTACATGTACAGACAGGGACGGATAACACTCCCAGGTACCAGTTAGTGCCCATATACCGTGACAAGGATATAGTAGACAAACTATGGCACACCACTATCAAAGAACCCCGGGATCTGGAATGGTATGAGGAGGTCTGGGTAGATTTGGAAGAAACTGGTGACTGTATATATTTAACCTGCACACCAGATGAATATGCCAGGAGAGGTGAGAGCTTGAGGGGGGTGTGCAGGGCATGGATGCCCATAAAAGGAACACCCGCATGGGATGATGCAGTGATAGAAGAGCAAGAATGTAGAAGGATAGAAGAGCTAAAGAATTTGTTACTTTAGTAACGAAAGGGGGGAAATGTAGGGGAGGACTGGCCTTGGAGGCCCCCCTCACCTGCATCATTCTCCCCAGGTGAGGATCATGACTCGGTGGGCGCCCCCTCATGCCACCCGGGCCCAGGTGGAGGAGGGTTCACCCGCCGACGACATTGCCCACACGTATCCATTGCCCACATGTACTAAAGTTTAGACAGGCCTAGAAGCCATCTTGTCTAGCAAAGATGGCGTGAGTTTAGCGCACTGTAGCGCGGCCCCCACCTTTGGAGGGCTCTCAAGCATCCCTGCCGCCGCAGCACCATGGCAGATCCGCTGCGAGCGCGTTCCCATGAGAAAGTTAGGTATGAACTAACATGAAATGTTAACACTGTAACACTTCACCGTTCACAATGTAATACTGCGCCCCGCGTGACCTGGTCAGCAAGGCCGGGGCGACGGGGAAAACTGTAGCATAGCTATCTGAAGAAAGCAGAAAAGAATTCAAGTATTGGTGTTAAAGAATTACTTCTCTTAAACAGAACCAGCATACTGTGAATTAACCATGAAAAGTGTAACGTTTATATGACCTCACCCCGTAACTGGACTAATGCTGCTATATCACAGAGAAGGATGTACACAGTTATACAACGAAACTTATAACTCATATATGTATAAGTGTCCTTAGTCTTATGTAGAAATCTTAACCCCTTTATGTCCTCTTAGTCACCCGTAGTGGCGAGCATCAATCTCTGTGTTCCATAAACTAGTACTACCTCACGCAAGGCCAAATGTACATAAATAATCAAATACTGTAATGAATAGAATGCTCTACAATGAAAAGGTACTCAGATTGAATGTATTAAAGAAATGTTAATGAAGTTGAAATATATGTGTGTTCAAGTAGGTTAAAATGAGGCAGACGTTATAAAAGTTCTGCACCCAAAAGTCGACAACGCACGAGGAAAATACCTTTGTGAATATGCGCAAGGACATTCTCCCTCCCACCCTACGAAGCCCGCCAGACAAGAAAGCTAAGGCCTGTGCCGCGCTCCCCCACCTCCCCCAACCAAGCTGGAGCCGCTTCAGAGATTTGTAAGCCCCGTTACAGCATCCAAGGCCACAGCCCGCCACCTGCGTTATTTACAGCACGGTAATAAACCCACGTTCGAATCCACAGATCTACCAGCACCCTCTCGTAAATCCCACAACCCCCTCCAGACCACCCCAAGAATCATGGCCCCGTGCAAGGGCGACCCCCAACACTGGGACAAGACATAGCGGCCCATTTATAACAACTTCTAACGCAAGCAGACAGACATGTACCACCCGTCCCAGGCCCCAGAGCCCAGGCCCTCGACCTGAAATGCCGGTCACTAGGACACAGGTAAATCTCACCCCGACAGACGACCACCAGACCCCTCACAAGGTGCATTCCTCATGTGTTGTAGTTATTCGTAAGATAACCTACTGAAAGATTTACTGTAGAAGTTAAATGTCGTTTTTTAAGTAACTGCAATGTGCATGGCCTAGGGCAAACAAGTCAGGGAAGGTATTCATCTTTGTCACAGGCTGCCCCAGCATACCAACACCGCCCGGATGACCTCAAGCCGGCCTACCAGGCCCAGCCCAACCCACGAGGCTGACCAGTGACGTCCTCCCGCCAAGACCAACCACGCTGCAGCAACACCTATAGTTAGTCGACGCCACCCAATCCCAATTAACTTGTGCCCCCTATAGTGTGTAGGTTCTGATGACGTTTTTTGTATTAGAAATACGCCTGTCTTTGCTATTGTCAGACAGAGCGCTCTCGGAGGTTGCAGAGTTCTTTGCATGCCATATTCTGATTGATAAACTCCCACTTACGCTCACCCGCACTCTGTCTTGGCCTTATTCCCATTACGGGAGAGTCCTTCATTGTCTCTCATTGCGGGGAGGATCGTGCTATATTGGGGGCGCTTCCTTTCAAAGGTTATTAAGGGAGCGGGTGGAGAGGACAGCTAGATCCTCAAACGGACTCGAATGGAAAACCGGGCACATACCTCCTGAGGCTCAGGGTGTACAAGCATCCCGTCGGGTAAGATTACACGAGCCCAAACGGCTCAGTCCAAGATAGAGATGACTAACGAATACCATTAACAATTTCCCTCTCTGCATACACCTCTCAAACTCCAAATCAAACACAACCACAAACCTCCAGTGCAGCAAACCGCACGAACTTCACTACACTGCAAAAAAAAAAAAAAAAAAAAAAACACATAGACTCGCACATCAGCACACGACGACTACCGGCCGCATACACCCCAGGCCCAGCCGACGGAACCACCGGGCTGAGGCTGCCAACAGCACATCACTGCAATCTTGCACTTTTCCAGCCTCCATCCACTAACCCACCCCCCCTCCCCTCTTTCAGAGCCGCCAGAGCGCCAGGGGACCACTCCGGTGGTGATAGTGCGCGGTACAAATGACCTTTAACATTAACATTAACATTAACATTAACTCCTGCCACAGGAACCCCAGACCACTTCCCCTTCCTGGAACTGCACAAAAACGATGATCCGACGGGGCAGGGAACCGAGGAAGACCGCTGTGTCTTTGTGGGGCATGCTTCTCCCTTGGTTTCCTGACCCCCACCCCCCCCATGGGAGTGGAGCATGTGACCTGGGGTGTCTCTTTGCAACTTGGCCTCCAGAAAGCAGGGCGGACCCCTCACTGGCGGCAGGTGACGGGGCAAGGAGCCCAGGCAGCAGCTATTCAGAGAAGGAAGGCGATCGGGCACATGACTGCAGCTGTAGCGCCGCGAAGCCGCCCAGGTGAGTGCAGGCGCCCTTCTCGCTCTGGGTCACACCCTTTCTCATCGGTCTGCGGTGGCGCCGCAATACTTTCTTTTGCTATTACCAACATTAGCTCAATCTCCACCCGTCACTGGCACGGATGGGTTCACCCCACCTCGCCCCCATCCTGCACATGCCTCGCCCATGCCTCCACCCGATTGGATGCCAGCAGCGGTCTTTTCTACCAATCGGGTGGAGGCGTGGGCTGAGCCCCGCACCCCAATATTTGAGACCTGGATCCCGTGCCCCCCCGTACCCCCCGGTCAGCCTCTCACCCTGCTAGTGGCTGCCTGCCAGGTTGCTGCACCTGCTGCTAAGGCAGGGTGGCTTCACTGGCAGCGCCCATACTCGCAGAGCGCCGCTCGCCGGCCTCACACCGCTATAGACGGAAACTAGGACAAGAGGCGGCACCAAGGTTAGTGTCTTAAAGTGTTCCTGCGTTTGTATGAAGGTCAAGTGTGTAACTAGGCACACATTATGTGGGGGGCGGGCGCTAACCCTTGGAGGGACGAACTTACTTGGATCGGGGCCTCTAACCTACAACTTAACTGTTACAAGCAATTAACTCCCCCTTGTATGAAGCAGACACTATGTGCCAGGATTGTGGCCATTTGGGATGAGTGCGATGTAGGCGCGCTATGCCACCTTTTCAGGGTGCACCATATTGCGCACATCTAGAGCGACAGCGCCCCTTTCGGCGACCACGAGGCGCGGCAGCCGACTCGGCGCCGGCCATTTGGCTCAAGGGGCATTGAGCGGCGCATGCAGCGGCCGGTGAGAGACACCAGAAACAACCAGACACGAATATTCTTTGCAAGGCAAAACGGCCGCGTTTACTACATAACCAAGACATACATGAATGACATCACCAAACATTGTTACGTCATAGTTACTTCAAAAATAATGTCATTTACGTACTAGTGGTCGAGGGGTGGCATTAACCACACTCCAGGGCGGGCTGGAGGGAAATATGTGACCCCCTAAATCTCACCACTCTAGGCCAAGCCCCCACAGACGATCATACATCAATCCCTCCCAACCCCTCCCCTACCTGGACCACACACTCTATAACTGGTGCAAACTGGTTGCCAAAAACACCTGAAAATCTGATTGTACCTTGAACGTTGCCAAGTGCCTGGACAGAACGCTCGATTA
This sequence comes from Ambystoma mexicanum, assembly GCF_040938575.1. Classification (NCBI taxonomy): domain Eukaryota; kingdom Metazoa; phylum Chordata; class Amphibia; order Caudata; family Ambystomatidae; genus Ambystoma; species Ambystoma mexicanum. Next base: position 833,668,860 of record NC_090938.1, on the reverse strand, counting down.
GACAGACCACTATTGGTAGCAACTGTAGCGCTCTCACCTTGAATTAGGGACAGGCCATGTCACGCACTCAGTTGGACCACCCTGCCTAATTATCAGGGGGCTTACCCAAGCAATCGGAACGCTCAACTAATAGGTTTCACTGGAGGTCGAGAGGAAATGGGCCAGTTCAACTTGGGCTATAGGACACGGTATGCACTTAAATGGCTTTTGGGGGTAGGAATGGCGATGCACTAAGATGCCCCAGGGGGAAAAAGCAAACATGACGCACTTAGACGGTTCTTTCTTTGGGAATGGGAAACAATACCATTGGTCTTAGGCCATAGGTGGCAATGTCTAATTTATTTGCCCATTGCACTCCAAGAATGCCACCAGACAGGTACTTCCCAATGGTAGTATGCTAACCCCACCACAAGATGCACTCAAACGACCAACCTATCGCTTTGGGAGATCTAGGAAAGCGATATCGAAGATAAACTCCATCCCAGTTTAAGATCAGTATAAATCGCACCACGTCTGTGGACACATGCCGCAGGCACGGCTTCCCATCCATGCACTCTAGCATGCAGCTATGGATATGTCCAATTCGGTCTAGCTGCACGCATAGCCGTCCATACTGAAACCCCTGACGTGCCTCAGCACCTCTGCCACTAGTATACAGCAACAACCTACGACAAATTCAGTCTAGCTGGGTACACATAGTCTCCTGCTCTTGCACTCTCTCTTAACCACCGACAACACCCACCCACGTGCCCGACCTCTGGGTTGCTTACTGAAGCCTAGCCAGCCCTCTTAAGTCTTAATCCCGGCAGAATGCACACACATCTTATAGCAAACTCTTAGAATGTTCCCATACCTGGACTTCGGTCACTGAGGGGGTTCCAACCAGAAAGCATGTTGAGGCCATACAAATAGGGAAATGGCGCTATGTAAATCACAAACTACAAACATCACTTAACAAAAACTAAGACACAAACTACACACACGCCCACACCGACCACTAGATAACTACCATCCAAAGACCACAAACCCGCACACAGTGGCCGGTTTCTCTGAACTGAAGCGACTAACAGCACATCAAAGCTCGTGCACTTTTCCCTCAATATCCCATTAACAAGCCCCCCTGCAGCCCTCTTTCCGTATTTGAATCGCCAGAGCGCCAAGAGACCACGCAAGTTAACCTACAAATTCTATCCCATACTTCCTTCGGAAGTCCCCTTATCAAGGCCCTTTCCCAGAAAGCCATACACTTGGCTTTGTCCTCCAATCCACTAATCAAGGTTGCCTCGTGTAGCTTGGGTATCGGAACCTTTCTGCTCCGGTCAGAATTATACACCCCCGTCTCCATTGGCGCAAGCTCTCACTATTGTTTCTTTAAGACTAGGGTATTGAAAACCCCCAACTGCTGCTACCCCCTGACAAGAGTTGCCCCACCTTTTCAAGACCTGCATCAGACCCACTCCGGGTCATTACAGCACCCCATTTCCCCGAACCAAAGGATGGCGCCATACTGAACTCCCAGAGGAGGGCCACGTGGAAAGGTAGTCATTAGAATTGTTATCCTCCCATAACTTCCACATTCCCCCTCATTCTTTGGGGTACATACCTACTCGGGGACCAAAGGAGTTCTCTCACTTTTCTCAGTGTGTTGTGCAATCTTCCAGACATGGCTGATGCACCCTAAAGTCATCCCTCATGTGTTCCAAGAAAACCTTTAACAGGGCAAGTTTAAAATACTAAAAAAAGGGTATCCAGAACACTTTCCTCCTGACCCTTGCGGCCTGCCCCCCACCCCCACCAAAGCAATTTTCATATCTTAGGATTATTCACTTTAATAAAAGTTCTCTGGCCCTATGGTTTGGGGGCCTCATAGAAAGAAAGAGGGGTCTTGGTCATCGTCCCTGCGGTCATCAACCCACGCAGTGACAACGTAAGGTTTGCTCAGCTCCATCGTTCAAAGTATCCAACGTGTCCAGTTCCCTGGCTATCCTTATTCCTAAATATTATAGATTGGTGCTCTCCGCGCATCCATGGGTCTCCATAAATCATGCATGGCACGGCCTAATAAATAACATATTATTATGCTTCTGATCTAATAAATAGTATATTTTTATGCTTCTTGTCTAATAAATAGTATATTTTTATGCTTCTGTGTTGAATTCTATTTCTTGGCGATTCCAAGTGTTAACTGTACTGGGACTCCATCCCGATCTCCTAGGTCTGCCTTACTGCTCAGCCTCGCTACTTCGGGAGAGTTGAGACCAAGTGTGTAAAGCTCTTGCTCATGACTTAGGCTTGCCTCTTAGAACCCTCCCACATGGCTGGTTCTCAAAAATCCCTCCTAACAATTCAACATTTCTAAGTACTCTGTTATCACCTTCTCATAAGGCGCTGTAATTTGTACTTACATTAAGGCTGTAAACTACATAAGAAATACCCTTTTGAATGCTGAAACCCATGTGCAAGGTAGGATTTGCACACTGACATTAAGCATAGACTTCTGAAAAAGACTTTAGTTCATGGAGGTGAACTGAAGTCTTTCTACTATGTCTATATTCAGTGTAATTCATTGCATAACCCTTGCATTTGTCCATTTGTACCCATAGCCAATAAGCCATTTATTGCTCATTCTTCCGTTACCCTTTATTTCCCTTCTCAGAAAAAGAGCTGGAATGAGACAGTTGTTTTTCAAAATGGCAAACTTGGCCGCAGTTTTATTTTCACACAAGAATCACTGCACACATTTAGTGAAATTCAGTCTGTAAGTGTGGCGCCTGCTCCATGTCCAATCCACCTGCTTCCCCCTATTCCTTTGCACCAAGTTCATAGTAGGCCCAACTCTCCCAACCCTTTGTGCCTGAGCCTACCCTGCCCTTGCAGGTGTCCGTGGGCGGGGAGAGCGCCGTTTCTTATGGGGGAAGCTGAGCCCTTGTTGTTACCACCAGACGCCCCTGCTGTTAGGCTCCCAAGAGGCGCTGGTCCGAGAAGAGCGAACACCCTTCCGGCTTCCTCCTGGCTCATTCGGAGTCTGTTTTTTGTGCTTGGTCGCCCAAACACCGCCATGACCTCGCCTGACCGTCCTGCGACAGCAACGACCAGGTGTTGTCCTCCTTATTCTTCTTTGTGGGGTGGGAGGGTGGGAAACGAAAACCTTCTCCTCTGTCGGTGGGGCGGGCGTCCTACTGCAGAGGCTGGATGCTACCTGCCGTAGGACGCCCGCTCATTATAACAGGGTTTCCCCCGCCCCTTTCCTTGTTCGCCCTTCGCAGACTTTTTGGAGTCTTTGGCGCTGTTTCGCGCCTGAGCCCTCCCCTCGCCCAGGGGGAGGGGCAGGAGCGGTAGCAGTGGACCCTGCAAGGGTTACCGGGCCGCCTCCTCCATTTTTCTTTGTTTCTTTTCCGTCGACAGCTTCATTTAATGTCGAAGATGCAAGCACGCCACTCCTCCCTCGCAAATGGCACATGTGACCTGTGTTGTCCCTTTGTAACTTGGCCTCCGGAAAGCAAGAAGGAGAAATCACTGCCCTCGGGTGACGGGACAAGGAGCCCGGGCAGCAGCTCCACCACAATTACAAATCTATTCAGAGAAGGAAGGCGCCCGGCTCCATGACTGCAGCTGTAGCGCTACTGAGTCACGCCTGCACCCCATCACTCGATTGCCTGCCAGCAGCGGTCTACTGTAGCCAAGGGGGCGGGCGGAGCGGAGTAGCAGCCACGGTTGGGCAGGTACGGTGGTCACCGGTGTAGTTACCCAGCCTGCGCCCCGCTCCCCCCTATTCGGGGCCGGGTCCCGCGCGGCTCAGCCATCCACTGCCTGTCAGGTTCCTGCACCTGCTGCCTGGCAGGGTGGCTTCAGTGGCAGCGTCCAGAATCGCAGAGCGTCACTCGCCGGCTTCACAGCGCTATAGACGGAAGCCAGCAGAAGAGACAGCACTAAGGTTATTTTTGTGCATTGTGTTAAGTGTTTCTGCGTTCCTATGCAGCTCAGGTGTGCAACTGGGAGGGGGCAGGGGGGCAACGACTAGCCCTTCAAATGTGAGAGGATCTAACTGTAGACTACCAGGGAAAGGAGAGTTAATTGCGTGTAACATTCAAGTTGTACTACAATCGGGCCCGGGAGTCTTCAAAAAGTAGGGCTGAGCCGGGACACTGCCGGGGGCCCCGGTGCCACACAACATTGGCAGGAGGCACTATCCCGTTGCGGGGGATGCGCCCGCCATAACCCCTGCATTTGACCATTTGTACCCATAGCCAATAAGCCATATTTTGCTCATTCTTCCGTTTCCCTTTATTTCCCCTTTTAAGAAAATTTGCTGGAATGAGACAGTTCTTCAAAATTGCAAACTTGGCCGCAGTTTTATTTTCACAACAAAAGAATCACTGCACACATTTAGTGAAATTCAGTCTGTAAGTGTGGCGCCTGCTCCGTGTCCAATCCACCTGCTTCTCCCTATTCCTTTGCACCAAGTCCATAGTAGGCCCAACTCTCCCAACCCTTTGTGCATGAGCCTACCCTGCCCTTGCAGGTGTCCGTGGGCGGGGAGAGCGCTGTTTCTTTTGGGGGAAGCTGAGCCCTTGTTGTTACCACCAGACGGCCCTGCCGTTAGGCTCCCAAGAGGCGCTGGTCCGAGAAGAGCAAAGACCCATCCGGCTTCCTCCTGGCTCATTCAGAATCTGTCTTTTGTGCTTGGTCGCCCCAAACACCGCCACGCCACTTGGTGGGTTACCGTCCACCGTGGCTCCCCCTTTCTCCTGTTTCCTTTTTATAGCTCCAAGAGCTTTGTACATATATTCCAGTAAAAGAGTTCCATTCCCAGATGAACACCATCTTTTAGAAAGTAGTCGGGGGATTTTAAGTTGTTCAGGCCATGTCTGATATGTTGGAAGCCTCTGCCCCTGCAGAATTTAGACATGGCGCAATTCAACTTCTTCCTTGATCTTTCAACTGCCGTGTGGTTCTCAGCTCCCCTCCATTCTGGCCTGGGAATTATCTCCGACCACACGATCTCTGTCTCTCCTAGCTGCGCTGATATCTCCTGTAATGAGAGCATCATGTCCCTCAACAAGACCCCCCCCTCCCCAAGTTCGTCAAGCCCCCCCCCCAAGTGGATGACCAGCACATCTGGCCTCTGCTGCTTACCCAGCAACTTCTGTATCAGCCCCTGCAGCTGTGCCCATTTCATCCCCGGCACCCCATGCCACCAGGTCCGGTACTCGCCGACCGTCAGCTCCTCCTGCTGCGGTGTCCAGCTTGCCCCGGCCCTTGAAATAAACGAGTGCTCCACCACCCAAACGGAGCGCCTCTTCCTCCTCTCGATTCAGTTTCATTACGTCGATGGGCCGCCTATCATCAGGCTTCAGTACAGTTTGCTTGGCCCAGCCTCTCATGGCCAATGCGATGTAATGTTCCTTGGTGGGGTCCCTTTCACCCTGAAGCTTGGCATAATGGGCTATCGCTGCCAAGTGATATGTCATCCAGGCTCTGGTTTTTCCCATCTTCCAGCACCAGCCCACAAAGGCCCACACTGGTAGTTCTCTCTGCCCTTCTGACAGTACGTTCCTTTGAAATGCTGTGAACCGTTCCCAGCAAGCCCTGTACCTTTTTGCTGTGCTTGGCGCCAGAGCTGTGTCAGAGAGCTCAGATCACCCCAATCATCCCCCACCAGTGCTCGTTGAATGGGGACATCACCTTCCTTGCTTCTGGAAAGTTGCCTCGGAACTTCTCCCACTGCAAACGAGACAGAGAATCAGCGGCTGTGTTTTTTACGCCGGGGATATGCCGTGCCCTGACCTCGATGTTCAAAGCCAGCAGGCTCTTAGTGAGTTCCCTGAGTAATTTCAACACCCTTACATTGTTGGATGACCCCAGATTAATAATCTGAACCACCGCCAAAGTGTCTGACCATAAAGACACCTTTTTGTTCTCCAGTTGGGCCCCCCATAGCTTAAATGCAACCACAATGGGAAACAGCTCCAGCAGCGTGATGTCCTTTGTGATTCCCTTCAGATGCCACTCTGTCGGCCATGCCTTACCGCACCACCTGTCCCCCAGGATCGCCCTGAAACTGTGAGACCCAGAAGAATCAGTGAACAGTTTGAGCCTTTCGCTGCTGGCCCATTCCTCCCTCCAAAGTAGTACCCCATTTCATTGATCCAGACTTTTCTCCCACATCCGTAGGTCCTCTTTCACCTCAGATCCCAAACGGACATGTTGGGCAGCATGCTGTAGCCCCACTGTCTTTAGCTCTATACGTCTGGCAAACACTCTCCCTGTGTGTATTACTCTCCCAGCGAAATTGAGGTTACCTGCCAGAGACTGCAGCTCCCTCAAGGTTGCTTTGTTCTTACCCTTCAGCACCCTCATGATCTCCTTCAATCTCTGCACCTTGTCTTGCGGGAGCCTGCATTCGCCTTTGATTGAGTCGATTTCAATCCCCAGAAATGTCAGTGTTGTGGCTGGGCCTACCGTCTTCCCTTCTGCTAAAGGCACCCCCATGCTCCCCATCAAGCCCTGAAAAGCCACCATGAGAGCCCTGCACTCCTCGGTCCCCTCTTTACCAATGAATAAAAAATCGTCAAGATAGTGCAAGACCCCACCCTTCCTCACTTTTTCCCTCAGTGCGAACTCGAGAAAGGTGCTGAATGCTTCAAAGTATGAACATGAAATGGCACAGCCCATCGGCAGACATTTGTCATAAAAATACCTGTTGTCCACTTTGAACCCCAGCAAGTGATGGCTCTCTTTATGAATCAGCAACAGCCTGAAAGCTGATTCAATATCTGACTTTCCCATTAGTGCCCCCCTCCCTGCGGCTTTTACCATCTGTATTTCCTCATCCAGGGAGGCATTCTGCACCCTACACAGCTCCTCTGGGATGCCATCGTTCACAGATTGCCCTTCTGGGAAAGAGAGGTGATGAATCAAGCGATACTGGCCCTCCTCTTTTTTTGGGCACTAGCCCTAATGGTGATACCACCAGATTGTCCAAGGGGGGGGGAAGGGGCCTGCCACTCTCCCAAGCTTGATTTCCTTCTCCACCTTTTTGTGCCACAATCTCCAGCATTTCAAGTGCTGACCATAGGTTGGTTGCTTCCTTGATACCCCTGTTTCCTGTACCAGGGATCTTGAAACCCCACCTGAACCCTTGCCACAACAACTTTGCATCAACCCTGTTGTGATATATATTAAGAAACGGAGTCATGGCAAGGAGGTTAACCGGCGTGGGTAACTTGGTTTTAATCGTATTCTTGACTCTCACTGGATTGACAAACTCAATCACGTCTGGTAATCCCTCACTCTCGCTTTGACCTCTCTTTAGGCTTGCCATTGCTCTTATGATTTGCTTCGCCTGAGGAGGAGCTGCGAGCCACCGAGCTTCCACCTCTTGGGTGCCTGAAGCAACATGTCTTACCAAAGGGAAAGTCCCCTTCTGCAAACCTCCAGCAATCTGCTCGCTCCCCCTGGTAGCTGGCTGCCCGAATAACCCAGGAGGAGGGCCTGCGAAAGGACGCCCTACCTCGCTGTGAGTAACCCCCTCTACCTCTCCAAACCTGGCACTTCTCCCCCTGCTGCTTGTCCCCGGACTCTCTGGCAGGCACCATTTTATCAATGTATCCCCCGACATCCACCTCATCCCAAGCCATAGCGAGCCACACTTGCATATTTAGCCTGAAACCCCGATCATAGTCCAGCCATCCCCCCCCACCCCCTCATACTTCAGGTATAGGTCATGGATGTATTGCTCATAAGCCACCATTGATAATGCATCATGCAGATATTTTTCCAGCATCACAGACATGTAAATTCTAAATGCTTTGAGCCAATTGTGAATAGTGGGTTCAACCTTGGCCCTTTCCCTTTTCTCTTTCTCCTTCTCCGACAGATCTTTCAAACCCTCACCCAACGGTACAATCCCCAACAGATCAAAAATGTCAACAAACTCCTTTCTCCATAGCCTTTCCTTAGTGACCCAGGGGATGCGCAAACCCTGGCATTGGTCTTCCATATTGGGTTACCTGTCCCCAATCTCCTCCCGCCCCCTCAGTGGGTGGGACCATTGAAATTGGTTTTGCCTGGTTTCCCTTGCTGACGCTGTGGACCCCAGGCCCTTGCCCCCACTATGTCCACCCCTGTTGGGTTCCAGGTGGGGAGGACATTTGAGACAGCTGGCTTCTCCCCCCCCCCCACCGGGCCAGTGCTAGGCAAACCAACTGACTGAAAACCACCAGGTGGAATTACCCCTACGTGGGATACCTGCCCCATCACACCCATGGGAGAAAAAGCATGATCCATTCCCCTCCCAAGCTCCCCTGAGCCTTGAGTCATGGTCTGTTGATTTGGCATGCCACTAAAATTAACCACATTTCTATTCACATCATCATTAGCGTTCAATGTCTGACCATGCCCACATTTCCCCCAATCCTGCATGCACTGCAGGAACATACCTTTGACCATCTCTAGGGATGTGGGTCCCTCCGCAGCTACTTCCACCGGTTTGGTTATAGGAGTGCTGAGTGTGCCACCACGATTCCCTGGAGCCTCAGCAGGTATAGGTGCCGGTAAGGCTGCATCCAGCTGCGCCCTCCCTCTCCCTTTAGTTTTTTTGCTGGCATTGGACTGATCGTTGTTTTCCTTGGCGTTCGCCGTCATGGTCCTTTTTCTTTTTTTCGTCTGGACCTCTTCTTCCTCGCGATCTTCCTCCTCTTCTTCTTCACCCCGTATTTCAACCTCCGCCCGTGCCCCCTCGCTGGCATTGTCTTGGAACATTAAGGGCGAGCCCCCTCCCTGGCTGGGCCCAGGTGTGTCCCGTCCCAATTGAACCACCATTGTGCTCATCCAATCAGGCCCATGAGTTGCTGCAGCCAGTCTTGCCATCTCCAGGAAGGCCTCCAGTTCCATCCCTCTGTACGCTGAGTAACCGTTCCCTGTTACTCTGTTGTTGATCCTCTCTTTATGAGCCACAAAAACCCAGCTCTTGTTGCTGCTGGTTCCTCACTGCTGCCTGGTTCCTTAATTAAGTGTGTAAAGCTGCTCGCCACTTCCTGCAGCACGGAGGGATTCCACCCTAAATGTGTCTCTTCCCAACTCCTCAGCCCCTTTTAGGCAGCCCGAACACTTGTAAAACCCCTTGAACTCGGGTTTACACTCCACAAAGTTTCAATGCTTTCAGCCCTGGGCAGCCCGGGTTAAATTGCCACGATTTTTAACAGTATAACACCCATTTTTTAGCGGACGGGTTCACAAAGTTTCAACCGCGAATTTCAAAGTATTTCACCCCTATCGGCGGGCCGGGTTTGCTTAGGGTAGGTGCTGCGTGACCCTGTGCCCCTCGCTGCTCCTTACCCGTAGGCCGCACCTTCTTCCGCTTTGTCGTTCGGCATTGCTTCTCTCCCTCGGCGTCCGTCTGTCCGTCTGCGACGCCTCTCCTGATCTCACCGCCCTCGCTGCTCTCGCGCTCTGCTTCTGGGGTGCTGGCTTCGGCCGCCGCTTCCGGGTTCTGGCGCCTCTCGCTCTTCCTGGCAGCCCAGCTGACGCTGTTGCTGGGCGTTCCTTCCTGCTCCCCGCTGCACTGCCCACTCCTCGGATACTGCAGGTAGCTCGGCTCCGACGCCTCTCCTCACGATCCAGGACCCGTGGCACAAGTATACCACATGTATCGATCCGGCTCCTGCGCTTCCTTACCTCCTGGGCTGCATTCACTCCTGGGCAGCACTTCGCGATGAACTCGTGAACAAAACGAAAATCTTCTCCTCTCCGGCGGGGCGGGCGTCTGATTGCAGCGGCTGGAAGCTGCCTGTCGTAGGAAGCACGCTCATTATAAAGGGGTTACCACGCCCCTTTGCATTGTTCGCCCATCGAAGGCTTTTGTGATTTTGGCGCTGTTTTTTGGGCCGGAGCCCTCCCCCTTACCCAGGGGGGAGGGGTGGCAGAGGAGAACCCTGCACGGGTTAACGGGCCGCCTCCTCCATTTTGCATTTATATTCCGTCGTCAGCTTCATTTTAATGTCAGGCAAGCTGACAGAAGTACCAGCCAGGCACAGCGTTGCTATGACTGGCTGGCACTTCTGCCAGTCACTGTAAATTCCTCTGGTGACCCCTCGCACGAGGGGTCACCAGAGGAAGTTACAGTCCCTTTGTTTCCCCAGGTGTTTCTGTATTTATAAAAGATGGGTTGAAAAGTAAACAATTCAATCCATCTTTTATAAAGCTTTGCCAACGGACAATGACGCCCCAGGCTTTGTCTGTCGACAAAGCTTTATAAAAGATGGCTTGAATTGAATACTTTTTAAGCCATCTTTTATAAACGGAGAAATATTTTAAAAAAGATGGTTTGAAAAGTACGCAAACCATAAAATATACACACAAATATATAAATGACACCATATTTACTCAGTGGAAGGCAAACTGCGAAAACCTGCTCCGACAACTCGAAACAAATGCCGATACACTTCTACAAAATCCTAATAAAGTAAAAAAGAAACTATGGGAACTAGATTGGTGCGATACTGCTGACCAGAGAGTAAACTACAGGCGGATGAAAAATGCTCCACCGAAAGCAAGGGCGCTTAACATGCTCCCGAAATATCTAGAGAGATTTCCCTGCTCCATAAGAAGAAGCTTCATTATGTTCTGCACCAAAGAAGTCCAGAATCTCTGGAAGAAGGATGGCAGCGATATGTTGTGCCGCCTTTGTTCAAACAAAGATGAAACCTTAAAACATCTGGTCCTGGTTTGCACACATTTACAGCAACTACAAACAATTCATCTAGGAAGAGTGAACATTATAAAGTCATGCCGAAACACAAAGGACGTGTGGAGTTTGATGTACGAAGGGTCTAACAGACAGTTGCTATTTGCCCTAACTGCATACTTGAGGGACCTGGTGAAAAAACTAGAGGAAAACGAGATGCGCGTCTAATGGCAGGCTCTCTTTTTGTTTTTTCTCCTCTCAATGGACTTCGGATTCCATTTTTTCTTTTTTTTCCTTTCTTTTTAAAAGTTTGTAATGAACTAAATAAAAAGTTTAGAAAATAAAAAATAAACGGAAAAATATTTTAAAAAAGATGGCTTGCATACTACACAAACCATAGTAAGGTACGCATACAAATATATGAATGCTTACATGCATTTATATATTTATTTACGTGTCTTACTATGGTTTGTGTACTTTTTTAGGCGACGCCCATCCCACAAGCCACGACCCAAAACAAGGGCCCCTCCTCGAGTACTTACCCCACTTAAAGTCCTGGACAAGACTCTAGTACAACTTGAATGTTACATGCAATTAACTCTCCCCTTGTCTGAAGCACACACTATATACCAGGATTATGCCCGTTTGGCGTCACGGCAATGTAAGCCCAGCTGCTGATCGTCAGCACCCGCTATGCCACCTTTTCAGGGTGCACCATATTGCGCACATCTAGGACAACATCGCCCTTTCGGCGCGGCAGCCGACTCGGCGCCGGCCATTTGGCTCAAGGGGCATTGAGCGGCGCATGCAGCGGCCGGTGAGAGACACCAGAAACAACCAGACACGAATATTCTTTGCAAGGCAAAACGGCCGCGTTTACTACATAATCAAGACATACATGAATGACATCACCAAACATTGTTACGTCATAGTTATTTCTACAATTCTGTCATGTACGTACTAGTGTGGTGAGTGGCATTACCCATCCTCCCCCACGCTCCAGCGTGGGCTGCAGGGAAATGTGACCCCCTAAACTGACCACACCTGCTTCCTCCCCCCAACCCAGTAATGACCGCTCTAAGCCCCTACCATGACACCTCACCATTCTATGTCAAACCTAGGACCATAACCTAAATCAGCAACACACCTCCCTGTCAGTGACCCAAATGCTTGAGCCTCTAGCTCACTTCGATGCAATGTGCCCCACCCTACTGCCGTAGGGCCACTGGCCTACTGGCTAGGCGCACTCTCCCCCCCCTGTTCCTAAAACAATACTTATGCTTGGTTCTCGAGACCGACTACGGCCGGACTCCATGACCTTCTTCCCACTGCATCCCTGAAAAAAAGCACCACCCGACCTGCATCCTCTCTCCGACATTAATCAGCACTTCAATTGCACCTACATATACAAAAACACCTTGCAGCACTTTTTAGCAGCCCGTGGTGGAAGCCACCTGGGAATTCCTGTTTCTTCCTCCGAATTGGGTCGACCACTATGTACTTCTTCACCTCTGTGTGGCCCGCAGACGTCAGTTACCATCACCCGAAGCAGTACCCTTGCTGTATTGATGGCCGGTCACTGGCCATGATGCCCGGGGTCACCCCCCCCTGTCATTGGGTGCCACCTAGAAATGTAAAAAAAAACGATTTAACAAATCACATGCTTGACCCGCAAACACAATAACCAGACAGCCACGAACCGTCACGTAGCACTACCCAGACCCTCTTGCACTGCCCAGTGGCTCCCTCGCCAACCCCACACCTGCTACTAATGTGCCAGACAACACCCTGTGTGCTCCCTCGCCGTCTGAGGTCAACCAGTGGGCAGTTCTAGCCCAACCTGTTGAGCTGGATGTAATCCAAGCAGCCCTTTAAGATGAGTAGCATTACCCTTGAGATGGATGGGGATGCAGATTAATACTCGTGCATCATTAATTAAGACGACTCAATAGTTTCGCAAAGTGGGCCCAAGTTTATAAAACGGGAAGCACAACGAACATCAAGAATTCTTATAATGAATGTGTCATCACTGTCGTATGACCTGCGCATGCATTAACGTCATCCTACGTGGCAAACTGAAAAACCTAACAGGAGGTGGGATTGGTTCTAGGAAGGTAACTTAACATAGGGACTATATCTGTATAGAGTAACGGGGAGAGGGGATTGGACAATTAACATCAGGTGGGGCAACTACGCCCTCCCTTCAAAATGGCCACTATGAAAGTCACTGAAAGTACAACATCCCATTGCCTCTACACACTATAGGACCCTTAATTATGCGGTCCTCTATAATTGGTTTGGCTTCAACCCCATTCATACTTTTCCACCTACGTCTAGCAGCTCGCAGAAAGAACAGCCAGGTGCAGATGAGCTCGTCTCTACACCAGCTTCCCATCAATTTTATCTCAATGAATCATCACCTCAATGGTCTTGTGTCAAATAGTGCTTTGAAGATTGGCCTTGAATTTGTACTGTGCTCTGAGAATTTTTAGGGAGTCTGGGTACAGCTGGCCTTCCATGCGTGGGTGTGACCATCTCACCCTTCCAACCTGCTCCATCACGTGACTGGACACCACAAAATCAAGCCTTTTCGTGTATTAGATTTTAATTCTACCAGTCCTCTGACGTCTGTTGTTTATCTTCACCTTTCTGAACAGGATCCTCTGTTCCTTTCTCCTTAATTGTATCCAATGTCAGTCCATTCCAGCTTGTTAAGACCTTGGCTTTCCTGGCACGGCCAACCTTAGCTGAGCTTCATTCTGTTTCATTCAATTGCTTTTCTTGCTGCGCCACTCTTGAACATTGAGGCCTCTGACTTTGTTCAATACTGCTAATAATGCGTAGTGGAACCATTCATTCGTATACGTGTCTTTGAGGTGTATATATATATGTATGTATATATTGGCGTTTGCCGCACTATATCTTTTTAAAGCATGTAGCTAGCTTCATAAATGCTTTGCCGCTTGCGGTTACTTGCTGCATCTGTACACGTTTACAATAACTAAGTATCTTCATCCTGTCTGTGGCATAAGCTTCTTCACCTTGATCCCAAGATGTCACTTATCCTTGGTACCTTCTTAGTGTTTCCTCACTTATTGCATTCTCTGGTCACTATATCTCTTATATGGACGTCAGTTCGATTCTTCATGACGTCACCATTCATCTTCCTTTATCTTCTTTGCTTCTTCAGGTATTTTATTCAAATGGCCATCATATTGTCTCGAATATAGGTATGGTTTCCTTAATGGATATCTTGCTTCCCAGATTCTCTTAGGTATTGGTATTCTTTTTTTTTTTTTTTTTTTTAATTTCTTTATTGGTTTTACAACATAAAAAATCCATAATTAGACAATGCAATATGTATAAACCTGAGCAACATGTCATAACTATCCCAACCGTCCCATCCCTCCCCCCTCCCACCGAGACCCCGTTAGAGTTCTCAAAATGTCTTAGGCGCGTGTCTCGTCAGGACCACTCGGGCTGTTCGGGGTGCCATCCAGTGACACTGGGTGGAGTAGTGGCGTCGTTAGTGCCACCCATCGGATCAAGTCTGCGCTAGAGTCTAGTCTCTGTGTTTGGATTGCCGTTTCCCAAGCCGCCGTCTCAGCAGCTATCCATCTTTTGAGGTCGTTCCACCAGAGGGCCTCGCTCGGTCTCCTTGCGCTCTTCCAACTCATGGCAATGCGTCTTTTCGCTGTTATATACGCCAAGTCCTTGAGTTTATTTAAAGGCTTATTCCTGCTGTTTCGTTTGTAGCATCCCAATATGCAGGCTGCCGGCTCATTGACCATCAGTTCGATTTCAGCAGCCACCATTTTTTCCCTCACACGGCTCCAGAACTGCTGGACTATCGGGCAGCTCCAAAACATGTGGGTCATTCCCGCCCTAGGCTCGTGGCATTTGGGGCATGTCTGAATTGTGGCTCCCTTGAAGTTTGATATAGCTTCGGGCGTGAGGTAGGCTCTGTTGGTGACATACAGTTGTATAAGTTGGAGGCGGGCATTTCTAGAAATTTTCTTATGATAGTGGGTTATTTTCCCCCATGATTTGTCCTCAAATTCGAGCCCCATTTCGCTCTCCCATCTGCTCTTGCATTTCAGCGCATCGTTCGTCGTGCTCTGTAGGA